>NC_091058.1:142330708-143580708 GCF_000393655.2 Nicotiana sylvestris
GTTTTTCTTTTGTTTTTCTTTTCTTTTCTGTACAGTTCTTTTTATGCTGGTTCTAATGACATGGCATGCATGAGGAATCCTCAGCCCAGTCTTAAAAATCAATTTGATTCCGAAATAATAGTTCAAGAAGTAGATTGTGACTACAAATCAGAATACGATGAAGATGAAGCCTTCGAAGAGATTAGTAAGGAGTTAATTCACTTCGAAGAAAAACCCAACCTGAATGAAATAGAAGCCGTCAATTTAGGAGACACAAATAATATCATAGAGACTAAAATAAGTGTCCATCTCGAGCCAAAGATCCGGGAAGAGTTAATCAAAGCACTCATCAAATACAAAGATGTTTTTGCATGGTCATATGACGACATGCCGGGTTTGAGCACTGATTTAGTGGTCCACAAATTGCCCACTGGTCCAGCGTTTCCTCCCGTCAAGCAAAAGTTGAGGAAATTCAAAACTGATATGAGTGTGAAGATTAAAGAAGAAATTACCAAGCAGTTGGATGCAAAGGTTATTCGGGTCACTCGATATCCTATATGGTTGGCTAATGACGTGTCTGTGCCGATGAAGGATGGCAAGATCATAGTACGTGTCGATTACCGGAATCTCAACAAAGCAAGTCAAAGGATAAATTCCCACTACCCAATATCCACATTTTGATCGATAATTGTGCCAAGCGTGAGATTGGATCTTTTGTGGATTGCTATGTAGGGTATCATCAGATTCTAATGGATGAAGAAGATGCAGAAAAGACGGCATTCATCACACCATGGGGGACTTACTGCTACCGGGTAATGCCATTTGGTTTGAAGAACGCCAGGGCAACTTACATGAGGGCGATGACTACTGTGTTTCATGATATGATACACAAAGAGATCGAGGTATACGTAGATTATGTGATCATAAAATCAAAGCATCAGGCCGACCACATTGGGGATTTGAGGAAATTCTTCCAGAGGCTTCGTAGATACAATCTCAAGCTTAACCCTGCCAAATGTGCATTTGGTGTTCCATCCGGAAAGCTGTTGGGGTTCATAGTCAGCCGGTGAGGCATCGAGTTGGACCCATCAAAGATCAAAGTCATCCAAGAATTGCCACCCCCGAGGAACAAGACTGAAGTGATGAGTTTGTTAGGGAGGTTGAACTACATCAGCAGGTTTATTGCTCAGCTCACGACAACTTGTGAGCCGATTTTCAAGTTGCTGAAGAAGGATGTTTCGGTCAAGTGGACTGATGAGTGTCAAGAAGCATTTGATAAGATAAAAGGATACTTGTCAAACCCACCCGTGTTGGTTCCGCCAGAACCAGGGAGACTTTTGATTCTTTACTTGACAGTCCTGGAAAATTCATTTGGTTGTGTACTGGGGCAGCATGACATCACCGGCAGAAAGGAACAGGCCATATACTATCTTAGCAAGAAGTTCACGGCTTATGAGGTTAAGTACACTCATCTGGAAAGGACATGTTGCGCCCTAACTTGGGTGGCTCAGAAATTGAAACATTATTTGTCATCTTACACTACTTACCTCATTTCGCGCTTGGATCCGTTGAAGTATATCTTTCAAAAGCCTATGCCGATAGGAAGACTTGCAAAGTGGCAGATTTTGCTCAAGAAATTTGACATCATCTATGTGACTCAAACTGCGATGAAAGCCCAAGCATTGGCAGATCATTTGGCCGAGAACCCGGTCGATGATGAGTACGAGCCATTGAAAACTTACTTTCCCGATGAAGAGGTGATGCATATCGATGAACTAGAGCAAATTGAAAAACCAGGCTGGAAACTTTTCTATGATGGGGATGCTAACATGAAAGGAGTCGGAATAGGAGTTGTGCTTATTTCTGAAACAGGGCATCACTATACTGTAACGGCTCAACTTCGGTTTTATTGCACCAACAATATGGTTGAGTATGAGTCCTGTATTTTGGGTCTAAGGCTAGCTGCAGACATGGATATCCAAGAAGTCTTGGTCTTGGGAGACTCGGATCTTCTGGTACATCAAATTCAAGGAGAATGGGAAACGCGAGATTTGAAGCTCATACCGTACTGACAATGTTTGCATGATCTTTGTCAACGGTTTTGATCAGTGGAGTTCAGGCATATTCCAAGGGTACATAATAAGGTCGTCGATGCTTTGGCTACCCTGGCGTCAATGTTGCACCATCCGGACAAAGCTTATGTCGATCTTCTGCATATTCAAGTCTGAGATCAACATGCTTATTATAACATGATTGAAGAAGAACTTGATGGCGAACCATGGTTCCATGATATCAAGGAGTACATCAGAATGGAGATATATCCAGTGCAAGCCACGGTGGATCAAAAGAGAAAATTTCGACGGTTGACAAGTGGATTCTTTTTAAGTGGAGGAGTTTTGTATAAAAGAACACCAGACCTTGGATTATTAAGATGCATAGATGCTAGACAAACTACGGCTGTCATGTTCGAAGTACATTCGGGAGTCTGCTGACCACATATGAGCGGATATATGTTGGCGAAGAAAATTCTCCGAGCAGGTTATTATTGGCTCACCATGGAGCGAGATTGTATTAGTTTTGTGCGCAAATGTCATCAGTGCTAAGTACATGGAGATTTGATTCATTCTCCACCATCGGAATTACACACAATGTCAGCACCATGGCCCTTTGTTGCTTGGGGCATGGATGTCATTGGACCAATTGAGCCAGCAGCATCCAACGGGCACAGGTTCATTCTGGTATCCATTGATTATTTCACTAAGTGGGTTGAGGCCAAAACTTTTAAATCGGTGACCAAGAAAGCAGTGGTCGATTTTGTTCATTCAAAAATCATCTGTCGATTTGGAATCACAAAGGTAATCATCACGGATAATGGTGCTAATCTTAACAGCAATTTGATGAAAGAGGTATGTCAACAGTTTAAGATTACACACCACAATTCCACCCCATATCGTCCCAAGGCAAACGGAGCAGTCGAGGCAGCCAACGAAAACATAAAGAAGATACTTCGGAAGATGGTAGAAGGTTCCAGACAATGGCATGAAAAATTACCATTTGCGTTGCTGGGTTATCGCACTATTGTCCGTACCTCAATGGGTGCAACTCCTTATTTGTTGGTATATGGCACTGAAGCAGTGATACCTGCGGAAGTTGAAATCCCGTCCCTTCGGATTGTCGCTGAGGCTGAGATTGATGATAATGAGTGGATCAAAACCCGTTTGGAGCAGTTGAACTTGATTGATGAAAAAAGATTGGCAGCAGGGTGTCATGGCCAGTTATATCAAAAGAGAATGGTAAAGCATACAATAAGAAGGTGCGCCCTCGGAAGTTTGAAGTAGGTCAGCAAGTGCTGAAGCGTATTCTTCCACATCAGGCTGAAGCAAAAGGTAAGTTCGCCCCGAATTGGCAAGGGCCATTTATTGTGACCAGAGTACTGTCCAATGGTGCTTTATGTTTAACAGATATTGAAGGAAAATGCATAGACATGGCTATCAATTCTGATGCAGTCAAGAGATATTATGTATGATTTCTTTGGTATATTTGTTGATTATTTGTATTTGGCATTGTTTCAAAGATTGGAATGACGAAGGCAATTTGTTCTGCTATCTAAACACTTTACCCTTTGTTTCCCCTTTTTTGAGCCTTATTTATTTCTTTCATACCCCTCTTTTGGAATCAATAACGAAAAGAGAGAAAAGAAAGAAAAAGAAAAAAAAAAAGAGAAAAGAAAAGAAGCGAAAAGAGAAAGTACAAGAAAACAAAGAAATTCAGGTGTAAACTACGTTTGACCTGATTCCTGTTAAGGATACGTAGGCAGCCTCATGGCTCGATCATAGTAAAATAAAATATCAAAAGATCCCCAAGCAAGAAACTGGGGAAGAAGTTGTACTTTTAATAAGAAATGTGATTCCAAGAGTTGTAATTTTAAACTCATGTCAAATTGTTTTGAGCCTTTGATACCCTGTCTTTCTAATCCCATCCAAAAGCCCACATTACGGTCCAAAGAAAGACCTTTCGATCAGTCTTCGAGAGATGCCAAGTCGAGCAAATAGAGGTGATTCATATCAGGGTAACACTCTGGTCCAAGCAGGAAAAGTAATGAAAAAGAGAAAGTCTTATTGGTGAAAACCCTCATGGGCACCATGAGGCGACGAAAGCTGAGAGAAAGTAAAAATGAGAGAGTCTTATGGGTGAAAACATTCACGGGCACCATGAGGCGACAAGGAATTGAGGAATGAACAAATGAGAGAGGTTTGTCGGTGAAATCCCTTCAGGGCACTGCAAGTCGAATAAGGTCCGTAAGTTGGCGGAAAGTAAATTGGGTTGTGGAGATCTTGGAGCACAAAGTAAAACAATTGGAAAAGAGATTGGTTAAATAGACTGGGTTGATTAATCCAAAATGCATACCATGATCATTGGTGCTAGTGAATCCACTCAGATAAGTTTCTTTTCTTATCTCCAACAGTCATCCAAATTTGGATTTTCTTCTTTATTCTTAATTCTCAAAATCGGTGCATTTCATTGCTGTTAATTTTACTCCTCTAAAGCTCTTCCAAGGTTAGCCTTATTTCAAAAAATAAGAAGGAATGTCAAAGTGTACTACCAGATTCAAAATTGCACAAAGCAAAATGCGGCTAAGACATGCTAGAGATAATATGATGAAAAGTGGGACATAGGGTGTAAGCAAAAGTTATATCGGTGGAATGGTTCAGTAATGTCGTAGGAGATATACGGGTTCAGGCAGAAAGGTCAGAAAGAGAGAACAACAGTTGGGGGGATCCTATAGTCAAGGATCAGTCAGAAGTCAAAACAGTCTTTTCGGACAGTTCAAGGCAGTCGAACGAAGCAAAGCATGGCAAAGAGAAAACCACCCCCACCAAGAGTGCCATAACTAACCATCACGTTTTAAACTGAAAAGATTTTCTTTGATTTGAAACAGGGGCAAAGATGACATTTGTTTCAGAAAGCACTCTGTAAGGAAAGCAAGTACCAGGCAGGTTTGATCGCAGAATTCTCACGACCCTCCTGGAAAATGGGACTTAGTTTAAGATCTAAAATAATCATGAGTAGCAGAATTTGGCATGAATGCACCCCAAAGGATTATAAGTGGAGCTTCGAAGTTTGCATGTTTGAGATACACTTTGGACATTACCCTAGAGGCCTCGGATTTCAAAGTAATTTGGGGAGACTCTCATAGCCTCTATCTCTCGGGTTGGCCAACAAAGGGACCGAAAAGAACCCGTTTCCGCTTTACTTCCTCAAGAAAGAAGAAACACCATCTTTTTCAACTTTTTTTCCCCATGAGGACAAAGATTCTGACTTCTCTTCTTTCCTAGACCGGTGGCTATGATTTTCTGCTTCCTCAACTTTTTCCCCAAGCAGAAACACCATCTTTTTCCACCTTTTTCCCCTATGAGAACAAAGATTCTGACTTCTCTTCTTTCCCAGACTGGTGGCTATGATTTGCTGCTTCCTCAACTTTTTCCCCAATAATAAACACCATCTTTTTCCACCTTTTCCCCCCAATATTAATTGCAAATTTTCAGGATCTTCCTGGATAATGGGATTTAATTTGAAAATCTCAAGACCCTCCTGGATAATGGGACTTAGCTTTAATTCAAAATATTCATGAGTACAATATCTAGCATAAGCTCTACTTTGTGAAAATATAAGTTGGTTTGAAGTTTTCATTTTTAACACAAGACTCAATTCGAAACTTCAGGACCCTCCTGGAAAATTGGACCTAGGTTAAAATCCAAAACAATCATAAGTAGTAAATATAGGAAAAATGTGCGCCAAAAGGAATATAATTTGGCATCAAAGTGCGTATAGGAGTTTTCAGGACCCACCTGAATAATGGGACGTAACTTTAAGAATTCCATTAGATAAGTAAGTTCTGTTATAAGAAATCACAGTTTAATGCTGAAATCGTCATTCGCAAGATAAACTTTAATTTGGAATTTCAGGACCCTCCTAGATAATAGGATCTAGCTTACAGATTATTACAAATATTGAGTAAAATGATCCAATTAACACTCACAGATGCGCCCGGTTACCAAACTGGGGCAGAAATTTTTCTTTTTGTTTTGTCTATTTTGTTGAAGTCAGGTGCCCATTTGAAGAACAAGGAAGAACAACACGGATGTTAAGGATTAAAAGCAGTTCAGGATCAAGTAATCAGGAGCCCACCTAGAGAACAAGGGAAAACAAATCAAGTTTCAAGGAAGATTGACGCAAGTATTGGTAATCAGGCACCCACCTGGAGGAACGAGGGAGAACAAGTCAAAGAAAGGCAGTTGCAAGGAGAAGATGATTCAAATTTCAGTAATCAGGCGTCCACCTGGAGAACAAGGAACAACAGTTGAAATATCAGCAATCAAGCGTCCACCTGAAGAATAAGGAAAAGCAGTTGAAGATTCAGTCATCAGGCGTCCACTTAGAGAACAAGGAACAACGGTTGAAATATCAGCAATCTGGCATCCACCTAAAGAACAAGGAAAAACAGTTGAAGATTCAGTAATTAGGCGTCCACCTGGAGAACAAGGAACAACGATTGAAATATCAGCAATTAGGCGTCCACCTGAAGAACAAGGAAAAGCAGTTGAAGATTCAGTAATCAGGCGTCCACCTGGAAAACAAGGAACAACAGTTCAAGTTTCAGCAATCAGGCGCCCACCTGGAGAGCAAGGGAGTACAGTTCCAGTTTCAACTTTCAATTAACATGATTTAGTTTACACTCACATATGAGCCCAGCCAACAAACTAGGGCAGAAAATTTTCTTTGTTTTGTCTATTTTTGTTGAAGTCAGGAGCCCACCTGGAGAACAAGGGAATACATTCAAGTTTCAGCAGTTAGGAGCCCACCTGGAGAATAAGGGAATACATTCAAGTTTCAGCAATTAGGAACTCACCTGGAGAGCAAGGGAATACAATTCAAATTTCAAGTAATCAGGAACCCGCCTGGAAAACGAAGGGAAGAAGCAATTCAAGTTCAAGTAATCAAGAGGTCGCCTGGAGAACAGAGGAAAGGAAACAATAGTCAAAGGAAGACATTTAAAAGGTTCAGCAATCAGGTACCCGCCTGGAGAAAAGGGAAAGCATCTCAAAAATACAATTCAAGTCAGCCACAAAGGAACTTCTAAGGGAAATACAAATCAACGAGGCAACAACACACAAGATAAGGTTTGAAAATAAATCTTTGTAAAGCATAGATTATAGCTTAGTCTAGTTTCTTCATTTTGTCATGGTGTAATAAGGAGGTCAGTAAGCAGTATCAGTATCAGCAGCAACAGCAGTAACAGGAAATCACAGCTTCATGGTAGTCCCAGCTACCGAAACTTCCCGAACTACATTGACATGATTCCTTTATAGCCAAGGATATGTAGGAAACCTTTGAAGCACAGGTTCGGTCAAAATCTTTCAAAAACGCTTCCCACGGAGTATTCAAACGGGCAAAAATCGCTCGTATCCGCTCACTTTATCTTTGCACAAAAACTCTTCATGTTTCCGGGCAAAGAGGGGCAGCTGTGAGCACGTGATTTTTGCCTCACACGAATTACTCCAAAAGAATTCCCAGAATTGGGTCTTTTCTTTAATTATGTGTTATTTTAGGAATTACTGTGCGATTTTCTTGATTATTTGCATATGTTTGTGTGCATGTTTAATTTAATTAATACATTAAAAATACAAAAACAAATATAGCATCTGCACTTAAGATTTGATTTTTACCTTTTTGAAATTAACTAATAATTAGGTGTTTTACAAAAATGAAAAATTCAAAAAAAAAATAATAACATATTTTTGTATTTTTAGTCAAATTTTGTGATTTTCTTTTAATTTAGTATAGAATTATTTGTGATAATTATTATTTAGAGTTAATTAGTATTTTTTTAAGTTAATTTGGGTTTTATAATTTAATTTAGATTTTTATTTTAATTTAGGGAAAAGAAGAAAAAGAATTTTTGAAAAAAATGAAGAGAAATGAAAATGAAAGAGAAAAGAAACAGGCTCGGCTGCTTTGATAAAATTACACAGGCCCAAATCCTTGCACCCGGTTAAACCAAACTCACCCCAGCCCAATCTGTTCCCCAACCCGGTCCGTCTCCAGCCTAAACCAAACGACGTCGTTTCAGGCGTCTCAATTTGGACCTTTGAATTAATTTGATCAAACGGTCCCAAAGCCTTCACCCAATACCCAACCTGACCCATCCACCCAATGCCCCGTCTGCCCCAGCACTCACTTAGTAAAACGACCCCGTTTGTGATTAGTGATTCAATCGGAGCCGTTGGAGTCCAATTATCCAACGGCCCAAATTAAATCTCTGGTTTAATATACCCAAAACCCTTACCCCTACCCCAAATAAAAACCCCTACCTCTTCGTCTCTCTCATCTCTTTAGAGACGACCCCAAACCCTAGCAGTCGCCACCCATTCCCCACCGCCTTCAGGTGGCGGCGCCGGCTCCGTTCACCATCAAACTCACACCACATACTACTAACCGGTGAGTTTCTGTCCTATTTCTATATTTATAGTTTATTGGTATTATTCTGATGTTCGTCTTTCCTCGTCTCTTTTTCTTTTCTCTGGTCAATTTCAATTGAAATTCGACCAGTCCTCCGGCTCAAACTATTTCTGTTCGTTGATTGTTCTTCAGACTATTTTGTGAAGTTTGTTTCATTAATTATGATGTCAGTTTGTTTTGAGACTTTGAAATTGTATCTCGTTTAATCACTTAGTCAGAATAATTAGGATTAGTTTAATAATTTGGTTTAAATTCTTGTTTAATTGTGTTGATAAGAATTGATTAGTATAAGTTTAAAGTGGTCACCTAATTGAGAAGCTTCTATAATGGTAAGGATAACAATTCACTACTGAATAATTTAAAGCCATAAGAATTGAGTGGAATTGAATTGTTAAAAGTTGAAAGGGCATTCGGTGAATCCTAAGGGCATTTCCCATTGCCTATTTAAGAAAACAACACATTGAGTTCAAAGGAGGAGAACATTCTGAGAGGGATAGGCACTAAGTTCATATACAGGGTCTGGTATTCTGAAATACATACAAGAATAACTCTGAAAAATACTGAGGAGGGGAGGACATTCTGAGAGACAGAGGAATAGAATCAGAAGTGAGGAAAAACTAAAACTACTGAAAATAAAACTGCTACTGTTCCATTGAGATTTTCTTTGATTTCTGAAGTTTTCGATTTCTTAAACACTTTCTGATTCATCTGAGTTTAGAATGGATGGAATTTGAGTTTGTAAAATCTTGGTTTGAATTTCTGGCCGAGTTTTGTTGAGTATTGCACTTCATTTCTTGGTTTAAAGCTGGTTTTCTTAGTTGTCTCTGTTGCTGACCACTGTTCTTGCTACTGTTCTGCTGTTGTCCTCTCATTTCTTGTGTTATTTTTTTTCTAATTCCAGGTACCTACTCCTGAACCCTTATCATGATGTTTGGCTTGAAGTTGTAATGAAATCTGGAGTTTGATAGCTTCAACATGTTTGGATTGGTTTAGTTTAATTTCATTATGTGTAAACAACATGGTTTTGACATTATTTATGTACTGTAGGTTCATTACAAAGAGTTGTTATTATCTTGTATTTGGCATAGAGTTAGTTTTTAGTTCTTGTTGTTATAGCTACTTTTGGACCGTTGGAAAGAAACTCGATGGAAACCTGTCAAGCAGACCCTTAGTAGGGTTTTGCTTTGAGCATATTAGCCTAGAGTGTGTTATACTTGATTTCTTGTTGCTTTGCTAGGTAGCTGTTAATTTCAGGTCATTAATAATGGAATTTAAGGTGAGGAAATGGGGTGCAGGAAAACATATGTCAACATATGCAAGCTGAATACAAAAAATTGTGCTAGTGTGCAGGTTATTAATTTGATTGTGTATAGGGAATTGTAAATACAGCTTGGACAATTCAATTGATTTAATATAGATATCTGTTGTTTGAACAACCAATGATGTATCGACTTTAATGCCAAAGACCCGTAACTTTATTTGTGGTCTGATTTCATGATGGCCAATTTGGGGCTTAATTCTCATAGTTGGATCGATTTGGGATTATAGGGACTCGATCAGGGTCAAATATTAATGCCCCCCCCCCCCCTTCATTGTTAGACTTGGACTCAACTTGGGCCCAAACTTGTAATCATTTGAAACGGAAAACGGTAATCCTTGTCATATGTGTGTTTTCTCACTGATGCCATTGTTGGGCCCAAATTGATTCTACTGACTGGCCTTATTCGTGTTCTTATGTGATCAGGTTAGTTTGAACTTTAACATTTAGGTAATTACAATTTTAGTAGCCTTTTAATTAATTTAGCGCTTCTTTAGCATGGGCGGTGTGCCATAATGAATAATTACGTAATAGTTTATAGCTCTTTCGAGTTGATTTAGAAACTTGGTTAGAATAATTCGAGGTGCGCCATGCCAAACAAAAATGACAATTGTATGGCCCTCATTTAATTAATCTTTTTAATCCTTTGAAACCGAGGTGTGCCATTTAGTTGAATTTCCATGGCCCTCGCAAATTGCAAACACGTAGTCATTTTAGGCGCGTTATTTTAATAATTGACTTCCTTAAACTCGGTTGTGCATTTCATGTCACCCAAAGCCAAATCCTAATAACACTGAATAAAAATGTGTTTCGGATTGCGGGTGCATTTCATGTGGTGCGATCCAAAGACATATTTTAGACGATGTTAAATCTTCTTTTAAAAAAATGCGGCTAAAAGTTAAAATTTGCACATAGGTTAAAAATGTTCTAAAATCAGATAATTAAGCCAAATATGACAGTTGAGCAGCCGTGCTAGAACCACAGAACTCAAGAATGTCTAACACCTTCTCACGGGTTAACAGAATTCCTTACCCGGATTTCTGTGTTCGCGGACTGTAATACAGAGTAATCTTTTCCTCGATTCGGGATTCAACCGGTGATTTGGGACACCATAAATTATCCCAAGTGGCGACTCTGAAATTTACATTAAAAATAATCTCGTTTCGATTGTCACTTTAAGTTGGAAAAAAACTCCCCTTATACCCCTTCCGGGGTGTAGGAAAAAGGAGGTGTGACAGTTGTATCTTACTAGGATTAAAAAAATATTTTGAGCACAATTTGTATATTTTGTTCTACGAAGACTTTATGGGAGAAAAAACCCCGAAAAAATCCGAATAACCCGAAAATCCGAAAAAATCCGAGAAAAATCGAGAGTGAAAACCCCGAGTTTTATTGGTTTGGTTTGGTCTTTAAATTTAATAATCCGACACAATTGATTTGATTTGGTAATTGTAAAATCTAAACCAACCCGACCTATGTACACCCTTGCTAGGTGGTAGTCGTGCATCCCGTAAAGAACCGGATGTGAGGCGAGGAGAGGACATGCAGCATTGCAGAGTGGGCAAGAGAGGAAAAGAAGTGGATTATCTCGACGTGGGAAATGGAGTATCTGTAAAGCAATATTAGCATATGATGTGTTTGTCTGTGTGAGAGAGAGAGCAACTAACGACTAAACTGATGTCATGATCTTTACCTTTCTCTTTTTTCTTTCTACTTATGCCTTGAATGTCGTTAAGTGTTTATATCTTTTCAAAAGAACATAGAGCATGCATATCTGAAGTGAAATATGCAGATTGAAATATCTGATAAACAGAATCAAGAGCTTTATGGTTAAAAAAAAAAAAAAAAAACATAGATGGCTACCAAAGATTCAGGCCACCAACAAAAAGAAATTTATACATTTGAAGAGTGAAATATCGTTCACATAAACGTGAAGTGACTAGTTGTCGCCGGGCTAATATTAGGGGTGACAAATAGGCGGATTGGGCTGAATTTAGGCGGGTCAAGATGGGTTAGGTCAATTTATGGGTCATTGCCCAGCCCAGCCCAAAGTGTACTTGGGCTAAGATGGGTTGGGTCAAGATGGGTTAAACAATGAATCATAATCCAACCCGCCCAACATGACACATATTTTAGAATCATGCTCATCTTGCATTAAAAAATTCTTTTACCTTAAAATGTGTAAGTCGAAAAAAATTTTGGTGGTGGGGGTGGGGGTGGGTGATGCAGAAAAACGAAAAAAATAGAAAATAAAAAATAAAAAAAACGTAATTTTTTTTTGAAATACAAAACAAAAAACATTGAGGGTGGGGGTAGGTGGTGCAGAAAAAAAACAAAAATTAAAAATACATTTTTGAGGGGGGAGGGTTTTGCGGGCGGCGTGGGTGGGTGGTGCAGAAAAAAAACAGAAAATTAAAAATACAAAAAAAAGTAAAAAAAAATTGAGGGGGTTTGGGGTGATGGGGGTGGGTAGTTCAGAAAAAAACAGAAAATTGAAAATACAAAAAAAAAGTAAAATTTTTTTTGAGGGGAGGGTGGGAGGCTCGGGTCTATCTCTTTTCAAAACCTTGCTAAAAATATAAAAAAAAGTAAAAAAAATTTTTTTGAGTGGAGGGGGTTTTGCGGGAGTGGGGGGAAGGGTGGGTGGATGGTGCAGAAAAACATAAAATTAAAAATACAAAAAAAAAAGTAAAATTGGGGCAACTAAATAAATTTCTATATAAGTTAGGTTGAGATACCTATTATTTTTGGTGAGTTTCATGGGTTGTATTTGGCTGCTTAATGGATCAGAATGGGCTATAAAATATAATGGGTTAACTTGGGCTTAGCCCAAATTGACCCATGAGCTAAAATGTGTGTAACCCAACCCATTAATTTCTGGCGGGTTGGGCGGGTTAGATGGGTTTGGGCTCAAATTGTCACCCCTAGCTAATATTTACGGGGCATTTGCATACCCACTTTTAGTGTCACGTTTTAACTTGTGTCCGCTTTGCAAAAAAAATTGCAAACGTACCCGCTTTTTCGCATAACTTCAGCATACGGGGCTAAAGTAGCAAAGGCAATCACGCAAAACTTCAGCATCCTAGTAGACGGGCCTGAAATTCAGCTCTAGAGCTAACGTTTTTGTTTTGTAACTGGCGAATAGAGCTGAAGTTTTTGTTTTGTAACTGGCGAACTTCAGCTCTAGAGCTGAAGTTTTTGTTTTGTAAATGGCGAAGTTTTTATTTTGTAGCTGGCAAACTTCAGCCCTAGAGCTGAAGTTTGTCAGCTAGCTAAAGTTTTTGTTTTGTAACTGGCGAACTTCAACTTTAGAACTGAAGTTTTTGAGAGTTCCAATATGGGTATCTGATAAAGAACCTTAAATATTCCTTCTCTATCAAACTTCACAAGTTGATCAAAAGTTTCAGTTGCAGAAAAAGAAAAAAAGAATTCTGCATACATATTGAAATACTTGGACCAACTAATATGTATACTTGCTAAGCCTAAATTTACATGTAATTCTACAAGGAGTCTTTTCTTCCTTTTTCCTTCAAGTATTCAACTACATAGAAATACATAGAAATAGGAATAGATAATTTTCTTGAACGTTTGTGATAGTTTCCTTCAAGTATTCAACTACCAGACAGTTTGTGAACGTTTGTGGTTGTTTGCAAGAAGAGGAAGAAAACGAATGAGGAAAATGAGGAAAAAGGGGTCTGAAGTTGTTTAAAAAGTAGGTACAAGTTAAAAAATTTTAAAAAAACGGATATAGGTTAAATGGGGGCGTCCTATTAGGTCGCCCCGTGCAATTTTTACAATATTTACCAAGAACACGAAACGGTAAGAACAGCAATTAAGCCTCATACAAAGCAAGTTAAGGTCAATTGTATAATATCCTAACACATATTCCATGTGGACCCATTTCATTCAAAGACTCAATAATTCAATCACTAGAAGCTTTCTACAGTTTATGCAGCCGTACAAATCTCTAAAAGACCTAGCAAATAGGGATGACAAAATGGTTCAAAGAAAACAATTAATCACCCATATTATCCATTAAAAAATGGGTTGAATAATGAACTATTTAAAAACGGGTCAAATATGATAAAAACTATATTATCCATTTAGAAAATGGATAACCAATGGATCTAACTTTTACACTTGTAAAGCCTCAAATTGGGGGTTTCTCAAGTTAGGTAGACTAAGAATTCTCCCAAAAGTGATCATATGCAAGAAGTCATGGATAATATGGTCCGTTGGTTAACCCATTTTTTATCCGTATTAAATATGGGTAGGGTCGGATAATTTACCCGTTTTTCATTACCCGTTTTCGACCCAAACCATATCTGACCCAGCCCGCCCGTTTGCCACTATTACTAGCAAACAAAAGACGCAATGTAAGCGTACCAACATGCTAGGCTTAATCCCACCTTGTTGGTATATGACTCGTTATAATAGCATGAATTCTAAGAGACTGGGTCTTGTGTGATGAATACCCTGCATCCCACCATAAAATAGCAATTTGGGATCAGCACACTGGCATTGTCAACCCCACTAGCGTTTCAATAAATGAATGAACCTAACTAATGAGTAACCCTTGTAGCAGTAAACAAGAAATCACCTCCCAAGCTAAAAAGACTTTAGCCAGTTCATAAAACAGGCCAAAATTTCAAGCCAGGAAACTTTGGAAGTAATCAAACAGATAAAGAACAATTTCCTATTAGCATATGGAACAATTAACTTCTCAGAAACCCAAGTCACTCAACTAATTAAACCAATCTAAGCCATCTAACTTGAACAAATAACTTTTAAATCAGCTATAAAGTCCATTGGAATAAAGGATATATTAAATAAACTTTCGGAAGTAAAGACCTGATCAAGCAAAGGGAAGACTAGCGCTATTTCATAAAAACAGAAGAAAGGAAGAACAATGAGAATTGTTGCTCCAAATATAGGATGTAAAATATGAAGTGAAGAGGTACAGTACTAATTCATCAAACTTACACCTCTTTTCCTCACTTCTATCACTCAAAAGATTCATTTATGTTAATGCCTATTCTTCAAGCAGAACAAGCTGTGTGCTCGAATAATCAAATGCTAGACTGAGAGAAAAAAAATAATAGTAATAAACATCACAAAAACTTATAAAGCAAAAACTCAATAAGCAACTCTACACGGAAGTGTACAACGATGTAACACTTGCAACCAATTTGCAAACAGAATCTCGCTAATCGCTAAAGCTTAATATAGATGGTTCTCAAATCGACGATACAAGCTCATATCATTGGTAGTTGCACAGAGGTATAGAGTCATTGATTCAGAAAATAACATCAAAGGATATCAAATCTTACAAATTTGGGCCTCAATCCCTAACTAGAAACTAGTTGAAGCTGGCTATATGAATCCTCTCTAACCTCAATTCCTTACAGCATAGTATCCACTTTCTAAGACAAACTCTAAACCAAATGATCTATTTTCTCTAAGCTACATATAGGGGCATCAAACTCAGATACTCAGCTTAACACTCACTTATTGAGTGAGTAATGATAAATTGTTCAAGGCACAAATTGGTTATGCAATCACTCGACTTGAGCAATAATTACCGGTAACAGTCAATTAAACATAGCAACACAAGAATTTCATGGAAAATATTGATAAACCCAATAACGTTAAGATTCAGAAGTATCATCATCGTCATTGATTTAAATGAAAACAGAAACTCCAACAAAATTCAATGTCTCAAAAGCACTAAAAACTCTCTTTAGCTAAAATAGCAATACCAGACAGAAAGATACGACTGAAAAAATCAATCGACGGTCTGCATGATATCCTCAGCAGTGAACTTAGTACCCTTGTCCTTATCAGCAGCAGCGCGTCCCTTGGCCTTACGATCAAGTAGCGATTTCCTGTCCTTGTCAAGCCTGAGTTTCGTAACAACAACCTTAGAAGGATGAATACCAACGTTAACAGTAGATCCATTGACCTTCTCTCTAGTTATACGTTCAATGTGAATCACCCATTTCTTACGGTACACTTGGACGACTTTGCCCTCACGCCCCTTGTAGGTCCCACGAACGACTTGGACTTCATCGTCTTTCCTCACCGGCATGGATCTCACGTTGTACTTTGAACGTAATTCAGTGGATAAAGGCGCGCTCATTATCACCCTGCGCTCGCTTGACGGCGCCGTGAAATGGGCTTTTCTGCTCTTGCGGCGGGAGGAGGATACTCTTGGATTGTACTTCATTTTTGCTGGTTTCTGATCTCCTCTGCTTCTTTGCAAATGGGCAGACGGTGAAGAAGATGATTTTTAGGGTTTTGGGGGTACTTATAGGGAGAGATGGTGGGCTTAGATAAACTAGGGTTTTAAAGTTGGACTGTTCAGTTGGAGGCCGATGTTTTGGGCCTCCGATTATGATATTTCAGCCCACTCCAATTGGACTGGACCTTCCGATTTTCAAGCTTTTAGAGAAATATTTTTGGGGGGAAATTCAGAAATAGCCATATTTACAGCTAATAATTGGAAAATAGAAATAGTTTCAAAAGTAACCGAAATTTAGCCACTTTTCATGTAAAGATAAAATCTAAACAAAAATACTTTTAAAAATCCGGAAATATTCCTGTATAATATGCTGGAGTTCGAATTTTTTACATATGAACTTCCAGTATAATATGATGGAATTTTATTATGTGTGTTGGAGTTCCATAATAATAAGCGGGGAGTTTATATGAAGGAGCTCCATAATCCTGCATGTTATGCTGGAACTTTTCGTGTGCCGGAGTTCCAATAATATATATTGGAAGTTTATACGCATGAACTCCGTAATCCAGCATATCATGCTGGAACTTTTCATGTTTCAGCAAAATAATGGTTATTTTTTAATAACTTCGCAAAAGCTAACTTTTTTTCAATTATCAGTCCGAAAACTGACTAGGTCATGTTATTTTTACGATTGTAAAGTGGAGATATACTTATTTTGAGGCTATCATTCAAGTCATACTGCGTATTTACAAGGAGAAAGTTGATCTTGATGGAATGAATAACACTGCAACTAATGAAAAAACTCTATAATAATAGCTGTAGCTTTCAAAAAAATAGACTCGGTTATTCATTATTTTCCTCAATTGTTGCATCCTTCACTAGTAGCCACATGACCAGCAAAACAATCCTAACTCTACCACCCATTAGTCATTTTTCCTTCCTTTAAAACTTTTCCAAAAAAAAACAGCAAAAATCTACATGAAAACCTGTAACCATCTCCCAAAAGACACTTTAAAATTGAACCAAAAACCATCATTAAACTCCAATAAAATAGCCTATGAATCGCCTGATACTAGCCCTAAAATCACCGTAAAAATGACCCAGAGTAGCAAAATATTTTAAAAATAGAAACGAAGGGTGGAAAGGATCATATGATTATAGCTCGCCACCCTAATAGTATATTCCTTGCAAGAGAGAATGGTTGTTAAATAATTTTCATGTATATTTGAGTAAGGATGAGGAGGGGGAGGAAGAAGAAGAAGAAGAAGAAGAAGAAGAAGAGGAGGAGGAGGAGGAGGAGGAGGAGGAGGAGGAGGAGAAAGCAACGTTCGGAGTTTGCTCAAAATGGGTACAAGTTAAAAAAATTATAAAAGTGAGTTCAGGTGTAATGACCCCGCCGGTCATTTTGAGTGTTGTAGCGCCGCTCCCCTATTTACTGCGTATTTTATGCTTAATTGTTATTATGTAACTTTCCGGGGTAGTTGATTCGGTTTCGGGAATGTTCGGAATGAGATGAGACACTTACTCTCAAGGTTGGAAGCTTAAGTTGAAAAGGTTGACCAGATGTTGACCTATGTGTAAACGACTCTATAATGGAGTTTTGATGGTCCTGATATCTCCGTTGGGTGAGTTTTAGACTTAGGAATGTGTCCAGATAGTAATTTGGAGGTCCGTAGTTGATTTAAGATTGAAATAGCGAAAGTTGAAAAATTTTAAGTTTTAAAAATTTAAAAGTTTGACCGAGAGTTGACTTTATGGTTATCGGGCTCGTATTTTGATTTCGGAAGTTGGAGTTGGTATGTTGTATCATTTGACTTGTATGCAAAATTTGAGGTCAATCGGACTTGGTTTGATAGGTTTCGGCGTCGAATATAGAAGTTGGAAGTTCATAAGTTCATTAGCCTTGAATCGATGTGCGATTCATGGTTCTAGCATTGTTTGATATAATTTGATGCTTCGAGCGAGTTCGTATGATATTTTAGAACTTATTGGTATATTTGGTTGAGGTATCGGGTCTATTGGGAAAAAACCGAATTTATATATTGAAGATGACGTCTCATGACACGTGGACTTGTCAAATGGTCAAAACACGATAATCAACCAAGAAGGCACGAGCGACAATAGATACGGAGAGAAGAAAGTTAAATAGGCACGAGTCGTTATTCAAGAGGCACGAGTTTCGTACCTATATAAGTCATTTAAAACCCCGAAGATTGGAAAGGATTGAAGATATGAATCTGATGACGCAAAAGATTCCAAATTCAGCATTAAATATCAAATACGTTAGAGAATTTGTATTTAATAGGAATGATTGAGTAACGTTTCTTTTAATGTCATTTATTGCTCATAATTGTCTCATTAAGACAAAGGCATTACACTTTCTCCTAGAATCAACTATAAAATGAGAAGGACTCGACATCTGTAGAGGGGAAGATTATTGAGACTTTACTGAAATAGAAAGCTATTTACTGCTTTATCATTGTTCTCAAAAATCTTTAATTATTTTCGTCTCTTGATTATCAGTAACCCGAATTTCTCTTCGTTTATAGCTTTGACCAAAGACTCAGATTTTTGGTTAAACAAATTGGTTTCGTTACCGGAAAACTGATAATCTTTTCTTTTAAGCTACGCTCTATCCGTTGTTATCATCATGTCAAACAACAACAACCACAGTGAAAACACCTTGGGAAACCATGAAAATCAAACCCATCAAAATCAAGGAGACCTACCGAACATTGACGTGGTTCCCTCCCCTCTAGATTCACCACGTCAATCTCGTGAAGGCACTCCTGCCCTTGAATCCCATGCTAATCAACAAGAACAATCTGAACATTTTGAAGGAGGTGCAATTGAAGCTTTACAAAAGCTAATTGATGCACAGGTCGGCAAAGCTCTTCAGGCTCTAGTTAGTCGATTGTCTGCTGCACCACCCACACCAACTCCTAATAATAATACATTGGAGAATCCTCGTTCTGGTCTTGTTAATTCTGGAAATGGAGGAACCACCAGTGAACCACAGGAAGGGGGGCCAGGTAATTCAAATAATTCCTATTTGCAAAATTTAGTACTAACCTTGCAGAAACAGATTAAGGAACAAAATGAGCGTATTGAGCAAATCCCTGGAGTTCCGCCTGTAATAAAAGGAGTAGACATGGACAAATACCCACAACAACCTTGGAAGCCAAGTGCTGCTCCCCTTCCAATTCCGAAAAAGTTCAAAATGCCTGACATCCCGAAATATGATGGTACTACAGACCCGCGTGACCACGTGACTGCATTTACAACAGGCGTGAAAGGCAACGACTTGACCAAACAAGAAATCGAATCAGTACTGGTCAAAAAATTTGAGAAACACTCACCAAGGGTGCATTAACCTGGTATTCTCTTTTATCTGAAAATTCTTTAAATTCTTTTGCTGAGCTTGCAGATTCTTTTATTAAAGCACACTCGGGAGCTCAAAAGGTTGAGAAAAGAATGGAAGATATTTTCAAAATCAAACAAGGAGATTCAAAGTTGCTCAGAGACTTTGTTGATAGATTCCAGCATGAAAGAATGACTCTGCCCCGTGTACCTGACAATTGGGCTGTAATAGCTTTTGCAAGTAATTTAAATGACAAAGGTTCTGAAGCCACGAGAAGACTCAAAGAAAGCCTTCGAGAATTCCCTGCAACCACGTGGAATGATGTTTACAACATGTACCGTACGAAGCTGCGAATTGAAGAAGATACCGTACCTAAGTTTCATCATGAAGAAAGGGGCGGTTCCAGAAGATCAGAAACCGAAAAAAGATCAGGTAAAAACAGGTACGATCCATATATGGGACCTGCAGGAAAAGACTCACGGTCAAAACAAGATAGCCAGCAATATGATCAAAAATCGAGGAACAGGGAATCTGGTCCTTCATCAAGATTCAGAAATGATCGGAACAGACAAGAGTCACGAGATGATGACAGAAGTTTAAAGGCAAGGTTCGGCGGATATAACTTTAATGTCACTACCTCCGAGATCGTGGCTGTTTTGAGAAGCATGGGAGATAAGGTACGATAGCCAAAAGAGATGCGGTCAAATCCAAATAGATGCAATCCAGATCATTG
The DNA here is from genome assembly GCF_000393655.2 of Nicotiana sylvestris. Classification (NCBI taxonomy): domain Eukaryota; kingdom Viridiplantae; phylum Streptophyta; class Magnoliopsida; order Solanales; family Solanaceae; genus Nicotiana; species Nicotiana sylvestris. The sequence goes on from NC_091058.1 coordinate 142,350,861, forward strand.
GTGCAAATTCCACAATGATCACGGGCACAAAACTTCAGAATGTAGATTCTTGCAGAGTGAAGTGGATCATCTATTGAAGCAAGGGTACCTCACTGAGTTATTTAGTGAAAAAGGTAAACAAGCCTATATGAAAAATAGGCAAGAGCCACCAAAGCCTCCTTCACCCAAGAGAACAGTGAATGTGATAAGTGGGGGAGAAGATATTCACGGCATAACCTACACAACTTCCAACAAGGTTTCTAAAGTAACAATTACACACGGGAAACGGGTACGGCAGGTTTTAGAAAATGAAAGTATTTTATTCAATGATGCAGATACCGAAGGAGTGATAACCCCACATAATGACGCACTGGTAATATCTTTACTTGTACATGATACTAATGTAAAACGAGTTTTGATTGATCTAGGGAGTTCCGTAAATATTATACTACTAAGGGTATTACGTGAAATGCAAGCTGAAGACAAAATGATACCCAAGGCGCATACCTTGTCAGACTTCGACAATTCAAGTGTGGTAACAAAAGGAGAGGTAATTCTAACAACTTTTGCTGCATGTGTTGTTAAAGAAACTAAATTTCAGGTAGTTGGTATGGAAATGGCCTACAATATGATCATGGGAAGGCCTTGGATCCATGATATGGATGATGTTCCATCAACTCTACATCAAGTTATTAAATTTCCATCACCGTGGGGGATTTGTCAAATTCGAGGGGATCAGCAAACAGCGAGGAGTATCAACGCTGTAACAGATACGAGTGCCGTAAACAAAGAAAAATAGCAATTACAGGAAACAGTTCAAGGTGTCAGCAATCAAACCTCAACTGAGCGAGAGAAAACAGATTTAGACTCGAGACCTGATACAATTCAAGATCCTGAGGAGAATGAAAATATCAAAACAACCATCGAAGAACTCGAGGCTGTGATATTATTTGAGCAATGGCCTAAACGGAAAGTTTATGTTGGAGCTAATTTAAACTCAAACATGCGAGGTATGTTAATTGAATTTCTAAAATCTAACGTGGACTGTGTTGCTTGGTCTCATGCTGACATGACAGGGATACCACCGAATGTGATGACTCACAAATTAAACGAAAACCCATCCTTTACACCAATAAAGTAAAAGAAAAGAAAGCAAGGGGCTTTCAAAAAACAGGTGATTCAAGATGAGGTCCAAAAGCTATTAAAAATTGGGTCAATCCGTGAGGTAAAGTACCCTAATTGGTTAGCCAACACAGTTGTTGTACCTAAGAAAAATGGTAAGTGGCGAGTCTGTGTAGATTATACAGATCTTAATAAAGCTTGTCCAAAAGATTCTTTTCCTTTACCACATATAGATCAATTAATTGATGCAACTGCAGGACATGAACTTTTAAGTTTTTTAGATGCATATTCAGGGTACAACCAAATTAAAATGGACCCTAGTGATGAAGAAAAAACTTCTTTCATCACAGACAGGGGGACTTACTGTTATAAAGTAATGCCCTTTGGTCTCAAAAATGCCGGGGCAACCTATCAAAGGTTGGTCACCAAAATGTTCCAAGAACATTTAGGAAAGATAATGGAGGTATATATAGACGATAAGCTCGTCAAAACCCAGCAGTCTCATGATCATATTTCTCATCTATCTGTTACATTTGAAATTTTGCGAAAATTTAATATGAAACTCAACCCAGAAAAATGTGCATTTGGAGTTGCATCAGGTAAGTTTTTGGGTTTTCTTGTTTCTAACCGTGGTATTGAGGTAAATCCTTCTCAGATCAAAGCAATAGAAGAAATCCCTGATATCCTTACTAATAAAAAGGAAGTTCAAAGATTAACGGGAAGAATTGCAGCTTTGGGGAGATTTATTTCCAAATCTTCAGAAAAGTGTTTTAAGTTTTTCTCTACACTCAAAAAGCAAGATCATTTTGAATGGAATGAAGATTGTCAACAAGCCCTTAGAAATTTGAAAGCTTATTTGTCAAAACCACCGTTATTGGCAAAACCAAAGGTGGGAGAAAAGCTTCTCATCTATCTGGCTGTGTCTGAAGTTGTGGTAAGTGTTGTTTTAGTCCGTGAGGACCAAGGTAAACAATCTCCTATTTATTATGTAAGTAAGTCCTTACTAGATGCTGAAACACGATACCCATAGCTAGAAAAGTTAGCATTAGCTTTGATCATGGCATCTAGAAAATTAAGACCTTATTTTCAATGCCATCTCATTATTGTAGTTACTGCTTTTCTGCTTCGAAATATTTTGCATAAACATGAATTGTCAGGGAGGTTAGCAAAATGGGCTATAGAATTAAGTGAATACGAAATCATTTATCAACCTAGGACTGCTATAAAATCTCAAGTATTAGCCGATTTCGTAGCTGATTTTAGCCAGGGGATGCATTTAGAAGCAGAAAAAGAATTACAAGTTTTTAATGGTGCAAACCCGGGGACTTGGATTTTATTCACTGATGGTTCATCTAATGTAAAAGGAGCAGGTCTGGGTATAGTTCTCATGCCACCTACGGGTGAAACTATTAGGCAAGCTATAAAATGTCATTCTATAACTAACAATGAAGCAGAGTACGAGGCTGTAATTGCAGGTTTAGAATTGGCAAGAGAACTCGGCATAACACAAATTATAATCAAGAGTGATTCTCAACTCGTGGTCAATTAAATGCTGGGGACTTATACAGCCAAGGAAACTCGAATGCAAGAATATCTCGAAAAGGTACGGGAACTAATAAAGCAATTCCAAACTTGGAAGGTAATGCAGATCCCAAGAGATGAGAATGTGGAGGCAGATGCTTTAGCTAATCTCGCATCTGCAACTGATGTAGCAAATGACACAAATGCTTCAGTCATACATTTATTTCATTCCGTTCTCGAACCTGATAAGAATGAGGTAAATTTTAATCATTTAACATGGGATTGGAGAAACGAAATTGTTGCCTTTTTACAGCACGGTACCGTGCCTAATGACAAAGGAAAGGCTCACGCGCTTCGCAAAAAAGCTGCTCGATATTGTTTATATCAAGGAAATCTTTATCGAAAGATGTTCGGTGGACCACTAGCAAGGTGTCTCGGACCCTCTCAAACAGAATATGTGATGAGGGAAGTGCATGAAGGACATTGTGGAAATCACGCAGGGGGAAGGTCATTGGTAAGAACATTGATTCGAGCAGGATATTATTGGCCTAAGATGGAAGAAGAGGCAAACAGTTTCGTGTCCAAATGTGATAAATGTCAAAGATATGGCAATAATATGCACAGACTAGCTGAGTTACTACACCCTGTTATAGCCTCGTGGCCCTTTATGAAATGGGGAATGGATATCGTAGGTCCACTACCACAAGCAAAGGGTCAGGTAAAGTTTCTACTTGTACTCACAAATTATTTCACTAAATGGGTAGAAGCAAGAGCATTTAAATAGGTACGAGAGAAGGAAGTTAAAGACTTCATATGGCGAAATATAATATGCCGCTTTGGAGCACCAAAGGAGATCGTGTGTGACAATGGACCACAATTCATAGGAGCTCCAATCACAGAATTTCTTCAAAGTTGGCAGATTAAAAGGATAACATCTACGCCATACCATCCAGTGGGTAATGGACAAGCGGAATCCACAAACAAAGTCATTATCAACAACTTGAAGAAGAGGTTACATGATTCAAAAGGTAATTGGCCTAAGATATTACCTGGAGTACTATGGGCTTATCGTACAACGACAAAAACAAGCATTGGAGAAACACCATTTTCAATGGTTTATGGTGCGGAAGCCTTAACTCCAGTTGAAATAGGTGAACCGAGCACACGGTACGTTCAGGCAACGGAGGAATCTAATGATGAAGAGATGCGGGTCAACCTTGATTTGCTTGAAGGAAGAAGAGAAGTTGCATTGATAAGAATGGCAACACAAAAGCAAGTAATTGAACGATATTACAATAGGAAAGCACGCCTCAGATTTTTCAAAATTGGGGACTTCGTGCTTAAAAGGGTGTTCCAATCTGCAAAGGCTGCTAATTCAGGAAAGCTAAGTCCAACGTGGGAAGGACCATACAGAGTTCGTGACATTGCGGGAAAAGGAGCATACGAGTTGGAGACAATGGACGGCAAAGTTTTACCCTCACATTGGAATGCCGTCCATTTAAAGAGATATTACTTCTGAGAAAGTACCCACAGTCAGGTATCGCCATGTTAAAATTTTTCTTTTGAATTATTAAAGTTTTACTAACGATTTTAGATGCTAGGCAAAAACCCTAACTCGTGCCAAATGATGAGTCACGACCTGCAAGACAAAATGGAGTATTCTAAAATTCTCAGCCCAGGGTTACAATTAATCTGATGGAAATACACACGAGTTAGGCAGTCTTCATCTATTATCGCACCTCCGAGTCCCGTATATTTTTCTGTTTCAGGAAAAGAACCAAATTGAAAGAAATAAACAAGTGCTCGAGGCTTCATACTTCACCGCTCAAACACTTGGGGGACTACATATTATACACAGATATGTGTAGAAAAACATATACGAATATCGAATAAAAGTCGACCACAAAGAGACAAGTGTTGAGAAAAAGTTACAAAGTCTTCAGCATTCATCATCGTGTTCAACAAACACAAGACATTCATCATAATGTTTTTTCCATGAGAACAACAGAGTTATCTCTCAAATTCATAAACGAAGTCACCTCTCAAACCCTTCCTAATATATAAAGATAGGGTCATGACTATGTACTGAAATAGGTTATGAAGAAAAACCTTGTTTATTTTATATTATGTAAAAATTTGTTACAAGAAAAATAGTTACGAGAAAGTTATAGATGTATTTTAATACATGTAATAGTCAAAAAACTTGTTAAAGTTCATGAATAAAAACTTGTCAAAGTTGTTTCATACAAAACATGTGTATTCCTATTTCTTTCATCGTATTATAACACCATTATGAAGTTGAGACGTCTTCTTCATTAAGTGTCGATAAAATAAAAGGGCCCTCTTTTATAAGCCTCATGTTGATAATCCATGAGAAGAATCATAAAGCATTTTCAAAGGATAAAAATGCTAAGCTATTCTATAAGTCCTAGATAAATAGGCAAGAATAGAATATACAGAAGTACCGATAAAACTTCTTAATATAAAAGACTAAGTACAAACTTAGTCAGCAAAATATTTGTTTTTTACAAATGCCCCATTATGATAACTGGGGACTTCATCAAAAGATCCCTTAAAGTTGCCAAGAGATAACACCACCAATTAATAAAAAAAACAGTATGAAATACATTCAACTAGTCACTGAAGGGGTTGGAACATCAGAAGTTGCAATCTCATTTTCAGGGGCAGTCACAGGTAGGATAACAACTTCTGAGGGAGCAGCAATAGGAGCGGTTTCAACTGGGCCTGGAGTGTTAAAATCACTGAGGGAAGTAAGAGTCACGGGAGCTTCAGCTTCCATGGACTATGTCATAGAAGTTTCACCCTTGGGAGCCGGAATTGCAACTCCAATTGCCGCAGTAGCCACTTCTTCATTTAAAAGCTCTTCTGCCCCAGGAGTTCCAAGTGCAGGAGAAGGAGTATCAACTGGTTGTTGGCTTTTTTCAATAGTGTCTAAGACTTTGGCTAATTTAGATTGCAATTCAAAGTTTTCTTGAGTAGCTTCCATCAAAGCATCACGACGAGATTTTAGAAAAGCCCAACTTACCTCTATGTTGAAGTTCTCCTCAAGAAGTCCATACTCCCTTTCCCACATAGCAAGATTGTTCTTCAATATCTGGTGTTCAGCTAAGTGGGAGTCAAGGGAAGCTTCAAGGGAGGCATGAGAACTCTTCAAAGCACGTATCTCGTCAGAGGAGATCCTTAAGTCAGCCTGAGCTTGAGTCAAGCTTTGCACTAACTCCCCTGCATATTCTTCTTTCTTCTCCACAAGTGCCTTAAGCTCTCTGATTTCTTCACTGGCCTTTGATAATTGTTCTGAAAATGAGCACTCTAAAAGCTCCTTATCTTTTTCAAATTGGCTTGAAGAAGCCTTGGCAATTGCTAGCTCAGAAGTCAAACCACGCTTTTGCTGCTCCAGGTGGTTTCTACTTTCTTGCAACTCCTCTATGGTCCCCTGAGCATTCTCAAACTGCTCCTTCCAGTTTGTTGCCTCAAGCTGGGTTTCCTTGGCTATTCTCCTAGCCTCAGAGATAGCCTTTGCAGACTCTCGATCCTTCTTCTCTAGAGTGGAGATTCTTCCCATTAACTCAGTACCAATAAGATTAGCCTACAAGGGAAAGACATCAAAAGTGAGAATATAGAGAGATATAAAAAACTTGTAAGTTAAAAAAGAAGTACCTTCAAGGTAGAATGAACTATGTCATTCATCAAAGTCAAGCAACTGTGGCTCTCCATCTTCTTCTTCTCAATATCTCTGATTAGAGGCTCGAGCCAAACATCAGCTCCACCAGTCTTTCTCAAAAGGCTATGATTGGCAGGAACTTCAAGAGTAACACTTCTCATAGCCATGCCTCTGCTGCTAGAACCCGCCTCTGTATGCTGAACAAAAGGAGGGGGAACAATGGAAGGAGGAGTAGTAGAAGAGGTAAAAATAATGGGAGTTGTGGGAGTCAAAGCAGGGACAGTAGGAGCAGATATGGGAACCAAAAAAGGTAAGGAAACAGGAGTCGATAAAATAGGCAAAGAAATACTCGTGGTTGTCAAAGGAATAGAAGGAATAGAAGAAATGGGAATAGAAGAAGAGAGGGGAGTTTCATCAAGAACTAGTCCAAACTCTCCACTCTCAAAACCACTAACAAAGAGACGTCGAATTGATTCATTAGAGCCTCTTGGAGTGGTATCCTCATCAGAAAGGATTTGAACAGGCTCGGAGATAGAGGCTCGAGCAGGAGTATCTTCAACTTCATCCCCATCAATGATGCGTCTCCTGGCTCTTGGCCTAGCTATCAAAGAGGTATTCTCTTCTTCCTCATTCTCAGAACTTTCTTCTACAACTTTTCTTTTTGGTGGCGTGGCCCGAGTCTTTTCCAAATCAAGTGAAGTGGTTGAAGACGCTCGAATGGCAACGGCTACCTCAGCTGTTATACCCCTGATACCAAATCCTGATAAAAAGAGGGATAAAGAATTAAAATAAGAAAGAATTCAATATACGGCAAAGCATAAGGAAATACATACCATGGGTCTTCACTTTCCAACCATTCATAAGAGAAATTGATTTCCAAGTTCTCGCCTCCATAGGCGCAATCTTCAAAATTGAATCTACCCAACCACGAAAGTTAGGAACGTGTTCCACATTTCCCATGGTTGCTACAAAAAGCCAAAAAGAGACGAGATTAGAAAGGAAATCAAAATTCTTAAAAAATAGATACGGTAAGAAAAAGAAAAACTTACGTGCAAAATTCCACTTCTCGGGGAAGGGAATGTTTGTTTCACCCAACAAATCCACCGTACGTACAACAACGTAACGACAATACCACCCTCGATCCTTGTCATCTTCGGGGTTTACCAAAACCTTCTTGCTTCTTGCAGTCAAGGTAAAAACTCCATGGCGAAATAATTTGGTATAGGTGAACAAGATGGGAAAAGGTAAAATTAACATTGGCTTTGGTAGACAAATAGCTTAAGCAAGCCACAGCTCTCCAAACAAGAGGACCAACTTGTGCTAAGCAAATTTTGAAAAAGCGGCAAAATTCAAGTATAACTGGGTCAATGGCAGGATTAAATCCCAAAGTAAAGGGATAAGTATAAACGAAAGAGAATCTAATTCTGAAAGAAGAAATTCTCTGGTTTGGGGCAGGAATCATCATACGAAGATTATCTCTCCAATTACAATATTTCCTAACAGTAGGAATCACAAGTTCAGTTATTAAAGAAGGATGAACTAAAGGGGAGAAAAAGCAAAAGTGAATAAAAAATTGCTTGTTGAAGGTCTATGAAGAAGAAGACAAAAGAAAGAGGGTCAAATATGTTTATAATGACAACAGTCAAACTTAGAAGTGTAATGACGGAAAGCCTATAATAAAGGCAACTATCACTTCATGAATATAAGGTATGAATAAGCCTTGAAAAAAGGCTGCAAAATTACGGAGCCAATCAGAAGGTGACGCGTGTGCAGAGCACTAAATAGAAAAGACAATTGAAGCGTCTATCATAGCATTGATTATGGTAAAAATCCCTTTTTGTGAAGATCCACTTCCCAAATATTTAATTGATAAATAAATGGAAAGTGGGGGGACTATCTGTATTGGGAAAAAACTAAATTTATATATTGAAGATGACATGTCATGACACGTGGACTGGTCAAATGGTCAAAACACGGTAATCAACCAAGAAGGCACGAACGACAACAGATACAGAGAGAAGAAAGTTAAATAGGCACGAGTCGTTATTCAAGAGGCACGAGTTTCGTACCTATATAAGTCATTTAAAACCCCGAAGATCGGAAAGGATTAAAGATATGAATCTGATGACGCAAAAGAGTCCAAATTCAGCATTAAATATCAAATACGTTAGAGAATTTGTATTTAATAGGAATGATTGAGTAACGTTTCTTTTAATGTCATTTATTGATCATAATTGCCTCATTAAGACAAAGGCATTACACCTTCTCCTAGAATCAACTATAAAATGAGAAGGACTCGACATCTGTAAAGGGGAAGATTATTGAGACTTTACTGAAATACAAAGCTATTTACTTCTTTATCATCGTTCTCAAAAATCTTTTATTATTTTCGTCTCCTGATTATCAGTAACCCGAATTTCTCTTCGTTTCTAGCTTTGACCAAAGACTCAGATTTTTTGTTAAACATCGGGAGCATCGGGTGGGTTTTGGATGGTTAACGGATCAAATTTTGAACTTGGGAGATTGCTGAAGTTTTTCTTGTGTACAGGTCTGGTTTCCTTCTATGCGATTGCGTGGACAGGTCCGTGATCGCGAAGGCGTGTTTGGGAAGCTGGATTCTTACTCTATGCATTCGCAAGATGGAGCATGAGATCACGCAGGTTGGTCAAGAAGTGAACTGCGAACGCGTGGGCTACGTCACATTCGCGAAGAGTAAGTGAGGCAGCAGCTGAGGTCATGCGTTTGTTCATCGCGATCGTGTGAAAAGGGATACGATCGCATAGGTCTGAGGAATCAGTGTTTCGCGTTCGCGTGGAGTTTTTCACGCTCACGTAGGGTTAAATTATTGGGCAGTTGAGTTTGTGCTTCACGATCGCGAGGCATTTTCCGTGATCGTGATTAAAGGATAGCTGGGCAGAATTTAAAGTCTCAAGACGAGGGTTTGAGTTTATTTCACAATTTGATTTTAGGAACTTGGTTGGAGGCGATTCTTGGATATATTTTCAAGGGAGTGATTAGGGTAATTTATTTTTACTTAGTTTTGGTTAAATTCCATGATTATATCTTTGATTTCATCATTTAATTAGTGATTTGGGTTGAAAAATTTGGGGGGAAATGGAAGAAACTTCTTAGGCTGAATTTTGAGGTTTTGAGCGAGATTTTTGTATCGGATTTAAGTAATTTTGTTATGGTTGGACTCGTGATTGAATGAGTGTTCGAATTTGTAACTTTTATTGGATTACGAGGTGTGGGCCGGGGGTTGACTTTTGAGTTGACTTTTTGACTTTTGATAAAGAACTTAGCATTTTCATATGGAATTAATTCTTATAGCTTAAGTTGATTGTATCGAATTGTTTGTGGCTAGATTTGAAGCATTCAGAGGTCGTTTCACGAGGCAAGGGCTTGTTAGAGTAGAGATTTGCATAGCTTGAGGTAAGTAACACTTCTAAACTTAGTTCTGAGGGTATGAAACCTCAAATTACGCGTTATGTGATTGGTGTTGAGGTGACACACATGCTAGGTGACGGGCATGTGGGCGCGCATTGTAAGAATTGTGACTTGATTAATTTCATGGAACTGTATAGTTGAATAATCTTGTCGTTATCCGTAGTTTCTCCATGTGTTAGAGAAAATTGAGCTACAACTCGTGTTAGAAATCATGCTTAGGCTACATGTTGGTACTATTGGGACCTACAAAGGTCGTGTTACAGGTCGAATTAATTGCTTAATTTGTAATTTTGTACTCAGTCACAACTATTATTTACATATCGTATCTCAATCTCTGTTGTCCTTTATTGATACATCATAACATCATTGTTGGGGATGATTATCATGATTCTTTTGAGCCCGATAGACTGGAGAGATAGATGACTGAGTGAGGTCGGAGCCTGATTGTGAGGATATTTATTGGATCGGGCTGCACGTCGCAACAAGTTTTACTGACTCATGCCATAATTGGCTTATTATAACATTTGGGCTGGATTTGCCCCTCCGGCTTCTGCACACCTACAGTGAGCGCAAGTACCTACTGAGTGCAGCGCGAGTGTCGAGCGATTGGGAGGATTGAGTGACTGTGAGGCAGGAGTCGCTATGAAAAATGAGTGATTGTGAGAATGGAGTGAATGGGAGGATAGAGTAATTGTTACTCTGAGAGTATGCATATTTTTTCATCATTTTGCATACGTAACCGACTTGTAGATACCGAGATGTATCATTTCTTATCTTAGTTGTACTTGACATATCCTACATTTTTGGGCTTTATCTGTTAAATTTTGAAGCATGTCTATCTTTTTATATTGTATTTTTATAATTGAATTGTACTTGTGAAGCTCATCACTACTTGCAGCCCAATACTTACACTTGTTACTTACTGAGTTAGGTGTACTCACGCTACACACTGCACTTCGTGTGCAAATCCAGGCGTTTCTGGGCACGTTGGTTGTTGATCTCAGAGTTTCTAGCCATTCGGAGATTATCGAGGTAGTTGCCCTGGCGCCCGCAGACCTTGATTCTCTTTCCCTATCCCTCAAATTTACTTGTTTAGTTTCTGCTTTCTTAGACAATGTATCAGACTTTGTATCTGTATAGATGCTCATGTACTCAGTGACACCCTGATTTTGGAAAACTTTTGTATCGAGTTGTGATAGTTTTATCCAGTTTTATGAGATATTTTCTTATTTAAAACCAGTTTTGGTATATTTAAAAATATTGGTATGTCTGAGTTGTCGGCTTGACTAGTATCATGATAGGCGCCACAACGACAGGTTAAGTTTTTGGGTCATGACAACAGGTTAACTAGCACAGTGCAAATATGCTTTTCCTATAGAGAACTACAACAAATACGAAAAAAAATTGATACTATTTACTAACAATTAGCCATTAAGACATGTTTATCGAAAATAACTAGAAAAATTTGTCAATGATATACAATATACAAAAAAAAACCTATGAAAAAGGTTTCTTTTTCCAATGGATATAATTGTAATCCATTGAAAACAAATGGATAATGCAGTATGCATAATTTAAGGAAGATCAGAGGTGATTTGGACTGATCTGGAGTCAAAATTCTCTTTGCAACATATGTATCTCAAACACAAGTGTACAAGGAATAAATAGTAGATACATATGGGATAGAAAAATTATACACGATGATACAATGTGGGTGTACATCTCATCTTCTTCCATGTTCATCTTATACTTCGAATTTAGCTCAAGTTTCAATTCAAACCATCTCAAATCTTCTTCAAATCGGTCCAAATTTTCAATTTCAATTTCGAAAATCTGAATTTTCGAACTCAAGCTTGAGCAAGCTTCAATGCCTATTGATGACGTTTTATGTTCAATTCTTCGGCCCAATCCAGTAAATTAATATTTAATAGTGATTTTCACTTTGAATTAAGTGCAAACAAATAATTAAATCACTATGGTTTATTTTGAAATATATTCAGTTCGTTGAGCATGAAATATTGATTACAAGAAGGACCGACTTCACGGTAAATAATTTGGATGCTCAAAATTTAACACAGTGAGGGTGTTTGGAATGGCTTTAAGCTGGTCAAATCAACTTTTAACCTCTTTTTAGCTTTTTTAGTATTTGGAAAAGTCAAAAAGTGCTTAAAACAAGTCAAAAGCAATAAGTTAGATAACTCCAACTAATTATTTTTTGGCTTAAAAGTTATTGTTGGTGAAAAATCACTTTTTTTAAGCCAATCCAAATGAAATGTTTCAATATTTTAGAGGAGAATATGAAATTAGAATTCTAGCCAGCCAATGCAATTTTAGATATTCATCTGAAAAAGAAAACTAACTCTTTAACTAAGTATGACTGTCAAATTCCTTAGTGTAGTGGTCACTCACGGCAAGCCGACACAGGACAAGTTATAATATCACTTCCCAAGCATTTCAATATGGAATTTTTAACTCATATAGCAAAGGTTAACACCTTATTTATTTTAAATAAATATCATTTTAAAAAATTATATTCTATAGATGTCTTTTAATGTTTATAGCAAAATATCTAATTTTAGTTACCTCCTACCCCTAAGTCACTAAATACGCTATTTAGTTATACTATTTTCTTTCTCTTTCTACTTTGATACACGTCATTCTCTTCCCCCATTCCCTGAAAACACGATACTCAATCTCAAAATTTCTCTCACCCACATCACCTACCATTAGTCAAAAACCCCACACTCTCTCATTTTTCCTCTCTCTCTAGGGCGACATGGTGTAGTATAGGCTGCCATGGATGTGCAGCCCTCTCCATCAAGTTAACATCATAAAGGTTGAAGTTGAATCTCAAGAGCCTTTGTTTGGATCTCGTTTCCGAATCTGCCGCCTATGTTGTTCGCTAAGAAATCACTGATGTCTATTGCCTCAGCAGCAGGTAAACCCATTGCCATTGATAAGGCCACGCAAGAAAGGTCTAGACCTAGCACAACTAGGGTTAAGGTTGAACTTGATCTTCAAGGAAAGCTGGCGCAATATACGAGGATTCAATTTATTGATGATAAAACTGGGAAGGTTATCGAGCATGCCCAGAAATTCAATTTGGGGCTGAGCAACTTGGTTTTCTGTTAATATATTTCAATATATTTTCAATGTATCACGATGTATTTTCATGTATTCATTGTCTATTTTTTCATTGTAATTCAATGTATCTCATGTCATGAATGTATTCATATGTTTTTTTTAATTAATATAATTTATGTTTTCAGATGTATTATATAATTTCTTTGAAGATTGCTATATTTTGGAGTATTTTTCGATTGAGAATCTTTTTTATAACTGGAAATACAAAATTTGTGTGTTATAATTGAGTTTGTTGAGTTATATTAGGAGTCGATTATGATAATTGATTCACTTTTCATTTAAAAATAGTGTAATCCCCTGTTTCACGCCGTGAATACAGTCGAATACAATAATCTATCCAGCTGTAATTCCATATTTCACGCCATGAATATAGTCGAATACACTCGAATACAAAAATCTGTCTAGCTGTAATCCCCTGTTTCACGCCTAGAAATGCTACTGTATTCATGAATACAGTAGCTTAAATACATCAAATACTTCTTATAACAACAGAAAATATATCTATAATCCGTAATATAGCAATGGTATCTATAGATAGCTAATTACCACTAAAAGATAGTGCTAATTTATGAAAATTTCTCTTTAAATATTTGGGATAATGTTTGTAGCATTTTATGAGTAATTAACTAATATTGGTAGCATTTTATCCATTGACTAATACTGGTAATTGTTTTGCTTTAGGATGCCAAATTGGATAGTTTTTTCATACGAAAATAGGATAATTTTACCCGCTTTAACTGGCTTTTGGGGTTTCCAAAAAGCAATGAGAGTTTTTTTTACAATATATATATATATATATATATATATATATATATATATATATAAAATATGATAAGAACATACAACCTACATGTAAGTTGCATAAAAATTCTTATGGTATACAATATGATATACAACTTTCATACATTATGTTGTTATCTACACTTTGCATGTTATTTGTATGCAACTTCATTTTGTATGTCATGTGTACGTTATCATATGTCCAATGATAACATACAAATAATCACCTGACATACAGCTTATTGTTTGTAGGATGTAGCATTATTTTTTGGTATTTTTTTTTATTACCAACTAGATAGAAGTATTACAGATCACTGGAAGTAGGCCCTAATTTCATAGAGAGAAATTCAAAAATAGCCAGATTTACAAGTGGACATTCAAAAATAGCCACAGTTTCAAAAGTAATCGAAATTTAGTCACTTTTCATGTAAAAAAAATCTGAATAAAAACATTGTTCAAAATTCGAAAAAATACTCCAGTATACTCCATTATAATATACTGAACTTCCATTATATTCTACTGGAGTTCCAGTATAATATACCCGTTCAGCATAATATATTAGAAATTCATACACATGTACTCCAGTATATTATGCTGAAACTTTCCGCGTGTTGGAGTCCAACATAATATGTTGGAAGTTCTTTTGAATGCCTTGCCACTTGAAAATCTTTTCCCACACTTCAGCAGCATAAACATATATAACTAAAGAGTAAATGTTCAATGCTTTCCTCTTCCCCATTGCGTAGTAGTTATTTGTCACTCCCTATCTTGTTCATCTATCCTCTTGTGCTAAGTTTCCATATATCCCCAAATGCAGAATGACTCTCCATTTTGGTGCTCCACTGTCGTTGCATAGTATGATTTTTCTCCAAGGCACTTCTGTGAAATTACTTGTTATTCTATGATATTGTTTTTGAATAGAGAAAGATTATCCCTGCATCAGTTCGTCCTTATCATCCCTGCTTTCTCCAAAGTACAGTATAATTTATTGTCGCAGTATTAAAATCATTTATAATGATGTGCTATAGTATCTAAATTCTTCTCAAAATGGATATTAGTTATTTATGTACACGAGAAAGTAATTTTTTAAATTAGCTGCATAGTGATGCTATATTCATGTTTCAATATCTTTTTGTTATATTAGTTCATTGTATCAGTGGAAAAATACGCATGACATGTGAATTGACGATATAGTGACAAGTGACATTTGTACCATACTAATAAAGAAGAATGATGAATCACAGTTAAAACACCCACGGGATTTACAGAAGAACGTACCATATCTGACAATTGGGAAGGAGGAAATAGGCACGAGATGCATGAAGGTCATAAAAAAGGGAAGATTTATGAACAATAACGAATATGGAAAGAGAATCATCATCATCCTTGATTATGCGCGATCGCTTATTATTACCATAACCATTACGAGTAATTCAGTAACGAGCAATTAATACAAATAATGTTAATAACGGGTAAGAATTAAGTGAGGAAAACTCGTTACATATTTGTACGCTCATATAAAGGTCCTCACCTTATTTTTTTATTTTTTTTGGATGAAGTAAGGTGTTATCATTAAGAAGGCATCAAGGAGATGCATAAGCAAACAAAAGTTACAAAGAGAGGTGATTGATAGCTCTGTAAGTACAAAAAACTATGCTAGGACGAGAGAGCTAACAAAGTCCAAAAAGTGATCAGTGCTATTTACATGGGTCATGAAATTCCAGCTAAAAAGACTAACCAAACATCTAGCCTTCATGAAGCATGCTGGAGTTGAGACACCATCAAAACATCTGCGATTTCTCTCTGTCCAGATACACCAAAAAATAGTTGTTGGGATCATTTTCCATATCCTTCTGATGGCCTTATCAACTTTCCACAAAAACCAGCTATCATAGGCTTCGTTGACTGACTGAGGGGGTGACCCAGGATAATCCAAATATGGAATAAAATAAATTCCATAAGTCAGCTGCAACTGGACAATGAAGGAATAGGTGGTTTATGCTTTCTGCATTATGGAGACACATGTAGCATCTATTAACTAGTATAATATTTCTCCTGGTTAGATTATCCTGAGTGAGATATGCCCCTCTTAATGTTGTTCATGTGAAACATATTACCTTAGTAGGCAGTCTGGTCTTCCATATGTGCTTCCAAGGCCAATTCTGTAATATCCCATTTTGAGAGCAAATGAGATTGTAACTGACTTTGATTGTGTATTTGCCTTCCTTCGAACTTCCCCAAGTGATTTTGTCTGGCTGTTGTTCTTCAATGTTGTAGCCTTCTAAAGCTTCAAAGAGTGCCAGTAAATCATTGATTTCCCAATCGTGTAGGTTCCTTCTGAATAAGGGATTCCATGTGCTTCCTTCCCTATTCTGAGCTATAGTGGAGTTCTGATTGCAGGCTATCTGAAACAGCCCAGGGAATGAGTCCTTCAGAGTTGAGCTTCCAATCCATCTTTCCTTCCAGAATTTCACATGCATTTCATTGCCAACTTTAAAAGTTACATTCTCAAAGAACTCACTCCAGTTTCTGCTAATATTTTTCCATAGGCCAACCCCATAGGGGATTGAGCTATTTTTGGTATACCAATGGCTTTGCATTCCATACTTGGCATCAATGACATCTTTCCAAAACCCATTCTCCAGTTGACCATACCTCCATAACCATTTCCAGAGCATACATTTGTTATGAGCTTTTAGGTCCCTCATGCCCAAACCTCCTTGTGACTTTGGTTGAGTGACCTTCGACCACTTAACCAAGGAAATTTTATGGGTTAGGCTATTCCCTTCCCATAAGAATCTCCTTCTGAGTTTATCTAATTGCTTTAAAACTGAGCATGGGATAGAGAATAATGACATGTAGTATGTTGGGATGCTATCAAGAACACTGTTTATTAATGTGAGCCTACCACCCATGGAAAGGTATTGCATCTGCCAGGAAGATAGCCTTTTCTCAAACCTTTCTATTACTCCATTCCATATGCCAACTTACTTGTGTTTAGCTCCCAATGGAAGGCCTAGGTAGGTTGTAGGGAAAGTGCCCGTCTTGCAGCCAAGAATCTCAGCCAGTTCAGCTAGATTGGAGACCTCATTAACCGGATATATGACACTTTTCAACATGTTAATGTGTAGGCCAGATAAAACTTCAAAGATGAGCAAAGTAAGGTTGAGGTTGAGAACCTGTGACCTCTCTGCCCCACAAAATATTAAGGTATCATCTGCAAACAGTAAGTGTGAGACTATCGCTGAGTTTTCTAAGGTCCTTCCCACTTGAAAACCTTGTATCCATTGCAGCTGCTTTGCTTTTTCAAGCATTTTAGTTAGTCCTTCCATAGCCAATATAAAGAGGAAAGGGGAGAGAGGGTCTCCCTGCCTGAGGCCTTTTTGTGAAGAAAAAAACCCAACAGGACTCCTATTAACCAAAACAGAGTATTTCACAGTGGTAATGCTGAATTTAAGGTCCTTACCTTATTTTGTACGATCATGAGAATACTCATGAATATACGCAATCAATCTTTTATATCGTACTTGATTGAGGAGTCTTGTTCACAATTCTGGTGAGAAAACAACGATCATCAATAAGATTTCTTTCCTTCGCTTATCATTTCAATTACTTATTTTATTCTTTATTTTTTGGCAAAGTGGAATAAACTTGATTATTAGAAACTCGATTTTCTTTAATATTGACTTTGACAGCAAAAATTATTTTTTGGTTAAACGTCCATCTTATCTCATTGTAAGGAAAATCCAGATAGCTATTTGAGCAGTTGCAAGCCAAATACAAAAAAATCTCAGAAAAACTTGAGCAGCGAAGGCGATTGAAAACGATGTGAACCATGCAAATGGCAATAATAAAACCGTATATTCAAGTTGTAACTTATAGACATTTGATACGCCAAAATTAAAAAACTAATTTCATGTACACGTGCTTCACAATTAATGCGACAACTTTTAAAAATACTCTAGCCAGTTCGTATAATTTATTTTGGAAAAGTCTTTGCACGTTCTTGATAAAAAAATTTGATAGCCTCAAGCATAAGATTATTTGTTTAATTATATTTACCTTTTATGTTTTTCTAAACGTCTCACTTAATAAGACACTAATTCAAAATAATAAGGGTAACAAACAACTTATTATCTTGATATTTTAAAACAAATTCATTTTTATAAACAATTAATACGTGGGACAGAACAAAGTACTAATATATTTAAATTAGATTGACTTTAAATTCTGTAGCTTGCTATAACTGTTGACTCCAATCTAGAATAAATAAAAAGCTGAGAGTAAATTAACTATCAGCATTATCTTTATTTTATTTTAATGATAAAATTTTGCAATATTAAATCAGATCCAACTAAAAAGCTCGGAGTAAGTTAATTATCAGCATTGATTTAATTTTATTGTAGTGATAATTTTGCAATATTAATTCAGATTTAAATAAAACAGAATCATATACCATCATTTAATGTGGGTGTATATTTGTTGAACTTCGTGATCACTCATTTACTAATTTTAGATCTGCTTTAGATTTCAAGGAATGGGGCAGGATGGGTTTTGTTTGATGCGGGGCGGGGCGGGACGGGTTTACTCTTATGCAGGTGCGGGGCGGGGCGGGGCGGGTTAAAATAATTTTTAAATTTTTTAAAGCGGGGCGGATTGCGGGTTCAATGCGGGACAACTTTGAATTTTATATTTTTTGAAACAAAGCAATCATTTCAACTACAATTTCGCATTCTTCTTCACTAGCACGAATACTATTTTGATTTATAATTAACCAATTTGCATAAGTCTCACAAAAATAATATTACATAAGTCAAGATATCGTATTAGTAATTGGAAATGATAGCAACCCATTTATTTTGAAAGATCAGCGTAATACTCTCTTAGTTTTATGTTTATGTGATTCTATTAAACTCTCCATTTTTATAAAATAATAAAACAGACACTATAATAAAATTTCTGAAAATAACTTTTAATTTTCTGCTTAGTATAGTAAAAAAGAAAAAGCAGAGTCGGCAATGTTTCCAACGGCTAGAAAAAAAACGAAGAGAAAAAAAAAGAGAATGAGACATTCATCTATTGTCTGGTAATTATCCATTCAGACCATGACTCTGATCAACAATTCGATTGCGGGTAGCCAGCAAAGGGTGCAATTAGCACTCACCAACCCAACTACGGATGGTTTTCTTACCAAGACAAGCTATTTGGCAGCAGTGGAGGCTGCCACGAATGGAGGGGGGGGAGGGAGGACTTCGACTGGATCATAGGCCATATGAATTCATAGATAGGAAGGCTAAGGTTATTTTCTCAAAGGAAGAAGACGAGCTATTAGCGGAGAAGTGTATATTAACAATAGTGAGAACGTTTTCTCGAACACGCCCTCAAATTGACAAAATTAGGGATGAGTTCAAGAGAATTTTTCCGCTGAAGAGTACTATAAAAATTGGGGCATATGATTGGAGGCATGTGTTCATTGATTTTGCAATTGAAGTGATTTTAATCGATTATATGCAAAATCATCGATGTTGCTCTGTGGAATGGTCATGCGAATTGAAAGATGGACTAGGAAATTCAAAGCAGATTTGGAATCGACCCTAGCCCCGGTGTGGGTTACCTTACCTAAACTGTCGTGGCACTACCATGCCTGGGCAGCGATGGAACGAATTTTGGAACCAATAGGTCCCCTGATTGCTCTGGACAAAGCCACTGTGGTGCGCACAAGGCCTACTACGGCGAAGGCTCATGTGGAGATTGACCTGACCAAACCAAGGATTAAGGAAGTTCAAGTTGCACTAATAGATAACAATGGTGAATTTGATACCTTCAATCAAATCATAGAGTATGAAATTAAGTGTCCCAGAATTCTGCTACTACTGTATAAAGAAAGGACATTCAGACGAGCAATGCAGGAACCAACATAAGAAAGAAGAAGGATAAGGCTCATCTGGTGTGGTAAAGGAAAGACCAACAAAGAGACATACAAAAAATGGAGAAGGGGAATGGATAGAGGTCAAGAAGAATAAAATAGCAAGAAAAGGCACACAAGAATCCAACAAAAAGCAGCTGAACTTACCAAGCAATACACAACACACTCAGAATACAAAGTAAGCGGGACCAAAAGCCTTACATGAAGAACCAATAACTCAGGATGCTAGGCTAGAGGAAGAGGAGATAGAGCAGTACCACATGGTGTTAGATAACATAAGAGATGAGAATAAAACAGAAGAAATCGGGCAGAGCATAATAAAAAAGCAGTCAAAGAGGAAGAAGGCCAAGAAAGAAAAGAATAAAACTCTTAAAACATGTGCAAAAAAAAGGACCGCAAATGCTAAAATACATAAGGAGATTGCTCTAGAAGAGAAAAAGGAACACGACCTTATTGAAGGAACAAAACTCCTCAATGTGACAGAAGATCAAGTAAGAAAAATTGCCATAGGGAAGAGGAGGAAACATAGATCAAAGATCCCATCCCAAAGCCTACTTGAGTGGGATAAAGAAGACAATAATCTGGAAATCACACCTTTTCCAATGCTAAACCTCAAACCAGTTGAGGTTAGAGGAGAATAAGGAGAGCATAAACTAAATACAGACATTCCCATTGAAGTACACTCACTCACACCAGGGAAGTCCCTAACGCAGATCTCTGGTGGCATAAGTGGATACAGGGAGACAGGCAGAACAACTACTGAAGTTGGCATAGACATGGTACCAAATGTTGATACCTAATTTTTTTTATAATATTTTAAACCATGCTTGGGCGTCAATTAGTATTTTTTATACAATTTCTGTATTTTTTAAAATATTTTAACTAATTTCTCCCAGCATTTATTTTATAAAAAACAATCATTAAATTGCATCACAAAATAGTTTTAATAATTTTTGTGGCTTAATTTTATCATTTGCATTCGTATTAAGTTTTAATTATTGCACAAATAGCCACATCTGTATTTTAGGATGCAATTGCAATTACTTTGCAATTATAGCCTATGTATGCATTATCACATTATTTTTCCAAAAAATAGCCTTTTATATGTTTAAAATATTAAGTAATTACTTTAAAATATTTCCATGCATTAAATCATTTTTTATAATTTATTGACCATTCTTTAAAATTGTTTTAGCAATTAATTACGAATTTAACAAGTAGCTCATTTTCATTTAAAACCTATTAACTAGCCCAATTTTAACCCCTTAAACCAACCCAGAAACCCCAGGCCCAATACCCATCTGCCCCAACCCAATACCTGACCAAATCCTGGTCGTTGATCATTTTGATCAACGGTCCAGATTCACTCTTTCCTAAATTAAACCTAATGACCTCCCCAAACCCTTCATTCCTCTCCTCTCTCACGCCGACATTTGATCTCTCTTCTCTTAAATGCTTTCAGGTCCTACGCCTAACCCTAATCGCTATCATCGGCGAGAACTCTCGTCTACGGAGATTCTGAGTGTTCTCCGACCACTACCGGCCTTCTATACTCTCTGGTTGTTGATTACATGGATCCCCAAAATAATCTTAAGGAGATTCAACCTGTTCCTTCGTGCAAAGTTTGTTTGCAGGCTTGTCTAAGGCCATCCTTGTTTGTGAGTGTTGATTTCCTTCCGTTTTAGGTTCAGATCCCGCCATATGTAGCAATATCAACATCCAACATCTGCACGCAAGGTGCAGAAGTGTAGTATAAGTATAACCAACCACATATACTCAATACGTAACAAAAGGTTGAAAGTAGTGACGAGCTGGGACAAGGGTCAGAGTCTAACTCCGATAACTAAATACAGTTCATAACAATATAATAAATATGATACAAGAAATAACTCATCTCGTTCGTGTGAGCACGTGATTTTTTCTCTCACGACAATTACTCCAAAAGAAATCAAAAAATAAAACAAATTGTCTTTGTATATAATTTTTAGAATTTGCGTGGTATTTCGGATAGTTATTTGTAGTTTTGTCTGTGATTGTTTATTTTTAATTAAAAATACAAAAAAATATGTTGCATGAATTTAAGATTTTATTCTGCTATTAGGAATTAATTAAATCATATTTGTTTTTTGTTTTTTTTAAAAAAGAATGAAAATCACAAAAATATTATTTTTGGTAATTTTGTCATTTTTATTGTTTAATGGTGTGATTTTGTTTAATTAATATTTGATATTGTGTGTTAATTATTGTTAAGAATCAATTAATGTCTGTGTAATATAATTGTTTTTTTATAATTTATTTTTAGGATTTTGGTAAATTCGGAATTAAAAAGGAAAAGAACAAAAAAATAGAAAAGAAAATTGGACTGGGCCATTTCATTTTGGGCCAAAAGCAGGCCCAAACGAGACCTATACCCGGTCCAAACCTTCAGCTCTCAAAGATGCATCAAACGACGTCGTTTCGAGACCAGCGAATCTAGACCGTTCATCCATCCTCATCCAACGGTCCAAGACCTCACCCCATAACCCGACCCATTTTTCCTTGGATCGACCCAGTCCCCCACTGAGACCAAAACGACCCTGTTTTATATAAGTAAAGTGATCCAAACCATTGATCTCATCAGATCTAACGGCTTGGATTCACTCACCCATCACACACACACACACACACACACACCCTAAGCTACCCCCCTCTCTGCGTCTCTCTCAACGAACCAGACGACCCCAAGAACCCTAGCCAGCCGCCACCCCTCCCCTTTGCTTGAAACCCGATGGCGGCAACGCCAGTGACCACCAAAACGACACCCCTGAGCCATCTTCCCATCCACAACACGAATCCATGAACCATTTGCCTCGAATCACCCCACATCTTCTTGAATCTTCAATCGAAGTTTCGAGCTGACCATGAAACCACCCCAATCCACCCCTAATTAACACCACACCACCACTAGGCTTCCCTCATCCCTAAACCATCAACAGATTCCCTCGAATCTCGTTGAATATTCTCGAATCTTCGATCAAAGATCTCCCCTCCAAGCCCTAGCCTGTCCCCTTGACCACAGACTAACACCCAATAATCCCCTTTACCTCTTCATCCTTAATCCCTAACCAAATTGGCTCGAACATGAGTAAAAACCGTCAAATGACGGATCTAGGGTTCAACGGTTCAAGACGTGTCAAAGCTTCAGGGTCGATTGGGTTCTATTCAGTATTGTAGGCCTATTTCTCACGAAATAGACGTATTATACTGACTAGTACTCAAGTTCGAAAGGGCATACTGGTGAAATCCGAGAAAAGAACAGTAAATATTTCTTAATTTCTTTTGTTTCCTTCTATAGTTTTGTTTGTCTATTTTAAATTGTATCTTTGTTTTGATTTATTTCTTGTCATTTGTTCAGTACTTCTCTCCTTCTCATCAGACCGTTTATGGGGTCCAAGTTCTCTAATTGTTGGTTATATGATGTAAACTGTTTGGTCAATTTATTGATTAGTTTGTTATGTGTGAGTTAGTTTAACCTGATAGTAGTTTTAATCCTGGTCTTGATTTCATAGTCCATTTCAGTAGGTTTTTTGTTGTTGTTTTGTTTAAATAATGTATGTTAGACTTTCTGGCATTGGTTCAGGTTTGTCCCATATATGTGATGTGTGGCTCTTTGTTCTTTGATATTCATCAATTTTCGTATAAGTTCAGTATATCGCAGGATTTCCTTCACTCTATTTAGCTTAATTTGGAATTATGAATTTAATTAATCATTCCCATAATGTGCCACTGGTGATTGGAAGTTTGACCTGGATAGTTCAATAGGGTTGTGTTCTGATTCATGGTAATGCTGTTATTGGGTCTTCTGTTAAGTATCAATGAATTTTGATTCAGCTTTAGCTTCAGCTTCAATGTTCTGTTAAGCTCCTTTGTTTGTTGATGTGATTTTGGTTTGAAGTTCAGTCCAGAATTTAGGAAGTTGAATTGGTTATAGCTGCAGTTTTAATGTAGATTTCAGAGTTTAGTTTGGGATTTGAAAACCTAAAAAGGGTTTAGAGTAAGTGGACTGCCAGTTGAGTATGTAGTGAACCATTAAATTAATGAATAATTTAATCAAAAGAGGGAATCTTAGTGCAAATACATCCTGGCTGACATTTTTAAAGGTGGGAAGTCAGATGTAGGATGACTTTAAATAATAAAAGCTGAGAATGCACATGGAAATAGGTAGTGAAACCTGTTGTACAGTAGGATATGCATTACTTTTTTGAACTTCAGGAGATTTTTAAATAAGAAAACCCATGCCTAGACAACAAAAGGTGGAAAGGACATATTAGGAAATATACTTAAGTCTGGGCAGCCTGTTTATTTTGAGGGGGAGGGCTCCTTTTTTCAAAAGAGGGCTATAAAATCAAACGAGAGGAAGAAGGAGAAAGGGGGAGCCAATAAAAAAGATTCCTATTTTTGAAAAGTCTCTCTCTGATTTTCAATTTTGAGTCTGCATTTGACATTCAAATATACAAAAAATACAAAAAAAACACACACTAGAAAACAGAAAACCAAACATTTCTCACTGCTTCATTGCTCATTCTAATCATTTTTTTAAATTCTTTTGGATTGCTTCATTCCTGTTCTAAGCTCTAATTCTAAAGATATTTAGAGGTGTTTAATGGTTTGTTAGAGTGATTTTTTGAGTCTACTTAGTTTGGATTTGGTTAAGTTCTGTTCCAGTGAAGTCCCGAGGCGTCTAAGTTCAATTTCGAGGGCTTTGAGTGCATTTTGAATGTGTGTTGGATTGATATGTGGGAATCTGCTTGATTAGTGAACATTTTTGGGTTTTGAAAATCATTTCCTGGATGGCTCTTTGATTTTGTACTGCTAGATTTTGGTTGTTGTTGGCTGCTCATCTTACTACATCTGCTGACCCCTTTTTCCTTCCCTTTGTTTCATTTCCAGGTACACACTCGAATTAAGCTTTGATGTAGCTTTGACTTGAAAGATGAAAAATGGAAATATTCATGCTTTGGCCTCCACATCTGTGCTCATGTAGTTTACCCTGGACCTGTGTTTCAAAAAATAGATATTAGTTGATGTGTAATTACTTAATATAGTTTAGTTTCGATTGGTATTGGTTGGGAGGGTATACTGTATAGATATTAGACTGTTAATGGACTATCTAGTTGCTGGAATTTTGTTTAGTCAATAACCTTAATAACGTCATTTTGTTGATTAGTTTAACTGAAAATTTTAGCAACAAAATTAACTGGTTCTAGATCTGCATTTTGCAATTGATCATTAAACAGTCGAGTAGTGGACTAATTTCAATTCATTTGTAGTTATTCTTGGACTGTCTTGGGCTGGCGTAATTGGAAATTTGTGTCAATACAGTCGCTTAGTATAGTTTTAGTATGATTCAAGTTCATTTAGCATTAGATACCTTATTCATAGACAATGAGTCATAATTTAATCCGTGCTTAAGGGAATCCATCAATGATCACGTAGTTTGTTAGTTTAATAGCATGAAGTTGAGTTTTAACTTGGATTGTCGGGTTTATACAACTATATACGTTTTGGATTCAAAAGCACTAGATACATCTCCTATCTGAAATAATGCACGCTGCATTTGCATGTTGAAAGGCCATCTCATCCCCACCCCTTTATAAATGAAATTAATGTTCACGTTCACCATATATGTGCACTGTTAAATGAATTGAATGGTCTGAGTGTCCATTGATTGAGGACTAGCGTGCAATTTTAATCAAAAAGGGCTTATTTGGGCGTAAAACACTGACAAGCCTCGAAATTGAAACCGTTGTCATGTTTCTGGGCTCAAACCGTCCAGCCCCCTTATGAACACAATATAGGCTGTCTTGAACGAGTTGCTAAAAGGATATATTTTTATTTATTTAGTTATTGGGCCTGGCTGATCTGAAATAGATTTATAAGGATTTGGTTCTTTCAAATAGGCTAAATAATTAGGGTTTCTTCTTTTATTGTTAGAGACAAATTAAAATAGAAAATCGTAGTTTGCTTTAGGTTAGCTTTCAAATAAAAAAAATGATGATGAGACGAGCCTCGCCAAATAAAAATGCAAATTGCGGGGCCCTCAATAATTGGTCATAATAAAATACTTAGAATTCGGAATGGCCATTTAGAGAATTTCACGGCCTTCCCCAAAATCATAATACGCTAGCCTCTTTAGGCACGTTCTTAATAATATTACCTCCTTAAACTCGGGTGCACATTTATGTGACCCAAATCCAAATCTCAACGGAGTCGGAATGTATTAACAACCACGGGTGCATTGATTGCGACGTGGTTCAAGATGCATTTTAACGGCGTTGCAATTCTATTAAAAAAATAATAATAAAAGCGATTTAAACTTAATAAAAGCACACAAGTTATAACATGTATTAAAATCAGATATATAGCCATTATAACAATTTAAGCGACCGTGCTAGAACCACGAGATTCGTGGCTGCCTAACACCTTCCCTCAGGTCAATAGAATTCTTTACTTAGAATTTCTGGTTCGCAGACTTCATTTGGAAAGTCGAAAATTTCCTCGATTTGGGATTCAAGATAAACCGGTGACCTGGGACACCAAAAGCCAAACCTTTTCCAAGTGGCGACTCTGAAATAAATAAATAATCCCATTTTCGAATAATATCACTTAAAATGAAAAAACTCCCTCACGCATTTATCCTTTGGGGTAGGTGCACAAAAAGGAGGTGTGACAGCTCTAGCGACTCTGCTGGGGATCCAAACCCAGAACTTCGGTTCAGGGTTCAAGAATTCGAGCTTAGAATAACTGTTATAGTTGGCTTGTTTTATCTGATTTTTACATGTTGAGCCTAATGTGCTAAATGCCGCTTTTACCGCTTTGATATTGTTTGGACTGTATATAAATTGCTACGAAACCCTCCTCTCTCTGAGTCTTCTAAATCATCTGGGAAGTGTGCACTTCGTGTGACTTCTTTTCTGTTAGAGTCTTATCCCAATTTTAGAACGAGGTTCGGACAAGTTGCAAAGCCGGTGAAACTTCTGTATTCCCGGTACGCTGCCCCCCTCGGCTCGAGCTGTCCGCTCGGGTAAGCCAGGTCTAGAACAATAAACCCAGGTTTTTAAACCTAGTATAACAAGCCTCATGCCGGATCCCTAGTAGGAACGTTTGTTTGCATCATGTGCATTTGACCTTGGAGACTCAACACAGGGGTTGGGTCTGTCTAGGACAGGTGTACTCAAATGAAAAAGACCATCCTGATGCATCTTACGTGCTACTTGCGTATCTGTTTGTTTCGGCTTGCATGTTGACCGGCTTCTAGAACAGAGGAAGAAAATCAAAAAAAAAATCAAAAAGTCAAAAATAAATAAATAATAATAATATAGGAGTGAGAGGTAGGTATTTAGAAAATTCTGAAACTCTGCCGAAATTCCGGAAAAAAAAAGAAGTCATCTCCAAATGAGCCAAAGTTTTCAACTGCCATGATCTGTCAAAACTGGCGAACTACGCGGGTCTGATTCTCACCGGATGTGAGATACGTAGGCAAACCTCATCGGTTCCGGCCCATAATTTTAAAAAAAAAAACCAAAAATATTTTCCTTTACTTCCTCTCTAGAAAAGTCTTTTTTTATTTTTTTTAAAACCCCAGTTTTAAAAAAAAATATATATATTTTCCATTACTTACTTCTTTAGTCCCTAATTGTTTTTTTTAAAAACAATAAAAATAAATATATATATATATACAAAAAAAATATTTTCTTTTAATTTCTTCCAAATATCCAAAAAATATTTTCATTCTTTCAAAATTGGAAAGAAAATTCAAAATTCAAAAAAATATCATTTTTTAGAAGCATTTCTTTCATTAAGAAGGGTCCAACTTCATTTTTGTAAAAGTAGCCCAAAAGAACAAAAAATTTGTTTTTATTGTAAATAAGAAGGTGATGTCATTCTTGTCTAAAATAGTTGAATGTCCTCAAAAGGACGCCGGAAGGCCGTTTTTTGCAAGAACAGCCACTTTTATTAGTTTTTTTCTGGCTTTGGCCGTTTAGCAAACACAACCTTAAAATCTTCTTCCTCGAAGTGTTGAAAGGCCGTATTTGCAAAGCCGGATTTTTTATGAAATTTTGATAACCTTTTATTGAGTTCAAATGAGTCATAACCTTTTAAATTAAATCACCCTAATAAATGTGCAGGATGAGCACAGATGAAAACGAACCCTTCGCAGCTCTTGAAGAGATCCCCTTACAGCTCCACATGTGGTGGAATGACCTAGGAAAAGGTAGCCGAGAAACTGTGATAAAAGTTTTGGGTGGTCTTGTCGGACTTTTTAACGTCAAGCCAAGATTGGACGTGATTGAAGCCCTGATACCTTTTTGGGATCCGACTCTCAATGTGTTTCACTTTTCTGATTTTGAGCTCACACCCACACTAGAGGAAATTGCGGGTTACGCCGGCCTTAGCGGAAACCTTAGAAGTCGGTACCCGGTATCACCGAGACCAGTATCTCCTCACAAGTTTCTGGATATGTTGAGTATTAGCCGGGATATTCAAGATGGGAATTTATCTGGAGGGTTTTGCACTTTCCAGTTCCTGTACCAACGCTATGGCAATCCCCAAGGTTTCGAAGCACCGAATACTGGTCTGATCCATGCCGGAAATAAAGATAAATGGGAGGCAAGGCGGGGTTTGGTTTTTATAGTAGCATTCTTGGGTGTTATAATATGTCCGCGGAAAGACGGCAACATAGAATTGAGCCTCGTAGGAATAGTGGATGTCGCAATCAAGAAAGCTAATGGCACATTAGTTCCCCTGATCTTATCTGAGATTTATCGAGCTTTGACCATCTGTCGAGAAGGGGGAAAATTATTCCAAGGCTGCAACTTACTACTACAATTGTGGATACTGGAACATCTCTGCCACCGTGTGGGGTATATGAACTACTGCATGACCGGTTTGGATTGCATCGAAGAATTTGAAAGCCGAGTGACGGTGGTTGAATTTCCAGAGGGTACCGAAGCTTGGTTTTCCCACTTGAGTTCTTTAACTTCGGATAAAATTGAGTGGACGTTCAGATGGCTCCCTGCCACCGAAGTCATATACATGTCAGCTAAAGTGTGCTACTTTCTCCTAATGGGCATCCGGAGCATCCAGCCATATACTCATCACAGGGTTTTGCGCCAACTAGGAAGATTTCAAACCGTCCCCTATGATGAAGATTTGAGTGTACATGTCGTCGAATTGGGCCCAAAGGCTGTATTTCCAGAAGGAAGAGTTCGCCAAGTTTGGAATGAGTGCAGATTTCTCGAACCCAAGACTATGGTGTGGGATCTATCTAGAGGTGAGGTGGACCCCAATTATATGGTTTGGTTTGGCAAAAGATTTCAAATTCATCGAGAGCCCGAGAGACCTGCTAAGAGACCTCATGTCCAACAATTCACTAACGACTCGCAGGAGCAGTGGGGCTGGTTGGCAAAAGAAGAAAGCTCTAGGGCTAAGATAAGTAAATTAGAGGGACAAATCAGGGACCTCAAATTTGGCCACAATATCCAAGCTGTCGTAGATGAAGGGGAAAAGAAAAAGCTAACTCAGGAAAACGAAGCTCTCAAAGCTCAAATCCATAAAATGAGAATAGCTGCTAGAAACCCGGAAAGAAGCCGGGCAGATGAAAGGCTTATAAGCGGTCTGACAAGGAAAGTACTTGAGTGTCAAGATAACCTAGAAAAATCCGAGTCTAGTCTAGCAAAAGTAGGAGCACAATTGGCAGAGAATGCAGAAGGGCGGGCAGAGTTTGTGCGACAAATGAAAAGAAAATATGAGGGGACAATCGCCAATTTAAAGAGAAAGCTAATCACCCTTGAAAATGAGGCAGACAAACAGGCTAGGAATTTTAAAGCTGATAGGGAACATTGTTATGCTTTGATGGCCCAAATGGACGAAGATATGCAACAATTGCGGAATCAAAATCATCATGACACTTAAGTGTTGGAAGCCCGGAGTCAGCAAATCGGGTGTTTACTTCAGGAAAAAAGGTATTGTCCGAGAGAGGGTTAGAGCCATTGCCGACTACATCGTCATGAAATGCCACGCATGTGAGGATGACTCAGACCACTTTCTTCGCTGCTGTAATGACATTTGTCCGCCAGATAATGAGTGATTTAAAGCAGCTTCAAGGGAATCTTGCACGTAGGCCCGTGAGACCGAATGATGTCCCACGGGCCCCAGGAGTCGAAGCATTGATGTATTCATGATTTTTCACTTATTGAGTCTGTATTTTGGAAATTATTTTTTTAGTCTGTTGGCAGTTTTAAAATTCCAAGAAAATGAGTTGTTTGAAGTCTTTTGCAATAGAAAGTTTAGGAGTTTTATTAATGAAAATTTAAAAATTCCCAAAAATTGTTTCTTTATTTTTCGCACTTGTTTTTCTTGAACTACGTAATGATTTGATTCGTGTGGCGTCATGATACGTAAGCAATCCTCATCGGATCCGGTCACATTTTTTGTAAATAACTTCAAATAAGAGAGGGATGTGAAAAAGAGAGCCAAAGAAAAACCAAAAGAAAAATGAAAAAAAGGGGGCAAGGAAAGAGAGGAAAGAAAAGAGTGGAAAATGGGAATAAAAGGAGAAGTACAAAAGCCAAAAGTGAAAGGAAAATAAGCAGAGCCGGGATGAAACATGCAGCCGTTGCGAAACATGTAGAAACACATTTAACTGTATAGGTGCATCACACCCCAACGTGCGATTTCCTATGTGTTAATTGCTTCAAACTAACTGGTTTGTTGTCTACTTTTCCAGAGGTTCTATAGTAAGGTGGTTGGTTTTGTGGTAGTCTGGATTCACATTCATATTTCACAAGGTCAAAAGGAAGCATTGAAATGTCTTCAGAAATTCCTCTGCCAACAGTTCATATTCCAGAAGATAGTCCGATCTCGGTCATCCCAACTTCTGAGTCAGCGACGGCTGAGGAAAATAGAATTCTGCGTCTCCGCATGATGGAAATGTGGGACGCCTGGGCCAATGGAAAAGAACCGCCAAGTGCGATCCCTGGATTCCCTGAGCTTTTTCCCAGGGCAAGTGGGACCTCCAACATCCCCATAAGTTATCCAAATACCCCACTGGGATATCCTACCATTTCAGCCCACTTTACTGGAACACCTTCTGAGTCTCGCCCCAAGGTGTTAGCTTCAAGTGCGGCTTCAAACATATTCACCGCGCCACCTTGTTCAGCTACGGCACAACCTGCTTTACCCAGGCCTAACTTTGATTCATCTTCCTTCACATTTCAAGCACCATCTTTCCCAGTGGAACCTCCTCAGTTTCCTACTTATACTTACCCTCAACCACCCCAATTTGAGTTCACTGCGGGGCAAGAAAAGACCACCAAAACTTCTGAGCAAGAAGAGATTGTGAGGAAAATGAGGAGTATGGAACAGAGTCTCAAAAGCATACAAGGCTTGAGTGGACAGAAAAGTGTATCCTATGCCGACTTATGCATGTTCCCGCATGTGCACCTACCATTGGGATTCAAAACCCCAAAATTTGAGAAGTACGATGGGCATGGTGATCCTATTACTCATCTCAAGAGATATTGCAATCAGCTGCGAGGAGCCGGTGGAAAGGAAGAACTACTCATGGCCTATTTCGGAGAAAGTCTGGTTGGCATCGCATCTGAGTGGTACATGGACCAGGATATATCCCGCTGGTACATCTGGGATGATCTTGCTAGAGATTTCGTCAGGCAGTTCCAGTACAACATTGATATTGCTCCATATAGGAACTCATTGACAAACTTGAAAAAGAAATCCTCAGAAAGCTTCCGAGAGTACACAGTTAAATGACGTGAGCAGGCATCCAAGGTAAAGCCTCCGATGGATGAGGTTGAAATGGTCACAGTTTTCCTTCAAGCTCAGGAAGCTGATTACTTCCAGAATATGATGTCCGCAATGGGTAAACCGTTAGCTGAAGCTATCAAGATTGGCGAAATGGTTGAAAATGGGCTAAAAACGGGTCGAATTCTAAGCCAATCCACTATCAGAGCTACCTCCCAAGCCATTCAGGGTGGGTCTGGAGTAATAGCAAAGGGAAAGAAAAGGGAAGAAACATTCATGGCAGTGTCGGGTGCAAGGAGAAACTGTACTCCCAGATCCCTTTTCTCATAAAGGACCCTGCAGCACTATTACCCTCACCAAGATTTGGCCTATACTCCTCAGCCATACTCGGTCATGAATGTTCAGCCTTATGTCCGGCCACAACAACAAGCCAACAGAAATCAAGCTCCATTTCCTAGAAACCAACCTCCTTACCAAACCCACTACAACCCCCATCCTCCACAAAATAATTTCCACCCTCATGAACCGCCCAAGAGGCCAAATTTCACACCAATTGGTGAAACCTACTCCAGCCTGTTACCAAAGCTTGTTCAAATGGGTCTGTTACAGCCTGTTCCTCAAACCAGATAAAACCCAGCATCACCCGCTTACAGAGCCGGTACCCGATGCGCTTATCACTCGGGGGTAGAAGGGCATAATACGGATGATTGCTGGACTCTAAAGAGAGTCGTGGAGAACTTGATAGAACAAAGAAAGATAGTGCTAAGGGATGAAGATGTTCCCAATGTGACCAACAACCCACTGCCAGCCCACAACAACGGGCCGGTAATTGGAATGATTTGTAAGGATAAGGAATTTGACCCAGTATTGAAGGCCATCATTGTCATTACTGACAAAGAAAAGAAACCAAAAGTTGCCTCGAAGCAAGATAAAGGGGAGAAAAAAAAAGAAACCACCCCTCCAAAGTCAGAGAAGAAAATTGAAGTTGAGACCGGGGCAACGCCTCCCAAAGATGTTGTTCTCTACATCCCTCAAGGCCGTAAAGAAAAGCAGATGACGTTGAGTCCTCCCAGGAGATTCGAGCTAAACAAAACAACCCAGATGTGTGTGCCCAAGGGGGTTTATGTGATGCGGGGGCCAATTAAGCCATCGAGGCTGAATGAGCCCGTGGTTATTGGACGCGCGCCACAGAAGCCCATGAAAGATCCTACTGTTGTGCCCTGGAACTACAACAAAACGGTGGTGACCTATAAAGGCAAAGAAATCCCAGGAGAAGTTCAAGAAAATAACCCTGTTGAAAAGTATTCCAATTGGGAAGAGGTGAACAACACTACTAGAAAGCGCTTCCCACTTAAGAAGCCCGTGAGTGCCGAAGAAGCGGAGGTTTTCTTCCAAAACATGAAAATGGTAGATTATGAGGTGATTGACCAACTTCGAAAATTTCCCAAACAAGTCTCCTTGTTGGCTTTGTTGATAAATTCTGCTGAACATCAGAAGGTCTTGATCAAGACCCTTAACGAAACATATGTGCCTGTTGACATTTCTGTAGAGCAGTTGGAAAGAATGGCAGAAAGATTTTTCGCAATCAACCAGATCACTTTCAACAAAAATGATTTACCCGTAGAAGGGGCCGCACATAACAAAGCCCTACACCTAACAGTCAAATGCAAAGGGCACTATGTGAAAAGGGTGATGTTGGGCGGAGGCTCTGGAGTAGACATTTGCCCACTTTCAACTCTACAGCGCATGGAAATTGGGACCGAAATAATCCGACCCAACAATGTCTGTGTACGTGCCTTCGATGGCATCAAAAGGGACATAATTGGAGAGATCGATCTAATTCTGACCATCGGCCCAGTAGACTTTGAAGTAACCTTCCAGGTTCTAGACATGGACACATCCTACAACTTTCTTTTGGGGAGGCCATGGATTCATGCAGCGGGGCTGTACCCTCTACTCTTCATCAGATGGTGAAGTTAGAGCATAAGGATCAAGAGATCGTGGTCCACGGAGAAGATGAGCAATTAATTTATCGGGACCCATCAGTCCCATGTCTTGAAGCAAGAGAGGGGAGTGAGCACATAGTTTATCAGGCTTTTGAAATTGTGGTTGCAGACCAGTACAAAGAAGGAAAACCTTGCCCCCAACCTTTCCTTTCTAATGCATCGATCATGGTGGCCAAAGAAATTATCTGACATGGTTTCAAACTGGGGAAGGGACTTGGGAAGTCATTGCAAGGGATAGTTGAACTTATCACCCTGCCCACCAGTGAAAAGTTCTTCGGGGTAGGCTTCTGACCCACTCCAGCTGATATAAGATGGGTGGATGATAGAAAGAATGATGGTTGGGTATTGCCTCAGCCGGTTCCGCATCTGTACAGAACATTTGTCGAGCCAAAATACCAGAAGAAAGAAGAAGATGAGGCCTTTACTGCCGAAGAGATTGAAGAGACATGTGGGGCAATAAGGAAGATACTATATGAAACCCACATGGTCCAGCCAGGGGAGGGCTCAAGCACCGCTAAGGTGCTGTATATGGGACCCAATGCCAAGCTGCAGAATTGGAAAGCTACGCCATTCCCAATCAGGCGGGAGTCCCGGTAGACCTGTCCTGCCACTTTTTCTGCATCACGAGTTATTTCAGGGTTAACTCGGATGTTTTTCTTTTAGTTTCATGTCTTTAAATACTAATGTGAACCCTGTTATCTTCAAAATTCAATGAAATGAAATTAATATTTCATCATTCATCTCTTTATTCTTTCTGATTTTGTTACTTTTTCTTATTTCTTCTTTCAGTTCTAATAATGCGGCTTTAAATAACATGACATGCTTGCGGACTTCATGCCCAGATCCAAACACGATGTCTAATTGCGAAATAATGAACCAAGAACCAGAATATGATGAAGAAGAGGCTTTTAAGAAAATAAATCGAGAATTGGAATAATTTGAGAATAAACCTAAGCCAAACTTAAATGAAACCGAGCCAGTTAATTTGGGTAGCTCTGAAGAAGTCAAAGAAACCAAGATAAGCATTCATACAGATGAAAGAACCAGGGACGCATTGATCCAACTTTTGTTTGAATTCAAAGATGTGTTTGCTTGGTCATACGATGACATGCCAGGATTAAGTGTCGATCTAGTGGTCCATAAATTGCCAACCTACCCAGATTATTCCCCTATCCAGCAAAAACAGAGGAAGTTCAAAGTTGATATCAGTGACAAGATTAAAGAAGAGGTCACAAAACAGTTAAAGGCGGGAGTGATCCGAGTGGTCCGATACACCACATGGCTGGCTAATATAGTTCATGTGCCAAAGAAAGATGGGAAAATCCGGGTGTGCGTTGACTACCGAGATCTTAACAAAGCAAGCCCCAAGGACAATTTCCCTTTGCCAAACATCCACATCCTTGTTGATAACTGCGCCAAACATGAAATATAGTCTTTTGTGGATTGTTACGCAGGATACCACCAGGTGTTGATGGATGAAGAAGATGCAAAAAAGACAGCTTTTACCACACCTTGGGGCACTTACTGTTATAGAGTCATGCCATTTGGTCTGAAGAATACCGGGGCAACCTACATGAGGGCCATGACTGCCATTTTTCATGATATGATGCACCAAGAGATAGAGGTGTATGTGGACGATGTAATCATCAAATCCAAAACCCATGACGACCACGTTCGGGACTTGAGAAAATTCTTTGGGCGGCTGCACAAATATGATTTGAAGCTGAACCCAGCCAAATGTGCATTTGGAGTACCATCCGGCAAACTCTTGGGATTCATAGTCAGTCGGAGGGGCATCGAGTTAGATCCAACAAAGATAAAGTCTATTCGGGATTTGTCTTCTCCAAGAACTAAGAAAGATGTTAT
Source organism: Nicotiana sylvestris (assembly GCF_000393655.2). NCBI lineage: Eukaryota > Viridiplantae > Streptophyta > Magnoliopsida > Solanales > Solanaceae > Nicotiana > Nicotiana sylvestris. The sequence continues at coordinate 142,386,136 of NC_091058.1, forward strand.
GAGTTTTTTGAGAAGATTGAATTAAATCAGTCGTTTCATCACTCAGTTAACCTCCACGTGTGAACCCATATTTAAGTTGTTAAATAAAGATGCGGCAATCAAATGGACAGTTGAATGTCAAGAAGCTTTTGATAAAATCAAGGAATATCTGTCAAATCCGCCAGTCTTGGTCCCAATGAGCCAGGGAGGCCTCTGTTCTTGTACCTGACTGTCTTGGAAAATTCTTTTAGTTGTGTCCTCGGGCAACATGACGTGACCGGAAAGAAGGAGCAGGCCATTTACTATCTGAGCAAGAAGTTTACTAGTTACGAAGCCAAGTACACTTTATTGGAAAGAACTTGTTGTGCTTTGACATGGGTCGCTCAGAAGCTGAGGCATTATTTGAAAGCTTGCACCACCTACCTCATAACCAGGTTGGATCCTTTAAAGTATATATTTCAGAAACCAATGCCCACTGGGAGATTAGCAAAGTGGCAGGTCTTGCTCACGGAGTTTGACATAGTCCATGTCACTCGCACGGCAATGAAAGCCCAGGCGTTAGCGGATCATTTGGCTGAGAACCCGATTGATGATGAGTACCAACCTTTGAGAACTTACTTCCCAGATGAAGAAGTAAATTCAGTTGAGGCAATATCTGAAGACACTCATGCTTGGAAAATGTTCTTTGATGGGGCAGTATACGCAAAAGGTGTTAGAATTGGGGCAATTTTGATCTCACCCACTGGTCAGCACTATCCAGCCACAACTCGGCTTCGTTTCTTCTGTACAAACAACACCGCCAAGTATGAAGCCTGCATTATGGGTATAAACATGGCAATTGACCAAAATGTCAAAGAGTTGTTGATCATGGGAGACTCAGATCTGATTATCCGGTAAGTCCAAGGAGAATGGGAAACCCGAGATGTTAAGCTTATCCCTTACAAGAAGCATGTGGAAGACCTCAGCAAGCGATTCAAGCCAATAGAGTTCAGGTACATTCCTCATTGTCACAACGAATTAGCCGACGCACTTGCTACTTTGGCCTCCATGTTGCCGTATCCAGGAAATGCTCACATAGATCCCTTGGAAATTCAAATTCGGGAAAGGCATGGTTATTGTAATACAATTGAAGCAGCACCAAATACCCAACCATGGTACCATGACATCAAAAAGTTTCTGAAAACTCAAGAATACCCCGAGCAAGCCAGTGGAGACCAAAAGAGAACCATTAGACGGCACGCGAGTGGTTTCTTTTTGAGTGGGGATGTCTTGTACAAGAGAACTGCGGACCTCAATTTGTTAAGATGTGTTGACGCAGAAGAGGTTGGAAGAGTCATGCATGAGGTACACGCGGGAGTATGCGGGCCCCACATGAATGGGTACGTTTTAGCAAAGAAAATCCTTCAAGCAGGTTATTACTGGATGACCATGGAAAAGGACTGTTTTAGTTTCGTTCGGAAGTGTCATCAATGTCAGGTGCACGGTGATTTGATTCATTCACCTCTCATAGAATTGCATCCCATGTCTGCACCTTGGCCATTTGTTGCCTGGGGCATGGACGTCATTGGGCCAATCGAGCCAAAAGCCTCAAATGGACACAGATTCATACTAGTTGCCATTGACTACTTTACAAAATGGGTTGAAGCAATCACTCTCAAGTCTGTCACCAAGAAAGCTATGGTAGATTTCGTGCACTCCAATCTTATCTGCCGTTTTGGCATTCCTGCAACTATTATCACAGACAATGCTGCAAATTTGAATAGTCATTTGATGGGGGAGATATGTGAGCAATTCAAGATAATGCACCAAAATTCTACTCCTTATCGGCCTAAAGGCAATGGTGCCGTTGAAGCAGCAAACAAAAACATCAAAAAGATTTTGAGAAAAATGATTCAAAGTTCCAGGCAGTGGCATGAAAAGCTGTCGTTTGCATTGTTGGGATATCACACTACTGTGCGCACATCAATTGGAGCCACCCCGTATCTTTTGGTTTATGGCACGGAAGCCGTAATACCCGCCGAGGTCGAAATCCCCTCTCTCCGAATCATTGTTGAAGCCGAAATTGAAGACAGTGAGTGGGTTAAAACCCGTCTGGAACAATTAACCTTGATCGATAAAAAGCGAATGGTTGCGGTCTGCCACGGGCAGTTGTACCAACAAAGAATGGCTCATGCCTATAACAAGAAAGTGCGACCTAGAAATTTTGAAGTGGGGCAACTCGTTTTAAGGCGTATTCTTCCCCATCACCAGGAAGCAAAAGGAAAATTCGCTCCTAATTGGAAGGGCCCATACGTCATCAGAAAGATATTGCCGAGAGGAGCATTGTATCTGGGCGATATCGAAGGAAATGATCCTGAAGCAGCTGTAAATGCGGATGCAGTCAAAAGGTACTATGTTTAGTCTTTCTGTAACAACAACATTGTCCGATTGGGAGGACGAAGGCTTTTATTCTCGCTACCCAAACACTATCTACCCTTTGCAAACCAATTTGTGCCGGTTACTCTTCTTTGATTGCCCTCTTTGGAACTTGAAAGTGTTGGGAAAAAAATGAAAAATTAAAAAAAAAAAAAAAGAAAGAAGAAGATGTTTTCCTGAACTACGTTCGACTTGATTCCAAAAGGATACGTAGGCATCCACTCTATGGGGTTCAGTCACACCAAAATAAAAATCCAAATTCCCTCAAAAGTGAAACTGGGGTAGATGTCGTAATGGTCCTGTGATAATCCCGCTTGAATGGTTCCAAAGTTGTAATTTGATCCAAATCATTTTTACCCAAATCCTTTCAGTCCTTCTGATTAATCGGTGAGAATATTCAAGGATCAGAGAATACAGCTACTTGGATCCGATGCAATAAAAATGAGAGAAATAAAATGAGAGAGTTTTATTGGTGAAAACCCACACGAGCACCATAAGGCGATGGTGAGCAAAAAAAAATTGAAAATGAGAGAGCCTGGTTAGTGAAAACTCGTAAAGAGTACTATCAGGCGACGATGAGAAGAGAAATGAGAGAGGTCGATTGGCGAAAACCCGCAAAGGGCGCCGTCGATCGAAAAGAAGACACCCCCCACCACTGAAAGAGTCCTGGCCAGGTTTCTCGATTTGGAGATGTGGTTCACAATGAGTTGGATAGTTGTGCATATCGGGTATCCAGTCCAAGAAGCATGTCATGTCTATTGAAGTCTGCATGCACCCCAGATAAGTCCTTCTCTCCCCCAAAAGGGACGTTTCTCCTTAAATTCTTTTTTTTTTTTTGTCTTTTCTTTACTTTTCCTTGAATCTCTTTCGGTCTAACTCTGTTCCGAAACTAATACAAAGAAAAGGTGGCAAGATTGGTTTTACAGGGTTTTGTTTAATAAAAGCCAAGTCCAAAGAAAAGTACCCAGCCTCAGTGGGTGCATCAGGTCGATCCCAACTGGCATGATAGCCGATGCTCTGAAATCAGAGTTATTGAAAATGAAAAGATATCCAAAGTCAAAATCCCCTAGAAGCAGATTAAAATGAAAGGGCCAAAGCCCTATACAGGTGAGCCGTCATGATAAATTTTGAAAAGTTGAGTTCCTCGGTTTTAGGAGAGAGACCAATATTTAATAAAAGCCAGCAAGCGGCAGAGGTTCTCGCCAAAAGAGTTGGGCCGAGATCAAGTGATCAAAAATAATGAAGGTCACAAAACCGACCACCGTTTCAAACTAACAATTGTTCTTTGTTTGAAAATTGAAACAGGTGCAATCCAAAGCAATAGTGCAAGAAGCAGGTGTAACCAAAATGGAAAAAGAAATGTGCAAGCACTAGAAATAGCTTAGCAACAATAATCAACCCAAAAGGGAAGTCTCCTCCAAATTCTTTCCTGCATTTGTTTTACTAAAAAATGAATTGAAAGAAAATAGATAAGAAGAAAATTAAAAAAAAGGTAGTTTAGAAGCCCCAAAATCAATCTTTTACCTTTTTGTCAACATTAGGGCTCCAATCCCTGAGTCGAGATTTTAGACATAGGGCCTTCGTTCCCTAGTCGCATTTTGCCAACATTAGGGCTCCAATCCCTAAGTTGAGATTTTTAGACATAGGGCCTCCATTCCCTAGTAGCCTTTACCAATATTAGGGCTCCAATCCCTAAGTTGAGATTTTTAGACATAGGGTCTCCATCCCCTAGTCACCTTTGCCAATATTAGGGCTCCAATCCCTGAGTTGAGATTTTAGACATAGGGTCTCCATTCCCTAGTCGCCTTTTACCAACATTAGGGCTCCAATCCCTGAGTTGAACCTTTTTAGACATAGGGCCTCCATTTCCTAGTCACATTTCGCCAACATTAGGGCTCCAATCCCTGAGCTGTGCCTTTTAGACATAGGGCCTCCATTCCCTAGTCACCTTTGCTAACATTAGGGTTCCAATCCCTGAGTTGAGATTTTAGACATAGGGCCTCCATTCCCTAGTCGCCTTTTACCAACATTAGGGCTCCAATCCCTGAGTTGAACCTTTTTAGACATAGGGCCTCCATTCCCTAGTCACATTTCGCCAACATTAGGGCTCCAATCCCTGAGTTGAGCGATTTTTCTTTAGCCGACATTAAGGCTCCAATCCCTGAGTTGAGCGATTTTCCTTTAGCCGGCATTAGGGATCCAATCCCTGAGTTGAGCGATTTTCCTTAGCCGACATTAGGGCTCCAATCCCTGAGTTGAGCGGTTTTCCTTAGCCAACATTAGGGCTCCAATCCCTGAGTTGAACGATTTTTCTTAGTCGACATTAGGGCTCCAATCCCTGAGTTGAGCGATTTTCCTTAGCCGACATTAGGACTCCAATCCCTGAGTTGAGCGTTTCCTTTACCCAACATTAGGGCTCCAATCCTTGAGTTGAGCGTTCCCTTAGCCAACATTAGGGCTCCAATCCCTGAGTTGAGCGTTTCCTTTACCCGACATTAGGGCTCCAATCCCTGAGTTGAGCATTTCCTTTACCCGACATTAGGGCTCCAATCCCTGAGTTGAGCGTTTCCTTAGCCGACATTAGGGCTCCAATCCGTGAGTTGAGCGTTTCCTTTAGCCAACATTAGGGCTCCAATCCCTGAGTTGAGCGTTTTGCCTTTTGCAAACATTAGGGCTCCAATCAATGAGTTGCGCCTTTTAAACTTGGGGTTTCCAATCCCCTCATCAATTCCGCAGATTTTTTTATGGCAAATAACTCACGAAATTTTCCTAGTGAAACTGGGGCAGAAAAATTTTGTTCGTTTGTTTGTTTTGTTGTCTGAGCAGGTTTTACCTCGAGGCACAGGGATCGAGATGACCGATGGAATGAGCCTCCATCCAGAATAAGGAAAAGAATAAAAGAACAAAAAAGAAGATGAGCTCCAATACCAGAGCAAACAAAGGTGCGGATAGCCTGAAATCTGATTGAAGTCATGAGCTCCGCCAATCCCGTTTCGCTCAGTGCTTGCAAAAATGAACAAGCACCCACCACTTGTGAGCATCAAGATTCAGATCAAAGTCTACAAGCAAGATCAGCTAAGACTCAAGATCATGTTTAGAAAGAATTATGGATAGGGATCTTGTACCTCATGGTTGATAGGCATAGCTAGCTTAGTTTTATTTTTCCTTTGGTGTAATAAGGAGGTCGGTAAAGCAGTAGTAACAGCATGCAACAGCAGTAACAGCAAAATTGCAGTCCCATGGTAGTCCCAGCTGTAGACACCTGATTTTTGACCCTCCCCGAGAATTTTCACATTTTTAGCTTAAATATTTAATTTAGGTCTAATATAACTATTTTGACTATTTTTACTTTATTTTCCTCGCAAAAGAAAAGTTACAAAAAATATATATATAAATTTTAGTTTATGTATTTCTCATAAACTTGAAAAAATACAAAAAATTGTACTTTATTTTGTACTTTATATAATTTCAAAAATTACCAAAAAATATAGTTCTATTAATGTTTTATAGTCATTTTAATTTTAAAAATTAAAAAATATTACTTTATATTTTATCTTTATATAAAAAACGAATATTACAAAAAAATAGTTTTATTAATATTTTGTAGCTATTTTAAATCTCGAAAAATATTAAAAAATAATAATATACTTTTGTTTTAAATAATTAGTCTTATTTTAGTAGCTATTTTGCCTACATAATCAGTTGAGCAGCGTCGTGTTCCTATTTCTCGGGTCCGGGCGAAAGAATAATATTCGGGTTCAAACTACCCGTTTTTAGGCCTAATTTTCGGACCTAGCCCATAATAATCCGCGTCCACCACACATGGGGGACATGCGTGAGGAACACGGACGGAATCCCATACACGGGGAACCCCACCACGCGTGGGGGACACAAGCCTCGAACCCCACCACGCGTGGGGCTCATTTTCCTTGGCAAGGGTATCAAATACACGGGCAAAACACATTTTTAAAGGAGGAAGAACAGACTTAGAAAAATTTTGAAAACTAGGAGCACTTTTCATGCTTCTTCTTCTTAAAGAAGAAGAAAGAAAACAAGTCGGAACCCTACCCAAAAACCCAGCCTGTCACCCTCACGTCGGAAACCCTCGCATCCCCGGCAGTGAAGCAAACCACCAGCTCCCCGTCACCACCAAACACCACCCTAAAACCACCGTCCACCACAACTAGCTCCCTCCGTCGACCCTACTGTCGATCACTACCCCAAAACCACCAACAAACCACCCTCGCACCCCAGCAACACCAAACAGACCCTTCCACTGTCATCGTCGGCCCATCACCTTCCCACCGCGAAGCCTCCAGTCCGGACTCCCTCGTGTTGTCGTTGCCCTTGGAGCGCAGCTGTCCAAGCAGTCCAGTGAATGACCACCACCAAAACAACCATCGTCCCCAGCTGACGTCGCAGCTGCTTCTGCCTCCTCCATCACCACCGTCAACAAACCACCCAGCCCCCTCCATCTCGTCACCTTCCCCATCGCCTAAAGCCACCTGAAGAGAAAAGACCCTATCGTCTTCTTCTTCAACTGCCCAAACGACCCCTCCTGCTGCAGCGTCACGTACCAGGTGCTGCGCCGGAAAAATACAGCAGCAACCAAACAATCCCTGGTTGTTGACAGTTGTGGGTCCGAGCTTTCTACTTCCATCGAGGTCGTCTTTGGTTCGTCGAGGTCCGGTACGTCGAGGTGTTTGTCCGTGTTTCTGTCGTTGTTCTTCGTTCAGAGAGGTCCGGCTTGAGTCCCGTCGGGGTCGTGTTTGTCGTCCTGAGTTTGCCGAGGTTCAAAGGTTAGTAAACCTCAAGTATTAGATAAGGAAATGTTACGTTAAATGTTCGAAGATGCAATATAGAAAATGGTATGATAATTTGCTGCTTATGTTTTCATCGTATGCATTTTTGCTCATTTTGCGTTATGTGATTCTTGTTTATCCGATGTCATTTAATTAAGTTGGACTAGTTGTTCTATGACACAAGTTTGACGTTAATCTGTTCGTCCTTTCCTTTGCTTAGGTCATTCGGACAAAATTATTATTAGTACATGCTCTTACTACTCCCGAAACACTCATTCGCTAAACTCCTTTTATTAAAACTTCTAACAAGTTATGGGATTTTAGTCGTAAAGAGGCTGTAAGTTTTAGTATTGTTAAAGGCATAAAAATGGCATCCTTTTAAAAATGAAAAAAAATGAGACAAGCTTCACAAAAATAAAAATGTACAGATTGCGGAGCCCTCACAAAAAGATATGTATTAAATACTTAGATTCCGGGACGGGCCGTTTAGCAAATTTCACGACCCTACCCAAAATAACAATACGCTAGTTGATTTAGGCACGCCTTTAATAATATTAATTTTCTTAAGCTCGGGTGCACATTTATGTGACCCAAATCCAAGTCTCAATGAAATCGAAATGTGTCTCTAATCACGGGTACATTGATTGTGACGTGGTCTGAGATGCATTTCCATGACGTTGTAAATCCTTTTAATAATGAATGAGACGAGCCTCGACAAACAAAAATGCACAAGTTGCGGGGCCCTCTAAATGTATATATATTAAAACACTTAGAATTCGGAACATGTCGTTTAGCAAATTTTACGGCCTTCCCCAAAATAATAATACGCTAGTTGCGTTAGGCACGCCTTTAATAATTTATTTTCCTTAACTCGGGTGCACATTTATGTGACCTAAATCTAAATCTCAACCGAGTCGAGATATGTCAAACAACCACGGGTGCATTGATGTAACGTGGTTCGAGATATGTTTTCGCGACGTTGCAATTCTCGTAAAATAATAACAATAAGTAAGAAAGCGGTAAAAAGATAAAATTTTGCACATAAGTTCATATTTGTATAAAATCAGATAATCAAGCCGAATATAACAGTTGAGCGACCGTGCTAGAACCACGGAACTCGGGAATGCCTAACACCTTCTCCCGGGTTAACAGAATTCCTTATCCGGATTTCTGGTACGCAGACTGTAATATGGAGTCATTCTTTTCCTCGATTCGGGATTAAAATTGGTGACTTGGGACACCCTAAATCTCCCAAGTGGCGACTCTGAAATAAATAAACCAATCCCGTCTCGATTGTCCTTTAATTGGAAAAACTCCCTTGCACCCTCGCGGGTGCGGAAAAAGGAGGTGTGACAGCTCTGGCGACTCTGCTGGGGACAAATGACCCAGAACCACTGGTTCAGGGTTAGAAATTCGAGCTTAGAATAATTGTTATTATTTGGCTTTATTTATTATCTGATTATTACATGTTTTGAGCCTAATGTGCTAAATGCTGCTTTTACCGCTTTGATATTATTTGAACTGTATATAAACTGTGCCGAAACCTTTCTCTTCTTACCTCCGGGGATGTGCTTACTGGTTGAGACTCCCTATTCTGTTAGTGTCATACCCTAAATAAAAGAGGCTCGGAAAGTTTCTAAGCCGGCTGGCCTTTTGGTTCCCGGAAAGGAGCTCCTTCCTCAACTCGAGTTGTCCGCTCGGGTACACTGTCTAGAACACCGACCCAGGTCTTTGAACATAGAATAACGTGACTTCATGCCGGATCCCTAGTAGGAACGCTTATTTGCATCACGTTGCATTTGACTTAGGGGACTCAACACAGGGGTTGGGTCCGTCTAGGACTAGCAACCTGATATGAAAAGACCATCCTGATGCATCCTATTTGTTTTCCGTGCATTTATTTTGTCTCGCTGACCGGTGTTTGAATATTATGAATATTGTGAAATCGAAAAATAGCGGTTAGGGAAATAGCGGTTAGGGAATTGATTGTTTATTTTTGAAAAAATCCAATACCCAAATACTGTCAAAACTCTGCCGAAATTTTGAGAAAATCAAAAAAAGCGTCTTATTAGTTTGTTTTATTAAAAGCGAAGGAAAAAATAGAAGGAAAAAAAATCGTTGTTCTGTCTTGGTTGTTCAAAAAAAAATAGAAAAAAATAAATAAGATAGTTTGTTTTGAAAGCGGTTTTATTATTTGTTGCAAATATATATATATTAAAATCCAAAAAGTTTTTCTTTATTTCCAAAAATGTATATATATCTTTATTTGTTGCAAAAATATTTGTTTTGCAAAGTCTAGAAAAGTTTTTTTAGACTCCCAGATTTCAAAAAAAAAAAAATCCAAAAATATTTTCCATTATTGACTTCTTTAGAAAGCCTTTTTAATTATTAAAAAAAACGTATATATATAAAAGAAAAATCCGAAAATATTTTGATTTTTCTTTCAAAATTGAAAAGAAAATTCAAAATTCAAAAAAAACATTTTTAGAAGCATTTCTTTTATTAAAGGTAAAATTCCGAAAAATATTTTCTTCTTCCTTTAGAATGAGAAAAAAAAACAAATGGAAATAAAAAAAAATATCTTAGAAGTCTTTCTTTTAAAAAAAGGGAAAATCAATCAAAAATCCAAAAAAAAAACAATTTTAAAAAAGAAAATCAATCAAAAATCCAAAAAAATAAAATACTTCCTTTCTCCTTTTAAAGTAGTTCTTTCACAAATTCAAAAAAAAGGAGAAGTTAGTTCATCTACTTATTCTTGATTACCCGAAATACGCGGGTTTGATTCTCACCGGATGTGAGCTACGTAGGCAACATTCATCGGGTCCAACCCCACCTTTTGCTAAAAAGCCAAAAACAAATATAAAAAAAAAACATGTCAAAGATTTTTAATTTTGTCGTAAATAAGTCTAGTGATGTAACTTCCCCCTTTTTTACAAAAAAATAGCAAAAACAAATATGTCAAATTTTATTTGTCATAAAGAAGTCGGGTGCCGCTGTTTTATCAAGACATAGCCGAATGTTCCCGAAAGGGACGCTGGGAGGCTGACTTTGCATAAACAGCCACCTTTGGGTCATTTTAAGACTTGGTCCAGTTGACCCACACAGCCTTAAAAATCTTCGTCCCCGAGGCATTGAAAGGCCGTGTATGCAATGTTGAATTTTCTATTTTTGAAAAATGATAAAAGAGTCATAAACAAGTCCGGGTGATGCCGCTTATGTCAAAAATAGTCAAATGTTCCCGAAAGGAACTCCGGAAGGCTGCCTTGGTACAGACGGCCACCTCGTTTTCTTTCTCACACAACCTTAAAAATCTTCGTTCATGAAGTGCTGAGAGGTCGTGTTCAGAAATCCTTTTGAGAAAAATCGCATATATTTTTGTTTTTATCAGAATAAGTTTCGTTTGTTAAAATCTTATTAATAAATGTGCAGAATGAGCACGACTCCAAATGAATCCTTTTCAATCATGAATAAAATCCCCCTCCAATTGCGGCTCTGGTGGAATGATTTAGGCAAAGAAGGGCATGACGAAATCAAGAAGTATCTGAAAGGCCTCACGAGTTTGTTGGATATCAGGCCACGGGGAGATATCATAAGGGCACTAGTCCCCCACTGGGATCCTGCGCACAATGTCTTCCATTTCTCGGACTTTGAACTTACCCCAACTTTAGAAGAAATAGCAGGGTATATCGGCAGCGCTGAGACTCCTTTGAGGCACAAATATCTGATTGCTCCAAGAGCTGTAGCAATACACCGGTTTCTGGACTCCTTAAAGATAGTCAGAACAATTCATAACCCTGACTTGGCAAAAGGTTTTTGCAACATGAGTTTCATATATCAAAGATATGGTCACATAGGAGGATTCGACAAGCCAGAAAACCAGTTGTGCAGCAAAAGTAATCGTCAAAAGTGGGAAGAACATAGACGGATTGCTTTCATGATAACTTTCTTAGGACTCTTAGTATTCCCAAGAAAAGACGAGAATATTGACATAAAGATAGCAGGGGTCGTCAGTACGTTGCTCACACAGAGAGATAGTACGTTGGCGCCCATGATAGTATCTGATATGTTCCGGGCTCTCACGTCTTGCAAAGCCGGAGGAAGCTTTTTCGAGGGTTGCAATTTGTTGTTGCAAATGTGGATGACCGAACACCTATGTCACCGAGCCCAGTTTCTGAGCCATGGATCCGCTGAAAAGACCTGCATAGAGGAGTTCTATACCAGAGTTAATGAGACCTACCTACCGGAAGGAGTCACAGCATGGACCTCATATTTCCGTACCCTCGACGCCAGTCAAATACAGTGGGCGCTAGGATGGTTACCGATCGACGAAGTCATATACATGCCAGCAGCCAGGCCCCATTTTCTCTTAATGGGACTTAAGAGCATTCAACCATACGCGCCGCATCGGGTTTTAAGGCAACTTGGGAGGTGTCAGATAGTGCCGAAAGACGAGGATCTAAGCACCCAGGTGATTGAGATCAGTCCCGACGGCCAGTTTCCTGAAGCAAGGGTTCGCCAAATTTGGAGCCAATGTCAATACTTAGAAGCAAATACTTGTGTAATGAATCGGGCAAAAGGGGAAGTTTCGCCCGGGTATCAGGCCTGGTACAAAGGGGAGACATCATCTGGAAGGCCGACCAAAAGACCTCACCTGCAAGGAATTTGCCAAATCTTCACAAGAGCAGTGGGGCTGGTTGGCCAAAGAGCGGGAATATCTTGCCGAAACAGGCAAACTGAAGCAACAAGTTCAGGATATGAAGTTTGAATGCCAATTACAGTCTGCTGCCCACAAGGGAGAAAAGAACAGATTAATTAGAGAAGGCGAGATCCTCAAAGCTCAGATCCGGAAGATGAAAAAGGAGGCCGATAACCAGCTGAGAAGTCGGGCGGATAAAAGATTGATAGCGGGGTTAAAGGATAAGGTTGCGGAATGCCAGGAAGATTTGGAAAGATCCAAGGCTAGCACAGCAAGATTGCGGACCAAGTGGGCAAAAGGTACAATGGCCCAGAGGCAGCGCCTGCAACAAGTCATAAGGGATTATGAACTGAGCATCGGGACATTAAGGGAAACGAATTCCACTCTTCAAGAGCGGATCTTCAAGCAGACACGAGATGCCCAAGCCGACAGAAGGCGATGTTACGATGCAATGACCAGAATGGAAAGACAAATAGAGATGTTCCAGGATCAACTTGCCAACAATGCGCAAACACTAGGATTGAAGAACCGACAGATAAGGCAGTTGTTCACAGAAAGGGACAACATTCGAGGAAGGATCGACGAGATTGGGCATTACATCTACATGAGATGCCTGGCATGCGAGCAAATGCCTCGGAAGACCCTCCTTGTTTCCATCATGGGTTGCGTCCACCGAATCATGAATGAGTTGAAAAGCCTGCAGAGGGACCTCACACCAAGGGCCGCGGAAAGGCCGAATGATGCCTCGCGGGCCCCTAAGTTGGAAAATTAATCTTTGGTTGAGTCTTGTTTATTTGGCTTTGTTGCTTTTCCATATGTTGTTTTCTTTTCTTTTAGTCAAAACGGGTTAAGAACTGTGGAGTCTGTACTATTGCTATTCCTTGTTTGAAGTAATTTGTAATAGCAAAATTTTGAGAATGAATTTAATGATTTCACAAGAATTTTGTGTTTCTTTACTTTAAGGCAGAACTACGCCTGGTCTGATTCGCGCGGGGACGTGATACGTAGGCAATCCCCATAAGATTCGACCGCTTTTAATAAAGAAAGAAAAGAAAATACACAAATAAAATAAAATAACAGAAAAGGGGATAAATGAGCAAACCGGGATGACGCATGTTGTTTGAAGCGAAGCATGTAGAAACGGTTAACTGCCTAGGAGCATTGCATCCTCTATGTGTTGAGATTAAATCCGTTAAACTCTAACGCTAACAAAGTTTGTTGTTGTCTGATCAAGACAGTTAGTTGTTAAAGAATTCTGGCAACACACCCTTACCAAACCAGATCCAAAGGACCGGTAGCAATAAGCATGACTACTTCAGAGAATAGTAACGAGGAAGAAAGGCCGATGAGCCAGTTGTTAAAAGAAGCGATGGAAAAGATTGAAAGGATGGGACTAGAGATGAATGCAATGCAGCTAGCTTTAGCCAAAGCACAAAAGAGTCCTGAGCCATTGGGGCGCATGCCAGAATACCCTCATTCCGGCCCTTCCACAAGCCTCCCGAATCCCCATTATCATCAAGAAAGAAGCCCTCATGATTCCCAAGCTCCACCACCCCATCAACCTCTCCCAACACCAAATATTCCCACTTTTGTGGGACCCCCATCAGCCACCTTGCAAAGAACGACCAGTGAGCCATTGTTTCAGGCCCACGATACGCAGTACTACCCCCTGAGCCTACATTCCATGCCCCCAAGCCCCAGGCCTACAATCCGCACTTGGAGGTACCGGCAGAGATTGAAAAGCCGGTTAAAGCCCCTGAACAGGATGAGGTATTGAGAAAGTTCAAAAGCCTGGAGCAGTCCTTCAGGAACCTGCACGGTTTGGGCAACCAAGTCAGCGTAGCTTACAAAGATCTATGCCCTTTCCCGGACGTCCAACTCCCGGTTGGGTTCAAGATGCCTAAGTTTGATTTATATGAAGGGCACAGCGATCCCATGGCACATTTGCGGGGATTCTGTAGCAAAATGAGAGGGGCAGGCGGCAAAGATGAGCTGCTGATAGCTTATTTCGGCCAAAGTCTGAGCGGATCTGCACTAGAATGGTATACCAGGCAGGATTCCAGTAGGTGGTACACTTGGGATGATCTGGCGCAGGCTTTCGCAGGTCATTTCCAGTACAATCTCGAGATAGTCCCTGACCGTCTCACGTTGTTGAGGACTGGGAAGAAACCCGGGGAAAGTTTTCGCGAGTTCGGTTTCCGCTGAAGATAGCAAGCGGCCAGAGTCGATCCTCCCATGAAAGAGGGAGAGATGGTGGACTATTTCTTACAAACATTGGATCCAACCTACTTTGGTCACTTGGTGACAACGGTTGGAAAAACCTTCAACGAGGTAGTCGAGATAGGGGTCATGATAGAAGAGGGTCTGAGGTCTGACAAAATCCTGGACTACTCGGCACTCAAGGCAACGACCCAGGCTATTCAGAACGGCACGGGAGGTGCGCTGAGAAGAAAGAAAGAAGAAGTTGCCTCGATCGAGGCAGGCAGTTGGTCCGGATCTGGCAGGACACACTACAACCAACCCAGACCTCACAGGACAAACTACCCATACAACCCACCACATCACTACTATCCCCCCAAGAACCGCATTTCACCATCCATCAAGCCCAGGCATACACCCAACCTCCGGTTCGCCTACAATGGCGTGCGCCGGCTCCCCACACTATATACCCAGCTCCACATAATACCTACCCACCACCACAAAATACTTACCCTCCACCCAGAGCACACTGGAACCCTCCAGGGACAGGTTTTCGAGGGAGTCAAGCGGCTAAAAATGATAGGCTACAGAAACATAGAGCCTTTACTGAGCTGGGAGAGTCCTATACTGCCGTATTCCACAAGTTGAAATGATTGGGTTTGGTAAGTCCTGTCGAACCCAGAGAGCAAAACCCCCCGCCTCAAAATATGAACAGGACGATAAGCTGTGAATATTGCTCAGGGATGCTGGGACATGAAACTGAAAAATGTTGGAGATTGAAGCAGGCGATACAAGACCTCATTGATACTAACAAAATTGAGGTCCAGACACCGGAGGTTCCCAACATTCAACCAGAACCCACTGCCAGCACACCACGAGACTCACATGATTGAGTTGGTGTATGAGGGAGGAGAGTTGAGAAAACCCTCACAGACAGTGATGATGATTCAAGCCGCCCCGAAAGAAGGATCAACCAGTGGGGGGACGAGGGTACAGTCGCAGAGGGAAGGCGTCAAGCCAGTAGTGATATTGGGGAAGAGCCCGCCCGCCATAACAAGCAAACCCGAGCCAAACAAGTTGGTAATATTAGGGACTCCGCCCACACCTACGATTGCGTTGAAGGGGGTATACAGAGAATTGGTCACTATAAAGCCTGTAGTCCAGCTGCCAATGATTGATAGCAAGGCTGTGCCTTGGAAATACAAGAAGGCAGTAGTGATGTACAAAGGAAAACAGGTGGAGGAAGTTAGTGGTGAAGCACAAGGGCTGACTCGATCAGGTCGGTGTTTTGCTCCGGCGGAGCTGAGAAGAACCAACCCGGCTGCAACCAAGAAACCTGTATCCGAAGAAGAAGCTGAGGAGTTCCTGAGAAAGATGAAGGTACAGGACTACTCCGTGGTCGAACAGCTGAGGAAAACACCGGCCCAGATCTCGCTGCTGTCATTACTGATCCATTCTGAGGAGCATCGTCGGGCCCTGATGAAGATATTGAACGAAGCTCATGTGCCCAACGAGATTTCTGTAAACCACCTGGAAACCATTGCCAACAAGATTTTCGAGGTGAACAGGGTAACATTCTCAGATGATGACCTGCCGATGGAAGGTACAGAGCATAATAAAGCTCTCTACCTAACTGTCAAATGTGAAAACTCGGTAGTTACTCGGGTATTGGTGGATAATGGTTCAAGTGCCAATATCTGCCCATTATCCACTCTGAACCAGTTAAAGGTCGATCACGGAAGAATTCGCAAGAATAGCATCTGCGTCCGAGGATTCGACGGAAATGGAACAGCCACTGTAGGGGATGTTGTACTTGAATTGACCATCGGTCCAGTCCTGTTCACCATGGAGTTCCAGGTGCTAGATGCCACAGTATCTTATAACCTTCTGTTAGGACGACCATGGATTCATGCAGCCAAAGCAGTGCCCTCCACCCTACATCAGATGGTGAAGTTCGAGTGGGAAAGGAAAAAGGTCGTGCTACACGGCGAGGACACGGCGTGCACCATGGGTGGCGCCATTGTACCTTTCATAGAGACCGATGATGACAAAGGTCCTTGGGTTTACCAGATTTTCGATACAGTGTCGGCAAACAAAATTTCTGAAGGAGAAATCATCCCGCACCCTAGGGTAGCTGCCGCGACAGTCATGATGGTCTCGGAAATGCTGGGTAATGGATTTGTGCCGGGAAAAGGCCTGGGAGTCGAGCTTCAGGGGATTGTCCAACCTGTCACCCTGCCTAAAAATCTGGAAACTTTCGGATTGGGGTTCAAACCAACCGTAGCAGATAGGAAGCAAGCGCGAAAAATGAAGAAGAGGGTCTGGTTTCTGCCCAAACCGGTGCCACGTCTCTCAAGGTCCTTTGTTAGAGCCAGTGCCAAGGGGTCGCCAGTCCCGAAGATCCTAGGACCATTGATTGGTATGGATGGGGACCTGAATCAGAGTTTCGAGAGGCTATTCGCTGATGTCAGTATGGTAGAAGCTGGAGAAGGTTCCAGCAAAACAGAGATACAGTTTTTGGGGCCTGAGGCCAAAACCAACAACTGGACGGTTACTCCTCTTCCTGTCCGAGGGGAGTCTTGGTAGTAGGCTTTGATTTATGTTTTGTTTGTTTTGTTTTGTTCGGATTATTCCAGGGTGTAATCCAAATTTTACTTTTGTTTTGTAAAAGTGTGAACCCTTTTATCCCGCAAGTTTAATAAAGTTCTCTTCTTTTGTCCCATTTTAATTTTGTTTTGTTCTTTTTCTTTCTGAACAGTTCTCTTTTTACTGGTTCTAATGACATGGCATGCACAGCGGATCTTCGACCTAGTCTAATAAATCAATCTGAATCCGACTCAATGATGCAAGAGGTCGTTTGTGACGATGAATCTGAATATGACGAAGATAAAGCCTTCGAAGAGATAAACCGAGAACTGCACCAATTTGAAGAAAAACCCAAACCTAACCTAAATGACACTGAGGCTGTGAATCTAGGGGATGCTGATAATGTCCGAGAAACCAAAATCAGCATCCATATTGAGCCGAATGTCAGGGAAGAATTGATCAAAACCCTCATGGAATTCAAAGATGTTTTTGCATGGTCATATGATGATATGCCAGGATTAAGCACCAATTTAGTGGTTCACAAATTGCCCACTGACCCGGCATACCCTCCGGTCAAGCAAAAGCTAAGGAAATTTAAAACAGAAATGAGTGTAAAGATCAAAGAAGAGGTGATTAAGCAGTTGCAGGCGAAGGTCATTCGGGTCACTCGATATCCCGAGTGGTTGGCCAATGTGGTACCAGTCCCAAAGAAGGATGGAAAAATCAGGGTGTGCGTCGACTACCGCAACCTCAACAAAGCAAGTCCCAAGGACAATTTTCCATTGCCCAACATCCATATCTTGATCGATAATTGCGCTGGGCGCGAGATCGGATCCTTTGTGGATTGCTATGCGGGTTATCATCAGATCCTAATGGACGAAGAAGATGCGGAAAAGACAGCATTTACCACGCCATGGGGAACTTACTGCTATCGGGTAATGCCGTTTGGACTAAAGAATGTCGGGGCAATTTACATGCGAGCAATGACTGCTGTGTTTCACGACATGATACACAAAGAAATTGAGGTGTACGTCGATGATGTGATCATAAAGTCTTGGCGTCAGGAAGACCATGTAGCAAACCTAAGGAGATTCTTCCAAAGACTCCGGAGGTATGATATCAAGCTTAACCCGGCCAAATGCGCATTCGGGGTTCCATCAGGAAAGTTGTTAGGATTCATCGGCAGTCGACGGGGGATTGAGTTAGACCCATCCAAAATCGAATCCATCCGAGATCTGCCACCGCCAAAGAACAAAACAGAGGTAATGAGTTTGCTGGGTAGACTCAATTACATCAGCAGGTTCATCGCTCAACTCACAGCGACTTGTGAGCCCATATTTCGGTTGCTGAGAAAAGATGCTGTGGTAAGTTGGACGGCAGAGTGTTAAGGGGCTTTCGACCAAATCAAAGGGTATCTGTCTAATCCACCCGTATTGGTCCCGCCTCAGCCAGGGAAGCCCTTAATTCTTTATCTGACGGTCCTGGAAAATTCTTTTGGTTGTGTACTGGGGCAACATGATGACACAGGAAGGAAGGAGCAGGTCATCTACTATCTTAGCAAGAAATTCACAGTATATGAAGTCAAGTACACTCAACTCGAGAAAACATGTTGCGCCCTAACTTGGGTAGCTCAGAAGTTGAAACACTACCTGTCCTCGTACACTACTTATCTAATATCCCGTTTGGACCCATTGAAGTATATCTTTCAGAAACCTATGCCCACAGGGAGGTTGGCAAAATGGCAAATTCTGCTCACAGAGTTCGATATCGTCTATGTGACGAGGACAGCCATGAAAGCCCAGGCGCTGGCCGATCATTTGGCAGAGAATCCTGTTGATGAAAAATACGAGCCTTTAAGAACGTATTTCCCCGACGAAGAGGTAATGCATACAAATGAGCTGGAGTTACCCGAGGAACCGGGTTGGAAGCTTTTCTTCGATGGAGCTGCAAACGCGAAAGGGGTTGGAATAGGAGCAGTACTCATTTCTGAAACAGGACGCCATTATCCTGTTACGGCTCAACTACGCTTCTATTGCACCAATAATATGGCCGAGTATGAAGCTTGCATTTTGGGTCTGCGATTGGCTGCGGACATGGATGTCCAAGACGTCTTGGTCTTGGGAGACTCGGACCTCTTGGTACATCAGATTCAGGGTGAATGGGAAACACGGGACTTGAAACTCATACCTTATCGACAATGCTTGCACGATCTGAGCAAGCAATTTCGATCGGTAAAATTCAAACATATCCCGAGAGTTCATAACGAGGTTGCGGATGCATTGGCCACCTTAGCATCAATGTTGCACCACCCTGACAAAATGTATGTTGATCCTCTGCACATCCAGGTCCGTGATCAGCACGCTTATTGCAACGCCGTAGAAGAGGAAGCAGAAGGCGAGCCCTGGTTTCATGATATCAGAGAATACCTCAGAATGGGGATATATCCGGAACAGGCCACTAGAGACCAAAAAAGAGCCCTTCGGCGTTTGTCAAATGGCTTTTTCCTCAGCGCAGGAGTGCTATACAAAAGAACCCCGGATTTGGGATTGTTAAGATGTATAGATGCCGGACAAGCCACGACGGTTATGGCAGAGGTACATGCTGGAGTTTGCGGGCCACATATGAGCGGATATGTATTGGCAAGGAAGATCCTTCGGGCAGGGTTTTATTGGCTCACCATAGAACATGACTGTATCACTTTCGTGAGGAAATGCCATCAGTGTCAGATACATGGAGATCTGATTCATTCTCCACCAACAGAGTTACATACGATGTCAGCACCCTGGCCATTTGTGGCATGGGGCATGGACGTCATTGGACCTATCGAGCCAGCAGCATCCAACGGTCATAGGTTCATTCTAGTAACCATTGACTACTTCACCAAATGGGTTGAGGCTAAAACCTTCAAGTCGGTAACTAAAAAGGCAGTGGTGGATTTTGTGCACTCCCATATCATCTGCAGATTTGGGATCCCAAAAGTAATCATCACGGATAACGGTGCGAATCTTAACAGCAGCCTGATGAGAGAGGTATGCCAACAATTCAAGATTACACACCGCAATTCCACCCCATATCGTCCCAAGGCGAATGGAGCGGTCGAAGCAGCCAATAAGAACATCAAGAAGATACTGCGAAAGATGGTGGAAGGGTCCAGACAATGGCACGAGAGATTACCCTTTGCTTTGTTGGGTTACCGCACTACAGTCCGGACTTCCATAGGTACAACTCCTTATTTATTGGTGTACGGAACGGAGGCCGTAATACCGGCAGAGGTCGAAATTCCATCCCTCCGGATTGTCTTTGAAGCCGAGATCGATGATGACGAATGGGTCAAAGCTCGATTGGAACAGTTGAGCTTGATAGATGAGAAAAGATTGGCAGCAGTGTGCCATGGTCAACTGTATCAGAAGAGAATGGCGAGAACATATAATAAGAAGGTACGCCCTAGGAAGTTTGAAGTAGGGCAGCAGGTATTGAAGAAGATCCTCCCACACCAGGTCGAGGCAAAAGGCAAGTTCGCCCCAAATTGGCAAGGGCCTTATATCGTGACCAGAGTATTGTCCAATGGAGCTTTGTGTTTAACGGATATTGAGGGAAGATGTGTTGACATGGCTATCAATTCGGATGCAGTCAAGAGATATTATGCGTAATTTCTTTTGATTATGGCAGTTGTTGGTTCGTTTGTTTGTACTTGGTACTTATTGGATAATGAAATGACGGAGGCAATTCTTTCTTCTATCCAAACACTTTTACCCTTGTTTTCCCCTTTTGAGCCTTAAGTTATTCTTTCATACCCCTCTTTTGGAATCACTAACGGAAAAGATATGAAAAGAGAAAGAAGAAGAAGAGAAAATTTTAAGAGAAAATGAAAAAAAAAGAAAAAAAAGAGAAGAAGAAAAAAAAAAGATAAAAACCACAAAACAGCGGGAACTACGTTTGACCTGATTCCTCAAAAAGGATACGTAGGCGCCTCACGGCTCGGTCATAGTGTGCATCATAGTGTACATAGTGTGCATAGTATACACAAGTACGCATAATAGGCACAGTGTGCGAACGCACATAGTTCAACATAGAGTAGAAATAAAATCCCCCAAGCAAGAAAAACTGGGGCAGAGGTTATGTTTTACGGTTCCAACAAAGGTTTGATTCCAAAAGTTGTAGCGTATCACCCATCAAGTTATTTTATTTTGATAGCCTTTCTTTTAGCCCACACCGAAACCGACATCGACGTCCAAAAGACCTCCCGATCAATATCCAAAAGGTACCAAGTCAGGCAAATAAAGCCGAGAGTAATACGCTGATCCCCGGCAAAGAAGAGGAGCAATAAAACAGGAAATGAAACGATATTCTGAAGGAATCTCCAGAAGAGAGGGTCATATCGACAACACTCCAATCCTCCGTTGAAAAATAAAATGAGAGAGTCTTGGCGGTGAAAACCTTCGCAGGCACCACAAGGCGACGAAAGATGAGGGATATAAAACGAGAGAGTCTTATTGGTGAAAACCTTCACAGGCACCATAAGGCGTCGGGAGCTGAGAGAAAAGAGAGAGTCTCATTAGTGAAAACCCCTCGAAGGGCGATATGAGACGACAAGATGGATCAACGAAAAGGTCCGCGTTCACAAAGGAATGGACACCCATTTATCCCCAGCAAGTAAGGTCATCAGACAAGTTGATTGATACAAATAGACTGGGTCGGAAATCTATGGTGCACGTCATGATCACAAGGACCAGTCCTATTGTCCAGATAAGTTTTCTTTTTTCCTTTTTCCACCAAGTATTGGTTCAAAAAGATTTTCTTCTTATCTCTATTTCTTTCGTTTTTCTTTCTAAGAATTCGTGTTGAAAGAGATTTTTCAAAGTTTACTACCAGTCCAAAGTGGTCAGACGCCACAAGAAAGGGAAATCAATCCAGTGCAAGATATCCCCAGGAAATGCAATTCTATGCCTCACAATTCCGGGGGAAGTGAACTCCGGAAGGGGGTAATTTCGGGATTAAAAGCAGACTCCCACGGCATGTCCTAAAAAGAGAAGCAGAAAGGGGGTTAAATGGAAAAACCACCCCAGCAAGCGACGTCGTCCACCAACCAGTTATTGGTGCACAGAGCAAGGAAAAGAAAAGGGAGAAATCATCCCCCAACGGAAAGATCACCGTTGCCCCACCATGATTAAAACTAATTAAGTCTTTCTGTCTGCTGCAGGAAAATAAAGGTAGATGAAGGCAGAGGAACGCGATACCAGAAAGGTCTCCAAAACAGGGGCAGAAAATTTTCTGCCATTGTCAAAAATTTTCTCGGAGGAACGGGGAAACAAAATCAAATCTGTCTTAGTTTAAATAGGCGCCCACCTGTATAACGAGAGGAAAAATTTTCATGTCTTAGTTTAAATAGGCGCCCACCTGTATAACGAGAGGAATATTTTCATGTCTTAGTTTAAATAGGCGCCCACCTGTATAACGAGAGGAATATTTTTATGTCTTAGTTTAAATAGGCGCCCACCTGTATAACGAGAGGAATAAATTTCATGTCTTAGTTTAAATAGGCGCCCACCTGTATAACGAGAGGAATATTTTCATGTCTTAGTTTAAATAGGCGCCCACCTGTATAACGAGAGGAATATTTTCATGTCTTAGTTTAAATAGGCGCCCACCTGTATAACGAGAGGAATAAATTTCATGTCTTAGTTTAAATAGGAGCCCACCTGTATAACGAGAGGAATATTTTCATGTCTTAGTTTAAATAGGCGCCCACCTGTATAACGAGAGGAATAAATTTCATGTCTTAGTTTAAATAGGCGCCCACCTGTATAACGAGAGGAATAATTTTCAGTCTTAGTTTAAATAGGCGCCCACCTGTATAACGAGAGGAATATTTTCATGTCTTAGTTTAAATAGGCGCCCACCTGTATAACGAGAGGAATAAATTTCATGTCTTAGTTTAAATAGGCGCCCACCTGTATAACGAGAGGAATATTTTCATGTCTTAGTTTAAATAGGCGCCCACCTGTATAACGAGAGGAATAAATTTCATGTCTTAGTTTAAATAGGCGCCCACCTGTATAACGAGAGGAATAATTTTCAGTCTTAGTTTAAATAGGCGCCCACCTGTATAACGAGAGGAATATTTTCATGTCTTAGTTTAAATAGGCGCCCACCTGTATAACGAGAGGAATATTTTTATGTTTTAGTTTAAATATTTCAGGTTTTGAGAGCAGTAACCCCACCGGAAGGTAGAAGGTTACAACAGGAATATCCAGCAGGAAACAATAAAAATCCCCAGCACCGGGAAGCAGAAGGCGGCAAACTCAGGCACACAAGTCAAAAGGACGCGTAAGGACACATTTTGAAAGAAGCAGCTTGTGAACATTGAGTCATGCCCAGCGTGGCAAATCTGATGAAGAGAGCCATACCGCCGAAGGAACCATTGAAAGGCTTGATGAAGAAGGCCATGTCCCCAGCGGATCAAGCAAAATGAAAACTGGTACTCAGAGGAGCAAAAGGCCCGTACCATCCCTCAAGTTCACAAAATAAAAGCATCGGAGGAAAACGCAAGCCGACAAAAAAGAAATCAGGCGTCCACCTGGAGAACAAGGACAAAAAAAGGAAGTAATCAGGCGTCCACCGGGAGAACAAGGACAAAGAAAGGAAGCAATCAGGCGTCCACCTGGAGAACAAGGACAAAGAAAAGAAGAAATCAGGCGTCCACCTGGAGAACAAGGACAAAGGAAGGAAGAAATCAGGCGCCCACCTGGAGAACAAGGATAAAGAAAAGAAATAGAAATCAGGCACCTACCTGGAGAATAAGGGAATACAATTGAAGTATTGAAGCCAAAAGCCCGCTCATATGATAAAGGAGCACACTTAGAATCAATAAAGTAGAGGAATACAACAGGAATCCCCCGCAGGAAACAATAAAAATCCCCAGCACCGGGAAGCAGAAGGCTACGGCTAAAATCCCCAGCATTCAACCAAGTTATAAATAGCAGAAGCTCGCCTCAAGAATGCGAGTCAACAGTCTGAGATAATCAACAAAAGCTGGACACAAAAAGGGTATCAAGGTCTGCTCAAGGATATGTAGGCAAAACAAATATGGTCTGCTCAAGAACTAGCACCTACAACTAGCAAGTAGCAAGATTCAAATCCAAAGTCTGTATGAAGCACCATTCAAGACTCAAGATCAAGTTTCAGAAGACTTAAAGATAGGAATCCTTGTAACTAGTAGCTGATAGGCTTAGTTAGTCTTTTTTCAGTTTTCATTTTTGATGTAATGACAGGACCACGGACCAGAACCTCAACGGAATGGCACCTCGATCGGCTCTTCACCTCGGTACACTCTACCATCTCTCTCATTTCCGAACTACACGTGGCCTGATTCCTGTATAACCAAGGATATGTAGGCAGCTCAGATACCAGGGCTCGGTCACATTCCCTCCCTTTCCTTAGTGTAGTCCGTCCAAGTAATGGTCGGGTCAAAAACATGTCTAGTCGTTCTTTGTCGGAAAACTCTTCGTGTTTCCAGTCAAAGAGGGGCAGCTGTAGACACCTGATTTTTGACCCTCCCCGAGAATTTTCACATTTTTAGCTTAAATATTTAATTTAGGTCTAATATAACTATTTTGACTATTTTTACTTTATTTTCCTCGCAAAAGAAAAGTTACAAAAAATATATATATAAATTTTAGTTTATGTATTTCTCATAAACTTGAAAAAATACAAAAAATTGTACTTTATTTTGTACTTTATATAATTTCAAAAATTACCAAAAAATATAGTTCTATTAATGTTTTATAGTCATTTTAATTTTGAAAAATTAAAAAATATTACTTTATATTTTATCTTTATATAAAAAACGAATATTACAAAAAAATAGTTTTATTAATATTTTGTAGCTATTTTAAATCTCGAAAAATATTAAAAAATAATAATATAGTTTTGTTTTAAATAATTAGTCTTATTTTAGTAGCTATTTTGCCTACATAATCAGTTGAGCAGCGTCGTGTTCCTATTTCTCGGGTCCGGGCGAAAGAATAATATTCGGGTTCAAACTACCCGTTTTTAGGCCTAATTTTCGGACCTAGCCCATAATAATCCGCGTCCACCACACATGGGGGACATGCGTGGGGAACACGGACAGAATCCCATACACGGGGAACCCCACCACGCGTGGGGGACACAAGCCTCGAACCCCACCATGCGTGGGGCTCATTTTCCTTGGCAAGGGTATCAAATACACGGGCAAAACACATTTTCAAAGGAGGAAGAACAGACTTAGAAAAATTTTGAAAACAAGGAGCACTGTTCATGCTTCTTCTTCTTAAAGAAGAAGAAAGAAAACACGTCGGAACCCTACCCAAAAACCCAGCCCGTCACCCTCACGTCGGAAACCCTTGCATCCCCGGTAGTGAAGCAAACCACCAGCTCCCCGTCACCACCAAACACCACCCTAAAACCACCGTCCACCACAACCAGCTCCCTCCGTCGACCCTACTGTCGATCACTACCCCAAAACCACCAACAAACCACCCTCGCACCCCAGCAACACCAAACAGACCCTTCCACTGTCATCGTCGGCCCATCACCTTCCCACCGCGAAGCCTCCAGTCCGGACTCCCTCGTGTTGTCGTTGCCCTTGGAGCGCAGCTGTCCAAGCAGTCCAGTGAATGACCACCACCAAAACAACCATCGTCCCCAGCTGACGTCGCAGCTGTTTCTGCCTCCTCCATCACCACCGTCAACAAACCACCCAGCCCCCTCCATCTCGTCACCTTCCCCATCGCCTAAAGCCACCTAAAGAGAAAAGACCCTATCGTCTTCTTCTTCAACTGCCCAAACGACCCCTCCTGCTGCAGCGTCACGTACCAGGTGTTGCACCGGAAAAATACAGCAGCAACCAAACAATCCCTGGTTGTTGACAGTTGTGGGTCCGAGCTTTCTACTTCCATCGAGGTCTTCTTTGGTTCGTCGAGGTCCGGTACGTCGAGGTGTTTGTCCGAGTTTCCATCGTTGTTCTTCGTTCAGAGAGGTCCGGCTTGAGTCCCGTCGGGGTCGTGTTTGTCGTCCTGAGTTTGCCGAGGTTCAAAGGTTAGTAAACCTCAAGTATTAGATAAGTAAATGTTACGTTAAATGTTCGAAGATGCAATATAGAAAATGGTATGATAATTTGCTGCTTATGTTTTCATCGTATGCATTTTTGCTCATTTTGCGTTATGTGATTCTTGTTTATCCGATGTCATTTAATTAAGTTGGACTAGTTGTTCTATGACACAAGTTTGACGTTAATCTGTTCGTCTTTTCCTTTGCTTAGGTCATTCGGACAAAATTATTATTAGTACATGCTCTTACTACTCCCGAAACACTCATTCGCTAAAATCCTTTTATTAAAACTTCTAACAAGTTATGGGATTTTAGTCGTAAAGAGGCTGTAAGTTTTAGTATTGTTAAAGGCATAAAAATGGCATCCTTTTAAAAATGAAAAAAAACGAGACAAGCTTCACAAAAATAAAAATGTACAGATTGCGGAGCCCTCACAAAAAGATATGTATTAAATACTTAGATTCCGGGACGGGCCGTTTAGCAAATTTCACGGCCCTACCCAAAATAACAATACGCTAGTTGCTTTAGGCGCGCCTTTAATAATATTATCTCCTTAAGCTCGGGTGCACATTTATGTGACCCAAATCCAAGTCTCAACGGAATCGAAATGTGTCTCTAATCACGTGTACATTGATTGTGATGTGGTCTGAGATGCATTTCCATGACGTTGTAAATCCTTTTAATAATGAATGAGACGAGCCTCGACAAACAAAAATGCATAAGTTGCGGGGCCCTCTAAATGTATATATATTAAAACACTTAGAATTCGGAACATGCCGTTTAGCAAATTTTACGGCCTTCCCCAAAATAATAATACGCTAGTTGCGTTAGGCACGCCTTTAATAATTTATTTTCCTTAACTCGGGTGCACATTTATGTGACCTAAATCTAAATCTCAACCGAGTCGAGATATGTCAAACAACCACGGGTGCATTGATGTAACGTGGTTCGAGATATGTTTTCGCGACGTTGCAATTCCCGTAAAATAATAACAATAAGTAAGAAAGCGGTAAAAAGATAAAATTTTGCACATAAGTTCATATTTGTATAAAATCAGATAATCAAGCCGAATATAACAGTTGAGCGACCGTGCTAGAACCACGGAACTCGGGAATGCCTAACACCTTCTCCCGGGTTAACAGAATTCCTTATCCGGATTTCTGGTACGCAGACTGTAATATGGAGTCATTCTTTTCCTCGATTCGGGATTAAAATTGGTGACTTGGGACACCCTAAATCTCCCAAGTGGCGACTCTGAAATAAATGAACCAATCCCGTTTCGATTGTCCTTTAATTGGAAAAAACTCTCATGTACCCTCGCGGGTATGTAAAAAGGAGGTGTGACACCAGCTACCAAAACTTCCCGAACTATTTTGACCTGATTCCTGTTTAGCCCAGGATATGTAGGAAACCTTTGAAGCAAAGGTTCGGTCAAATATTTCAAAAAATGCTTCACACGGAGTACTCAAATGGGCAAAAATTGCTCGTATTCGCTCACTTTATCTTTGCATGAAAACCCTGCGTGTTTTCGAATAAAGAGGGGCAGCTGTGAGCACGTGATTTTTGCTCTCACGATAACTACTCCAAAAGAAATCAAAAAATAAAACAAATTGTCTTTGTGTATAATTTTTAGAATTTGCGTGGCATTTCGGATAGTTATTTGTAGTTTTGTTTGTGATTGTTTATTTTTAATTAAAAATATATGTTGCATGAATTTAGGATTTTATTCTGCTATTAGGAATTAATTAAATCATATTTGTTTTTTTTTTAAAAAAAAGAATGAAAATCACAAAAATATTATTTTTGGTAATTTTGTCATTTTTATTGTTTAATGGTGTGATTTTATTTAATTAATATTTGATATTGTGTGTTAATTATTGTTAAGAATCAATTAATGTCTGTGTAATATAATTGTTGTTTTATAATTTATTTTTAGGATTTTGGTAAATTCAGAATTAAACTAGGAATTAAAAAGGAAAAGAACAAAAAAATAGAAAAGAAAATTGGATTGTGCCATTTCATTTTGGGCCAAAAGCAGGCCCAAACGAGACCTATACCCGGTCCAAACCTTCAGCTCTCAAAGACACATCAAACGACGTCGTTCGAGACCAGCGAATCTCGGCCGTTCATCCATCCTCATCCAACGGTCCAAGACCTCACCCCATAACCCGACCCGTTTTTCCTTGGATCGACCCAGTCCCCCACTGAGACCAAAACGACCATGTTTTATATAAGTGAAGTGATCCAAACCGTTGATCCCATCAGATCTAACGGCTTGGATTCACTCACCCATCACATATATATATATTTTCAAACACACCCCACACCCCCTAAGCTACCCCCTCTCTTCGTCTCTCTCAACGAACCAGACGAACCCAAGAACCCTAGCCAGCCGCCACCCCTCCCCTTCGCCTGAAACCCGGCGGCGGCAATGCCGGTACAACCAAAACGACACCCCTGAGCCATCTCCCCATCCACAACACGAATCCATGAACCATTTGCCTCGAATCACCCCACATCTTCTCGAATCTTCAATCGAAGTTTCGAGCTGACCATGAAACCACCCCAATTCACCCCTAATTAACACCACACCACCACTAGGCTTCCCTCATCACTAAACCATCAACAGATTCCCTCGAATCTCGTTGGATCTTCTCGAATCTTCGATCAAATATCTCCCCTCCAAGCCCTAGCATGTCCCCTTGACCCCAGACTAACATCCAATAATCCCCTTTACCTCCTCGTCCTTAATCCCTAACCAAATTGGCTCGAACATGAGTAAAAACCGTCGAATGACGGATCTAGGGTTCAACGGTTCAAGACGTGTCAAAGCTTCAGGGTCGATTGGGTTTTATTCAGTATTGTAGGCCTATTTCTCACGAAATAGACGTATAATACTGAATAGGACTCAAGTTCGAAAGGGCATACTGGTGAAATCCGAGAAAAGAACAGTAAATTCTTCTTAATTTCTTTTGTTTCCTTCTATAGTTTTGTTTGTCTATTTTAAATTGTATCTTTGTTTTGATTTATTTCTTGTCATTTGTTCAGTACTTCTCTCCTTCTCATCAGACCGTATATTGGGTCCAAGTTCTCTAATTGTTGGTTATATGCTGTAAATTGTTTGGTCAATTTATTGATTAGTTCGTTATGTGTGAGTTAGTTTAACCTGATAGTAGTTTTAATCCTGGTCTTGATTTGATAGTCCATTTCAATAGGTTTTTTTGTTGTTGTTTTGTTTAAATAATGTATGTTAGACTTTCTGGCATTGGTTCAGGTTTGTCCCATATATGTGATGTGTGGCTCTTTGTTCTTTGATATTCATCAATTTTCGTATAAGTTCAGTATATCGCAGGATTTCCTTCACTCTATTTAGCTTAATTTGGAATTATGAATTTAATTAATCATTCCCGTAATGTGCCACTGGTGATTGGAAGTTTGACCTGGATAGTTCAATAGAGTTGTGTTCTGATTCATGGTAATGTTGTTATTGGGTCTTCTGTTAAGTATCAATGAATTTTGATTCAGCTTTAGCTTCAGCTTCAATGTTCTGTTAAGCTCCTTTGTTTGTTGATGTGATTTTGGTTTGAAGTTCAGTCCAGAATTTAGGAAGTTGAATTGGTTATAGCTGCAGTTTTAATGTAGATTTCAGAGTTTAGTTTGGGATTTGAAAACCTAAAAAGGGTTTAGAGTAAGTGGACTGCCAGTTGAGTATGTAGTGAACCATTAAATTAATGAATAATTTAATCAAAAGAGGGAATCTTAGTGCAAATACATCCTGGCTGACATCTTTAAAGGTGGGAAGTCAGATGTAGGATGACTTTAAATAATAAAAACTGAGAATGCACATGGAAATAGGTAGTGAAACATGTTGTACAGTAGGATATGCATTACTTTTTTGAACTTCAGGAGATTTTTAAATAAGAAAACTCATGCCTAGACAACAAAAGGTGGAAAGGACAGATTAGGAAATATGCTTAAGTTTGGGCAGCCTGTTTATTTTGAGGGGGAGGGCTCCTTTTTTCAAAAGAGGGCTATAAAATCAAACGAGAGGAAGAAAGAGAAAGGGGGAGCCAATAAAAAAGATTCCTATTTTTGAAAAGTCTCTCTCTGATTTTCAATTTTGAGTCTGCATTTGACATTCAAATATACAAAAAATACAAAAAAAAACACACACTAGAAAATAGAAAACCAAACATTTCTCACTGCTTCATTGCTCATTCTAATCATTTTTTCAAATTCTTTTGGATTGCTTCATTCCTGTTCTAAGCTCTAATTCTAAAGATATTTAGAGGTGTTTAATGGTTTGTTAGAGTGATTTTTTGAGTCTACTTAGTTTGGATTTGGTTAAGTTCTGTTCCAGTGAAGTCCCGAGGCGTCTAAGTTCAATTTCGAGGGCTTTGAGTGCATTTTGAATGTGTGTTGGATTGATCTGTGGGAATCTGCTTGATTAGTGAACATTTTTGGGTTTTGAAAATCACTTCCCGGATGGCTCTTTGATTTTGTACTGCTGGATTTTGGTTGTTGTTGGCGGCTCATCTTACTGCATCTGCTGACCCATTTTTCCTTCCCTCTGTTTCATTTCCAGGTACACACTCAAATTAAGCTTTGATGTAGCTTTGACTTGAAAGATGAAAAATGGAAATATTCATGATTTGGCCTCCATGTGCTCATGTAGTTTACCCTGGACCTGTGTTTCGAAAAATAGATATTAGTTGATGTGTAATTACTTAATATAATTTAGTTTCGATTGGTATTGGTTGGGAGGGTATACTGTATAGATATTAGACTGTTAATGGACTATCTAGTTGCTGGAATTTTGTTTAGTCAATAACCTTAATAACGTCATTTTGTTGATTAGTTTAACTGAAAATTTTAGCAACAGAATTAACTGGTTCTAGATTTGCATTTTGCAATTGATCATTAAACAGTCGAGTAGTGGACTAATTTCAATTCATTTGTAGTTAGTCTTGGACTGTCTTGGGCTGGCGTAATTGGAAATTTGTGTCAATACAGTTGCTTAGTATAGTTTTAGTATGATTCAAGTTCATTTAGCATTAGATACATTATTCATAGACAATGAGTCATAATTTAATCCGTGCTTAAGGGAATCCATCAATGACTCACGTAGTTTGTTAGTTTAATAGCATGAAGTTGAGTTTTAACTTGGATTTTCGGGTTTATACAACTATATACGTTTTGGATTCAAAAGCACTAGATACATCTCCTATATGAAATAATACACGCTGCATTTGCATGTTGAAAGGCCATCTCATCCCCACCCCTTTATAAATGAAATTAATGTTCACGTTCACCATATATGTGCACTGTTAAATGAATTGAATGGTCTGAGTGTCCATTGATTGAGGACTAACGTGCAATTTTAATCAAAAAGGGCTTATTTGGGCGTAAAACACTGGCAAGCCTCGAAATTGAAACCGTTGTCATGTTTCTGGGCTCACTATGGGCTCAAACCGTCCAGCCCCCTTATGAACACAATATGGGTTGTCTTGAACGGGTTACAAAAAGGATATATTTTTATTTATTTAGTTATCGGGCCTGGCTGATCTGAAATGGATTTATAAGGATTTGGTTCTTTCAAATAGGCTAAATAATTAGGGTTTCTTCTTTTATTGTTAGAGACCAATTAAAATAGAAAATCGTAGTTTGCTTTAGGTTGGCTTTCAAATTAAAAAAAATGACGATGAGACGAGCCTCGCCAAATAAAAATGCAAATTGCGGGGCCCGCAATAATTGGTCATAATAAAATACTTAGAATTCGGAATGGCCGTTTAGCGAATTTCACGGCCTTCCCCAAAATCATAATACGCTAGCCTCTTTAGGTGCGTTCTTAATAATATTACCTCCTTAAACTCGGGTGCACATTTATGCGACCCAAATCCAAATCTCAACGGAGTCGGAATGTATTAACAACCACGGGTGCATTGATTGCGATGTGGTTCAAGATGCATTTTCACGACGTTGCAATTCTATTAAAAAAATAATAATAAAATCGGTTTAAACTTAATAAAAGCACACAAGTTATAACATGTATTAAAATCAGATATTTAGCCATTATAACAATTTAAGCGACCGTGCTAGAACCACGGGATCTGTGGGTGCCTAACACCTTCCCTCGGGTCAACAGAATTCCTTACTTAGAATTTCTGGTTCGCAGACTTCATTTGGAAAGTCGAAAATTTCCTCGATTTGGGATTCAAGATAAACCGGTGACTTGGGACACCAAAAGTCAAACCTTTTCCAAGTGGCGACTCTGAAATAAATAAATAATCTCATTTTTGCATAATGTCACTTAAAATGGAAAAACTCCCTCACGCATTTATCCTTCGGGGTAGGTGCGCAAAAAGGAGGTGTGACAGTTCGCAGGAAGATAGACATGTTTTTCAAGTATACACTAGATCCCAATCTTTCATCAAAAATCTCAAAAATATAGGAGTAAGTTTGAAAACTACGATTTTTCCCAAAAGACTTTCAACAATAAATAAAAAATTTCATTTTCTGGTTGCATGAGGAAAATTCATCTCTATCCCTATATGTCAATATGCACGTGAAATTATGGATGTCACCAAAATCATGTAGCAGAAGGAAATGCATCTCTATGCATGTAGCTCAAGTACGCATGTCAAATGTAATGTATCTCAGTGAAGAACTCATGTACCCACACTCTCAGAGCACTCAACCTCACTGTCTCACACTTTCCACTCATCATGATCAATCACTCGACACACTCGGTCACTCAGTATTGTACAGGGCAAATCCAACCAAACATAATAACTGTTAGCCACTGTGCTCACTAGGGGTGTACAGATTCGGGAGGGGCTCCTTTAGCCCAAGCGTTATAATCTGTACGGATAACTCACGTGTTCTATGGACAACTCACGTGATATAGTATCAATATCTGGATCCGTACGGACAACTCACGTGCTATAGTAGTAATATCTGGATTCGCACGGACAATTCACGTGCTATAGTATTAATAACTGGATCTACACGGATAACTCACATGGTGCACAGACAACTCACGTGCTATAACATTAATATCTGGATTCGCACGAACAACTCACGTGTCATAGTATCAATATCAACTCACGTGCTGCACGGACTATTCACGTGCTATAGTATCAATATCTGAATCTGTACGAACAACTCACATGCTCCACGGATAACTCACGTGCTATAGTATCAATATTTGGATCCTCACAAACAACTTACGTGCTGCACGGACAACTCACGTGCTATAGTATCGATATCTAGATCCGTACGGACAACTAACGTGTTATAGTATCAATAAGCTCACAAACAGGACCTCGGTCTCACTCAGTTATCAATCTCTCCCGTCTCTCAAGCTCACAACATTCGTGCTAAGCAATCCAAATCAATGATATGAAATGTGACATTATACAATAACAGAGACTGAGATATGACATGTAATGATAAATGCGACTTAGTAAATAACTGCAATTAAACAAATAACTCAATAGCAAGGAAGAATCACTGTGGGTTCTAATGGTACTAGCATATAGCCAAAACATGTTTACTAGCATAAATCACAGCTCAAGTGCTCTAACACATAGAGTACAGTACAATTATTCAGATAAGATAGCTACAGAGTTCCATGGAATCGACTAAATCGCCATTTATACGGTGCACGCCCACATGCCCCTCACCTAGCATGCACATCACCTCAACTTCAATCCCATAACACGTAATTCGGGGTTTCATACACTCAGCACCGAGTTTAGAAGTGTTAATTACCTCGAACAAGCCAAATCTAATGTGGAGCAAGCCGAACGATACTCCAAGAATGCCATCCCGCGCGTACCGACCTCTGGATAGCTCGAAACTAGCCAAAAACAACTCATGAACATCAAATAAAGCCTAAGAAAATAATTTCAAATGATAAAGGTCGAATCCTTAACCAAAACCCCAAAATTACCATTCGGACCTAACAAAACCATCAAAACTCCGTTTCGGGGTCAAATATACAAAAGTCAAACTTGGTTAACTCTTCCAACTTAAAGCTTCAATCATGAAATTCATTCCTCCAAATCACTTCCGGATAATCTAAAAACCAAAACCGACGATTCATACAAGTCATAATATATCATACGAAACTACTCATGCCCTCAAACTACCGAGCAACGTGCAAATGCTCAAAACGACCGATTGGATCATTACAAAAACCATTAAATCATGATATAAATTTAGATACGAATTGCTAGTATAGTGATAAAGGCTGCTCACCAAAGCGGTGTCTCAAACAAAAAAAAAACATTTTTATTAGGTAATTTCGAATAATGGAGTGACCACTTGAATAATGAACTCTAGAAAAATGTTATTTTGAAAGAAAGAAAAGACAAAATAGTGAATATTATATTATTTCTATTATATTTAAATGAAATTTAGTGATTTAGACTCTGTTTGGATTGACTTTAAAATAGTCAACTTTTTTGTAAAAATAACTTTTAAGCCAAAAAAATAATAAGTTGGAGTTGCCCGCTTATTACTTTTGGCTTGTTTTAAGTAATTTTTAATTTATTTTAAATATTTTTTTAACTTTGTCAAACACTAAAAAAAATTAAAAAGAACTTAAAAGTTGATTTGTCAATTCAAACACCCTCTTATTCGTTGTATAAAAATTATTTAACGAACGAAGTTAAGATTTATTCGTTTAAACTTTATAATATGAGTTTATACATGTTGAACTTCGTGATCGCTCGTTTCAAATATTAAGAGCCGATTTGGATTGGCTTAAAAGTTGGTCAAACAAAACTTTTAAATTCTATATAAACGCGTACCTCGTGCCATGTACATGTATGGCGTTGTATATCCGGTACCTTTCAACCTTAATTCCACATTTTAAAGGGAGATCCTCTATCACCATTTCCTGCTTTGCCCAGAAACCAAACCTGTTTACGACATATAAATGGAAATGGATCGCCACCATTCACCGCCACCATAAATCACCACCACCACCATAAACCGCCGTGATTCTCGCCGTCTCGACGCATTTCTAACGCCACCAACTTACATTTTCATTTCCCCACGCCTCCCTCTCACGTCTCTGTACATATGGGCTAATTAATAAAAAAAATTCCTTATCTTCATGTTTACTCAATAATTTTTTTACTGTATTTATTGTTTTCATAAGTGTACATCTTGTTGTTTATTATTGCAAAGAAATGATAGGTCGGTCATTGCGATTCAAAATGACTACAATTGGAAAATGTTCATCGATTTATCGAACTTCGCCGGAATTTGATCTCCCGGAGCCATCGTCGGGAAAGTTAGGGTTTCAAAAGCTACCGGCATGTAATTGCAGAGGTAAATCGTTCGGCTTCAGCATTTTCGGTACCGAGGTCAAAACGAGCTTCGTAGCGCCTTTAAGTGCGATCGAAGCTTCTAGAAAGGCTCATGTCAACGGAAAAGCTGAAAATGTTTATCGAACAGGATGTGATTCCAATGACGATATGCGTATAAATGATTGCCATGGCTTTTCTGGTAGGCCTCTTTTTCTTTCTTTTTTTTGTTTTTATTTTCTTCCTCTCGATTTGTTTCCTTACTTTTTTATGCTTAATAATTTTGCTTAGTAAGGAAATACTGAAACTTAGAATTCAAATGCACATTTTTGTGGTAGTTTAGATTGCTGTGTTGTTTTATATTATGCTAAATCAATGTGAAAAGTTGACTCCTGGACTCATTATTGTCATTTGCTGTTGTAACAAAGTAGACTTTTGCTTGTTGTGAACTTGTGACTTCCTTGTATTTTAGGCCACAGTTTTAATCTAAGTCAGTGCTTCTAATTAATTTATATTTTATCTGACTGCAGCCACGAATTTATACTAGAGGATTTTAAAGTAGCAATTTTTGAACCCCGTTTGCCACTTCACTAGATCTCTCTTATGTATATATAACCAAAAAATCGTTTTTGCCCTATTTGCACAGTATAATTTTTCAACGAATTATGACTTCTTAGTTCTTATTTCTAGTGGATGTAATAATTTCTTTTTTCCCTAAGTCGTGGCTTATTTCTGAGTGTACATGAAAAAGGACGAGGGATTAGTCCGTCTTTATTTACATCCTATTATGACTTCTTAGTTCTTATTTCTAGTGGATGTAATTTTGGCTTCACGAAAATTTAGTTACTAATCTGACAGTCATCTAACTAGGTGACAGTATACCTCAAATGTCTACAATTGGGAATTCGACAAACATTGTCTGGCACAAATGTACTGTAGAGAAATGTGACAGGGAGGAGTTGCTTCAGCAACGGGGTTGTGTTATATGGATAACTGGCCTCAGTGGTTCAGGTTAGTTTAAAATGCCAAAAGCCTCATATTAGCTC
Source organism: Nicotiana sylvestris (assembly GCF_000393655.2). Lineage (NCBI taxonomy): Eukaryota > Viridiplantae > Streptophyta > Magnoliopsida > Solanales > Solanaceae > Nicotiana > Nicotiana sylvestris. The sequence goes on from NC_091058.1 coordinate 142,422,266, forward strand.
TCAATCTTTTTCTCTCTTCTCTCTCTTTCTGTTACTCTCTTGCCATATGTTGTTTCTATCATGTATTACAACCATTTCCTAAATTTTTGGGTACTGTTCTGATTAGAACTCGGGCTTTGCATGCATATCTTTGCTCAATAATGCACAATAGCAACAGTTACTTAAATGGTTTTCACATCACATGATTACTTATTACGACTATCGAAGGAGAACAACTCGGTGCTAGCAGCCTTTGCCAAATTTGTGCTTTTATAGGGCAATAGGAAACTACCCTATGAAGTATGAAAGTTTTAATTAAATACTCTTCTTGTAAAGCTAGATGCCTTTTGTATGATTTATGGGATTCAATCTTCCTTCAGAAAAGATGACATCAATCCTACCAAAAGCAGAATAGCCAAAAATCCAAATCAGAATAAGGCCTTTACTTTACACTTTTCTTTTAGCAGATTGGTTATTATATCAAGTTGAGTTCATTGAACTATGATATTAAGAAACGATAAGATAATCTTGAGTGTACTTGCAGCATTACCTTTATCTTTGAGTCCTATTAGTAGGTCTGCTCGATGAAGTATGAACACCAAATACTGGTTAAGAAGCACAGTCGTCATTAGTTTGACACTATTCATCAGGGGAACCTGGAGGTAGAGTAATATACTGGAAAAGGCTTTGTCTACTCTGTCAGCCTCAAACATTGCACTTGATTTCATTTTCAAATGCAGTGTCAATTATACTGCTAAACTGACATGAACATATTAGTCGACACGCTATTGCAAGATACTCTATGAGTTTGCCTTGATTTGGAGCACCTAAGAATGATTGTGGCAGAACATTTTAGTATGAATAGTTATTTCTTCTCTTAACGTTGATTAGTTTTTTTTCAAGATACTACATATTATTTAGAATCAGGTACTGCTGTCCTCTTCGCTCCTCTTATTTCCAATTTCTTTTCTAAGGCCTTCAGTCTATGAGCTCTCTCTCTCTCTCACACACACACTCACACACACACCAACTTTTTTATACATTCAACTTGATTTCAGGGAAGAGCACTTTGGCATGTGCTCTAGGTCGTGGCTTACATGCTAGAGGAAAACTCACCTACATCCTTGATGGTGATAATGTTCGCCATGGCCTGAATCGTGATCTTAGTTTCAGAGCAGAAGATCGAGCAGAAAATATAAGACGTATAGGTTGGCTTCTTTTTTGGTCTTTGCTTTGCAAATATTTCCAGAAGCCCTCTCATTTATTCTCCTGGAAACCTAACAATCCAAATGCTTATAAATAGGGGAGGTGGCAAAGCTTTTTGCGGATGCTGGAGTTATTTGCATTGCCAGTTTGATTTCTCCCTACAGGAAGGAGCGAGATGCCTGTCGCGCTTTACTGGCAGAAGGGGATTTCATTGAGGTTTGTGATGGGAAATGGTTCTCAAAGGATTAGCTTCTCCACTGAGCCGTTGCTGCTTGGCACATATTATTAGCTGATTGAGTTGGATAACTTTTTTAGGTCTTCATGGATGTTCCTCTGCATGTATGTGAGGCAAGGGATCCTAAGGGATTGTACAAACTTGCTCGAGCGGGGAAGATAAAAGGTATTGTCTGTTTTCTTGATCTCTCTTTTCTTTGTTTTTGTGAGTTAGCATGTTATATCAGAAAGCTTTATTACAATGTTGATGGATGAGGGTGGTCAGTTGAAATTCCGAAGTTATCAACAGGCAGTTCTGATGATCTGCTTTCCTCAATATCAAGTTGCCTGGCTTGAACATTTTCGGCCCTGTTGCTGCAGGCAGAAGATACTCTTCTTTAGGGATGTTAAATGGGCAAATTGGATCAAATTTTAATGAAGTCATGAGGCAATATGCCCAAAGTTAGTGTGGGTTAATTTACCCTAAACAACGGGTCATTTCCAACCCGACCAACTCAACCATTTTTTTATGGGTTTGTTTTTCTTATAATTTATCTAATTACCAAGTCAAACTACAATCAATATTTTTTTGGGTAATTAAAAATTTTCATTAATCACCAGTAATCAGTTACAAATCCATAGCTTAGTCAAACATAACTAGCTATCCAGGTACAAACACTAGAAAAACATATTAGAAACTTACTTAGTCAAATATAACTAGCTATCCAGGTACAAACACTAGAAAGCCATACTAGAAACTTACTACAAAGAAATATTCTCAGAAGTTATATTGTTGTAGAGTAGTTCTAACTTCAGAAGGTGCTCTCACATTGCTTATATAAGCAATCTTCTTTGCAATGAGTTCCCAATCTTTATAGAGAGAAATGTGAAATCAAACCGACAATTTCTTTTCTATTTTTTGTCACATTTTTGTGGGTAAATTTTGCTATCTAGATAGCCTATATAGACCAAACTTTTAGATGGCTTGAATACCAACCAACCCGCCCAACCTTGGACAAGTTCGACGAGCAACACTTGTATGCACTAAGTTTACACCCCTTCCCATCTTCTTTGTTTATCTCATCTTTCTGCTGGTTTTATTTTTTAGATTTTTATTTCACCTAAAACGTCACGTTATATACTAACATTTCACTTGGTACTTTGCAGGTTTTACCGGTATTGATGATCCATACGAGCCACCCCTAAAGTCCGAGGTAAGGTCAAGTCTGTTCTTGCTTAACATGCTGTACATAAGGGGATTGATTGTTTTCCTAGATTCTGCAGTCTCCTTGTTTCAGATTATCAGCATTTTCAAACTACATTATTTGACCTACTGTAACAAATTTAGGATCAGTCCGTCTAAATCACTGATACAAGTAATTGCAATCCTCCAATCTCTGAGTTGTGTTAGTCTCAACTATCTTTGGATATTCATTTGATTGTGTCATGCTTGCTTAAAGAGGATATAATCCATCCTCCTCAAAGCTCATGTTACTTACATGGGGTCTTGTATTTTTTCCATTGTGCAGATAGTTTTACATCAGAACCGAGGGCTATTTGATTCACCTAATGATTTGGCTGATACAGTGATCTCATACATGGATGAAAAAGGTTACCTGAAAGCATAAATGCTCAAGCCTTATCTGCATACCTGCAGTTTCAGTCTGTATCTAGGGGTGTTCATTGGCCGGTTTGGTATGGTTTTGAAAGATTCCGGCGGGGTGTTTCGGTTTTGGGTTTTCAAAATGTTATGACAACACCATACCCAAATAAGTTCGGTATGGTTTGGTTTTCTGCTTTTCGGTTTTGGTTTGTGGGGTTCGGTAATTTTGGTATTACTCTTCAAAGTTATATTCTACCAGCTAAACTTGTGATTGTGATTCATAAACTGATTTTTCAGTCTCAAGCAGAAAAGAAAGAGAGAGAGAGAGAACAAATTAAACCAAAACGTTAATATTCATTCTAAAAATGAGACTCTTGTTCGTTGCTTGGAAAAAAAAAAAGGTATAGGAAAGCATCAGACATAATATTACTAGCAGTCAGATGTCATGAACTACCAAATTTCAAACGAATATTTTGTAGCCATTTAACAAATTAAATTTAGGGTAACAATCTCCGCTTATCATGTTTAATACTAAGGAAATCACGCAATAACTAAATGATTAGAGCAATCTTTGATCAAGATTAAAGATACCCATGAACAGAAGATTCTTGGGTTTAAATCTAGGGGAGAGAGAGAGAGAGAAAATCTGAGGTGGAGCAGTCAATATTGGAAGTCCGGTTCAAGCTTAAGGGCATTAGAATATTGCTTTAAAATTCAAAAATTAATGTCCTAAGTGGATCAAGAAAATTTCCACTTCAAAATATATTTAAATTATTCAAATATACGAAATAATTAACATTCTACTTAGTGTAAAAAATGAGATCGTATCATCATGAAAATTCCGAAAAAAACTTTTATGTAGCTATTCTTTTTATACATAAAAATAGATTTGAGCTATTCAAATGTATGAAATTATTTTTTATGATGTTTAGCGGTAAAACTAATATGATGATAATTTTAAAAATATTATGTTAACCTTAATTTTTTTTAAAAATATTACTCCATCTGTCCCAATTTGTATGATACTTTTCGTTTTTCGAGATTCAAACTTTTTAGTACTCGAACACTCATCACTCGCTTTTTTGTTCTTTTAACCGCTATTTGGACATAAAATCTTTAAATTTTTTGAAATTACTTAAAAAGTAGTATAAATCACACTAATTAATAATTAATAATTTAAAATTTAAAGGCATATGAAATAACTACGGCCAAAGAAATACTCATTTGACTCTCGAAATTCGGATGGAAGAAGTACATAAATTTGTGAAAGTAAAGATGAATGCAAGATGACTCGAACACCATTATTGTAAGCAAGTTCAAATACAAAAAAAATATACGAATCTTATTGTATAAAATTCAAACTGCTTATATTAAAGTTTAAGTTGAAGACACTAAATTTACAAAGTCACTAGTTTAGAATTTAGACTGTCTTTTATATTTGTCATTTTGTATATAACCATGTATTTCAATATGGAATTCGGTATTTTGTTTTCTTTTTAATGAAAATTGTATACTGCATGAGCATAAAAATTTATAAGAAAAAATAGCACGGGCTAGCCAGTTTTTGGACTGGTCATTAAAAAGTAGCCAGTATTTGCAAAGTCATTAAAAATAGTGTTGTTCCCAAACGCACACGCAAATATACGTGGTTGACAAGTAATATAGGATTTTAAGTCCAGATATCGTACCCACGGGGACTTGTGATTAACTATCAACTAAATTAAACCAAATAATCAATCTATTCAAGCGAATCCTAACGTATGAATATTTAACTAAACTAATCTAGAGTAACAAATTAAGAGATTAAAGAAAACAACGACAAGGTTAAAGACAATTTCAATGTGAGTGAATATTCTAGAGCTATGCGTTAGCTAACAATCCCATTGAGTCTTCTACTTAAATCGTCTAATTAATTTATCTAGTTTATTGATTGACAGGGTTAATATTGCTCGTATCCTTCTCCCGAAGTACAACTCGCCTATTCAAGCTAACCTAACGCCTATATTCCTATGGAATTAGGATTAACAAGAACGCATTTATAATTCCCATATAGTAACCAAGCAAAGAGTTTAGGTATATTCCTATCCTAACCGCAAATTCGCCGCCCTCCCCCTCAGAGTTAAGATCTTGCTCTACTCAATCTTATATGCAATCTAGAATTCCCTCTCCCGAGTTCAATCCTAGATTCGTAGATAGTATTCAATTGGTGATCAAGCAATCAAATAATTAAGCGCAAAGATTGAATAAATAAACCAATATGATAAAATAACAAGAACAATTCAAGCTTCAAATTACAACATTCATGTAGCATCCCACAATACTAGAACTAATAAACTATGAAATTAAAGGAAGAGAATAGAAGAAAAACTAGTTAGAAGCCTCCTCCAAGCGTGATGTGTGTTCCTCCACGTGAATTCTCCTCCAAATTATGTTAGCTCCCCTTCAAAATATGTTAGATCTCTCCAAAGTGGCGTATTCCCCTCAAAAATATGTTTAGTCTTGCTTTTATACGTGTTGGATAGGTCTAGGACCGAAATAACCTTGTCCCGAGCAAAGTTGGACAAATTTCACACCACCAATGCCCAGCCCAGCGCCAGGCGCCCTCCATGGCGCTACCAAATTGAAGCTACTGTTTCTGGCGCCACAGGTAGCGCTAGGCGCTGGCTATGGCGCTGGAAATTCCATTTTTCCTGTTTTCGTCCGTTTTGGCTCTAATTTCGCACATTCGCCCTCAATTGCTCCTGGATCATTCCTACACATAAAAACACCTCAGATTAATATAAATCAACATATTTTACATCCTAAATCCACGAAACAAAAGTAAAACATGAGGCGATATACATATGAATATATGTACTTTATGCTAAACATCAAATAGCCATTATTTTGTTGCAAACGGAAAGTTCCAGCATAATATATTGGATATCGGTGAATCTGTGTATGAACTTCTAGCATATTATGCTGGAACTCCAACACGCGAAAATTCCAGTATGTTATGTTGGACCGGTATATTATACTAGAACTCCGTGTTTTCGTTCAGATTATCTTTACATAAAAAATGGCTAAATTTCGATTACTTTTGAAACTATGGCTATTTTTGAATGACAAATTGTAAATCTGGCTATTTTTACATTTCAAATTTATACCGAGTATCATATCATAAACCGAAATATTGAAACAGAGCGAAAAAAAATTATTTCGGTTTGGTAATTTTAATTTTGCCAAATCTTGTGGACGGCAGAAAGCTTGGAGGTTGTCAAAGCTATATATAAGTGTAACGCACTACCAGTTATCACACCAGCGAAAAGTTTAATCGCCCGTTTCGCCATAAAAATTTTTTCACTTTTTTTCACTTTTTCACTTTTTTCGAAATTGGTGTTTGTCCATAAAAATTTTAAATTTCACTTGAAGTTGAATTTTGAAAATTTGAAAAACTCCATAAAATTATTTTTCAAAATTTTCACTTCAAATTACTCACAAAAATTCAAAAACAACTCCAAATCGTATTCATGTCCAAAGACATTTTTAATATTCAAATAGCATTTTTACATTAAAATAAATTTATTTTTTCGGAACTTTACAATTCTTATGTCCAAACGCCCACTAAGTTTATACACTAATGAGTGCAACAAACGGTTATATTGATTAGATCATTTACAAGGTAATTATTAAAAAATTAAGTAGTAACATAATAAATACAATAACTAATTTATTATAACAGGTAAAATTAACTAATAATATAAAAATGTTGCACTATGTCCTTTCAAGAACATCCGATAAAAATTAAAATGGTAAAAATATTACTCTCTCCGGTTCGCAATAAGTGACCATTTTACCTTTTTATTTTGGTCTAAAATAAGTGTTGATTTACATAATCAGAAAGGAATTAATTTTATTCTTTCAAAATTTGCCATTATTTACATATTCTAATGTGTCAAGGTAACAATTAATTAAGGTTAATGTAGTGAATATTTTTTTTTAACTAGAAGTTCATATTTCCTTAATGGATGTGTCAAATGTGGAATATATTATAAGAGTCCGTTTGGACATAAGAATTTTTTTCCCTTTTTTCGAAAATTTTTAACTTTTTTTTCGAAATCAGTGTTTGGCCATAAAATTTCCAATTTTCACTTGAAGATGAATTTTGAAATTTTTCAAAAATTTGAAAAACTCCAAAAAAATATTTTTCAAAATTTTCATTCAGATCACTCATAAAACTTAAAAAAATAACCCAAAATTATATTTATGTCTAAACACAACTCTAATTTCAAATATCATTTTCACTTGAAAATTTTTTTCACTTTTCTTTTTGGAATTTTATATAATTCCTATGTCCAAACACCCACTAAGGCCATCTCCAACCTTACCCTCATTCCCCGTAATGGGGGCAATTTTTGGGATAATTTAGCTCCAACCCTCCCCCATTTTTGTCCCCAAAATGGGGGATGAATAATGTTCCCTCAAATATGGGGTACACTATTCATCTCCCCCATTACTATTCATTACTTTTTATTATTATTTTATTATTTAATATTTTAATTTATCTCTTTATATATACCTAATTATGTTTATGTAATGTCTTTATAATATCAATTTTACATCTTAACTTTTGGTTTATAATTTTGATAAATTAATTTTCGTGCATTTATTATTTTTATGTAAAATTGTAAGTTAATTTTATTATAAGTTATAATTGTACAAAAAACATATAATTATCTTAAAAAATGAATGGTCCGAATATAAAATATTAGATGTTGCTAAAATTGAAAAGTGAAGATTGAAAATACAATAAATGAAAATACATTAAAATTGAAAATACATTAAATTAAAATACATAAAAATTAAAAATACGGTAAATAACATAATAACTTAGTAGGGAGCTATGTATCGCAATAATTTTACTTTTATTTGAATTATTAGTTAATATATAATAATTGCTTACAAATTATATTATTTAAAATTTTATGGAATTGTTTTAATGGAAATTACTAATTAATAAAAATAAAAGATGGAATTTGTTTAATGAAAATTAAAAAATAAATTAAAATGAAAGATAATAATATAATATAGAAAAGAGAAGAATATAAAAAAGTTTTAAAAAAAATGAAAAAATGATTGAAGTAAGTTATCCCAAAATGAGAAAATAATAAAAAATAGGGTAAAGGTTGAAAGGTACCGAGTCTTGAATTTAAAAAAAATCAGAGACAGAGAGCACGCAAATTAGTGCACAAAATTAAACTCCTTCCAAAATCAGAGAAATAAAGTTGGGAACATTGTACAGTTTTTTATAACCAATAAAAACCGGACATCAGAAGCACACGCGTGGATGTCACTTGTCGGATTAACGTGCGTCCACTAAGAGACGACAGGTTCACGGACCATGCACTGTCCAATAATCATCTGCAAAATCGCACCCTCCGCCAATCAATTTAAAATCTCATTGGTCGTGATCTTCACGCACACTTTACCGCGAGTGTTTGCTCTTATAACAACTTTATGATATCATCATATTGGTCCACGTACTCATCATACAGCAAAATGTAGCAGTGACTATTTCGTAATTCCATTTGACTTCAAGGGGTAAATGTTATATCAAAATTTGTATTCTTCTACCACAATCAATATCAATTTTTGAACGCAGGTACGATAAACAGCAGCCAGGAGAAGGGTAAAGTCTCAATTCAAAACATACACAGAGGGAGAGAGTGAGAGATCGGTGTTTATAGTGGGATTATATTTGTATATTATCTCTCTCTCTCTCGTTTCGCGTAATCCATGGGTCTGTGGGAAGCTTTTCTCAATTGGCTTCGAAGGTACTTTTTATGTTTCATATCAAGTGGAACGAATTAATAAAATTTATATAGTCGATTTCAACTAATTGAGAGATTGAGTCTGTAGTTGATTAATATTTTGCGAGCTCTAGGTTGTAAGTTTTGACCGTTGAAGAAATTCATATAGCCGCCCTTCAGACCGAGACATAGTTGTTGCTGTGTTCTTCTTCTTTGTTTTTTTTATAATTGTGTATTTTGATTTTTTGGTATGTTATCAATTTAACGTCAATTATGATTGCCGATGCTTGTGTTCTCCATGTGTTTTGGTCATATTTGGAATTGAATGAGATGAGCTGTGGATTTTTATTTTTATTTTGGTTTTTGTTTCAGGATGAGCAAAATTTGCCATCAATCACATTTTAGGTTAATGAGTTTCTTTTTTGCTTGTTACATGATGAGCTGTAATTGTTAGTGAATTATATTTTAGATTAAGGAGTCTCTTTGGTTTGCTGAGGTTCCGATGTGAGTTTTGTTCTTAATGATCATTTACGGATATGCCTGTTGTATCGTAGAAATTTCTATCACTAACATCAAAGACATGCGAAACATGTCTTCCGCACCCCCCCAAAGATATCCTACGAGCTGGAAGTAGTGTTTCTATGCATTAGATTGTCTCTTTTTTACGTTTTTTTAATCAATCTCTCTGACAAAAACTTTATTCTTTTGGCATCATGTCGTCTTATTTTATATATGTTCCAGATTCGATAATATTATCGTAATTCTTCACCAATATTTGCAGATTTTTCTACATACGTTCTGATTCTTGAATTTAGGCTTATCTTACTCAACGTGTGTGACTTCTTGAGGTTTGTTTCTGTAGACAGATTGTTGCCTGGTCATCGCGACTGCCTCTTGTTAGAAACACAACGTGTAGTTGTTAGTACAAGATGTTGTGTCACATTTCCGTATGGTTGGGATATCTTTTTCTAGTCTTAAAAAGGTCTAGATACTGAGAGATAGAAACAATTTGTCAAGAGAATTGTCAGTGGCCCTTTGTTCCTTTAGTACATTTCGGAAGTTGAGAGTTTTCTTTGAGTCCCATCACATGTTTGAAACTTTGAACGTCCAATCAAGCTCAAGAGGCTTGGGTTGATGAACCCCACCAGTGGACTAATTATTGCTTTTACTTTTGTTTATCCATCTTTCCTCATTGCATAAATAGTTTACACAGTGTGCTGTGTACAGACTATTTGCTTGCTATTGGTGTTTGTATAAATTTTTTGTGCAGTTACTCCAATTTGAATATTCACTTTAGAGTTAGACAAAGGAAACTTACTGTCATCTTGATTCTAAGCTGGGCTAGTATTATAAAACTGTTGGAGTTTCTTTTTGCATTCACACTTGTGTAGCGCCTCTATGATTCCTTATGAACGTCTTCATTTTGCAGCCTCTTCTTTAAACAGGAAATGGAGCTTTCTTTGATAGGGCTGCAAAATGCAGGGAAAACTTCACTTGTAAATGTTATAGCTGTGAGTAGATAACTAACAACCTTTCTAGTGCCAGTATTTACATCTGTTGTTAACCTTTTATGTCCATATACGTGATGACTTACTAACTTTGCTCCACTTGTGTCATTCTAGACTGGTGGATATAGTGAAGATATGATACCAACTGTAAGTTTTCATCTTAAAGGAGCTATTCTATCTTTTAGTATTATGTGATACCACTTTCAATGTTACTAGATTCTTTGATAATACTATGAGAATTACTGGATATTCAGGTGGGATTTAACATGCGGAAAGTGACTAAAGGTAATGTCACTATAAAATTGTGGGACCTCGGAGGTCAACCCAGATTCCGTAGTATGTGGGAAAGATACTGTCGTGCAGTTTCAGCTATAGTGTATGTATCTATTCTCTTGCTTATTCAGTTGCTTTAAGTTGAAGCTGCTTTACTTACCTCACTGAACTTCTGCACTTAGAAGTAAATGAATTCAATTATATTCCAGATTTCCTCTATCAGCTAATTCACTTCACCTTGTCTACTTATGAGTGATTTATTCTTATGCATGGTATCATAATACTCTTGTAAGTCATAGAATTGTAGGAGACAACACATAGTAGATTGGAGGTCTTTTGGTATTCGGTTGAATTTAGTTTCATCCGACCATCATTTGTTTAGGAAAAGCTGTAGATCAGATTATCGGGCTTTTGATGGATCTATTTTACAGCCTGGGTTGGTAGAATTCCTTGCTTTCAGCCATTTCTTAACTCTAAAAGAACAATGCTAATCATGGACTTCAGGAGGGGTTTTGCATAATTTTCAAGGATTTGAAACACTTCTGAAGATGCAATTTTATACTTACAGGCTTGAGTATTTCTTTTCCATCTATTAGGCTTGAGTATTATGTTTGTGACTTCTTTACTTTCCTTCTCTGCAGTTATGTTGTTGATGCTGCTGATCATGATAACCTTAGCATTTCCAAAAGTGAACTCCATGACCTGTTGAACAAGCCATCATTGAGTGGTATTCCATTGCTGGTATTGGGAAACAAGATTGACAAGCCTGGAGCCCTGTCCAAGCAGGCTTTGACTGATGAAATGTAAGCAGAGAAATTTTTTATGAATTTGCTTGGTCTTAGTTTGCATTTGGGTTAATTCGAGTAACATTTGGGAAATTTACCTACCAAGTACATATCTTTCCCCTTAGAATGTTAAAATTGGAAATGAAGTAATTAAATAAAACGAAGGGCTTATATATATATATATATATATTTCTTTATCTATGTACTCCTTTAAAGAACAATTGGTTGTTGTGCAGGGGATTGAAATCTATAACTGACAGAGAGGTATGCTGTTATATGATATCATGCAAAAATTCCACCAATATTGACTCAGTCATCGATTGGCTTGTTAAGCACTCAAAATCAAAGAGTTAAAAGATGACACCCTTTGTTCTGCTACTGATTTCGTATGGTAAATTTGTGAGGCTGTTGATTCCTTCTGCTGGTTTCTCCAGACTGCTATTGTATTGTAAATTAAATTATCTCTCGATTGAAAGAGCTGCTCATGTGTTTCTTTGTGATTGTCTTGCTCAGCCGTCAATTTTTGCCCGGCCTCGTATCGAGCTCAATATTTTAAGAGGTGGAGGCGTGAGGCGGGCGTTTTACCTGTGATGGGGCGAGGCGTAAGCCCTACGACATGGGGCGTAAGTCCCATAGATCTTTAAATTTTACTAATTTCAAGAATTTTAAGATAATATAAAATAAAAAATAATTATAAAAATTACAATAGAATCACAAAATTATAACAAATAATCTATTTAAAATATTTATAAATTATAATTCAACTATGAATAATATGAAAACTATGACATATATCATACAAATTAGCTACAACGTCGTTATAACTCAAACATCAAAAGTAATGTATTTGATGGGAAATCTTATATGTATCTATGAAGGAATAATAAATCTTGAAAGAATTTCGATATTATAATTTATATTTTTTTTAAATACTCCTTTTATTTAATATGCTTTCTATTTGAAAGAGAATTCATATAAAAACATAATTCACAATTTAAATATGATTCTCTAGCATCAGTTATTTTTTAAGTTTCAACAAGTTAATAAAGTGACACATAATTCACCATGATAACTAATTATTTGTAAATAGTTACTAGCTAATAATAGGCTATTAAATTAATAAATATTGTATCTCGTAAACATGGAAAAAAATATTTAGGTAAATAGTTATAAAAAAAATATTGGATTATTATATAATTAAGACATAAGAAAAGTTAATAAATAAATACTTTTAAATGAAAGATTTATTTAAAACTTACTATCATAGAGTCTTAGTGGATAACGTGCAATAATTTTATTTTAATTATGACATAAAATACTCTCAACTTAGTGATTAATGATTAAGAAAAAAGTAACTTTAAATAGTCAACAATTTATTAAGAAAATTTGAGGATTTACAAGGTTAGTTACATACAATTACATAAAGTTCTATTAGGCGAGCCCAGTACGCTGGGCGTTGGGCATGTCCGGGGCGTAAGCCCCGACGACCAAGGCGTAAGTCTCATGGAATTAAACCCCACACATAAGTCAGGAGCGTTTTACGAGTGCTCCGCCCCGGGGCGAGTCCCAATTCTGCCTTTTACAACAGAGATCGAGCTTGGCTGCCAGATCATTTCTACCCAGAGTACAATTTCATAACGCTTTTCCCTTTGTAGTAAGATTGACGGTGTAACGTAGGTTGTAGGATAATCGAACTGGTATGCCAAAAGATTTAATGTAAATTTCAAGATAGAACTGGTATTGGACCAGTCCAATACTACTGTTAATCAAATGGTTAATGTTCCTTGTGCGGTACTAATTGTATGCTTCACAACTGAAAGAATTTTGTGCCCTACAATTTGTGGATGAGCATAGTAAAAATTGCACGTGACGCCTTATTTGGTCGCCCCCATATAACCTATACCCATATTTTTAAAATTATTTAACATATACCCTAATTTTTACAACTTCAGGCATTTCATTTTTCTTGCTACCTGTTCGCTCCTTTCTTCCTCCTTTCTTTTCTACTCTTTATTTTTTGTAATTTGTAGTATATTTTACTGCTGATTTGCTCATAGTGACTGTCATTTTTGTTGAAACAACGTTTTAGAACTTTTCTTCATCTATTTATAATTCACTGTCTGTATTTATTATATTTGCAATGAATTCAAATTGATCCAGAAATGGAATATCAAACAGCAAACTGATTGCAGCTTTATTGATGCAATTCTTATACTAAGCTTGAAAGTTGAACTATTATGCTGAAGCTTTGAAACTTCAGCTAGTACGAATGTAGGACTAAAACTTCAATTTATTTAGTGCTGAAGTTTTTACAAATGAACTAACTTCAACATGCTGAAGTTCAGCAAATAGAGAACAAAACTTCAACTAGTAGAATGCTTAAATTCAGCAATTACAAACAACTTCAGGTTCGTCTACTAAAATGCTGAAGTTTGTGTGATTGTCTTTGCTACTTCATGCCCGTATGCTTGAAGTTTACGCGAAAAGTAGGTACGCTTGCAATTTTTTTTTGCAAAGCGAGTATAAGTTAAAACGTGACCCAAAAAGCAGGTATAGATGCAAAACCCCATGAGCATATGCCAATTGAAGTGAGGTTGCTGCTGTTAACAACCCATGCAGCTACCATCACAAATGAATACCGGATACTTAGCATTATTCAATGGATCAATAAACGAATTTCCCAGTAATATCGACGTGCAGCCTGAAACCACTATCAAAACAATCATTTTGTGAATCATAGATTCATCAAGATTTTTTGTGGATCAACGGCAATTCAACCAGCTCTGTTATACAGCCACTTCGCACCAAAGACAAAATATTTATTAAAACAAAAAAGAAAAGGCTAGCGACTTTTTGAAGATATACATTTTGCATGTCAACCACCAGAAAAAGGATTGCTATACTCCTTTTGCCTATAAACTTCACTATGACCAAATGCTATAATTAAGATCACTAGCAATGGACAAAAATCACCACATTTACAATTCTATCCACATATCAACAATAAATTGCCAACTGTACTGAAGATGAAAACCCAAGTGGTGGATCCAGCTAATGTCATCTGCATAAACAAGGAACGGTTTATAAGTAAATGATACCCTAAAGGCAACTTAATTAAGGTCTTACTGTATATCAATAAATCTTAAATCAATTTCACAGCAACCATAAGTTGTGATACAACATATTGAGAAACTTTTTGGTAAAAAAATATAAGATGCCCCTCGTAGTTGTCCGAAAAAGTCAGTTATATACTTCACCTTTACGGGCGACCTAATACCCCCTCATTCTTATTTTTTATGGAATTAATACCATCCTAAAAGCTGATGTGACAAAAAAAAAAAAAAAAAAAAAGAGGCGAGTGGGAGTCAAAATTCAAGGCTAAAATTAAAAAGAAAAAGAAAGTGCCTTCCCTATCCCCATCGTTCTCTCTCTTCAACTACCCCTCTTCTTCTCCTTGTCACTCCAAACCCAAGTATCAAAACCAAAATATTTGCGGAAAAAAGGGCTTCAATTCATATTTTTTATCTTAATTATCTAACCCAATTTCCCTTTCACTGATTCAAACTCTTGAAGGACCAACAATGGAGGTTTCAAAATTTTTTTACCTCCAATCATTAGTTAAATTGATTTTGAACTCCAATTAGTAAACACATATGTGATAAGCACAAAATGGTAAGTTTGAATCAATTTTCAACGGTGGATATTTCCCAGAGACTTGGTGGTATGGCAGGCATAGTGGTGGTGAGTAGCGAATTTGGTGGATTGATGTGGTTATGATTATTGGTGGCGGAAGATGCGGGTTAATGATAGTGCGGTGGCAAAGGTGGTGGTGCTATGGCGGTTTGGTGGTGGATTGTGAAGAAAAAACAATGTGATGACATGGAAAACAATATTTTTTAAAATCTGACATTATACTGATATGGCAATGACATGGGGCGAGTGTAGAACACCTTTCATTATGCAATTGGGTTGTGACGACCCGGCCAGTCGTCTCATGAGTTACCGCCCCATTTTTCCCATTTTCTGTTTCTTCATGCTTCGTTATCCGTATTTTGTGTGATCGAGTTGATTTGGAGTGGTTTTGGTAGGAAATGAGACACTTAGTCTCTTTTAAGAAGACTTAAGTTGGAAAAGTCAACCGGACGTTGACTTATGAGTTAGAGGGATCGGATGTGAATTCCGATGGTTCGATTAGCCCCGGGAGGTGATTTGTGACTTAGAAGTGTGATCGGAAGTGGTTTTGGAGGTCCGGTGTAGAATTTGGCTTGAATTGGCGAAGTTAGTATTTTGGCGATTTCCGGTTGATAGGCAAGATTTTGATCCGGGAATCGGAATGGAATTCCGAGAGTTGCTGTAGCTTCGTTAGGTGATTTGGGATATGTGTGCAAAATTTCAGGTCATTCGGACGTGGTTTGGTTGGGTTTTTGATCGAATGCGTGTTTTGGAAGTTTTAGAAGAACTTAAGCTTGAATTCGATGTAATTTGATGGTTTTGGTGTTAATTGAGGTGTTTTGATGATTGAAACAAGTTTGGATGATGTTTTAGGATGTGTTGGTGCTTTTGGTTGAGGTCCCAGTGGCCTCGGGTGAGTTTCGGGTGGTTAAACGGACTATTTCATCTTTAGAAAAGTTGCAGATTTTTGTTTAGCTTCAGCTGTGCACCAGAAAATTTCTGGTGCGAGGAGTCTAGTTTGGAAGCTCATATCTTGAAATATATAAGGAATCAGAAAAAGTGCAAAACATGAAAGTTGTAGCCCTTGCATTCTAGTTTCCAGAAAGTTAAACCATTCATGATTTGGATATTCTATCAGAAAGTTATGATGAATCGAATATGGCTGGTGGATCAGTTTTGACAGAATTTTCTGATGCACTTTAGAAGCTCATATCTCGGAATATATAAAGAGTTATATGGTGTACAACCTATCAAATGAAAGATCTTCGAGTCTAGTTTTTAAATATTCAAACCGTTTGTCATTTGGATATTTCCACAAGGAGTTATAGGCGTTTTAACAGAAGGTGTACAGCAGGGAAAATGGTAAGAGGATGTACAACCTGCACAGCGCAAGGTACACCTTGATGAAGCCTGGGCAGAATGTTTTTAAGTCCTCTTGTCCGCGATTTGGGTCCATTTTTCAGCCATAGTTGATCATTTTGAGAGCTTTGTGAAGGAAATTGAAGAGGGATTCAAGGAGAAACGTTTGGAGGTAAGAATTTCGGACCTAAAACTCATTTATATTGTGAAATCCACCTAGAAAATCATTGAATTCTTGCTAAAAATGGAAGAAATAGGGCTTGGGATTTTGAGATTTTGATTGGGGATTTGGAGGACCATTTGGGGTCGGATTTGAGAACTTTTGGTATGTATGAACTCGTGGGGAGATAAGGAACCCGTTGATGTAAAAATTTCTGAATTTCGAGAAGTGGGCCCGGGGCTCGGGTTTTGCCAATTTCGAGAATTTTGATATTTTGCGATTGTTTTCAATTGGGTATTGTTTCTTTAGCATAATGTGACATGTTCGTTGTGATTTTGGTCAGATTCGACGCGCGAGGAGGCCAATTTGAGAGACAAGGACATAGCGAGCTAGAGCTTTGGCCAGTTTGAGGGGAGTAATGATTTTAAATGATGTCCTCAGGGTTTGAAACTCCGGATTTTGCACAACGTAGTGCTATACTGAGATGAGACACACACTGCGTGATGAGCGTGGGGTTCATTGCTACTGGGGATTGTGACTTGGTCCATCCCAATTGATATTTTCACTACATTTTGACTGAGACTTATGCATTGTCATCCTGACTTGGGCTAGTTGCCATGTTTGGGGCCTTGTGCCGACCTGTAGAACCCTTATGGGATTTTTGACTGGTTTTCCTCACTTATTTGCTAAAATCATATCCTCGGTCATGTTTCTAATTGTTTAAAAATGATATGAACCGGGTTATGAAATGTTAACCATAAATAAGAGAAATATGTGGGCTGAGATCCCTACCTTATATTTTGTGCCCGAAAGGCTGTGATTATAATGACTGAGAGGGGTTGAGGACCCAATAGTGAGGATATTATATATGATATTGGATCGGGCTGCACGCCGCAGCAAATACATATATTGGATCGGGCTGCACGCCGCAGCAAATACTTATATGGACCGGGCTGCGCGCCACAGCAAATATGCAAATACATATATTGGATCAGGCTGCACGCCGCAGCAAATACTTATATGGACCAGGTTGCGCGCCGCGACAAATATATAAATATATATATATATATATATATGGATCGAGCTGCACGCCGCAGCAATATAGCGCTTGGGCTGTAGGAGCCCTCCGGAGTCTACACACCCCCAGTGAGCGCAGTTGACTATTATTATTATGGATCGGACTGTACGCCACAGCATATACGGATCGGGCTGTACGCCGCAGCGGTATATATATATATGTTTCGATTTCCGTTATTGTGAGAAGTGTATGAATTGAGTATTGAGGGTAAGAAATAAGTAAATGAACAGAAATGCTCGAAGAGCAAATTTATACTAGATTAATGCCTGTCAAATTACCTGTTTTCACCTGGTTCAAAGAGTTTCATTCAATTTTCTTTACTACTTGCTCTTTAAATGGTTTTACTGCTTTGATATAGAACTGCTTAGTGCCTTTACGTGATTTCATACCGTCAGCCATTATTTATTGTTATTACTCACTGGGTCGGAGTACTCACATTACTCCCTGCACCGTGTGTGCAGGTACAGGTGTCCCTGAGGTGTAGAGCGAGCTTTCCTGCCGTTCAGTTTTTCATCGGAGTTATCGAGGTAGCTGCATGACGTCCGCAGACCGATTTCTCCCTCTATCTTTCTTTACTATTCCACATTTTAGACATATTTCTGCAATAGGCTGTTGAAACCTTGTATTAGAGGCTCAGACTTGTGACACCAGATCATTGGGCATTTGTAGAGATTTCATTATGGCCTTCCACATATTTCAATCTTTTATTTCAGACTTCTACTTATATTAAATTGGTATCTATTTCTGAAAATTGGTAATGAATTCTAATAAGAAGGGATTGTGAGTGGTAATTGTTCGGGCTTGCCTAGCATCGTGTTGGGCGCCATCAAGACCGGGATTGGGGTCGTGACATGGGTATATCAGTTCCAGGGTGGTATTAGTTCCACAATTGGATCACTCGTAAAAGGTTAAGTATATAACTGACTTTTTCAGGCAACTACAGGGGGAAACTTATGTATTTTCCCAAACTTTTTGCATAACGACAACATATTGAGAAACTTCAAAAGCAAATTAAAAAAGACAACATTCGGAAACTACAAAAGTGAACACAACAAGAATTTGCGACCTTGTATTAACAAGATAGCAGTATTCAGGCTGATAGCATTCCATCCTCCAAATTAAGCAAATGTGATCGACTCTTAACACGATGACGCGCGCTAGGAGCTCCTAGAGCAGTATACCAGATACCAAAATTCTATATTGAAAACTTAAGCAACATACCGAGTGTGATCCCACAAGTGGGGTCTGGGAGGGTGAGTGCACGCAAGACCGTAACCCTACCTTGTGTGGTAGATCTATATTGAAAGCTTACAACTTCTTAATGAAATTGCCTATCCACTATGCAATCGGGACCAATACTATATATTGAATCAAGAGTCAATGTATAATGTGAGTACGTAAGAATCTAGCAAGTTGGCCTTCACGCAAGTTTGTGGAAACCTGTGTGCTAATGCACAACGAAAAGCATCTCAAGTTTTCAGCAGTCCCATAGAACAAAATAGACATCTAATACTTGCAAAACCCCTAGTTTAGCAAATACGTGCAGCATATTGAACCCAAAAGTTTGCAAAACCGAACATTTTTATTAATGTTGAATATGTTATCAAGCTTGCTTTTTAGTATTTCTGACAATTAATTAACTTTTTCTCTCTGTGATATTTTAACACTTAGAAAATCAAACTGCATATCATCACTTAACAGTACAAAGTTTTAGATAATTAATAGCTCATGGCTCATTATGGTATTACAGAGAAGAAGTCTCAACAACCACAGCAAGCTGTCTCTTGAAAGATTAGCTTACCAGACAGGAATAGTTTGATGCTGCAATGCCTTCAATGTAACTTCATGAAAACACTGTTTTGCCTCTGCCTCTGCTTCAGCCGCCTCTGCAATCCTTGCCGCCCGTTCCGCCTCAGCAATGGCAGCTTCAGCGTCTGCAACTGCTTGTGCAGCAGCTGCAGCAGCCTCCTCTGCAGTCATGCTCTTCATCTGCTCTAACTCCACATCAACTTGTGCTTTAGTCCGTATTCTAATTTCATTCTTTTCTATCATAGTGGAATCCTCCTTTCCATCCATAAGAAAAGGGAGATGGCCTCCCTTGGTACCAGATGATAATCTACTCGGAGCAATCCTGTATTGATGCCTTACCTATCAATGTGGATGGAGGCATCAAGATCCAAGATTAAGAAACAGACTAGTACATCCATAAATGGGCTTTCTACTCAGTGTTTGCCAATTCCTCTACAAGAAAGAAGATAAAAGAACTGAAAGGAAGTAATGTTAAGTTCACACATATTAAATGTTTGCAATTGCAAATCATGCGACGAATTTTACTCCGCAACCAACAATGTGTGCTTCCAAGCATATGACTTTTTGAGCATTGTTGATAAAACTCTAACCAAAGTAGCCAAGACCTCAGTGTCAGTCTTGGAACTCAAGAAGACACATTATGATTCAGGAGAGAATGCATAACTGAATGAGAATAGCACGACAAACCAAAAAGAATAAATTCAGGCATTTCAGTCTCTCGTTGCCTTACCCCTTCCTAGCTTAGGCATGATCTGATAGTAAAATGAAGCTTATGTCTGAATAAAAGCATGATCTTCCAAGTCTTGAAATGATAAAACATGGCTTCCTTCACTAAAATTGATCCTTACCAATCTTCTTCATGATGCCATCAACGGACACAACCACCTTTCTGTTACTAGTTCTTTCTTTTTTTTTTGGATAACCAAGAAATTTCTGAGGGCCAGTGGCATCAGTTCAAACCTCAATGGATAATGGGCTCGCCTCTCTACCTTTTCCACTTAAATACAAAGCTTTTGTCTGCAGAGCGTTCGATCCCGTGATGTGCGCGTACCCCACCCATCATTTGTTGCGCTTTTAGCACTAGAGCAAAGCCCTAAGGGCCCTTTTAGTTAAAATCTTTTGTAGTGCGATGAAACTTACATCTTTTGGGGGCATGATAATCTCATCCGTCAACTTCCATCCCACAGCAACAGGAAAAAAGAGCCAAATAATGATAAAGAAAAGAACTACAACAAGGACAATTCAACATACAACGCAGATTCTCCTCAGTTACCAGCCATGCACTGATGTTAATGCTATAATAATGGGGAACAGGCATTACATGTCTTCTACATGCAGTAAATGCATCTCCATTGAACATAAAGAAGGGTAAGAGAGAATCTTCATCATTTCCACGAGTTTCTCAGGTTGATTACCTTTATCAGTCTTCCTTTATCAGTTAACACCTTCAAATTTGCTGCCAACAGTCTTTCAAAGTTTGGAGGTGCCGTATACCACTCCTTCAAACAAACAAAAATTGTTGAGTAATAGGCATCTAAACTAATGAAAAGAATATACCAGCATTTACAAGGTCCATACACCTGTATCATCAAGTTAAAAAGAGAGTAAAAAAATAAGGATAGAGGGAACCTTTTTGTCGGGAATTATAGTACAAGGAAATCTTGCCCAAGTGAGCAACTTCACTCTTCATAAGCAAATCCCATCTTAACCTCTCAGAAAGAAGCATAAGCATGCTCACTTACATCAGTCTATGTCGAAAACAAAAGGTATCCAGTGTATGATGGGCAACCTGATTAAAATTGAAAAAGTGGGAAAGGAAAATTACCACTACCCACCCCAGCAACCCTTTGGCCATCCCACTACTGACAATGTTGGGCTGGGTTGCATAACCTTTCCTGCACTTCTTTCCAGTTTCCACCTTTTTTTGCTTTTGCTTGGGTACTTCTTAGTTCTTATCCCTCTCCCCAGTAGTTCTCGGAGTGCTCAAGTTTGCGAGATGAAGCATCAAAAGGCATTGCCAACTAGTGAAAAGCTAAGTTAAGAACATCTTTTTGACACATAACATCTTTTTAGCTCCTTGAAAATAACATAGAACAAACATCGTCGAACAACGGGGTTGAACCAGCGCATGGTGGATCCACAATCTACTGCCTTGATCCATGGTTGCGTCCGCCCCTACCCTACATAGGTTGAAGTCTCTTTCTTTGATCAAATCCTTTTTGACTCCCCTATGAACTCCCCTATCACCACTTATCAAAGACTAACGTTGTGTTAGGAAGGGTCTTTCTTCTCACGCTTGTGTTCGAGGAGGATTTTCGTTAATGCTTAACTAGGCAGAACTTAAAAGTGTATACACGTTGAAGTAGCCCCCCCCCCAACCCCAATGACCTTATCAAAGAGAAGTTTTTTCCTAAACTATACTGACAAGTCTATTGTTGTGTTAGGAAGGGTGTTTCTTCTCATGGTTTTGTGTTCGAGGAGGATTTTGGTTTGAAGAGAAAGAAAATTGTCTTAGAAATGCTTAGCTAGGCAGAAAGAGTACACACATAGCTAAGAGCCACTTGGCTACATCCGCCCTTAACCTCGCACGGGTTGAAGTCTCTATCTATGATCAGACCCTTTCTGAACTCCCCTATCACCATTTATCAAAGACTAACATTGTGTTAGGATTTAGGAAGGGTCTTTCTTCTCACGCTTGTGTTCGAGGAGGATTTTCGTTAATGCTTAACTGGGCAGAAGCTTTTTCCTATACTATACTGGCAAGTCTATTGTTGTGTTAGGAAGGGTGTTTCTTCTCATGTTTTTGTGTTCAAGGGGGATTTTGGTTTGAAGAGAAAGAAAATTGTCTTAGAAATGCTTAGCTAGGCAGAAAGCGTACACACATAGCTAAGAGCCACTTGGCTACATCCGCCCTTAACCTCGCACGGGTTGAAGTCTCTATCTATGATCAGACCCTTTCTGAACTCCCCTATCACCATTTATCAAAGACTAACGTTGTGTTAGGATTTAGGAAGGGTCTTTCTTCTCACGCTTGTGTTCGAGGAGGATTTTCGTTAATGCTTAACTGGGCAGAACTTAAAAGTGAAAAAAAATGGCAAATTAGATTAAGTTAAAAGGCGATGATTCTTGGGTCTAACTCAACTCCAAAACTAATGAGGTAAGAATTGTTTAAAATCATATAAGGGGATAACAACTCATTTCCTCACAACAATTTAAGATACTCTAACAACTCCCTCCCCCTTCCCCGCTTCTCGAGTACATCTACGACAGGATATTTGGAGTTTGGACAACATAACATGGATGACCCAAGGCCTAACTCAACCACAAAAACTAACTCATGAGTCATGATGTGAGAATTGTCCAAAACCATATAAGGAGACAATAACCTACTCTTCCATCAATGTGGGACATTTTAACAAAACAATAACTAAACAAAATATACTAAATCTCCAAAATTTTCCAACTCTCTTTACTCATATAGACTTGTATCAAATATGCTAAAAAAGGGAGGAAAATTACCTCTATGTAAGACAAAATTGCATTTCGACGAGATCCATGGGGTTCCTTCAATTTGGCTATTGCCTCCAATATAAGATCGTCCAATCTATGATCAATGAAGAAGCACACACAAGTTTGGTACATTATAATATAAAAAGGCAACTCCCAAAGTGAGTATTTCTAAGAAGGGAAAAAGAAAGAGGCAATTATTAGAACTAGATTGCGTGAATTCCGAACTTGTTATTTCAGTTTTAACATTTTGATCAAAAGATATAAAATCAATCTATTATTAAAAAACTATGATTCATAGTAGGTGACAGCATCTAATCAAGGACTTAATTTGCTTTTAAAAGAATAAAGAGAATACGATAAAAGAAAAACAAATTAGTGGAAGAGAATAATCAGTTTTACCCACATTTGCACTGTAAAACAAAAACGAGAAAAATGATCCATGTATCTATGTTACAATAAAACATTATTTTACATGAAGAATTACTGCAACAATTTCATATGAAACTCCCAAAAAACAAATCAACCAATCAATCAACTACGGTCCGTACTATATGAATCCTCTGCCCATTGCACTCTATTCAAGTCATATTCAGAAGATTTCACTGTAGCTATCTTCTTTTTGTATTGGTTTTTAACCTACCGCAACCATCCCTTATCCAAGCTTGAAAGCAGTTATGCTATGCTTACATAAACATGAGTTCGTAACCAAACTGACAAACCAAAAATAGAGCATCATAGCATAAACTGAAACTTTAGGCTTTCTCAAGAAAAATATAAACTAAACTTCAGGCTCTAAGCTACAGTAACAGCATATACTTCCGCTTGAAGCACGATCCTTTTTCCTCAGTTTTGCAGGATTTCCCCCCTAGAAAGAGGAACCCACATTTGATTTCAGAGGAAACAAGGAAAGTGATGAATAGAAGGCAGCTGCTACGCATTTTGCCCAAGATACCACTATAAATATGAACAGAGAGCTCCCATTATCGATAATCAGAAAATACCAAGTTGGTTACAAAACCTTTACATAACAGAGCCAGCTGACTTCCAGAACTATATGGTTTCCATATTAAATTCCTTATTTAAAGGTACTTATGACACTATTATAATAGATACTCACTTACAGATGTGCTTTTGATGAACAATATTATTAATTATTAAATGCATGAAAGTCCAAAATGCGCTTTGATTGTTTATTTCTAAAAGGTTTGAGTGCTTCAACATCTCAAATTTTTTGGTTAGATATCTTATGGAGTACACTAATTTCTTAGAAAGTGATTTCAGAATTGAAGAAGTCAACAAATGAGTTCTCTCCACCAAGCTCTCCAAAAGCACAAGCTTTATGAGATCTGTGTAATCCAAGATTTGAATAAGGAAGATTTAAGTGAATCGGTAGTATAATTACCTACAAATCGGTTTTTCACAACCAACATCCTCCAGTGCATCACCAGACGATGCAAGAGGTTTAGGATCAAGAACTTCTATATCATTCTCAACCGCGGTGCTAACAAGCAAGGAGTTGTCATCACGCCTCTGCTTGGGCTGGACACTTTTAGAGACAACCCTTCCTTGATGCCGAGACCCCAAACCATTTGCCATGACATGTAGATTTCTCCATTTATCCTGCCCAAGCAAAACTAAGCCCATCAAGGCAACTTTTACTAACCAAAACAAGCGAAAAAAAGAAAGAAAGGGAAAAAAAGCACAACCAGACAGAAGAGACATTCAATGTTACTATATGAATATATGACACTCCAGCCGGGTAAATAAGCTTCCCACAGAATGACAAGACAAGATTTGACAATGTTGTTATGCCTGGTACCTTCAGATCCACATTTGAGCGAGAGCGCAACACAGCAGCAAACTCTGGATCTTTGAGTATGGTGCTCCATTTTCCAACCCCATACTTCGCTACACCAGCTTTAAGGGCAGCTTCTTCTTCTGATGTCCACTTCTGCTTTGGTGCACCCATCAATAGGTCCACCACTTCCTGACTCTGAATACAAAAGTTGAGCTCTCCTATCTAGAGAAGCATCTACTCTATTCAGAAAATGAAAAGCTGAGTTGTGAAAAAAAAAAGTACTCCAATAAGGATGCATAAATTATTCAAAATACCTTTAAGGCCAAAACCTTCGCAAGGAATCTAAAAATAGGACGTATTTGCTCTTCTACCTTACTTTTAAGAAAATACTGGGTACATATATAAAAAGATAACCAGTATAATACTTGAATATGCACAGAAGTTATAATTAGAAAAATATTAAAATGTTCATTCTCGCGATTAGGGCTAGAACGACAACATCAAAAAAGGAATCAAAGTTTCCAGAGACATAAAATTCTGAAACGTGTCGTACCGGGAGAAAGGACGAGCGCGGAGTTTGTGACGGTGACGGAAATAACTCGCCGGCGAACGGAAGTTACGCCATTGAAATCAGGGTGAACTGTTGAAGTAGAAACCCTAGAGATTGGAAATGAATTTGAAACCCTAACAAAAATTATTTCGAGAGTAAACTCTGATTAACCCCTTTAGAAAATAATACCATCAACACCAAATTACATGTATTTTCAAAACTGGTTTCTATAAACCTGCGTTGCAGGTAATGATGGTACATAAAGATTTAATCAATTATTTATATAAAGAAATTAAAAATTTATTCATCACAGAATTATATATGTACATGAAGAAAAAAATGATATGTAGAGCAATTGACATGTAAAAATACAGCAATTATTTAAATTTCGAAAATCAATAATTGGCATACTACTTGAATTCAAATTGATAGAATATCATTTGAATGCAAAAAATGATCAATTTAGTCAAGTTAGATAATATTACTATGTATTTATAGTTTAGAAGTATACAACGTTATCATATCTTACCTATGACTTCTTTATAGACAAGTTTTTTATAGTTTTTCTCTTATGACTGATTGGTTGTTCTATCGTGACCAAAACTCTTATTGTCGATATTGATATCTCTCTTGAAAGTATAATATATTGTTGTTCGTGCGAGAAAGCATGTTGCAACAAATACAATCCAGCATTTGGGATTGTTTGACCTTGTGTATTGTTATTGCAAAACACAAGCGTACTGGAAATTATTTCTAGATAAATTTTAAGAAGATAGGCAAAAGTTGAATTATGGGGATAAACACATGCTTGGAAGCACATCAGGCCTTCATGATTTTGCATGTATGATATTATTATCAAAACCTCTATACACTATCATTGTACGATTACATAAGACACTTGACAGATTTAAGTTTTTCTATAGTATTTTATTCAAAACCAGCATATATGCAATGGAAGATCAAATATGACTTTGTTTGTGCTATGCATACATGATACTAACATACATAATTTTTTTGCTCCTTTCGTCTTTTTGATCTCATTTAACATATAAAATAATGAATTTCACAATGAATATGCGTGGTGAAAGGCCATTTGGTATTGTATTCTTCTTGATAGTGATTGTTGTTATTATCTTTCGTCGAGTCGAAACTGAGAAACGTTTGGCTTTTATTAGGGAACTTGGTAATCAACATCTCATTTTAGTCGATCAACATATTTTTTTCTGCTAGCTAAAATAGATCTTTCCTTGATGTACTTTGCTCAACTTTCTATTTTATTTAGTAATGAAAATATTTTCCTAATTAAGGAATCGTCATCGCAACTATAGCCATTGGACTTGACAATAATGTATTCTTAAGGAAGGACCAAATCATTTTTTATAATATATATTCTTTTTTTCGCTTCCGACATAAATAAAGAAATCACAGAATACTTGATTTAGATTTACTCTCATAATACTTATTAGCTGAATCTTTATCACTTGAGGTCATAAGTACGATTTAATCTAGCCAGCACTTGTAGTCTCCGCTCTTGTGGACTTTTAAACTATTGGTAGTACTTGACGGAAATCATCTCCAGAAACTATTGCTTTTTCACCAAATGATTTATCAACATCCATTATATCTCTAAAGCTCCTGTCAATTGTTCTGATCTGTCTAACGTTATGTCATGTGCGCTTCATCCTATATTATCAACTTTTATTTTTTTATTCAGTACCACCATTTGTTATGACCATTTCAATTGTTTGAAGAGGTATGTCGAATCTAGAGTGAGTCGTATGACCCTCTACACCATTTTATTGATATTGCTAATATTATCATGCCTCATTATCTAATATTTGCAAATAATGCACGATATAGGAATATCTTTTCAGTTCCTCCAGAGCCATCTACAAAAAATAACTTCGTTCTATGAATAATCGATTGTTTGTAATATAGTCTTGAAAGCTTATTCTTATTCATGATTTAACTTTACTTGTACATTGAAACCTTCCTCCGGCACTTATATGGCCTTTTTTTCAATATTTCTTGTGTATTATGATGTGTAATTATGTTCATATATAACCAATAGCTATTTCGACGTGCACAAGTTATTTAAGATATTATCTTGAGTAAATTCTTTTTTTTACTTTAGAAAGTATCTCAGGAACTCCAATTATAATTTGTACTTTCGTATGTATATGTTTTTTTTTTTCATTTAGATTTTAGATATAATATTTTCTTCGTATGGTAGTGATAGCAATAGAGTATAAAGAATATTACATTTGAAAATAGAATAAATTTGAACCGATCAAAAGCCAACAAACATTACACGTGTGATTGATATCAAAATCGAAAAGTAAAAGCAAAATTAACTTAGCTGATAATATGACAGGTACATTCTACTATCTAATAAGAGACAGTTAGCAGGCAGCTGGACGACATGCCTGCTTGCTGAACAGGGGTAAAATTGGAATTTTCTCTTTAACATTGTGAAGACGCTTTTTGCAAATTGTGGGTCCCATTGATCTATTTTGACACACCAGCACATCAATATTATTCCTTTGTGTTAGAATATGTGACTGCCTCATTTTGTAAGATGGTTTATATTTGTTAATAGACACAGATATCACAGAAAAAATTGAAATAAAAAAACATTACCTCATGACATATTTCTTTTGTGAGCAATTTTTTTTGCCAAAACATTTCTGTACGTATATTGAAACTGCACTCCTTTTACCAACTATTTTCACGTATATTACAATATTGCACTCCTTTTTTCTATTTATGTATTTTTAAGTTTGATTAGGTATAACTTATATATATGCATAATTGGAAGGATAACATAATGCATCAAATTAAATCTCAATATTATAGCTTTACAAGTTAATTTATTTGCAGCCAAATTATGTAACAAAACTTATACAAATTTACATAGTATTTTTTAGGGAAAACTGATAGAGTTATAAAGATTAAAAATGAAAATAAGAACGGTTAAAATGTTTGCGTTAGTGTTCAATTTAAAACCAAATTTACTTTTGATGGGTTATTCCCATTAGTTAAAAATACAACACAAACTCCTAAATATGCTCTAAAGAATAACCTTTAGTTAGATTATCTAATATGGTAAATGATTGCAAGTAAAGATAAAGAAATTATGAAGATATAAAATTTTATCCTACAAAACTACATGACCAACCCGACAAATGAGGTGAGAACTTGCATGGTTGGTTACTTGATTAATATTATTGAAGTGTAAATGCTTGGATATTATGCGAAATTTGTAGTGCTTTTAGACCAATTTTTTTGCAAACTTGGAGTATATTTCAAGGATAATAGCAAATGTATCATAGCGTTACAATCTTATAATTATAAACTTTTAATTGGAGCATAAACTGTTGGTAGATACTCTTGATAACTTTGTATTATTTTTTTTATAAGGTTATCCAACTATCTATGCAGATTGATCTTGTTAATCTTTTACGCTCTAAAGTTTGAACTTACATCGTATAAAATGTGAATAGTATAAGCCTAAATTCCCTTATTCTTATAATTCTTTCGGTATTCTTTGTACTTTCGATGGTTCATTTTTTTTATCTTGACCTGTTAAATATTTGACTTTGACTCAACAATTATGTATTAGGGTAAGTATATATATTGGAGAGTTGATAACTCAGGAAGAAGTGTACAATTCAGAACGACTTGAAATTTTTTCGTGTAGTGAAATATTTTTCTCTTAAATTCAAAATATTAATTTACGACATTTAGAAAATACTTGACATAATTTTTGTCATAAATTTTGACGGAGCATCTTTTCAGTATTATGGTTGAAAAAATTGGTGATTGTCAGAATTTTTGGTGCTTCAAATATTTCGTTAAACGGGATTAAAATATAAACGATGATTTAGAAAAAATCCATCAAACGTAATTTCTTGGTAATAGTAAGAGATGAAAACACACACTTGCATGGGCCATCCAGCCTCTAGTTCTAATATATAGAAGAGCCTTGAAAGCAGCCAGCCGTTGTCTTGCCAGCTTGCCGACCAAGGCTCTTTTTGGTCATTTCATATTTAGCTTTTATAATTGTTTGATCATTTAAAGTGGCTCTAAGTTTTGATTGGTTCAAATAACTTGATTATTGTGCTAACTTTGTTAATTTTAGTTGTTAGACATTTTAGCCCTTTGAGGGAGCCGAATATCTTTTCGAGTGGGTCCATCTCTCATTACAAATTGCGACTGGAAAATCCATTACTATGCATGGAAACTTTTTATATATAACTCGCCCAATTTTATGAATGCATGTGGGGAGATAAATTTTTGGTTTAAATATATACTTCTAAACTCTAAAGCTCAGAGCTGCCACTATCAAAACTGTTTAGAAATTTTCAAGAACTAACTTTATATATCATAAGCTATAATAGATATTATGGTAATTTAATTTTATAAATTTCTTCTAAATTAATTTTGTAGATCACATACTAAAATTATTTATGTGGTATTGAAATAAGTTGACATCTATAACTTTTTGGGCATTATAATTTCAAGTAAAAAATCAATTACCACATAAATATTTTTAGTATGTGATCTACAAAATTAATTTAGAAGAAATTTATAAAATTAAATTACCATAATATCTATTATAGCTTATGATATATAAAGTGAGTTCTTGAAAATTTCTAAACAGTTTGATAGTGGCAACTCTGAGCTTTAGAGTTTAGAAGTAATCATGAATATATTTAAACCAAAAATTTATCTCCCCACATGCATTCATAGAATTGGGCGAGATATATATAAAAAGTTGCCAGGCGTGGTAATGGATTTTCCAACCGCAATTTGTAATGAGAAATGGACCCACTCGAAAAGATATACGGCTCCCTCAAAGGGCTAAAATGTCTATACAACCAAAATTAATAAAGTTAGCACAATAATCAAGTTATTTGAACCAATCAAAACTTAGAACCACTTTAAATGATCAAACAATTATAAAGGCTAAATATGAAATGACCAAAAAGAGCCTTCGTCGGCAAGCTGGCAAGACAATGGCCAGCTGCTTCCAAGGCTCTTCTATATATTAGAAAATCAAATCATTTTACAGGAAAATATTTATCAAATCATCTTCTAATACCTTTTATTATGGTTAATTTTGGTAATTTCAGTTCTAAAAACTCTTAATATGGTGGCTGTATCAAATATTATTTGGGTTGGTAAAATACGTGTACAATGTTTTGTGAAATAGTTTGACAAATTCAAGTTGAAGAAAAATATTTTGCAGAAGACATTTTATTTTTACGTCATATTTTTGTTTAATTGTCTATTACAAAGTTAGATTTCATTTTAAGGTTTTTTTATCTGTTCAAAATTTTTTCAAAAGGTTTTCAAATAGATATGTAAGTGAGCTCTATAAAATACATAAGATTTTTATTGTTTACTACTTCGCAATTACTAACTTGTATTAACTAAGAGTGTACTTTCTAAATAATCCGAATGAAAATGAGATGAATGGAGCACACAAAAAGGCATTAAACATTCATAGTTCTAAGGTTGAAACTTTTTAAATATCTATAAAATTTATTAAAACATCATAATTAAATTAGGTATCTAAAACAAAAGAAAGGTAGAACCAGGAATGAGCAAAAAAAATCACATTATTAATTCAAGCATTTTACATTTTTTGAGAAAATTTTGTTTTAAAAAAATAGAATTGGTTGGCTTTGAAAGATGTGTTTATTTCCTCACTTTCATGTATCTTATCTTTCTTTATTTTATCTTAATGTTCTAAAAGTTGACAATAGAAATACATATATGTTATTATTATTATTATTATTATTATTCCTGTAGGACTAAAAAGATAAGACATTTAGTTGGGTGAATTGAATTTAAATTAAAGTACAACAACAAATTATAACAAAAAATAAATTAACAAGTAGAAAACAAACTTTGTCAGAGTTTACATTGTTGGGCCCGTGCGTGAGCACGGACAACATAGTCTAGTACGTTACTATAAGGAGTAGTTATAATCAGATAAAACACAAACTTTCTATTGATTAATATATATTTTTTAATATGTTCCTTAAAAGCTTTGAATCCCAATTTGTCGTGTTGGTTATTCAAATTCCTTATTTGCTGCACGTTGGGATATAAATCCTATTTGCTCAAAAAATTCAGTTCCCATTGTGTGATTTATAATCGAAAAAGAATTTCAGCATCGGGTTATTTACAATTATATCCTTAAACTATACAAATATTTAAGGTTTTAAAAGTCAATTAATATTTCGGAGATAATTTAGTCATTCAACATTTAACATAAATTATTCATGCTTTTATAATATATATATATATATATATATATATATAACAAGTAATTGTTTTACTTTTATATTCTATAGCAAAATAGATCAAGTGGCAAGTGCATGATACACAATTTAATGCCTATTATACGTAAAAATTGTATTTACCATAAGTCCTCTTTTTAGTGATTTTATTTTTTATTTTAGGATATTCAATTCTCTAGAGACTTAATCTTTTTCCAATTTAATGTGCACTTTTGATTTTTAAAATTTTGAAGCGAAGTCTTACAACATATATTATGTTGACTTTTTGTGTCACTTTGAGTGGGAGGAGGAGGAACATTGTCATGTGAAAGGTAGCCAAATCTTTTTCTAATTCAAAGTTCTTATTCGTACGTCCTTCAAAATATATGATTTACGTGAAAATTTGAGTGACATTTTCAAACATGGATATATTAGTATTAATTAAATCAAGATCGCAGTTTTTTTAATGAATTCGAAGTCCTAAACTCTACAACAACCGAAATTTATGGAAAAAGTAAATTCAATATCATATTTTTTTACACTAACACATTGAGATGTCCTAAAACTAATAGGATTACAAGGCTAACGTCTAGAATTCCAGTTATGTCATTTCATAATGAGTTATTAAGCTTAGTATTATAAGGTTATTTTTGTAAACCGATATTTTATTCATGCTTTTATAATAATATAGATAGATATTAAAAATAACCTTCAATTATTTTATGGTTCTATCAAAAATGAAAATATAACTAATAGTACCCAATAATTGTGATGACCCTAAAGGTCATCTTTTGTTTTATAAGTATAATCTGCGTCCCGAGGCCTTGAAAACCACTTTTTGCCTCACCTCGATTTGCGTACAGTTCGGACGCGTTTCTGGAAAGCCTTTATGTGAAATTTAAGAAAATAATAAAATTGGCCTTTAAAGTTGAATAAAGTTGACTTTGGTTAACATTCTTGGTAAACGGATCCGGACTCGTGATCAGACGGTCCCGTAGGGTCCGTAGTAAAATATGGGACTTGGGCATATACCCGAAATCGAATTCCGAGGTCCCAAGCCCGAGAAAAGAATTTTGAAAGAAAATTATTTTGGTGGAAAATATAAAGGCTTTAGAAGTGAATTGATGCGATTTCTTGATGATATCGGGTCCGTATCTTGGTTTCGGAGCCCGATACAAGTTTAAAATAATAATTTGGTTGAATCTGTGGAATTTGGTAAGAATCGGAGTTCGTTTGGTATAAAACGGACCTATAGTTGAGAAAATAAGAATTTCAATGTTCGTGAGCGATTTCATGAATTTGAGGTTTAATTCATAGTTGTTGATGTTATTTTGATGAATTGATCGCACGAGCAAGTCTATATGATGTTTTTGGACTTGCGTGCATGTTTGGTTTGGAGCCCCGAAGGTTCGGGTGAGTTTTGGATAGGCCGCGAAGTGTATTTGGACTTAGGAAAATTATTGCAGGATTACAGGTCTAGTGTTGGCCTCTGATCTCGCAATTGCGAGATCAGGGATCGCACTTGCGAAGTCTGATAGCTTGGGAATTGCGAGGGGCTGATCGCAATTGCGAAGTAAGCCCTTGCCAGCATTGCTCGTATTTGCGAGCATTTCTTTGCAAATGCGAAACCCTCAGAAAAATCCCAGTAGTCGCAAATGCGACATTCCCTTCACAATTGCTAAGATGGCAGGAATCCTCAGGAGTCGCAAATACGAAGAATTCTTCGCAAATACGAAGGTAGCAGACTTTGAAGGGTTCACAATTGCGAACCCCTGGTCGCAACTGTGAACCCCTGGTCGCAACTGTGAACCCCTGGTCGCAATTGCGACATCTGTACATGATAAGTGGGATTTCAGACAGGATTCTTCTTCATTTTTACAACTTTTCAAACCCTAAAACATCTTTGGCCGATTTTTCAAGGGTACAAACTCTTCCAAATCATTAGTAAGTCATTTCTAACTCATTTCTTTCAATCTAATCCATCTTTTTATATGATTTCATTTCAAAATCAAGGGTTTTTCAGGGGAAATTGGGTGATTTTGGGTAGAACTTAGGACTTTCAAATTTTGGGGATTTGGACCTCGATTTGAGGTCCGATTTCAAAACAAATTATATATTTGAGTTCGTGGGTGAATGGGTGATCGGGTTTTGGCCAAGTGGGCTCGGGGTTGATTTTTGACTTTTTTGGGAAATCATTAGAAAACCTATTTTCATGCATTAGAATTGGTTTATTTCGTATTTATTGAATTCATTAAGTAAATTGTGACTAGATACAAGTGAATTGGAAGTGGAATCGAGAGGTAAAGCGGTAGTTGAGGCTTGATTGTGTTCGTGACATTGAGGTAAGTGTTTGGTCTAACTTTAACTTGAGGGAATAAGAGTTGTGGTCTTATTTGCTATGTGTTAAGTGTTGAGTACGACATATAGGTGTGGTGACGAGTATCTATACGTTGGTGTCAAGCATACCCGTGAGTCTTATACTATTATTGTTGTGGCTCCGTTATGTTTGTTCATGCTTAATATGACGAATATGGATGTTGAACAAGGCTTATGAAAGTATTCTTGGTAATTGACCATTGGCTCAAGTTGAGACTTATGTTGTGAAGTGATTGTGGAAACGAGGTGAGATATATTGTTGATTCCCTTGCCGGGATGTTATCGTTTATGATATTGTTTTCCTTACCAGGACGTTGTTGCTTATGATATTATTTTCCCTTGCCGGAATTCTTTTGTGATTGGTGTTGATTTGTATATTGGGATCAGGTTGCACGCCGCAACAATATTATATGGGATCGGGTTGCACGCCGTAACAAAGAGTAATAAGGGTGGACAGGTGAGGTCGGGTTGCACGCCGCAACATCATTATCTGATTTGGATCGGGTTGCATGCCACAACATTATTATATGATTTGGATCGAGTTGCACGCCGCAACAGTATTATATGATTGGGATCGGGTTGCACGCGCAACAAGAAAGAATAAAAGTGAATATTGATTCATTATTATTTTTTTTCTTTCTGTATTCTTGTTGATATGAAATTTTGGTGTTCTTTATGCTTCCCTACTAAAATTCTATTAGTACTTCATATTCCCCGCAGCATGTTCCCCCTTCCCATCTTTAACTGCTAATTTCTGTTATCATTATTTGCCGTATATGATTTAACTGCACAAGTTTATTTGGTAGTTTTGTCCTAGCATCGTCACTACTTCGCTGAGGTTAGGCTCGACACTTACCAGCATATGGGGTCGGTTGTGCTGATACTACACTCTGCACTGTGTGCAGATCTCGGTGCTGGAGCATTTGGACCACAGTGAGTTTGCTGCCTTCAGTCCAGCGGAGACCCGAGGTAGTCCTGCAGACATCCGCAGGCCTTGGCGTCCCCTTCTATCCTATTTACTTTTGTTCTTACTTATTTCAGAGACAAACATGTATTTTTCTTTGTTCAAACACTATTTGTAGTATTCTTAAATAGTCCGTGACATTGTGACACCAGTTCTGGGTGGAGTTGTATTTTAGATTTCGTACTAGTATTTAGTTAAATTGTTGAATTTCATCTTCCGCACTTTTTATTCCGTTGTTGATCATATGTTAACTTGTGAAATTATTAAAATATAAGGAAAAAGGATAATAAAATCTGTAATTGTCGGCTTGCCTAGCTTTCAGTAGTAGGCACCATCACGACTCCCGAGGGTGGGAAATCTGGGTCGTGACAAGTTGGTATCAGAGCACTAGTTTTCTTAGGTCTCACAATTCACGGACAAGCTTAGTAGAGTCTGAGGGATTGGTATAGAGACGTCTTTGCTTATCCCCTAGAGGCTACAGAGTTTAGGAAAACTTCACATCTATTCTTTCATGTCGTGCGACTTGATTTCTCAATGCTAATTGAACTTCCACTATGTTTTTTCGCAGATGGTACGAACACGTACCGCTTCATCTGCTGACTAGCAGCCCGAGCCCCCAGTAGTAGCTCCTACGAGGGGTAGAGGCCGAGGCCGTACTAGGGCCCGAGGCAGAGGCAGAGCTCAGCCTAGAGCTAGAGCAGCAGCACCAGCGGCAGAGCCTCTGGTTGAGTTTGATGATGAGGTTCCAGCTCAGACCGTTCCAGCAGGGCCAACTCAGGTCCTAGAGGGGTTCATCACCACCCCAGTACTTCAGGATGCTCTGGTCCGTCTATGGGCCTTATGGAGAGTGTCGCCCAGTCAGACTTAGTTCCTGTAGCACCAGCCGTCTCTCAGGATGGGGGAGGAGTACAAGCTCCTGATCGAAGCCTACCCTGCACTACTATTGAGTAGCGAGAGAGGGTCGAAGCAGCTTTTACCCGATTTAGGGTCGGGATCGATTTCCATAGAGAGCTAGATGTTGGAGTCGGGTATCTATCTAATTTAGAGTTGGGTATGTGTTCCAAATTACACTTCTAAATATTTTTGGGTTTTTGTTTTACTTCTACTTTTATCAAACTACAATGGTAAATTAAACTAGAATAAGCTAAGAGTAAAATGTTGTGGGTTGTTCAAATGGTTTAAAAAGCACTAGGGTAGTGACTTTCGCCTAGGTGGTCAATTGACGGATACTTGAATCTAAGGCATGATGGACATATTTAGGGAGTATGATATAACCTTTGCATAATTTTACCCACTCTACACCTCTCGGTGGTTCAAGTGATTTTGCCCGAATTAACTTTCTCAAGACCAATTGGGTATGCAAATTTTCACCAACAATCAAGGTTCAAGTCGGGTATTACTCTCTCGAGGTTTAGCCCTTTAATTGGGGCTATTAATCTCTTGAGTACGCCCAAATTCCTTGTTGGACCAATTTCAGAGACTCAAGCTCTCTTTCTCAAGAAGAGCTCAAGTCAACTAAACACAAACTAGTGTTTGCAACCACTAATTTAGCAATTAAACATGAAATTAGCCCAAATATCAAACACCCATAGTCAATCTAGCCCTAAAATACAAGGCCCATCAATTACCCACACTAGGTTGAACCACAACCCTAGCTTAATGGTTTAGCTACTCATAATTAAAGAAGAAAAGCAAGAAATAAATGAAGAACAACTCATATTAATTAATTACTAAGATAAACAAGAAGATTCAATATTGAAATGTTGATAAAATTGCCCAAAATAGCTAAAATATTCGAACCCACGAGCGCAGCTCTCAGTTAAAACTATCTGATGACCTAAAAATGGAAAAAGAAGCTATTTATACTAAGCTGAAAAATCTGGACAAAAATACCCCTGCGGAGCTAGTGCGGACCACACAAAATCAAGTGCGGCCGCACTAAGGCTCTAGACTTGAAAATTGAACTCTCTGAACTGGGGCAATGCGGACCGCATAAGATGGACTGCGGCCGCGATGGCCTCTAGTGCGGTCCGCATGAAATGGAGCGCGGATCGCATTGGCTTGAAACTGGCAATTCTCTGATCCTTCTCACTGCGGACCGCACTAAATCGAGTGCGGCCTCGTTGATCCCAGTGCGGACCGCACAGAACCTAATACGGCCGCATTGCCTGTTTGCCTGAATATCATACTCTCTGAACCTCACTCATGCGGACCGCACAGAATGGTGTACAACCGCATTGGGCCTGAGCTTTGTCTTGTCTTGGTACTTGTGCAAGTTTCACTCCTTTTTGAGCTGATTTTTGACATCTTATCACTTTGTTGATAAAACCTGCAATCAAGCACAACTTGTGAGCCTTTTGGGACTATTTTGTACAAATTTCTAATCAAAACATAAGCAAGAAGGAGTATAAAAGGTATCAAAATCCCTAGTTATCAACTCCCCCAAACTTAAGCTTTTGCTTGTCCTCAAGTAAACAAAATAAGACAAACCCCTTAACGAAACATCCAAGAAAATTCAGCTGTCCTAAAGTAACCTCATCTAGCATCAATTGGGACTAACAATTGCCCTCAATACAAATGAATCTTTAACAACTTTTACTCTTTGTAACACCATGGATCAAGTGCGACACAAGAGCATCAAGAGTTGACTCAACACATCAAAGAACTCTTTCTATTACTTTGGTTATTGTGGAACCCAAACTCTTACATCCTCAACTCTCCCTAAGCAAACCTCACCTTTATAGTAGTGGCACTCAGAACGAGGTCAATGGAAGTTCACTCATCTTTCTCAAGAAAAAGTCACAAGTCCAACTCTAAGTACCATATGCTTGCCCCTTATGTGAGTCACCACTAATGTAAGCTTCATTCAACTCAAGATCATATAGGGCTTTTGTGGAGTCATGGTGAAGGCTTTTGGTTTAGGCAGGAAATGTTTGGTCTAAGTACGTTCCATCTTCCCTTGAGCACTTCTTTTTGTTTCATTCGACACACATTCCCTTGACTCTTTGAGTCATTTCACTTCTTTCTAAGGGGTTAGAGAGACATACTGTCACTCTTTCTTATACATTTCAAATCTTTTCTCCTTTCTCAACTTTCCATACCTTTCATTCTTTATTTTGCTTGAATCCCTTTTTATTCAATTCTACCTTGAGCATTCTTTTTATCTTTTTGCTTTTCTTTCTTTTTTATTGCCTTTCCTTTTCTTCAATTTATACCTTTTTACCACTTTGTTTCCATCCTCGTCTCTCCCCCCAAACTTATACTTTTGCCATGTGCTACAGAAAAGATCAAGTGCCAAGAGAGGGTATTTTTTTAGAACGGGTAAATGCTTGTATCGTGGTTCTTTGAAGGAAAAAGGTCTAAGGCTCAAAAGGGTTGACTAGGGATCTTATCATTGGTAGGTTATGGAAGTATTCAAGCTATCATTTGGACCAATGAGAGCCTATAATCATGTCTCAAGTCAAAATTTACTTAGGATTTCGCCTCAACAAACATTCAGGGCAAGTTCTAGACCAATGGCTCGGGATTTGGACTTGCAATGCAATTTCTCACCACACAAGCTATGGGATTGCTAAAAACACAGAGTCGGAGGCCCACAATGACCTTAGATAATATTTGAGCACACAATGGTCCCAAAAAACCACTTTATGATTATCGGTCAACAAAAGAGTCTCAAAGTTACGACTTTCACCATCCTAAACACAACAATTTGTTTTTGACCATAAGATCAAAGGCAAATGTGCTAGGCCCAAGTGAAACTTTGCTTGAGTCACCCTTAACCACTAATTACTAAAAACAAAAAGTAAAATGGACTCAAACCCTTAAGAAGGTTGTCACGCCATCCATCATTGGGAAGAGCCACCTGATTCACACAAACTCCACCTTTGGAAAGAACCGTGACATTAAGAAAACCAAAGGCTTATTGCAAACTTTCAAAACAAGAAGCTAAGAAGCTAAGAACGAAAAATTGTGGAAAGTAAAATGAATATATACAAGTGGGGATTTGTCGAATATACAATAGATGGGATGAATATGTACAATGTAACATAACTTTATATACAGACCCAAAGTAAAATAAAAGTACGCAAAATGTAACGAAATGTTAAAATTATATACAAACCAAAGATGAAAAATAAAGAAAGCCTAAAAACTGTCAAATATATAAAATAATCCAAATCCATAAAAGTAGGGTCTACCCCCTCAAATGAAAGCTGGCATTGTCTCCAATGCCAACTAAACTAAATAAGCACCAAAAAGAAAAGGGAAAAAGATATAGAGACTCCCTATGGCCCGTCTGCCTGCATCGGCTCTTGAGTGGTTCCTGGGTCCTCACTATGCTCGGGAACCTCAGACTGGTTCCCTTGGCCTATTGCTCTGCTGCTGGGACCTGAGCCTGGACCTAGACAGGCTCCTAAGGTGCATCCTGTGGCTAACTGGAGGAGGCCTCCGGTGGGTCTACCAACTGAATGACTGCATCGTCCGCTTTGGGAATCATCATCTTCCTCTTGGGAGGCCTCTAGGACTGCTCGGGCTGGGGATGAGTTGATGGTACTGGGTCCTGTAGCAATAAGTCTAAAGGCAGATGATCTGCTTTCATCCTGTCAACATCAACCCTCAGCGCTTTTACGGATTCCTTGGATGCCCGCGTCTTCCTCAACTTCTTGTACTCCTTAGCAAGCTCCTTGAGAGCCTTGCTGTGTGAATCAACTGCATTTGTGAGCACCTTCTGAGTGTCGAGGATTTTCTTTTGGTTGACCAGAATCTCCTTGAGGGAATCCTCTATGGACTGTGGGACATGTGGAGGCGGAGGTGCCGACTGAGCCTCAACTATAGTAATGAGGATAGACAACTTGGATGATGCTATCTACATCCAATTGTTGATACTGAGGAGAGCATGGATCAGTCAGTGTGCAGTCACTAGATACACTCGGTAAGAGGGTATCTCTAGGTCAGCTGAAGCGGATGGGCCAGGAGGAATGTCTATGGAGGTGGAGGCAGGCTGAGTAGGAGCCACTACCATAACTGGCTCTTCCGGCTGGCCAGTTGGAGCAGTAGATGTTCCCTTGAAGTTCTTGCTCTTTGGGTTGTCATCCCCCTGCATGCTATACCACGAGAATGGGGCCTTCGCCTTGACCTTTATATCAAATGGCCTCTTTTCAACTTTGAGGGCCCGGAAGTACATAGTCAAGAAGCTGGGGAAACGGTAGTTTCTGTTATTCTAACTTCCCACAAGTGTGATTACCCTAGACATTACATTTCTCATATTTATTGGGTACCCCTCCATGATTGAAGCCACCAAAACTGCCCGGTGCAGAGAGAGGGAGTTGTCATGAGTAGTGGGGTCCAGTCTGCTGTACACAAGTGTTTCCCACCCCCTTGCCTCAAAGTTCAAACTTCTTCTCAGAATCTTGACGCCCACATTCAACCAATTGGGGGTGGTACCTGGGATTGCCAGATACTGTGCCAACCAGGGACGAGCCTCCTCGCCCATTTCCATCTTCGCCATATATAGGATCTCATCCTCCTAATCAAAGCCAAGGTAGTCATTTATTATTTTCCCATCAAACAACACCTTCATATTTCGCACCTTGGTCACTTTTGTGCCCTTTTTTATGTGGGCAATGTTGGTGTAGAATTCCCTGACCAAGTGCTCATTGGCATCTACACATTCACCCAAAAAGTACTCCTAGTTAATTCTCTCCCTAAACTGCCTCCTCACATTGGGGTTGTAAGATAGCAAGTCTCTATCCACAAAACTCCTCTCCGGGATCAACTTCCTCACCGACCACCATTCCCGGAATTTATGATATGCTACCTCACTCACGAACTGGTCTTGCCACACCTCCGATTTTCTAGTTCTAGCAACACCTCCACTTGAGGTTCACTCCCTTCTCCAACTACTTCTTCTCCTCCTACTTCCTCCTCATCTCCTTTTGCACCCTCTCCGGATAATGAAGCTGTGGGAGAGGTGGAGTATTCATCCCTACCTCCTTCAGCTGAGCCCTCAGACGACCCAGAAGATACATTTACTGATGCTTGGGTAGCGGGGGAAGTGGGAGGAGTGTCTCTTGTCTGTTTCTCTCCGGCCAGTCAGGGGTGTACTCTGGGATTGAGTCTAAAGATATCTCCCGGGAGGGCTCGTACTTACTCCCAGACATGTCAATGGCCCTATCAGTAGCTTTAATCATCTTTCTTATGTTTTTAATGTTTTGCCGGGCTTGAACAACCAATCTTACCATTTTCTATTTCCCTCCCCGGGAGGATTCTCCTCTGCCTCGTTGTTTAGAGCCCTTGCCCCTTTGTTTCACATTGTCTGCAATCAAGTTCAGGTATGCTCTGTTAGTATCGGTAGATTCAATTAAGTTCACAGTTGCACAAGAATAAAGGTTGCAGATAGTTGCTGAAATCACACAGTGCAGACCGCACAAAATGGTGTGCAGCCGCACAGAGGCCAATGCAAACCACACAAAATGCCCATGCAGTCCGCATATAGGTAGGGTTCAGACTACCCACTCTCTGTATCTAGGCAGTGCGGACCGCACAAAATGTAGTGCGGCCGCACAGAGACCAATGCAGACCGCACAAAATGTAGTGCGGCCGTAGTCCCCAAGGTTCAGATTCAAGACTGTCAGCAATGCGGTCCACATAGAATGTTACTTCGGACCGCACACAAGCACCGCAAACCGCACAGAATCGACCAAGGTCCGCACTGAGTGCCCAGAAGCAGCACTAACTTAGGGTTCCATGTGTTCTGACTTTAAGTCCAATTTAACACCTAAGTAGTTGCCCACTGATTTTAATTGCTTAAGCCCACATTACCCACAAAAATAACTAACCTAAACCTACAAAAATTAAAGAAATATGGGGAGTACATGATAAGAAGCAAGAAAAACAAAAAGTAAAATAAAAATAACAAAATTAAAACAACTCAAAAGAAGGTGATGTTACCAGATGTAAGAAGCAATGAAGATGAACAAGTCCAAGCAGATAATTGCAAGTAAAAGAAGTGATGAACAGTGTTTTTAGAGGTTCTGAGAGTCGAGAGTTCGAAAAATGTAACAAGAGGGTCTCAGGCCCTATTTATAGAAAAGGACCTGGGGCCTAGTCTTACCAACCAATATGGACTGCACAGAATCAACTGCGGTCCGCACCACACAACTTGATTTAAGTTTGAGAAGGCAACTCATCGCGGTCCGCATAAAATGTCATGCAGCCGCAGTGGCCCACCGCGGATCGTACAAAATATAGTGCGGACGTAGTGGCAAACTTTAGAGAGGTCGACATTTCACCCTCCACCAGTGCGGTCCACACCGAATGTAGTGCGTTCGCATTGACAACTTCAGAGACCTGAACACTTTTTCCACTTTGTCATGCACTGCGTCAACACAATCCTGTAGCATCTCAGAACCAGTTAATCCAAAAATCAATCCTATACTACAATGAAAATCAAATAAAAACAAGAAGAAAAACACATGGGTTGGCTCTTAAGAAGTGCCTGAGTTAACGTCGCGGCACAACGCAAGTTACCATCACATCATTTGAGATGAAGAAGTGCCACAATGTGGCTGTCATCAATTTTTCCCAAGTAGTGCTTGACCCTATGCCCATTCACTCAGAAAACTTCACCATTTTTGTTCTTTAAATCAAGAGCACCAAACGGGGTCACACACACCACTTCAAAAGGTCCACTCCATTTTGACTTGAGCTTTCCCGGAAACAGATGTAACCGGGAGTTGAACAAGAGAACCAAATCGCCCACTCTGAACTCCTTGCTACGAGCATATTTATCATAAAGGTATTTCATCTTGTCCTTGTACAAGGACGAACTAGAGTAGGCATGGAATCGAAATTCATCAAGTTCATTAAGCTGCTCCACATGAAGATTAGCTGCAACATCCCATTCAAGATTTAGCTTCCTCAAAGCCCACATGACCTTGTGCTCTAACTCAACCGGTAGATGGCAAGCTTTCCCAAACACCAACCGATACGGAGACATACCAATCGGAGTCTTGTAAGCAGTCCTATAAGCCCATAAAGTTTCATCCAACTTCTTTGACCAATCAGTCATATTTGTATTGACCGTCTTTGACAATATGCTTTTGATTTCCTTGTTGGAGACTTCAACTTGACCACTTGCTTGAGGATGATAGGGAGTAGAAACTTTGTGATTGACACCATACTTTGAAAGCAAAGTGTCAAAAGCTCTATTGCAAAAATGAGACCCCCATCACTTATGATTGCACGAGGAGTGCCAAACCTTGTAAAAATGCTCTTCTTGAGAAATGCAACAATACTTCGGGCCTCATTGTTGGGCAACACCACGGCTTCAACCTACTTTGAAACATAGTCCACCGCCACAAGAATGTATGTGTTCCTACACAAGCTAACAAACAGGCCCATAAATTTAATGCCCCATACATCAAAAATATCAACCTAGGCATCTCATCTTTCTTCAAAATTCCCCTCGCTCTTTGGCATTCGTCGCATCTCTTCAAAATCACCCGCATCTTTGAACAAAGTTGGCCAATAAAACCCACAGCTAAGAACTTTAGAATCTGTCCTCGCCCCGCCATGATGGCC
Organism: Nicotiana sylvestris; assembly: GCF_000393655.2. Lineage (NCBI taxonomy): Eukaryota > Viridiplantae > Streptophyta > Magnoliopsida > Solanales > Solanaceae > Nicotiana > Nicotiana sylvestris. The sequence goes on from NC_091058.1 coordinate 142,465,768, forward strand.
ACCATAGGGAGAGGAATGACAAGCCTCCAAGATACTCAATTACTCTTCCTCCGGGACATACCTTCGGATCACACCATCCGTATAGATCTTGAACAAGTACAGCTCATCCCAATAGAAATCCAAACTATCCCACTTGAGCTTCTTCCTTTGGTTAGAAGAGAGCTCACATGGGATTATACCAGTCACAAGGAAATTAGCAACATCGGCAAACCATGGCATGTTATTCATCGACACCGAAAGGAGTTGTTCATCGAGAAATGAATCATTGATCTCTAGGCCGTCACGAAGACTTCCCTCCTCCTCTAAGCGGGACAGGTGGTCCGCCACTTGGTTCTCACTACCCTTCCGGTCCACAATCTCCAAATCAAAATCTTGAAGTAACAAGATCAGTCTAGCTTTGGAATCCTTCTTTGTCATCAAGTACCAGAGTGCGACATGGTCGGTATGAATAATAACCTTAGCACCCATAAGATACAACTAAAATTTTTCCATTGCGAACACAATGGCCAAAAGTTCTTTTTTAGTCACCGTGTAGTTCACTTGAGCATCATTCATTGTCTTGCTCGCATAGTACACCGGATGAAACATTTTGTTCACTCTTTGACCCAAAACTGCCCCAATCGCAACATCGCTCGCATCACACATGAGCTCAAAGGGTAAGCTCCAATTAGGCGCGATAATGATAGGAGTGGTGGTCAACTTATGCATGAGAAGTTTAAACGCTTGCATACATTTTTCATCAAACACGAATTTAGCAACTTTTTCCAATAACTTGCACAAAAGATTCACTACCTTCGAAAAATCTTTGATAAATCTCCGGTAGAACCCCGCATGCCCGAGAAAACTTCGAACTCCCTTGATGGATATAGGGGGAGGGAGCCTTGAAATTACATCGATCTTTGCTTTATCTACTCAATACCATGCTTCGAAATTTTATGCCCAAGAACTATTCCTTCTTCCACCATAAAATGGCATTTCTCCCAATTGAGGACAAGATTGGTTTCTTCACAACGGGCCAAAACTCTGTCAAGATTCTTCAAGCACTCATCAAATGAATCCCTCACAACACTAAAGTCGTCCATGAACACCTCCCAAATTTCTTCCACCATATCGGTGAAAATAGCCATCATACACCACTGAAATGTAGCCGGTGCATTGCATAAACCAAAAGGCATCCTAGAAAAGGCAAAGGTGCCATATAGATAAGTGAATGTGGTCTTCTCTTGATCTTCCAGAGCAATCAAGATTTGGTTGTACCCAGAATACCCATCCAAGAAACAGTAGAAGACACACCCAACAAGTCGATCCAACATCTGATCAAGAAAAGGCAAAGGAAAGTGATCCTTGCAGGTCACTTTATTCAAGCATACCCTTCCAACCGGTAACAGTTCTTGTAGGAATCAACTCATTTTGTGAATTTGTAACCACGGTCATGCCACCCTTCTTCGTTACATATTGCACCAGTGAAGTCCAAGAGCTATCAGAGATGGGGTACACAACCCCGGTATCCAACCACTTGATCACCTTTTTTTTCACAACTTCTTGCATTGCCTCGTTTAACTTCCTTTGATTCTCCAAGGAGGGATTTGCATCATCTTCTAGAATAATCTTGTGCATACAAAATGCAGGGCTTATTCCCCAAATATAGACTAAAGTCCATTCAATTGCCTTTTTCCGCTTTTGAAGCACCGCCAATGTGGCATCAACCTGCATGTTACTAAGGTAAGAAGAAAGAATAACTGACAAAGTAGAATTTGAGCCTAAGAACTCATACCTGAGGTGTGGAGGCAGCGGTTTCAACTCCAACACTGGAGGCTCCTCAATTGAAGATTTTGTTGGTAAAGTCTTTCTATTCTCGAGATCCAAAGATAATTTCCTAGGCTCATAAGAGTAAGAGCCCATTCCATGTAAAGCATTCATGCACTCCACTCGGCTTGCATCCTCATTGACATCAAGATTCAACAATACGGCCTCCAATGGGTCCTCCACGTTGATCATTGCACCGGTGTCATCAATTATCACTACCGTGACGAGGTCCACAAAAGAGCACACCTTGGTACTGTTAGGCTGCTTCATTGATTTGCACACATGAAAGACCACATTTTCATCACCCACCCGGACGGTGAGTTCCCATGCTTCCACATCAACTAAGGCCTTCCCCGTAGCTAGGAAAGGTCTTCGCAATATGATAGGAACTTCATAGTCCACCTTGCAGTCCAAGATTACAAAATCAGCTGGTAAGATAAATTTGTCCACCCGGACAAGCACATCATCAATAATACCCAATGGTCTCTTCATCGTTCTATCTGCCATTTGTAATCTCATGGAAGTCGACCTTGGCTGCCCAATACCTAAAGTCTTGAAAACGGAATAGGGCATCAAATTGATACTAGCCCCCAAATCACATAGAGATTTAGCAAAATCCGCACTCCTAATGGTGCAAGGAATGGTGAAAGCACTGGGATTTTCAAGCAACGGGGCCATTGAATACACTATTGCACTAACTTGGTGAGTCATCTTTATAGTTTCACAATCCATAGACTGCTTCTTTGTTACCAAGTCCTTCATGAATTTAGCATAGCCCGGTATTTGTTCAAGAGCCTCCACCAAAGGCACATTGATGGATAAGCTCTTCATCATGTCAATGAACTTTTTAAACTGATTTTTATTTTTCTACTTCGCGAGCCTTTGAGGATAAGGCGGAGGTGGCCTTGACAAAGGAGCCATGGCTTTAGGCACAACCGGCTCCGGCATGTCTATTATGTGTTCCCTAGACGGGTTCACATCATTTTGAGTTTCCACCTCGACATCTTGAATATCATTCCTCACTTCTTTATTCACATTTTCATCAATCACATTTTCAACCACCAAAGGAACTTCATCTTCTTGCAACTCAACATTATCATCCACAATTTGCTTTTGTTTGGAGGCATGCATATCACCGCCTCTCCCACTTCTTGTTGTTACCGCCATAACATGATTGTTCCCACCCTTCGGGTTCACTACCGTATCACTTGGTAGCGCACCCTTAGGGCGAGTATTTAAAGACTGTGAGATTTGGCCTAATTGCACCTCCAAGTTTCTGATAGAGGTATTGTGGGAAGCCAACTGAGCATCCGAATCCACATTCTTCTTCATCATCTGTTCGAACATCATTTCAATTCTACCCATATCATTGTTAGAAGAACTAGGATCTTGAGATGGATATGGGGGCGGATTATTCGGTTGTTGGTACATTGGGGGCCTTTGAAAGCCTTGCCCCCAGTTTCCTTGGTTTCCATTGTTCCATCTACCTTGATTGTTATTACCACCCCAATTGCTATTATTACCATTCCAATTTTCTTGGTTGCTTTGATTGTTGTTCTGGTTTCCCCAGTTATTGTTTTGGTTGTTGTTGCCCCAGTTACCATTGCCTTGTTGTTGATTGCCCCAATTGCCTTGGGGTCTCCATTGTTGTTGGTTGGAAGAATTACCTCTTTGGCCTTGATAATTATTCACGTATTGCACCTCTTCACTTTGTTCATCATAATCATCATTTTGAAATCCACCACAATTATTGTCGCACCTCCTTTTTCCCGCGCCCGCTGGGGCGCGTGGGGAGTTTTCTCCAATTAAAGGACAGTCGAAACCGGATTTGTTTATTTGTTTCAGAGTCGCCACCTGGGAATTTTGAGGCGTCCCAAGTCACCAATTATAATCCCTGAATTGAGGAGAATATGACTCTGTTTATTTTTTTCTGCGAACCAGAAATCCTGAGTAAGGAATTCTGTTAATCCGGAAGAAGGTGTTAGGCATTTCCGAATTCCGTGGTTCTAGCACGGTCGCTTAACTGTTTTTTATTAATGGCTTAATTATCTTGATTTTATTAAATACTTTTTGTTACGTGATTTTTCTACCGCTTTTACTTATCGTGATTAAGGACCCTTCTTTGAATCGAATTACGCGTACGTATATTCGTGTTACAAATTTAAAAATGCGGAATTGTGTCACGCGTACGTGTACACAATAATTTTTGATAATATATTAAGCAATCATTTTTCCGAGATTGTGTTGAATCAAGAATATTTATTTTTCTTGAATAGTGAACCGTACATCTCGGGTTTTTATGAAATTGATTTAACGCCTTTGGATAAATCCTTTTATTAAATATTCGTTCGAAATTGCGCGTACGCATAATCCGAATTTTTTGCTTTTAAAAATATAATCAAGGTACGCGAACGTATCCCTAATTGCGCAAAAATATTTGCAATGATATTAAGGATTTTTCCACAAATTATTTATTATATCCATACATTTTTATGTGAAAATCATGATAAATTCCCATTTAAGGTTTCAAAGAATTTACAATATTAAAAGTTGACCGTTGATTATATTTTCCGAATATAAATAATTTATTCCAACTGTTCAAATTCAAAGGACATAATAAGAATATGATTAATACTATCTTTAAAAACAAATATGACATATATATATACATGCCAAAGAATAAATGGCATATGAAACTGAAAATAAATGATTCATAAAGGAAGGAAATATTTTCCGAGAATTTTCATTGTTTACTTAATGCAAATTCTATTTCTAATTATCAATGATGTAAAGTGTGGCAATTTATGCTTGTACATCTCTTTTCATTCTCATACACTCACTTTTAGTCTAATAGGCCTAATTATTTGGTCACTTTGTTTTATGAAAGTAGATAAGCATCGAATTTATAGAAAAGGCATTATTATGCAAGTTAATTCAACAAAGTTACCTTACATGCAACCCAACTATTTGGCGTAAACATTCATAACGTTTTACCATCATGACGAGCTATATCATATTACCTTTCGCCAACGTTTATACCCACATCTATTATATAAAAAATATACCATCAACACCATCTTAACCTTATTTAACAAATAAATATCATTATTGTAGTTTTCTACATCACTTCTTACTTAACTAACAACAAAATTAAATAATGACCAACATTCATGCCATATTCCCTATTTGGACAATTTATTAAACTAATGAGATAATGAACTAATATTATTACAAACCTTTATACAAACTTTCAAAGTAAGACAATTAGCTCATAGCTATCAAATTGAATTCACTACTAATTAACTAACATGAAAAAAAATGAAATTTAAATTAATGAACTTGGACAAATAGAAAATAGACTTTCAGTTCAAGCTTCACTGATGAGTCATGTTGAATCTCTTTCCAACTTAAAATTTAAAAGACATATACCTGAAAATGAAGGTAGGAGGAGTAAATTTCAGCAGTAGCAACAGTAACACACTCAGCCAAATATCAGTATTCCCACAGATTTGAACAATAATAAGACCCGAAGAAAATAGATGCACAGTATAGTATTTTAAAAGACACTTCAGATTTTAACTGAACAGTGGAATCACACAAAGTTGAACAGATTCAACACAAGAACAACATTTCAGATTTCAGCTTTTCTTCAGTTTCAAATTCAGTTTGTTTCTGATTTTCTGTTTCTGCTGCTGTATCTGTGTGTGAGTGTATATGTGAGTGTTCTATTTTCTGTTTCCTTTCTTTAAAATCTCAGCCCTCAAAATCTCTTAAATATTCTCTCTTAAAAATTCTCTCTGTCTTTCTTTTTCTTTCTTAAAATCTTCCCTCTGAAAAATTCTGCCCTCTAACTGTCTGTCCAGCTCCTGTATTTATACAGGGCTGGTCCTAGGCAATTTAAGTGCTTCTTGGACCCCCTTCTTCTTTTTAAAATCAAAAGTTCCATTAAAAAACTGCTTTTGAATAAATTAAATGACCCTATCCTGATTTTAAGCGGCCCCATTATCCCTTGTTCCCCCTTTATTACTTAAATATAGCCATTAATATTACATTATAATATACTAGCATTAACACCCTGTTTTTTACTGTTTCATTCCCAGAAATGTCCCTGACCTACTGTTATTACTTGAAAAATCAAAACCCACTGTAAAACAGATTCTACAATCTGTATAGACTTAACTATCTTTCTGATTTACAGCTATAACCAATCCTATGATTTTGAGACAGTATATTACATCTCTAATGGCTGATTGACAAAAACTGAATTTAAACAGGGAATTCTCAACTGAACAAAAACAACCTTAACATTATACAGAACATGCAGGATTCTTTCAACTGGAATTCAAAACTGAATTAAAAGCAAACAAATACAGGAGCATTGTCAATATACTGACAATGTCCCGTTTAGAAAACAACAATACAACATACATTTGAATTCACTAATTCATAAACAAACATGATTTAATTGACGAATACTAATCAATTGACTATTTACAACATTTGTCAATAATTAGTCTAAACAATAGAAGCAGACTGTTTCAGTCAACATTTTCAGAAATGAAAAATTCGTAATATAACTAATCGACGAACTTAATCGAGTCGATTACACACATTGTAAACAATCACAATCAATAGAAACAATTCACATTCTGATCAAGTAGATAGGTAAGAAACAGTAATGACAGAATTAATCAAAACACAAATATAAAAAATTAACAAGCTATTAATACAGACAACAATATACGTAGAATACACAAAATAAATAGAAAAATACCTCTGAATTTTAATTTTAATCCGACTCGAACTCAACTTGGATTTCGGATTTTTTTGTTTGAAATCAAACTGACCTTAGTCGAAGTATTTTCCACTGAAAATACTTCGACTAAGGTCGATTAAACCTCAATCTTCATCATAATCTGAACCGAATCCGGAAGTTTGGTATTTTTAGGGTTCTTAAAAACTCGATTTGGGATTTAACCATTTCTGGTCAGATTCGAGAAGAACCAAACATGACACAATGGTGAGGGTAGCCTAGGGGTCATTTGGTGCTAGTTTGAAACGGATCTGAGTTCGTCCTTGTTTGGTCCGAATCTTCAAAATAAGATTCGAGAAGTTCAGAGCTGATTCGAACCAAACTAACTTCAGATCCATAACAAGGGTTGTTAGGGGAAGCCATGGTGTTAATTTGGGGCTGATTGGTTTAGATCAAGTTTTCAGGCCAACCTTCGATTTAAGATTCGAAGAGTTGTGGCCTGATTCGAAGGAAACTAAGGTTGGATTCGTGTAGGGGAGGTTCAGGAGGTCCTAGGGTGTTAAGTTGGTGACCGGCGGCGTTGATGCCGCCGGGTTTCAGGCGAAGGGGAATAGGGGCGGCTAGGGTTAGGGGTCTGTTTGGAACGATGATGAACAGGAGCGGAGAGGGGGGTGGGTGTTCAGTTAGGGGCTGGGTAGAGGCTTGGGATTTATATAGGGGTGGGGTGGACTGGTATTGTCCGTTGGATCAAGTAGAATGGATGGATGAGATCTACTCACTTAACCAAACGGTGTCGTTTGGTTTAGGTTAGGGGGACAGGTTGAACCGGGTATCGGATCGGGTAAGGGTCTTGGGTTAGGGTGATGAGATCTTGGCCGTTGGTTGGATTTAATCCAACGGCCCTTGATAAGGGGTAACCAAACGACGTCGTTTGATTCTGTTTTGAATTGGACCGGACATGGTCATTTGGATTGGGCCTGATTTTGTTTAGAAAATTTGGCCCAGATCCGTTTTTGCCCATTTAATACCACTCTTTTTAATTTCCAATTTAATTCTTCAATTATTAAAAATCCTAATTAAAATTATAAAAACAAAAAATTACTCCTTCAAAATATTAATCAACCTTTAACAATTTAACACATAGACAAAAAATATTAATCACATAGTGAAACATTAAAATTAGAACAAACGCATATTTTTTGTAATTTTATTTAAATTAACTCTTAAATGCATAATTAAATCCTATATGCATGCAACATGTATTTTATTTTATTTTTTGATTTATTTTGACAAAATAAACATTTACGGACATAACACAAACATTTAACACCACGCAAATTCAAAAATTACACAGTAAAAGAAATTTATTTTATTTTTTTTTGATTTATTTTTGGAGTAGTTTTCGTTAAAGCAAAAATCACGTGCTCACAGCTGCCCCTCTTTGTGCGGAAACTCGAAGAGTTTTCGTGCAAAGATAAAGTGAGCGGATACGAGCGATTTTTGCCCGTTCGAATACTCCGTGGGAAGCATTTTTAGAAAGATTTGACCGAACCTCTGCTTCAAAGGTTTCCTACATATCCTTGGCTATAAAGGAATCAGGTCAATGTAGTTCGGGAATTTTTTGGTAGCTGGGACTACCATGGGACTGTGATGTTACTGCTGCTTCGTGCTGTTTTTACTGCTTGCTGACCTCCTTATTACACCTTACTTTAAAGGAAATACAAAATTAAGCTAGATTATGGTACAGGAATTATAAAAATCTTATCTAGATCATGCCCTTGCGTTTCTTGTTGTCTTGATATCTTGGTGAATCTTGGGCATTTGGCTTATTCCGTATTCCTCTTGGAACTCTTGTTGTTTCTTGCTGGGGATTCTGTTGGACTCCTCTGCTTTATTGATTCTAAGTGTGCTCCTTTCTCACATGAGTGGGCTTTTGGTTTCAACACTTCAATTGCATTCCCTCGTTCTTCAGGTGGGTGCCTTGACTGCTTCTTTTCTTTCTTCATCCTCATTTTCCAGGTGGACGCCTGACTTCTTTAATTCTTTCATCCTCATTCTCCAGGTGGACGCCTGACTTCTTTAATTCTTCATCCTCATTCTCCAGGTGGACGCCTGACTTCTTCTTTTCTTCATCCTCATTCTCCAGGTGGACGCCTGACTTCTTCTTTTTCTCATCCTCATTCTCCAGGTGGACGCCTGACTTCTTCAATTTCTTCATCCTCATTCTCCAGGTGGACGCCTGACTTCTTTTTTTTTCTCATCCTCATTCTCCAGGTGGACGCCTGACTTTTTCTTTTCTCATCCTCATTCTCCAGGTGGACGCCTGACTTCTTTAATTCTTTCATCCTCATTCTCCAGGTGGACGCCTGACTTCTTCAATTCTTTCATCCTCATTCTCCAGGTGGACGCCTGACTTCTTCTTTTCTCATCCTCATTCTCCAGGTGGACGCCTGACTTCTTTAATTCTTTCATCCTCATTCTCCAGGTGGACGCCTGACTTCTTCAATTCTTTCATCCTCATTCTCCAGGTGGACGCCTGACTTCTTCTTTTCTCATCCTCATTCTCCAGGTGGACGCCTGACTTCTTCTTTTCTTCATCCTCATTCTCCAGGTGGACGCCTGACTTCTTCAATTCTCATCCTCATTCTCCAGGTGGACGCCTGACTTCTTCAATTCTCATCCTCATTCTCCAGGTGGATGCCTGACTTTTTTTTTCTCATCCTCATTCTCCAGGTGGACGCCTGACTTCTTCTTTTCTCATCCTCATTCTCCAGGTGGACGCCTGACTTCTTTAATTCTTTCATCCTCATTCTCCAGGTGGACGCCTGACTTCTTCAATTCTTTCATCCTCATTCTCCAGGTGGACGCCTGACTTCTTCTTTTCTCATCCTCATTCTCCAGGTGGACGCCTGACTTCTTCTATTCTCATCCTCATTCTCCAGGTGGACGCCTGACTTCTTTAATTCTTTTCTCATCCTCATTCTCCAGGTGGACACCTGACTTCTTCTTTTCTCATCCTCATTTTCCAGGTGGACGCCTGACTTCTTTAATTCTTCACCAGGTATTTCCTAACACAAATATTGTTTTTGCCCCTGTTTTAAATCAAAGAAAACTTCGTTAGTTTAAAGCAGGGTGGTTGGCTGTGGTATTCTTGCAGATGGTGATGTTTCTCTTCGTCTCTTTTTATTGCCTTGGAATGATTGAAAAGACTGTTTTGTCTTTGTAATTGATCCTTGACTATAGGATTCCCCTCTGTGTGTTTTCCTTCAAAACCTTTCAACTGTAATCATGTGCCTCTTTTTGATTTTGCTGATCCACTTTTGGTTTCATCTTTCTTACACCCGTATCTTATTATTTTTATCTCCCGCCTTTCATGGCCGTATTTTGCATCATGTAATCTTGAATCTTGGTAGTATACCTTGACATTCCTTCTTATTTGTTTGGAATAAAACTTATCTCAAAGCTTTAGAAAAGTAAGATTATTAGTGACGAAACACGCTGATTTCGACAATTATAGAATGAAAAGAAAAATCCAAGTTTGGATGACTGTTGGAGAAAGAATAAAAACTTATCTGATTGGAGTTACTGGCACCAATGATCAGGGTATGCATTTCGTATTAATCAACCCAGTCTTTTAATCTCCTTTTAATTGTCTCAAGGAGTTTTCATCGATAAATTTTTCTCGTTTTTCACTTCTTCACTTCCTTTTCGCCTTATGGTGCCCGTGTGGGTTTTCACCTATAAGACTCTCTCATTTTACTTTTCTCTCAACTTCCGTCGCCTTATGGTGCCCGTGTGGGTTTTCACCTATAAGACTCTCTCATTTTTACTTCCTTTCCTTGTTTGTACCAGAGTGTTATGAACCACTTTATTTGCTTGCCTCAGCATTTTTCTAAGATTGATCGAAAGGTCTTTTTTGGTATAGGGTTAGAAACGAAAGAGGTATTAAAAGCTAAATAGCTTTGGTATGGGTTTAAGATTACAACTCTTGAAATCTTTTCTTATTTCCGACACAATTCCTGCCCCAGTTTCTTGATTGGGGTCTCTTAATGTTTCTTTTCCGTGCACATTGTGCATGTGGTGCACCCTATGACCGAGCCGTGAGGCGCCTACGTATCCTTCTTTGAGGAATCAGGTCAAACGTAGTTCACTAACGTAATAGTGAAGATTTTGATCTTTTTTTTTATTTTTATTTTTTATTTTATTTTATTGATTCCAAGAGAGGGTAGGAAAGAAACAAGTATGGCTCAAAGGGGAAGCAAATGGTATAGTGTTTGGATAGCAGAATAAATTGCCTTTGTCATTTCAATCTTCGAAATAGTGCTAAATACAAACATTCAAAAAGTTATGCATAATATCTCTTTACCGCGTCAGAATTGATCGCCATATCTATGCATTTGCCTTCAATATCTGTTAAACATAGTGCACCATTCGATAATACTCTGGTCACAATGAATGGTCCTTGCCAATTCGGAGCAAATTTGCCTTTTGCTTCAACCTGATGTGGAAGAATGCGTTTCAGCACATGCTGACCTACTTCGAACTTCCGGGGACGCACCTTTTTGTTGTATGCTCTTTCTATTCTTCTTTGATATAATTGACCATGGCATACTGCGGTCAATCGTTTTTCATCAATTAAGTTTAACTGTTCTAGACGGGTTTTGACCCATTCATCATCATCAATCTTTGCTTCGGCGATGATCCGAAGGGAAGGAATCTCAACTTCTGCAGGAATTACTACTTCAGTGCCGTATACCAACAAATAAGGAGTTGCTCCTACTGAAGTGCGAACAGTAGTGCGGTATCCCAATAATGCAAATGGTAATTTTTCATGCCATTGTTTTGAACCTTCTACCATTTTCCGCAGTATCTTCTTTATGTTTTTGTTGGCTGCTTCTACTGCTCCATTCGCCTTGGGCCGATATGGGGTAGAGTTACGATGTGTAATCTTAAACTGTTGACATACTTCTTTCATTAAGTTGCTGTTAAGATTAGCACCGTTATCTGTGATGATCACCTTCGGGATTCCGAATCGACATATGATATTTGAGTGGACAAAATCGACCACAGCTTTCTTGGTCACTGATTTGAATGTCTTGGCCTCAACCCATTTGGTAAAATAATCAATAGCTACCAGAATGAATCTGTGTCCATTGGATGCTGCCGGTTCAATTGGTCCAATCACATCCATGCCCCAAGCAACGAAAGGCCATGGTGCCGACATTGTGTGCAACTCGGATGGTGGAGAATGAATCAAATCTCCGTGTATTTGGCATTGATGACACTTGCGCACAAAACTGATACAATCTCGCTCCATGGTAAGCCAATAGTAACCGGCTCGGAGGATTTTCTTTGCCAACACATATCCACTCATGTGGGGTCCGCAAACTCCTGAATGTACTTCAGACATGACAGTTGTAGCTTGTCTGGCATCTATGCATCTTAATAATCCAAGATCTGGTGTTCTTTTATACAAAACTCCTCCGCTTAAGAAGAATCCATTTGCCAATCGCCTAATGGTCCTCTTTTGATCTCCTGTGGCTTGTGCGGGATATATACCCATCCTGATATACTCTTTGATGTCGTGGAACCATGGTTCTCCATCAAATTCTTCTTCCACCATATTGCAATAAGCGTGCTGATTGTGGACTTGAATATGTATTGGATCTACATAAGCTTTGTCTGGATGGTGCAGCATTGATGCTAGGGTAGCCAATGCATCGGCAACCTCATTATGGATTCTTGGAATATGTTGGAATTCCACTGATTGAAACCGCTGACAAAGATCATGTAAACATTGTCGGTATGGTATGAGCTTCAAGTCTCGGGTTTCCCATTCTCCTTGAATTTGATGTACCAAAAGATCCGAATCTCCCATGACTAAGATTTCTCGGATACCCATATCGGCGGCTAGCCTTAACCCCAAAATGCAAGCTTCATATTCAGCCATATTATTGGTGCAATAAAATCGCAATTGAGCCGTAACAGGATAGTGATGCCCTGTTTCAGAAATGATTACAGCTCCTATTCCGACTCCTTTCATGTTGGCGGCTCCATCAAAGAAAAGTTTCCAGCCAGGTTTTTCAATTTGTTCCACCTCGTCGATATGCATTGTTTCCTCATCAGGAAAATAAGTCTTCAGCGGCTCATATTCCTCATCGACCGGGTTTTCGGCTAAATGATCGGCCAGTGCTTGAGCCTTTATTGCAGTTCGAGTCACATAGATGATGTCGAATTCTGTGAGCAATATCTGCCACTTTGCAAGTCTTCCTGTTGGCATAGGCTTTTGAAAAATGTATTTCAATGGATCCAACCGAGAAATGAGGTAAGTAGTGTAGGATGACAAATAGTGTTTCAATTTTTGAGCTACCCATGTTAGGGCACAACATGTCTTTTCCAGATGAGTATACTTAACCTCATAAGCTGTGAACTTCTTGCTAAGGTAGTAGATGGCCTGTTCTTTTCTGCCCGTGAGGTCATGTTGCCCCAATACACAACCAAATGAATTCTCCAAGACCGTTAAGTAAAGAATCAAAGGTCTTCCTGGCTCTGGCGGGACAAACACGGGTGGTTTCGATAAGTACCCTTTTATTTTATCGAACGCTTCCTGACACTCATCGGTCCATTTGACTGCAGCATCCTTTTTTAACAATTTGAAAATTGGCTCGCAGGTTGTTGTGAGCTGAGCAATAAACCTGCTGATATAATTTAACCTTCCCAACAAACTCATTACTTCAGTTTTGTTTCTTGGGGGTGGTAGTTCTTGGATGGCTTTGATCTTTGATGGGTCTAGCTCGATGCCTCGTCGACTGACTATGAATCCCAATAACTTTCCAGATGGAACTCCAAATGCACACTTGGCAGGGTTAAGCTTGAGGTTGTACCTGCGAAGTCTTAAGAAGAACTTCCTCAAATCCCCAACGTGGTTGGCCTGATGTTTTGATTTTATGATCACATCGTCCACGTATACCTCAATCTCCTTGTGTATCATATCATGAAACACTGTGGTCATTGCTCTCATATAGGTTGCTCCGGCGTTCTTTAAACCGAATGGCATTACCCGGTAGCAATAAGTTCCCCATGGTGTGATGAATGCCGTCTTTTCTGCATCTTCTTCATCCATTAGAATTTGATGATATCCGGCATAACAATCCACGAAAGATCCTATATCATGCTTGGCACAATTGTCGATCAAAATATGGATATTGGGTAATGGGAAATTATCCTTTGGACTTGCTTTGTTGAGATTGCGATAGTCGACGCATACTCTAATTTTGCCGTCTTTCTTTGGCACAGGAACGACATTAGCTAACCAAATAGGATATCGAGTGACTCGAATGACCTTTGCTTCCAATTGTTTGGTGATTTCTTCCTTAATTCTCATACTCATATCAGGCTTGAATTTTCTCAGCCTCTGCTTGACAGGAGGCACCGTTGGATCGGTGGGCAATTTGTGGACCACTAAATCAGTGCTCAAGCCCGGCATGTCGTCATACGACCATGCAAAAACATCTTTGAATTCTATGAGTGCTTTAATTAACTCTTCTCGGATCTTTGGTTCGAGATGGACACTTATTTTAGTTTCTCGGATATTACTCGTGTCCCCTATATTGATGTCCTCGGTATCACTCAAGTTAGGTTTGATTTTTTCCTCAAAGTGAATTAACTCTTTACTAATCTCTTCAAAACCCTCATCTTCATCATATTCTGATTCGTAATCACAATATATTTCTTGAATTATTACTTCAGAACCAGATTGATTTTTAAGACTGGGCTGAAGATTCCTCATGCATGCCATATCACTAGAGCCAGCGTAAAAAGAACTGTATAGAAAAGAAGAAAAAGAAAAGAAAGCTATTAGGAATGATAATAAAAAGGAAACTGCTTTTTATTGGATAACGAAAGATAACAAGGTTTTGCACACTTCAAACCAACTGTAAGATAAACTTTGGGATTACAACCTTGAAATAACCCAAACAAACTGAAAGAAGATCAAAATAAACTACCAAGACTCCTTTCGAATTGGGAGAGGAGTGACTTTCCAATTATTGAGCTTTGTTTCTGGTCCAACGAATTGAACTTCTGCGTTGCTACACCCTTCTCCGCCTTCCAGCATATTCACATCACTAAACAATTTCTCGAACTTTTCAATTAATTCCTCCTCAGGATTGTCCTGGGATTTAGGAATTGTTGTTATCGGGCGATTTTTAGCACCGGTCTTGACAAAAGACTTCGACAGCTGTGGTACTGGTTTTGGAAGAACCCATGCTTGGTGTTTCAACTTCCTGTCCCTTATCACGTCATTGGTGGTAGGTGTGAACCCTAAACCGAATGTTCCCCAGTTCTCGGGGAGAGATACTGTTTGTACAATTCCTTGCAAAGATAAGCCCAGACCTTTGCCGGGTATAAAGCCATTCTTCAGCATTTCATAAGCTACCATGACTGATGTAGAGGATACCTTTGGATTCGCAAGGTATTTTCCTTCTGGAATTTTCTCTACCGACACTGTGTCTGACACTTGGTATACCCATGGTCCTTGGTCAATTTCTGCTCCCTCGACTGGTACAATGGTGCTGTTGTGAGCATTTAAATTTTCTTCTCCATGCACGACTATTTCTTGATGGTCCCATTCAAACTTGACAACCTGATGTAATGTTGACGGGACTGCTTTAGCAGCATGGATCCATGGTCGACCCAACAACAAGTTGTAAGAAACAGTCATGTCCAAAACTTGGAATTCCATTGTGAATTCAACTGGCCCTATAGTTAGTTCCAATACTATGTCGCCAAATGAATCTCTGCTTCCACCGTCAAATCCTCGTACGCAGATACTGTTCTTTTGGATCCTCTCCTCTTTAATTTTCAATTTGTTTAAAGTGGAGAGAGGGCATATGTTTGCACTTGACCCATTGTCAACCAATACCCGGGTTACTATGGAGTTTTCACATTTCACGGTGAGGTAAAGAGCTCTGTTGTGCTCGGTACCTTCCACAGGTAATTCATCATCAGCAAATGTAATTCTGTTTGTCTCAAAGATTCTGTTGGCTATTTTGCCCAAATGATTTACAGAGATCTTTTCAGGAACATGAGCTTCATTCAGGATTTTCATCAACGCCAGACGGTGTTCCTCTGAATGGATCAGTAATGACAACAATGAAATTTGAGCGGGGGTTTTCTTTAATTGATCCACAACAGAATAATCATGGAGCTTCATTTTTCTTAAAAACTCCTCCGCCTCTTCTTCCGTCACAACTTTCTTTGTTGGCATTGGATTGTTTTTAGTTTTCCTCAGCTCTTCGGGAGTAAAACATCTTCCCGAACGAGTCAAGCCTTGTACCTCACACACTTCTTCCTTGATTTCTTTGCCCTTGTACATTACGGTCACCAGTTCATAGTTCCATGGGATGGCTTTGTTGTTGATGATTGGCAGCTGGATTACAGGTGCAATAATAACCCGATCTGTACGTGCTCCTTCCACGAATATAACGGGTTTGTTAGCAACCCCTGGTACTATCACCTTCGGCCTCTCTTGTTTTGCGGCAACTTTGTTCGATGACCCCTCATCGATTATCATAGACGGTTCATCACCACTTTTGTTCTGTTTAGACACCTGCTTCTCCTCCATTAACTGCTTATCTGGCTTGGTTTCATGAGACTTGATCATCATGACAGTTTGTGACGGCTTCTTTGTCTCCCCATTAGCTTGTATGATTTCTATCATGTTAGCCTCTTGATGGGCTGGCATTGGATTTCTATTGATATTTGGAGCTTCGGGGGTTTGAACCTCGATTTTATTAGTATCAATCAGCTCTTGTATTGCATTTTTCAAATGCCAACATTTCTCCGTATCATGGCCTGGTGCACCGGAGCAATATTCACAGCTAATGGTGTAATCCAGATTCTTTGGTGGAGGATTGGGTAGCTTGGATTGTATTGGTCTCAACATGTCTAACTGTCTCAGCCTGTGGAACAGACTAGTGTAAGACTCTCCCAATGGAGTGTAAGTTTTCTTTTTCTGTTCCCTTTCTCCCCTGAATGCTGGCCTAGGCCTGAAACCTGGTCCGGGATAAGCTCGGGGGTAGGTATTTGGTGTGACAGGAGCACGCCAATTGGTGTGAACAGGTGGCTGATTGTATGCTTGAGCGTGGTTAATGGCGAAATGAGGCTCTGAAGGGTGATAGTAATGTTGGGATGAATCATGGTGGTAAGCTGATTGGCGAGGTCGTTGCTGATTATAGTAAAGCGGTGAACCCCTGGGTCCCGGCCAAATTCCTGAATCAACTACGGTTGCTTCCTCCCTCTTCTTTCTTCCGATTCCTCCTACCCCGCCTTGAATAGCTTGAGTAGTTGCCTTAATTGCTGAATAGCTCATGATTTTGTTTGTCTTGAGGCCTTCTTCCACCATACCTCCCATCTTCACTACCTCGTTGAATGATTTTCCAACCGCTGAAACCAAGTGGGCGTAGTAAGTTGGTTCCAAGGCTTGGAGGAAGTAGTCTACCATTTCGCTCTCCTTCATAGGAGGATCCACTCTTGCTGCCTGTTCTCTCCACCGAAAACCATACTCTCTGAAACTTTCATTGTGTTTCTTCTCAAATTTGGTCAAAGATAATCGATCTGGGATGATTTCCAGATTGTATTGGAAATGGTATGCGAATGCCTGTGCCAGGTCATCCCAGGTGTACCATCTCCCATGGTCCTGGCGTGTATACCACTCCAAAGCTGATCCGCTTAAACTTTGACTGAAGTAAGCCATCAATAATTCATCCTTTCCCCCAGCTCCTCGCATCTTGCTACAGAAACCCCTTAAGTGGGCTACTGGGTCGCCGTGCCCGCTGTATAGGTCAAATTTGGGCATCTTGAAGCCAAATGGCAATTGTACATTAGGGAATAGGCATAAATCTTTGTATGCTACACTGACTTGCCCACCTAATCCCCGCATGTCTCGGAACGATTGTTCTAGACTTTTGACCTTCCTGAACATCTCTTCTTGTTCAGCATTTTTGGCTGGCTTGTCAATTTCGGTTGGGAGATCAAACCGAGGAGCAGTTGAATTGATTTCGGAGGCTTTGAAGGTGGGCTCCGGGGGGTAATATTGGTTGTCTTGGGCCTGAAATGTAGGCTCACTAGGAGATTTGTGAAATGTAGCAGGGGGAGGTGCTACGAAAACAGGAGTCATAGGTGGAGGAAGGTACGGAACTGGTTTTGGAGGTGGAGACTGTGGTGTCTGAGAGGTGGTGCCTCGGTAGTGCTGATAAATGGGGAAACTTGGGGATAATTCAGTGGTGATATTATCCTGAGTTTGGATCATTGATGGAGCAGGGTTATTTGGGTAAGATGGGGGTAACTGTCCTGTAGACCAAGCTTGGTACATTTCAGCCATTTGCTGCTTGAGCTTAAGCATTTCTTCTTTCATTTTCCCGACATCCATCTCTTCTATCTCCATACCTGTGTCAACATCTGGGATAGACATACTTTCGGGTATTGGTCCTTTTGATCTTGTATGATAGTGATAATATGCCAGTATACTCTTTAGAGAAACTAACTGGTTGAATTCTGAAAATGAACAAACTTGTTAGTTTTGAGAGTTTAACACATATATAATCACACGTTGAGATGCAATGCTCCTAGACAAATAATCCCTTTCTATTATGCATTCGCTCGGTTGCTTGTGTCGTCCCAGCTTTCTTGAAATTGAAAAATTGTCATTCGCTTTTATTTACTATATATATCTTTATCGTGGTGGTCGAATCTTAGAGATTGCCTACGTATCATGTCAAATATGAATCAGACCTTGCGTAGTTCGGACCAAAGTCAATCATGTTTATTTATTACACAAAGATGGAATTACATTTGAAAACTTTAAGAAAATAGCTTGAAACACACACACTTAAATCAAAATAAAAGATACAATTCATAACATCTCACAAAATGCCCCACTTTCCACTTTTGTTCTCTAATATTGGATTATCTGCTCAATGTGGGGCTTGACCTGGATGGCCTCCCAGCGTACGATACATCCTTTCCAACTCCATTGCTAGATGACGAGCAAAAGTGGGCGCATGCTCTGTAAACCTTTCATAATCCATTCCTTGGCAGTTTACATAACTTTGAGATGTGAAGACTGCCAAGTCGTGGATTTGTGCCCTGAAACCTTGGAGACGTTGGTCTTGGTCTTGCAATTGCTGCTGACGAGTGGTGGCTATGTCTCTGACACGGTTTTCACGATCTAAAGCTGATTCTAATAGAGCTCGGAGTCTGGCCTGCTCTAATCTTGCTTGTGATCTTTCCCTGTCGAGGTCTGCTTGTTGGTATTCTCTGTTGCATCTTCTTGCCTCTTCTAGTTGTGCACGAAGCTGGTCTTCTGATCGCATCCAATAGTCTTTTTCCTTCTTGAATTGAGCCTTGTCTTTTTCGGATTGCCTATCCTGGCGTTCCTTGTTAGATCTGGCTTCTTCATTTAATTGTTGGATCCTTTCTTTTGCTTTGCTCAATGCCCTTTCGTTTTCCGCAAGAATGGAATCATAATATTGCATTTTTTCGAAGAGATTGGCGATGATTTTTTGATCCTTCCAGCTTCTCTTTGGCGTTTCAGAGACTCTTTTCATTTTTAGGAATCGAGCATGAAGATTTTCATTCTCACAAGCTAGACTCTTTTTCTCGCCTTTGGCTTCTTGTTCTTGCAAATCTTTCTCCAAACTGAGGCTTCTTAGATTTTCTTTTAGGGCATGGATAGTGGCTTTGTACCCTTTTTCTTTTTCTCCCCAGATTAACCGCTCTTGGATTTTATCATTGAAATTTTGAACATGGGGTCTTTTTGTTGGCCTTTTTAGCTCAGGTTCTGGTACATCATCCACGCGAGACCGCTTTTCGAACCACCTCGCATATCCAGGATTTATCTCACCCTTGGTAGTGTCTAGGACTTGAGTATCACTTTTCAAGTATCGGCACCCATTCCACATTTGCTGAAGTGAAGCTTCGGGAATAGTGGCTTCTGGGTGTAACTCGATTACTTGCATACTCAAATCTTCCTCATCAGGAACTATTTGATATCTCCCTAGTTGCCTTAGGACTCTTAGTGGTGCATACGGCTGAATGCTTCTCAATCCCAATAGTAGTAGATAACTATTTGAGGTTGACATATGTATTACTTCTCTCATCGGGAGCCATCCCAGAGTCCATTCAATTTGATTTGCCGTTAAAGCCTTTAGATGAGATACCCATGCTTCTATCCCTTCTGGAGCTTGATAATTTTTTGTTCTTTCCTCATAGCTCTCGATGCAATTAGCTTTGTTCGACCCATACTGTATGATCTTGGGTTGTTGTTGGAGATGTTCAATCACCCACATTTGCAACAAAATTTTGCATCCTTCGAAAACTTTCGCTCCTGATTTGCATAAAGTCAAAGCCCGATAAATATCTGATAGAATGATGGGGACAAGGGTGTGATTTTCTTTAGTGGTGAGGATTTGCACAACTTTTGCGGTGCGAATATCAATTGTTCGCTCTTTATTTGGGAAGACCATGACTCCTAGAAAAGCCACCATGAAAGCAAATCGACGGTGCATCTGCCAAGTGTCTTTGTTTTGCTTATTAGTAAGGCCTTTCTCATGAATTTCGAACCCATCTGACTTTCCAAACCTGGAATACAAAAAATTGAAGGAACAACATCCATTGATGACATTGCTTTTCCTGATTTGACTGCTGATGTTCAGAAGACCGAAGAATCGATGTATTGAAGGAGCCTTTGTGAATATCAAGCTTTGATTTCTTAAACTTCCGTCAAAACCAACATAGCCAGCTATCTCCTCTAATGTAGGAGTAAGCTCGAAGTCAGAGAAACGAAAAACATTGTGAACAGGATCCCAGAAAGTTACTAATGCCGTAATCAGATCATCCCGAGGCTCAACTTTCATAATGTCCGTGAGATTTCCCAAATGCTTGACGACCCATTTTTGACCGTCTTCGCCTAAATCATACCACCACATTTGAAGCTGACATAGAAATTCCTCCGTACTTGTGGATGAGGGGCTTTGTGTAGTGCTCATTTTGTATCTGAAATTTAATTTTAATAAAGTCAAAATTTATACTAAAAATCATTTTCGAAATTTTTTCTTTTATTTATTAAAAAAAAATTTAAAACTATATTTTTTCGAAATTTTTAAAGCAACCCATTTTATTCCTTTCTCCTTATCAAGATTTTATTTAAGCTGGTCAACAAGCATGTTCGAGGCGAATGAATGCACAAATAACAAATAGGATGCATCATGATGATTCTTTTAATTTTGGGTTCACCTGTCCTAGACAGACCCAACCCCTGTGTTGAGTCTCCAAGGCCAAATGCATATGATGCAAATATTCGTTCCTACTAGGGATCCGGTACATGGCTGAGTTATTCTAAGTGTAAAACCTTAGGTTGATTGTTCTAAACCTGGCTTACCCAAACGGACAGTTTGAGCCGAAGCGGGGGCAACGTACCGGGAGCACGAAAGTCTGCCCGGCCTAGTTACTTGTCCCAACTCCGTCTTATTTGGTATGACTTTAACAGAAAGGTGGGTCACGCGCACGTGTACACCATAAATTCAGAAGACTCAGAAAGAAGGGGGTTTCGTAGCAGTTGTATATATTCACAATTCAAATAATATTAAAGCGGTAAAAAAAACATTTAGCATATTAGCATATAAACAGTTGAAAATTATATAGTAAGTAAAGCCAATAAAAACAGATATTTTAAGCTCGAATTCTTTAAACCCTGAACCAATGGTTCTGGGTTACAATAACAGTTTTGTCCCCAGCAGAGTCGCCAGAGCTGTCGCACCTCCTTTTTCCCGCGCCCGCTGGGGCGCGTGGGGAGTTTTCTCCAATTAAAGGACAGTCGAAACCGGATTTGTTTATTTGTTTCAGAGTCGCCACCTGGGAATTTTGAGGCGTCCCAAGTCACCAATTATTATCCCTGAATCGAGGAGTATATGACTCTGTTTATTTTTTTTCTGCGAACCAGAAATCCTGAGTAAGGAATTCTGTTAATCCGGAAGAAGGTGTTAGGCATTTCCGAATTCCGTGGTTCTAGCACGGTCGCTTAACTGTTTTTTATTAATGGCTTAATTATCTTGATTTTATTAAATACTTTTTGTTACGTGATTTTTCTACCGCTTTTACTTATCGTGATTAAGGACCCTTCTTTGAATCGAATTACGCGTACGTATATTCGTGTTACAAATTTAAAAATGCGGAATTGTGTCACGCGTACGTGTACACAATAATTTTTGATAATATATTAAGCAATCATTTTTCCGAGATTGTGTTGAATCAAGAATATTTATTTTTCTTGAATAGTGAACCGTACATCTCGGGTTTTTATGAAATTGATTTAACGCCTTTGGATAAATCCTTTTATTAAATATTCGTTCGAAATTGCGCGTACGCATAATCCGAATTTTTTGCTTTTAAAAATATAATCAAGGTACGCGAACGTATCCCTAATTGCGCAAAAATATTTGCAATGATATTAAGGATTTTTCCACAAATTATTTATTATATCCATACATTTTTATGTGAAAATCATGATAAATTCCCATTTAAGGTTTCAAAGAATTTACAATATTAAAAGTTGATCGTTGATTATATTTTTCGAATATAAATAATTTATTCCAACTGTTCAAATTCAAAGGACATAATAAGAATATGATTAATACTATCTTTAAAAACAAATATGACATATATATATACATGCCAAAGAATAAATGGCATATGAAACTGAAAATAAATGATTCATAAAGGAAGGAAATATTTTCCGAGAATTTTCATTGTTTACTTAATGCAAATTCTATTTCTAATTATCAATGATGTAAAGTGTGGCAATTTATGCTTGTACATCTCTTTTCATTCTCATACACTCACTTTTAGTCTAATAGGCCTAATTATTTGGTCACTTTGTTTTATGAAAGTAGATAAGCATCGAATTTATAGAAAAGACATTATTATGCAAGTTAATTCAACAAAGTTACCTTACATGCAACCCAACTATTTGGCGTAAACATTCATAACGTTTTACCATCATGACGAGCTATATCATATTACCTTTCGCCAACGTTTATACCCACATCTATTATATAAAAAATATACCATCAACACCATCTTAACCTTATTTAACAAATAAATATCATTATTGTAGTTTTCTACATCACTTCTTACTTAACTAACAACAAAATTAAATAATGACCAACATTCATGCCATATTCCCTATTTGGACAATTTATTAAACTAATGAGATAATGAACTAATATTATTACAAACCTTTATACAAACTTTCAAAGTAAGACAATTAGCTCATAGCTATCAAATTGAATTCACTACTAATTAACTAACATGAAAAAAAATGAAATTTAAATTAATGAACTTGGACAAATAGAAAATAGACTTTCAGTTCAAGCTTCACTGATGAGTCATGTTGAATCTCTTTCCAACTTAAAATTTAAAAGACATATACCTGAAAATGAAGGTAGGAGGAGTAAATTTCAGCAGTAGCAACAGTAACACACTCAGCCAAATATCAGTATTCCCACAGATTTGAACAATAATAAGACCCGAAGAAAATAGATGCACAGTATAGTATTTTAAAAGACACTTCAGATTTTAACTGAACAGTGGAATCACACAAAGTTGAACAGATTCAACACAAGAACAACATTTCAGATTTCAGCTTTTCTTCAGTTTCAAATTCAGTTTGTTTCTGATTTTCTGTTTCTGCTGCTGTATCTGTGTGTGAGTGTATATGTGAGTGTTCTATTTTCTGTTTCCTTTCTTTAAAATCTCATCCCTCAAAATCTCTTAAAAATTCTCTCTTAAAAATTCTCTCTGTCTTTCTTTTTCTTTCTTAAAATCTTCCCTCTGAAAAATTCTGCCCTCTAACTGTCTGTCCAGCTCCTGTATTTATACAGGGCTGGTCCTAGGCAATTTAAGTGCTTCTTGGACCCCCTTCTTCTTTTTAAAATCAAAAGTTCCATTAAAAAACTGCTTTTGAATAAATTAAATGACCCTATCCTGATTTTAAGCAGCCCCATTATCCCTTGTTCCCCCTTTATTACTTAAATATAGCCATTAATATTACATTATAATATACTAGCATTAACACCCTGTTTTTTACTGTTTCATTCTCAGAAATGCCCCTGACCTACTGTTATTACTTGAAAAATCAGAACCCACTGTAAAACAGATTCTACAATCTGTATAGACTTAACTATCTTTCTGATTTACAGCTATAACCAATCCTATGATTTTGAGACAGTATATTACATCTCTAATGGCTGATTGACAAAAACTGAATTTAAACAGGGAATTCTCAACTGAACAAAAACAACCTTAACATTTTACAGAACATGCAGGATTCTTTCAACTGGAATTCAAAACTGAATTAAAAGCAAACAAATACAGGAGCATTGTCAATATACTGACAATGTCCCGTTTAGAAAACAACAATACATCATACATTTGAATTCACTAATTCATAAACAAACATGATTTAATTGACGAATACTAATCAATTGACTATTTACAACATTTGTCAATAATTAGTCTAAACAATAGAAGCAGACTGTTTCAGTCAACATTTTCAGAAATGAAAAATTCGTAATATAACTAATCGACGAACTTAATCGAGTCGATTACACACATTGTAAACAATCACAATCAATAGAAACAATTCACATTCTGATCAAGTAGATAGGTAAGAAACAGTAATGACAGAATTAATCAAAACACAAATATAAAAAATTAACAAGCTATTAATACAGACAACAATATACGTAGAATACACAAAATAAATAGAAAAATACCTCTGAATTTTAATTTTAATCCGACTCGAACTCAACTTGGATTTCGGATTTTTTTGTTTGAAATCAAACTGACCTTAGTCGAAGTATTTTCCACTGAAAATACTTCGACTAAGGTCGATTAAACCTCAATCTTCATCATAATCTGAACCGAATCCGGAAGTTTGGTATTTTTAGGGTTCTTAAAAACTCGATTTGGGATTTAACCATTTCTGGTCAGATTCGAGAAGAACCAAACATGACACAATGGTGAGGGTAGCCTAGGGGTCATTTGGTGCTAGTTTGAAACGGATCTGAGTTCGTCCTTGTTTGGTCCGAATCTTCAAAATAAGATTCGAGAAGTTCAGAGCTGATTCGAACCAAACTAACTTCAGATCCATAACAAGGGTTGTTAGGGGAAGCCATGGTGTTAATTTGGGGCTGATTGGTTTAGATCAAGTTTTCAGGCCAACCTTCGATTTAAGATTCGAAGAGTTGTGGCCTGATTCGAAGGAAACTAAGGTTGGATTCGTGTAGGGGAGGTTCAGGAGGTCCTAGGGTGTTAAGTTGGTGACCGGCGGCGTTGATGCCGCCGGGTTTCAGGCGAAGGGGAATAGGGGCGGCTAGGGTTAGGGGTCTGTTTGGAACGATGATGAACAGGAGCGGAGAGGGGGGTGGGTGTTCAGTTAGGGGCTGGGTAGAGGCTTGGGATTTATATAGGGGTGGGGTGGACTGGTATTGTCCGTTGGATCAAGTAGAATGGATGGATGAGATCTACTCACTTAACCAAACGGTGTCGTTTGGTTTAGGTTAGGGGGACAGGTTGAACCGGGTATCGGATCGGGTAAGGGTCTTGGGTTAGGGTGATGAGATCTTGGCCGTTGGTTGGATTTAATCCAACGGCCCTTGATAAGGGGTAACCAAACGACGTCGTTTGATTCTGTTTTGAATTGGACCGGACATGGTCATTTGGATTGGGCCTGATTTTGTTTAGAAAATTTGGCCCAGATCCGTTTTTGCCCATTTAATACCACTCTTTTTAATTTCCAATTTAATTCTTCAATTATTAAAAATCCTAATTAAAATTATAAAAACAAAAAATTACTCCTTCAAAATATTAATCAACCTTTAACAATTTAACACATAGACAAAAAATATTAATCACATAGTGAAACATTAAAATTAGAACAAACGCATATTTTTTGTAATTTTATTTAAATTAACTCTTAAATGCATAATTAAATCCTATATGCATGCAACATGTATTTTATTTTATTTTTTGATTTATTTTGACAAAATAAACATTTACGGACATAACACAAACATTTAACACCACGCAAATTCAAAAATTACACAGTAAAAGAAATTTATTTTATTTTTTTTGATTTATTTTTGGAGTAGTTTTCGTTAAAGCAAAAATCACGTGCTCACAATTATTATCAAATTTCTCTGAATTCCCTTGGTTCTGTTGCCCTCTTTGTCTTCTTTTGTTGACAAGCATGTTAACACTCTCCATGGCATTCACTTGGCGCGGATTTTGAACTTGTTGCAATTGTGCCTTTGCTAGTTGGTTCATTGTAGTTGTCAACTCAGCTATAGCCTACCCATGATCATGTAATTCCTTATGCAAATAGGTAACCGTGGGGTCACCCTGGGGCATATTGGCTATACTTTTCCAAGCGGAAGAAGTGTCAGCCATCTCGTCAAGAATGTCACAAGCCTCATCATACGACAGCTTCATGAAGTTTTCCCCAGCAAGTTGGTTCACTATGCATTGGTTTGTTGTATTAATTCCCCGGTAGAAGGTTTGTTGGATGATAAACGTCAATACCACACAAGAGGGGGGGGGTGATTTGTGTGGTACCCAATTTTTTGATCTAGAAGAACCTGGTTCTTCTAGGTGTTCTAACTGCTACTGTTGCGGAATTAAAAGTACAAAAAATAAAGAAAACAAAGATTTTTTTACGTGGAAAACACCTGGCTCAAAAGGTGAAAAAACCACGACCTACTACTCAGTAGGATTTTCCCAAACATCCACTAAAATCACTGAGCCAAAACAACATTTACAAAAATCTTTGTAAACCTAAGGATTAACTCTAATCCCTATGCAGCACACAACCTCAACTGTTGCGACACTTTCAAGTTAGCCTATAACTTGAACACTCAAAGTACCTATTATAAATGCTTCTATGAAAGCTGAAAAGGTACAACTTTAAACCACCTACTACAATTGAACTAGAATAAGAAAAAATACAATGGAACTGGTTCTTCTATCTCGTTCAAGTAGCTTCAGGTTTGCACACTTGAATTACACACGAACTGCTTGCAAAAAGTGTTGCTATTTTGCTCCCTATTCACGTTTAACTTTTGCGTATGTGCAACACCTGTAAAAGAGAACAATCACTGTTATTTAATGAGTTAGTAATCAGAGTTTGATTGAGACTCAATTGCTGATCTTCCATCGAAGTTGAGTCCTAGTTCAATACAAACTCCAACCCTATCCTTTATCCGGATTGTGTGATTGTGTCCTCTTCCCATAAGGAGACTTTCTCTCCTCATCCGATATGTAACCTTTTCGATCAGTTCAGGAGATATTGCTACTTGATTACTGAGACTTATCTCCTTCACGTGTATCTCACATGTCTAGGTTGATAAATATTATGTCTCACATGATGAACCTGGTCCATGACTGAGTTCATTTGTCATTCTTCAAAACTTCACCTGAACTTGGGCCAACAAATTCTCCCTTTTTGATGATGACAAACTCTGTGCTTTTACTGATCAAAGAGCCTGTAGGAACTCAACTTGACCATCAACAAATTAACTTAGAATTTTAACTTATCATCAAGGACCAGATTTAATTAGGTTATAAATATCACATTATTCAGAATAAAGAGTAAAGCACAATATATCTTCCCCCTTTTGACATCGTCGAAAAGTTGCATGCATTGTGAATTCCAGATTTTAGTAATTACTCATGGCCACTTGGGCAACTACAAGTGAAAACATGGATGAAATCATCAATAATCAACAAATATATTCAAACTATTAAGAGCAAAATCTTCATAGAACAAGAGAACCAGCAACTGTCATTGATAAGATATGTTTCCACCAACAAACCACAAAAAGAAAGAAAAACTTCCAAAGCATGAGCAAAAAAACGAAAAAGTCAACAACTGGACATCCTAAAGCTTGGAGGAACTAGAGGGCTGGGTTTGGAGAAGGTTGAGCATATTCTGAAGCATCCCATCACTCTTCTCCTTTTCTTTTGCTAGCTCAGTTCTAAGGCCATCTATTTCAGTTTCTAGTTCAGCTACACGAGCCTGGAGCCGAGCAATTTTAGCATCCTTAGATCCACACTCTTGAACCAAAGCCCTAACCTTGCTGTTCACAGGTGTCTTCAGAGATGAACCAGGTTCAACTGGGGTGACATTGACTGGATAGTCACAAGCCAGAAGAGTCTTGACGCCAAAGTGTTCCTTGCTTGATGCCATCTACCATTTCTTTAAAGGCACATTCAGCCTATCCAGAACAGTAGTCAATATGAACCCATATGGGGTGGCATGAGCCTTGGAGCCATTTATGACCCTGTCCAGTAATTTGACAATAAAGGTAGGACAATTGACCTGCATTCCTCTCATAAGGCACTCCATAAGAACCAGGTCCATGTAGTTGGCAGTGTGCCTCCTCTCCTGTTTGGGCAGCATGCACTTGTTAACAAATTTGAACAAGACCTTGTGCTCAGGCCTCATCTCACTTTTCTGCACAAACCTGGCTTCAGGCACATCTTCAGTAGTTGCGGCATCACAAAAATTCCTAGTGATTTGAAGAGCAATAGGGAGAGAATCTAGACATGGCCACCTTTGCCTTGTATAATCATCATACCCCTCACTAGGTATGTCTAGAATCTTACCCAATTTGAGTGCATCAAACTGCACCCTTCCTCCTTTCACTATACTGGTGACTACCCCATTCTTCACTGTGGCATTGGCCATAAACTCAATCAATTATTTTCTAGCTAGCCTCCCATCCATTTCAAGGATCATGTCCTTCCAACCTTGTGCAGCTAGGGCATCCACCAGTCTTCTCATTCCTGGCTCATCCAGGTCTCTCAACAGTCTTCCTTTCAAAAATTTCTTCTGCCAAAGATGGCAAACCTTTCTTGTTCCTTTTCAGATTCCTCTTCTTCTTCTTCCTCAGTAATTTTTACCTGCTAGATCTGGTTCTTTTGGCTAAAGAGGGTTCATCAGATACAACTTCAGAGGAAGACTTCTTGGAAGAAGCCTTGGCCCTTTTTGGTTTGGGTGTAGGAACCTCCACAGTTGTTCCCCTTTCTTGATGGACCAATTCCATCTCCTCCTCTTCTTCTTCTGCAACCTCAGAACTCTCCACAGCCTTTGCTTTTCCCTTCTCCTTCTTTTTCTTCTTGCTTTCTTCCAAAGCTTTCTGTAAATCAACTTCACTTTGTCTGACCCTGCTTCTAGTGGCTCTTCCCTTAGGTACTGAAGGTACAGTAGGTTTTGGGAATGACATTTTGCTTTTTTTTTGTTGGCTTGGAAGCAGTTGGAGCCTTTTGTGTGGAAGCTTTATGCTTCTTTGGATCATAACCAGCCCCAACCCTCTTCAGAAGATCAACCAATGTTTCCTCAATAGATGACCCAGGTTCATCTTGTTGCTTGCTTAGATGCACAAGCCCTTCAGTCACCTCCCCAGAACCACTTCCCCCCTGACTTGTTCCCATATTCTTCAACACCTCCACAGATAGCCAAAACTTTTTCTTTCCCATTTCCCCTCTCATCACCACTTGCTCCCTATCTCTTTTTCTTTCTTTTTACCTCCACTTATACTAGATTCATCCCCCTTTACATCTTTGACAGGACCAACCAAGAAAAACCTATTTTCTACATTTTCAACCACAATAGAGAGTACCACACAAGAACTTACCTCACCAGGGGTTTCTTGAATTTTGGCAGTATCAGAAGACCCATGTTCTTCTCCTTCGTTGGCAGAAATAAAAGCTTCAAACTCAAAACTTGAGTCAGATTCTTGAGTAGGACTTTCCTTCCTCTGGCTACCCTTCAATTTCTTATTTAGAACTTTTCTTAGAGCTACAGAAGCTATAGTTTTTCTGGCCAACATTTTCTGCCTACAAAACCTAGGTTTTGGGGTTTCACTAAGGGGTGTAGATGAGGATGTATTCGAAGGGGATACTGGTGGGGGAGTGCCAGGATTATCTTGGGGGTTAGTCATGGTGGATTGTTTCTTAAGAAAAATTTGGGAATTTTGGAGAGAAGAAGGGCAATCAGAGTTTGAGAAGAGTTTTGACGATTATGGACAAATGAAGAAGAGGTGTGGCGTGTATTTAAAGATGATTAGACTTAAATACAGTAATGACAACCTTTTCAGAGGTCAATTAGAAGTCTAATCAAGATGTAATTCCGGTCTCTTAGCGATTATTAGGCAACACTAGATTTTAGGCAAAAATCTCGGTTTCTAGAGTTCTAGGGGAACGAAACTGGTTCAATGCTCAACGGATAGAATTTCTGGGAATTTGATGAATGTAGGACTTCTGTTCATGATTGAAAAAATAATCTTTCTAATTTTGCAGAGTATAGAAAACATACCCGAGCTTTTCATATGAACACATACTGATGAACCAAGTTCTTTATATAGAACTCTCTTGAACATGCCTCAAATGCCAAAATAGAAGAAACTTTGTAAGAGATCAGTGAGTCATACACATGTCACAGGAGTATACTAATTAAAGTATGAAACTGAGTAAGAATTGGTCTAGATATTTACACAAAGTTAGAACTCCTAACCAATATATATATATATTTTTTTTTTCATTGTGCATTCTGAACTGGACCTATTAGGTGATCTTAATCATCCCTAACTCCAACCTGTTCCTCTCAAAGTTTTCCCTACTCAGTGCTTTAGTGAAGATGTCAGCTATTTGTTTATCAGTAGCACAGAATTCTATTGAAATCAATCCTTTCTCATAGTTATCTCTTAAGAAGTGGTGTCTAACATCTATGTGCTTAGTCTTCTTATGATGAACAGGGTTCTTTGTCATACTTATAGCACTAGTGTTATATATAATATTGGAGTACATCCCACTTCAATTCCAAAATCTACCAGCTATTGTTTGAACCATAGCAATTGAGCACAACAGGAAGCAGCAACAACATACTCAGCTTCAGCAGTAGATAGGGCCACAAAATTTTGCTTTTTGGTAGCCCATGACACAAGACATGAACCAAGTAAATGTGCCATACCTGAGGTGCTTTTCCTGTCCACTAAGAAACCTGCATAATCAGCATCAACATATCCAATTATATCAAAATTACTATCTTTAGGATACCAGAGACATAGATCAGTGGTGCCTTTCAGATATCTCAGTATCCTCTTTACCGCAGTCAAGTGGGACTCTTTTGGATTTGCCTAAAAACGAGCACAAAGCCCTACACTGAAAACGATGTCAGGTCTGCTTGCAGTAAGATACAAGAGTGAACCAATCATACCCCTATACAACTTTTGATCGACTGATGACCCAGGTTCATCAATATCTAATTTGGTGGCAGTTGCAATGGGTGTGTCTATTTCTTTAGATTCCTCCATTTTAAACGTTTTGATTAGCTCTTTTGTATACTTCTGCTGATGGATCATGGTTCCATTTGGACTTTGTTTGATCTGCAAGCCTAAAAAGAAGTTAAGTTCACCCATCATGCTCATTTCAAACTCACTGTCTATTAGTTTTGCAAAGTCCTTACTCAGCCTATCAATGGTAGCCCCAAATGTGATGTCATCCATATATATTTGCACAACAAGGAGATCTTTACCCTTTTCCCTTAAAAATAAGGTACTGTCAATTTTACCTCTTTTGTAACCATGCTCCAGTAGGAATTTGGATAGTCGTTCATACCAAGCTCTTGGGGCCTGCTTGAGCCCATAGAGAGCCTTGTCTAACTTGTACACATGCTCAGTACATTCCTTACTCTCAAACCCTGGAGGTTGTTTCACAAACACTTCTTCCTTTAGGTGGCCATTCAGGAAGGAACTTTTGACATTCATCTGATTAAGAGTGAATTCTATGTGTGCTGCAAAGGCTATGAGGAGTCTGATTGCCTCTAATCTTGCAACTGGAGTAAATGTCTCATCATAGTCTATGCCCTCCTCTTGGCTGTATCCTTGTACCACCGGTCTTGCTTTGTTTCTTGTAACTGTTCCATCTTTATCAAGTTTGTTTCTGAAGACCCATTTTGTACCAATGCCTGATCTGTCCTTGGGTCTCGGAACTAGATGCCAAACTTGACTTCTTTCAAATTGGTTGAGTTCATATTGTATTGCATTCACCCAATCTGCATCCTGCAAAGCCTCAACAATATTTTTTGGTTCAATAAGAGATAGAAAAGCATCAAAAGCACACAGATTCTTTAGATGTGATCTAGTTTTGACTCCAGATGTTGGATCAGTAATAATGTTCTCAATGAGATGAGAACTTTGATACTTGTGAGGTTTTACAACCAACTGGTTTCTGCTAGATGTCTCCCATGTTCTATTGCTGAGGAACAGGTTCATGAACAAGTTCCTCTAGGGGGTTTGATTCAATTTCTCCTTGACTAGTTCCCCCTGTCAGGTTGCCCTGATTTGAAGGACCTGTTCTATCACCTGATCCTTCTTTTGATGCCACTTTGACTTGTACTGGGGATTCAGTCAATTCTTTTACCAATCCAATGGCTTTATTTTCATGTTCCTATCTCCCAGAAAGAATGTTAGTTTCATCAAATACTACATGTACACTTTCTTCTACACACAGTGTTCTTTTATTAAACACTTTATATGCTTTGCTATGTGAAGAATATCCCAAGAATACTCCCTCATCACTTCTGGGATCAAGCTTACCTAGGGAGTCTTTTCCATTATTGTGCACATAGCACTTGCAACCAAATGCCCTAAGATGGGATATGTTTGGTTTTCTCCCTTTAAGTAACTCATAGGGAGTCTTCTCTACCAGAAGTCTGGTCATACATCTATTGATTATGTAACATGCAGTGTTTACGGCCTCGGCCCAGAAGCTGTGGGGCAATTTACTAGAAAGCAGCATGGTTCTAGCCATGTCCTCCAGAGTTCTATTCTTCCTTTCAACAACTCCATTTTGTTGAGGGGTCCTAGGGGCAGAGAAATTATGATCTATACCATTTTCATCACAGAATTCAGCAAACTTGGAATTTTCAAATTCAGTTCCATGATCAGACCTAATGGATGCAAGTTGATTTCCTAATTGTTTCTGAGTTTTTCTAACAAATGCAATAAAAATGTCGAATGCTTCATCTTTGGAGGTTAGAAATAGAACCTAGGTAAATCTAGAATAATCATCGACAAGCACCATTACATATTTCTTTCCACCTCTGCTCATGGTTCTCATTAGACCACATAGATCCATATGGACCAGTTCTAACGACTTGGTTGTACTTACCATTTTCTTGCTTTTGAAGGATGATCTTACCTGCTTCCCCCTTGCACATGCCTCACAAACTTTGTCTTACTTGAACTTGATATTAGGTAACCCTATCACCAAGTCTTTAGAGACTAATTTGTTTAGCTGATTTAGACTTGCATGAGCAAGTCTTTTGTGCCACAGGAAAGGATCATTAACCAACATACTTAAGCAAGTGAGTTCATTTTCTGAGAGAGTATACAAATCTACAATATAAATATTGTTAACTCTTTTTTCCTGCAAAACAATCTTGTCAGTGGCAAGGTTAATCACAAAGCATTTGGTAGAGTTAAAAGCTACAAGATTACCTCTGTCACACAATTGTGACACACTTATTAGGCTATATTTCAAGTCATCTATCAGGTAGACATTCTCTATGGAATGAGAATCTGTTTTGCCTACCTTTCCAACCCCAATGATCTCACCTTTCTTTACATTACCAAAGGAGACATTACCTCCTTTTAAGTCCTCAAGTGAAAGGAACTGGTCCTTGTTCCCAGTCATATGTTTTGAGCAGCCATTATCCATATACCATATTTGGCTCCTCCCTTTCACTTGGACCTGCAAAAAGAAATCAGGGGTTAGTCTTAGGAACCCAAACTAGTTTGGGTCCCTTTCTATAGGCAAAAGGATGAATCAAATTCCTTCTTACCCACCCAGACAACTTGTTTTTCTCTTGAACAAAGACTTCGTTCTTTTGACTGGCTTTTATTTTGCATTACATTCATTTTTGTAATGGCCAGTCTTGCCACAGTGTGTGCAGATTTATTTTCAGGAAGAGTGAGATACTTGCTTCTAGAGTCCCATTTTGGAGCTTGAGTCCCATAGCCAAGTCCTCTTTTGTTGCTACTGTGATGCTCTTGCAGCCAAGAGAGTGCATCAGAAGCCTTGTTCCACTTGCAAGTTCTGTCTAGTTCATGTTTCAACTTTCCCAAATCTTCCTTCAGGACTTTGATGAGTTCATCTTTCTTATACAATACATCTTTCATTTTTCCCAAGTTTTCTTCTAGAGTGAGATATGTGTGATCAGCTTTTTTCTTTCCTGTTCCTAGTTTCAGTTTTAAGTTTTCAGACCTAAGTTCTAGGACACTGTTATCAAGTTCAAGAACCTAGTTCTTCAACTCAGCATTTGTGTTATCACTCTCATTAGACCTAGACTCTAGACTTTTGCATTTTGCTTTTAGGATCACACATTCCCTAGACAAAACTTCTTTCTCATTGTTAATTATCTTAGACTCATCAATGAAGTCTAGTAGTAGCTCAACCAACTTTTCTTTAAACAAAAATTTAATCTTATTTTTGAGATGAAGGATACTTACCTCTTGTTCATCATCTGATTCTCCGATGACCATCAGTGCTTGCTCTTCTTCAGCTTCATCTTCCGAATCTTCATATGAAGTTTCTCCCCAAGCAACAACCATAGCCTTGGTTGAACCTTTGTTCCTTTTTGGTTGAACCTGTTCCTTCTTCCGATTCCTTCGTTCAGCCCTTTCTTTCTTCCACTCAATTTTCCATTGAGGGCAGTTCTTAATTATGTGATCAGTCTTACCACACTTGTAGCAACCCTCATAGGTCTGTTTCTCAGGAGCTCTTGACTTGTTGAAGGTTGTACCTCTTGAAGAACCATTTCCTCTCATCAGGTACCTTTTGAATTCTCTAGTGGTCATAGCCATCTCATCATCTTCCAGATATGAACCTTCAGCAATTCTGAGAGCTAGGATTCTCTCCTTCTTGGGTGTATCTATCTTCATGGTTTGCTTTCTCAGTTCATAAGCAGTAAGATTTCCAATCAGTTCATCTAGTCTGAGAGTAGCAATATTCTTGGATTCTTGAATGGCCGTGATTTTGCTTTCCCATGAGACTGGCAGAACCCTTGTCAGGATTTTCTCAACATTGTCTTCTTCAAGAATAATCCTTCCAAGGGACTTAAGTTCATTTGTCAGTGTAGTGAACCTAGTATACATCTATTGGATAGTTTCTCCTTATTTCATAGTAAAATTCTCATATTGAGAATACAACAGTGTTCCTCTGGATCTTTTCACTTGAGGTGTTCCTTCATGAGCCACTTGCAAAGTGTCCCATATCTCTTTGGCAGCAGTACAACTTTAGATCCTATTGTACTCATCTAGACCTTGTCCACACACAAGCCATTTCTTGGCCTTAGCATTTTTCTCCCACTTTTTTAGGTCTTTAGTAGTGCAGTCAGCCCTTGATTTTTCATTGTAGTTGCCAAAGGACCATCAGTGACTATATCCTAGAGTTCATAGTCTTCTCTTATGATGTGATCCTTCATCCTGTTCTTCCACCAAGAGTAGTACTGTACATTGAACAGTGGAGGCCTGGCAGTGGATTGCCCTTCCCAGTTCCCAGGTGGTGCACTCATGTTGATCTTTTCCATAGGTGTTAACCTTTTCAAGGATAACCTGCTCTGATACCAATTGATGTTCTAAACGTCAATACCACACAAGAGTAGGGGGAGGGTGATTTGTGTGGTACATAATTTTTCGATCTAGAAGAACCTGGTTCTTCTAGGTGTTCTAACTACTACTGTTACGGAATTAAAAGTACAAAAAATAAATAACATAGAGATTTTTTACATGGAAAACACCTGGCTCAAAAGGTGAAAAAACCACGACCTACTACTCAGTAGGATTTTCCTAAACATCCACTAAAATCACTGATCCAAAACAACATTTACAAACCTCTTTGTAAACCTAAAGATTAACTCTAATCCCTATGTAGCACACAACCTCAACTGTTGCGACACCTTTAAGCTAGCCTATAACTTGAACACTCAACGTACCTATTACAAATACTTCTATGAAAGCTGAAAAGGTACAACTTTAAACTACCTACTACAATTGAACTAGAATAAGAAAAAAAACAATGGAACTGGTTCTTCTATCTCATTCAAGTAGCTTCAGGTTTGCACACTTGAATTACACACGAACTGCTTGCAAAAAGTGTTGCTATTTTGCTCCCTATTCACGTTTAACTTCTGCGTATATGCAACACTTGTAAAAGAGAACAATCACTGTTATTTAATGAGTTAGTAATCAGAGTTTGATTGAGACTCAATTGCTGATCTTCCATCGAAGTTGAGTCCTAGTTCAATACAAACTCCAACCCTATCCTTTATCCGGATTGTGTGATTGTGTCCTCTTCCCATAATGAGACTTTCTCTCCTCATCCGATATGCAACCTTTTCGATCAATTCAGGAGATATTGCTGCTTGATTGTTGAGACTTATATCCTTCACGTGTATCTCACATGTCTAGGTTGATAAATACTGTGCCTCACATGATGAACTTGGTCCATGACTGAGTTCATTTGTCATTCTTTAAAACTTTACCTGAACTTGGGCCAACATTGGATCATCATCTTAGTCTATCATTATTGGGGCATTCCTTCAGCATTGTTCTATAACACTCCCAAATCTCATGCAAAGGTTCCGGGGATCTTGCTTGAACGCCAAGATCTCATCTCTCAATGCAGCCATATGCCCCGGTGAGAAATTTTTTGCAATGAACTTGTCCGCCAACTCATCCCAAGTAGTTATGGAATGGTTGGGAAGTCGCTCAAGCCAATCCAGTGCCTTCCCTCTAAGTGAGAATGGAAAGAGTCTCAACCTAAGAGAATCCTCAGACACATTAGTTTGCTTGCTCCCCCAATATGTATCCACGAATCCCTTGAGATTTTTGTAAGTATTTTGATTTGCAGCGCCCGTGAAGTACCCGCATTGCTCTAGTAAGGTCAACATCACATTGGTTATTTGAAAATTGCCCGCCCGGATTCGGGGTGGGACAATAGCACTTGCATAGCCTTGGTTCGAAAGCACTCTAGGAACCACTCTTGGAGGTGGCGGAGGAGGGTCTGGAATATTGTCATTAACATTAGCATTAGCCTGGATGCCTCTACGTTGTTCTTGAGGTACAAAAGGCACCTCATCATCTCCGATATCATCTACCTCCTCCCCTGCAATCACATTTCTCAGAGGGTCATTTGCGTTGTTCGCTACCATTTGGTACCTGAGTTTTGACACAAACAAATTAGTAACAAAGAAGGAAAGAAGAACAATACATAAAACTATTTAAATAGATAGCCAAAACCATTAGCTCCCCAGCAACGACACCAAAAATTTGATCGAAGCCTACCCTGCACTACTATTGAGTAGCGAGAGAGGGTCGAAGCAGCTTTTACCCGATTTAGGGTCTGGATCGATTTCCACAGAGAGCTAGATGTTGTAGTTGGGTATCTATCTAATTTAGAGTTGGGTATGTGTTCCAAATTACACTTCTAAACATTTTTGGATTTTTGTTTTACTTCTACTTTTATCAAACTACAATGGTAAATTAAACTAGAATAAGCTAAGAGTAAAATGTTGTGGGTTGTTCAAATGGTTTAAAAGACACTAGGGTAGTGACTTTCGCCTAGGTGGTCAATGGACAGATACTTGAGTCTAAGGTATGATGGACATATTTGGGGAGTATGATATAACCATTGCATGATTTTACCCACTCTACACCTCTCGGTGGTTCAAGTGATTTTGCCCGAATTGACTTTCTCAAGACCAATTGGGTATGAAAATTTGCACCAACAATCAAGGTTCAAGTCGGGTATTACTCTCTCGAGGTTTAACCCTTTAATTGGGGCTATGAATCTCTTGAGTACGCCCCAATTCCTTGTTGGACCAATTTCAGAGACTCAAGCTCTCTTTCTCAAGAAGAGCTCAAGTCAACTAAATACAAACTAGTGTTTGCAACCACTAATTCAGCAATTAAATATGAAATTAGCCCAAATATCAAACACCCATAGTCAATATAGCCCTAAAACACAAGACCCATCAATTACCCACACTAGGGTTGAGCCACAACCCTAGC
Organism: Nicotiana sylvestris; assembly: GCF_000393655.2. NCBI lineage: Eukaryota > Viridiplantae > Streptophyta > Magnoliopsida > Solanales > Solanaceae > Nicotiana > Nicotiana sylvestris. The sequence continues at coordinate 142,503,517 of NC_091058.1, forward strand.
TTATGGGTTTAGCTACTCATAATTAAAGAATAAAAGCAAGAAATAGATGAAGAACAACTCATATTAATTAATTACTAAGATAAACAAGAAGATTCAATTTTGAAATGTAAATAAAATTGCCCAAAATAGCTAAAATATTCGAACCCACGAGTGCAACTCTCAGCTAAAACTATCTGATGACCTAAAAATGGGAAAAGAAGCTATTTATACTAAGCTGAAACATTTGAACAAAATACCCCTGCGGGGCTAGTGCGGACCGCACAAAATCACGTGCGGCCACATTAAGGCTCTAGACTTGAAAATCGAACTCTCTGAACTGGGGCAATGCGGACCGCACAGGATGGACTAGGGCCGCGATGGCCTCTAGTGCGGTTCGCATGAAATGGAGCGCGAACCGCATTGGCTTGAAACTTGGAACTGGCAACTCTCTAATCCTTCTCACTGCGGACCGCACTAAATCGAGTGCGGCCGCGTTAATCCTAGTGCGGACCGCACAGAACCTAGTTCGTCTGCATTGCCTGTTTGCCTGAATATCATACTCTCTGAACCCCACTCATGCGGACCGCACAGAATGATGTGCGGCTGCATTGGGCCTGTTTTTCCTAAGCTTTATCTTGGTACTTGTGAAAGTTTCACTCCTTTTTGAGCGGATCTTTGACATCTTGTCACTTTGTTGATCAAACCTGCAATAAAGCACAACTCTTGAGCCTTTTGGGACTATTTTGAACAAATTTCTAATCAAAATATAAGCAAGAAGGAGTATAAAAGGTATCAAAATCCCTAGTTATCAACTCCCGCTACTCGCACTCCAGAGCAGATGGCTCAGCAGCTCAGCCAGTTGGGGTAGTTCAGTCGGGAGTTGTGGCTCAGACCGGTGATGGAGCAGCTATGTCTGCTGATGCTTTGTGGAGGTTGGACAGGTTCACCAAGCTATTCACTACTACTTTTGACGGTACATCTTTTGAGGATCCTCAGGATTATTTGGACAACTGTCATGAGATTCTACGGAACAAGGGGATAGTGGAGACCAATAGGGTCGACTTTGCTGCTTTTTATCTGTCGGGATCCTCCCAGACTTGTGGATGGATTATTGTTTGGATAGACCAGCTAGGTCACCTGCTTTGACTTGGGATCAGTTTTCTCAGCTATTTTTGGAGAAGTTTCTTCCTGTCACTCAGAGGGAGAACTATCGGAGGTATTTTGAGCGTCTCTAGCAGGGTTCTATGACCGTCACTCAGTACGAGACCAAATTTATTGACCTGACCTGTCATGCTCTTCTTATACTTCCCACCGAGAAAGAGAGAGTGGGTAGGTTCATTGAGGGACTCGTTCAGCCTATTCGATTGCAGATGGCTAAGGAGACGGGCAGCGAGATTTCTTTTCAGGATGCGGCCAATGTGGCCAGGAGAGTCGAGATGGTTTTATCACAAGGGAGTGGTCAGGGGTCTGACAAGAGGCCCCGTCATTCTGGCAGGTTCAGTGGTGCCTCGTCTGGAGGCAGGGATTCTTTTGGTAGGGGCCATCCTTCGAGGCCGTTTCATTTAGCAATGTAGGTATCTCATGGAGCTTCAGGGGGGCATGGTTCTTATATACCTCCTTCAGGACAGCCAACTCCTATCAGAGAACCTCCTCTTCAGAGCTATCATCATGTTTAGTCGGCCCGCCAAGGTCAGTCTTAGTTTCCTCAGTCGCAACACTCAGGTGGATGCTTTGAGTGCGGTAAGTATGGTCATATCCGGAAGGCTTGTCCGAGATTAGTGGGTGTCCAGTCACAGGATCAGGGTTCCAGTACCATGGTTCAGGCACTGGGTATTCCACCGCCCGCTCAACCAGCTAGAGGTGGAGGTAGAAGTGCTAGAGGTGGAGGTAGATGTATCAAAGTTTCCAGAGACATAAAATTCTGAAACGTGTCGTCCCGGGGGAAAGAGCCAGCGCGGAGTTTGTGACGGTGACAAAAATAACTCGCCGACAAACGGAAGTTACGCCATTGAAATCATGGTGAACAGTTGAATTTGAAACCCTAGAGCTTGGAAATGAATTTGAAACCCTAACAAAAATTATTTCAAGAGTAAATTCCGATTAACCCCTTCTCTTTTGGGTTTAGAAAATAACACCATCAATACCAAATTACATGTATTTTCAAAATATTAAAAATAACCTTCAATTATTTTATGGTTCTCTCAAAAATGAAAATATAACTACTAGTACCCAATAATTGTGATGACCTTTTTTGTTTTAGAAGTCAAATCTGTGTCCCGAGGTCTGAAAACCTCTTTTTGTCTTACCTCGATTTGCATGCACAGTCCGGACGCGTTTGCGGAAATCATTTATGTGAAATTTAAGAAAATAATAAAATTGGCCTTTAAAGTTGAATAAAATTGACTTTGGTCAACATTCTTGGTAAACGGACCCGGACCCATGATCGGACGGTCCCGTAGGGTCCGTACTCAAATATGGGATTTGGGCATATGCCCAGAATTGAATTCCGAGGTCCCAAGCCTGAGAAAAGAATTTTTAAAGAAAATTATTTGCTGGAAAATATAAAGACTTTTAGAAGTGAATTGATGCGATTTCTTGATGGTATCGGGCCCGTATCTTGGTTCCGGAGCCCGGTACAAGTTTAAAATAATAATTTGGTTGAATCTGTGGAATTTGGTAAGAATCGGAGTTCGTTTGGTATAAAACGGACTTATAGTTGAGAAAATAGGAATTTCAATGTTCTTGAGTGATTTCATGAATTTGAGATTCGATTAATAGTTGTTGATGTTATTTTGATGAATTGATTGCACGAGCAAGTCCGTATGATATTTTTGGACTTGCGTGCATGTTTGGTTTGGAGCCCCGAAGGCTCGGGTGAGTTTTGGATAGGCCGCAGAGTGTATTTGGACTTAGGAAAATGTTGCAGGATTTCAGGTCTGGTGTTGGCCTTTGATCTCGCAATTGCGAGATCAGGGATCGCAATTGCGAAGTCTGATAGCTTGGGAATTGCAATGGGCTGATCGCAATTACGAAGTAAGCCCTGGCCAATATTGCTCGCATTTCTTCGCAAATGCAAAACCCTCAGAAAAATCCCAGTAGTCGCAAATGCGACATTCCCTTCACAATTGCGAAGATGGCAGGAATCCTTAGGAGTCGCAAATACGACGAATTCTTCGCAAATGTGAAGGTAGCAGACTTTTGAACGGTTCACAATTGCAAACCCCTGGTCGTAATTGCGACATCTGCACCTGATAAGTGGGATTTCAGACGGGATTCTTCTTCATTTTTACAACTTTTCAAACCCTAAAACATCTTTGGCCGATTTTTCAAGGGCACAAACTCTTCCAAATCATTAGTAAGTAATTTCTAACTCATTATTTTTCAATATAATCCATCTTTTTACATGATTTCATTTCAAAATCAAGGTTTTTTCTTGGGAAATTGAGTGATTTTGGGTAGAGCTTAGGGTTTTCAAATTTTGGGGATTTGGACCTCGATTTGAGGTCCGATTTCAAAACAAATTATATATTTGAGTTTGTGGGTGAATGGGTGATCGGATTTTGGTTCAAACCTTAGGTTTTGACCAAGTAGGCTCGGGGTCGATTTTGACGTTTTGGGAAAATCATTAGAAAACCTATTTTCATGCATTAGAATTGATTTATTTAGCATTTATTGATATCGTTAAGTAAACTGTGACTAGACACAAGCGAATTGGAAGTGGAATCGAGAGGTAAAGCGGTAGTTAAGGCTTGATTGTGTTTGTGGTATTGAGGTAAGTGTTTGGTCTAAACTTAGCTTGAGGGAATAAGAGTTGTGGTCTTATTTGCTTTGTGTTAAGTGTTGAGTACGACGTATAGGTGTGGTGACGAGTATCTATACGTTGGTGTCAAGCATGCTCGTGAGTCTTATACTATGATTGTTGTGGCTCCGTTATGTATTCTTCATGCTTAATATGACGAATATGAATGTTGAATAAGGCTTATGAAAGTATTCCTGGTAATTGACTATTGTTGAGCATTGGCTCAATTTGAGACTTATGTTGTGAAGTGATTATGGAAACGAGGTGAGATATATTGTTGATTCCCTTGTCGGGATGTTGTCGTTTATGATATTATTTCCTTTGCCAAGACGTTGTTACTTATGATATTGTTTCCTTGCCGGGATATTGTTGTTATACTATTGTTCCCTTGCCGGGATTATTTTATGATTGGTGTTGATTTGTCTATTGGGATCGGGTTGCACGCCGCAACATCATTATATGATTTGAATCGGATTGCATGCCGCAACATCATTATATGATTTGGATCGGGTTGCACGCCGCAACAGTATTATATGATTGGGATCGGGTTGCATGCCGCAACAAGAAAGAATAAAAGTGAATATTGGTTGGTTATTGTTTTTTTTCTTTCCTTACTCTTGTTGATATGAAATTTTGGTGTTCTTTATGCTTCCCTACTGAAATTCTGTTAGTACTTGATATTCCCCGTAGCACGTTCCCCCTTCCCATCTTTAACTGCTAATTTCTGTTAACATTATTTGCCGTATATGATTTAACTGCACAAGTTTATTTGGTAGTCTTGTCCTAGCCTCGTCACTACTTCGCCGAGGTTAGGCTCGACACTTACCAGCACATGGGGTCGGTAGTGCTGATACTACACTCTGCACTGTGTGCAGATCGCGGTGCTGGAGCATTTGGACCACAGTGAGGTTGCTGCCTTCAGTCCAGCGGAGACCCGAGGTAGTCCTGCAGACGTCCGCAGGCCTTGGCGTCCCCTTCTATCCTATTTCCTTCTGTTCTTACTTATTTCAGAGACATACATGTATTTTTCTTTGTTCAGACCCTATTTGTAGTATTCTTAGATAGTCCGTGACATTGTAAGACCAGTTCTGGGTGGAGTTGTATTTTGGATTTCGTACTAGTATTTAGTTAAATTGTTGAATTTCGTCTTCCGCACTTTTTATTCCGTTGTTGATCATATGTTAACTTGTAAAATTATTAAAAGATAAGGAAAAAAGATAATAAAATCCTTCAGAACCATGCATTAGGCCTCGTCTCAGAAAAGATCTCTGTTGAATCTTGCTGAGGGACATTACTTTTGTATAAAAAGGTGATTTTGGCTTCCAATAGATTTTTTGTGGTGTTAAGTTCAGGAATCGGTTGTGAGGCATCTAGCAAAATGGGTATCCATGGGAATATATATAATAACAAGATCTCCTTTAGAACTTCTTTAAAATGTTTTGGAGCTCTTGTTGAATGTCAGCACTGCCAGTTGGTTAGGCTCCTAGGCTTTGGCGGACACATTGCTTAAATTCTTGAAAGAATATGTTAGTGGTTTTGGCTATTGGAGTTAGTATCTTTGAAAAGGAGGTATCTTTAAGGTTTGCAGTTGCATTGAATTTTATCAATCTGCTGGCCTTGTTTAGCTCGTAATTATCTAAGTTTGTCATTAGTTAATGTGATCGGGTCTTGTTTAGCAGGTGCTTCAGGGGGTGGACGTCCACAATTCACCTCTACCAAATCTAACCTAGATTGGGTTTTCTAGACCCAATGGTTCTAGTTGCGGATAGATAGATGATGAGATCTAACCTTTGCATCAACCTTCCTTAGCATGGGGCACACTTGTTTCAAAACTAAGCCTGAGTGTTTCTCCTTTGCTTGTCTAACCAACATATGCTTATTCTTCTTTTAATAAATCCTAGTAGGGAAAAAAAGAATTTTTTTTTGTCTGACCTTGTAGATGCATGCAACTTTTTTTCCGTATACAATATTGAGTGTCTTGACTTCATTTTTTTAAAGATGAAGATTCCTGATATAAGTGACACAAGAATCATGGAAAATGATAGTTTGATATTGTGTAGTATATAATTATATGTTCTGGCAACGGTCAATTGAAAATAACTATAACTGTTAGTAATATATATATATATATATATATACATACTTGGTAGCTATTATCTTGGAGAGCATTTATACAATATAGACATGACGTTCCGAGAGATCTTATTAACGTATCTCATGCATTGCATTCATTTACATGTGCATTTACTCATGACTCAGACGGCGTTATATACGCGTATATATGTATATGGGATATGGAAAAAGGTTACGGCGTTATATACGCATCACCACCTGATCAGCTGGTATACGTTGATGATTTGCTCACAGTGGCCGAGATGATATGATGGGATACCCTCGGAGGCTTGATGATGTTATGAACACATGTACCTATGCACGACATGACATACATATGAATATGCATGATACTATGAGTATTTCATTATTTACAGAGTTATTCCTGCTAAAAAAAAATGAAGTTTGTTCTCAGGCAGGTTCTTTTATTCGTATGGTTTGCCAGTTGATGTGATTTCAGATATATGAATTTTCTTGTTGCAAAATAATAGAAAATACATGGCTGATAAAGAGAAGAAATTTACATGTGCATTATAGTATTGGTAAATTTTCTAAAGAAAAGGAAAGTAGTAATTGTTGAATAGTACGTATAGGGGATATAACTTTCAAAAGTACAAGTGTTAATTTTAAAATTTCAGTCTTTTCTTTAATGGGATAAGGCCTTTAATAAATCACTATGATAACATTGCAGAACAAATTAGTATTTTAGGTCTTACGTGTTAGCCAAAATCATTTGAAGGTTTATTTTGTTGTCAATAGTTCCATTTCTAATATTCTAGATTATTTTGCAGGTTTATTTTGTTGTCAATAGTTACATTTCTAATATTCTAGATTTGCATTGGCTTGAATTTTTGTCACAATATGTCTTTAACTAATGTTGAATTATAATTATGTTTCAGTTCTGCCTTACGTACTCGGTACATTATTCGTACCGACGCCCTTTTATTGGGGCGCTGCATTCATGCCTGCAAGCATAGATAATCAAGTTTAACGAGCCTTCATCGTAGACGAGATTGGCATTCAGCGAAGGATCGATAAGACTCCATCTCATTCGGAGTGCAGCCGAGTCTATGAGTCACATGTCAGAGTTTTGCTACAGACTTATGGGTAGGCCGGTACCCTGTCCCATTTGATGTCAAATAATCTTAGAGGCTTTGTAGACAGATGTTCATTTTGTATAGTATGTCAGAGGCCTTGACGGCCCATATGTATTCATGTTTTAAGAAAAATAGTTCAGTGATACAATGTTTTTCACTTACAGCTGTATATTATGAGTTGTGACCATGTGGGCCCATGATAGTTATGAAAGAAATGAGTTCAGCTAACTCGATCTATGTATGTTCTAGTTTTGGTCGAATGATCATGAGTTACAGAGTGGTTCGCTCGGGCCAGTGCGACATCAGGTGCCAGGTTTGGGGCGTGACAAACGGGTCCGGTTCCATCTAGGTAAAAAATGAACCGGAACGGTTACGGGTCCAAGGGGCCAGGCCGGGCCGGGTTAATGTAATTTTTTTTTTTTTTTGTATTTTATATAACTATCGTTGTTTATATTAATATAAAGTAAAAATATAAAACAAAAAACAATCTTATAAGAAGAGTGTTTGAATAAAAGGATGCAAATGCTTTAAAATCCTTATATTTAAAATTTTAAATATTTTATTAAGAATTTAAGATAATAGAATACAATGAAGATGGAAAAAAATTACACTTAATAATAAAGTTGTCATAATTACAGAAAACTAAAGAAGATTATAAAAGAAGTTGGAGAAGTCACCCAGTGAGATCTCACATTAAAGGTAACGATAGAGAACTTTTCCTTGGAGAAATGTGTATCATCAACCCATTATTTCAATTATTCACGAATTAATATAATGATAGCACGATACTAGTCCAATTATCACGTTACATAATTAAGGAGTCTATTATCTAATAATGGCGAAAAAATCCTCCATTTTTATGAAAATTTTCTCAATTTCATGCATCAAACAGGTAAAAAAAAGTAAAATTAAAGATCCAAAAAGGAAATTATAAACAAAAGTGATGCTGCATATTAACGCCCAGTATTTATAAAATAAAAAGCAAGTTCTCTGCTTGACTGAAAAAATTTAAAGTAGAAAAAGATCTCTAAAAGTTATTTGGTCTTCAAAGGTTTAACTTATTCATCAATATTGTGCCTTTGTTTCACATCTTCATTGATCTTCAAGATTTATAAGACAAAGTACCTATAAAGCAAATCAAATATTTTCATTAGACTTTATTCTTAGAGAAAGTTCATCATTTTAACTATACAAAAAAATTATCGATTTCAATTTGCAGAATATAGGCATCCAACATGTTGAAGAAAAATAAATTTCCTATTGTACGTATTTTGCATGTAGAAGCACATATAAAAGACTCCTACAATGAGCTGAAACCATGCATTTTAATTATGAGCATAAACAACACAGGAACATTGATTATCTTCAAAATCAATGCTTGATGTCTGTAGGACTCCTTAGTTGAAGTAACAACTGCAACCACTTTCCGATCCATTGCAAAGTCTATCTAATATGGACTTATTAAAGTAAAATTTAGTTAATTTCAAAATAGTGAATATTAATTAGGAAGAGAGTTTGAATATTACAATATTAACAAAGCGTTACTTATCTTCTGAAAGAAATAGTTTAGCTTTTAAAGGTATAAAAAAAATATTCATATTTTTATAATAATATAAATATTATTAATAAGTCGGTATAGATAAAGATTTGATAAAACTTACCAGATTTTGATTTCCCCAAAGATATAGTACTAATTATCTAAATAAGACAATTGTTTAAGATAAAGAAAATTGTTGAGGTTCAGGAAAATAAAACCACGAAATTTTTAGACAAAATTTAAAGTAAGAATAAAACAAAACTTGAGAAACATTGCAATTTGATTCATTATTGCTCACTACTTTTTCTTACGTGATAAATACGTGCCTTCTCCAAAATTAATTCTTATTTCATTCATACGGTTAAGTTTGTATTCTATCACAACTCGGTCTGTATCTTAACGTATAGTATTTTCAGTTGTGTCCTTTTCTTATTTACTTGTAGTAAACATTAATATAAATAATTAAGGATATAAAAGTCATTCAATATTTTAAGGATAGTTTGGTCGTTTAACAATTAGCGTTTGAATATTCGCGCTTTTATAATAACCAGTCTCTATGTTTGTGCGATGCACAGAATATCTTACCAAAAGTATTAAACAATCAGTTGCGTAAATATTTTAAAATTATTTGTCACTAAATATGTATGAACTTCAATAATCAATTCCTAAAAAAAAAAATATTTCAAACCAACTCAATAATAAACTTTAGATAATAATCTAAGAAAAATGGTATAGTTTGATGTGTACAACCGTGTAAAATAAAGTTAATTTGATGTGTCGGTGATGAGCAGTCCAAAAAAGAATTATACCTAATATTAAATCTATAGGATCATCATAGGTATAGTTTAAATGAGTAAAGAATTGCACCCTTGAGTGATTTATAATTATAACCTTAAATTATACAAATATTTAAGGGTATTAAAGTCGATTAATGTTACAAGAATATTTTAATCATCCAACATTTAGCATAAAATATTCAAACTTTTATAATAATATAGATATAAATATAGATAGATACTAGATATTACATAAATTAATAATTTGGCCAAAATTCAGTGATTTTGAAACTAAAACAACTACCAGGTTGCTAAAGAGTCCTGTTGTTCCCTTAACATATTACCACTATTGCACTCAAACTAGATTCCCTTTAGAAGGATTTTCCTAAGTTCATACTTTAACTTACTAGTATTGGTATATGATCAATAGAACATCCAGAAAAACCACGCCTCACAAACACACCAAGAAGAAAATCACATACATTAGTTTTAATTAGCAAATCTAATGTATTTAATTTTAATGGGGCCGTGGGATTCGAACTAAGGTCCTTGCCCAAATACTGAGTAAAATAAAATACATCAAAGTGAAATAATAAAAGAAAGAAATATTGATCATTAAAACTGAAACTTCTTATATTTAATTTTATGAAACTTTAAAAATATATAAGAATAAACGTTTTTTGGTCAGTTGTGAAAATATTGGATTTGAATTCGTATGATAGCTACTTATTCATATATTTCTAGTATATTTTCCTTCTTCATGAAAGTGCTAAAAAAATACCTATAAATGTAATAAATTCTAACACAATTTCAAATCATCTCAAATGAACATGGAGACTTTTACAAGGTTGATAAAGCTTATAAATACAATAACAATTAGAATATGCATTTATCTGAAATATTCAATTGTGATGAGTACAAAATATATATGGTAATTGATATATATCAATACCAACGTAATATTCCCTATGTTGGTTATCTTTTCTGAAGTTTATAAAAAATTTAAGACAATGAATTTCTAATTTTTAAATTTACACTTTTCTTCAAGTTTGTCTTTGTAACACAAACTTCTTTCGACCAGAACGGATTCAGGATATTAAGAAGATGTGTGCACTATTACAAAGAGATGAATCAAAGATTTATACATGAGAAGTTCACACTTTAGCTTCTTACTATGAATTCATTATCATTTTAAAATCATAGGTTAAAATTAAATTTTTCGTTGCATTTTTAGTGATTTAACATATATATTATACTTCGTATTAAAATTGTTGGGGTCACTGAACCATTAACTATATGCTACCCCCCACCCCCCCCCCCACCCCCGCAATTAGTTTTAATATAGATATTTGATTAGATTATATAAAATTCTGAGATTACAGGAAGAGAATAGAGATTTCAATGTGTTAGATTTAGGGCTTTTGAATGAATAAATCAAATAAAAAAGAAAAAAAATACCGAACTAAAATACAAGAGGGAACATTAGCCCACAAATGTGAGATTTGAAACCCTGAGCTCAATTCCAGAAAAGAAAAAATAGACATAAGATTAGAACACCCTAATTTTACTTGTAAAGGTGCACCAAATAACAATTGCATTATAGGACTCCTTGAGCTTCGATGTACACATATAATTCTAATTTTTTTAATATATACTAATATTATTATACATAGTGTAGGGAGAGAAGCATGGATCCATGTGCCCATACTCCACATAGATAAGCCCCTGCTTTTGACAGCTCACCTTCCTTGTTTTGATTTTTCTATGATGAGGCTAAAATAAAAGAAAAAATCACATAATATTCTTGTCTCTTCCCATGATTATCACTATTTTATTGACCTCAAAACCTATAACTTGTTGCTAGTTATTTCTTCTCAAAATGTGTAAAATTTAAACTTTGAGAGCCATTAGCAATTAAAAACTTCAACAAACGACAAAATATTATGGTTCACCTATTTGGGAGTTCAGAGAACGGTGAACTTAAATGTAATAATCAACAATGGCGCATGTCATATGACAGATGACTTCACCAGGATGAAGCAGTGACATCATTGTTGTCGCACCTCCTTTTTACACACCCGAGAGGGTGCAAGGGAGTTTTTCCAATTAAAGGACAATCGAAACGGGATTGGTTTATTTATTTCAGAGTCGCCACTTGGGAGATTTAGGGTGTCCCAAGTCACCAATTTTAATCCCGAATCGAGGAAAAGAATGACTCCATATTACAGTCTGCGTACCAGAAATCCGGATAAGGAATTCTGTTAACCCGGGAGAAGGTGTTAGGCATTCCCGAGTTCCGTGGTTCTAGCACGGTCGCTCAACTGTTATATTCGGCTTGATTATCTGATTTTTATACAAATATGAACTTATGTGCAAATTTTATCTTTTAACCGCTTTATTACTATTGTTTTTTAAAAGAAATGTGAACATCGCTTAAAACGCGTCTTTGGACTGCGTCACATGAAATGCACCCACAATCCGGAACACGTTTTATTTGATGTTTTGGGATTTGGATACGGGTCGCATGAAATGCACACCCAGGCTTAAGAAAGTAGATTATTAAACACGCGCCTAAAGAGACTATCGTGTTATTATTTTTTGGGAAGGCCGCGAAATTTGCTAAGCGGCACATCCCGAATTCTAAATATTTTGATATATACATACATTTAGAGGGCCCCGCAGCTTTGTACATTTTTTGTTTGTCGAGGCTCGTCTCATTCTTATTTTTAAAAGGATATCCTATAGCAACTACGTTTCTTGTCGCGTTTGTCTCTACTAATTGAAAACAGAGATAGTCCTAGTTAATTACATGCTTGCAGGTTGTTTATAGCAGGATTCAAAATGCTTTTATAGAATAAGAAAACGTGACTACGCACATGGACAGCTGATCGAACATTATGGGCCCAAATCCAGCTCATGCGGGATGGGCCAGACCTGGGCTCGACCTTTATGAGGTTGGGGAATGCAGACTTGTACTGTTAGCTTTTAAAGCAGTGGTCTGCCGATTACAAGGAGGCAATTTATCAAAAGGAGCTGAAATCAACTAACACAGATAATTTGATGCAGTTAAGGCTATGCCGAACACAATTAGATGATGTCTAAGCTACAACCTACTGCATTGGGAATACTTTTATTTATCAGCATACTTATACAAACTAACATTCAACTACACTTCATCGATATCTATTAGGCATGCAGGCTACTTCCAGTATCTAAACAGGGATGAAAATTATTATTCAGTACATGATATTCAATATAACAGTCTATGCTTAAAATAACAATCTTCAATTCTTCTCTTTTTGCATTCGTACTCAACTTCAAGTTACATTGACAGTATTAGTCGTGTACCTGGATGTTTGCACAATAAGAAGAGGAAGAGAAAGAGTATCAGCAGCAGGCAACTAACAGCAACAACAACTTAGCCACAACACAGCAACAACAAACAGCAACAAAAAACCAATAGTCCACAAACGACCAACAGCAATTTCAAACGATGAAACCCACAGTGGTCGAGTACCAACCAATCGATCCCAGAAACAGAATAGCGAGACAGTCGAGAAAACCAGACTATTTTGATGCAATAGCAACAGAAATTCAATAGTCACACAAGCTCAGCAAATAGCCAACACAGCTTCGATAATCAGTAAGATCAAAACTCAATCTACAGCATATAGAAGCTCAGAACAGTGGTAATCCCGGCAGAAAACAAACAGGATCTCCTAATGGAATAGTAACAGCCCCAGTTAGGATAACCGACTTGATTTCTTGTGCAGTTTTTGGACAGTGTTCAGTTACAATATTTCTGGAAAATTTCTTTCTGTTTTTTTCCAGTTTTCTTCAACTCACAAAACCTCTCTCAAGACTAAAATTTCCAGCCCCTTTTAAGTTCTGAAACAGCTTATTTATAAGCCAACAACCCAGTGCAGCTAAGCTGCCTGGATTCTGCCAACTACAGTCTGCCCATACCCCTTAGTTTCCCATGCCTAAAGGCATTTTCTTGGAATCCTTAATCAGCCCCCCATGCTCTGTCTCATTACTCTAATCAAGGGTTATGGGCTTAGTTAAGTATTCATTTAATTCCCATGCCCTTGTGTTTTGTTCCCCATTAATAGTATTTTAATTGGCACTTGACAGCTTTATTCAATCCTGAACACTTAGTCAGATTTCCTAGTTCGAATCCCCCCTCCCACAGCTAACAAACCAAACCTTCACAAAAATCAGCCAGTAATTGGATGTGACACTAACTTAAATCAGCCAGTTAGGTCGTTTGTTATTTAACACTGTGAAACTAACGTCAAACATGTGACGAGTCGACTTCGCAAGTTATAACGTATGCTAATTAGTCGCTAATCAACTAAACTTAAAACAAAAACAAGCTGAGTGTTTCAAGCCTTGTTCGGACAACAATGGAACTTTACAAACATAATTAGTTGACGACGTTACTCAGGTCGACTATACAAGCTATCATACGTAACAATCAAACGACTAACAAACATAGACTAAACAGGGTAACAATTTATTTCAAAACTCGGGACATTTAATTATACAGTTATGGGACTTAACTAACCGACCATATCAATCAAAGCGATTAAGCATCTTATAACACTCTACTAACATTCAAGAAAAGAAATCGACCAAACAAAAGGGTCTTTGAAGACGGACAGAGAATAATCAACACAAACTAAACAAAACCATAAACATATGCATAACACCTAAACAAAACACAAGACAGGGCGATTGCATCGGAAACTTACCTCAAACGAAAACAGGTTTGGCTTTTTAGGGTCCTTGAACTCAGATTTGGGATTCGACAAGTTATGCTTGTATTTGACCGGAACCAAAGCTAGTTAAGGCCTGAGGTATGTTAGGGGAGTGACCAGGGTGAATATGGGGTGGTTTGGTGTAGATATAGGTTTGTCTCGAATCTTCAAATGAAGATTCGAGAAGGTGGGAGAGGATTCGAGGCTAGGGGGTAACAGATTTGGGTTCGAGGTGGTGAGATGCTTCAGGGGTGTGAAGGGGGTGGTCACCGGCGTTCATGCCGCCGGGTTCTGGTGAAAGGGAAATCAGGGCGGCTGCTAGGGTTTCGGAGGGGTTCAGTGTTTGGTGTTTGGTGAAGAAGATGAGTGGAGGGGGGTTCGTATAGGGGGCGTGGGGTACGACATAAGGCTTATATATGATCTAGGGGTTTAGATCCTGGCCGTTGGATCAAATGAGATCTATGGCCAGGATCTATTCACTTAGGGAAGACGGTGTCGTTTGGGTGTGATAGTGGGTGAGACCGGGTAAGGCTGGATCGGGTAAAGATTTGACGGGTTTAGGGGGAAGGCCTGGGTCCGTTGGATCAAAAGGGTTAGACGGCTCAGATCAACTTGCCTGAAACGACGTCGTTGAGGTGAAATGAGCAACCTGATCAGGACCGTTTGTTTGAGTCCGATCAGCGGCTCCAATAAGGACGCTGATACGGCGTCGTTTGAATCAGTGTTTGGGTAGGCCTGACTTGGACTGGACTTGTGTGCCGGTTTTGGGCCTACTGTTTTAAATTTTGGCCCAATCCGAGTATCCACATTTTCTTTTGCTTTTTCTATTTTAATTTAAACACAAAATTCTTAAATAAGACAAAGTAAATTATATACCCACAGATTAACATTTAATAAAAATCAACCAATGATAAGAAACATTTATGCATATATTTTTGATTTTCTTTTCTTTTGGAGTAATTCTCGTGAAGCAAAAATCACGTGCTTACAACTGCCCCTCTTTGCCCGAAGACACGAAGGGTTTTAACGCAAAGATAAAGCGAATGATTTTTGCTCGTCCGAGTACTCCATGTGAAGCATTTTTGAAAAAGATTTGACCGAACCTTTGCTTCAGAAGGTTTCCTACATATCCTGGGCTGAACAGGAATCATGTCAATGTAGTTCGGGAAATTTTGGTAGCTGGGACTACCGTATGACTGTAGTGTTTGCTGTTGTTGTGCGCTGTTGCATGCTGCTATAGGATGCTACCGCTCACCGATCTCCTTGTTACATTGCTCTAAAAAGGAAAAACAAGAAGCTAGGCTAGACTGTGGATCATAAAATCTCATCCATCTTCAACTTGTTCTTGTCGCCTCGCTTTCTTGTCGGCCTGCGCTTTCCTCCGATGCTTTTGTTTTTGTGAACTTGGGGGATGATACTGGTCTTTGGGCGACCTAGAACTGAAAAGTATTCCCGCATTTTACTGGTGGGCGACCTAGAACTGAAAGTATTCCCGCATTTTACTGGTGGGCGACCTAGAGCTGAAAAGTATTCCCGCATTTTACTGGTGGGCGACCTAGAGCTGAAAAGTATTCCCGCATTTTACTGGTGGGCGACCTAGAACTGAAAGTATTCCCGCATTTTACTGGTGGGCGACCTAGAGCTGAAAAGTATTCCCGCATTTTACTGGTGGGCGACCTAGAGCTGAAAAGTATTCCCGCATTTTACTGGTGGGCGACCTAGAACTGAAAGTATTCCCGCATTTTACTGGTGGGCGACCTAGAGCTGAAAAGTATTCCCGCATTTTACTGGTGGGCGACCTAGAGCTGAAAAGTATTCCCGCATTTTACTGGTGGGCGACCTAGAACTGAAAGTATTCCCGCATTTTACTGGTGGGCGACCTAGAGCTGAAAAGTATTCCCGCATTTTACTGGTGGGCGACCTAGAGCTGAAAAGTATTCCCGCATTTTACTGGTGGGCGACCTAGAGCTGAAAAGTATTCCCGCATTTTACTGGTGGGCGACCTAGAGCTGAAAAGTATTCCCGCATTTTACTGGTGGGCGACCTAGAGCTGAAAAGTATTCCCGCATTTTACTGGTGGGCGACCTAGAACTGAAAGTATTCCCGCATTTTACTGGTGGGCGACCTAGAGCTGAAAAGTATTCCCGCATTTTACTGGTGGGCGACCTAGAGCTGAAAAGTATTCCCGCATTTTACTGGTGGGCGACCTAGAACTGAAAAGTATTCCCGCATTTTACTGGTGGGCGACCTAGAGCTGAAAAGTATTCCCGCATTTTACTGGTGGGCGACCTAGAACTGAAAAGTATTCCCGCATTTTACTGGTGGGCGACCTAGAGCTGAAAAGTATTCCCGCATTTTACTGGTGGGCGACCTAGAGCTGAAAAGTATTCCCGCATTTTACTGGTGGGCGACCTAGAGCTGAAAAGTATTCCCGCATTTTACTGGTGGGCGACTTAGAGCTGAAAAGTATTCCCGCATTTTACTGGTGGGCGACCTAGAGCTGAAAAGTATTCCCGCATTTTACTGGTGGGCGACCTAGAGCTGAAAAGTATTCCCGCATTTTACTGGTGGGCGACCTAGAGCTGAAAAGTATTCCCGCATTTTACTGGTGGGCGACCTAGAACTGAAAGTATTCCCGCATTTTACTGGTGGGCGACCTAGAGCTGAAAAGTATTCCCGCATTTTACTGGTGGGCGACCTAGAACTGAAAAGTATTCCCGCATTTTACTGGTGGGCGACCTAGAGCTGAAAAGTATTGAAATTGTTTCCTCGTTCTTCCGAGAAATTTTTTGACAATCGGCAGAAAATTTTCTGCCCCGGTTTTGGTGATTTCCCTGTCGTTGCGTCTTGCTGCCATCATCAATCCTTTGTTTTCCTACAACAGACAAAAAGGATTTAGGTAGTTTTAATCATGGTGGGAGGAGGTGCCTTTCCGGTGGATGATTTTTCCTCTCTTTCCCTTTTCTTGCTTTGTGCCCCCCATAACTGGTTGGTGGACAAAGTTGCTTGCTGGGGGTTTCCGGCCTGCTGGGGATTGGTTTTCAATTTATCCCCCTTTTCTTCTTTCTCTTTACAGTACATGCTGTGGGAGTCTGCTTTTACTCCCGAAACCACTCCCTTTAGGAGTTTACTTCCTCCAAAACTGCAGGGCACAACATTGTATTGCCTGGGGCTAGCCTTTAGGACTGTTGGGGTTATCCTGCATCGGATGAATCCCCCTTCGGTCTCTGGTAGTAAGCTTTGAAAAATCATTTTCAAGACAAATTTTTAGAAAGAGAAATAAAAGATAGAAAAGGAGAAAATCTTTCTGAACCAATACTTGGTGGGAAAAGAAATTCGGAAGAACTTATCTGGATGACATGACTGGTCCCCGTGATCATGACGTGCACCATAGATTCCCGACCCAGTCTAGTTGTATCAGTCGACTTGCCCGATGGTCTGACTTGCCGGGGATAAATGAGTGTCCATTTCTTTGCGAATGTGGACGTTTTTGCTGATCTGTCTTATTGCCTCATAGTGCCCTTCGAGGGGTTTTCACTAATGAGACTCTCTCTTTTCTCTCAGCTCCCGGCGCCTTATGGTGCCTGTGAAGGTTTTCACCAATAAAACTCTCTCATTTTATATCTCTCATCTTACGTCGCCTTTCGGTGCCTGGGAAGGTTTTCACCGATAAGACTCTCTCATTTTATTTCTTCGTCGAGGAATCGGGGTGTTATCGATACGACCCTCTCTTCTGGAGATTCCTTTGACCATCAATTCATTCCCAGTCTTATGATCCTCTTCTTTGCTGGGGATCGGTGTATTATTCTCGGCTTTATTTGCCTGACTTGGCATCTCTTGGATATTGATCAGGAGGTCTTTTGGACGTCGATGTTGGTTTTGGTGTGGGGGCTAGAAGAAAGGCTTATCAAAAAAAATGAAATAATTTCGACGGGTGATCTGCTACAACTTTTGGAATTAAACTTTTGTTGGACTTTTAAAACATAACCTCTGCCCCAGTTTTCTTGCTTGGGGAATTTTATTTTTTTTACACTTATGTTGAGCTACGTGCGTTACACACACTGTGCCTATTATGCACACTATGTACACTATGCATCCTATATACACTACGATGCACACTATGACCGAGCCATGAGGCGCCTACGTATCCTCTTTGAGGAATCAGGTCAAACTTAGTTCCCAATTCCTCTATTTTCTTCTGACTTTCTTCTTTTTCTTTTCTTTCTCCTTTCTTTCATTTTCCTTTAAAGATTTTTTTTTCATATCTTTTCCATTAGTGATTCCAAAAGAGGGGTATGAAAGAATAACTTAAGGCTCAAAAGGGGGAAGCAAGGGTTAAAGTGTTTGGATAGAAGAAAGAATTGCCTCCGTCATCTCATTATCCAATAAATACCAGATACAAACAGACGAACCAAAAATTGCCATAATTAAAGAAATTAAGCATAATATCTCTTGACTGCATCCGAATTGATAGCCATGTCGACACATCTCCCCTCGATATCTGTCAAACACAAAGCACCATTGGACAATACTCTGGTCACGATATAAGACCCTTGCCAATTTGGGGCGAATTTGCCTTTTGCCTCGACCTGATGTGGGAGGATCTTCTTCAATACCTGCTGCCCTACTTCAAACTTCCTGGGGCGCACCTTCTTATTATATGTTCTCGCCATTCTCTTCTGATACAGCTGACCATGGCATACTGCTGCCAATCTTTTCTCGTCTATCAAGCTCAATTGTTCTAATCGAGCTTTGACCCATTCATCATCATCAATCTCGGCTTCAGCGACAATATGGAGGGATGGAATTTCGACCTCCGCCGGTATTACGACCTCAGTTCCGTACACCAACAAATAAGGAGTTGTACCTATGGAAGTCCGGACGGTAGTGCGGTAACCCAACAAAGCAAAGGGTAATCTCTCGTGCCATTGTCTGGACCCTTCCACCATCTTTCGCAGTATCTTCTTGATGTTCTTATTGGCTGCTTCGACCGCTCCATTCGCCTTGGGACGATATGGGGTGGAATTGCGGTGTGTAATCTTGAATTGTTGGCATACCTCTCTCATCAGGCTGCTGTTAAGATTCGCACCGTTATCCGTGATGATCACTTTTGGGATCCCAAATCTGCAGATGATATGGGAGTGCACAAAATCCACCACTGCCTTTTTAGTTACCGACTTGAAGGTTTTAGCCTCAACCCATTTGGTGAAGTAGTCAATGGTTACTAGAATGAACCTATGACCGTTGGATGCTGCTGGCTCGATAGGTCCAATGACATCCATGCCCCATGCCACAAATGGCCAGGGTGCTGACATTGTTTGTAGCTCTGTTGGCGGGGAATGAATCAGATCTCCATGTATCTGACACTGATGGCACTTTCTTACGAAAGAGATACAGTCATGCTCCATGGTAAGCCAATAATACCCTGCTCGAAGGATCTTCCTTGCCAATACATATCCGCTCATATGTGGCCTGCAAACTCCAGCGTGTACCTCTACCATAACCGTCGTGGCTTGACCGACATCTATGCATCTCAACAATCCCAAATCCGGGGTTCTTTTGTACAAAACTCCTGCGCTGAGGAAGAAACCATTTGACAAATGCCGAAGGGCTCTTTTTTGGTCTCCAGTGGCCTGTTCCGGATATATCCCCATTCTGAGGTATTCCTTGCTATCATGAAACCAGGGCTCGCCATCTGGTTCCTCTTCTACGGCGTTGCAATAAGCGTGTTGATCACGGACCTGGATGTGCAGAGGATCAACATACACTTTGTCGGGGTGGTGCAACATTGATGCTAAGGTGGCCAATGCATCTGCAACCTCGTTATGAACTCTCGGGATATGTTTGAACTTCACCGATCGAAATCGCTTGCTCAGATCATGCAAGCATTGTCGATATGGTATGAGTTTTAGATCCCGCATTTCCCATTCACCCTGAATCTGATGTATCAAGAGGTCCGAGTCTCCCAAAACCAAGACGTCTCGGACATCCATGTCCGCAGCCAATCGTAGACCCAAAATGCAAGCTTCATATTCGGCCATATTGTTAGTGCAATAGAAGCGCAGTTGGGCCGTAACAGGATAATGCCGTCCTGTTTCAGAGATGAGTACTGCCCCTATTCCCACCCCTTTTGCATTTGCCGCTCCATCAAAGAAAAGCTTCCAACCCGGTTCCTCGGGTAATTCCAACTCATTTGTATGCATCACCTCTTCGTCAGGAAAATACGTTCTTAAAGGCTCGTATTTTTCGTCAACGGGATTCTCTGCCAAATGGTCTGCTAGTGCCTGGGCTTTCATGGCCGTCCTTGTTACGTAGATGATATCAAACTCTGTGAGCAGAATTTGCCACTTTGCCAACCTTCCCGTGGGCATAGGTTTCTGAAAGATATACTTCAATGGGTCCAAGCGGGATATGAGATAAGTAGTATATGAGGACAGGTAGTGCTTCAACTTCTGAGCTACCCAAGTCAGGGCGCAGCATGTTTTCTCGAGTTGAGTGTACTTGACCTCATGCACTGTGAATTTCTTGCTAAGATAGTAGATGGCCTGCTCCTTCCTTCCTGTGTCATCATGTTGCCCCAGTACACAACCAAATGAATTTTCCAAGACTGTCAGGTAAAGGATTAGGGGTTTCCCGGGCTTAGGCGGGACCAACACGGGTGGATTAGACAGATACCCTTTGATTTGGTCGAAAGCCTCTTGACACTCTGTCGTCCAACCTTCTGCAGCATCCTTTCTCAGTAGCCGAAATATGGGCTCACAAGTTGCTGTGAGTTGAGCGATGAACCTGCTGATGTAATTGAGTCTACCCAGCAAACTCATTACCTCTGTTTTGTTCCTTGGCGGTGGCAAATCTCGGATGGATTCAATTTTGGATGGGTCTAACTCAATCCCCCGTCGACTGACGATGAATCCTAGCAGCTTTCCTGATGGAACCCCGAATGCGCATTTGGCCGGGTTGAGCTTGATATCATACCTTCGGAGTCTTTGGAAAAATCTCCTTAGGTCTGCTACATGGTCTTCCTGACGCCAAGATTTGATGATCACATCATCGACGTACACCTCGATTTCTTTGTGTATCATGTCATGAAACACAGCAGTCATTGCTCGCATGTACGTTGCCCTGGCGTTCTTCAATCCGAACGACATTACCCGATAGCAGTAAGTTCCCCATGGCGTAATAAATGCTGTTTTTTCCGCATCCTCCTCGTCCATTAGGATCTGATGATAACCCGCATAGCAATCCACAAAGGATCCGATCTCGCGCCCAGCGCAATTATCGATCAAGATATGGATGTTGGGCAATGGAAAATTGTCCTTGGGACTTGCTTTGTTGAGGTTGCGGTAGTCGACGCACACCCTGATTTTCCCATCCTTCTTTGGAACTGGTACCACATTGGCCAACCACTCGGGATATCGAGTGACCCGAATGACCTTCGCCTGCAACTGCTTAATCACCTCTTCTTTGATCTTTACACTCATTTCTGTTTTAAACTTCCTTAGCTTTTGCTTGACCGGAGGGTATGCCGGGTCAGTGGGCAATTTGTGAACCACTAAATTGGTGCTTAATCCAGGCATATCGTCATATGACCATGCAAAAACATCTTTGAATTCCATGAGGGTTTTGATCAATTCTTCCCTGACATTCGGCTCAATGTGGATGCTAATTTTGGTCTCTTGGACGTTATCAGCGTCTCCTAGATTCACAGCCTCAGTGTCATTTAGGTTAGGTTTGGGTTTTTCTTCAAATTGGCATAGTTCTCGGTTTATCTCTTCGAAGGCCTTATCTTCGTCATATTCAAATTCATCTTCGCAAACGACCTCTTGCATCATTGAGTCGGATTCAGATTGATTTATTAGACTAGGTCGAAGATCCGCTGTGCATGCCATGTCATTAGAACCAGTAAAAAGAGAACTGTTCAGAAAGAAAAAAGAACAAAACAAAATTAAAATGGGACAAAAGAAGATAACTTTATTAAACTTGCGGGATAAAAAGGTTCACACTTTTACAAGACAAAAGTAAAATTTGGATTACACCCTGGAATAATCCGAACAAAACAAAACAAACAAAACATAAATCAAGGCCTACTACCAAGACTCCCCTCGGACAGGAAGAGGAGTAACTGTCCAATTGTTGGTCTTGGCCTCAGGCCCCACAAACTGTATCTCTGCTCTGCTGGGACTTTCTCCAGCTTCTACCATACTGACATCAGCGAATAGCCTCTCAAAACTCTGATTCAGATCCCCATCCATACCAATCAATGGTCCTAGAATCTTTGGGACTGGCGACCCTTTGGCACTTGCCTTGACAAAAGACCTTGAGAGACGTGGCACCGGTTTGGGCAGAAACCAAACTCTCTTCTTCATTTTTCGCGCCTGCTTCCTATCTGCTGCGGTTGGTTTGAACCCCAATCCGAAAGTTTCCAGATTTTTAGGCAGGGTGACAGGTTGGACAATCCCCTGAAGCTCGACTCCCAGGCCTTTTCTCGGTACAAATCCATTACCCAGCATTTCCAACACCATTATGACTGTCGCAGCAGCTACCCTAGGGTGCGGGATGCTTTCTCCCTCAGCAACTTTGTTTGCCGACCCTGTATCGAAAATCTGGTAGACCCAAAGACCTTTGTCATCAGCGGTCTCTATGAAAGGTACAATGGCGCCACCCATGGTGCACGCCGTGTCCTCGCCGTATAGCACGACCTCTTGTCTTTCCCACTCGAACTTCACCATCTGATGTAGGGTGGAGGGCACTGCTTTGGCTGCATGAATCCATTGTCGTCCTAACAGCAGGTTATAAGATACTGTGGCATCTAACACCTGGAACTCCATGGTGAACAGGACTGGACCGATGGTCAATTCAAGTACAACATCCCCTACAATGGCTGTTCCATTTCCGTCAAATCCTCGGACACAGATGCTATTCTTGTGGATTCTTCCGCGGTCGATCTTTAACTGGTCCAGAGTGGATAATGGGCAGATATTGGCACTTGAACCGCTATCCACCAATACCCGAGTAACTACCGAGTTTTCACATTTGACAGTTAGGTAGAGAGCTTTATTATGCTCTGTACCTTCCATCGGCAGGTCATCATCTGAGAATGTTACCCTGTTCACCTCGAAAATCTTGTTGGCAATGGTTTCCAAGTGGTTTACAGAAATCTCGTTGGGCACATGAGCTTCGTTCAATATCTTCATCAGGGCCCGACGATGCTCCTCAGAATGGATCAGTAATGACAACAGCGAGATCTGGGCCGGTGTTTTCCTCAGCTGTTCGACCACAGAGTAGTCCTGCACTTTCATCTTTCTCAGAAACTCCTCAGCCTCTTCTTCGGACACAGGTTTCTTGGTTGCAGCCGGGTTGGTTCTTCTTAGCTCCACCGGAGCAAAACACCGACCTGATCGAGTCAGCCCTTGCGCTTCACAACTGACTTCTTCCACCTGTTTTCCTTTGTACATCACCACTGCCTTTTCATATTTCCAAGGCACAGCCTTGCTATCAATTATCGGTAGCTGGACTACAGGCTTTATGGTGACCGGTTCTCTATATGCCCCCTTCAACACAACTGCAGGTGCGGGCGGAATCCCTGATATTACCAACTTGTTTGGCTCGGGTTTGCTTGTTATGGCGGACGGGCTTTTTCCCAATATCACTACTGGCTTGACGCCTTCTTCCTGCGACTGTACCCTCGTTCCCCCACTGGTTGAACCTTCTTTCGGGGCGGCCTGGATCATCATCACTGTCTGTGAGGGTTTTCTCAACTCTTCTTCCCCATACACCAACTCAATCATGTGAGTCTCGTGGTGCACTGGCAGTGGGTTCTGGTTGATGTTAGGAGCTTCCGGTGTCTGGACCTCGATCTTATTGGTGTCAATAAGATCCTGTATGGCATGCCTCAATTTCCAACACTTTTCGGTATCATGCCCCAGCATCCCTGAGCAGTATTCACAACTTATTGATCGATCCACATTCTGGGGCGTGGGATTTGGTTCTCGAGTCTGGACAGGACTAACCAAACCCAATTGCCTCAATTTGTGGAACAAAGCGGTGTAGGTTTCTCCCAACTCAGTGAAAGTTCTCTATTTCCGCAGCCTGTCATTCCTAGCAGTTGGATTTCCCCGAAAGCCTGCCCCTGGAGGGTTTCTATATGCTCCTGGTGGAAGATAGGTGTTTTGTGGGGGTGCATATGTGTTCTGGGGAACCGGCGCACGCTATTGCGGGCGAACCGGAGGCTAAGTGTATGTCTGGGACTGGTGTACGGAACAATGTGGTTCTCGAGGTGGATAGAAATGTTGTGGTGGGTTGTATGGGTAGTCTGGCCTGTGAGGTCTGGGTTGGTTGTAGTGTGGCTTGCTAGCCCTGGACCAACTGTCTGCCTCGATCGTGGCAATTTCTTCTTTCTTTCTTCTTCCCAACGCACCTCTGGTGCCGTTCTGAATAGCTTGGGTTGTGGCCTTGAGTGCCGAATAATTCAAAATTTTGTCAGACCTCAGACCCTCTTCTATCATGACCCCTATCTTGACCACCTCGTTGAAGGATTTTCCAATCGTCGTCACCAAGTGACCAAAGTAGGTTGGGTCCAATGTTTGTAAGAAATAGTCTACCATCTCTCCCTCTCTCATGGGAGGATCGACTCTAGCTGCTTGCTCTCTCCAGCGGAAACCAAATTCGCGAAAACTTTCCCCGAGTTTCTTCCCAGTTCTCAATAATGTGAGACGATCAGGGACTATCTCGAGATTGTACTGGAAATGACCTGCGAAAGCCTGCGCCAGATCATCCCAAGTGTACCACCTACTGGAATCCTGCCTGGTATACCATTCTAGTGCAGATCCGCTCAGACTTTGGCCGAAATAAGCTATTAGCAGCTCATCTTTGCTGCCTGCCCCTCTCATTTTGCTACAGAATCCCCGAAAATGTGCCATGAGATCGCCGTGCCCTTCATATAAATCAAACTTAGGCATCTTGAACCCGGCCGAGAGTTGGATGTCCGGGAAAGGGCATAGATCTTTGTAAGCTACGCTGACTTGGTTGCCCAAACCGTGCAGGTTCCTGAAGGACTGCTCCAGGCTTTTGAACTTTCTCAAGACTTCATCCTGTTCAGGGGCTTTAACCGGCTTTTCAATCTCTGCCGGTACCTCCAAGTGTGAATTGTAAGCCTGTGGTTCGGGGGCACGGAATGCAGGCTCAGGGGGATAGTATTGCGTATCGTGAGCCTGAAACAATGGCTCACTGGTCGTTCTTTGCAAGGGGGCTGATGTGGGTCCCACAAAAGTGGGAATATTGGGTGTGGGGAGAGGTTGATGGGGTGGTGGAGCTTGGGAATCATGAGGGCTTCTTTCTTGATGATAACGGGGGTTTGGAAGGCTTGTTGAAGGGCCGGAGTGAGGGTATTCCGGCATGTGCCCCAGTGGCTCAGACAACAACTGTTCTCTGAAGTAGTCATGCTTGTTGCCCCAGTGGGGGTTTTTAACAACTGGCTCATCGGCCTTTCTTCCTCATTACTATTCTCTGAAGTAGTCATGCTTGTTGCTACCGGTCCTTTGGATCTGGTTTGGTAGGAGTGTGTTGCCAGAGTTCTTTAACAACTAACTTGTCTGGATCAGACAACAACAAACTTTGTTAGGGTTAGAGCTTAACAGATTTGATCATAACACATAGAGGATGCAATGCTCCTAGGCCGTTAACCGTTTCTACATGCTTTGCTTCGATCAACATGCGTCATCCCGGCTTGCTCATTTGTCCCCTTTTTTAAAGTACTTTGGGAAACCCTGTGTTTTATTTTATTTGTATTTTCTTTCTTTCTTTATTAAAACGGTCGAATCTTATGGGGATTGCCTACGTATCACGTCCCCACGCGAATCAGACCAGGCGTAGTTCTGCCTTAAAGCAAAGAAACACAAAATTCTTTTGGAATCATTAAACTCATTCTCAAAATTTTGCTATTACAAATTACTTCAAACAAAGAATAGCGATAGTACAGATTCCTATCTGATTAAAAGAAAAGAGAACAACATATGGGAAAACGACAAAGCCAAATAAACAAGACATCGACCAAAGATTAATTTTCCAACTTAAGGGCCCGCGTGGCATCACTCGGCCTTCTTGCGGCCCTTGGTGTGAGGTCCCTCTGCAAGCTCTTCAACTCGTTCATAATCCGGTAGACGCAGCCCATGATGGAAACAAGGAGGGTCTTCCGAGGTGCTCGCTCACATGCTAAGCATTTCATGTAGATGTAATGCCCAATTTCGTCAATTCTTCCTCGAATGTTGTCCCTTTCAATGAACAATTGCCTGATTTGTCGGTTCTTCAATCCCAGTGCCTGAGCATTGTCGGCAAGTCGATCCTGGAACAACTCCATTTGTCTTTCCATGCAGGCCATTGCATCGTAACAATGTCTTCTGTCGGCCTGGGCATCTCGTGCTTGTTTGATGATCCGATCATGTAGAGTGGAGTTCGTTTCCCTTAATATCCCGATGCTCATTTCATAATCCCTTATGACCTGTTGCAGACGCTGCCTCCGGGCCATTGTGCATTTTGCCCATCTGACCTTCATTCTTGCTATGCAAGCTTCTGATTGTTCTAATTCTTCTTGGCTTTGGACGACCTGATTTCTCAAACTTGCTATCAATCTTTCGTCAGAGCGACGCTTCTGTCGGTCAACGTTACTCTTACTGGCTTGGCGAATGCGGGCCTTCAGGGTTTGGTTTTCTTGGGCTAGCTTGTTTCTTTCAGCCTGCTCCGAGGCGACTTGCACATTGTTCTCAAATACAAGCCTTTCAACTTGTTGCTTTAGTTTCCCGATTTCAAACCGGTAACCTTCCTCCCTTTTTAACCATCCCCATTGCTCCTGTGAATCATCTGTGAAGTGTTGGACGTGGGCTCTTTTAGTAGGTCTTTGCCGAATCTGAAACCTTCTTTCGAACCAAGCATCATACTTTGGGTCTACCTCACCTTTAGCTAGTTCTCGCACCATGGTCTTGGGTTCCAAGAATCTACATTCGTGCCACAGCTTTCTAATCTTCCCCTCGGGAAATATGACTCCCGGGCTCAGCTCCAAGGCGTGCTTGCTCAGATCTTCATCAGTAGGGATTACTTGAAACCTGCCCAGCTGTCGTAATACCCGATGAGGGGCATATGGCTGGATGCTGCGAAGTCCCATTAAGAGAACATGACATTCTCCAGCCGACATGTAGATCACCTCAGTATCAATCAACCAACCGAATGCCCATTCAATTTGGTCAGCTGTTGTTGACCTTAACCGTGTAAACCATGCTTCGACACCTTCAGGAAATCTGGCGTCTGCCATGCGCTTCTCGAATCTGCTGATACAATTCCTCTCGGTCAACCCGTGGTTCATGTATCCTACTCGGTGATGGAGGTGTTCTTGCATCCATAGCTGAAGTAACAGATTGCAACCTTGGAAGAACTTGCCTCCTTCTCGGCATATAGTCAGAGCTCGGTAGATTTCGGACAAAATCAAAGGAACCACAGTACTGTTGGTTCTTTTGATTGCAACGTCGGCCATCCCTACTAGGCCTATCTCTATCTTTTTATCCTTCCTTGGACAGACCATGACTCCCGAGAACGCTGTGATGAAAGCCAAAGTACGTCTTGCTTCCCATTTGTTTCTGTTCCCGCCATGAGTTAGTCCAAGGTTTAGTTCCTCGAAACCCTGCGGAGCTCCGTACCGCTGATACAAGAAATGGAAATCACAACATCCTCTCGATAAATCGTCATGTTGTATCTTCCGACTGATGCTTAGTAGATTCAGAAACGCATGCAGAGACACTGGCCTCGGCGAAAGTAAATATTGCCCTCTTAACCTCTCATTCAATCCCGCATATCCGGCGACTTCCTCAAGTGTTGGTGAAAGTTCAAAGTCAACAAAGCGGAATACATTGCGGGTTGGGTCCCAAAATGGTATTAGAGCTTCAAGAATATCTGTCCTCGGCCTAACACCCAACAAATTGACAAAACCTCCCAATACTCTTCCTACTATCCCTTTGCTATCGGTTTCCAAGTCATTCCACCACATGTGGAGTTGTAGAGGGACCTCGCTGAGGGCAGAGAACGGTTCATTTTGCTCTGTGCTCATCCTGCACGTTTATTAAGGTGTTTTTTAGGCGAAGGCAAAAATCTTTATTTTGATTCAAAACAAAAATAAATCTTTGAAAAAACAATATATGTGTATATACACACGTATATATATATACTTTACTATGTATCATTATTGGTAAAAATGAAAACAAGGAGTTGGACCGGATGAGGGTTGCCTACGTATCCCACATCCGGTGAGAATCAAACCGACGTAGTTCGGGCAATAAACTAAATAGTTTATAACTTGAAAATAAAGCAAATTAAAAGAAAAACTCATTCCTCATTATAAATTTATAACTTAAAAATAAACTAATTTTTTTTAGTATAACAAACTGTTAAAATATACCCAATTTCTCCTCTATTCGAACTTTGTCATTTCTTCTTTAATTTATTTTTATTTTTATTTTTATTATTTTTTGTAAAAATTTCCCAACATTCACAACCGGTCATCATGCATGTTCGAAGCCAATAAATGCACAAGCAGTGAGCAGGATGCATCAGGATGACCTTTTCTGTTTCAGGTTACTATTCCTAGACGGACCCAACCCCTGTGTTGAGTCCCCTAAGTCAAAAATGCACATGATGCAAATAAGCGTTCCTACTAGGGATCCGGCATAAAGTTGAGTTATTCTAGGTTCAGAACCTGGGTGTTTGTTCTAGACCTGGCTTACCCGAGCGGACAGCTCGAGCCGAGGGGGCAGCGTACCGGGAATACAGAAGCTTCACCGGCTTAGCAACTTGTCCGAACCTCGTTCTAAATTGGAATTTAACACTATACAGAAAAGAAGTCGTACGAAGTACGCCCTTCTTCATGATTAAGAAGACTCAGAGAGAAGATGAGTTTCGGCACAGTTTATATACAGTTCAAATAATATCAAAGCGGTAAAAGTATCATTTAGCACATTGAGCCCAAACATGTAACAAAATCAGATAAAACCAAATATAACAATTTATCTAAGCTCGAATTTCTAACCCTGAACCAGTGGTTCTAGGTTTTTTAGAAATCCCGAGTAGAGTCGCCAGAGCTGTCGCACCTCCTTTTTACGCACCCGAGAGGGTGCAAGGGAGTTTTTCCAATTAAAGGACAATCGAAACGGGATTGGTTTATTTATTTCAGAGTCGCCACTTGGGAGATTTAGGGTGTCCCAAGTCACCAATTTTAATCCCGAATCGAGGAAAAGAATGACTCCATATTACAGTCTGCGTACCAGAAATCCGGATAAGGAATTCTGTTAACCCGGGAGAAGGTGTTAGGCATTCCCGAGTTCTGTGGTTCTAGCACGGTCGCTCAACTGTTATATTCGGCTTGATTATCTGATTTTTATACAAATATGAACTTATGGCAAATTTTATCTTTTAACCGCTTTATTACTATTGTTTTTTAAAAGAAATGTGAACATCGCTTAAAACGCGTCTTTGGACTGCGTCACATGAAATGCACCCACAATCCGGAACACGTTTTATTTGATGTTTTGGGATTTGGATACGGGTCGCATGAAATGCACACCCAGGCTTAAGAAAGTAGATTATTAAACACGCGCCTAAAGAGACTATCGTGTTATTATTTTTTGGGAAGGTCGCGAAATTTGCTAAGCGGCACATCCCGAATTCTAAATATTTTGATATATACATACATTTAGAGGGCCCCGCAGATTTGTACATTTTTTGTTTGTCGAGGCTCGTCTCATTCTTATTTTTAAAAGGATATCCTATAGCAACTACGTTTCTTGTCGCGTTTGTCTCTACTAATTGAAAACAGAGATAGTCCTAGTTAATTACATGCTTGCAGGTTGTTTATAGCAGGATTCAAAATGCTTTTATAGAATAAGAAAACATGACTACGCACATGGACAGCTGATCGAACATTATGGGCCCAAATCCAGCTCATGCGGGATGGGCCAGACCTGGGCACAACATTCATGAGGTTGAGGAATGCAGACTTGTACTGTTAGCTTTTAA
Organism: Nicotiana sylvestris; assembly: GCF_000393655.2. Taxonomy (NCBI): domain Eukaryota; kingdom Viridiplantae; phylum Streptophyta; class Magnoliopsida; order Solanales; family Solanaceae; genus Nicotiana; species Nicotiana sylvestris. The sequence continues at coordinate 142,533,630 of NC_091058.1, forward strand.
AGCAGTGGTCTGCCGATTACAAGGAGGCAATTTATCAAAAGGAGCTGAAATCAACTAACACAGATAATTTGATGCAGTTAAGGCTATGCCGAACACAATTAGATAATGTCTAAGCTACAACCTACTGCATTGGGAATACTTTTATTTATCAGCATACTTATACAAACTAACATTCAACTACACTTCATCGATATCTATTAGGCATGCAGGCTACTTCCAGTATCTAAACAGGGATGAAAATTATTATTCAGTACATGATATTCAATATAACAGTCTATGCTTAAAATAACAATCTTCAATTCTTCTCTTTTTGCATTCGTACTCAACTTCAAGTTACATTGACAGTATTAGTCGTGTACCTGGATGTTTGCACAATAAGAAGAGGAAGAGAAAGAGTATCAGCAGCAGGCAACTAACAGCAACAACAACTTAGCCACAACACAGCAACAACAAACAACAACAAAAAACCAATAGTCCACAAACGACCAACAGCAATTTCGATAAAACCCACAGTGGTCGAGTACCAACCAATCGATCCCAGAAACAGAATAGCGAGACAGTCGAGAAAACCAGACTATTTTGATGCAATAGCAACAGAAATTCAATAGTCACACAAGCTCAGCAAATAGCCAACACAGCTTCGATAATCAGTAAGATCAAAACTCAATCTACAGCATATAGAAGCTCAGAACAGTGGTAATCCCGGCAGAAAACAAACAGGATCTCCTAATGGAATAGTAACAGCCCCAGTTAGGATAACCGACTTGATTTCTTGTGCAGTTTTTGGACAGTGTACAGTTACAGTATTTCTGGAAAATTTCTTTCTGTTTTTTTAGTTTTCTTCAACTCACAAAACCTCTCTCAAGACTAAAATTTCCAGCCCCTTTTAAGTTCTGAAACAGCTTATTTATAAGCCAACAACCCAGTGCAGCTAAGCTGCCTGGATTCTGCCAACTATAGTCTGCCCATACCCCTTAGTTTCCCATGCCTAAAGGCATTTTCTTGGAATCCTTAATCAGCCCCATGCTCTGTCTCATTACTCTAATCAAGGGTTATGGGCTTAGTTAAGTATTCATTTAATTCCCATGCCCTTGTGTTTTGTTCCCCATTAATAGTATTTTAATTGGCACTTGACAGCTTTATTCAATCCTGAACACTTAGTCAGATTTCCTAGTTCGAATCCCCCCTCCCACAGCTAACAAACCAAACCTTCACAAAAATCAGCCAGTAATTGGATGTGACACTAACTTAAATCAGCCAGTTAGGTCGTTTGTTATTTAACACTGTGAAACTAACGTCAAACATGTGACGAGTCAACTTCGCAAGTTATAACGTATGCTAATTAGTCGCTAATCAAATAAACTTAAAACAAAAACAAGCTGAGTGTTTCAAGCCTTGTTCGGACAACAATGGAACTTTACAAACATAATTAGTTGACGACGTTACTCAGGTCGACTATACAAGCTATCATACGTAACAATCAAACGACTAACAAACATAGACTAAACAGGGTAACAATTTATTTCAAAACTCGGGACATTTAATTATACAGTTATGGGACTTAACTAACCGACCATATCAATCAAAGCGATTAAGCATCTTATAACACTCTACTAACATTCAAGAAAAGAAATCGACCAAACAAAAGGGTCTTTGAAGACGGACAGAGAATAATCAACACAAACTAAACAAAACCATAAACATATGCATAACACCTAAACAAAACACAAGACAGGGCGATTACATCGGAAACTTAGCTCAAACGAAAACAGGTTTAGCTTTTTAGGGTCCTTGAACTCAGATTTGGGATTCAACAAGGTATGCTTATATTTGACCGGAACCAAAGCTAGTTAAGGCCTGAGGGATGTTAGGGGAGTGACCAGGGTGAATATGGGGTGGTTTGGTGTAGATCTAGGTTTGTCTCGAATCTTCAAATGAAGATTCGAGAAGGTGGGAGAGGATTTGAGGCTAGGGGGTAACAGATTTGGGTTCGAGGTGGTGAGATGCTTCAGGGGTGTGAAGGGGGTGGTCACCGGCGTTCATGCCGCCGGGTTCTGGTGAAAGGAAAATCAGGGCGGCTGCTAGGGTTTCGGGGGGTTCAGTGTTTGGTGAAGAAGATGAGTGGAGGGGGGTTCGGATAGGGGGCGTGGGGTACGACATAAGGCTTATATACGATCTAGGGGTTTAGATCCTGGCCGTTGGATAAAATGAGATCTATGGACAGGATCTATTCACTTAGGGAAGACGATGTCGTTTGGGTGTGATAGTGGGTGAGACCGGGTAAGGTTGGATCGGGTCAAGATTTGACGGGTTTAGGGGGAAGGCCTAGGTCCGTTGGATCAAAAGGGTTAGACGGCTCAAATCAACTTGCCTGAAACGGCATCGTTGAGGTGAAATGAGCAACTTGATCAGGACCGTTTGTTTGAGTCCGATCAACGGCTCCAATAAGGACGCTGATACGGCGTTGTTTGAATCAGTGTTTGGGCAGGCCTGACTTGGACTGGACTTGTGTGCCGGTTTTGGGCCTACTGTTTTAAATTTTGGCCCAATCCGAGTATCCTCATTTTCTTTTGCTTTTTCTATTTTAATTTAAACACAAAATTCTTAAATAAGACAAAGTAAATTATATACCCACAGATTAACATTTAATAAAAATCAACCAATGATAAGAAACATTTATGCATATATTTTTGATTTTCTTTTCTTTTGGAGTAATTCCCGTGAAGCAAAAATCACGTGCTTACAATTGTAAATGAAAATTATAGTCATCTCACATTTGTGAGTAAACCCACTTGCTACCTACAATGCAAAATGCCTCATTCTATAATCTAGTTGTTACATCCAACGAAAATAAGTAGTCAGTTTCAGTGCCTTGTACAAGTCAATAAGGTTACACTAGCTCAAACTAATAAGAATGTAGACACACCACAATACATACGTTACAAGAAGGAATCACAACCTAAGTCGAAAATGTATAGCATTTTACAACAAGTCTGGACACCTATGATCTCCACTTACTAGAATCATACATTTTATTGTCATAGCCATTGGTACCACCTTCTCTGCCTAGCGGTTGTTTCTTTCTTTGGAGCTAAAGTATGTTTGACTCAAAAGATATTAAAACCTTTTTGAATAAATCAATCAAAGAAAGTGAAGGGGTAAATTTTAGCTAAGTATAATAATCTCTAGGACAAAAGATATACAAGGTGACTATAAAGGGTAATACTTCTTGACCTTATCAAGATGAATGATCGAACAATAATGATATCAATTGTTTATGTAAACAAGTGCTACAACGAGTGTTCTTAGTTGGAAGAATGTCCCCAAAACCCCTACAATGTTGTTTTTACACTATATATATATAAGGGACAAACCCCTTCTAAGCCCTAAAAGACAAATCATAGAGAATATTCGAAAGAATATTCCTAATGCTCCCTAATGGACCTACACTACTGCAAAAGTCATGTGGCCTCTTGTTCGATCGTCTGTCGTTTCCTACAGGATGTCGAGCTATGAGGATCTCGTCGTTTGTTGTACTCATCAACAGTCGTGGTCGTCCAAATTTGGACCCATACAATTAGTCCCTCCGCTTGTCGAGGTTGAAACTTGGTGCGTCCTCGATGAACGGACACCACTCGCTCTTATGGAGAAATTTGGTCTTACGAGGCGTTACGTCTTGGCCAATAATGGGCGGTCAGCGTGCTCAGCAAGAAACCGGATAGTGTATTTTATCGGGAAATGGTGTCATCTCCACGTGCATCATCATTATGCGTGTTTTCGAGGCAGGGGTTGATGGCTTGTTGCTTCAATTTCGGTGCCACTCTGCAACCTTCCACTTCGATTCTGGCGCCACCCAATCCTATAAATAAGTGGAGGGTTTGTTTTTTCAAAAACTCTTGGCCATTTCATTTCCGGTTAGCCTTTCTCATCCCTCCCAAGTTCGTTCTAACAACCTTCTGCTTCTTCTTTTCCCATTCTTCGTTCACAACCTTCTCTGCTGTTCTAACACCTTTTTCATCAAAAGAAATGCCAAGAACACATCGATCTCGTGAGGGGGTTTCTGAGGCCGCCCCGTTGTCTGTGGTTCCCCCCTCCGGCGGTGAGGATATGATGGTGGAATATGAAGATAGTTTTCCCACGGTGGAGGAGTTGCTGCCGAGACACCCCATGTCTCGAAGCGACTTCCTCAAGGATCCTCCTCCTCCTCCTACCCCCGTGCTCTCTGAAACGGAACAAGTTCATATTAACGCTCTCCGTACAAAGTATAACATCCCCTCTCATGTTGACATGGTTCCAACGGGAAGGGATTTCGTGGAAGTCCATAGACCTGGGTACTGCACTTTTTACGGGTACCCTTTCACGATTGGTCATTCTTTCCCCCTCCTTCCATCAGCGGAGGAGTTCTGTAGATTCTACCAAGTTTTCCCGACGCAACTTTCACTATACACACTTAAGATACTCCTGCTGTTGACAAAGTATGCGGAGTTGGCGGGATGCGAGGTTACTATCCACCACTTGTTGCACCTGTTCTCGCCTAGCTTCCACTGGGGCACTATGGTTCATTTGAGGCACTGTGGAACAAAAAGGCTGGTGGTTGGGACCGACGACCGAGCAAGTCGCAAGTTTTGGCATAAGTACTTCTTTGTCAAAACTGAACACATTGTCTCTGACCCCGCCAGGTTCCCGAAGCAATGGAACGAGACTCGTAAGTGTCGTCACTTATTTTACTCTTTCTTTTCCTCTTCATTTATTATAGGATTTGTTTGCTTCTCGTTTGCAGCTATGGGACATCCACCCCGCCCTATTGCGGGTATAAGGGATTGGGTAGCCCGTCTGTTGTCCCATGTAGCGGAGACCCGAGAGCCCGCCTTCGTAAAACATTACGGCCCGAGAGTTTCATGTGGTAAATGTTCTCCCTTATATCACTTCGTCGGTTATACATCGTTGTCTATTGATATGACTCTTCATGATGACAGGTCGAGTAGCTTCCAGGCGGAGGGCAGCAGTCCTTGCATTCCGACAGGCTGTCGCTACTATAGGAATGCAGTTTATTTTGACTGAGTCTGTTCGAGGGGGTTGTCCTCAACCTATTCAAATGGAAGGTTCCTTGCGGGATATAGTCGTGAGAGAGGAGGCTTCTTCCGTACTGACCCCTCACCTCTTGGACGAATCCTCTTATGGGGATGAGTCGTTACTGAGAAAAAGGAGAAGAGTGGATCTTGGGAAGGACGTGGTCGTAGACGCCGGTAGAAGTAGGGTGTCGCAGACGGCACCTGTGCCCACATTTATGGATGACGCCATCTTAACGGGGAGGTCTCCCCAAACGGAAGGGATTTACCCAAGAGCCAGCTCCGTGCACTCCGTTGAGGGTAGCGCGTCATCCAGCGTTGGGGAGGCCTGCACGTCGACCCAGAGGACGTTTGTGAGTTTGTAGGGTGCCATACTCACGTGGAGGTCAGAGTGGAAGGATCTGATCGTCATATAGTTGTCCTGGGGGACTACAACCTGTTGTCGAACTGCGATCACGTGGTGTCTGCTTTAGCCCCTCTATGTGCTGCCCCTGAGAGCGAGGTGCTTAGAGCGATGAGCGACATGGAGTTGTCTCAGAACATCGCCGGCATGGCCTTGCGGGTAGGTGTCTTTCTTTTCCTTTTCGTCGTTGGGCTTGCGTTGTTATTGTCAACTTGTCTTTTTGTCTTAACTTCTTTCTTTTTTTGTGCTAGACCCTTATCATGGAGACCGAGCGCGAGCGCCGGCAAAGAAAGAGGACGGCCATCTACGGGAAGATGTCTTCCAAATATCAATAATATCATGCTAAGCATCATGCAATGGCCGACATTTATAATCAGGACCCTGATTTTCAATTGTTCCGTGAGGGACTTAAATAGAGAGAGGACCAACTGGCGTGCAAGGTCGAGGAGCTAAGAGAGCAAGATGAGGAGCTTATGAAGGTTGTCGCCCGCAACAGTGAACTTGAGGCCTCCCTTAAGGTGAAGGAGGATGAGCTTGAGTTAAGTAGGGGGTGATGGCCGAGAATGTCGACTTGCAAGCAAAGGTGGCCAGTTTGACCGCTGAATTGGGTACGAAGGCGGTGGAGATTGAGGGGATTAAGGGCGAGCTGAGAGTCCGTGTCGATAAGTTGGCGACTACTATTTCTAAAATGACAGCCTTGGAAAATACCCTTCGTGTATGTAGGTCGGAGCTGACCGAGGAGAAGGAGGCATCCGAGCTTAAGGTAGCGGGGCTTGAGGGGCGTGTTAAGGAGTTAGAGGCGGAGCTATCTATGTTGACTGGGCAAGTGGCCTCACTGAGAACGGAGGATGCGAGTTGACGCTCACAACCTTCTACATCTCGTGCCTCGGCCGATCTGGTCGTGCCTCGTCGCTTATATGAGTTGTGGGTTCATGCTGAGGCCCAGCTTGACGTGTACAAGGATCTTCATGATTAAGGGAGGCATCTGAAGCAGAACTTCAGGGCGTGCATGCCGAAGCTCGTACAACTCGTGAGGCATACGGGTATGACCCTCTTACACCTGACGGGGATGACATCAACTCTGATGATGCAAACCATCTTGCTTCTGACTCTTGGTATGAAGATGCGTATCCAACCGGGGATGATGTGTAACTTTTTGTTTGTACTTACTTTTTGCTTTGGGATTTTTCTAAGGGCATGCTTGAGCCCGTTGTAAAGATAGGTGTAAGTAATATTTTGTTGTAATGAAGAATTTGTTTTGTCGATTTGGTGATGATCTTTGGCAATGGTTTAAGCCTTTGGGATGCTACTTTTGAACTGTCATCGAAGTAGGATCCCGTCGTAGTTCGAGTGAGATCGAACTCATATTTTCGTTGATGGCCTTGGCCATTGGGATGTTACCTTCAAATTGTCGTCAAAGTAGGATCCCGTCTTAGTTCGAATGAGGTCGAACTCATATTTTCGTCAATGGCCTTGGCCATTGGGATGTTACCTTTGAACTGTCGTCGAAGTAGGATCCCGTCGTAGTTTGAATAAGTTCGAACTCATATTTTTGTCGATGGCCTTGGCCATTGGGATGTTACCTTCGAACTGTCGTCGAAGTAGGATCTTGTCATAGTTCGAATGAGGTCGAACTCATATTTTTGTTGATGGCCTTGACCATTGGGATGTTACTTTCGAACTGTCGTCGAAGTAGGATCTCGTCGTAGTTTGAATGAGGTCGAACTCATATTTTAGTCTATGGCCTTGGCCATTGGGATGTTACCTTCGAACTGTCATCGAAGTAGGATCCCGTCATAGTTCGAATGAGGTCGAACTCATATTTTCGTTGATGGCCTTGGCCATTGGGATATTACCTTCGAACTGTAATCGAAGTAGTATCCCGTCGTAGTTCGAATGAGATCGAACTCATATTTTCGTCGATGGCCTTGGACATTGGGATGTTACCTTCGAACTGTCGTTGAAGTAGGATCCCGTCGTAGTTCGAATGAGGTCGAACTCATATTTTCGTCGATGGCCTTGGCCATTGGGATTTTCGTTCATACATTGGAGGTTTGATTATATTCCTGTAGGAAATACATGTTGACTTTGTACATACAAAGGAGATTTGGTTATATTCTTGTAGGAAACACATGTCGACTTTGTACATACAATGGAGATTTGATTATATTCTTGTAGGAAACACATGTCGACTTTGTACATACAATGGAGATTTGCTTATCTATATCCAGTCCCTTCATTACATGGCCTGGAGATCATGTCAACGGGCGGGGTAATGAACAATACTTCGGACCTCGAGACGTCCCCTTTGGCGCCTCATTAAAACCTCACTGAGAAAACCCGATTGGGACAAAATCCGGATGAGGGAAAAAGAGTACGACTTAGGTAGCGCCTTCTTTCAGAAGTGGAAGTATTTGAGATAGACGACATTCCAATTGTTTGGAGTAGTTTTCCTTCCATTGTTTCTAACTGGAATGCTCCTTTGTTTGCTGTCGCCGTGATTTTATATGGTCCGTCCCAGTTTGTTCCCAGTTTTCCCTCATTAGGGACTTTCGCTGCTTGTGTTTTAGCTTTGAGGATGTAGTCTCCGACCTTGAGCGGTCGTACTTTGGCCTTCTTGTTATAGTACTTTTCTACTTGTTGCTTTTGGTCTACCATTCTTACATGGGCCATATCTCTTCGTTGTTCGACTTCATCCAGATCTTGTAGCCTACTTTCATCGTTGCTTGGTCCGCTTTCGTTGCAGTATCTCAAGCTAGGTTCTCCGATTTTGACGGGTATAACCGCGCCAGTCACATAGACTAGTGAATATGGCATCTCGCCTGTGCTAGTTGTTGGCGTAGTGCAGTATGCCCATAGTACTTCTGGCAGCAGTTCAGGCCATAGCCCTTTTGGCGACCTCGAGCTTCTTTTTCAATATGTTCAGTATCATTTTATTGGAGGATTCAGCTTGACCCTTGCCGATGGGGTAGTATGATGTGGAGAGTATTCGCTTGATGCGCCATTTTTTCAGAAAACTCGGTCGTTTTCTTTCCAACGAACTGAGGTCCGTTGTCACAACTGATTTCTTTGGGAATGCCGAAGCGGTATATTATATTTTTCCACATGAACGTGATAACTTGTTGCTCACGTACTTGAGTGTATGCACCCGCTTCCACCCATTTAGAGAAATAGTCAGTTAAAACCAAAAGGAAGTGTACCTTACCTCGTCCTGCCGGGAGGGATCCGATAATATCCATCCACTACTTTATGAATGGCCATGGTGAAGTGACAGAATGCAGGAGTTCTCCTGCTTGGTATATCATAGGGGCGTACTTTTGACACTGTTCACACTTCCTAATGTAATCCGCAACCTCTTTTTTCATGGTAGGCCAGTAGTATTAGGCGCAAATGAGGCATCGGACGAAGGCGCGGTTTCCCGTATGGGCGCCACAGTGCCTTCGTGTACTTTTTCTAGTACTCGCCGTGTTTGATTTGGTCCGAGACACTTGGCCAAGGGGCCACCGAACGTTCTCTTATAAAGATCACAGTTTACGAGGCTGTATATGGCTGCCTGTATGCGAAGCTTTTTGGCTTTTTTCTTATCTTGTGGGAGCGTTCCGTCCTGAAAATATGTTACGATACGATTGTGCCAGTACCAAGTTAGGTTTACAGAATGTACCTCGACCTGGTCTATTGAGGAATGGAGAAGAGTGACCATATTTTCCTTGTTGATATTTCTGGTGGCTGCCGCTAGCTTGGCGAGACCATCCGCTTCGATATTCTATGCCTTAGGTATCTGGTCGAGGCAGCATTTATCGAATTCTAGCAGCAGTTTATGAATTTATGACTGGTACTTTTGCAGTCTCTGTTCTTTGATTTGGAAAGTCCCAGTGACTTGGTTCACCACGAGTTGAGAATCGCAGTGGAGAACGAGTCGTCGAGCACCATATTTGAGGGCTAATTTCAATACTGCAGTCACAGCCTCATACTCGGCCTCGTTGTTAGTCATCTCAGGGCATCGTATAGACTGACGAATTACTTCGGCCGTAGGAACCTCGAGGACGAATCCCAGTCCTGATCCCGATGTATTAGATGCGCCAACGGTGTAGAGAATCTAGAGGTCGGAATGTGCGGAAGCGCGGAGCGCCTCCTGCTCTACTTTAGGCAATATTTCCACGCTGAATTGACGACGAAATCGGCGAGCACTTGCGATTTTATAGCAGTTTGCGGTTGGTATGTTATATCGTGCTCGCTTAATTCTATGGCCCATTTGGCCAACCTACCCGATAGCTCGAGTTTGTGTAGGATTCCCCTGAGGGGAAGGTTATCACCACCTTTATGGCGTGACATTGAAAGTATGGTCCAAGCTTTCGTGAAGCTTCGACTAATGCCAGGGCTAGTTTCTCAAGGTGAGGGTACCTTGTTTCGGCATCAATTAAGGTTTTGCTGATATAGTAAATCGAAGATTGCGTATCTTTGTTTTCGCGGACCAAGACTGCACTTACCGCGACTTCGGAGACTGCTAGGTACACCAGCAGGCATTTGCTCGGGTCTGCCTTGATGAGTAGTGGCAGCGAGGACAGATACGCTTTCAGTTTTCTCAAGGCGTCAACGCATTCTGAATTCCACTATAGCTCGTGGTCTTTCCTTAGTACATTGAAGAATTTTTGGCATATGTCTGATGATCGTGAAATGAACCTCGACAGGGCAGCTATTCGTCCTGTTAATTTCTGCACCTATTTCTTGTGGCAATGTCACTTGGGATTCTTGGCATGTCTGAATGGGAAAAGGAAAACAAATCGGCATTGTTAGTTAAGAACTCATGTTACTTACCTTGTTCTGAGAGGTTGTGTCCGATATAAGCCTTTTTCGTGCTATCAGTGTTGTCCAATTGATCAGAGTCGAGGTTTTCTACGGTTGCCTTGCAGGCTTCTACGATATCCGGGTCTTTGATGGCCTCTATTTGTATGTCGGGTTTGGTTCCTGATATGGCTGATTGATATGCTTCCGCACTTGCCCCCTTTAGTTGTTGGGTGTGTGCGCAATCTTGGGCGATTCGGTAGCATTCTTGGTCGGTGCGCTGCTCGCCTCGGATGCTGAATATCCCCCATAGGGTAGGAAATTTGAGTACTTGGTAGAAACTTGACGGGACGGCTCGCATGACGTGTATCCATGGACGCCCTATGATGGTGTTGTAGGTTGTTTCCTGGTTCATGACGTGGAACGTTGTTTCCAGTGTGACTCCCCCTGCTAGAACGGGTAGCACTATCTCTCCAGAGGTTCGTTCAACTGCATTATTAAAACTCGTTAGTGTTATGCAATGCGGTAATATTTTATCCTCGAGCCTCATCTGTATGAGGACTCATGGGTGAATAATACACGCGTTGCTTCCGTCATCCACCATTATTCTCTTTACATCGGTATCCGTGATGCATAAAGTTATAACCAAAGCATTATAGTGAGGGAAAGACAAACCGTTGGTATCCGACTTATCGAAGATGATACTATCTTCAAGGTCGTCATACCGTTCGTGGGTGTCATGCCCCAACCTCGGGAGGTGCGACCGGCGCTCAATCGAGTAAACCCTAACTGAGCAAGCCTTATTCATACATTTCTACCCAACTCACTACGGTTAAGGGAACCATGCTTTCTTTTATTTAGACAATAGCAAAATCGAACATTCACGATATTAGTCCATTTTCATGTCACAAACCAAAAACCATGGTTAAATTTAAAGATTTTATACGGTTATAGTCTAGAAGAAATAGAGTACAAAGTTACCACATAGTTCATTGACCCATCTAACACCCTTACCTTACCCACACAAACGTCTACGGAGCCTCTAAGGATACAAAAGACAATAATGACAACGCCGACAACAAGGCCCCGACTATACCTCAAAAGTGGATATCTATAACAAAAGATGTACAACATAACCCCTTGAAGGAGAAAGGGGCTCACCAAGACTTTGAGAGGAGGAAGCCCCGCTACGCGCAATCGACACTATCCGCTATGGAGCCACCTACATTCATTTAAAAATATAGCGCCCCCGGCAAAAGGGACGTTAGTACCATGGAATAGTACTAGTATGTATAACTAAACACCATCCAATTAGAAAGAACAACCATACAAGAGTACAAAGAAATCATAAGAAACACAAAGCTTCAAATAAGCACCACGTCAACAATTTAAGAGGTTCACATAGTTTTAACATGATTTCTGAAATTTGTAGATTGAAGCATTCCATATCGTTGCATCATCATCCACATTACCACCGCTTCCTTGGGCGGAGTCCGATCACGGCCCGATCGGCTAAGCCATCTTACCAAGATGTTACCCTTATTTCATTCTCACTTACCAATTTCAATTGTAAACATATTACCACCATGTGTGTATAACATGGCGTCCGATCATGGCCCGATCGGCTAAGTTGTCTTGCCAAGACGTTACCCTTTTCCGTTAATCATCTCATTTCAATCTTTGGTTTTACATGTATTAGTTCCTCGGAACTTGGGGCCACAATTACCACATTCCGTAACTCACATTTCACATTATTCCCATTTTCAACATTGGCCTTGCCAATTAAGATCATAGGCACATACAAAAGCAATTTAAGTTATAAGCATAGAGAGCAATTCATCTAGTTCGGCATATTTACCATAATGTAACCTTGACTTGACATTTAGGCATTTAGCACATAGCTCATGTTTTCCACACATCCTCAATTTACAAAGAATAACACATTAAACACATGGAAAAGCACCTTTCACATACATCAATTCATTTGACATAACAAGTACCACATCAATCAAATTTCGGACTTACAACATTTGCACGGGCACCATGGAGGCTCAATTTCAAAGAGGAGGGGGAGGGGGTTAGCCATACATACCTGAAATTTGCCCCTTAATGATACTACAATGATCCAATACACTTAAGCAACTTCAATCTACAATACAACATTCAATAGGGCCAATATTAGTAATAAATTCCATAACTTATGTCATTTAGGCATATTATCAAACACCTTGTAGATATAGATCTTTACATCTCATAACCGTAGTATTAGTTCATCCAACTATCACTATTAACCAACAATTTATTCCACCATCGTTCCTAACCAATTTATAACTTCAAACAACATATGTATGACCATCCATTCACACCCAACCATCAACCTTATTAATTAACCCATTTCACAATCTCTACAACACCAACACAACCTAGGTTAGGCACTTATGGCTTCCAATCACCATCCCATGTGTTCTAACGTATATATCATACATAAATAATCACCATAGAGTAGTTAGAGATGATAGACATACCTCTTGTAGTAAGAATCTTGAGAATCCCCACTTGTAGTGTTCTTGATCAATTTAGGGATTTGAATGGGAATCTATGGATTTTCAAGATCAATCCTTGTTAATATAAGTGTTTAGGAGTAGTAATCAACTCAAAATACTCCAAAAACATTACCTTGGATCATAGGAGGGAAGTATGGGACGGATTCCCCTTGATAGAGCAAGCCCTAGCTTAAAAAAATGACTTGGAGACTCTCCATACCCGGTATTGGGGTATTAATAGGGCTGCTAGGCGCGCGACCATGGTCAAACCGTGCCCGAGATGTGGTAGCCGCGCTCGTACTGCGCTTGGGCAGCGCTGGGGAGGCAGAAACTCTCAATTTTCCTACGGTCGCGCCGCGGACGTGTATCTGACACAGGTCCGGTAAAATGGTCATAACTTTCTGTATACACCTCCAAATGACGAACAGTTTAATGCGTTGGAAACTAGACTCAAAGGGCTTTAATTTTATAGGTTGTACATCATACAATACCTTATATAAATGTATATATGCTTGTCCAAAGTGAGGTCTTGTGCGTACTCTTTTACAACTTCAGTCTATTATGAAATTTCCAACTTGGCTTAGACTTAGGCCTCTCCTTAGACCCCAAATAACTTATAATATGACTTATACACTTATTAACATATCCAATTGATATCCATTATATCATGAACCCTCATTTGCACACAAAATAAAATAATTAGCCTACATTGGCACCACGAAATCTTAAATTACTTAGCAAAATTTTCTAGGGCTTTACATTCTCCCCCGCTTAGGATCATTCGTCCTCGAATGATAATTGGAGTCAATCCGCAAATACTTAGTATAACTTATCTCCTTTCTCACACATCTTTAACTCCCAAAGTTTGACTAACTCCCAAATGTTTTAGAAATTTTAGTAGAGTTTCCCTTGTAACTGGGCCTATCCACCTGTCAGAGAATCCCAGAAACACATCCTATCAACATATACATAATCCAAAGATGCAACATAATATAAAATGATGCCAACTGTGGCCCCATAAGCAATGCATTTCTAGAAAAGAAACAGTATTATCATCAACTAACCATGTGATACATAATTTATAGAAGGTAAGCTTTCAACATCTTCATAGGATACAAATACTTAATTACATAGCTATCCAAACAAGTGAGGTTACTTCTTCTTCATTTCTTCCTCGGCTTCCCAAGTGGCTTCCTCACTTTGCTGGTTTCGCCATAACACTTTCATGGAGGCAATTTCTTTATTTCTCAACTTTCGGACTTGCCTATCAAGGATGGCAACTGGAATTTCTTCGTACGATAATTCTTCATTAACCTCAATAGTCTCAACTGGCACAATAGTGGACGGATCTCCCACTACCTTCTTTAACATAGACACATGGAAGACTGGGTGTACCAATGACATCTCGGGTGGCAGCTCGAGCTTGTATGCCACCTGACCAAACCTCTGAATGATTTTGTACGGTTCGACATACCTCAGACTCAATTTTCCCTTCTTTCCAAACCGCATGATACCCTTCATGGGGAAAACCTTCAAAAATACCCAATCATCTTCCTTGAACTCCACGTCTTTGCGACAAACGTCCGAATACGACTTTTGGCGACTCTGAGCAGTTTTCAACCTCTCTTTAATAATCTTGACTTTCTCCATAGCCTGATACACGAGGTACGGCTGTATCAATTTAGCTTCTCCAACCTCGAACCACCCAATGGGAGATCTAGATCTCCTACCATACAATGCCTCAAATGGTGCCATCTGGATACTAGCATGGAAGTTGTTGTTGTAAGCAATTTCTATGAGTGGCAAATGGTCATCCCAACTACCTTTGAAATCAAGAGTACAAGCACGCAAAATGTCCTCAATTGTATGAATAGTCCGCTCTGCTTGCCCGTCGATTTGAGGATGGAAAGTTGTGCTAAGATTTACCTATGTACCCAAACCTTGCTGAAATTTCTTCCAAAAGTTGGTAGTGAACTGAGCCCCTCGATCTGAAATGATTGAGACTGGAGTGCCATGCAACCTGACTATTTCTTTGATATACAACTGAGCATACTATTCCGCTATGTCGGTAGATTTAACTAGCAAGAAGCGCGCTGATTTCGTGAGTCAGTCCACAATCACCCAAATTGAGTCAAACTTGCGCAGAGTGCATGACAACCCTACCACAAAATCCATGTTGATCATCTCCCATTTCCACATTGGAATCTCTATGCTTTGGGCCAATCCACCGGGCCTATGATGTTCGGCCTTCACTTGCTGACAGTTCGGACATTTTGCCACAAAGTCCGCCACATCATTTTTCATGTTGTTCTACCAATAAATTTCCCTGAGATCATGATACATTTTCATAGAACCTGGGTGCACGGAATACCTGGAAGTGTGAGCTTCTACCATGATCCTCTCCCGAAGACCGTTAACATCCGAAACACATAGGCGGCCTTGGTACCGTAGGGTGCCATCATCCATGCTAAAGGAAACAACTGTGGTCTTGTGTTTATGAATCCCCTCTTTCAGTTGTGCTAACAATGGATCGTTGAATTGCTTCTCTTTCACTTCCTCCACAAGCGATGATTCAGCCCTATTCTGCTCAATTACTCCTCCTTCATTACAGTCCGCAAGGCGAACTCCCAAGCTAGCCAACTGGTGAACCTCCCTGGACAATGGCCTCTGATATGCCTCAAAATGAGCCAAGCTCCCCATAGATTTTCGACTAAGAGCATCCTCTACAACATTAGCCTTTCCCGGGTGATAGAGAATATCAATGTCATAGTCCTTAAGTAACTTTAGCCATCTTCTTTGTCTCAGATTCAACTCCTTCTATTTGAAAATATATTGAAGGCCTTTGTGGTCCGTAAATACATCCACATGCACCCCATACAAATAATGTCGCCAAATCTTTAGTGCAAACACCACTGCCGCAAGCTCTAAGTCATGGGTTGGATAGTTCCTTTCATGATTCTTGAGTTGCCTAGAAGAATAGGCAATAACCTTGTCGTGTTACATTAACACATACCCAAGCCCGATCCTTGAAGCATCGCAATATTCCACAAATCCCTCGGCACCCTCTGGTAGGGCTAACTTTGTGTTGTAGTCAATCTTGATTTCAATTCTAGGAAACCCCTTTCACAAGCATCGGACCATTGGAATTTAACTGCTTTCTGCGTCAATTTAGTCAATGGAGAGGCAAGAGTAGAAAAGCCCTCCACAAATCTCCTGTAGTACCCAGCCAAACCCAAAAAACTGCGAATCTCTATTGGAGTGGTAGGTCTGGGCCAATTCCTCACTGCTGCAATCTTTTGAGGATCAACCATAATTCCTTCCCTGTAGACGACATGACCCAAGAACGCGACAGATTCAAGCCAGAGTTCGCATTTCGAAATTTTTGCATACAGTTTATATTGCTGAAGAGTCTGAAGAACTGCCCTGAGATGGTTAGCATGATCTTCTCGACTTCGGGAATATACAAGAATATTGTCAATGAATACTATCAAAAAGGAGTCTAGAAAAAGGCTTGAAGACTCGATTCATAAGATCCATGAAAGTTTTCGGGGCATTTGTTAGCCCAAAAGACATCACCATAAATTCAAAGTGCCCATACCGAGTCCTGAAAGTTGTTTTTGGAATATCCTGCTCCCTTATCTTCAATTGATGATACCCAGACCACAAGTCAATTTTTGAGAAACATGTAGCACCTTGCAATTTATCAAACAAGTCATCTATCCTTGGTAAAGGATATTTATTTTTGATTGTGACCTTGTTGAGTTACCGGTAGTCAGTACACATCCGTAGCGACCCATCTTTCTTCCTTACAAACAAGACCAGTGCACCTCATGGTGACACTTGGACGGATGAAACCTCTTTCTAGAAAATCCTTCAATTGTTCCTTTAGCTCTTTCAATTCTGTCGGTGCCATTCTGTAAGGTGGAATTGATATAGGCTCCGTGCCTGGCATCACATCGATCCCAAAATCAATCTCCCTGTCTGGAGGAATTCCAGGGAGTTCATCTGGAAAGACATCCGGAAATTCATTCACAACTAGCACGGACTCAAGGCTAGGCGCCTCAGCAATGGTGTCTGTAACTCGAACTAAATGATAGATACACCCTTTCTTGATCATCTTCGCGGTCTTAAGGTAAGAAATAAACCGACCTTTAGGCACTACATTATCTCTCTTCCATTCAACAACAGGCCCATTAGGAAATTCAAGCCTCATGGTTCTAGTCCGACAATCAAGTTTGGCAAAGCATGAATAAAGCCAATCCATTCCCATTATTACATCAAAATCAACCATCCCTAATTCAATAAGATCGGCCGTGGTATCCCTACCCCGTACCGCAACAACACAACCTTTATAAACTCGAGCAACCGTAATAGACTCACCTACCAGAGTAGACACCAAAAATGGCTCATGAAGTTGATTCGGTTCTATCCCAAATTTCATAGCAACAAAAAGGGTAACATATGACAAGGTGGAACCGGGGTCAATAAGTGCATACACATCATGAGATTGGACAGTCAGAATACCTGTAACAACATCTGGAGAAGCCTCTGCATTCTGGCGACCACTCATAGCATAAAACCGGATGGGTGCTCCTGAACTCTACACACCACCCCTACCTGCACCACGCCCCGCAGGTGCTGGGGTACCTCGAGCTGGAGAGGGGGCTGAAGATGCAACAGCTGCTGGACTAGATGGCTGTGTTGTGCCCCTACCCGCTCCCTAGTAGGATGTATGACAATGCCTCTAAATGTGATCCCTCATCCCGCATCCATAGCATACGGGTAACTCCAAGTAGCAAATCCCTGAGTGCATCTTCCCGCACTTGGGGCACGGGGACCTCTGCTGCTGGGATCTCTCTCTTGACTGATCCCCCTGATAGGATCCTCTGTTGCCCTGACTAGGCCTGAAACGACTCCATTACTACTACTACTGGCTGGGTCCTGATGGCGGTGCACTGGCTGAAGACTGTGCCATAAACTGGGACGACCCTGATGATCCTCCCCTGAAAGCTGATCTTCCCCCACCGAGTGACTCACATATGTTGCCCATAGATCGGGTCTTTCTGTTACCCTCTCTCTCCATTCTGTTCTTCAGTCTACGGTTTCTTGTGTCCTGAGCAAATGCTACCATCTTCCCATAATTCATGTCAGAATTCAATGCAGCCTTAAAAGCCTCATTATTAGTCAAAGGATTTAGGCCCTGAACAAACCGATGCACCCTGACCTCCATTATAGGCAACATATGGATGGCATACTTGGACAGGCGAGTAAACTCCATGTGATACTCCCACACACTCCTACTACCTTGCTTCAGATTTTCAAACTCTGCTGCACGGGCTGCCCTTGTCTCAGAAGGTAGGAAATGATCTATAAAGGCATCGGCAATCTCGCTCCACCTTGCCGGAGGGCTCCCCTCCTCGCAGGAATCTTCCCATAACTCAAACCATTCATAGGCCACCCCTTTCAGACGGTAGGCAGCCAACTCTACTCCCTCTGTCTTAGTTGCAAACCCTGAGGGTCTTGTGCATCTCATTAATAAAATCCTGAGGGTCTTCTTCTGGATTGGCACCCGTAAATACTGGAGGGTCTAACTAAAAGAAATCTGTTCACTCTGGAACTGGTGGAATCCCCCTACTGGCTAGATGAATTGGGCGCAACATTCGACCTTTGGGCCTGAGAGGCCACTAGCTGAGTTAACATCTGAATAGCTCCCCTAAGATCCCCATCAGAAATATCAGAACCGGAAGCTGGGGCTGGAGGTGGAATAAGAGTATAGATGGGAGGGATAGTAGTACCCTCCGCAGGTGTAGGAGTTGGGGTAGTCTGCTCTGGAATAGGAGAACCAGGCAGGGTGATAGCAGGGCGCCTACCCTTACCCGCAGTACCAAGCAGTGATTCATCTGCCACTCCTGTGGTGGCATTGGCTTCTTGGCCAATTCTCGCTTTCTTCTTAGGTGTCATTTACTGAAAGATAGAACAATGCACTAATTAGGGAGGGAATAGTTTCATAACAAGTTGTCGCACGATCCAGAATATCAAAGAAGGGTGTTATTCCTAAATGCCCAAGTAGCCTCCAACTTATAGATGTGGTCGACTACACACCGATAAAAATGACTCTACTAGACACGGCTCCGAGACATCCTAGGACACTTCAAAACCTTAGGCTTTGATACCAAGTTTGTCACGCCCCAACCTTAAGAGGCGCGACCGACGCTCAATCGAGTAAACCCTAACTGAGCAAGCCTTGTTCATACATTTCTACCCAACTCACTATGGTTAAGGGAACCATGCTTTCTTTTATTTAGACAATAGCAAAATCGAACATTCACGATATTAGTCCATTTTCATGTCACAAACCAAAAACCATGGTTAAGTTTCAAGATTTTATACGGTTATAGTCTAGAAGAACTAGAGTACAAAGTTACAACATAGTTCATTGACCCATCCAACACCCTTACCTTATCTACACAAACGTCTACAGAGCCTCTAAGGATACAAAAGACAATAATGATTGATAACTAGGGATTTTAACGTGTTTCATGCTCCTTCTTGCTTATGCTTTGATTATAAATTATTACAAAATAGTCCCAAAAGGCGCATAAGTTGTGCTTGATTGCAGGTTTGATCGACAAAGTGACGAAATGTCCAAGATCGGCTCAAAAGGAGTGAAACCTGCTCAAGTATCAAAGACAAGGCAATTTGAGAGCAAAAAAGGCCTAGTGCGGTCGCATTCGACTTTGTGCGGTCTGCACTAGGTGGTTCAGAGAGTTGGCAAAAATGGGCTTCAGGTAACGCGACCGCAGTACACATTTCACGGTGAAGGCTCCGCGGCCGTGCTATCATTATGTGCAGTCCGTGGGAGAGAGATTCAGAGAGGTGAAATTTGCCATTGTTCAAGCTGCGCGGGCCGCAGTCATACTTGTGCGGACCGCATTAGAGATCTTCGCGGCCGCGGTCCATTTTATGCGGCCCGCGCTGACCTCGCAGGGGTATTTTTGTCCAGTTTTTCCAGCCTAGTATAAATAGAATATTTTGCCACTTTTAGGTCATCAGTTATTTCCAGAACGTAGCTGCGCTCGTGAGAAGCTATTGTGTAGCCATTTTTGGCATCTTAACTTAGATTTTACGATAGATTCTCTGTATTTACATTAGCTTTTAAATAAATATGACTTGCTCTTCATCTATTTCTTTATTTTCTCCTTCAAGCATGAGTAGTTAAACCCATTAGCTAGGGTTGTGGTTCAACCCTAATGTGGGTAATTGATGGGTGTTGCCATCTATTGTTAGATTGACTATGGGTGTTTGTTATTTGGGTCAATTTTACGGTTTAATCTATGAATTGGTGGTTGCAAACACTGGTTTGTGCTAAGTTGACTTGACTCTTCTTGAGAAAGAGAGCTTAAGTCTCCAAATTTGACCCAACAAGGAATTGGGATGGACTTAAGAGAATTGATAGTCCCAATTAAAGGGTTAAACCTTGAGAGAGTAATTACCCAACTTGAATCCTAGTTGCTTGAGCTAATTTGCCTACCTATTTGGTCTCGAGAGAGTCAATTGGGCAAAACCACTCTCTCTACCGAGAGGTGTGAGAGTGGGTAAATTGTGCAACGGTTATAGCATATTTCCCCAATCATGTCAATCAAACCTTAGAAGTATTTACCCGTCAATTAGCCACCTAGGTGAAAGTCACTACCTTAGTGTCTTTCTACCCATTAGATTCAACTCTAGCAATTTTCTTATTAGCATAATTTAGTTCTAATTAGTAATTGATAATATTAGTTTGCTAAAGAAAATTCAAAAGATGTTTGGAAGTGACATTTGGAACAATTACACAACTCTAGTCTAGATAGATACTCGACTCCATTCCTAGCTCCCTGTGAAAATCGATCCTGACCCTCATATCGACTAAAAGCTATTGCGACCCTCTCTTTCTACTTTTTAGTAGTGTGGAGTTGGCAGAGATCACTTTTTGGCGCCGTTGTCGGGGAGCTAACGGTATTGGCTATCTATTTAGTTAGTTTTTTGTATTGTTCTTCATTCCTTCTTTGTTACTTACTTGTTTGTGTCATTACTCAGGTACCAACATGGCTTTAAACAACACTAATGATCCTCTTGGAAACGTGATAGCGGGGGAGGAGGTAGATGATCTTGAGCAAGATGAGGTGCCTCTTGCACCTCAAGGTCAACGGAGAGGCCGGAATGCCAATGCTAATCCAAATAACAATGTTCCAGACCCTCCCCTGGTTCCTCCAAGAGTGGCTCCTATAGTATTACCGAACCAGGGCTACGTAAGTGCTATTGTCCCACCCCGAATCTGGGCGGGCAACTTTCAGATAACCAATGTGATGTTGACCTTACTTGAGCAGCGTGGGTACTTCACGGGAGCTGCAAATCAAAAAGCCTACAAACATCTCAAGGGGTTCGTAGATACATGCTGGGGGAGCAAGTAGACGAATGTATCCGAGGATGCGCTGAGATTGAGAATTTTCCCGTTCTCACTTCGAGGAAAGGCATTGGATTGGCTCGAGAGACTCCCCAACCATTCCATCACAACTTGGGATGAGTTGGCGGATTAGTTTATTGCCAAATTCTTCTCTCCTAGTCATATTGCGGCACTTCGAGATGAAATATTAGCCTGCAAGCAAGAGCCAACAGAACCTTTGCATGAAATTTGGGAGCGGTATAGAACGATGGTGAGGGAATGCCCAAGTAATGATATGACCTAGGCCATGATCCAACAAACCTTCTACCGGGGCATAAATACTACAAATCAATGCGTTGTTAATTAATTAGCCGGGGGAAATTTTATGAAGCTTTCTTATGAGGAGGCATGTGATGTATTTGATGAAATGGCGGAAACTTCTTCAGCATGGTAGAGTAGAGCAAATGTGCCTCAAGGTGACCCTACGGTTATCCATTTGCACAAGGAATTACATGATCACGGGCAAGCGATAGCTGAGCTTACAACTACTATGAACCAATTGGCTAAGGCGC
Source organism: Nicotiana sylvestris (assembly GCF_000393655.2). Lineage (NCBI taxonomy): Eukaryota > Viridiplantae > Streptophyta > Magnoliopsida > Solanales > Solanaceae > Nicotiana > Nicotiana sylvestris. The sequence goes on from NC_091058.1 coordinate 142,555,421, forward strand.
AATTGCAACAAGTTCAGAATCCTCGCCAAGTGCATGTCATGGAGGGTGTTAGTATGCTTGTCAACAAGAGAAGGCAAATGAGGAAACAAAATCAAGGAAATTCTGAGCAATTTGTTAGATGAATATGATGGGTGTCAAAATGATGGTTATGATGACCAAAGTGAGGAGGTACAATATGTCAACAACTATCAAGGCAATAGAGGCAACTCTTCAAACCAACAATGACGACCCAAGGAAATTGGGGCAATCAACAACAAGGTGGTGGTAATTGGAACAACAACAACCAAAACAATAATTGGGGTAATCAAAACAACAACCAAGGCAATTGGAATGGAAATAACAACAACTGGGGCAACAACAACAATCAAGGCGGTGGAACAACAATGGAAACCAAGGCATCCGGGGGCAAGGCTTTCAAAGGCTCCCAATGTACCAACAACTGAACAATCCACCCATTTCCCTTCTCAAGGTCCTAGTTCTCCCGGTAATGATATGGGTAGAATTGAAATGTTGCTCGAGCAGATAATGAAGAGGAATGCGGATTTGGATGCACAGTTAGCTTCTCACAACACCTCTATCCAAAACTTGGAAGTGTTAGGCCAAATCTCTCAGTCATTGAATACTCGCCCGAAGGGTGCTCTACCAAGTGATACGGTAGTGAACCCAAAGGGTGGGAACAATTATGTTATGGCGGTCACAACAAGAAGTGGGAGAGGAGGTGATGTGAATGCCTCTAAGCAAAAGCAAGTCATGGATGATGATGTTGAGTTGCAAGATGACCAAGTCCCTTTGGTAGTTGAAGATGTGGTTGATGAAAATGTGAACAATGAAGTGAGGATTGATATTGAATAAGTCGAGGTGGAAACCCAAAACGATGTGAACCCTTCTAGGGAACACATAATTGACATGTCGGAGCCGGTTGTGCCAAAAGCCAATGCTCCTTTGCCAAGACCACCTCCACCTTATCTTCAAAGGCTCGCGAAGCAGAAGAATGATAATCAGTTTAAAAAGTTCATTGACATGATGAAGAGCTTATCTATTAATGTGCCTCTGGTGGAGGCACTTGAACAAATGTCGGGTTATGCAAAATTCATGAAAGACTTGGTTACAAAGAAGCGTTCTATGGATTGTGAAACTATAAAGATGACTCACCAAGTTAGTGCTATAGTGCATTCAATGGCCCCGAAGCTTGAAGATCCCGGTGCTTTCACCATTCCTTGCACCATTGGGAGTGCGGATTTTACCAAAGCTCTTTGTGACTTAGGAGCTAGTATCAATTTGATGCTCTACTCAGTTTTCAAAACTTTGGGCATCGGGCAACCTAGGCCAACTTCAATGAGACTTCAAATGGCGGATCAATCGATGAAGCGACCTTTGGGCATTATTGATGATGTGCTTGTCCGGGTGGACAAATTCATATTGCCGACCGACTTTGTGATTTTGGATTGTGAGGTGGACTATGAGGTTCCTATTATCTTAAGCAGACCTTTCCTTGCAGCGGGGAAGGCATTGGTTGATGTTGAAGCGGGTGAGCTCACTTTCTGAGAGGGAGATGAAAAGGTCATTTTTCACGTTTGCAAATCTATGAAGCAACCCAATAGCACCGAGGTGTGCTCATTTGTAGACCTTGTCACAGCTATGATTGTGGATGATACCAGTGTTATGATCAACGTGGAAGATCCTCTTGAAGCTATGCTCTTAAACATGGATGTCAATGATGACGCTAGTAGGGTGGAGTGTGTGAATGCCCTACATGGGAAGGGCTCTTATTCTTATGAGCCAATGAAATTATCTTTGGATCTTGAAAATCAGAAAACTCCACCAACAAAGCCATCAATTGAGGAGCCACCGGTGTTGGAGTTGAAACCACTTCCTCCACACCTCATATATGAATTATTAGGCTCAAATTCTACTTTACCAGTTATTCTTTCTTCTGGCCTTACTAACATGCAGGTTGAAGCCACCTTGGCGGTTCTTCAAAAGCGGAAAAGGGCAATTGGATGGACTCTAGCCGACATTCGGGGTATAAGCCCTGCATTCTGTATGCATAAAATTATCTTGGAGTATGATGCAAAGCCTTCCGTGGAGCATCAAAGAAGATTGAACGAGGCTATGCAAGAAGTGGTGAAGAAAGAGGCCATTAAATGGTTGGATGTCGGGGTTGTGTACCCCATTTCTGATAGCTCATGGACTTCTCCGGTACAATGTGTGCCGAAGAAGGATGGCATGACTGTGGTGACCAATGACAACAATGAACTTATTCCTACTCGGACGGTCATCAGGTGGAGAGTGTGTATGGATTACCGGAAGCTAAACAAGGTGACTCGAAAGGATCATTTCCTATTGCCATTCCTTGACCAAATGCTAGATCGTCTTGCGGGGCGTGTTTTTTATTGCTTTTTGGATGGTTACTCAGTGTACAATCAAATTTTAATTGCCCTAGAGGATCAAGAGAAGACAACTTTTACCTGTCCGTATGACACATTCGCTTTCTCTCAAATACCATTCGGATTGTGTAATGCTCCGGCGATCTTCCAACGATGCATGATGGCTATTTTCATCGACATGGTGGAGGATATCTTGGAGGTTTTCATGGATGATTTCAGTATGGTTGGGGATTCCTTTGATGAGTGTTTGGGAAATTTGGATAGAGTGTTGGCCCAGTATGAAGACACCAACCTTGTACTCAATTGGGAAAAGTGTCATTTCATGGTAGAAGAGGGTATAATGTTGGGTCACAAAATTTCAAAGTGAGAGATTGAAGTTGACAAAGCCAAGATAGAGGTGATTTCAAGGCTTCCCCCCATTTCTGTCAAAGGGGTGAGGAGTTTTCTTGGGCACGCGGGTTTTTACCGGAGGTTTATAAAAGATTTTTCAAAAGTGGTAAACCCCTTGTGCAAGTTGCTAGAAAAGGATGCAAAGTTTGTGTTCGATGAGGGGTGTATGCAAGCATTTGAGCTTCTTAAGCTCAAGTTGACCACTACCCCTATCATTACCGCACCAAATTGGAGCTTGCCTTTCGAGCTCATGTGTGATGCTAGTGACATTGCGATAGGGGCTGTTTTGGGCCAAAGGAACAACAAGATGTTTCATCCGGTGTACTATGCAAGCAAGACCATGAATGAGGCTCAAAGAAACTATACAGTTACCGAGAAAGAGTTGTTGGCTATGGAAAAGTTTCGACCTTATCTTATAGGGGCCAAAGTTATAGTGCACACTGATCATGCCGCCCTTAGGTACTTGATGACAAAAAAAGACTCCAAGGCAAGATTGATGAGATGGGTGCTACTACTCCAAGAGTTTGATCTAGAAATTGTAGACCGGAAAGGTAGTGAGAATCAAGTGGCGGACCACTTGTCCCGTTTGGAGGAGGAGGGGAGGCCTTGTGATGGCCTTGAGATCAATGATTCATTTCCCAACGAACAACTCCTTGCGCTGTCAATGAAGGATATGTCATGGTTTGCCGATGTTGCCAATTACCTTGTGACCGGAATAATACCGTATGAGCTCTCTTCTAACCAAAGAAAGAAGCTCAAGCGGGATAGTTTGGATTTCTATTGGGATAAGCCATACTTGTTTAAGATTTGCACGGATGGTGTGATTCGTAGATGTGTCCCGGAGGAAGAACAATTGAGTATCTTAGAGTCTTGCCATTCTTCACCCTATGGTGGCCATCATGGTGGGGTGAGGACCGCCTCGAAAGTTCTTAGTTGTGAATTCTATTGGCCCACCTTGTTCAAAGATGCGGGCAATTTGGTGAAGAGGTGTGATGAGTGCCAAAGAGCGGGCGGAATTTCAAAAAGGGATGAGATGCCTCTTAATACCATTCTTGAAGTGGATATCTTTGATGTTTGGGGCATCGATTTCTTGGGTCCATTTGTTAGTTCTTGTGAGAATACTTACATTCTCGTGGCGGTTGTCTATGTCTCAAAATGGGTTGAAGTCGTGGCTTTGCCTAACAATAAAGCCCGAAGTGTTGTTGCATTTCTTAAAAAGAGCATCTTTACAAGGTTTGGCACTCCTCGTGCAATTATTAGTGATAGGGGGTCTCACTTTTGCAATAAAGCTTTCGACACATTGCTTTCCAAGTATGGTGTCAATCATAAGGTTTCTACCCCCTATTATCCTCAAGCTAGTGGTCAAGTGGAAGTCTCCAATAGGGAAATTAAGAGCATCTTTTCAAAGACTGTCAATGCCAATAAGACCAATTGGTCGAAAAAGTTGGATGACGCTCTATGGACTTATCGAACGGCTTACAAAACTCCGATTGATATGTCTCCGTATCAGTTGGTGTTTGGAAAAGCTTGTCATCTTCTGGTTGAGTTAGAGCACAAGGCCATGTGGGCTTTGAGGAAGTTGAATTTGGAATGGGATGTTGCTGCAAATCTTCGTGTTGAACAACTCAATGAGCTCGATGAGTTTAGATTCCATGCCTACTCAAGTTCATCCTTGTATAACAAAATGAAGTACTTTCACGACAAAATATGCTCGGGGTAAAAAGTTCAAGGTTGGAGATATGGTTCTCTTGTTCAATTCCCGATTACGTCTGTTTTCGGGTAAGCTCAAGTCAAAGTGGAGTAGGCCATTTGAAGTTGTGTTCGTGACCCTATTTGGTGCTCTTGATCTAAGGAACAAAAATGGTGAAGTTTTTTAGTTAATGGGCACCGGATCAAGCATTATCTTGGAAAATTTGATGACAGCCACGTGGTGGCACTTCTTCATCTAAAGTGATGTGATGGTAACATGCATCGTGCCGCGACGTTAAATCAGGCGCTTCTTGGGAGGCAACCCATGTCCTTTTCTTCTTGTTTTCTTTGATTTTCTTTGTAGTGTAGGATTGTTTTTTGAGCTAATTAGTTGTGAGATGTTGTAGGGATTATGTTGATACAGTGCAAAATATTTTGGAAAAATTGAACAGTCTCTGAAGTTGCCAGTGCGGCCGCATTGCACTTTGTGTGGTCCGCACTGGTGAAGGATAAATGGGATGCTCTCTGAAGTTTGCCACCGCGGACGCATGGCATTTTGTGCGGACCGCGGTGGACCTTCGCGGCCGCGGTCTGTTTTGTGCGGACCGCGGAGGTTGCCTTCTCAGACTTCTTCTGAATAAACCCAGCACGGTCTGAGGTCCGTTTTGTGCGGCCGCACTGGTAGGTAAGACTGGGTCCCACATGTTTTTCTATAAATAGACCACAGGGGTCACCGGTTACCCTTTTCGAAAAATTGACTCTCATAGGCCTAAAATCTACTGTTTACCCTCTCTTTTCACGTAAATCATTGCTTATATTGATTCCTTGCATTCCATCTCCACATATGGTAACATTTCACTCATTTTTCTTTGTTTGATTTTATAATTTCATTTTATTTTCATGTCCATTAGCCTGTAGCTTCTTCTTCTTCCCGTAATTCTTAAATTTCTAGGTTAGTTTGGTTTAACTGTTAATCTTTGTGTGCTTTGTGAGCGTAAGTGCTTTGTGAGCGTAATGAAATGGGTAATTGAGCAGGGACGTTAATTAGGCAAAAACAAAACTTGAACTAATTGCAAGATTTGAGAACCCTAACTCAGTGCCTTGATTTAGCACCCTCCGCGGACCGTGGTCATCCTTGTGCGGTCCGCGGTGCTGTGATGCGGTCCGCAGTAACACTTTGTGCGGACCGCGGTGAGGATTTTTCAGGAAATTGACCTCTTGCCCAGCGCGGCCGCATTGCATTTTGTGCGGTCTGCGCTGGCCCACCACGGCCGCGGTGCTACTTTGTGCGGGCCACGGTGGTTAGACCCAACAAGGAATTGGGATGGACTCAAGAGAATTGATAGTCCCAATTAAAGGGTTAAACCTCGAGAGAGTAATTACCCAATTTGAATCCTAGTTGCTTGAGCTAATTTGCCTACTCATTTGGTCTCGAGAGAGTCAATTGGGCAAAACCACTCTCTCTACCGAGAGGTGTGAGAGTGGGTAAAATTGTGCAACGATTATAGCATATTTCCCCAATCATGTCAATCGAACCTTAAAAGCATTTACCCGTCAATTAGCCACCTAGGTGAACGTCACTACCCTAGTGCCTTTCTACCCATTAGATTCAACTCTAGCAATTTTCTTATTAGCATAATTTAGTTCTAATTTGTAATTGATAATATTAATTTGTTAAAGAAAATTCAGAATATATTTAGAAGTGACATTTGGAACAATTACACAACTCTAGTCTAGATAGATACTCGACTCCATTCCTAGCTCCTTGTGGAAATCGATCCCGACCCTCATATCGGGTAAAAGCTATTGCAGCCCTCTCTTCCTACTTTTTAGTAGTGTGGAGTTGGCAGCGATCAATGACAACGCCGGCAACAAGGCCCCGGCTATACCTCAAAAGTGGATATCTACAACAAAAGATGTACAACATAACCCCTTGAAGGAAAAAGGGGCTCACCAAGACTTTGAGAGGAGGAAGCTCTGCTACGCGCGATCGACACTATCCGCTATGGAGCCACCTACATTCATTTAAAAATGTAGTGCCCCCAACAAAAGGGACGTTAATACCATGGAATAGTCTAGTATATATAACTAAACACCATCCAGTTAGAAAGAACAACCATACAAGAGTACAAAGAAATCATAAGAAATACAAAGCTTCAAATAAGCACCACGTCAACAATTTAAGAGGTTCACATAGTTTTAACATGATTTCTGAAATTTGTAGGTTGGGGCATTCCATATCGTTGCATCATCATCCACATTACCACCGCTTCCTTGAGAGGAGTCCGATCACGGCCCGATCGGCTAAGCCGTCTTACCAAGACGTTACCCTTATTTCATTCTCACTTTCCAGTTTCAATTATCAATACATTACCACCATGTGTGTATAACATGGCGTCCGATCACGGCCCGATCGGCTAAGCCGTTTTGCCAAGACGTTACCCTTTTTCCGTTAATCATCTCACTTCAATCTTTGGTTTCACATGTATTAGTTCCTCGGCACTTGGGGCCACAATTACCACTTTTCGTAACTCACATTCACATTATTCCCATTTTCAACATTGACCTTGCCATTTAAGATCATAGGCACATACAAAAGCAATTTAAGTTATAAGCATAAAGAGGAATTCATCTAGTTCGGCATATTAACCACAATGTAACCTTGACTTGACATTTAGGCATTTAGCACATAGCTCATGTTTTCCACATATCCTCAATTTACAAAGAATAACACATTAAACACATGGAGAAACACCTTCCACATACATTTTCACAACATCAATTCATTTGACATAACAAGTACCACATCGATCAAATTTCGGACTTACAACATTTGCACGGGCACCATGGAGGCTCAATTTCTAAGAGGAGGGGGGTTTTAGCCATACATACCTGAAATTTGCCCTTAATGATGCTACAATGAACCAATACACTTAGACAATTCAATCCACAATACAACATTCAATAGAGCCAATATTAGTAATAAATTCCATAACTTATGTCATTTAGGCATATTATCAAACACCTTGTAGGTATAAATCTTTACATCTCATAACCATAGTATTAGTTCATCCAACTATCACTATTAACCAACAATTTATTCCACTATCGTTCCTAACTAATTTATAACTTCCAACAACATATGTATGACCATCCATTCACATCCAACCATCAACCTCTTTAATTAACCCATTTCACAATCTCTACAACACCAACACAACCTAGGTTAGACACTTATGGCTTCCAATCACCATCCTATGAGTTCTAACGTATATATCATACATAAACAATCACCATAGAGTAGATAGAGATGATAGATATACCTCTTGTAGTAAGAATCTTGAGAATCCCCACTTGTAGTGTTCTTGATCAATTTAGGGATTTGAATGGGAATCTATGAATTTTCAAGATCAATCTTTGTTAATATAAGTGTTTAGGAGTAGTAATCAACTCAAAATACTCCAAAAATATTACCTTGATTCATATGAGGGAAGTATGGGACGGATTCCCCTTGATAGAGCAAGCCCTAGCTCAAAAAAAGACTTAGAGACTCTCCATACCCGGTTTTGGGGTATTTATAGGGCTGCTAGGCGCGCGACCACGGTCAAACCGCGCCCGGGACGTGGTGGCCGCGCTCGGGAGGCAGAAACTCTCAATTTTCCTGCGACCGCGCCGCGGACGTGCATCTAACACAGGTTCGGTAAAATGGCCATAACTTTCTGTACAGATCTCCAAATGACGAACGGTTTGATGTGTTGGAAACTAGACTCAAAGGGCTTTAATTTGATAGGTTGTGCATCACACAACACCTTATATAAATGTAGATATGCTTGTCCAAAGTGAGGTCTTGTGCGTACTCATTTACAACTTTAGTCTATTATGAAATTTTCCAACTTGGCTTAGACTTAGGCCTCTCCTTAGACCCCAAATCAGTTATAATATGACTTATACGCTTATTAACATATCCAATTGATATCCATTATATCATGAACCCTCATTTGCACACAAAATAAAATAATTAGCCTACCTTGGCACCACGAAATCTTAAATTACTTAGCAAAATTTTCTGGGGCTTTACAGTGGGCGATTGTACGTTTGAGTTTGTGTGTGGTGGTGAATTTCACATGGTTGATTACCGTATCATCGCTGCCGCCAATGATCATTTGTATGGTATGAGCTGGTGACGATGGTTTTGGAGGTCCTTGAGGTTGATTGCGTCCACGAGCGAAGTTAACCCGTCCTCGATCGCTCAGCAGTTCTTTTAGGTGTCCCTGGTTTAGCATTCTTACCACTTCTTGTCGCAGACCTATGCAGTCTTCGGTCTTGTGTCCCCTTTCCTGGTGGAATTCACACAGAACGTTCGATCTCCGGGTGCTCGGATCTGACTTCATCTTTTGCGGCCACTGCACCTTTGTGCCGAGCTTTTCTAGTGCATACACTATTTCTGAAGGAGAAACACAAAAGTTATGAGCAGATAATAGTGGAGGCATACCTCTTTCGTTTCGGGGTGGCGCGATGTGTCGAGGCGTGGTGTCTGCATGTCGTGGAGGAGGTGAGTTGGATGTTCGGATATAGGGTTGGTGCCTTTCTCGATTCAAATGGGGTAGTTGGTCCCTTCGACCATCGTTGCGACGATCTCTCCTTGTTTCAGTTTGGACCGATGTTAGTCGTTGGATCGGGCCATTTAGGTCATCTTCGTCTGCCCTTACTTCGGCGTAATAGGCATATGAATTTCTTCCCACGTGGTGGGAGGGTACTTCATGAGTCTGCTTAGCAACTTTTTGGTTGCTTTTGACCCGTTTCTGTTTAACCCATTTTGGAAGGCTGCTACCGTCATCCCTTCTAATACGTTTGGTAGGCTCATTCTTACCCTGTTGAATCGAGCTAGGAAATCCCGAAGTCCCTCGCATGTCGTCTGCCTGACGGCGAAGATGTCATTTACCCTAGCCTCTGCCTTTTTCGCTCCCGCGTGAGCGGTGACAAACTTATCTGCCATTTCTTCGAACGTTGATATCGATCGTACTGGAAGTTGGGAATACCACGTCAATGCTCCCTCTGTCAGAGTTTCGCCGAACTTTTTCAGCAACACCGATGGCACATGTTCTTTCGATATATCGTTGCCTTTTACTGCAGTAACGTAGTGGATTAAGTGATCTTCCGGGTCCGTGGTGCCATCATATATTTTCAAATATGGCGGCATTTTGAAGGTTTTCGGAATAGAGTGGGGAGCCGCCCCTTCACTGTATGGTTGTTCGACGAATCGGCCCATGTCGCATTTTGGTGGCAACTTTGAAGTGCCCGGTATTTTATCCACCCTTTCCTGATGCTCTTTCATCTGGTCGCGGAGCGTTTTGTTCTCATTTTCCATCGGTTCCATTTTCTTTAAGATGGTCGCAAGTGCATCATTACCTGCATCATGACAGTATGAGTGTTACCTGTGCGTGGAGTTTCTGGCTCATCGACGACAGTTGCGGTTTTTGCGGGTATTGTGTCTCCAATATCTCTTTGAGCGGGTTTGTCGAGTATGTTGCTCAAGGTGTTTGTCAACCACTCTTCTAATAGCCTTTTCACACCTGTTGGTGCTTCTCCTGCTGCGGATGTTGAGGTTTCCCTCTCGCGCGAGACAGTCACGCCTTCATGAGGAGGGGGGGTGAGATCTCTCCCTCAGCTGTAGCACTTGGCGTTGCATTTTCATTGTCTTCCCTACCGGCCTCGTTGAGGGAATTCAGAAGGTTGTTCGTGACACCTACTATTGCCTTTAATCTTGCTTCTCCCTTTCCTGCCATTGTTGGCCTTTGCGAGACTGAGAAGAGGTAATTATTTCTTTCAAGGATCTAGACGAAACTAAGATCTCAGCTATAGAAATCCCCACAGACGGTGCCAAATTGTTTGACTCAAAAGATATTGAAACCTTTTTGAATAAATCAATCAAAGAAAGTGAAGGGGTAAATCTTAGTTAAGTATAATAATATCTAGAACAAAAGATATACAAGGTGACTACAAAGGGTAATACTTCTTGACCTTATCAAGATGAATGATCGAACAATAATGATATCAATTGTTTATGTAAACAAGTGTTACAACGAGTGTTCTTAGTTGGAAGAATGTCCCCAGCCCCCTACAAGGTTGATTTTACGCTATATATATAAGGGACAAACCCTTTCTAAGCCCTAAAAGACAAATCATAGAGAATATTCGAAAGAATATTCCTAATGCTCCCTAATGAACCTACACTACTGCAAAAGTCATGCGGCCTCTTGTTCGCTCGTCTGTCGTCTCCTGCAAAATGTCGAGCTACGAGGATCTCGTCGTTTGTCGTACTCATCAATGGTCGTGGTCATCTAAATTTGGACTCATACAAAGTAATCCTATCTGCGTGAGCAACGACCCATTTGCTTAAATCTGGGGAAGAAACAAGCTCTTCCATAGCCTTCTTTGTGGTGTCTCTAGCTAACTTATTCCACTCATCTTTTGAAAGTTTCTTTCGTTCAGAAGTGTTGTGGAATGTAAAATCGAATGTATCTGTCTCTGATAACAAGCTTGACGGCTTGATAGGAGAACATGCAGGGGGAAAAAATGTAAGAGAAGCTCCACCTTGCACTTTCACTTCATCTACTAATAACTAATTCAGTCTAACCTCGAACGATTGTGTCATTTCGATTTCTCTCGGAAGTCCTGGAACCATATGACCCTTTATCAGTGATGTGTAAGAATCCTGACATCTCCAGAGATAAAGCGTGTCTATTTGTAATAAATTCCTGCTTTGCATGAAAACGGCAGTGTGAAAATATGAAGTTACTGCAAAAGCAAAAGTCCTTCGCCTATATACATAACAATAGAATAAAAAGACCAGGCTGCATAAGCATCAACTAGAAATTATTGGGAGAAATGAGCTAAAACAATAAAAATAAAGGCAGACTCACTTGCAAAAGCGCAAAACATATTTGGGACGGAATAATCTCCTCAAGACTAGCAAAATCAGAACTCCACATATCAGTGCCTCCAAAACCAATAAAAGATCCAGAGAACTCTGAAGAAAAAATAAAGCTATGTAACTGCCCAATTAACTCCGCTAAGCTATGTTACTCGAACTCTAAAAGTGTTGTTGGGTGCGTGTCGGATCCTCCAATTTTAGTGCATTTTTGGAGGATCCGACACAGGTGCGGAGCTCTTTTGGAGAGTCCGAGTAACATAGCCGGTAACGCTACAGACAACCAAAAGTGTGAGAATTTTGGGGGATCAAATGTATAGGTGGAAAAAAAAAGTATTCCTAGCCATGATGGAAACCTGAATGATCAATCCCGAAGCAAAAACTCGAATGGACCAACCGACATATTGAGATACTCCGATGTCAATGGATCCATCTTCTGCAAGTACAAATTTGTGAACAACCCAAAACCCCAACCAAGTTCCAGCTAAAAAAAAGGGCAGCCCGGTGCACAAAGCATCTAGGGAAAAGCCGCACTCTAAGGGATGTGATGTAGACAGCCTACCAAGCATTAGTGGATGCTTCCACGGTTCGAACCCGTGATCTGGTCACATGGAGACAACTTTACCATTGCTCCAAGGCTCCCCTTCCCAACCAAGCTCCAGCTATTACGAGGAAAAACAGCAGAATTTGCAACTGCAAAAAGTGTTCAGTGCATCACCCAAAATTCTCTGGAAAGCAGAATGCTCAATGCCGAAACCAAAAGGTAGATTGCACTTCGAAAATTCAATTATCTTATCATGAAAAAAACAACAGGAGTTTGCAACATACACTTTTTTGACATTAATTTTGGACATTAACTAAAATAGAGGCACTGAATATCAAGCTATCTGAGGTAGATTTTCATTGGCATGAGGACCCTTAGAAAAAGGTTTTCCTAACACCGATATATTGAACGAAACGAATGGATAGAGCCTTAGTTCCAAAATATAAGACAACTAATAGAACCAACAGTAAGAACATACATATAGGGTTATACATGTCTTCACCAATACCAATCTCGTTAAGTATTGAACGCAACAATTGTGACACATAGCGCAGAAAGAAAGATCCCACTCCAACCTAAATGAAAGAAACTAGGAACGGTTATTACGAAATTTAAAAAGAATGACATAAAGAATAAACACTAGGATTGTACTTATAGTAGAAAAGATTCCCACAATGGATGAATACAAGAATATTGCTAGTGAATTCTTCCTACCAGTTGGAAGAAGCTTCATCCCTTGTCATTAGAAGCACCTCAATGTCAATCAGAAAACTTCAACATTAAAACATGATATATACTTGCATGCATGGTATACAGCTGCTATGCATATAGCTCAAACATAAAACATTGAGCATGTACTTTTTTTGGGCCCCCGAAATTTTTCGGTTATTAAAAAAGAAAGTTTATTCTGATTAGTTAACATTGATATAAAGTTTATTCTGATTAGTTAACGTTGATATGGATGATATACATCATATGATTCATTTGTTAGTTGGAGTAATGTTTCTAATGGTAATGTCCAAATTGTAAATAGGGCACCCTAAATTTCTAGATCGGCTCCAAGATCAACTTATCTTTTTACTAAGCTAAACTACTTGAACAAATAAAACTCTCTTAGCAAACTTTAACAACAAACATATTCCCACAAGTGGGGTCCAGGAAGGCTAGAATGTACGCAGCCTTACCCCTACCTTAGAAAGGCTTTAAGGGATCGTTTGGTATGCGAACTAGATTATCCCGACATTATAGTCCTGACAGCTGGGAGGTGGGATAAAATAATACCAAGTTTGATGGGATAAGATGGGATACCTAGGATTAAGTTGGTTGACGGTATAAATTTATCCCGGATACATTTATACCTCCAACCAAACATAATATAAATTTAGTACCATGTTTTATCCCACTTTATCCCGCGTACCAAACGACCCCTGAGAGACCTCTTGTACATCTCTAAAGGGCAGCCCGGTGCACTAAGCTCCCGCTATGCGCAGGGTCCGAGGAAGGGCCGGACCACAAGGGTCTATTGTACGCAACCTTACCCTGCATTTCTGCAAGAGACTGTTTCCACGGCTCGAACCCCTGACCTCCTGGTCACATGGTAACAACTTTACCAGTTACGCCAAGGCTCCCCTTCACTTGGGTGACTTTTTCTTCTTATAAGAGTTGGGTGAATTTTTGCAACTTATACATCCATCTGCTGTTCACACATAATTTGTTGTAAGAACACAAAGCTTTAACGGTGCTACTCGGCCATTTGTTGTGCAAAAGATTTCTTCTTCTTCTTCTTTTTATTTTTTTTGGGGATAAGGTAATACTTTTGTTGCAAAACATTTCTAATTTTGAAGAAAATTTATTATCTTAGGCGACACCATTAAAAAAGCAGTTTAGCTTTTGAAATCAACTAAACAGTTTACTTTGCAAAATTTGAACTACATGTCAAGATTTGAAACTGAAATAACAATCCCAGCAAGACCTTCCATGCTTCTTTGATATTTAAAACAGAAAGAATCCATCAATCCTAGCTTAGGGGCTCCTCTTTGCACAGAAAAGGAACAATTTTGCAAAAGTATGAATACTTCTTTGAGAATGCAAAGGTATGTAAGTTACCTGGAAAAGAAGTATCACAAGGAAAATGAGTGACCCTACTGCCATTGCACTGCCATAGTAAAATCCTAGAGACTTGCTAAGGAAGGATGCCAGAGTAATTAACAATATCCCCAGTACCAGAAAAATAACATGATAGAAACAAATTCTGCAAATAAAGAATATTAAGTTTACTTAATTGAGTTAATGCCAAAAGCAATAAAACTACAAAAAGAAGTAATTTCAGATTGATCCAGGGAAAACAAACCTTCATCCAGCGAGACCTGAAGAGTTTGCTTAGCCGAGCTGGCCATTCTAATATCCAAGAACTTGTGATCGAAAGGTGACATAGATCTCACCCATGAACCTTTGGTTAGTTTCATCCATTGGCCTGGTCGAACATCCCAATTTCAAGGGACCTATTTCTGCAAATTTGAAAAGGGCCCTTAATAATTTTATACACATCATATTACCTGATCAATTTTTTTTAATATATATATACATCACATTATCTTAAGACATTAAAGATGAACTGGACCACCTATACCTATATTATTTTCAAGAGGTATCCACCTTTTTAGTTGCTTTTTACATTCAGATGATATTTCAGTTTGGAGCTCAAAAGGCATGAATGTTGAAGAAAAAAGCAACTCATTAGACAGGTCATACCATGATACCAGTAGTGTTTTTTTTAGTGGGTCTTACTAGAAACTATTCACCCTCATCAGTCATCACCTTTGCTTTAGATATTATACTACACAACAGAAAGTTTATATCTCGAAAAAATGTTCCTCAACAATAAAGATTTGGCACGTGATAAAGCACCCAAATTTTTAGATATGCATCAAATCATTACAATTTTTTTACAAGGCAAACAGATACAACTTTAACGAATACTAAGAATTATAAGGAAGGTGGAGACAATTAACATACCATGTGAGTCAGAGCAATGATTTACCACATACTTGTGCTGAGACTTGAGAGCTGGGTAGGATTGATAGAAGAAGGATTATATATCATACACCAACGTTAAATATATGTTTGACAAAATCTTAATGCATTTGATGAAATTGTCAGATCTATATAAAAGACAATAATTCACCAATAACAAAAGCAGCCCATGAAGCAAATATATCAAGCTGCCAGCTATTCATCTATTATGATTTTTCAAAGCAAAAAAAGTTATCATGCTAAACCACTTTCAATGGAATGCATGAAATAGACTACGAGAAGAATCAGACAGAGTTTCCTCAGTTCTTAGAATTTAAATAGCAGAGAAACAAAGGACAAGTGGCCAACCTATGGAAGCAGACCTCAGCATTACGGCGGACGCCCACTTGGATTGATATATGATACTTCACCTTTACTGAATGGGCATACTTCCTCAGATTTTTTAGCCTTGACAAGCCATGTGTTTGAACTCTCTCACAAATGACTTTAGTTTCTGGCTAAGAGCCAGGAGAGTTTTCCGCCACTATTCCTGGAGATATCTGTAGTGTGGTAGATTGAGATACAGCTGCCGAATACAAAAAAAAAGAAGGAAATTATATAAGGTTTAACCAACATCTAATAGTTGAAAGAAAATCTACCATTTCATGGTATAAACACGTTATAGGAGCTCATGCTTGGATCTATGCTCTACTACCAACTAGTCAAAAGGGAATGCTAAAAACTCCATGCAACACTTTTACACGTAAGGATCACCTCTTACCAGTCAGCCACATATCCTAAATGTTGGATTTATGCAGGGGCACCAAATTAAAATCGAGATTGAACATCAAAGCAAACTCAATAAGAGATAAAACACAATGTGCAAGTACTTAACTATCAAGTAAGAGAAGTGAAAGTGCTCTGGGAGTATGCCGAAGCTTATAGATTATTACCTCTTTGAGAAAAATGTACCAATAAATATTTCTACCACTAGGTGGTTATTCTCCGTGCCAGTACGGGCCCAATATTACTTAGTTTTGTGTGAAAGGGCTGATAATAAAAATTGATGCATGTAAGTTAGTATCTAATTAGATAAGCAACACTACAGGCACACTAATTGCTGGATAATATTTATATACATTTTGGATCAAATATACATTCTTTATCTCTATGGTAGCATCATATTAGTAGATTCTTAAAGTCCAAAATGTACATTCCTTTTCAGATTCTTGCAGGCAGCTGAAAATACTTTTCGGCGGAAGCTCAGTGCCTTCTTAATTTTTTTTAAAACCAAAAATCACCCGAAACAAAGAAGCAAGACAATAAACATCTGTCAAAGTGAAGGTGTCAAGGTGGAAGAAAAGAGGACACATTTAAATGGTAGCAGCCTTCATGAATCTCAACAGATTCAATTTGGAAAAAGCAAAAAGACAAAGTAATTTAAGAGAGTAAAGCATAACGGAGCATGCGAAATACACTATCAGAACCTTTTCTGAGTATTTAACTCAATTAATTCTATAAGATCAATAGTTTCACCAAATCTAACAATGTTTGGACAACAGAAGATATAGTTCATCTATGTGCAGGCAAATTCAAACAGACACAAGTACCAGAGACGGTGTGAAAGGAACCTGCTATTTATATTTGTTCAGCCTTACCAATCTATCAAAATCACAATTCTGGCCTTTAAATACTGATTTTGTAAACCATTAATTGGTTTTATCAAGCCAAAAGCTCTCAATCTCAAAATGGGTAGAACAATGTAAGAGTAAAAGAGCTTTCTTGAAGGAAATAACAAAGAGCAAAAAGCTTAAGCTTTTGCACTACCCTTACCTCCTTGTTAGAGCTAACAAATACTCACAATCTTGAGCAGAAAGGATGAAATTTGACCAATAATCATATAGTAAACCATGATAGCTCCTTTTACCAAGAGGAGAAGAGTAACAAATATTAACTATGGTACTCTTAACCTTACAAGAGAAAAAATTATAATAAGAAAATACAAAAAGACACAGAGAAAGGGTGTATAAAGCTAACAATAAAGTGAAGGAAGTGGAGGAATAAAATGCTTTCGAATTGAAGTGTTTAGAGATCGACTGATATTTGTGCCTTTATTAGGTTAGTATTTTTCACTTTTCTAAACTGCTGCTTTAAGTTAGCATTTTTGTGGATGAAAAAGAACCTTTTGTCAAGTACTCGCACTTCATATAGAGAGAATACCTTGATGCTACCATAAAAACACAGTCAAGAAGAGCTTTTCAATGCAAATCCAATAGCTCTTTACAAGCTGATTGATTACGCTGTTATTGTACAGAGATATAGCGACGGGAAAATGGCAGACCCACAAAAGAGCTGCTAGCATACCCCTTTCAACCCCTAGTTGAATAGTTGTTTTCAAGGGATATTATGGTTTGATTATGATACTAAATATCTTCAGTAAGACTGCTCGAAACTAAAGCCAGAGAACACAGAGCATATACAGAAGGAAACAAAAATGAATGGACCTGGATCTTAGAAGTTAAAAGTACTGAAGAGTTTGATGTGTAACCAGCTGGACTAACCTAATAGTACAACAACAAAAAATGACTGTACAGCATCTAGAAAAAGAGCAACAAAAGTAGTTCCACCCGCATCCAGAACAACTTTAAAGGTGTTTGTAGTAACATCCAAGAAGCAGCAGCATAAGTGGCTTCAATTGCATCCAGAAACATCAGCAAAAAGTGGATCCAGTAGCAACCCAAAATAGTAGCAAAAGGCCTTTCACTGGCGAGTGGTGACCAAACCAATAAATAACATTCAATCGAAGTATCTTTTCTAGATTGACTTACCTTGTTGCAACCTTGCTTTTTGATTATTCAAAAGTGGAAGATTGAACCTTGTTCGTAGTAAATCTTCTCAGATATATTATAGGCATGTGATTTTTGTAAGACTGTATATCAATGGTATATCCAATGAGAAACATTGTATATTCAGCACAAGGTGTGTGACACCTGCAATACCAGTTATGGTTTATCATTGTGTAAGACTGTACATAAAAGGTGTATCCAGGCACAATAAATAAAAGTTGTTTCTCTTACTTCGAATTCTGATTCCCCGTCTCTAAAAAAAGGAAAATATGCGGAGATACGGAAACACTTATATCCTAATGAACCTTATGACTTGGACTCAGCAAAACACTTATATCCTAATGAATCTTATGACTTGGACTCAGCATGAACTCTTTCAGATAATATCCCCGTACAAATTTTTTAATTGGAAAGTGCAGTGACTATTATTTTGACTCCAAACTTTGATGTGTCTGTGCAACATATTCATATGCCAGTCATTCCCATCAAAAGACAAAAGAGCATCAAAGTTTTAAGAATATTATACAAGAATATGCATCAGAAAATTCAGTTTTTGCAATTATGTTGGTAATGTTCCTGGCATATAACTTAGGACAAAATTCCATGGTTACAAAAGTGAACATTCAGTAAGACTATTCTACTAATCCAGCTTATAAATAATTAAAATTTTAATAGATGTAACATTTTAAGTGAAAGAAAGTTTATATGCACATAAGTCTTCAACTTCTCCAGCGAAAATATAATCGTTATCGATCCTAATAAAATGTTATATACAAACTTCGCTTTGTAGTAAGTACTGACTCTCTTGTTGATCCTGTCGGGTAAATGACATTATTCATAAGTATATTTTTGGCATATTTACTTCATAATAGGGTAAACTAATTAGGTACTATATTTTATCCTCTAGTAGCTGTTGTAAGCATGTAGGCTTTGCACCTAATCGTTCATACATTAAATACCAATAGTTAATATACTATTCTGATGGTAATAAAGACATCTGTATTTATAATTGTATGCTATCAAGAATTATACGTTGTCAAGGCATATAACTTATACTCATACAAATTGAACTTTTGACAAAGAAGTTAACGTATTTTTAACAGGCAATCCTTATTCTTTAGATTAATTATTTACTTTTCATTACCGATTACCTGTAAATTGTCTTCTAATTGTGACGGGCAGAGTGACAGTCAATATAGAATTAGAGACTTTTACGAAGTACTTTTGGGTCTTACTTGCTATAGTAGACACACAAAATGCTAATTTGAATTATAGCCATTATATTAACCAGGGCCAGCTTTTAATTTGTGTTTGCAGGGGGAAGTGCGTGCATCTATCTGAGCGAATTGATTTTTACAGCAAATTGAGTTCTCAAGTGACCAGTCAAGGTCGCTGTTTTTCGTCTCCATAGGCAGCAATGGCTCCACCAACAACTATCTTAAGCCTATATTTTATGACCCTAGCAAACGTTACTCTCCTGGATCTTTTGCTAAACTTCTCACTGATACACTTTCTCAACAGTTTCAGGCAAGCCCTTCTACATTTGGAAATCGCCACCAAATCTAAGTACAGAATCCATCCTCTATTCTCTGAAGATTATGGAACTACATCAAAGTTTGAAATTTTGAATTTGGATATTTAAAGTATCCTGACCTGTTGTTTTAGATGAAATTAGCTAACACAGTCAACCAAAAGATTCCAACCATAATCAACAGAGATACATGCATTCCACAATCAGAAAACCAAATAAGCCTGCTGCATAGTCCTGACTAAATATAGAGGAAAGCAAACACTTGAGACGGAAAGAAAGGAAAGAGAGAAAGTTCACCTTTGCTTCCGGTGAAGAGCTATAAATAGTCTCTCCTTCCTGACTTGCACTCTTCTCCCTCATGCCTTACTATCTAACCCCAAGTTTCATATCAGATTTAAAGAGCATCAAGAACAAAATGAATTGGAGTATATCTTTGAGAAACTAAAGAGAAGGGAAACAAACGAAGGAATAAGATACGGCTAAGTAAGAAATGAAGATGTGTTGGCTGCAAAAACAAAAGCCACCGCAGGAAGCAATATCAACTAAGTAATTGAAATGTAAATTGCCCTCAGGTTTGAATTAAATTCCACGAAGCACACACGTCGAAACCTAGCTCTTCTAATATATAGAAATAACTTATTCCGGCTTTAACTAAATACCTGCAGTCTATGGTACTCCAACTAAAGGACCAATATTAGAAGATTCATGTACAGTGAAGAACTGATCTTTGTTCAGGGGCATTAGGCTCCAGTAAGCACCATTATTGTCTATACAACAGCTGTGCCATTTGATTTGGTAAGAACCCACAGGAAACACAGAAACATCTAGCAAGCAGGTTGAAAATCCTTGCCCTTTCTCATTAGGATCAAAACACACAAATTTATCCACAACTGAAGTCCCTTCAGCACTTCCCATAGCATGTAATCCACCCCTCTTGGGAGACCCTGTTGTAAAGTGCAATAGCTTGTCATTAAGGTCTACCATGTGATTGCTTTTCCAAGCCTGACAACTGGACTCTGGTACTTTCTTATCCTCGCTTTCACTAAATATTTGAAAGGATGTTCGTGAGTGAAGGATGCAGTACAACTTCGACACGCGAGACAGCTGATCTGGCGATATATTTCTTAGTTGAATGCACAGAGTTAGAGGGAGCTGAAAGCCTGACAAGACAGATATATTATCTATCCTTTTACCAGCTTCATTTGTTATGAAAAGCTCAGCAGAAATGGGAGGCCTGCCATTTCACGGTTCATAATTAGAATACTATCAAAATTAAAGAATGCAAAACTCTAGAATCATTATATTTTAAAGAAGAATCCACTATTATTTTAGATGATCTGTTGTTACATATTCCCACTGGAGACAATTTTAGATAAAAAGGGGACGATGGCATCTGAGCATGAGTTGGCTACCATATGAAATATAAAACAAACTAACAGCAGTAGAATATCAAAATATTTCCAATAATAGCTCCAGATCCTCTTATTGATTGCAAAGTCCACGTAGGAAACTTCAGTTACCTCAATCGAAAAAAGTGTTTGGGAGTCCGGAAAGGGATCTGTATCCACGAGAAAATAATGTTGAACAGCAACTGCAAAGCATCACGGGGAATTTGGGATACCCCAGTATTGACATGTACGGTACTCGCTTGCAAACTAAGAAATCTCTGAACAGAATATCTACAAAGTTTAGTAACATCTCTTGCTTCAACACTAGTGGAAGAAATTTCATTTTGGAATTCTTGCATGGAACAGCTCCTAGAACTTCGACGGAAATCCAAAAGCTGCCGTAAATTTTTGCTAGTCTCCAAGTCTATATAGCCCAGTCTCCTTAATAAATCATGAACCAGCAGAGTATGAAATTGCTCCTCTGAGGTTTCAAGACCATAAATACTACAATCTTGTTTACCATGGGAACTGACAAAAAGAAATGTTAATCCAGTACTAAAGGCTAATAGTGAACAACCTAATCCAAAATCAGAAACTATCTTCATACTTTTTCTGTCCATGCCAATGAATGACGCTCCTAAGAGATCAAATTCTCTTGCTAGCCTCATGAGCTGAGAAGAAGCGTGGGCAAGCAATTGCAACAAAGAGCTGAGTCCTTGTGAAGATTCCGACTGTTGAACCAAAATCCTTTCCCCTAGTCGTTCAGTACTTCTGGATGCTTCTTCTGAAAATGAATTTGTGCTCAATAATTTAAGTACATCTGCTACCGTTCCAACAACCTTTGATCTTATAGTAATAAACCATCTCTGGAAACTAAAAGCACGACCAGAAACAGAGGTACCAAAAGCTTCCTCTAAAGAACAAAGTTTGTTGGAGGCCCCAACAACATTTTCAATTTGATTAACTGTCGTAGTTTCCCCGGCAGTATTTCCAGAAAGAGTAAGCCTGAACAACTGGACTTGCCTTTCTAATTCTGAAAGATGGGATAAGGATTTCAACCACAAACAACAGATATCAGATCGAACCATAGGAATTAGATCCCCAAATATGTAAGCAGCTACCAACCATGCGCCATGACATGCCGAATATTTTCCAAGCTTATAAGACGACCAATAGTCTTTTTTATCCAAAATTTCCTTCACACAGTCAATAATGAGACTTTCATTCTGGGATAGGGAACCATAAGCTGAGAGAGAACTACAACGAGATAGACGAAAATTTCTATTAGAAACCGTATCTTCCCCTATCTTCAGCCACATACAGTGATATCCAGCATGGTAGTGCAATAAAAAGTGATATATTACGCGGATGTAAACAGGAAGTAAGCTGCACCGGTGCACATGCTCAACCAAATGCTCCATTCTGTTAAAGACTTGGGTGGCACCAGCAGTGGAAACTTCCAGCATTTCAAAGCAAGTTATCAGAATCTGGGATAAACAAACCAAAACTCTCGATGCAGTTGATGTATGGTCCTCTTTGTCGAGCTCTGTCATATGATGATCTTCTGAGCCTGAATTCTCCATGCTGGTAACTTCATTGAGCATGCGTACCAGATGTTCGATAACTATACAGATCTTATCCAGTACAATACCAGAGAGATCTCGATGCCTTTCGACCAGATTAACTAAAATAAAGAGTAAACTCTTTACCTCCTGCTCCGCCTCTTTGTTTGGATGAGGATTATCAACCACTAACTTTATTAGTTGGGAGATACGATCGATGGTGAAAGTAATCATGCGAGATGCAACAATTGAACCAATTCCACCAGCTGCATCTTTCGGTATTCCTAAAAGCTTGTAAAAAATACTAGCTAATACATGAACAGAGAAAAGCCTCTCTGAGATAATTGAAGAATGTAGTCTGAACTCAACAATTTGTAAGAACTTGGAGAAACTAGTGAGGATCTCTGTGCATGGAATTGTCTCCAGGTTGGTCAGCGGCATCTGCAAAGTAAGAGAACGTAAACAGTAGGCGTGTGATGCCAATACCATAAATTTGACAGAAGGAAAGAAATACCTTGTATAAAGCTCTTAGAGCTTCAAACTGTAAAGCTGGTGGAAAATCAGACTGATTTATGACACCAAACAACTTTAGAGTCACATTTGAACTGGCATGGAAGTGATAAATTCCTTTGGCTAAAATGAAATGGAGGCATTTTAATGCCAAAGCTTGCAGGCTCAAACCTCTGTCCTTTGCCATAAATGAGAAAAGTAGTTCCACCTGGTAAAGAAAAGTAATTTCATCTGTTACCAAAATCCAGTAATAAATATGCAAAAAATCAGGTAGAAAGTACAATAGATGTCCCTGATTTCGATATTATATAGTCTATGATTCAACTAGCTTGCAGAGACCACCTCAGTCATGATTAATATAGTAATATCGCATGGCTTTACATATTAAACCAATCAATCAACTGTACCTAAATCCCAAGCTAGTTAGCCTAAGTAAATATGATTCTTCTCTATAAATTGTGCTTTATTCAGGCCTATTTCATTCTAATATTGGTAAAGAATTGGTCTTTTAAATTAGGGGTTCTCTAAAGCTAGAGATTCCCTATACTTAGCACTTATGCTTACTCTGGCAGAAGCTTCTCTAAAACCAGCTTCATGCCTAAAATGATATATTTGGAGGTCCACATAGGAGATGATGAAACCATCTTAGGCAACCTTCTCTCGTTTCCGGTTATGTACTGATTTTTATCGACTTATGACATTGTATAATTAACCTCAAATTAATATCATAAATTCCTAACACCAGCTATACACACTGTTTACCAACATATCCATCTTGTAAGATTACATAAAACCTTAAAATATGGTAGTTGCTCTTTTGTGCTTTTTGGGTCTTAAGTTTCATTTCAAGAAAATTAATTTGGCTCCATCTTATTTTTCTACTTCCTTTATCATCATTGCAGTTCTTTACCATTAATGATTTAGGACTTTGAAACAACACTTAGCTTCTATTTCTTTTCTTATTTTCCTTAACATTTTTGTAGTTCTTGCCTCTCTCTTTGCACATTTGTTGGCAATAGAGAACAATGAAAATCAAAATAAATGAGTAAAATTATATACCTGTATAGGAATTAAAGATGTCCATTTAGAAGCAATTTTGGAAAGTGAAACTAGCATCACCAACGAGAAGTCTTCTTCTGAAGATTCTAGGATAAGCTTCATACCAGTCTGCAATATCAGAAAGGTCCACTTTAGCGCTGCAATAGAAATTTGAACTCACTTCTGCATGTAAGCAAGTGGTTAGAAAATACAGGTGTACCTGGTATCGTTAAAAAACCTATCTTATTGAAGTTGTAAGTCGCAACAAGAAACTATTGCAATAGTCATTAATAGATTATAACTAGCATTTCATGCATACAAAGGAAAAACATTGCATTCACCATGCATAAGGTTGCCGTCTCTATGACTGTTAACAGTATGGTTTCTGAAAAATGTTTTGTTCGAAAAGCAAGCACTTTTGGAGCAAAACGAAAAGGGAAAGAAGGATAAGGGGCCTGGGTAATGCGCCAAAAAGTGTAATCAGAACGCCTGCATGTGCTTGGTGGCAGAAACACATATTGAAGAGAAATACTGAACCTTATGAGCTCTATCCGCTAGTACAAGTGAGCACCACATTTTAGCAAAAGCACGTCCTCCTGCTAACCTTATAACCCTTGATGTTTCAGATGACATCAGCAGACCTCCAAGCATTTCCAGAAATACATAAGCAAAGTCGTTCGCCAATTCAGAAAAGCATCCAGCTGCAAACAAAGAAGCCTTTGCCTGTAGATAGATGCAAAATGTTTGTATCAGTTATGATTCATGCCAAAAGTTAGACGCAAACAGAAACAATATGTAGTTAGTGTTACCTCAACCTCTGGACTACAAACAAAAAGAATAGCAACGCAAAATAAGATGGTCAAGTATTGGCGACAAAATGAAAAAGCGAAGTTCTCTACGGACAAAGGAGACAATGATCAGAGTGATACCCCTTTCACATTGATTAGGAATATCAGACAGATGAGGAGGGCAGTGGGGACAATAGCGAAGAAAGGAACCACGGGAGGGTCCATAGAGGATGAGATTACCTAATGCTTGATTAACTCCTTTTGCCCCTTAGAATTTTGATCATGCTGAAACTTCCACAGTTAGTTTAATTGCTAGAGGGAGATTATCGCCTCGGAGCATAATTTTTCATAGGAGGTAATATGTTCAGACCTTTTCCAGGGGCCCAATGATCCATCCATAATGCGGTAATGGGATTAAATCCCTAATGCTTTTTCAAGACTTAAATTTTTTTAAATCTACTAATCACCTATCTTGTGTCTGTCTTAAGAGCCTTTGGTCAGTAAAGACAAGATTGAAGGATTTAGGAAAGAACTTGGTTTTGCCATTGTTTTGATAACATAAAGGGGAAACTGTGAATATTTTTGGACTCCTATTTTGAGTATTAGATCAAACAAACAGCATGTGAGTATTCAGCTAAAACACTCTGAATATAAAACTCTCCAGTTTGTGTTACTTGCATAGTTGCATTTATCACAAATGCACAGCTAGAAGGAGTTAGCTCTAAGGGAGCAGACTAGAGCCTCAGCAGAAAATTCAGAAGGTCCACGGCACATAGAGGGAGACTTTAATTTTATATTTTTCCCAGAAGAAAATTTGAGAGGACTGCTTCATTCCAAAGTCTACTTTTTCATGTGGAGGGTTTTGTAAAGTTATACGTGGTACCATTCAGATTTCCGATTTTTTGGCATAATGCGTGAGCGTGGTACATGTTCCACAGTACCATGGAGAACTTATTTATGACTGGCGAGCTAGCTGCCAAAATCTGGAGACTATTCTGAAACATATTTGGGGTAAAATGGCAGGAAATCTTGATCATTCATATCCTACAATGCTCTTCAGCACACTTGCTCCAAATCATCCCTATAATTGTGTATTGGGAACTAGGAGCCATGGATGAGCAAGCAGATTTTCCAAACAAACGTGTTATGGACAGGGGGAAACATCTTGTACTCCTACACCTTAATAAAGTCTTCCCTAAACTGAATCTTAACAAGCAGTGGATAATCTGTTGTGACATACAAGCCCCATATGGACTGTAAAGTCGTTTACTGGGAAAAAACAGTCAGCAATATTGGGCTAATACAACAATAACAACAACTATGCCTTATTCTCAAACAAGTTGGGGTCGGCGATATGAATCGCTGACCACATTACTCCATCTAAACTCATCTCATGCCAATATTATGCACATATAAATAATATGAATATCAGGTAAATAATGTCAAAATAATATGTAGTGCTGAGTAATATGAGCACGTCTTACCTCCAGAACATGCATAGACACCAAGCTTGAAAGGATGAGGTATCTTACATCAGCACTATCTTTTGCAATATGAGCCCAACAACCAAATAGAGCTAAAGCCAATGCTCTCTCTTGAACGTCTCCAGTGTCGAATACTATCTTTATTCTACTTAGAAGTTCTCTATAGCTATCTAATTTATCCTTCGAAAGGATCCCCTTATCTTTTCTCCCCTTGCTCCTCAATCGCCTCCTCTGCTTGAGCTCGGACAAGAAAATCTTCACAATGCAAAGCTTCATATGTTTATCCCCTGACTTAAATGCATCTGCAAGCCTAAGGAGGATAGTATTTGCAAATAGCTTATCCTCCCCAGGAATTAAGCCGAATACTTTGTACTCAGCAGCACTAAGATTTGACTCTCTACTCCACCACTCAAGTTTTGGCCCAATATCTAGTATGGCTTCTGCAGATTTACCTAACCATCATGAGAGAGAATACACAAGTATCACTCAGAAACGATAAAGTTATTGCAAAATGGATTAAACCAAACAATGATTCTTCACAACATTTAAGAGACATTGACAATCAAAGTGGAATCATTATTGAAAATTGTAAGAGCAAAAGACGTTCTTATAGAAAACGACAAAGAGGGTGTTTGGGTGGGCTTAAAAGCTGTTAAGCACTTTTTGGCTTATTTTGGTGTTTGGTAAACACCAAAGGTGCTTTTAAGCCAAAAGAAGCCATAAGTTGTTCACCCCTCGCTTATGCTTTTCAGTTTACAAGCTCTTTGAGTTTGACCAATTATTTTACTATGTTATCCCTTGAATTTTCTTATAATCTCCAAAATACCCTTCAATTCACACTCCTATTTATTTTTGTTTTTCTGTTCCGGAGAAGTTGTGGTTTTCTTTCTCTTCAAAGGCCAACACGTAACTTATATTTCCATCCCTTATAATATGTATTACCATTATCTACAAATATCATCTTGCCATTTGACCAAACATCCAGTTTGAAACAGATTTTTAATTGTGCCGATATTGGATATGAAATTTGCAAGGCTCCCTAATGAAAACTGCAAAACTCAAATGGATTTGCATATCCATTGCATTACGTTATAAATTGATCGAATGGTGGAGATAAATCATCCATTGTATTTTAATGTGCTCTTTTCTTCGAATTTTAGACTCATTTTGTATTATACTTTTTAATTTAGGCATACATTTGGACAAAGTAGGCTTTGTATTATACTTTTGCCTGTGTGATAGTGGTTTAAAGTTTTGTCATCCTCCAAAATCAGTGAATTGTGCAATTCAACTGTATTTAAGAAGAGTAAATTGTAAAGCAGAGAGATTTTCTATAATGCAATAGCATAAACATGTACTTCAACTAGGATTACCCAGGATATTAATTATTTTCAAAAGTCTATAATTATATGCCTGTGATACAATATTTTCATGGAAATCAAGACAGCATAACTTATCGCATAAATATAACTTTAGGATTAAAGTTTTCGTAATAATAAGCACCTTTTAGTGTTAACAGTTTTAAGAACACACATCAACTCCTTATTTTCAGCTTCTAACACTTATATCTAAGACGTCACCATTTTTTTATAAAATCGCTCATAGAAGTAAAATCCTAGATCCGCCTCAGCTACTAAAACTTAAAAAGTAATTTGCAGCACTTGGTACTTAAAAGCTACTTTTATTCAACTAAACAGAAGGAACTCTTAATTTAATTAACAAAAGTATTACTCACCAGGTTTATTAGAACGGAGGCCCTTTTCAAGGTCAATGCTCCACTGCATCGCACAAGCCGATGGAGTTCTCTCCATTCTTATATTCTCCTGAGGACAATGAGCTTGAGAGGGAACAAAATTTGTCTGAACTCAATCAGTATTAGCACTGCAATAGCTTTGTAAAGTCGAAGAGAGAAAAATATTGTAACTTTATAAAATCGGAAAGAGAGACAACAGGCATCAGAAGAGAGGGAGAGGAAAATTTTGTCTATACCTGGGACTTACAAACTCCAGTTTGCTCAGCGAGGGCCGTGGGAAGAAGAGGAATGAGCGGAAACACTTCCCAAATTAGGATTAATATTTGTCAAACTTTGGCAAAAAATAATGTACTCTCAAGGCTCAACACTCAAATAATTTGGATTGATTTCAATCGTAAATAGGAAAATTATAGTATCACTTTTATCTACGAGCTAAAGAAAAGATAAAAACAAGAGAAAGATCTTTCATGTATTTTTCGCTCCGATTAGGTCACTGACAGGAAATACAATAGCAATAGCAGTAGAAGAAAGGGGGGAAATTGAAACAAAGAAGAAAAGGAAAAAGATGGTTCAAAATAGGCAGGCACCAATCTTCAGTTAAGCACTTCTTGAACTCCCAAAAAACGTGCCTATTATACACAAATTCGACAATTTCAAACAAGCAGTGGTGCGTGAACTCACACTCTGTTGAAGTGGCAGACAAAACCAATAAAAAAGTTACATGTCAGCAACAAATAAAAAGAGAGACAAATTTTGTTAATAAAAAAATCTGATCAGAAAATAAGAAAGAAACAAACAGAGGTGGCCGGCTGACCGTTCGTGTATTGTTTTCTGGAAGTATCAAAAAATTAAAGTTTAGATATTTCTTGAAATGGATTTAAACATCCTTGCAACTCAGCAAGCGCTATTGGATATCTTCAATGTTAGAGGAAAGTGACATAAATTTCTTGGTACAGTCACAAGACCTCAAGAGGCAAGGGAAAAATGACTATGTGAGGAAGTGTCATTCTTCCTTGGCCAATCCAAAATCCTGATTAAGGTGTAATCTTGATTTGCTGATTATTGGTAGAAGAAAGGAGCTTTTCTGGTTGTGTTAAGTTGGGTCTTTTGGTTGGAGGAGGCGAGGTGGTGTGGTGGTGCAGCAACTGATACTGAGAAAGAGAAGCTGATGGTTATGGTGGCCGTTGGCCAGATCTGGGAATGGGAGGAGGTGGTGGTGAAGATGGCTCGGCAAGTAGAAGAAAATAGGTTGAAAATAAGCTCAAAAGAAGCTGTCACCGAATTCCGGTAATATTCCGGTGGAAAATATACAATGTTGGCTTCTTACGCGCTGATAAGACGTGACATACACGGAATTTACATGTCAGCAGAGTGTGCTCAATAACACATTTTGGAGGGCGTTCAAGTGTTCAATAGTAATAAATCTGCTTGAGGTGTCTAACTGAAAAATAATGATAACTTTAAGGGTCTGCCTATATATTTGGCCTTCAAAATACCTCTCGGCCGGTTAAATCCTTCTCCAAAAAACTTTAAAACGACAATTGGCACGCCCTAGTTGCACTAAAATAACCTGCACCATTTTTTATTCTATTTCATAAACCCCACCAGACCCAACTTCTTTACCCACCTCCATCCGTAATTTGTATCCCCCTTATTGCAGCAAATAATGCACTTTTTTTGGAGAAAAGAAATTAGAAATAATATGTTGTATTTCAAAATACTAATACTTCAACTTATTCACACACACACAAAAAAAAAAGGAATTTAAATTTATCCCAAAGAATGATGGATGGGAAATATGAGAATTAAACTACACAAGAACATCGCTTACAAACTGATAATTTCATAAGTAGATATTTATAAAACTTATTTTCTTATATTTCTTGAATTAAAAAAAATTAAATCCAACAACGAAAAATATATCTAAATTTAAATTGCTCAAGTCTTTCTGCCTTTGAAGGTACTGAAAAACATTCCACATTAGAGCATCACAAACCCAAAAAAGCATTGTGGAATTTCTTGTCATGAAAAGGAGAATACCAAAGCTTTAATAAGAGCACTAATGGATAGTGAAAACAAAGAAGAGGAAAATCAAGAGAATCTTCTTTATCATCAGCAGCAGAAGAAGAGTTCATTAAGGAGTAAAGCAGCACACTTTGTATCAGATGTTGCTACTATTATTTTGAATCATCACCGAAATAAAACAAAGATAATAAGGGGGTGAGAATAATTTAAGTATCGGGGATTCGGATGGGAGTAGCCGGGTGGGTAAATAAGTTGGATTAGGTGGGGTTTAATAAAAAATGGGCCGGGTTATTTTAGTGCAACCCGGGCGCGCCACATGTCATTTTTAAGTTTTGAGGAGGGATTTAACGGGTGAGAGGTATCTTGAACCCACAAGCATAACGATAGGGGTATGAATATTAAGAAAGTAAATGTCACGATCCCAAAATCGACCCGGTCGTGATGGCGCCTATCGTGAAACTAGGCAAGCCTCAACTTAACAATCAACCCGATAATGATAAGTTTGAAAATATTTACGGAAACTTTTAACAGTTAAAGAACTATTTGAAACATAAGAAATTCCAAAAATAGATACAATCCAGCCAAAACCGGGGTGTCACTGAGTGTATGAGCGTCTAAGGAAAATACATAGTCTAATATAATGTCTAAGGGAACAACTAAAATACAACTGGAAAGTAAGGTGGAGAGCCAATGCCTGCGAACGCTATGCAGCTATCTCAATAATATCCTAAGTCAGAAGCCTCGATCAACAACCGCCACTGGATCCAAAAGTGCCTAAATCTGCACATGAGGTGCATGGGGTAACGTGAGTACACCAACTCAGTAAGTAACAAGTCCAACCTTTGGACTGATAGGTAGTGACGAACTCAACCTCATCAAAGGTAACAGAAATAATGTACAAAAATGTAGGCATGCTTTCAGTTAAATAAACAGCTCGAACAGTAAAACAGAGCAAGTATGAACAAGGTAAAAAATGTAACTTTGCTACATTTACATGTCAATGCATATGCTGTGTGAAATGCACCATGCTGAGTGCCTCATGTGCCCACAATCTCAAATGCTCGTCCACTCAGTACTGTATATGGCTCCTACGATCCAGGGAAGATGCATCCCAAAATATATACATCTCTGACAGCAGTCACTCAGTACTGAGGAAGGCCAATCCAGTTTGTGGAGAAGATCCATCTCTAGATAATATCAATGATAACAACCTCACAGCCACTCGGTACTATATATGGCTCACAAGGCCCAGGGAAGATCCATCCTGGAATATATACACATCACATACCATCGGTCTCCAGTACCGAGGAACAGGCCAACTAGCCTCATAGAGAAGATCTATCTCCATATCAAGGGAAGATCCATCCCTGAATATAATCAATTGCGCTCACTGGGGATGTGTTACAGACTCTGGAGGGGCTTCTACAGCTCAAGCGCTATCACAAGCCAACGAAGGCATATATCAATAATTCGCTGCGGCGTGCAGCCCGATCCCATAACTGTCACTCACAATTAGGCTCTCGGCCTCGCTCAGTCATCACTCTCTAGTCTCACACACACGGGCTCACGATGTCATGAAACTAGCCCCAAATAATGATATGATGTGCCAAGTATTAATAACTGAGACTGAGACATAATATGATATGCATGAACAAGACTGAGTACAAAATATCAGCGAATGTAACGAGATGGCAGCAAGAAACGACCACTCGGGTCTCAACAATATCGGCGTGAAGCCATAATAGGATATCTAGCATGTTTTTACAACACATTTACTTAATCACATGATAAAAACACATATATCAACAAGAAAGAGCTACTAAGCGGTGCCATGGAATGATCCAGGCTGCAATTCTCACGGTGCACGCCCACATGCCGTCACTTGGCATTTGCGTCACCTCAATAGTAATCATAGAACACATAGTTTGGAGTTTCGAACCCTTAGACCAAGTTTGGAAGCATTACTTACCTTAAGTCAAGCCAAACTCTAGCCCGCGACGCCTTCGCCTCTCGATTCGGCCTCCAAATTCTCTGAAACTAACCAAAATCAGTATATTATCATCAATATACGCTAAAGGAGTGAAACCCATACGAAAATTACCAAATTAGATAAACAATCTCAAATTTGCTCAAACCCGGCCCCCGGGCCCATGTTTCGGAATCCAATAAAAATTACAAGACTAGAAAGCTCATTCACTCACGAGTCTACCCATATCAAATTCATAAAAATTCGACATCAAATGGCCATCCAAATCCCTAAAATTAACTCTCCAATTCACCTCTACTTTTTCCCCAAATTCCCAATTTAGATGTTAAAAATCACGACACAATCACAGAATTTAGCTAAAATTAAGTGAAGAACACTTACCCCAATCATTTCTCTGTAAACCCCTTCAAAAATCGCCTTCTACCGAGCTCCCGCTTCCATTATATATTATGAACTCGAAACCCTCGTTTGGATCTTTTAAATCTGCCCAGATACACAGCCATCACGATCGCGAAGAAGAAGAAAAAGATGCCCTTGAATGACCCTACGCGGTCGCATAATAACCTTCGCGATCGGTTTAAGCACCACTGTCTGAACTACGCGTTCGCGAAACTGACCTCGCAAATGCGAAGAGATAACCCCACTGCCTCAGCTCAAACCCAGCACTACGCGAACGCATGCTCACCAACGCGAACACGATGCTCCATCTGCCATACCCTATGTGAACGAGGACCCATGTTCGCGTATGCGAAGAAGAAACAAGCAGCCTCAGACCTTTCCCTTACGCGACCGCGTCCTTCTCTCCGCAATCACGAAGAAGGACCTTCTGCAACAGAAATACCATAAAAAGGCCAACTTTTCAAGTTCAAATATGCCCCGTTAAGCATCCGAAACACACCCGAGGCCCTCGGGACCTCAACCAAACATGCCAACACATACCATAACATCATTCAAACTTAGTCAAGCCTTCGAATCACTCAAAACAATATCAAAACACCGAATCAACCTCGGATTCAATTCTAAGAACTTATAAACTTTCAAATTCCACAAACGACGTCGAAACCTATCAAATCACCTCAGAATGATCTAAAATTTTGCACACACGTCCCAAATGACACTACGAACCTATTCCAACTTCCGGAATTCCATTCCAAACCTATCACGGCCCAAAATCCACTAAGGGTCGTGATGGCACCGGACGCCGCTATCAGGCAAGCCAACCATAAATGCTTAATTGAATTCTCGTTTTAGTGATTTTGAAAACTATGATTTTCCTTCAATTTTACTAGTAAAAGATAATCATTATAAAATAAATAAAAATGTTTAGAAGTTAGTTCAAAATACCCCATAATCATCCCAGAACCTAGTGTCACAAGTGCATGGGCATTTATTAGGGAATGAAATAAAATACAGTAACTGTCCAGAATACAAATTGGATAGAAATAGAAATACATTACAATACTCTGAAGGAGACTTTGCTGACTGCAGGTTGTCTCGATAAATACAACTCACCCAAGTCTCCGTATCAACCATGTCGCTGCGCTAAACTAGGTCACTAGACACACATGCACCTGTGCAACAAAATGCACAGTAAGTGTAGTATGAGTACAAAAATAATGTGTACCCAGTAAGTATCCCGCCTAATCTCGAAGAAGTAGAGACGAGAGGTCGACTTCGACACTTACTAGTGGTCCAATAATAATATACCAATAATGTAGAAAATCGAGGATTTTCATAAGAATGGTTGTAATTCAATAACATGAAGCAAGAAATCAGTTCTTTTATTAATAGGAAATTTCCAAAATTCATTTTCATCATTTATACATTTATCTCAGGCCAAGGGGAAACAAATATCAACACCTATGAATCTCAAGGCAAGCAATATAAGCATGCGCAAATCATGCCGAGGTCGTATGGCCCGATCCAACAATATTTAAATTATGCACTGCCAGAGGGTCGAATGGCGCAAACCATAGATGCATCTATTACCCCGCTCGCGAATCATACATGTGAAGCGGTCAAATATAAATAAACACAACAATCAGTCAATCAAGAATTCATCTAGGAACAATTATCCAAAGAATAGCCAATTCTCTTTTAACAATTCAAGAAAACGAAGTTTAATCTTTTTAGAAATTTGTTACTAATTCGATGTGATTTAAGCAATTCAAACTGTCAATAAGATTACAAATATTCCAAGTATAGCATGCTTTTGGGTCCTAGACTACCCGGACTTAAACTTAATAGTAGCTACGCACGAATAGGAGCACATAATCAGTTA
Source organism: Nicotiana sylvestris (assembly GCF_000393655.2). Taxonomy (NCBI): domain Eukaryota; kingdom Viridiplantae; phylum Streptophyta; class Magnoliopsida; order Solanales; family Solanaceae; genus Nicotiana; species Nicotiana sylvestris. The sequence continues at coordinate 142,589,567 of NC_091058.1, forward strand.
ACTTACCTATGGGGACAATTCCCATTTATAAGGTTAGAAAGGAGACTCACCTCGCTCTGAAGATCCATCAACGACATTCCACGTCCTTTCGAAGACTCAAATTGATGCACAACGCTCCAAAACTAGCCAATAATTATGTAAACCCATTAATATATGTTCAATTACTCATTATAATCCAATTTATAACAATTCCTAACCCCGATCGAAAAGTTGACAAAAACGCTCTCGGGCCCACGTGCCCGGATTCCGAAATTTTTCGAAGATAAAGTTTACACATAACCTCACGAACTCAAATATATAATTTACTCTCAATTTCATGACCAAAATCGTGGTCAAAATCCAAGAATACTAATTTTCTAGGTTTTCCCTCAAGCCCCAAGTTTTCCACAAGTTTTCATGCTCAAATCCATATACAATAATGTATTTAACTCAAAACTAACATAAACCACTTACCTCATGCTTGGTGGTGAAAATGACACCTCAAAGTTGCTCCAAAATCGGCTCCAATGGAAGAAATAGGGTAGAAATGAACTCAATACCTGATTTAAAAGAACCTCACTACCTCTAGCATTTTCACACATGCGGTCACTTGACCGCTTCTGCGGTTGCGCAGGTGCGACCCACTAACCGCTTCTGCGGTCCTCCTCCAGGCCCCCAACTTTCGCATCTGCATCCTTCCTTCCGTAGGTGCAGTCCCGCTTCTGCGGCAAGATGCCCAGCCTAGCCCAGCCACTTCTGCTTCTGCAGCACCTAGGCCGCTCCTGCGGCCAAAACCTTGCAGGTGCGGTTACACCAGATACCAGCTGCTTCAGTCCTTCTTCAAATTATCCGTTAACCATACGGAATCCACCCGAGGCCCCCAACCAATCATACCAACCAGTCCCATAACATAATGCAGACCTTCTTGAGGCCTCAAATCATATCAAACAACACTAAAATCATGAATCGACCTCCAATCCAAGCTTAATGAACTTTAGAATTCCAAACTTCTACATTCGATGCCGAAATCTATCAAATCCCGTTCGATTGACCCCAAATTTTGAACACAAGTCATATTTGACATTACGAACCTACTCCAACTTCTGGAATCGAAATCCGACCCAGATATAAAGTCTGCCTCCGGTCAAACTTATCAAAACCTTCAAATTTTTATCTTTAGCCAAACGACCTATAGACCTCCGAATTCACTTCTAATCATGCTCCCAATACCAGAATCACCATGCGGAGCTATTCCTAGACTCGGAATCCCAAACGGACATCGATAACACTGAAATGCACTACAACCCAACTTATGAAATTCTTCCAAAAATGCTAACTTCCACAATAGGTGCCGAAACATTCTCGGGTCTTTCAAAATCCCATCCGGACATACGCCCAAGTCTGAAATCATTATACAAACTTGTTGGAACCTTCAAATCCCAATTCTGAGGTTGTTTACTGAAAAATCCAATCTTAGTCAATTCTTCTAACTTAAGGCTTCCGAATGAGAATTCTCTTTCTAAATCGACTCTGAACTTCCCGAAATTCAATTCCGACCACGTGTACAAGTCATAATACCTGAAATGAAGCTGCTCATAGCCTCAAACTATTGAACGACGCACTGGAGCTCAAAACGACCTGTTAGGGTTGTTACATTCTCTCCCACTTAAACATACGTTCGTCCGCGAACGTGCTAATAACTGCGCTGGAGTTGTCCAAAATCACTATTTAACGCCTCGAGTACCTACCCGTGCTACCACAACTCAGTTGAGCATATTAGCTCGATCAAATCTGAAGATATTCTCTTTTATTTAGGCAAATAAGCCTTAGAGCCCAGTTTCAACATCCGAAATTCTCTGCCAGGCCTGTTTCCAACATACAATTTCCGTACCCAATCACTACACATTGTACCAAAACATGACTGCATACCTTTGCTGAATTCACACCATGCACTGCATTATTTACAAGACTATAACAACAATCTCTAATCTTAATAGCCGACATTTCCACAATTCTGATGCTCCCAATGCACCTCATGACATACACAAGTCTTGCTATAACCCTTACGCTACCGCCCCGATGGAAGATGCACATAGAAATTCATAACCAACTGCCGAGTCAAAAATCATTGGGTCTATACCCTTGACAAGAACCATCGTCTCCTTCGGAACCAAATAATGGTCTTTGCTACTTAATATACTTCATATAATCCGATTGCACTAATCCTAAATCCAATGATCTTGTCTCTCCCCTTACGAGCTGCTCAGGCAATAAGCCACCCCAGGCATGCCCAAAAGTCTCATATGATGCCATAGTGTGCAAATAGGCTACCAACTCGAACATGATACATAAGGAAAACGAACTCTGGAAGGGACTACTCAACTCACGAGGCCAATATGAACTTTCCGCAGAAAATGGGAAACAAGACATAAAAATAGAATATAGAACGATGTATTCAACATCACACTGTTGCGGCATGCAACCAGATCCAAATAACATACCGTGACGGCGTGCCGCCTGATCCATACATAAAATTCACGTAAGGAGATACACACCGAGCTAAATTCCTCATTACTACAAAATACCGAATATCGTCACTAACACGCTAAGTGCATAATACCAACTCTAGAGAAACATATAGCGTCATAAGTTACAAAACTCAAGCACAAATGAGGTGTGATATATGATCTTGAACCTCAAGAGTCATCCGGCTCACATAACACCATCGCTACGCGAAACCTCAACGCATAATTAATTCAGCAAGCCGTCTCACAACTCACACGACGCAATATATCATTACATAAAATAGCTGACGACGAAATAACACCCCGACTACTCTTCTATAAGGAGCGCATTGCTGAAATGAACACATCTGGCCTGATATAGAGCCCATATTCACATTTAAATCCATCTACAGACCTCAAGTTGATTCTAATCGCACTGAACTAGGCTAATAACCTTTCAAAGGTCCATAATAACTCCTATAACTCCCAAGAACAACCATCATAACCGAAGCAATCCTCCATAGTCCATAACTCAATAAACCGAGTGCCTTCCAGGCCTAAATTCTCAAGTTAGCGATATTACCACAATCTTCATACTTGGTTTCAATCTTCAATCAATCAAGGGACTACATGACACACTTTATACGATCTTCCCGGGGGATACACTCCCGCGACCCTCTGCACCAGGTAACAAATCTGTACATTCATACCACCAGCCGTACAATGCAATAAAACCAATCAAGAATCCGCAAATCTATACACGAAGCCTCCCACACAAGGCACTGATCTCAGGTGACGCTGGAGACAACACCAACTTACTTTAAACTTCCAAACTCCTTTCTTGCTCATCCGAGCTCGCGACATCCTTGTCAACACCGAACCGCAACCTTGATCCTCACTTTCAAATTCCACACCACTCACTGCACCAAACACGTCAATATGTGATAGCACAAGAATTTCATCATAACTCCTGGACCACTAATAGATTAATACTTCATCGTATAAAAAAATTTCACTTAACTTATTTCAGGAGAACCATAGCCACACGTGAGTAAATTCTCATAACCGTAGAACATACAAATCCTCCAGTAGTGGTCTAAACCATCATAAACCTTCCGGGATCCTCCTACACGTAATAGTCCATAATACTTGAATATTTCCAATTAAAATCAATTGCGGCGACTGTCAAGCCTCGCACATACCGCCACAAATCACATGCATAACCCAACACGCTGAAGGAACTAGTCATTGCAACTACCATGCCAATCCAATCATGGCTAACCAATCTAACTTCTTCTAAATTATCCTCAATTGCCTTAGAAATAATAATAAATCCATTCAACACATAACACACTTCATCCGCACTTATCCCGAGTGACCTTGTAACACGAGACCATGATGTTTCAAATCCTACGAACCATTTCATACCTCCCTTGTGTGCACATTCGCATCCTTAACTGGTACACCCATTCTGATAATCCCTCTACGAATACGAAGTCATTTTCTCTCATTCCTCCAAATGCTACCCTGCAAGCCGAAAATATCATAGAATCATTCTGAGCCTCTTATCACAATCTGCTACCAAAGCTTGGTTCTTAACTATACCGCCGGCTTGAAATCTTTAGGCACCGCATTTTAACCTTTGAATTCACTAGGACTATTATTGAGAGTTACCCACTCTGGCTTGGTCCCGAATATAATCAACTCCAAGGCTCTACTGGCACCCATCTCCACGAAGCACCCGACTGAATCACTTACCTTGTAAATCACCTCTATATGAAGCATAAATCCTGAATCTTCCCAAAGCCCGAACATGATCCAATAAGGCCAACTATAGCACACCTTTAACAATTCCTTCACTCAAATTACTACTTATGCTCTTTCCCTTAGTTGAAATAACTCACCAATATGTTGGTAACCTGAAACCCTACAAATAGACAACCATGCAATCCAACCGTAGGCGGTGGGACTCTCCCACTTAGCTTGAAGCCACTATTACACAACTCTGGAACCTACCAAGATTCTTTCTTCCCCACTGGACTGATGTTGCACCACCAACTCGCCAAATTTCTCGAAATCTTTCCGTTAATATTTTATGAACATTCTGAATCTCTAGCAACATTCACATATTCGACCTTTTATCGGATAGCCAGTAAAATCCTTGGCAGAAGCTTCGCCAACCATACGACCGCTGACTTGCTCACAGGAAATAACCCACCTGAGCCCGTACTCATTCACCAGCTGCACAAGTCCATTCACTCCTCGTGGACATCAACTAAATGTACAACAATATCTTCCAATTCAAAGCTACGTTGCATCCTTCTCTATATCAAGCAACTCCCTTCTGTCACATCCAATCCCCTGCCGCATACTAGCCAATATTCCAAATTAAGCTCGTAGACCCAATCACCGTCCACTAAAATTCCAAAATTACTCCAAACTTTCCTCGAGGGTATAGTTATTCTACTACTGAATCCACGTGTTGCTCTTCCACTCTCCCACTTGGGCCAAACCTTCTTCTTTAAGCAACTGTTTGACTTTCGCTTCTTACACCGAGCTTTCTTAGAAATTTAACCACCGTGTAACACTTCCCACATGTCCTTCCTCATCCTTTGCTGCTCAGCTGATGCTTTAGATCAAAATCTATCTCGGTAGCACTTGAACCAATAGACCGCTAATAACTTTTAAAATTTTCCGAAGACCATCTTTCTCGAGCCGTCAGTATTAGAAATACACATTCAATCCTGAACCACCGCACCCCGCGATCTCTGACAGCCGCTTCTCCAATACTATCTCACAATATCCTACCCCAAAGGCGAATTGTATAAAATCATAACACCGATGAACTTAACATATTCAATCAAGGACGACGACACCACGCCGCAGATGAAAATTCCACCATACTTGAAAACACCAAGCCTCGTTACTCCATCAACCCAACATGAACACTCGTAGGCCAGTTGCCTTTCCTCCACCGGAAGTAAAATACTGAATCTCCAAATCAAGCACAGAGTATAACCGCCCTTCAAGTCATTCATTACCTCGTTGCATAGGCAAGCATCCTACCATTACGCAAATACTGTGCGATAGCAACGCACAAATCGTCATAACAATCAACGCCAAATCTTAAAGCCTTAGGTAATATTGATACTGAGCTGAAACGACAGAATAACCTTCCACAAGGTGACGACAATAGCCCAACTCGCTCATGACTCGTGAGACCTAAGGGAACCTAGTGCTCCGATACCATGGTGTCAAGACCCAAAATCCACTAAGGGTCATGATGGCACCGGACGTCGCTGTCAGGCAAGCCAACCATAAATACTTAATTGAATTCTCATTTTAGTGATTTTGAAAACTATGATTTTCTTTCAATTTTACTAGTAAAAGATAATCATTACAAAATAAAAAAAAATATTTAGAAGTTAATACAAAATACCCTATAATCAACCCAGAACCTGGTGTCACAAGTGCATGAGCATTTACTAGGGAATGAAATAAAATATAGTAACTATCCGGAATACAAATTGGATAGAAATGGAAATACAGTACAATACTCTGAAAGAGACTTTACTGACTGCGGGTCGTCTCGATAAATGCAGCTCACTTAAGTCTCCATATCAACCATGCCGCTACGCCAAACTAGGCTACTAGACACACATGCACCTGTGCAACAAAATACACAACAAGTGTAGTATGAGTACAAAAATAATGTGTACCCAGTAAGTATCCCGCCTAATCTCGAAGAAGTAGAGATGAGAGGTCGACTTCGACACTGGTCCAATAACAATATACTGTTTACTGTGAAAATGGTAACGATAATTAAATTTGTAAATGGGATTTTAAAAATACGTGATCTATTTTTATGCTAGTCGTTAGAGCAGACGATGCTATGAATATGAAGTTTAATGATGAAAAGCAAGCTAAAACGAGGCAGTAATCAAACCGAGAGGCATGTTGTCCGGGCGTAGGACTGGTCGATGGGGGACCTCGGGGTCGACGTCTGGGTCGAGCTCGAGCTATCGGGGGCAGTCGAGAATGGGATAACAGTTAAGATATGATTAAACAAGGCTCTTTATGACCAATACCAAGTGATATAATGAAGAACAAGTAAGAAAGCAATAGATATTAAAGTGGCCTCGGGCCAGTGAGAGCAACCAAGTTTGAAAGAAGAGAGAGAGATATTATTGCACTTGTGGAGAAATAGTTAGAGTAACATTAGCCTATTACAAGGTAGTATGGGTTCCCTTTATATAGGAGGGGAACCCGACTATTATACATGGGCACTAATTATAAAATATGGAGATGTGACGGCTAGATGCGACGCTTCTGCGTAGGCTCTGGATGGGTCGGCCCTATCAGACTTAGCCGTGTGCCTTGGGAGCTTCCCATTCTATTCTGGCTTCGATCATCGTCTCCTTTGAGTCGGGCCTCAATGAGCCCCAAAGGGGGGGGACTCGGTCATGGCTCCCCGTCCTTGGGGTCTCGAGGCATTCTTCCGAAATGACTTGATAGCGAGAAATTAAGTCCCCTAATTTTGCCGCATACAAATAGTCTTCGCGTTTCCCAGACCTAAGTGATGGGAAATAATTCTAACACTTGACCCCTCGAGCTTCTTATGGTGACTATAAACCAATGATGCAACTTGTGGCGCGAACTTTTATGACAACCGGGGTTGCCCCATGAACTTGTACCAAGATGGATCAGGCGATTGAGCGAGAAATTTCAATACTGCGTTCGGTCTTGGAGTGGCCTGCCTAAGAAGCGTTGGGTGGACAAGAATCATGGTGAGGTTCTTTTACCACCTACGCTTCGTATTATGTGTTTCCTTCTGAGCCCTTAGCGAAAGCGTATCGTGGTTATTGTGCTGGCGCAGGTCTTGGCGAGAATATACAGATGAGGCCACCCCATAATGGTGAAGCAGGGGCCTTGGAGCCCGACACGAACAAGAAGAGGAAAAGCAGGGCAGCCGTTGCCCGTCTTGCGACAAAGAAAACCAGGTCACTCGAGTGCCAAGCCACTGTTGGGACTGCTGCTCTAGCCTCAGGGTTGAATCGTGATACCAAAGGAAAGGACGATGATGGAAGTCTGTTAAGGAGGAGAACAAGGTCCAATGCGAGAGACTTGTAGGCGCCCCGGTCGGAGGCTGCTGAGTTCGGAATGGCTGGCTCCGGTCGGGCTCATGGGATGGAGGTCCTTGAAGAGGACATTGATGTAGCTTCAAATCGTGCAGCCGGATTTGATGCAGCTTCTGCTAGGGGGACCGTTGGCATTGATCCTGATGGATCGGAGCTCGGGGCCTTCCAGGAACATGGGTTGCCACTTGGAGAAATCGATGAACTGAACGACTTTATTTTAAACTTTACGGTTTCATCAGGGGAACTGTGGATGCCCAAGGGATGATCAACGCCACGGCTGGGACTACTTCCAAAGGGGGAGACTTTATTGCCAACATTTTCGATAGCGTTATCGACAGAGCTAATCTCGTTATTCCTGGCACCGTCAAAGCGGCGGAGAAGTCCATGCAGCAGGTGATAGTCATTCCTCGCATATTTCTTTCATCCTCAGGCATTATTCGTCGCCTTTCTAACTTTTCCGTTGTGCCGCTGTGTAAGGAGATGTACGACCATGCCATCCTTCGGCTCCACGGGGAGCTTTCTTGTCACGAAAGGGAGGGTAAGAAAATTGCTTCGGAGCTATAGGATTCGGAGGCTCGCTCTGTCCGGGGAGATAAAGAGCTGGGAGAGCTTCGGGCTGCTTTGGAGACGGCGCTCCGGGAGAAGGCCAATCTTGGTGCTCAGGTATTTTGCCTTGCTCATACCCAGCTTTTTACCCCGTATCCATATACATTTTGTATTTGTATATTTATTGACTTGCCCTTCTCCCGTAGGTCGAGCAGAGTGGCTCGTAGATTGATCGGTTGAATGCGGAGATCTCCGAGGTGAGAGAACAAAATGAAATAGTGGCCGAGGAACTGGTGACATCCCGATATCTTCTCACGGTCACTCGCAAGGAGATTGCTGCTTTGGTCGCGGCTAAGTCCGAGGCCGAACAAGATGCTGCCACTTATCGGTAGGATGCGACCACAACGCATACAATGGTTCGTGACATATCCATGGCAGCTGAGCAGAAATTAATCCGAGCTATAGAGCATGCCAAAGCGGAGGCGAAGAGAGAGACCATGGAGAAACTCGAGCCCAGAGGCATCGACCTGTCAGCTGATCTCGAGGAGGCTCGTGCAGCGGATGAAAAATTGACGCTCTTGATTTCCTCTGATAAGTGCGAAAACAATAGTGACGAGGAGTAGTCTCTGAGTCTTTTTTGTATGCCTTCCTTTTTGCTTTATATGTTGGCCTCTCCGGGAAATGGATAGTGTAAAGACGTCTTTTTTGTATAAAGGAGCTTTCATTCTGTCAGCCCTTCTTCTTATTTTTTTTGCTTTTGCATTCCGGCATCAGCCCTTCGGGGCCTTTTCTTTGGACAAACCGGGGCCCTGAAACTAGCCATGTCCCGAGGTTGAGTCGACAGCTCCTCTCGAACCGATATTTATAACGTTGAGGGTCTCTCGAGGTCCCGCAGTTTTTTGAGTCATGTGGGAGCTGAAGTGATTCCGCCAGTACACTCCCCTAGGAGAGGGTGATGTCAACGCGGTTAGAATTAATTGGACCTCTTGGGTAAGCGGGCAGTTGTTGTTTTGCCTCTATATATTTGCTCATCTGCCTCTTAAGTGGTGATTTTGCAGTTTTTGATAACCCTATCTCCTCTGCAGAGCCTGACGCTTTGTGCTAGTCCTTCCGTTTCCCTGTTTCAGAAAATTTGCCTGGATCCTCATATTCTCCCCCATATTCTGTCGTAGTCATGGCCACTGCTTCGATGCCCGATCCTCGGACGCAGGGGAGTCCCTCCTGTGCTCTACATTCGGTCGATACTAGCGATTCGCCTCCAATGTTGGGAGAGCGAGGCTCAGGGTGTCCTGCTTCGAGGAGGGTTGTCACACTGAGGAGGCCTCCCAATGTTCCAGGCCATCGAGAGCATGTGTCGAGGATTATTTTATCGGTGATGGAGGAAAAACTCGAGATGATCAGAAAAGAATGTGGATGGGGAATTTTGCAAGTACCTTCCCCCGAGGAGAGTGTCATGACATATGTTGAGGGATTCTTTAGTGTGTATATTCATATTTTTGCGTCGACCTCCCCGGACCGGGTCGTGCTTGATTTCTGTAGAAGATATCAAGTAATGTTGGCGCAGGTTTATCCCTTTCTTTGGAGAATAGTGGAGTCAATGAGATATTTGCTGACAAGTTCGGGATAGAATTCACCCTAAGCCACCTCGTGAGGTTATACCGGCCATTGCGCTATCAGGGCCTGATTGTTCTTCAGCGTATATCCACCCGAGCTCCTGTAATCGGCAGCAATGAGGTGTAGAACTGTGGATGGATGAATCGGTTCGTTCGAATCCGAACGACCGATATTATCTCTGGAGAATTTTTGCCGTTTGTTTCCTGAGAAGTGGAACTTCACACATAATTGCTCTGTTTGAACTGCCTTTATCTCAATATGAGGTTGGCCCCATAATGATATCTGTCTGTTCTTTGTATATAGCAACTCACTGGTTCCCGGCGAGGTCCCTGATTTAGCCGAGTGGTCTTGTAAGTTGGCAGCTTGCTCGATTTATGATTGGTGTTGGTAGCGATATTTATCAAAAGGGAGATGGGAGGCAAAACATCATGGTAGGTGCCTGGCGTTCTGCCCCCTAAGAGATGGCTTCTTTCTTGCGGCTCATCTGATTTATCTGTTGCAGGTGCCGGGAGTCCTTTCGAGGCGAGGTCAAGTCCTCCGGGGGAGGAGGAGAGATTGTTGGCCCCGGGGTCAAGGAGCGCTGGTAAAAGGAAAGATGCTCTAGGGTGCGAGAAGGCTTGTAGTGAGGTGACTTCTTTGAAGCGGTTAAGGGGAGGTGATTTGGTTGATCGACAACCTTCCGGGAGTAGTACACCGTCGGATGTCTCTTTGGCCTTCGGCGAGGCTCAGTGTTTTGGCCTGATAGTGAGTTTCGGCTGCTGTAAGAATGTTCTGGCCCTGCGCTCCCCCCCCTTTTTTTATTTATCTGGCTTCCTTTCTTAGGCATTTGACAGGCTTAAAGCCGAACTGCTTCGTTACGAGGCCCCGTTGCGGGAGGCTCGAGATAAGGAGAAGTCCCCCAAGCTTCTTTGTGCGGCAAAGGAAAGCGAGCTCCTCTCTTTGCGGTGTAGGGTGGACCGGAGCCGGGCCCGGGAGTCCCTCTTAGAGAAACAGGTACCCTGCATTTCACGCCAGCCTGCATTACCTTTTTGTCTTGTCGCCTTGATGTTTTGCTATTTCAGTTGAAGGATAAGGCAGATGAGCTGGAACAACTCTGGGGCGAGGTCGGCAGAGCCAAATGCAAATTCACGGAGCTGTAGGCGCATGTGAATACCCATTTTGTGGCCAAACAGAGGGCTTAGGCTGGGGCTTCCGCTCTTGAGGCGCAAATTCAGACCGCCCGTGCGAATGATTCTGCTCAGTTGAAGATGATCGCAAGACTCTCATCCGAGTTTTCGAGGGGGAAAACCGAGGTGGTGAATGTCCGGGCCGAGATTGTTATGAATAATACTAGGGCGGGACAGAAAATGGCTGTTTACTCAAGAAGCATTATCGCTGCTAAAGGTGAGCTGAAGAAGATCTTCGATCGTGCAAACAATAGCAAGGAGTATGTGAGGTGCAGATCCCGGAGGTAAATCCTTGAGGAAATTCATGTCAGGGGCTTTGATCTCTCGAGGGAGATCGAGCAAGCCAAAGGAGAGGAGTATGATGCCAAGTTCCTTTTGTCCGATGCTGAGGATGATGAGGAGGAGACCACCGGGCCATAGTTGCCGAAAAAGGGGGAATGTCTATTCCCTGCCTTGTTCATTGTGTATATAGCTTTCATTATATGTCGTAGGTTGAGATTGCTCTCCATCGTCAATATGTAAAAATAAGAGGGGGAACACCGCAATTTGTATCTTCTGTATTTCTGCTCGTTAGAGTTTCAATTGAGTCGATTCGGCCTTGGATTGGCAGAAACCTCCGAACCTGCAATGTGGCCTCAATATATTTTTTAGGCCGGCGATATAAGCTTGTGTGCTTTAACCGTCTTTGGGTTCAGTCTCCGAGTCAGGATCTGCCTCGAGCTTAATTTACCCTCGAGTTTTGTGTTTGCATAGGCTGGCGATAGTGGCTCTTACGCCTTGGGTCGGAGCGACTTTCTCTATATATGGCCCTTAGGCATGTGTAGTTAACTATTTTGGATCCGGTCTCCGAATCAAGTTACGACTCAAGATCATTTTAATCCTCAAGTTGTCAATTTTCAAGCTGGCGATGATGGCTCTTACGCTGTTTGGTCATTGAGACCTTTTAGTGTGTGGCCCAGAAGCTTATTTGGCTGGCGACAATGACTCTTACGCTTTTTGCCCGTGGGCATTTTGAGGTTTTGTATTCCTCTCGTTAAGGTTTTTTTTGCAATGTTTTTGCCTGACCTATCGTCGGTCTGGAGGAACCTCAATTTCAAGTCGTTATCGGCGATGTTTGAGCACCTCGGAAGGTTCTTAGCTCATAGGCTGAGTAGGTCGAAACCTTGTGATTTTGGAGCTGACATGGTCGAAGCCCATTTTTGCCTGTTGAGGGAAGCCTGTTTTAACCGATTCTTTTCGAAGTATATTCGAAGTAGTGGCCTGCGATTTTGTTTAGCGACGGTCGGGCATCCCCGAGTCGCGTTATTTTGGCTAGATCGGCCGTTTTGACCGTAGTCATATGTGTTTGGCCGGAGGCATTTTTGATCCCGAGTGATAGTTTAGGCATCTACACCGAGGGTATGCCCTTTCGGGATTCTTACAAATGCGACGTATAGCCTAAACTTTGGGATTTTTAGTTTTATGCCTGTAGTAAGGTCTTGCAATTTGTCATGCCTGTTGAGGTCTTACACTTTTTCATGCCTGTTGAGGTCTTACAGTTTTTTTTGCTATGTAGAATAGATCTGGTTATACCGAGTCTGCTCGCTCGGGGTCTTACAATTTTGGGTTTTCCAGTGCATGGCAATTGATGACAGTCTCTGAGTCATCGAGTTTGCTTGGGCTCGAAGGCCGCTATTCGTGAGTTCGGAGTTGCCTTGTTGGGGCTTTATGAGCCCGGAGTTCTGACCCTGGGGTCGTGCGGGTACCAACTTGTTGATGCTAAGTCTACGAGTATTTCGGGATGCATTCGGTGGAGGGGTCCCTGCCAAGAGTATTCTGAGATTTCCTTGTTTGGCATATGATATGCTGAAAAGATATTCTTTTATTGCTTGGCATAAACACATATCATTTCATTGTTATGAGCTCGGTCATTCCCCGACCCTTTTGAGCAGTCGGCATTTTTCAGAGAGACAAGGGGGTGCCCTTCATCGTTTGATTGCAGAAGGAAGGATTGCGATCTTGTCGGATCCTCCTCAAGAGGTACACTACTCCGCTAAGAACTTTATTGGTAAGACCCTCTTTGGGGTGGAAGTCCGATCGAGGGAGAAGAGTGCGACGGGTCCTGTTAAGGCTTTGGGGTCCCCGGGTAGATTTAGCACTTCTGAATGCCCTGGCCAGATGCCTGCACACAGATTAGTGGAAAATAACGAAGGAGAAAGGTAGTTTTTCTTTATTGCAGGGTGTGTAGGCGATGCCCCGGGGTCTGATATGTTCATACTGCTTCGGAGTGTGGGTTCTAGTTCGGCCCTCCGTCGTGTTTAATCAGACTTTGCCGAAGATGTAGTTCGCTTACCCTTTGATTCTTTCAAGAGTGGAGATGTTGGTGCTGACGGTGTGTCATGTGATGCAGAATTTCCTTTTGTCGCGCATTGCTTCCCGCTCACGGTTTTAATTCTGTCCCTTACGTGGAATTTCATCCGTCGAATGAAGTGGGGGTAGCACTGTCTTCGTGCGGTGTGCCCGTGGCTATCTGAGTAAGACGTCCGTGCCTTGCGTCCCCTTTATTGGTACAGGATTCGGCGTTCCCGTCTGAGCCAACCGTGCTATATTAAGAGAATGGTCTTTCTTCTTGCTGTAGCGATCACCATCTGGAATTTGTTAAAGGTTCGAGAGGTGGTCGTGTTTTGACCCGGCAGTCCGAGCTGCCCTATTAACCTCGGCCCGACAACGTCGATGTGTTGATCGGACCACATGAATTCATGAACACATATTTTATTTGAAATAGGTCAAATGAGGGAGAAGGTTACCAATGCATCAGTGTGGGGCCGAGGCGAAGTCTTAGTGTTTTTTTTGTTGGATGTAAGGACGTCCTCCGGAATGTATCCCCGGGGCCGTCTTTTCCTGGTAACGAGCATTTTTACTTTCCATTGTTTGAGTCCTTGGAGGGTGTCGCTGCTCCTCCACTATCATGACAATACGTCACGGCTCATTTGCTTCGTTCTTCCTGGTTGTCTTCCTCCCTCGGGGGTGAATTCAAGCCTGATCGCTCGACGGTACTTGGCGGCGATTTTTATTGGGTAGCACGGCTGTTTTCCTCCTGAGCTGGCGGCCATTTTCGACCCCGTGGTCGTGCGCACCATGCGGTTCGTGCACCAGGTTGTGGTTTCTTTAAGGGGGATTCAGTCGAATAGGTCTGAGCGTTTGGTGACCCTGGTTTCGCTTATGGTGAACACGATGTTTGGTACAGTGATGCTGAAATCGTACTCTGATGGGCGAGGTGCCCCTACCGGCCATGCCTCGTCGAATCTGGCTTTGTTGAAGATTCCTCGAGGATGTTGCCCTCGGGCCATTTCTCGATTGTTGCGAGGTAGATTGTGTGTTGGGGCGTTCCTCCTATCCGCTGCGTACGGGTGGTGCCTCCATCTATTTGGCATTAGTCTCTTTGTCGGGAACCTACTTGGGTACATTGAGCCCGATGAGGCTCTCGGATGGTCGTCCACGATCCTGACTCGATCCTTTTGGAGAGATCCCCAAGCATCTTTGCTATGGCAGGGTTAGTTACCGATCCGTTGTTGCTTGATCTCTCGGGCACTCGTTTGGCGGGGGGAGTTGTTTTCGGCATTACTGTGCTAGGAGTCTCCGGATGGCTTTGCAACTGAGCGATAGCCAACTGCTGTGCCTGCAACATTTCAAAAATAACATGAAGACCAACTTCCTATTCTCTCCGGCTGGGGCTTTTTGGGCTTCATGTCGGTCACTGTGTCGTATGCTCCTGTCAGTGTGAGAAGTTTCGTCGACTTGTCGTGCGTCATGCGAATCCATCCACGTCTGCTAGAGTCGGTTCGGGCACGTTATCGGGATTCTATGGTGGCGCTCCAATGACCGGGACAGTCACGCCGTATTCCCCGTGGTTTTCGAGGTTGTCGTTCTCGGCTCTGTTTACCGAGCCAAACATTTTGACCTAAAATCAAGAGATCTTTGGACAAGAAAAAGTGTGAAAGATAACTTGCGTTTGTGCAATGAAACCAGCAAGAAAATAATCACTATTATTTTTAGCACCATGGTGGGCGCCAAACTGTTTACAGGTGAAAATGGTAACGACAACTAAATTTGTAAATGGGATTCTAAAAATACGTGATCTATTTTTATAATAGTTGTTGGAGCTGTCACACCTCCTTTTTCCGCACCCGCGAGGGTGCAAGGGAGTTTTTTCCAATTAAAGGACAATCGAAACGGGATTGGTTTATTTATTTCAGAGTCGCCACTTGGGAGATTTAGGGTGTCCCAAGTCACCAATTTTAATCCCGAATCGAGGAAAAGAATGACTCCATATTACGGTCTGCGTACCAGAAATCCGGATAAGGAATTCTGTTAACCCGGGAGAAGGTGTTAGGCATTCCCGAGTTCCGTGGTTCTAGCACGGTCGCTCAACTGTTACATTCGGCTTGATTATCTGATTTTATACAAATATGAACTTATGTGCTAATTTTAACTCTTGGCCGCTTTTTTTATTATTTTTACGAGAATTGCAACGTCGTGAAAATATATCTCGAACCACGTTACATCAATGCACCCGTGGTTATTGACATATCTCGACTTGGTTGAGATTTGGATTTGGGTCACATAAATGTGCACCCGTATTTAAGGAAATTAAGTTATTAAGACGCACCTAAAGCAACTAATGTATTGTTATTTTGGGGAAAACCGTAAAATTTGCTAAGCAGCCTGTCCCGAATTCTAAGTATTTTAATATATATACATCTAGAGGGCCCCGCAGCTTCTACATTTCTTGTTTGTCGAGGCTCGTCTCCCTTTTGTTATTAAAAGGAATTTACAACGTCATGAAAATGCATCTCGGGCCACGTCACAATCAATGTGCCCGTGACTAGAGACATATTTCGACTCCGTTGAGATTTGGATTTGGGTCACATAAATGTGCACCCGAGTTTAGGGAGATAAGATTATTAGATGCGCGCTTAAAGAGGCTATCGCGTTATTATTCTGGGAGGGTCGTGAGATTTGCTAAACGACCTACCTTGGAAACTGAATGCTTCGATATATACATTTAACGAGGGCCCCGCAGCTTGGGCGTTTTTTATTTGTCGAGGCTCATCTCGTCCTTATTTTAAAAGGATATCCTATAGCAACTACGTTTCTTGTCGCGTTTGTCTCTACTAACTGAAAACAGAGATAGTCCTAGTTAATTGCATGCTTGGAGGTTATTTATAGCAGGATTCAAAATGCTTTTACAGAATAAGAAAACGTGGCTACACATACGGATAGCTGATCGAACATTATGGGCCCAAATCCAGCTCATGCGGGATGGGCCAGACCCGGGCCACTGCTTATCCGATGTGGGCTTGCTGGGTCTGTTTTGACCTGGGCTCGACCCTCGTAAGGTTGAGAAGTGCAGACTTGCACTGTTTGCTTTTAGAGCGATGGTTTTCCAATGATAAGGAGGCAATTTATCAAAAGGAGCTGAAATCAACTAACATAGATAGTTTGATGCAGTTAAGGATATGCTGAACATAATTAGATGAAGTCTAAGCTACAACCTACTGCATTGGGAATATTTTATTTATCAGCCTACTTATACAGACCAACATTCAACTACTCTACATTGATATTTACTAGGCATGCAGGCTACTTCCAGTATCCTAACAGGGAAGAAAACTATTATACATTACATGATATACAACATAACAGTCTGTGTATAAAAACATTCTTCAGATCTTCTCTTTTGTATTCATGCTCAACTTTCAAATTACATTGACAGTGTATTAGTCGTGTACCTGGTATAGAAAAGCAAAAGAAGAAGAAGGAGAGTGATCAGCTGAGTAGTATGTAACAAACAACAGCAACAACAGACAAACAACAACAACACAACAACAATGCAGTAATAGTCCACAGGCAAACAGCAGCAGTTTCCACCACAAGGAAAACCCAATAGTTGGTCGAGCAACAGTCAAACAATCCCAGAAACAGAGTAATGAACCAGCAGAAACAAACAGAGTATTCAATGTAACAACACCAGCAGTTCAACAATCACAAGCAGCTCAACAGGCAACCAACAGCAATTGGCCAAGACAGCTTGACCAACTTGAACTCTTATGTAGTTTTCAGACAGTGTTCGGTTACAAAATTCTGAAACTTTATGTTTCTTGTTTTCTCTGAAGATTAAAAAATGTCCAGTCCTTTTTATGTTCTGAAAACAGCTTATTTATAAGCCAACAACCCAGTGCAGTTAAGCTGCCTGGATTCTCCAATTGCAGTCTGCCCATACCCCTTAGCTTCCCATGCCTAAAGGCATTTTCTTGGAATCCTTCATCAGCCCCCCATGCTCTGTCTCATTACTCTAATCAAGGGTTATGGGTGCCTTTATAGTATTCATTTTGAACCCATGCTCTTATGTCTTGTTCCCCATTGATATTAATTTAATCCTAATTCAGTACCCTATTTGTCAGCTCATTTAAATTAAGCTTTTTTGTTCTTTTCAAACCCCAGACTACCCCTGTTAATCCTTAATATTACTGTACTAACCCTCTGCAACAATGGGGCATTTTGAACTTCTGAAAGTTTAAAATCAAAGCTGCCCTAGACTGAATCTTTCAGTTGTTTTGTAATGCAGTTATAAGCTAAATTCAGGCAATGTCGAGCATCCAATTAACAATCAACAGGTTCGTTCACTTACGTGAAGTTGTATGAATTAGAATATTTGAACATTCAGTTGTAGGAAACTAATCGACGACGTTTATCGAGTCGACTATACTAATTATAACAGGTAATAATCAGTCGTTCATATAAACAATACGTATAGGGTTCTAAATGGCTTCAGACAACTTTTGTTCAATTACTGGGGACCTATATGGATTATTTATGCGACGACTATCCTAATCGAACATGTATGTCATAGAATACATTCAAAACACCCACAGAAAACCAACGACCAAATAAAATGCCTTACAAAGATGGAAGGAATTAAGAAAAATACCAGAAAATACCAAACAAACACAACGACACATGCTGGCAATCCTCAAACAGTATTCAAATAAAACAGAAAAGAAAAGAAAAACTTACTGAAAATTTTAACAAAAGTCAAACCAGGTCCGAATCAGATTTGGCCTTTTGAAGCCGAACAAACTTTAATCGGGGTGTTCTCAACCGAGAACACCCTGATTAAGGTTTATTAGACCTAAAACCTCTATTGAAACTGGCCGGATTCCCCAGGTTTTTGTGTTCTAGTGTTCGGATCTTCAGATTTGAGATTCTAGGAGTTGTGGGTAGATTCGGACCAAACCAAGCTTGGTTTGGTCACGAGGGAGGTCAGGGGAGTGTCTGGTACGAATATGGTGTGGTTTGGTGTAGATCGAGTTTTGTCTCGAATCTTCAAATCAAGATTCGAAATGAAGGAAGGTGATTCGAGGCTAGGGGGTAACAGATTCGAGTTTGGGGTGATGAGGTGCATCAGGGGTGTTAAGGGGGTGGTCACCGGCATCCTTGCCGCCGGGTTCTGGTGAAAGGGAAGCCATTGCGGCTGCTAGGGTTTCGGGGGTTTGGGATCCCTTTTGAGAGAGACGAAGGAACGGGGGTGGGTGTTTGGATAGGGGGGCGGGGTAAAAGAGTTAGGTTTATATATGGGGTAGGGGATTAGATCTGGGCCGTTAGATCAGATGATCTCAACGGCTTGGATCCGTTGGTGATGGACGAGACGGGGTCGTTTGGTATAGAAACGGGGTCGTTTGGTTTAAGTGAGGGGCTGGGTTGAACCGGGTAAACAGGTCGGGTGCTGGGTGTGAGTGTGGACCGTTGGATGAGTTTGAATGGACGGCTCAGATCAGACGCCCTATGCGGCGTCGTTTTGGGTCCGTGCCTGGGCAGGCTTGGTTTGGACTGGGTCCTTGTGCTGGCTGATGTGGGCTGAGTTTGGGCCTTAATTCCGAAATGAAAATAGGCCAAAGTCCGATTTACTACACAATTTGCATTTTCTTTTATTTTCTAGTTTTAAACACAATTAGAAAAATAAAAAAAAGACACCCATTAATTAATGCTTAACACATTTATCACACACATGTTAAAAATATTTAAATAGGTTAAATCACATCCTAGAATAAAAGCTGCATATTTTTGTGAATTTTCTTTTAAAGACCGAATTACGGCCCGATTACACACGGCATACTTATTTTGTATTTTTGTTTGATAAGATTCAATGAAAAAATGGATAGAAACACAAAGGACTACCAGCACATGTCACGTAAAAACTGAAAATTTGTACGGCGAGGCCATTTGCAATTATTTTGATTTCTTTTGGAGTGATTGTTTCGTGAAGCAAAAATCACGTGCTTACAGGAGCAGACGATGCTATGAATATGAAGTTTAATGATGAAATGTAAGCTAAAACGAGACAGTAATCAAACCGAGAGGCCTGTTGCCCGAACGTAGGACTAGTAGATGGGGGACCTCGGGGTCGACGTTTGGGTCGTGCTTGAGCTATCCGGGGCAATCGGGAATGGGATAACGGTTAAGATATGATTAAAAGGCTCTTTATGACCAATACCAAGTAATAAAATGAAGAACGAGTAAGAAATCAATAGATATTAAAGTGGCCTCGGGCCAGTGAGAGCAAGCAAGTTAGAAAGAAGAGAGAGAAAGATATTATTGCACTTGAGGAGAAATAGTTAGAGCAACATCAGCCCATTACAAGGTAGTGTGGGTTTCCTTTATATAGGAGGGGAACCCGGCTATAGTACATGGTCACTAATTATAAAGCATGGAGATGTGACGGCTAGATGCGACACTTCGGCGTAGGCTCTGGATGGGCCGGCCCTGTCAAACTTAGCCGTGTGCCTTGGGAGCTTCCCCTTCTGTTCTGGCTTCGATCATCGTCTTCTTTGAGTCGGGCCTCAACGAGCCCCGAGGGAAGGGGGACTCGGTCGTGGCTCCCCGTCCTCGGGGTCTCGAGGCATTCTTCTGAAATGACTTGATAGCGAGAAATTAGTAGCCCGTTTGGCCAATCGTTTTTTGGGCCAAACGTGCTTTATTTTGGTCAAAAGCACTTTTGGCCAAAAATTGAGGTGTTTAGCCAAGATTTTGGGAGATGACACTGGTCTTTTGCTTTTCTGAATGCCAGTTTTCATCATTTCACTTGATCTGCTGGGAACATGGCCCTCTTCTCTAAGCCTTTCAATGGTTTCTTCAGTGGTGTGGCTTTCTTCATCAAAATTGTTATGTTGGGCATGCTATAACGTTCCCAGGCTGCTTCTTGGTGCTGGGGATTTTATTGTTTCCTGCCTAGGGATCTCTGTTGTAACCTTCCGCCTTCTGGTGGGGTTACTGATTCTAGAATCTGTAATATAAGACCAAAAAGTTGTTTAAATGCAAAATTATGAGATGTATTCCCGCATTTCACTTGTGGGCGACCTAGAGCTGAAATGTATTCCCGCATTTTACTGGTGGGCGACCTAGAGCTGAAAAGTATTCCCGCATTTTACTGGTGGGCGACCTAGAACTGAAAAGTATTCCTGCATTTTACTGGTGGGCGACCTAGAACATAAAGTATTCCCGCATTTTACTGGTGGGCGACCTAGAACTGAAAGTATTCCCGCATTTTACTGGTGGGCGACCTAGAGCTGAAAAGTATTCCCGCATTTTACTGGTGGGCGACCTAGAACTGAAAGTATTCCCGCATTTTACTGGTGGGCGACCTAGAGCTGAAAAGTATTCCCGCATTTTACTGGTGGGCGACCTAGAACTGAAAGTATTCCCGTATTTTACTGGTGGGCGACCTAGAGCTGAAAAATATTCCCGCATTTTACTGGTGGGCGACCTAGAACTGAAAAGTATTCCCGCATTTTACTGGTGGGCGACCTAGAGCTGAAAAGTATTCCTGCATTTTACTGGTGGGCAACCTAGAGCTAAAAAGTATTCCCGCATTTTACTGGTGGGCGACCTAGAACTGAAAAGTATTCCCGCATTTTACTGGTGGGCGACCTAGAGCTGAAAAGTATTCCCGCATTTTACTAGTGGGCGACCTAGAACTGAAAGTATTCCCGCATTTTACTGGTGGGCGACCTAGAGCTAAAAAATATTCCCGCATTTTACTGGTGGGCGACCTAGAGCTGAAAAATATTCCCGCATTTTACTGGTGGGCGACCTAGAACTGAAAAGTATTCCCGCATTTTACTGGTGGGCGACCTAGAGCTGAAAAGTATTCCCGCATTTTACTGGTGGGCGACCTAGAGCTGAAAAGTATTCCCGCATTTTACTGGTGGGCGACCTAGAACATAAAGTATTCCCACATTTTACTGGTGGGCGACCTAGAACTGAAAAGTATTCCCGCATTTTACTGGTGGACGACCTAGAGCTGAAAAGTATTCCCGCATTTTACTGGTGGGCGACTTAGAGCTGAAAAATATTCCCACATTTTACTGGTGGGCGACCTAGAGCTGAAAAATATTCCCGCATTTTACTGGTGGGCGACCTAGAACTGAAAAGTATTCCCGCATTTTACTGGTGGGCGACCTAGAGCTGAAAAGTATTCCCGCATTTTACTGGTGGACGACCTAGAGCTGAAAAGTATTCCCGCATTTTACTGGTGGGCGACCTAGAACATAAAGTATTCACACATTTTACTGGTGGGCGACCTAGAACTGAAAAGTATTCCCGCATTTTACTGGTGGGCGACCTAGAGCTGAAAAGTATTCCCGCATTTTACTGGTGGGCGACCTAGAGCTAAAAAGTATTAAAATTGTTTCCTCGTTCTTCCGAGAAAATTTTTGACAATCGGCAGAAAATTTTCTGCCCCGGTTTTGGTGATTTCCCTGACATCGCGTCCTGCTGCCATCATCAATCCTTCGTTTTCCTGCAGCAGACAAAAGGGATTTAGTTAGTTTTAATCATGGTGGGAGGAGGTGCCTTTCCGGTGGATGATTTTTCCTCTCTTTCCCCTTTCTTGCTCTGTGCCCCCATAACTAGTTGGTGGACAAAGTTGCTTGCTGGGGTTTCCGGCCTGCTGGGGATTGGTTTTCAATTTATCCCCTTTTCTGCTTTCTCTTTACAGTACATGCTGTGGGAGTCTGCTTTTACTCCCAAAACCACTCCCTTTAGGAGTTTACTTCCTCCAAAACTGCAGGGCACAACATTGTATTGCCTGGGGCTAGCCTTTAGGACTGTTGGGGTTACCCTGCATCGGATGAATCCCTCTTCGGTCTCTGGTAGTAAGCTTTGAAAAATCCTTTTCAAGACAAATTTTTAGAAAGAGAAATAAAAAGATAGAAAAGGAGAGAATCTTCCTGAACCAATACTTGGTGGGAAAAGAAATTCAGAAGAACTTATCTGGATGACATGACTGGTCCCCGTGATCATGACGTGCACCATAGATTCCCGACCTAGTCTATTTGTATCAATCGACTTGCCCGATGGTCTGACTTGCTGGGGATAAATGAGTGTCCATTTCTTTGCGAACGCGGACCCTTTTGCTGATATGCCTTGTCACCTCATAGTGCCCTTCGAGGGGTTTTCACTAATGAGACTCTCTCTTTTCTCTCAGCTCCCGGCGCCTTATAGTGCCTGTGAAGGTTTTCACCGATAAGACTCTCTCATTTTATATCTCTCATCTTACGTCGCCTTTCGGTGTGTGTGAAGGTTTTCACCGATAAGACTCTCTCATTTTATTTCTTCGCCGAGGAATCGGGGTGTTGTCGATACGACCCTCTCTTCTGGAGATTTCTTTTGACCATCAATTCATTCCCAGTCTTATGATCCTCTTCTTTGTTGGGGATCAGTGTATTATTCTCGGCTTCATTTTCCTGACTTGGCACCTCTTGGATGTTGATCGGAAGGTCTTTTTGACGTCGGTGTTGGTTTTGGGGTGGGGCTAAAGAAAGGCTATCAAAATGAAATAATTTGATGGGTGATCTGCTACAACTTTTGGAATCAAACCTTTGTTGGAATTTTTAAAACATAACCTCTGCCCCAGTTTTCTTGCTTGGGGGATTTTATTTTTACTCTAGGTTGAGCTACGTGCGTTATGCACACTGTGCCTATTATGCATACTTATGGACATTATGCACACTATGACCGAGCCGTGAGGCGCCTACGTATCCTCTTCGAGGAATCAGGTCAAACGTAGTTCCCACGGTTTTGTATTTCTTATGATTTTTATCTTCTTTTTCTTTTCTTTCTCCTTTTTTTTCATTTTCCTTTAAAGATTTTTTTTCTCTTTTTTTTTCTTTTTCTTTCATATCTTTTCCATTAGTGATTCCAAAAGAGGGGTATGAAAGAATAACTTAAGGCTCAAAAGGGGGAAACAAGGGTTAAAAGTGTTTGGATAGAAGAAAGAACTGCCTCTGTCATTTCATTATCCAATAAGCACCAAGTACAAACAAACGAACCGATAATTGCCATAATTAAAGAAATTACGCATAATATCTCTTGACTGCATCAGAATTGATAGCCATGTCGACACATCTCCCCTCGATATCTATCAAACACAAAGCACCGTTGGACAACACTCTGGTCACAATATAAGGCCCTTGCCAATTTGGGGCGAACTTGCCTTTTGCCTCGACCTGATGCGTGAGGATCTTCTTTAACACCTGCTGCCCTACTTCAAACTTCCTGGGGCGTACCTTCTTATTGTATGTTCTCGCCATTATCTTCTGATACAGCTGACCATGGCACACTGCTGCCAATGTTTTCTCATCTATCAAGCTCAACTGTTCCAATCGAGCTCTGACCCATTCATTATTATCAATCTCGGCTTCAGCGACAATCTGGAGGGATGGAATTTCGACCTCCGCTGGTATTACGGCCTCAGTTCCGTACACCAGCAAATAAGGAGTTGCACCTATGGAGGTCCGGACGGTAGTGCGATAACCCAACAGAGCAAAGGGTAACCTCTCGTGCCATTGTCTAGATCCTTCCACCATCTTTCGCAGTATCTTCTTGATGTTTTTATTGGCTGCTTCGACCGCTCCATTCGCCTTGGGACGATATGGGGTGGAATTGCGGTGTGTAATCTTGAATTGTTGGCATACCTCTCTCATCAGGCTGCTGTTAAGATTCGCACCGTTATCCGTGATGATTACTTTTGGGATCCCAAATCTGCAGATGATATGGGAGTGCACAAAATCCACCACCGCCTTTTTAGTTACCGACTTGAAGGTTTTAGCCTCAACCCATTTGGTGAAGTAGTCAATGGTTACTAGAATGAACCTATGACCGTTGGATGCTGCTGGCTCGATAGGTCCAATGACATCCATGCCCCATGCAACAAACGGCCAGGGTGCTGACATCGTATGTAACTCTGTTGGCGGAGAATGAATCAGATCTCCATGTATCTGGCACTGATGGCATTTCCTCACGAAAGTGATACAGTCGTGTTCCATGGTGAGCCAATAATACCCTGCCCGAAGGATCTTCCTTGCCAATACATATCCGCTCATATGTGGCCCGCAAACTCCAGCGTGTACCTCTGCTATAACCGTCGTGGCTTGACCGGCATCTATGCATCTCAACAATCCCAAATCCGGGGTTCTTTTGTACAAAACTCCTGTGCTGAGGAAGAAACCATTTGACAAACGCCGAAGGGCTCTTTTTTGGTCTCCAGTGGCCTGTTCCGGATATATCCCCATTCTAAGGTATTCCTTGATATCATGAAACCAGGGCTCGCCATCTGGTTCCTCTTCTACGGCGTTGCAATAAGCGTGCTGATCATGGACCTGGATGTGCAGAGGATCAACATACATTTTGTCGGGGTGGTGCAACATTGATGCTAAGGTGGCCAATGCATCCGCAACCTCGTTATGAACTCTCGAGATATGTTTGAACTTCACCGATCGAAATCGCTTGCTCAGATCATGCAAGCATTGTCGATATGGTATGAGCTTTAGATCCCGCGTTTCCCATTCACCCTGAATCTGATGTACCAAGAGGTCCGAGTCTCCCAAGACCAAGACGTCTTGGACGTCCATGTCCGCAGCCAATCGTAGACCCAAAATGCAAGCTTCATACTCGGCCATATTGTTGGTGCAATAGAAGCGTAGTTGAGCCGCAACAGGATAATGGCGTCCTGTTTCAGAAATGAGTACTGCTCCTATTCCAACCCCTTTCGCGTTTGCAGCTCCATCGAAGAAAAGCTTCCAACCTGGTTCCTCGGGTAACTCCAGCTCATTTGTATGCATTACCTCTTCGTCGGGAAAATATGTTCTTAAAGGCTCGTATTTTTCATCAACTGGATTCTCTGCCAAATGGTCGGCCAGCGCCTGGGCTTTCATGGCTGTCCTCGTCACATAGACGATATCGAACTCTGTGAGCAGAATTTGCCATTTTGCCAACCTCCCTGTGGGCATAGGTTTCTGAAAGATATACTTCAATGGGTCCAAACGGGATATGAGATAAGTAGTATACGAGGACAGGTAGTGTTTCAACTTCTGAGCTACCCAAGTTAGGGCGCAGCATGTTTTTTCGAGTTGAGTGTACTTGACTTCGTATACTGTGAATTTCTTGCTAAGATAGTAGATGGCCTGCTCCTTCCTTCCTGTGTCATCATGTTGCCCCAGTACACAACCAAATGAATTTTCCAGGACCGTCAGATAAAGAATTAAGGGCTTCCCTGGCTTAAGCGCGACCAATACGGGTGGATTAGACAGATACCCTTTGATTTGGTCGAAAGCCTCTTGACACTCTGCCGTCCAACTTAACGCAGCATCCTTTTTCAGCAGCCGAAATATGGGCTCACAAGTTGCTATGAGTTGAGCGATGAACCTGCTGATGTAATTGAGTCTACCCAGCAAACTCATTACCTCTGTTTTGTTCTTTGGCGGTGGCAAATCTCGGATGGATTCGATTTTGGAAGGGTCTAACTCAATCCCCCGTCGACTGACGATGAATCCTAACAACTTTCCTAACGGAACCCCGAATGCGCATTTGGCCGAGTTAAGCTTGATATCATACCTTCGGAGTCTTTGGAAGAATATCCTTAGGTCTGCTACATGGTCCTCCTGACGCCAAGACTTTATGATCACATCATCGACGTACACCTCGATTTCTTTGTGTATCATGTCATGAAACACATCAGTCATTGCTCGCATGTACGTTGCCCCGGCATTCTTTAGTCCGAACGGCATTACCCGATAGCAGTAAGTTCCCCATGGCATGATAAATGCTGTCTTTTCCGCATCTTCCTCGTCCATTAGGATTTGATGATATCCCGCATAGCAATCCACAAAGGATCCGATCTCGCGTCCAGCGCAATTATCGATCAGGATATGGATGTTGGGCAACGGAAAATTATCCTTGGGACTTGCTTTGTTGAGATTGCGGTAGTCGACGCACACCCTGATTTTTCCATCCTTCTTTGGGACCGGTACCACGTTGGCCAACCACTCGGGATATCGAGTGACACGAATGACCTTTGCCTGCAACTGCTTAATCACCTCTTCTTTGATCTTTACACTCATTTCTGTTTTAAATTTCCTTAGCTTTTGCTTGACCGGAGGGTATGCCGGGTCAGTGGGCAATTTGTGAGCCACTAAATTGGTGCTTAATCCAGGCATATCATCATATGACCATGCAAAAACATCTTTGAATTCCACGAGGGTTTTGATCAATTCTTCCTTGACATTCGGCTCAATATGGATGCTGATTTTGGTTTCTTGGACATTATCAGCGTCCCCTAGATTCACAGCCTCGGTGTCATTTAGGTTAGGTTTGGGTTGTTCTTCAAATTGGCACAGTTCTCGGTTTATCTCTTCGAAGGCTTTATCTTCGTCATATTCGGATTCATCGTCGCAAACGACCTCTTGTGTCATTAAGTCGGATTCAGATTGATTTATTAGACTAGGTCGAAGATCCGCTGTGCATACCATGTCGTTAGAACCAATAAAAAGAGAACTGTTCAGAAAGAAAAAGAACAAAACAAAATTAAAATAGGACAAGAAGAGAACTTTATTAAATTTGCGGGATAAAAGGGTTCACACTTTTACAAAATAAAAGTAAAATTTGGATTACACCCTGGAATAATCCGAATAAAACAAAACATAAATCAAAGCCTACTACCAAGACTCCCTTCGGACAGGAAGAGGAGTAACCGTCCAATTGTTGGTTTTGGCCTTAAGCCCCACAAACTGTATCTCTGCTCTGCTGGAACTTTCTCCAGCTTCTACCATACTGACATCAGCGAATAGCCTCTCAAAACTCTAATTCAGGTCCCCATCCATACCAATCAATGGTCCTAGGATCTTTGGGACTGGCGAACCCTTAGCACTGGCTCTGACAAAAGACCTTGAGAGACGTGGCATAGGTTTAGGCAGGAACCAAACCATCTTCTTCATTTTTCGCGCTTGCTTCCTATCTGCTGCGGTTGGTTTGAACCCCAATCCGAAAGTTTCCAGATTTTTAGGCAGGGAGACAGGTTGGACAATCCCCTGAAGCGTGACTCCCAGTCCTTTTCCCGGTATGAATCCATTACCCAGCATTTCCGAGACCATCATGACTGTCGCGGCAGATACCCTAGGGTGCTGGATGATTTCTCATTCAGAAAATTTGTTTGCCGACCCTATATCGAAAATCTGGTAGACCCAAGGACCTTTGTCACCATCGGTCTCTATGAAAGGTACAATGGCTCCGCCCATGGTGCACGCCGTGTCCTCGCCGTGTAACACGACCTCTTGTCTTTCCCACTCGAACTTCACCATCTGATGTAGGGTGGAGGGCACTGCTTTGGCTGCATGAATCCATGGTCGTCCTAACAGAAGGTTATAAGATACTGTGGCATCTAACACCTGGAACTCCATGGTGAACAGGACTGGACCGATGGTCAATTCAAGTACAACATCCCCTACAGTGGTTGTTCCATTTCCGTCAAATCCTCGGACACAGATGCTATTCTTGTGGATTCTTCCACGGTCGATCTTTAACTGGTCCAGAGTGGATAATGGGCAGATATTGGCACTTGAACCGTTATCCACCAATACCCGAGTAACTACCGAGTTTTCACATTTGACAGTTAGGTAGAGAGCTTTATTATGCTCTGTACCTTCCATCGGCAGGTCATCATCTGAGAATGTTACCCTGTTCACCTCGAAAATCTTGTTGGCAATGGTTTCCAGGTGGTTTACAGAAATCTCGTTGGGCACATGAGCTTCGTTCAATATCTTCATCAGGGCCCGACGATGCTCCTCATAATGGATCAGTAATGACAGCAACGAGATCTGGGCCGGTGTTTTCCTCAGCTGTTCGACCACAGAGTAGTCCTGCACTTTCATCTTTCTCAAGAACTCCTCAGCCTCTTCTTCGGACACAGGTTTCTTGGTTGCAGCCGGGTTGGTTCTTCTTAGCTCCACCGGAGCAAAACATCGACCTGATCGAGTCAGCCCTTGCTCTTCACAACTAACTTCCTCCACCTGTTTTCCTTTGTACATCACCACCGCCTTCTCGTATTTCCAAGGCACAACCTTGCTATCAATCATCGGCAGCTGGACTACGGGCTTTATAGTGACCAGTTCCCTGCACACCCCTTTCAACACAACTACAGGCGTGGGTGGAGTCCCTGATATTACCAACTTGTTTGGATCGGGTTTGCTTGTTATGGCGGACGGGCTCTTTCCCAATATCACTACTGGCTTGACGCCTTCCCCCTGCGACTGTATCCTCGTTCCCCCACTTGTTGATCCTTCTTTCGGGGCGGCCTGGATCATCATCACCGTCTGTGAGGGTTTTCTCAACTCTCCTCCCTCATTCACCAACTCGAGCATATGAGCCTCATGGTGTGCCGGCAGTGGGTTCTGGTTGATGTTAGGAGCCTCCAGTGTTTGGACCTCGATCTTATTGGTGTCAATGAGATCCTGTATGGCATGCCTCAATTTCCAACACTTTTTGGTATCATGCCCCAGCATCCCTGAGCAGTATTCACAACTTATTGATCGATCCACATTCTGGGGCGGAGGATTTGGTTCTCGAGTCTGGACAGGACTAACCAAACCCTATTGCCTCAATTTGTGGAACAAAGCAGTGTAGGTTTCTCCCAACTCAGTGAAAGTTCTCTGTTTCCGCAACCTGTTATTCCTAGCAGCTGGATTTCCCCGAAAGCCTGTCCCTGGAGGGTTTCTATATGCTCCTGGTGGAGGATAGGTGTTTTGTGGGGGTGCATATATGTTCTGGGGAACCGGCGCACGCCATTGCAGGTGAACCGGAGGCTGAGTGTATGTCTGGGCCTGGTGTACGGAACAATTTGGTTCTCGAGGTGGATAGCAATGTTGTGGCGGGTTGTATGGGTAGTCTGGCCTGTGAGGTCTGGGTTGGTTGTAGTGTGGCTTGCTAGCCCTGGACCAACTGTCTGCCTCGATTGTGGCAATTTCTTCTTTCTTTCTTCTTCCCAACGCACCTCCGGTGCCGTTCTGAATAGCTTGGGTCATGGACTTGAGTGCCGAATAATTCAAGATTTTGTCAGACCTCAGACCTTCTTCTATCATGACCCCTATCTTGACCACCTCGTTGAAGGATTTTCCAACCGTCGTCACCAAGTGACCAAAGTAGGTTGGATCCAATGTTTGTAAGAAATAATCCACCATCTCTCCCTCTCTCATGGGAGGATCGACTCTGGCCGCTTGCTCTCTCCAGCGGAACCCGAACTCGCGAAAGCTTTCCTCGAGTTTCTTCCCAGTTCTCAATAATGTGAGACGGTCAGGGACTATCTCGAGATTGTATTGGAAATGACCCGCAAAAGCCTGCACCAGATCATCCCAAGTGTACCATCTACTAGAATCCTGCCTGGTATACCATTCAAGTGCAGATCCGCTCAGACTTTGGCCGAAATAAGCTATTAGCAGCTCATCCTTGCCGCCTGCCCCTCTCATTTTGCTACAGAATCCCCGCAAATGTGCCATGGGATCACCGTGGCCTTCATATAAATCAAACTTAGGCATTTTGAAACCAGCCGGGAGTTGGACGTCCGGGAAAGGGCACAGATCTTTGTATGCTACGCTGATTTGGTTGCCCAATCCGTGCAGGTTCCTGAAGGATTGCTCCAGGCTTTTGAATTTCCTCAACACCTCATCCTGTTCGGGGGCTTTAACCGGCTTTTCAATCTCTGTCGGTACCTCCAAGTGTGGATTGTAGGCCTGTGGTTCGGGGGCATGGAATGTGGGCTCAGGGGGATAGTATTGAGTATCGTGAGCCTGAAACAATGGCTCACTGGTCGTTCTTTGCAAGGTGGCTGATGTGGGTCCCACAAAGGTGGGAATATTTGGTGTTGGGAGAGGTTGATGTGGTGGTGGAGCTTGGGAATCATGAGGGCTTCTTTCTTGATGATAGCGGGGATTTGGGAAGCTTGTGGAAGGGCCGGAGTGAGGGTATTCCGGCATGTGCCCCAGTGTCTTAGGGCTCTTTTGTGTTTTGGCTAGGGCTAGCTGCATTGCATTCATCTCTAGTCCCATCCTTTCAATCTTTTCCATCGCTTCTTTCAACAACTGGCTCATCGACCTTTCTTCCTCGTTACTATTCTCTGAAGTAGTCATGCTTATTGCTACCGGTCCTTTGGATCTGGTTTGGTAAGGGTGTGTTGCCAGAATTCTTTAACAACTAACTGTCTGGATTCAGACAACAACAAACTTTGTTAGCGTTAGAGCTTAACAGATTTGATCATAACACATAGAGGATACAATGTTCCTAGTCAGTTAACCGTTTCTACATGCTTTGCTTCAAACAACATGCGTCATCCCAGCTTGCTCATTTGTCCTTTTTTAAAGTACTTTGGGAAACCATGTGTTTTATTTTATTTTTGTATTTTTTTTTCTTTCTTTATTAAAAGCGGTCGAATCTTATGGGGATTGCCTACGTATCACGTCCCCGCGCGAATCAGACCAGGTGTAGTTCTGGCATAAAGTAAAGAAACGCAAAATTCTTTTGGAATCATTAACTTCATTCTCAAAATTTCGCTATTACAAATTACTTCAAACAAAGAATAGCAATAGTACAGACTCCTCAGTTCTTAACCTAATTTGACTAAAAGAAAAGAAAACACTATGGGAAAAACATCAAAGCCTAAATAAACAAGACTCGACCAAAGATTAATTTTCCAACTTAAGGGCCCACGAGGCATCATTCGGCCTTTTCGCGGTTCTAGGTGCGAGATCCCTTTCGAGCTGCTCCAACTCGTGCATGGTCTGTTTGACATAACCCATCACTGCTGAGAGAACGGTAACGCTGGTCATGTTCTCACACCGTAGACACCGTCTGACGATGGCATGGGCAATGGCCCTGATCTTATCTCTGGTTTGTTTCTTCTCTATGAGTAGGCGTCTCATCTGATCACTGCACGTCTTGAATACCTGTGAATCCTGTATATGCTGATTCTTCAGCTGCCGCACTTCTGTCTTCATTTGGGCCAACAATTCGTAACAGTATCTACTCTCCAATTGGAAATCCTTGGCCTGCTTAACTGCTTTAAACTCAAGTGTAGCCATCTCTCTCCTTATTTTGGCAACAGTCTTCTCGTGGTCACGTTTCAATTGGTTCAAGTATCGGTGATGCTTATCTACTCTTGCTCCCCACTGTGCCTTGAGCTCTGCCATGACCTTTTCGGATTCTTCTAACCCATCTCGCCATTCCGTGATTTCTCTTTTCAAACCCTTTATCAATTGCTGGTCTGATCGACTTCTGGGCTGTTCATCAAGAGACAATCTCAATTTTTGGATTTGGGCCTTAAGTTCTTCATTCTCTTGGATCAATTTATTCTTTTCGCTTCGATCCGCCGCGATTTGTACGCTGTTATTGAATTTCAGACTGTCCATTTGTAGCTTCAAATAACCGATCTCTGCCCGATAACCCTTCTCTTTTGCTAACCAGTTCCATTGCCCTTGGGACGATTCTACGAAATCTTTGAGATGCGGTCTCTTAGCCGGTCTTTCGTAGGATAGGCTACCTCTAAACCAAGCGTGATACCCCGGGGCGACTTCCCCTTTTGCTGTATCAATCACACAAGTGTTTGCTGTCAGATGTTGGCACTCACTCCAGATTTGGAAAACTTCTTCTTCAGGGAAATGACCGTTCGGACTGATTTCAATCACTTGGGTACTCAAATCTTCATCTTTCGGCACCACTTGATACCTTCCAAGTTGCCTCAAAACCCGATACGGTGCATAGGGTTGGATGCTTTTAAGTCCCATCAACAGAAAGTGAGGCCGGGTTGCCGGCATGTATATGATTTCCTCAATAGGTGACCATCCGAGCGTCCACTGGATTTGGCTGGCAGTGAGAGTTCGGAGAAATGAGGTCCATGATGTGACTCCCTCAGGTAAATTGAGCCCTTTGATTCTCGTGTAGAATTCTCCAATACAAGTTTTCTCGGGCGAACCATAACCCAAGAGCGAGGAGCGATGGCATAAATGATCGGTCATCCACATTTGCAACAGTAGGTTACATCCTTCGAAAAAGTCGCCCCTGGCTCGACAAGCAGTGAGAGCCCGGAAAATGTCAGCCATAATCATAGGCGCCAGAGTACTTTTATCTTGGGTAAGCAAAGTATTGACAACCCCGGCTATCCTTAGATCAATGTTTCCATCTTTCCTAGGGAACACTATAAGTCCCAGAAAGGCTGTATGGTGGAACGTTCGAGGTATTTTTAGGAAATCCAGAAACCGGTGTACCGTGACAGCCCTAGGTGCAATCAAGTATTTGAACCTTAAAGGGGCTTCATCACTTCCGATGTATCCTGCTATTTCTTCCAATGTCGGGGTGAGCTCAAAGTCCGAAAAATGGAACACGTTGTGTGCGGAATCCCAACAAGTGACCAATGATCTGATAATATCACCCCGAGGCTGAACGTTTAGTAGATCCGGGAGATCTTTCAGATATTTCCTTACTTTGTCTTGCCCTTCTTTGCCTAAGTCGTTCCACCATAATCGCAACTCAAAAGGGATCTTGGTCATTACTGAAAAAGGTTCATTTTGCATCGTGCTCATCCTGCACATTTATTAGGGTGATTATGCCAAGTGAAGAAAAAAACTTTATTTAGATCTTTTTTTTTGAAAGGAGGTATTTTATTTTATTTTTTTTTAAAAAAAAATTAAGACGTTTCAAGACTTTCTAGAAAGGAGGTCTTTTTTAAAAAAAAAAAAATTAAAAGACTTTCTAAAGAAGTTAATAATGGAAAATATTTTGGGATTTTTTTTGAAAATTAGGGGTCTAAAAACTTTTCAAGACTTTTTGGCAAGACAAATATTTTTGCAACAAATAAAGACATATATACATACATATTTTTTTTTATATATATACATAGTTTTTATGACAAGACAAACTATATATTTTTTTGAAAAACAAAACAGGACAAAGACTTTTTTTTTTCTTCTTTTTTCTATTTTTCCTTTGCTTTTAATAAAACAAACTAATAAGACGTTTTTTTTTCTCATTTTCTCAAAATTTCGGCAGAGTTTTGACAGTATTTTGGCATTGATTTTTTCCAAAAATAAACAATTAACTCCCTAACCGCTATTTCTTCTTTTTTTTGTTTGTTTCCAATTTCACATTATTCATAATATTCAAACACCGGCCAGCATGCGGGCGCGAGACAAATAAATGCACGGAAAACAAATAGGATGCATTAGGGTGGTCCTTTCATATCAAGTTGCTAGTCCTAGACGGACCCAACCCCTGTGTTGAGTCCCCTAAGTCAAATGCAACGTGATGCAAATAAGCGTTCCTACTAGGGATCCGGCATGGAGTTGCGTTATACTAGGTTTATAACCTGGGTATATGTTCTAGACTGTGTACCCGAGCGGACAACTCGAGTCGAGGAGGGGCAACTTACCGGGAACCAAAAGGTCGTCCGGCTTCGTAACTTATCCGTCCTCTTTCTTATTTTGGGTATTGACACTAACAGAATAGGGAGCCTCGACCAGCGAGCTTCTCCCTGGAGGTAAGAAGAGAGAAGTTTCGGCACAATTTATATACAGTTCAAATAATATCGAAGCGGTAAATGCAACGTGATGCAAATAAGCGTTCCTACTAGGGATCCGGCATGGAGTTGTGTTATACTAGGTTTATAACCTGGGTATATGTTCTAGACTGTGTACCCGAGCGGACAACTCGAGTCGAGGAGGGGCAACTTACCGGGAACCAAAAGGCCGTCCGGCTTCGTAACTTATCCGTCCTCTTTCTTATTTTGGGTATTGACACTAACAGAATAGGGAGCCTCGACCAGCGAGCTTCTCCCTGGAGGTAAGAAGAGAGAAGTTTCGGCACAGTTTATATACAGTTCAAATAATATCGAAGCGGTAAAAGCAACATTTAGCACATTAGGCTCAAATATGTAAAAATCAGATAGAACCAAATATAACAATTTATCTAAGCTCGAATTCTAACCCTGAACCAGTGGTTCTGGGTCGCCCATAAATCCCCAGCAGAGTCGCCAGAGCGTCACACCTCCTTTTTCCGCACCTGCGAGGGTGCAGGGGAGTTTTTTCCAATTAAAGGACAATCGAAACGGGATTGGTTTATTTATTTCAGAGTCGCCACTTGGGAGATTTAGGGTGTCCCAAGTCACCAATTTTAATCCCGAATCGAGGAAAAGAATGACTCCATATTACGGTCTGCGTACCAGAAATCCGGATAAGGAATTTTGTTAACCCGGGAGAAGGTGTTAGGCATTCCCGAGTTCCGTGGTTCTAGCATGGTCGCTCAACTGTTATATTCGGCTTGATTATCTGATTTTATACAAATATGAACTTATGTGCTAATTTTAACTCTTGGCCGCTTTTATTATTATTTTTACGAGAATTGCAACGTCGTGAAAATATATCTCGAACCACGTTACATCAATGCACCCATGGTTATTGACATATCTCGACTTGGTTGAGATTTGGATTTGGGTCACATAAATGTGCACCCGTTTTAAGGAAATTAAGTTATTAAGACGCACCTAAAGCAACTAACGTATTGTTATTTTGGGGAAAACCGTAAAATTTGCTAAGCGGCCTGTCCCGAATTCTAAGTATTTTAATATATATACATCTAGAGGGCCCCGCAGCTTCTACATTTCTTGTTTGTCGAGGCTCGTCTCCCTTTTGTTATTAAAAGGAATGAACAACGTCATGAAAATGCATCTCGGGCCATGTCACAATCAATGTGCCCGTGACTAGAGACATATTTCGACTCCGTTGAGATTTAGATTTGGGTCACATAAATGTGCACCCGAGTTTAGGGAGATAAGATTATTAGATGCGCGCTTAAAGAGACTATCGCGTTATTATTCTGGGAGGGTCATGAGATTTGCTAAACGACCTGCCTTGGAAACTGAATGCTTCGATATATACATTTAACGAGGGCCCCACAGCTTGTGCGTTTTTTATTTGTCGAGGCTCATCTCGTCCTTATTTTAAAAGGATATCCTATAGCAACTACGTTTCTTGTCGCGTTTGTCTCTACTAACTGAAAACAGAGATAGTCCTAGTTAATTGCATGCTTGCAGGTTATTTATAGCAGGATTCAAAATGCTTTTACAGAATAAGAAAACGTGGCTACACATACGGACAGCTGATCGAACATTATGGACCCAAATCCAGCTCATGCGGGATGGGCCAGACCCGGGCCACTGCTTATCCGATGTGGGCCTGCTGGGTCTGTTTCGACCTGGGCTCGACCCTCGTAAGGTTGAGAAGTGCAGACTTGCACTGTTTGCTTTTAGAGCGATGGTTTTCCAATGATAAGGAGGCAATTTATCAAAAGGAGCTGAAATCAACTAACATAGATAGTTTGATGCAGTTAAGGATATGCTGAACATAATTAGATGAAGTCTAAGCTACAACCTACTGCATTGGGAATATTTTATTTATCAGCCTACTTATACAGACCAACATTCAACTACTCTACATTGATATTTACTAGGCATGCAGGCTACTTCCAGTATCCTAACAGGGAAGAAAACTATTATACATTACATGATATACAACATAACAGTCTGTGTATAAAAACATTCTTCAGATCTTCTCTTTTGTATTCATGCTCAACTTTCAAATTACATTGACAGTGTATTAGTCGTGTACCTGGTATAGAAAAGCAAAAGAAGAAAAAGGAGAGTGATCAGCTGAGTAGTATGCAACAAACAACAGCAACAACAGACAAACAGCAACAACACAGCAACAATGCAGTAATAGTCCACAGGCAAACAGCAGCAGTTTCCACCACAAGGAAAACCCAATAGTTGGTCGAGCAACAGTCAAACAATCCCAGAAACAGAGTAATGAACCAGCAGAAACAAACAGAGTATTCAATGTAACAACACCAACAGTTCAACAATCACAAGCAGCTCAACAGGCAACCAACAGCAATTGGCCAAGACAGCTTGACCAACTTGAACTCTTATGTAGTTTTCAGACATTGTTCGGTTACAAAATTCTGAGACTTTATGTTTCTTGTTTTCTCTGAAGATTAAAAAATGTCCAGCCCTTTTTATGTTCTGAAAACAGCTTATTTATAAGCCAGCAACCCAGTGCAGTTAAGCTGCCTGGATTCTCCAATTGCAGTCTGCCCATACCCCTTAGCTTCCCATGCCTAAAGACATTTTCTTGGAATCCTTCATCAGCCCCCCATGCTCTGTCTCATTACTCTAATCAAGGGTTATGGGTGCCTTTAAAGTATTCATTTTGAACCCATGCTCTTATGTCTTGTTCCCCATTGGCATTAATTTAATCCTAATTCAGTACCCTATTTGTCAGCTCATTTAAATTAAGCTTTTCTATTCTTTTCAAACCCCAGGCTACCCCTGTTAATCCTTAATTATTACTGTACTAACCCTCTGCAACAATGGGGCATTTTGAACTTCTGAAAGTTTAAAATCGAAGCTGCCCTAGACTGAATCTTTCAGTTGTTTTGTAATGCAGTTATAAGCTAAATTCAGGCAATGTCGAGCATCTAATTAACAATCAACAGGTTCGTTCACTTACGTGAAGTTGTATGAATTAGAATATTTGAACATTCAGTCGTAGGAAACTAATCGACGACGTTTATCGAGTCGACAATACTAATTATAGCAGGCAATAATCAGTCGTTCATATAAACAATACGTATAGGGTTCTGAATGGCTTCAGACAACTTTTGTTCAATTACTGGGGACCTATATGGATTATTTATGCGACGACTATCCTAATCGAACATGTATGTCACAGAATACATTCAAAACACCCACAGAAAACCAACGACCAAATAAAAGGCCTTACAAAGATGGAAGGAATTAAGAAAAATACCAGAAAATACCAAACAAACACAACGACACATGCTGGCAATCCTCAAACAGTATTCAAATAAAACAGAAAAGAAAAGAAAAACTTACTGAAAATTTTAACAAAAGTCAAACTAGGTCCGAATCAGATTTGGCCTTTTGAAGCCGAACAAACTTTAATCGGGGTGTTCTCAACCGAGAACACCCTGATTAAGGTTTATTAGACCTAAAACCTCTATTGAAACTGGACAGATTCCCCAGGTTTTTGTGTTCTAGGGTTCGGATCTTCAGATTTGAGATTCTAGGAGTTGTGGGTAGATTCGGACCAAACCAAGCTTGGTTTGGTTACGAGGGAGGTCAGGGGAGTATCTGGTACGAATATGGTGTGGTTTGGTGTAGATCGAGTTTTGTCTCGAATCTTCAAATCAAGATTCGAGATGAAGGAAGGTGATTCGAGGCTAGGAGGTAACAGATTCGAGTTTGGGGTGATGAGGTGCATCAGGGGTGTTAAGGGGGTGGTCACCGGCATCCTTGCCGCCGGGTTCTGGTGAAAGGGAAGCCATGGCGGCTGCTAGGGTTTCGGGGGTTTGGGATCCCTTCTGAGAGAGACGAAGGAACGGGGGTGGGTGTTTGGATAGGGGGGGCGGGGTAAAAGAGTTAGGTTTATATATGGGGTAGGGGATTAGATCTGGGCCGTTAGATCAGATGATCTCAACGGCTTGGATCCGTTGGTGATGGTCGAGACGAGGTCGTTTGGTATAAAAACGAGGTCGTTTGGTTTAAGTGAGGGGTTGGGTTGAACCGGGTAAACAGGTCGGGTGCTGGGTGTGAGTGTGGACCGTTGGATGAGTTTGAATGGATGGCTCAGATCAGACGCCCTATGCGGCGTCGTTTTGGGTCCGTGCCTGGGCAGGCTTGGTTTGGATTGGGTCCTTGTGCTGGCTGATGTGGGCTGAGTTTGGGCCTTAATTCCGAAATGAAAATAGGCCAAAGTCCGATTTACTACACAATTTGCATTTTCTTTTGATTTCTAGTTTTAAACACAATTAGAAAAATAAAAAAAAAGACACCCATTAATTAATGCTTAACACATTTATCACACACATGTTAAAAATATTTAAATAGGTTAAATCACATCCTAGAATAAAAGCTGCATATTTTTGTGAATTTTCTTTTAAAGACCTAATTACGGCCCGATTACACACGACATACTTATTTTGTATTTTTGTTTGATAAGATTCAATGAAAAAATGGATAGAAACACAAAGGACTACCAGCACATGTCACGTAAAAACTGAAAATTTGTACGGCGAGGCCATTTGCAATTATTTTGATTTCTTTTGGAGTGATTGTTTCGTGAAGCAAAAATCACGTGCTTACAGGAGCAGACGATGCTATGAATATGAAGTTTAATGATGAAATGTAAGCTAAAACGAGACAGTAATCAAACCGAGAGGCCTGTTGCCCCAACGTAGGACTAGTAGATGGGGGACCTCGGGGTCGACGTTTGGGTCGTGCTTGAGCTATCCGGGGCAATCGGGAATGGGATAACGGTTAAGATATGATTAAACAAGGCTCTTTATGACCAATACCAAGTAATAAAATGAAGAACGAGTAAGAAATCAATAGATATTAAAGTGGCCTCGAGCCAGTGAGAGCAAGCAAGTTAGAAAGAAGAGAGAGAAAGATATTATTGCACTTGAGGAGAAATAGTTAGAGCAACATCAGCCCATTACAAGGTAGTATGGGTTTCCTTTATATAGGAGGGGAACCCGGCTATAGTACATGGTCACTAATTATAAAGCATGGAGATGTGACGGCTAGATGCGACACTTCGGCGTAGGCTCTGGATGGGCCGGCCCTGTCAAACTTAGCCGTGTACCTTGGGAGCTTCCCCTTCTGTTCTGGCTTCGATCATCGTCTTCTTTGAGTCGGGCCTCAACGAGCCCCGAGGGAAGGGGGACTCGGTCGTGGCTCCCCGTCCTCGGGGTCTCGAGGCATTCTTCCGAAATGACTTGATAGCGAGAAATTAATAGCCCGTTTGGCCAATCGTTTTTTGGGCCAAAAGTGCTTTATTTTGGTCAAAAGCACTTTTGGCCAAAAATTGAGGTGTTTAGCCAAGATTTTGAAAGGAAAAAAAAGTGTTTTTGAGGAGAAGAAAAAGCAGAAAAAAGTAGCTTCTCTCCAAAAGCACTTTTTTGAGAAGCACTTTTGAGAAAAATACACTTAAAAATAGTTTTTTAAAGCTTGGCCAAACACTAATTGCTGCTCAGAAGTGTTTTTCAAACTAATTAGCCAAATACAAACTGCTTCTCACCAAAAGTACTTTTGAGAAAAGCACTTTTGAAAAATAGCACTTCTCAAAATAAGCTGATTTTTGCAGCTTGGCCAAACGGGCTATAAGTCTTCTGATTTCGCCGCGTACATATACCAATAATGTAGTAAATCGAGGATTTTCATAAGAATTGTTGTAATTCAATAACATGAAGCAAGAAATCAGTTCTTTTATTAATAGGAAATTTCCAAAATTTATTTTCATCATTTATACATTTATCTCAGGTCAGGGGAAACAAATATCAACACCTATGAATCTCAAGGCAAGCAATATAAGCATGCACAAATCATGCTGAGGTCGTACGACCCGATCCAACAATATTTAAATTGTGCACTGCCAGAGGGTCGAATGGCGCGAACCATAGATGCATATATTACCCCGCTCGCGAATCATATATGTGACGCGATCAAATATAATAAACACAATATTCGGTCAATCAAGAATTCATCTGGGAACAATTATCCAAAAGAAAGCCAATTCTCTTTTAACAATTCAAGAAAACGAAGTTTAATCTTTTTAGAAATTCATTTACTAATTCCATGTGATTTAAGCAATTCAAACTATCAATAAGATTACAAATATTCCAAGTATAGCATGCTTTTGGGTCCTAAACTACCTAGACTTAAACTTAATAGTAGCTACGCATGGACTCTCGTCACCTCGTGCGTACGTAGCCCCCACAAATAGGAGCACATAATTAGTTAACTCACCTATGGGGACAATTCCCTCTTACAAGGTTAGAAAGGAGACTCACCTTGCTCCGAAGATCTATCACCGGCATTCCAGCCACTTCCGCTTCTGTGGCACCTATTCCGCTCCTGCGGCTTCGCACCTGTGGCCAAAACCTCGCAGGTACGATTACACCAGATACCAGCTGCTTCAGTCCTTCTTCAAATTCCAAATTTAATCTGTTAACCATCCGGAATCCACCCGAGGCCCCCGGGACCCCAACCAATCATACCAACCAGTCCCATAACATAATGCGGACCTGTTTGAGGCCTCAAATCATATCAAACAACGCTAAAATCAT
The DNA here is from genome assembly GCF_000393655.2 of Nicotiana sylvestris. Lineage (NCBI taxonomy): Eukaryota > Viridiplantae > Streptophyta > Magnoliopsida > Solanales > Solanaceae > Nicotiana > Nicotiana sylvestris. Next base: position 142,630,070 of record NC_091058.1, read on the forward strand.
GAATCGACCTCCAATCCAAGCTTAATGAACTTTAGAATTTTAAACTTCTACATTCGATGCTGAAACCTATCAAATCACGTCCGATTGACCCCAAATTTTGCACACATGTCATATTTGACATTACGAACCTACTCCAACTTCCGGAATCGGAATTCAACCCCGATATCAAAAAGTCTGCTTCTGGTCAAACTTCTTAAAACCTTCAAATTTCTATCTTTAGCCAAATGACTCCAAAACGACCTATAAACCTCCGAATTCACTTCCGATCGCGCTCCCAATACCATAATCATATGCGGAGCTATTCCTAGACTCAGAATCCCAAACAGACATCGATAACACTAAAATGCACTACAACCCAACTTATAAAATTCTTCCAAAAATGCTAACTTTCACAATAGGTGCCGAAACATTCCTGGGTCTTCCAAAATTCGATCCAAACATACGCCCAAGTCCGAAATCATCATACGAACCTGCTAGAACCTTCGAATCCCGATTCCGAGGTCATTTACTCAAAAATCCAATCTTAGTCAATTCTTCCAACTTAAGGCTTCCGAATGAGAATTCTCTTTTCAAATCGACTCTAAACTTCCCAAAATTCAATTCCGACTATGCGTACAAATCATAATACCTGAAATGAATCTACCCATGGCCTCAAACTACTGAAAAACGCGCTGGAGCTCAAAACGACCGATCGGGTTGTTACAAAACCCGATATCAAAATTTTCACTGCCGACTAAGAAATGCCAAATTTTCGTTTTCGCCAATTCAAGCCTATTTCTTCCACAGACCTCCAAATCACATTCCGGACGCGTCCCCAAGTCCAAAATCACCTAATGGAGCTAATCAAATCATAAAATCCAAATCCGAGATCGAATACTAAAAAGTCAAAACTTGGTCAAACCTTTCAAATTTAAAGCTTCAAGCTGAGAATCATTCTTCCATATCTGTTCCGATTAATCCTGAAAACCAAAATCGATGATTTACATAAGTCATAATATCCTATACGGGGTTAGTCATGCCCGAGAACTGGCGAGCAAAATGCAAATTCTCAAAACGACCGGTCGGGTCATTACAGTAAAACGAAGGGTCATATATAACTTATATAACCCTTTTCCGTACTTTTTACTTACTACTAGTAGTCGTATCCCGTGATGTGCGGTCAATATTAAAAAATTATTAATTAAATTAAACTCGGGCTTGTTTGATCCTATTAGATCATATTGCTTTAATAAATTTCAATTGTCATCTTATTTGTCAATACAATATACCCAATAATAAAATCTCTATTAAATTAAAGGTACTTATATTGTCAGTGAATAACTTTTTTGTTCTATATTTTTCTTTATTATATTATCCAATGTTTAGTATTATTACATTGTATAGAAATTTTTATTAGTATATTACTTTGTTTACTATTTTTGTCTTCTCGCTTTTTTTTTTGCAATATAAGAGAAGATATATAATTTATTACTGTTGAAATATTTTTTTTATTTTAAATTATTCTGTTGTTCTTAATATTATTATCTAAATTTAATGAATAAAATCTCTAAATAACTAAAGGGACTTATACATGCAACTAATAACTTTTTTATTATGTATTTTTCTTTATTATATCATCCAATATTTAGTATTATTACATTGTTAATAGAAATTTTTATTAGCATATTACTTTATTTAATATTTTTTTCTGGTACTTTATTTTTGTAATATAATAGAAGATATATATTTTATTACTCTTGAAATAATTTTTATTTTAAATTTTATTCTATTATTCTCAATAATATTGTTTGAATTTTAATGAACAAATTCTTGATTAAATTAAAGGAACTTATGTAGTCATCGAATAACTTTTTTGTTATGTATTTTATTATATCACCCATGTTTGAGTAGTTAATTTTATTGTGTCTTTTTTTATAATTTTTTTTTTGTAAATAATTTTTGAATATCCAAATTTGTTGGAGCTTTGTCCTAAAATTTGTTACTTTTTTAATTTTTTGATGTTACATTTGGAATTATCACAATGATTTGCTTCACCTATCTATATAATAGAATAGATATTGTCTGAATTTTAATGAATAAAATCTCTATTAAATTAAAGGGACTTTTATAGTCATCAAATAGATTTTTTTGTTATGTAGTTTTGTTTATTATATTATTCAATGTTTAGTATAATTATATTGTTAATAGAGATTGTTAGCATATTACTTGTTTAATATTTTTGTCTGCTAATTTTTTCTAATATAATAGAAGATATATCATTTATTACTCTTGAAAATATATTTTTTTATTAAATTTTATTATATATTTCTCAATAATATTATTTGAGTTTTAATGAATAAATATACTTTTATTTGGAAAAAAAGAGAAACGAAAATAATTTTAAAAAATGAAATAAAGAAATTTAACTAACCTAAACCAACCCTCACCCATACTTGAGTAGTTAATTTAGGTAGTTAATTCCTTTGTTAATTTTCAATAGATAATTTCTTTGTTATTAACTAATTATATCATGTGGCTTTTTCGAGGCTAGCACTTGAATTATTATGGTGCCTTTTTCTTTGGATTTTAATAATATATAGATATAAATATAGATTTGAATTAGCAATTTTTTATTTTTTTATTTCAATTTTTATTATAAAATAATTTTAAAGTTCCAAATTTGTTGGAAGTTTGTCCTAAAAATGTGATGACCTTTTGGGTCATCACTTGTTTTGGAAAATAAATTCTGTGTTCTAAGGCCTTAAACCTTCTTTTGTCCTAATTCGATTTGCGTGCGCAGTCCGGACGTGTATCTGGAAAGCCATTATGTGAAAATCTGTAAAAAATGATAAATTTTACTTTTAAAATGAATTTAAGTAGACTTCGGTCAACATTTTTGGTAAACAAACCCGGACCCATGATCCGACGGTCTCGTAGGGTCCGTAGCAAAATTTGGGACTTGGACATATGCCGAGAACCAAATTCCGAGGTCCCAAGTCTGAGAAATAAATTTTTAAAGAAATTTTTTTTCTGGAATATATATGTGTTTTGGGAAATGAAAGATGTTTGAAATTGATGGTATCGGCCCCGTATTGTGGTTCCGGAGCCCAGTACAAGTTTGAAATAATAATTAGGTTAAATTTGTAAAATTTGGTAAAGATCGGAATTGGTTTGGTATAAAACGAACTTAAAGTTGAGAAATTGGAAATTTTGGTGTTCTTGAATGATTTCATGAATTTGGGGTTTAATTCATAGTTGTTGATGTTATTTTGATGATTTGATTTCACAAGCAAGTCTGTATGATATTTTTAGGTTAGTGTGTGTAACAACCTGACCGATCGTTTCATGAGTTACCACTCCGTTTCCCCCATTTCTGCTTCTTATTGCCTGGTTCAGTTGTATTTTATGTTATTGGGTTGGTTGGCTCGGGTTCGGAGAGATTTTGATAAGGTTTGAGACACTTAGTCTCTTTTGAGGAAGCTTAAGTTGGAAAAGTCAACCGGATGTTGACTTATGTGTTAAAGGGCTCAGATGTGAGTTCTGATAGTTCCGATAGCTTCGGGAGGTGATTTGGGACTTAGGAGCGTGATTGAAATGTATTTTGGAGGTACGGAGTAGATTTAGGCTTGAATTGGCGAAATTGAAATTTTGGCGTTTTCTGGTTGATAGGTGAGATTTTGATATAGAGGTCGGAATGGAATTCTGGAAGTTGCAGTAGGTCCGTTGTGTCATTTGGATGTGTGTGCAAAATTTCAAGTCATTCAGACGCGGTTTGATAGACTTTTTGATCGAAAGCGGAATTTAGAAGATTTTGGAATTCTTAGGCATGAATCCGATGCGAATTTGGTGTTTTGATGTTATTTTGAGTGTTCCGAAGTTTGGAACAAGTTTGAATGATGTTATGGGAAATGTTGGCATGTTTGGTTGAGGTTCCGGGGGCCTCGGGTGAGTCAGGTGGTCAATCGGACCATTTCAAGTTGTTGGAGATTGCAGAAAACTGCTATTGACTGTTGCAAAAAAATTGACCTTCGCGTTCGCGAGTAGGCCCTCGTGTTCGCGAAGGGTTAGCAGGTGAGGCTGAGGATTTAGCCTTCACGTTCCCAAGGGAGGTTCTGCGTTCGCAAAGGGCTGGGGTCTTGTGCATCGCGTTCGCGAGGTATCAAACGCGTTCACGAAGGTTGAGCTGAGGAGGCATCGCATTCGCGAGGGAGTGGTCGCGTTCGCGTAAGAGGAAAATTTGGCCAACTTAAGCTTGTGCTTCGCGAACGCGAGGCTTTAACCGCATTCGCGAAGAAGGATTGGATGCCTGGGCAGAATGTTTAAATAGTCATTTGTCCGCGATATTGGGGTTAACTTCCACAATATTTGAGCGATTTTTGAGTTTTTTGAAGAGGATTGAAGAGGGATTCAAAGGGAAACATTTGGAGATAAGATTTATGGACTTAATACTCGATTCTTATGTGATTCTACCTAATTAATCATGGAATTTAAGTCTAATATTGAGGAACTAAGGCTTGTAATTGGAGACCTAGAATTTGGGATTTGAGGGGTCGTTTGTGGTTGGATTTGATACTTTTGATATGAATGAACTCGGGGAGTGATAAGGAGTCTATTGATGTAATTTTTATCGGAATCCAAGACGTGGGTCCAGGGGTCAGATTTGGCCAATTTCGGGATTTTTGTTATAATTTGATTTCTTGCGAGTGGGCTTTCTTTCCTTAGCATATTTTGATAGTTTGCGCTGATTTTGGTTAGATTTGGAGCATCCAGAGGCCGATTCGAGAGGCAAAGGCATCGTGGGCTAGAATTTGGACCAGATAGATGTGAGTAATGATTATAAATATTGTCTTGAGGGTATAAAACCCCGGATTTCACATCGTTGTGCTATATTCAGGTGACGCACATGCTAGATGATAATCGTGGGGTCGTGCATCGTTGGGGATTGTGACTTAGTCCGTCCCAAATGACTGTTTTACCGCGTATTTGATTGAAAACTATTTGCTATCATCATGTTTTGGGCTGAATGCCATATTTGGGCCTTGTGCCAACTATTTGGACCCTTAGGGGATTTTTACTGGTATTTCTTTACTGTTTTGACTTTATACTTGTACTCAGTCATGCTTTATTCTACTGTTTTCATAACTCAACCATGTTTGCTCTGTTTTAACACATTAAATGATATTTGTTAGTTTATATGAGTCCATCAAACTATAGAGTACATGGTCCTATATGAGATGATGCTGAGAATGCTATAAAGACTGAAAGTAAAGATGACAAGGGATTTTTATGTGGAAAAATCTCACACAAGGGATCAAAAAACCACGACCTACTCTTGTAGGCTTTTAACTTCACTAACTTGCAATCTCCCTATTACAAGCCACTTTGCAATAACCCTATTACAAAGACTTCAACTAACTTGTGATGCACCCACCACAAGCCACTTTATAACTATCCTAGTTACAAAGGCTTTAGACTTATGACTATTCCTAGTCACAACATAAACTCTAAAGTTTACGGATTTTAGGTTTGTTCCTAAGACAAATCTTTTAAGAAAGCAAACTAGGAAATACAATGAAGAGCAAATAACAAGATTACAACTCAACTACGGATGAACATAAACTCATTACGAAACTGATCCTTAGTGGAGTTGTCTTCTTGTTCTTGACACACCAGTGACTTCAATGCCGGATGAACACTGTTATGCTTGAGAGAATATCACTGAATGCACAAAGATGTTGTGCCTTGCACCAGGTTGTTATATCACAAAAGACATCACAATGGATAGTGGTGTCAATTCTTGATACACGCTTCTTCCCAATGAGAAGTGACTGTTGTACTGTCTGCACAACCACTTCTTTGCAGTTGCGTTCTAGTTGGATAGTCGACTTGTACTTCTGTTAGAGAACACTACCAGACCAGGTCCTAGTTGTGTTCCTCTTCTGTAACAGTTGCGAGATGTCACTTTCTGCTGCTACGTTCCAGTTGTACAGTTGACCTGTACTTCTGTCAGAGAGCCCTAAGGGACTAGGTCCCTATTGTGTTCCTCTTTATAATGATTGCGGACAATCACTGACTTGTACTTGTGTCGGAGAACCCTAAAGGACTAGGTCACCAGGTCCCTGTTGTGTTCCTCCTTGTGGTCGTTCATTTATTTGCTGATTTTCAGACTTGAACCAGGTCAGTTGAAATGTATACCATATGGGCCAAGTTTTCTATCTGGTTCTTCACAACAAGTTTGTTAGACCATCAAAAGATAAGAAGCATAAGGCAAAGGCATTGAAAACCCATCAATTTCCCCCTTTTTGATGATGACAAACTTAGGCATGGATAGTATTTGTTTAGAGCATAAATAACCAGATAAGATACCAGAAACTACACAAGGTTCCCCCTTAATCTCAGATCTCCCCCTTTTTTTATATATATAAAAAAATCCTCAGAGCTCTCCACAATTAATTCCCCCTTAATCTCAGAGCTCTCCAGAAACCACACAAAGTTCCCCAAAATTCCCCCTGAAGTCTTATTCTTCCCCCTTTTGGCATCATTAAAAAGAGCACAAGTAGATATTTAGCATAAAGAAGTCTAACGCAGCTAGCTCATGCCATATATGTGCACACAACATGATAGAAAAGAGAAGCCAGAGGAATACAACATTGGATAGGCAAAAAGGGGATCTGTTTTATTAATGTTTACAATGGACTGAGCAAGACAGGAGCAGTAATGGTGAATTCCAGCATGCCATCACAAAAACAAAAGCAAACAAAAACAAAACAGCAGCCACAGAAGATTATAGCAAAAATAGCTTGTCACTAAGAAGATCCTAGGGACACTATAAGAAGGATGCTTTGGAAGAAGAGACAACAATGGTTTTGAGAACCAGGTCCAGTCGAGCATTTGCAGACAGTTGTTCTTCAAGTATTTGTTCCTAAAGTCTATCATTTTCCTTTGTCAGTCGTGCAACTTCTTCATTAACAGAATCAGGTCCTTTAACTTCTTGACTGAGCTGAGTCTCCAGTATGGCATTTCAAGCCCTCAACCTTCTGATCTCTTCAGAAGCTACATTTTGAGCGTTGATCAGCTGAGAAATGATTGAGATTCTTCCACCAACTCTTTTTATACACTCACATTCTTCTAAAGTGGTCTTAGAGAAGGTTTGCTTGCGTGTGCCTACTTTGGGATTCCCCAAGGGGACCTTGTAGAATCTGAACACCTGAGTGAGGAGAAAACCATATGGTAGCCCATTATTCCCACCTTTAAAGTTTGCCACCTTTTGCATATGACCTATCATAATTGCTGGCAGATTGATTGGGAAAAACTCATCAAGCGCTTCCATTAAGACCATATCCGATTTTGTAGCAATAGATCACCTCTCAGAACGAGGTAAGAGCACCTTATTGACTAGTTCAAAGAGAAGCTGATACTCAGGAAGCAAAACCTTCTTATGCACATGTTCCCCTTGTTAAATTGCTTGCTCCTTCATGATGGCTCTCCTGAAGTTTACACCATAGACACCCTTGACTGAGAACATCCCTTCACATGGAATTCTGAGAACCTTTCCCAATGTTGAGGCGTCAAGTACAATGTCTACTCTATTTACTAGTGCACAAATGTGATCCCCCTCAACAGTGAAGAGAGATGCGTAAAAGGTTTGTATCGCATCTTCGTACACCAAAGGCATGCTCCCTTTAAACATGTGTTCCCATTGTTGAAATTCCACATTCTCTAGAATTTTTCTAATACCGTCCATCTCCGAAATTGCTGGATCAAATGTACAACCCCACAAGACTTTCTGAGTTCTTAATCTCTGCTGCTAGAGACCACTATCACAGGGCATGATCCTTAATGCACCAGATGCTTATTGATACCCAATTTTTCCCTATGCATTTTTACTTTCAAAATAACTTATATAAGTATGCTCAAGTATCTTAGTATTTTTTTCTAATTTTTAAAGGATTTTTAAATCAATTTATTGCCCATTTTAGCAGTATAAAAACCAATAATTATTCCCAAAATTATCATTTTGGTGAATAACTTATTCTATTCTCATATTTATACCCAATATATCTAGGGTAATCTTTATACATTTGTTTCAAATTTATTTGGTATTTTAAAAGCTAAATTGCATATAATTGCAATTTTATCCTATTTTAAGAATTAATAGTATTTTATAATTATAAAAATGGTTCCAATATTTTTAAATTAATGTTTATATATTATTAGTTGACTCAGTACTTTTAATTTATTTTCAGAAGTCATTTTTACTATTTTTATAAAATAAAAGTAAAAAAATTGGCTATTTAAAATCTGGCCCTATATTTCAATTATAGCCCACATTGATCCCCCTAATTGACCTAATTTTGAATCCCAAACGGAATGGCCCAATTTCTATTTAACCCGACCTCTGACCCGTTTATCCAACCCGCTCGACTCCCTTTTTAATCCAGCCCGTTGATCATTTTGATCAACGGCCACAAATTCCCCTTTCCTTTTTTAATCCGCCCACACCCCTAACCCTACCTCATTTTCTTTCTATCAGCCGCCTCTGAATACCCTCCCTCTCTCAAACTCTCTCGAAGGTTCTTGAAACTCTAATCGTCTTCTACCATTTTCAACCTCAATCTCACTAGAAACATGGCCTCTCAGGCCATAGATGGCCTATACTCACCTCCCTCTGCTCTTAAACGCTTGGTGTTCGAAGTTTCAAGGTCTGACCTCAATAGTGTCCGTTTAGATCTTCTCTGATTAAAGGTTCTATGGCCCCTCCGGCCTTGCTCCGGCGTATCCAAGCATTATGAGCCTATGTATGACTTATCCGACTCAGATCAAACCTTTTCTAAGCCTTTCTCGCCTTAGGGTTCCTCTGAAATCCTAGCTATTCGAGGTTTCCTCTGATTATTTTCTTAAATCGGTTCTATATATGTGCTCTACTTAAGTTCTTAAACGTTTTCCCTAATTTTTCTTTCAAAAATTACTTCTCTTCGATTTAGTGTTTCTGAAAAGTTCAAAATGTTTCTCCGACTTTTCTGTTCCTTTGTGTGTGCTTCTACTGCTTTCTTATATTTTTTTCTACTATATATGTTATTTTGTGCCTTGTCTTTCTACTGTGTTTCTACACCATGCTCGCATGTTCATCCTGCTGTTTTTTTCCTATAGGTCTTGTTGATATACTTTTCTGGTATTTTGTGTTCTCTTACTGTATGTATTTCCTACTGAGTTCTTAAGTTCTTTGTTTGCCTTTTACTGGATCTTTGTTTGAGTTCCCTTGAAAAATGTTTCTTCTACTATTTTCTTAAATGTTATACTATCTCTTTTCTCTTATGAACCCTGTTTAAGTCTCTTCTAAAAGGTTTTTCTTAAACATGTTCCCTCTACTCTCACTATGCTTCGAATCCGTTTCTTTACTCTGTTGCTTCAAACTCGCTATTGTATTTGTTTTGTTTTCTCATGAGTCTCTGAAAGAGACCTCTGGGTCAGTTTCAATTACTTGCCGCCTCGTCTCTGTATCTGATTCGAGTTGGGAAACCCTAGAATTTGGGGATTTTGGCGAGTTTTGATCTTGTGTTTGGACTAGGGTTCTATTTTGGAACCCTTGATTCTCTATCCTGAGTCTGTGAACTAAGTATGAATTTCTTTGTTTACAACTCTGAACTTTCTCTTCTATGCTAGACTCTTCTACTGATTAGCATGACAGCTCTTCATGCTTAAGCATGGCTGTATGTTTTTATATGTGTGATGAATTCTTTCTTCCGAAAAGGTTTTCCAACTTATGATTGATTCAGAATCCTTTTTTTAGGTTTGATTGATTGTTACTGATCTTCCTTAAGTAAAACCTTTCTTCACCTTTTCTAACTGGATTCATTCATACCAAATTCAGACTTTGTGATTTAGCGACTGTTAATTGACTTCCTTTCATTATTTGCACAAATCGTGTGCTACCAGACTTTTGCCTTAAATAAATCTCTTTATATTTACCCTTCTTGTTCTGCTTTGGTAAAGGTTTTGACCAATCTTTTTGCTTAATTATTTTACCCGTTTGAAATCAGAATCCCTCAATTAAAGGAGAACTTTTGTAATTGATTTTAAAACCATTCTCCTACCTTATTCTGCTTGCCTTCTACTCTATAAAAGGGGCACGACTCCTTTCTCACTAGGACATTCTCAATTTAACACTTTTATACTACTCAAGTATCATAGTTCTCTAATCATAGCATTCTGATTATTTGCTTGAACTTTGGCTTCACAAGACTACTGCCTTCTTTTCTTGTTTCCCTGAAACTGGTATGTTCTAGTTTGATTTTCAGCCTCATCCCAATGTGTTTATTTTACAACTTCCACACCCCTATCTGTTTTACTGCTATGTTTAATGTTAATTAGCATATGTTTCTACTGTGAATCCTTGCACCCCTGTCCCCTTCTATGTGTTTGAGTTGATGTTCAGAACATAGCAACATCCAAGTTGTTGCTCATGTCTGGACTTGACCCCTTAAGGGATCCTAACTCCCAAACAATGTGGCTAACAAGCTGGTTGGGGTGTGCCGACACTCCAATTTCTAGGTATGACCACTAGCTTGTCTTGGCTTTCCCTCAGAATCCCCTCTCTGCACTTACACTCTATCTTAGATTCTAAGTTCTGCCCCCTCTTATGAGCCTTTCTTTGGGACCTTAAGTTCCCTCCGAACTTGGACATTCGAGGGCTGGCCCTTCCATACTGCACTATAACTCCATTCTGCAATATATTTGGGTGTAAGCACTGCCCGAAGTCCACTTGAGACTCTTAGGGAACTCTGACACATCCCAAATAAGAGAAAGGCTTTGGAAATTTGATCTTCGGAGTTGGTTTACTTCATGCTTCAGACAGAAGTTTGAATCAGGCTCTCCTTGGTTGGAATTTTAAGTTTCTGATGTAATTTTTATTCATTTTTCTCGGGCTGTAATAATTTGTAATAACTTATCGGGGTTTTAGCGAAAAGGGGAGGGTCAATCATGCATGCGAAAGGGGTAGATATCATGTTCATAGGGAGTTGTTATATTTCTGCACTCATATCCTGCTTACAGCTGTCGCTTCTGCATTTCATATGTAGAAACCATGTCTATAGGTTTCTGCACTTCTGCATTTCATAGATATCATGTCTATAGGTTTCTGCATTTTATATAGATTCTATGTCTATAGCTTTGCATTTTCACGTAGAAACCATGTCTATAGGATCTGCATTTTATACAGAAAATATGTCTATAGGTTCTGCATTCCTAAACGCTGCATATCATATAGATAACATGCATATAGGACTTCCTTAATTCTGCATATGCATCTATCACTAGGCAAACGGTTTATAGGTTTAAATAACAATCAGCATTCTAGATACCATACCTATAGGACTTCTGCACTTCTATAAACGTTTAAAAATCAATAACGCCTAGAAAGAATGCCCACAGGAGTAATCAACCAAATCTGAATCGTCTATCTCTTTTATAAGTCTAAAATCAGTAGTAGCATTGCTTAATATTTGCAGAACTTATGTTTTCTGTAACTAATAAGTTCTCTTCTCTAGAATCAGTATACTTCTGCATTAATAGATATCATGCCTATAAGTTTCACCTAAGCAAGCAATAAGGTAAACTAGCTAGCTGAATCAGACTTCGTTAATTACAACCAGCAGGCAGATCTGATTCGGATTTCTTATCTGAAGTATGTAATAAATCAGTCTTCCTCACCCTTTTAAGTTTAATTAGACCATAATCAGTACGTGCAAAACATGCTAAACAATCTGTATTTAAGTTGAGGAGGCCTATTTGAGCCTTTAACTGTTTTATGTTTCCCCATAACCGCTCTACGTATTTTTGATTGTCGCCTTAGATTTTGTCCTTTTAAACCCAAAAGCCCAAATCTCCCTTCCTTTTAGGACTAGTAGTCCCAAATGCCTCCGGGACTGATAGGATCGAGGCGGGTAATAGCATGCTATAAGTAACAAAACCATTCCGCGCTTTAACACTTAACGGGGTGGGAAAGGGTAGATATGGATATGATGATCAGTGCGCTAATACCACGTGTAACCCCTCTTCTGAGGAGTGATTACTGGGTATTGCATTGATGTGATCCATATTATTTGTAAACCTAGGACCCCCTCCTTTTTTCTTACTTGTTTGCTTTATTTTCAGAACTCTTTTAACTACTTCAACTTCAGCTTTTCTCTATTTTCTCTCAACTTCAACTATTTGCAACTATCATGTGAAAATCCCCTCTTACTTGAAGTTTTATTTGCCTATGTGTTGTTTGCGCTTAAAGTCACAATAATTGTCTGGCCGAGAACCACACTAGTGGATCTCGAGGGGTGCCTAACACCTTTCCCTCGAGATAATTTTTAGCCCTTACTCAATCTCTGGTTTTCTAAATCAAAATCCTTCTTAGTGTCCTAATGTACTTTACTCATTAGGTGGCGACTCCCAAAAGGGAACGAGTTGTCCTCCCAAGTGTCATAAACCCGATTTCACGAGAAAAAGGGGACGCAATAGCATGACGACTTTGCTGGGGACATTTAGGCTTTTACCATTTCAGACTATTATTGTGATTTGTGCTTCTTTATGCACAATTATTTGTTTATTTCTTTCAAGCATTCAATTTTCTTTTCGATTGCGAAACTGACTCATCTCTTGTTTCTCTCCCTTGTCTCCTTTACTGCTTTCCTCTACTGCACTCCTTTATTATTGTTTTAAATTATTGTAATTATTACTTTATGAACGTGCAAATACGCGACGACTTGTTTTAATTGCATATGCATGTTTCCAACATCATATTCCACTCGTGCCAAACAAATACCATAGCAATGTTTATAATGAGTGATTGCGCTCTTCCGATATTATCACCCTTTAAATACGGCAAAGGCGTATTTGTGGTAAAACCAGTCGATCAATGGTGTAGTTGACGGTTTTGTGCCTTTCCTTGTTGTGTTGTCTTCTCAAGGGTACCAGTCTAAAAACCCCATAGAAACCTTACTCTGTTTAATTGTGCATGCATCATGGTCAAACCTAGCCAAGTCAGTTATGTTGTCCGTATAATGACTCTTTAAGATAGCCTTATCCAAAGTCCACTGGGTTTCCCAAAAACCCAAATGGACACTATCACGTTTTGTGCATTTATTTGTAGAACTAAATGCTTTTATGCCAATTATTAGTATTTAATAGTCGAGTCTGGAGGGGGTAAGGGCCTAACCCTTTTGTTTTGCAGAAACATGAGGCACGAAGTCCCCAGATTTGGCATGGTGACAAACATCCACCCAAGGTTGCTAAGCTGGTGGGAGGATCTTCATTCCAGTGATCAGACTCTTGTCCGGAAATACCTAGGAAATCTACCTTCCCTCCTGGAGGTCCAACCCAACAACAAAATCATGTTGCTACTCTGTTCTGGGATTGTGATAGGTCTATGTTTCGCTTCGGAGAGATTGAGATGACACCCCTGCTAGAGGAAATAGGAGGATTGGCTGGTATACCATGGGAGACCCCGGGTTTGTTAATGCCGGAAAATTGCAAGGGTAGAGGTTTTCTCAAAATAATGGGCCTAAAGAAGAATCCAGACTTGACATGTTTGAAGGAGTCCTATATTCCCTTTGATTATTTGTACGAGAGGTACGGTCACAACAAATCCTACCGTACTTATTCGGATGAATTTGCCCTTACATCGTTGATGCATATTCACCGAAGGGTCTTTGTCTTCATGTTCTGTTTCTCGAGGATGATAGTGTTTCCAATGAAGAAAGCAATGATCCACACCAGGCTAGCCATGATCACCAAAACTTTGATGGAGGGAATTGGGGACAACCATTTAGCATAGTGACCATGATCATCGCAGAGATATACTGAGCCCTGGAAAAGTGTCAACAAGGAGCCCCACACTTCGAGGGCTGCAAATTGCTACTCCAACTCTGGCTCATGGAGCATCTCCAAAGGGGTGAATATCGGTAAGAGATTCAGTATAGAGACTGGGACGATCATATAGCCTTCCATCAACCAAGGTGAATGAACTACATGCCCAACATGCTTGCTTAGCCAGGAGATACCAATGGATAGGTGGAGCTGTTTGAAAATCTGACTGAGGATCAAATAAAATGGATGTTCGAGTGGTTCCCTACTGAAGAGTTCATCGCCCGATCCAGGGACGCACCATTTCTGATACTGATCGCTTTGAGAGGAACCTACCCTTATGTCCCTCTCCGGGTTATGAGCTAGGCTGGTAGGAAACAGGTTATACCAAGGGTCGACAAGATGAGTCATTTTCGGGCCGACTTCCAAGCTGATGACAGTCCTTATAAGTGCCAAGCTCAGCATATGTGGCATTGCAAGATCATCATGGGGAGAGATACTATCGAGCCAGACATATACCATGCTAGCTGCACCCCATACTATTCAAGATAGCTGGAGGACAATCACAATGGTCTAGGCCAACCTAGGTTTGTTCGAGGTCATAGAATCATCGATGAAAGGGCTAAAGCATAGGTCAAATACAACCAACTACGCAAGAGGATTCGGGAATGTGAAAGCGAACACCGCGAGATTCAAGAAGCCCACCAAAAGCTGATTGAATAATGGAAAGACATGGCTGTCAGCGCCAACAAGCGACTAGGATACTTGGAACAGGGTCTAGTGGAGCTGGAAAGGAAATTCATCAAGAGGATCGAGGACTGCCAGAATGCTGAGGGAAACGAAGGTGAGCACCTGGCTAGAGCCTACTTGCTGCTGGGACTTTGCGAGCTGGTGAAGCTGTTCGATGGAGCCAAAAATGCTGAGTCTGGGGAAGGTCCTTCTGGAACCAAGTAGATAGGAGTCTTTACTTTTCGTTTTATGAATGTAATAAGGCCATGGCCACTAGTGACATTTTATTATTTAGCGTCGTTTTGGGATTCGTCTACTTTTTATTAATAAAATAAGGCATTTAGCATTATAAGATCTACAAATCAACTTGTCGCTAGGCGTACCTCGGGCACAAAGAGGTTCCCCAAATTAGGACACGATTTACATTCGTGCACTATGTGTTTAAATATCGCAACATTTTTTCTTATAATCCTCACTGACTTGTTACCCATTTGTTTTTATTTTTGTTTATTTATTCTCCTCCCCCAAGGTTAGTTCGTGCACTCTGGCATCGTCATCATATTCCACAAGATCAAAGGGCTCTCCACCCACTCCTCCTCCAAGTCCTGTAAAAAACAAGAACAAAGAAAAGATGGAGGATTTGAACAACTCAACTGAATGGGTAGAGGTCACTCATGGTATTCAGGTCTCCAAAGAAAGTGCGTCCCAACTCGAGCAAAAACTGTTGAAATTTCAGGAGGAACTTGATCCGGTCCGGAACTTGGCAAGCTTATCATTTTCCCTCACCACCCTAGATGTCAATTTTTCTAATGCTCAGAATCCCACACCTCCACAAAAGATCCCAAACCACAAAACCATCCCACTCCTCACCACCACTGCAACACCTGTCATACTTCCAACAATACTCCATTGCTCATCCCAGAACCGATGAACTCCAAAAATGACCATTTCCACACTCATAACACCACTATGTGGAAACCATGCCACACTCCACCCAACCCATTTCAAGCACACCCGAGTCTGATGATAAAGACTTACTCATCAGGAGTCTGGCTGAAGAGCTTAATTGACTAGCTGAATTCAGGGCGTCGAAGGAAGCAAAGGAATTGAGGGGCTAAACTATGAAGATCTCTACATATAGCCCGATGTTGAACTGCCCGAGGGGTACAAACCTCCAAAGTTCGAGATGTTCGATGGTACAAGAGATCCGAGAGTTCATTTGAGAACATACTGCGACAAGCTGGTCGGAGTAGGGAAGGACGAAAGGATCCGCATGAAACTTTTCATGAGGAGTGTGAAGGGAGATGCTCTATCTTGGTACATTAACCAAGATCCGAAGAAGTGGTCAAACTGGGTAAGCATGGCGTCCGATTTCATGGACAGGTTCAGGTTCAACACAGAAAATGCGCCAGATGTGTTCTACATCCAGAACCTAAAGAAGAAACCCGCGGAGACATTCCGCGAGTATGCTACTCACTGGAGATCAGAAGCTGCTAAGGCCAGACCGGATTTAGAAGAAGAACAAATGAACAAGTTTTTTGTCCGAGCTTAAGACCCACAGTACTATGAAAGGTTGATGCTGATTGAGAGCCAGAAATTTTCCGACATCATCAAGCTAGGGGAAAGGATCGAGGAAGGCATCAAAAGTGGTATGGTTACAAACTTTGAAGCCTTGCAGACTACCAACAAGGCTCTAAAGTCTGGTGGCACGTCCATGAAAAAGGACGTGAGTGCCGTAATGGTTGCACAGAGAACCAAATCCCCTATCAAATACCAAACCTACCCGATGCCTCCACTCACATATCAACCTACTCTAAATTACCAAGCACCCTCGCCCTTTTACCAAACTCCACCACCTACTTACCGATCACCTCCACCTCCCACATATCAGCCTACTTCACCCAGATATTCCCAACCCGCACATGTCTACCAAGCCTACAATGCTCAACCCTCTCACTATCAATTACCTCCCACTCGCCAAAACTTTCCTAGACCCTGACCGAATTTCTACCACAGACCTCCCAAACAATATACCTCCATTGCTGAACTAATTGACCAGCTGTAGGAAAGGCTCAAAGCTGCTGGTTATATCACCCCCATCTCTGCTATAACCCCTGAAAACCCTTCCCAATGGGTCAATCCAAATAAATCCTGTGCATACCATTCCAGCATGAAAGGGCATGCCATTGATGAATGCCATTCTCTGAAAGATAAGATCCAGACACGGATTGATAACAAGATTATTGTGGCAAAGGAGCCTGCTCCGAATGTCCACAACAACCCTCTGCCCGACCACAAGGGTGGAGGCGTTCACATGATTGAGATGGAAGATGATTGGGACCCCAAGGGATCGATCGGTTTGATCGCGGAAGGTAACGATCCATAGAAACCGACATTCACCCTTAATCTGATTGTAGTCCAGATCCAACCTTCTCGGGACACCGAGGTGAATATGTCCATACCACTTGAGTTTGAAATGCCTTCCCCCACAAAGACGCCAACACCAATTGAGGTCGAGTTTGGGTCTCTAGCAAACACACCATGCCGTTTGAAGTTACGGTTTTACCGTCCAAAATACATGCTCCGTTTAGGGTAAATGCGCCCATTGCAGTAGTAATGTCGGCTATAACGCCATTCCATACAAAGTCCATCCCTTGGGGCTACACAATCGAGGCAAGAAGGAAAGGGAAAGCCAAATCCGGAGAAGCAGTCGCGACACACGGTTTGACAAGAACCGGCAGAGTATACACCCTGGAACATTTAGCTGAATCAAGAAAGCAGGCCTCTAGACAGCCAACCATCACTGAAGCTGGGCCCGATGATCTCTGGAGAAAAATACAAGCGAAGGAGTACTCAGTCATTGATCAGTTGAACAAAACACCGGCACAAATCTCTATCCTAGCTTTACTGCAAAGCTCCGATGTACATAGGAACGTCTTGTTGAAGGTGCTGAGTGAGGCATATGTACCGAGCAACATCACTGGAGGAGAAATGGCAAACATGGTAGGGAAGGTATTGGAGAGTCACAAGATCACTTTTCATGAATATGAGTTGCCACCAGAAGGGTTGAGTCACAACAAGGCGTTGCACATCACTGTGCAATGCGAGGATTATTTCATCACCAGAATCCTGATTGACGGAGGGTCCAGCCTCAACATTTGTCCGTTGGTAACACTCAGGACATTGGGGAAGGGGCTGCATGAGACCAAGGATGGGGCCATCAATGTCAAAGCTTTTGACGGTTCCTAAAGGTCCACTATTGGGGAAATTAGCTTGTGTTTGCAGATGGGGCCTACTTGGTTTGATGTTGAATTTCAAGTAATAGATGTGTCGTCATATTACAACTTGCTTTTGGGACAGCCTTGGATTCATGCCACTAGGGCTGTAGCATCAACCCTACATCAGGCAAGTGAAATTTGAGTGGAATCACCAAGAGGTGATCATTCACGGCGACGATAGCAATCCCATATACAGTCGCCAAACCATCCCAATGATCGGAGGCAGAAGAAAGATAGGCGGAGATACCTATCACCACATCGAGCGAGTCAACGCCGTTGATAAGGACAAATGGTGGGACAACAAAATCGAAAGCATATTGAACTGGAGCAGATATGAACCTGGAAAGGGACTTGGCAAGAACCTCCAAGGAAATCAAGCTGAAGAAGCATGGCACCACTTTCGGTATAAGATACGAGTACACTTAGGAAGAGTTTAACAACTGGTCGCCACCATGGCGCGACCCTTACTACCCACTAGAGCAGCCGATACCCCATTTGGAACAGACTTTCCAGTTAGCCGATGTTATATATGGGTTGGAAGAAGAGGAAACACTGCAGCGATGAGGAATTTATTCATGGAAGATGATGACAGGGAATGTTGTGTCATTTTCAAGGAGGAGGGGGAGGAAGGCCCTTCCATACAGGCTATAAGCCGAGGAGCATGCCTCAACAATTGGACCATCAGAACCACCAGAGCCCGGAAAGCCTCAGGCATTACTATTACTTATCTTGATGAACCAATGACTATGACATGCAACGAGACAACGCAACAAACAGACATAGATTCAGAGGAAGATGACATACCAGAAGAGATTGTTAAAGAGGTTGAAAATTTTGAGAACAGACCTAAGTCCAACCTGGATGAGATCGAGATTGTTAACCTGGGAGATGCAGAGAACGTCAAAGAAACAAGAATCAGTGTCCACTTATCGCCATCAGAAAAGAAGGAATACATAAAATTTCTAAGGAAATATGAAGACATATTCGCTTAGTCGTATGATGACATGACTGGTCTGAGTACATCTATTATGGCTCACAAACTGCCAACCGATCCAACATGTCTGCCGGTAAAGCAAAGCTCAGAAAGTTTAAGTCTGACATGAGTCTAAAAATAAAGGAAGAAGTCACTAAGCAAATCAAAACCAAGGTTCTCAGGGTAGTAGAATACCCAACATGGTTAGCCAACATTGTGCCAGTACCAAAGAAGGACGGGAAGGTCAGAGTCTGTGTTTACTACCGGGATCTCAACCGGGCCAGTCCGAAAGACGACTTCTCCTTGCCAAACATACACATCCTGATCAACAATTGCGCCAAGCATGAGTTGCAATCATTTGTAGATTGTTTCACTGGATATCATCAATTCTGGATTGACGAAGAAGATGCTGAGAAAACGGCTTTCATTACGCCGTGGGGGATGTACTGCTACAAGATGATGCCATTCGGGTTAAAGAATGCAGGGGCCACCTACATAAGGGCTATGACTACTATTTTCCATGATATGATACACAAAGAGATTGAGGTGTATGTAGATGATGTCATCATAAAGTCTAAGAAAGCCACTGATCACATGGAAGATTTGAGGAAGTTCTTCAACAGACTGAGAAGATACAACCTGAAACTAAATCCTGCGAAATGTGCATTTGGGGTTCCTGCCGGAAAACTACTTGGGTTCATTGTGAGTCACCGAGGGATAGAACTAGATCCATCTACGGTCAAATCTCTTTAAGAACTGCCACCGCGAAAGAATAAGAAGGACGTAATGAGGTTCCTGGGAAGACTTAACTACATCAGCCGGTTCATAGCACAATCTACGGTCATCTGTGAGCCGATCTTTAAGATGTTGAAGAAGGACACCGCTACCACATGGACTGATGATTGCCAAAAAGCTTTCGACAGAATTAAGGAATACCTATCAACACCACCAGTCTTAGTCCCGCCTGAGCCGGGTAGACCTCTATTACTCTACCTTGCAGTGCTAGATGGAGCGTTCGGTTGTGTTCTTGGACAACATGATGAAACAGGGAAGAAGGAGCAGGCCATCTACTATCTTAGCAAGAAGTTCACCCCGTACGAGGCCCGATATTCTCTGTTAGAACGCACCTGTTGTGCTCTAACTTGGGTAGCTTAGAAGTTAAGGCACTATTTCTATGCTTATACTACGTATCTCATATCAAGTATGGATCCGTTGAAGTACATCTTTTAGAAGCCCATGCCCACTAGAAAGCTAGCCAAGTGGCAAATCCTGCTGAGAGAATTCGACATTGTCTACATAACTCAAAAAGCAATCAAGGGACAGGCTTTGGCAGATCATCTTGCCGAGAATCCCGTGGATGGAGAATACGAACACTTAAAGACGTATTTTCCTGACGAAGAGGTGTCATTCATAGGAGAAGACATTGCAGAATCCTATGATGGTTGGAGAATGTTTTTCGATGGAGCAACAAATTTCAAAGGAGTTGGCATAGGAGCAGTCCTAGTGTCAGAAACCGGTCAGCATTATCCGGTGTCTGCCAAACTCAGATTCCCTTGCACCAAAAACATGGCTGAGTACAAGGCCTGCATCTTGGGACTCAAGATAGCCATTGACATGAACATCCAAGAGTTGCTAGTGATCGGGGATTCAGACTTGCTTATACATCAGGTCCGAGAAGAATGGTCAACCAAGAACTCCAAGATACTCCCTTATCTGCGTCATGTACAGGAGTTGAGAAAGAGGTTCACAAAGACAGAGTTCCAACATGTCCCCAGGGTCCAGAATGAATTTGCCGATGCATTGGCTACCCTATCATCCATGATACAGCATCCAGATAAATTTATTGATCCCATTCCGGTAAAGATCCATGATCAACCAGCTTATTGTGCTCACGTCGAAGAAGAAGTAGATGGAAAGCCTTGGTTTCATGATATCAAGGAATACTTGGCAAAAGGGGAATACCCAGAGCTTGCAAACGCTATTTAGACGCGCACACTTCGGAGGTTATCCAACAATTTCTATCACAGCGGAGGAATCCTGTACAGGAGGATTCCTGATTTGGGATTACTAAGGTGTGTCGACGCAAATGAAGCATCTAAATTACTAGAAGAAATTCATGCTGGGACTTGCGGGCCACATATGAATGGCTGTCTTAGCCAAGAAGATACTCCGAGCTAGTTATTTTTGGATGACTATGGAAACGGACTGCACCTAGTATGTCCGGAAGTGCCACCGCTGTCAGATACATGCAAATATGATAACGGTGCCTCCAAATGAGCTTAATACAATAAGCTCACCATGGTCGTTCGCCGCTTGGGGAATGGATGTTATCGGACCAATCGAACCTGCCTCATCAAATGGGGACAGGTTCATCCTAGTGGCAATTGATTATTTCACCAAATGGGTTGAAGCAACATCATACAAGGCAGTGACTAAGACAGTTGTGGCAGACTTTGTCCGCGACCATATCATTTGTCGGTTCGAAATTCCAGAATCAATCATTACTGATAATGGTTCCAATCTCAACAGTGATTTGATGAAAGCCATGTGTGAAACCTTCAAGATCAAACACAAGAATTCTACAACCTACAGACCTCAGATGAACGGAGCCGTAGAGGCTGCCAATAAGAATATCAAGAAGATACTAAGGAAAATGATAGAGAAGCATAAGCAGTGGCACAAGAAGCAATCATTTGCTTTATTGCAGTATCGCACCACAGTCCGCACATCAACCGGGGCGACTCCCTATACGCTAGTTTATGGTACAGAGGCGGTCATTCCTACTGAGGTAGAAATTCCTTCCTTGAGGATCATACAGGAAGCGGAACTTGACAATGCAGAATGGGTGAAGAGTCGTTACGAACAACTAGCTCTTACAGACAGAAAGAGAATGAATGCAGTTTGCCACGGTCAGCTTTATCAGAACAGAATGTCCAAAGCCTTCAACAAAAGAGTCAAGCCAAGACAATTCACGCCGGGGCAGCTGGTGCTAAAGAAAATCTTTCCACATCAAGATGAAGCCAAGGGGAAGTTCTCTCCCAACTGGTAAGGTCCATACATAGTTCACCGGGTTCTAACAGGAGGAGCCCTCATACTTGCAGAAATGGACAGACAAGTTTGGCCAAAGCCGATCAATTCAGACGCAATCAAGCGTTACTATGTGTAATCTTTATGCTTTCCTCATATGATGTAATTGGACTTGCCTGACCTGATTCCCGTTTAAGAAGGGATACGTAGGCAGCCCTATGGGTTCGATCACAATGCAATAAAATTTCCATTTCTCCGCTATTAGAAACTAGGGAAGAATTTTGAGGAGGACCCTCAAAATTCCAAAGCCGATTCCAGCCATTTATCATTAACAGCCGTCAGAAGAAGCAGCCCAGTAAACTGGGGCAGAATTTTGAGAAGGACCCTCAAAATTCTGGAGCAAGAGAAGTTATAATATCCTGAACCACGTCGCAGTCGTAGGTTCATCTAAGGAAAACTATTCTCGATTATGTATTTATGTTATATTTTTTTTACTAAATCATGCATGTCTGTTACCAAAGTTACTTTGTTTAGAAACGCTACCCCAATGATACGCACAGTATCACCGGAACAGAGCCGAGCAAGTCAAGCAGAGCCAGCGGAAATACGAACTAACCTCCCCCCTTTACAAAACTCACGATTTTCTTTGGATGCAGGCACTTGAGTTGCAAAATCATCAAATATACTATACACTCACAAGACTCACATTACTCAGAAATACTACTCTCAGAACTGTTGCACTTACTCACAGTTGCTATCCGCACGCAGTGTCCCCAGCAGACACAGTATCCACAGCAGTCGCAATATCGCAATTCGCTATCAGCTAAGAAAACTCTATTGCCATTTGCCATTTTACTTCCTGCATAAGGCTACCATTCTGCCTTTCGAGACTAAGCTCTGTCTCCATCTAGATTCTCTGCATTGCATAAGGCTACCATTCTGCCTTTCGAGACTAAGCTCTGTCTCCATCTGCATTCTCTACATCGCATAAGGCTACCATTTTGCCTTCCAAGGTTAAACTCTACCTCCATCTGCATGGCTGAAATATCTCCACTTCATTTACACCTTGCATCGGCTGAAAGATCGCCACTTCATTTACACCTTGCATTGGCTGAAAGATCGCCACTTCATCTTGCATCGGCTGAAAGATCGCCACTCATTGCATTGGCTGAAAGATCGCCACTTATTGCATTTCATTGGCTGAAAGATAGCCACCTATTGCATCTCATGGGCTGAAAGATCGCCAAATTGTCCAAAGGCGTCATTGTTCAGAGGCACCATTTTCATAGTCCGAGAACGCCATTTCATGGCTGAGGACCCCTTTTATCTTTTGCATATCATTATTCAAAGGCATCATGGTTCGGAGAAATCATTCTCATAGCCCAAGAACATTATTTCATGGCCTGCGAATCCTTATCATACGCTTCATGGCCCAGAACGTCATGGTCTGAGGACGTCATCCTAACCGTCCAAAGACAACATTCGTGGTCCGACGGGAAATTGCATCATGTTTAAATTTTTGCATAGTATACACTTGTATTGCTTATTTGCAGGCAAATCGGCTAGCAACGACCGTCTCAGCAGGAGCGATCCCGCTCCAGTTCCCGCAGCTCCGCTAGACTTTAACCATCCATCCCAAATATCTCGTCCGTTCTTGAAAAAATCTCCATCGGCATATTTCGCCGACGGATCCTGAACTACATATGGCGTGATTCCTGTAAGACCAGGGACATGTAGGCAGCTCAGGAACCAGAGCACAGTCAGATTCTTCAAACCATTTCGTTCGGTCAAATTGGCCATCATATCATTACTCGGCAACTCTTTCATCCTTCCCGGGTAAAGAGGGGCAGCTGTTGATACCCAATTTTTCTCTATGTATTTTTACTTTCAAAATAACTTATATAAGTATGCTCAAGTATCTTAGTATTTGTTTCTAATTTTTAAATCAATTTATTTCCCATTTTAGCAGTATAAAAATCAATAATTATTCTCAAAATTATCATTTTGGTGAATAACTTATTCTATTCTCATATTTATACCCAAATATAGCTAGGGTAATTTTTATACGTTTTTTTCAAATTTATTGGTATTTTAAAAGCTAAATTGCATATAATTGCAATTTTAGCCTATTTTAAGAATTAATAGCATTTTATAATTATGAAATTGGTTCTAATATTTTTAAATTAATATTTATATATTATTAATTGACTCAGTACTTTTAATTTATTTTTAGAAGTCATTTTTACTATTTTTATAAAATAAAAGGAAAAAAACTAGCTATTTAAAATCTGGCCCTATTTCATTTCAATTATAACCCAAATTGATCTCCCTAATTGACCCAATTTTGAATCCCAAACGGACTGGCCCAATTTCTATTTAACCCGACCCTTGATTCGTTTATCCAACTCGCCCGGCTCCCTTTTTAATCCAGGCCGTTGATCAACGGCCTCGAATTCCCCTTTCCTTTTTTATTCGCCCACACCCCTAACCCTACCTCATTTTCTTTCTATCAGCCGCCTCTGAATACCCTCCCTCTCTCAAACTCTCTCGAAGGTTCTTGAAACCTTAACCGTCTTCTACCATTTTCAACCTCAATCTCACCAGAATCCATGGCCTGAGCCATGGATGGCCTATACTCACCTCCCTCCGCTCTTAAACGCTTGGTGTTCGAAGTTTCAAGGTCTAACTTCGAGGGTGTCCATTCAGATCTTTTCTGATTCAAGGTTCTATGGCCCATCCGGCCTTGCTCCGGCATATCCAAGCATTATGAGCCTATGTTTGACTTATCCGACCCAGATCGAACCTTTTCCAAGCCTTTCTCGCTTTAGGGTTCCTCTGAAATCCTAGCTATTCGAGGTTCTCTGATTATTTTCTTAAATTGGTTCTATATCTATGCTCTACTTGAGTTCTTAAATGTTTTCCCCAATTTTTCTTTCAAAAATTACTTCTCTTCGATTTAGGGTTTCTGAAAAGTTCAAAATGTTTCTCCGACTTTTCTGTTCCTTTGTGTGTGCTTCTACTTCTTTCTTATGTTTTTTTCTACTATATATGCTCTTCTGTGCCTTGTATTTCTACTGTGTTTCTACACCATGCTCACTTGTTCATCCTGTTGTGTTTTCCTATAGGTCTTGTTGATATACTTTTCTGGTATTTTGTGTTCTCCTACTGTATGTATTTCCTACTAAGTTCTTAAGTTCTTTGTTTGCCTTTTACTGGACCTTTGTTTGAGTTCCCTTTAAACATGTTTCTTTTACTATTTTCTTAAATGCTATACTATCTCTTTTCTCTTTTGAACCATGTTTAAGTCCCTTCTAAAGTTTTTTCTTAAACATGTTCCCTCTACTCTCACTATGCTTCGAATCAGTTTCTTCACTCTGTTGCTTCAAACTCTCTATTGTATCTATTTGTTTTCTCATGAGTCTCTGAAAGAGACCTCTGAGCCTGTTTTAATTACTTGCCTCCTCGTCTCTGTATCTAATTCGAGTTGGGAAACCCTAGAATTTGGGGGTTTTGGTGAGTTTTGATCTTGTGTTTGGACTAGGGTTCTATTTTGGAACCCTTGACTCTCTCAGACTCATCCTGAGTCTGTGAACTAAGTTTGAATTTCCTTTTTTACGACTCTGAACTTTCTCTTCTATGCTAGACTCTTCTACTGATTAGCATGACAGCTCTTCGTGCTTAAGCATGGCTGTATGTTTTTATATGTGTGATGAATTCTTTCTTCCGGAAAGGTTTTCCAACTTATGATTGATTTAGAATCCTTTTTTTAGGTTTGATTGATTGATACTAATCTTCCTTAAGTAAAACCTTTCTTCACCTTTTCTAACTGGATTCGTTCATACCAAATTCAAACTTTGTGATTTACTGGCTGTTAATTAATTTCCTTTCCTTATTTGCACAAACCGTATGCTACCAGACTTTTGCCTTAAATAAATCTATGTGTATTTAACCTTCTTGTACTGCTTTGGAAAAGGTTTTGATCAATCTTTTTCCTTAATTATTTTACCCGTTTGAAATCAGAATCCCTCAATTAAAGGAGAACTTTTGTAATTGATTTTAAAGCCATTCTCCTACCTTGTTTTGCTTGCCTTCTACACTATAAAAGGGGCACGACTCCTTTCTCACCAGGACACTCTCAATTTAACACTTTTATACTACTCAAGTATCATAGTTCTCTAATCATAGCATTCTGATTATTTGCTTGCACTTTGGCTTCACAAGACTACTGCCTTCTTTTCTTGTTTCCCTGAAACTGGTATGTTCTAGTTTGATTTTCAGCCTCATCCCAATGTGTTTATTTTACAGCTTCCACACCCCTGTCTGCTTTACTGCCTATGTTTAATGTTAATTAGCATATGTTTCTACTGTGAATCCCTGCACCCCGATCCCCTTATATGTGTTTGAGTTGAAGTTCAAAACATAGCAACATCCAAGTTGTTGCTCATGTCTGGACTTGACCCCTTAAGGGATCCTAACTCCCAAACAATGTGGCTAACAGGCTGGTTGGGGTATGCCGACACTCCAATTGCTAGGTATGACCACTATCTTATCTTGGCTTTCCCTCAGAATCACCTCTCTGCACTTACACTCTCTCTTAGATTCTAAGTTCTACCCCCTCCTATGAGCCTTTCTTTGGGACCTTGAGTTCCCTCCGAACTTGGACATTCGAGGGCTGGCCCTTCCACACTGCACTATAACTTAATTCTGCAATATATTTGGATGTAAGCACTGCCCGGAGTCCACTTGAGACTCTTAGGGAACTCTGACACATCCCAAATAAGAGAAAGGCTTTGGAAATTTGATCTTCGAAGTTGGTTTACTTCATGCTTCAGACAGAAGTCTAAATCAGGCTCTCCTTGGTTGGAATTTTAAGTTTCTGATGTAATTTTTATTCATTTTTCTCGGGCTGTAATATTTGTAATAACTTATGGGGGTTTTAGAGAAAAGGGGAAGGTCAATCATGCATGCAAAAAGGGTAGATATCATGTTCATAGGGAGTTGTTATATTTCTGCACTCATATCCTGCTTATAGCTGTCGCTTCTGCATTTCATATGTAGAAACCATGTCTATAGGGTTCTGCACTTCTGCATTTCATAGAAATCATGTCTATAGGTTTCTACATTTCATATAGATTCTATGTTTATAGTATCTGCATTTTCACGTAGAAACCATGTCTACAGGATCTGCATTTTATACAGAAAACATGTCTATAGGTTCTGCATTCCCAAACGTTGCATATCACATAAATAACATGCCTATAGCACTTCCTGAATTCTACATATGCATCTATCACTAGGCAAACGATTTATAGGTTTAAATAACAATCAGAATTCTAGATACCATGCCTATAGGACTTCTACACTTCTATAAACGTGTAAAAAACAATAACGCCTAGAAAGCATGCCCATATGAGTAATCAACCAAATCTGAATCGTCTATCTCGCTTATAAGTCTAAAACCAGTAGTAATATTACTTAATATTTGCAGAACTTACGTTTTCTGTAACTAATAAGTCCTCTTCCCTAGAATCAGTATACTTCTGCATTAATAGATATCATGCCTATAGGCTTCACCTAAGCAAGCCATAAGGTAAATTAGCGAGCTGAATCAGACTTCGTTAATTACAACCAGCAGGCATGTCTGATTCGGATTTCTTATCTGAAGTATGTAATAAATCAGTCTGTCTCACCCTTTTAAGTTTAATTAGACCATAATCAGTACGTGCAAGACATGCTAAACAATCTGTATTTAAGTTGAAGAGGCCTGTTTGAGCCTTTAACTATTATATGTTTCCCCATAACCGCTCTACGTGTTTTTGATTGTCGCCTTAGATTTTGTCCTTTTAAACCCAAAAGCACAAATCTCCCTTTCCTTTAGGACTAGTAGTCCCAAATGCCTCCGTGACTGATAGGATCAGGGTAGGTAATATCATGCAATAAGTAACGAAACCATTCCACGCTTTAACACCTTAATGGAGTGGGAAAGGGTAGATATGAATATGATGACCGGTGCGCTAATACCACGTGTAACCCCTCTTCTGAGGAGTGATTACCGGGTATTGCATTGATGTGATCCATATTATTTGTAAACCTACGACCCCCTCATTTTTTCTTACTTGTTTGCTTTATTTTCATAACTCTTTTAACTACTTCAACTTCAGCTTTTCTCTATTTTCTCTCAACTTCAACTATTTGCAACTATCATGTGAAAACCCCCTCTTACTTGAAGTTTTATTTGCCTACGTGTTGTTTGCGCTTAAAGTCACAATAATTGTCTGGCCGGGAACCACACTAGTGGATCTCGAGGGGTGCCTAACACCTTCTCCTCGAGATAATTTCTAGCCCTTACTCGATCTCTGGTTTTCTAAATCAAAATCCTTCTTAGTGTCCTAATGCACTTTAATCATTAGGTGGCGACTCTTCAAATTCAAACCCAATTCCCAAAATGGAACGAGTTGTCCTCCCAAGTGTCATAAACCCGATTTCGCGAGAAAAAGGAGGCGTGACAGTGTTGTACCAGTTTCCCATTTCCATTTGCTAGACCTTTCAACAGACTTTCCTTTCCAGTTTACTATCCCCACAGTATCATCTTCAGACATAGCTTGCTCAGTTTGACTCCTTTTAGACTTGTTGATTCCCTTCACTGATGACCCTTTTTGTTGCTCAATAGTTTCATCACAAACTTTATCTACAAACTTTCGAGCTTTCAAAGATTGTTGTACCAGGGAACCAGGTTCCCTTGGAACATTTTTGTCAATCCCACCTACTGGAACACTCTTGTTAGTGGAAAATTCCCTTTGATTCATTATCCTCCTTTTCCTTTTCTTGACACTCCTCTTACTTTTTTGCAATGTGGACTCAAAACTCTCTTGCTGCTATGGCCTGATAGTGGGTGACTTGGAGGAGGATTCTACGAGTTTAGAATGATCAGGAAGAGTAGGAGTGGGTTTGCATGGAAGAGAATCAGGTTCTTTAGAAAGTTTTTCTGAGAGCGTCTCATGAGCCAAAGACTCTAGGAGTACTGTGATTCTTACATCTCCTAGACATGGAGTTTCTTCCCCTTGATACCCTGATGAGAGATATGCTCCTTCACTCATCAGACTCTCAGCAACGATAGCCATGATGCTATGTGTTGCTTCCTTTTCTGGTGACTCTGAGTGAGTCACTAAGTCCAAATTAGAGGAGTTTAGGTATTGGTCAGGATCATCCTCAGGAACTTCTGACACTTGAGAGGTAAAACCTCCTGAGTGTATGTTGATGAGATTAGAGGATGGCTACACATAGGGTTTTCAAAATGAGATAGAACAGGGTTTATCAGAAAAGGGAAAACTGTAGGAAAGGAGGAGGCGCTGGGAGTGGGTAAAGTAGTAGAAGAAGTGAAATAGTGAAGCCCTGGGGATGATTTCAAGGTTGATAAGGAAGTGGGAGTGATGTTATCGGTGGCAGAAGGAAGCGATTATTCAATTGCCATTATAGGAGTACTTATAAGACAATTAAAGTGAGAGCGAGAGATGAAGAAAGGATTACAACTACACAAAAGAGATGAAGGTTCATGACTTGCTGTGAGAGAGAAAGAAGGTTTTATTGGAAGAAGGGATAATGATGAGAGGAAAGAGAGAAATAGGTTCTGAATAGTTTTGAAAACGACGTTAGGTTTGTGGGAAAGCATTATTGTGCAGAAGGGGTAAAGGTATTTGAAAGACAAGACATGAGATGCAGACTTTGAAAAGTCGGATGATGTGGCAGTTGAGTTAATTTTGTTTTTAAAATTTTTTTGTTTTGTTTTGAGAGGCATGCAGAATAAGCACATTACTACTAACTCGGGGTACAAAAACCTGATGCCAGACCAATTTTTTTGAAAAATGTTTTAGCAGCTCCTCTCTCGCAGTTCATGTTGTACCTTTAGCTTCTATGATCGTCATGCGTGTTTAACTACAACGATATTGATGTGAGTTAGGCTTGGTCAGAAAACACTTTAGCTAACTTTACCTGACGGTGTCTTGCATAGCCAACTGATGAAGAATCAGTTTTTTCATTAGACTCTCATGACCCCATCTTCACCTTATCTGTTCCTGAATATTCTCTACTCAAGGCTTTGATGAAGATATCTGGAATTTGGTCTCCTGTTCTGCAAGACTTCCTATAGATCAACCCTTTCTCCATATTGACCCTTAGAAGATAATGTCACCCCTCAATGAGCTTGGTCCTCTTGTATTGAACTACTTGGAGAAGACATACCATCAGTTTCAAAGATACCCTATGGTCTTCCAGTTGCTGCTCAATTCATAGGGTTTGAGTACAATAGGATGCTCCCGCTACACATTCTTCTTCAGTTGTTGACGTGTCCATTGAGTTTTGTTTCCTTGTCTCCCAAGGGATGAGGCATGAACATGGCAAGTGAACTGTTCCAGAAGTGCTCTTCCTTTGCACAAGACAACCTGCACAGTTAACATCATCATACCCAACAGGATTAAAAACTGTCACCTGAGGGGTAATACCGGACCAGGTCCTAAGTTCCCTTAAGGTATCTCAAACTTATTTGGGAAGCCTTCAAGTAGGATTCCAAAGGACTTTACTTTGTATTCTATTCTGGAGTGGGGATAAAGAAGGGACAAAAAAAAGTTTTTTTTTGAGTTTTTTTTAAAATTATTATCTAACTCTAGAATACATGAGAGTGATTGAATTGTCACATAGATGTGAGCTTTTGTATTTTTAGTTTGGGACTGAGGTTTGATTGGTAGGGGAAGTTGGGAGGTTAATTTTGATTTCCCCACACTCTTGTTCTGTTGCTTTTGGAGTGTCATGAGCTGCATATCCACTCTTTCTTCAGCTTCAGTGGTAGTAAGTGAAGTACCAGGTTCCTTGTGAGATGTGGAAGATGATGTTACACTGTCTTTCACTTGTCTCCTTTATCTTACTCATTATGTCAGCCTCCTTATTTGAAGCCTCAGATATTTCCCAAGGACCAGAGTTGGTTCATCATATTGATCATCACCGTTTCTTCCTTGGTTAGAGGAAGATGTCTTGCTGAATACCCCATGAGCACTTCCTTCCACTTAGTGTGCCCTTGTTGTAGACTATGTGGCCTTTGCTTTGTGGAGAGTATCCCAGAAGGATTTCTTCATTTGCCTTTTGCATTGAACTTCCCACGCTGGTCCTTCCCGTTGTCGAGAGCATTACATTTTTTTTAGTCAAGAAGGTATTTTCTTCCATTTGGCAGTTCATAGAGGGTTTTGATTCAGAAGGGACCTGATCAGACACCTATTCACCAAGTAGAAAGCAGTATTTGTTGCTTTTGCCCAGAATTTCTTGGCGATTCCATAGTCGATGAGTATTGTCCATGCCGCATCTTCCAGTTTCGTTCTTTCTTTCAGCAATACCATCTTGCTGTGGAGTCCTTGGTGTAGAGAAATTGCGCGTGACCCCCTCCTTTTTGCTTTCACTTGAATCTTCTTGACAAGAACCATTAACACCTCGAGAGTCTTCTCCTTTGTTTTGTGAATCGTGTCTAGGTGAATTTTGAGTTTGGAAGATCACGCACCAGGTCCTTATGAGTTAATTTATTCGGAGGTGAGAAGTTTGCACACACCAATCTTTCATGCCAAGATTCCAACTTCACCCATCTCATACCACCGGTTTATGGAGATTCATAGTTAATAGAGTGGTTGTTCTTATTTCCTTTGTCTACTGAGACCACTTGGACAGTTATCAGATTGGTAACTGTACTTTTAGGCCATTCACATAGTACACGTTCCCACCTGAGTGCCAAAGAACCTTTCCAACTTTACATTCACCGAGAATGTACCCTCTACTTCCTTTTTAAGGATACATTCCCTTCAAGAAGGGCTTTCAGTGAGAGGAAATTCATGATGTTTTCAGTCACGTGCTTTAAGCATCCATAGTCCATCGCAGTCCACTTCCTCTCACTTCTCCCTACACATGCAAATCAAGGGTTAGATTTAGGAACCCAAACTAGTTTAGGTCCCTTGTTATGATAAAAAGGATGAATGTGGGCTTTCCTAGTCCATTCAGGCAGTATTCGCTTCTTGTGAGTGGTACCTGGTCCTCTGTTAGTAGTCACTTTATCAGTAAACACTTCATTTTTCTGAGCAGACTGAACCCTGGCCTGACAATCTTCTTTAAAATGCCCATTGTTCCCACAGTGGGTACTAGCCAGTTATCAGGTACAGTGACATACTTGTTGTGAGGGTTGTAAGGAGTTTTCTCCCTGTGGAACTCGATGCCCTGCCTGTTTCTGCTATTGTTAAGATACATGGCAGTGACAATATCTGAGGACCAGGTCCATTTCAGGGATTTCTCAAGATCAATTCTTACTTTCTCTAATTCAGCTTGAAGTTGCTGATTCTTCTTGAGTTCACTACATAGACTGGTTTTCACAACAGTTAATTCCTTTTCAAGCATGATGTGTGTCTCACTTGCTACTTCCTTTCCTTTTCCAAGACTTACATTCGTATGTTCTCTATTGAGTTCCTCAATTGTTTCCTCTAGATCAGTGCATATTACTAAAAGGTCATCCCTCTCTTCCTCAGTAGTTGCAATTTTTCCTTCTAAGGAGTGTTTCTCATTGCTAAGACCTTCTATTGTTTCTTTTAGATCAACAACTACTACCATCAGGTCATCTCTCTCATTTTCCACACTAGTTATTCTTTCATTCAAGGCTTCCTTTTCTTTTTCCAGATTAGCTATGGTCTCATTTAGGTCCTCTACACAAACCACCAGATCATCTCTAGATTGTTCGGCCTCTCCTAGTTCTATGGTCGGAATCTCCTTATCATTAACAAGGCTATAATAGGTATCAATTAGGACATTAGCTAACGACCTTAGCTTCTTAGAAGAGTAGGATTTCAGATTTCTCTGAACATCCCTAAAGTTTACCTCATCGTCTTCATCTTCTTCATCATCATCAGACTGAGCCATCAGCGCGAATAGTGAATCATACTTCGTTGCTTCAGTTTCCACTACCATCATGGAATTGTTTTCTACATCTGGTTCCCTTTCAGATTCACTATAGGAGTCTCCCCAAGTAGCAAGAGCCTGCTTAACAATATTGTCAGCAACACTTTTTCGATTGAATCGTTTGTCTGGAACCAGGTTCCTCTTTGCTGCTTTTTCAGGATTTTGCTTGTATTGCTCCTGTTTCGTGAGTGGGCTGTCTTTGATGAAATGTCCTGACTTTCCACATCTGTGATAGAGATCTTTGTTCCTTGCTTTACTTGAACTGCCCCACTTTGGTACACCACCATTTCTTCGAACCATCTTTTAAAATCTCTTAGTAAGATAGGCCATGTCACTATCTTCATTACTTGAGTCACTGCTTTCAGCTTTGAGTACCAGGTTCTTTTCCTTCTTAGGCTCTATTCTTTCACTGTCTTTCTTTCTATTCATCTCGTATGTATTCTGATTACCAATCAACTCATCCGTGGTCAGAGTTTGTAGATCTTTAGCTTCAGTGATGACATTTACCTTACATTCCTAAGAACCAGGTAAAACACTGAAGATTTTCCTTACAAGCTTGTTTGTGGGAATGACATCTCCAAGTGAATGAAGCTTATTTATGATGGAGGTGAATCTTGTGTGTATAATTTGTATAGACTCATCATCCTTCATCCTAAAGAGCTCATATTCCTTGGTGAGCATGTCGATCTTGGACTGTTGACCCGAGTAGTTCCTTTGTGTGCTGTTTGCAGTGCTTCTAATATTTCTTTGGCAGTGTCACAAGCTGAGACTCTGTTGTACTCATCAGGTCCTATGCCACACATCAAGGTTTTCTTGGCACGATAGTTCTTTTCTACAGCTTTTCTGTCAATGTCGTTGTACTCTTTTTTGCCTCTCGGCACCATTGGTCCTATTTCTTCAAGCTTCTTCATGGGGATATGTGGACTATCACAAATTATGTCCCACAGTTCTAAGTCTTCTTCCATCATAAAATCATGAATGCGGGTCTTCCACCAGCCATAGTACTGACCATTGAATTTGGGAGGTCTGTAGGTTAATTGTCCTTCCTCAAAGTTAGGTGGAGCAACCACTGAGATCCTTTCCAGGTGTTAACCTTTTAGAAAGAACCCGCTCTGATACTAACTGTTAGTTTATATGAGTCCACCAAACTATATAGTACCTAGTCCTATATGAGATGATGCTGAGAATGCTATAAAGACTGAAAGTAAAGAAGACAGGGGATTTTTACGTGAAAAAATCCCACACAAGGGGATCAAAAAACCACGACCTACTCTTGTAGGCTTTTAACTTAACTAACTTGCAATCTCCCTATTATAAGCCACTTTGCAATAACCCTATTACAAAGACTTCAACTAACTTGTGATGCACCCACCACAAGCCATTTTATAACTATCCTAGTTACAAAGGCTTTAGACTTATGACTATTCCTAGTCACAACATAAACTCTGAAGTTTACGGATTTTTGGTTTCTCCTAAAACAAAGCTTCTAAGAAAGCAAACTAGGAAATACAATGAAGACCACATAACAAGATTACAACTCAACTACGGATGAACATAAACTCATTAAGAAACTGATCCTTAGTGGAGTTGTCTTCTTGTTCTTGACACACCAGTGACTTTAAAGTCGGATGAACACTGTTATGCTTGAGAGAATATCATTGAATACACAAAGATGTTGTGTCTTGCACCAGGTTGTTATATCACAAAAGACATCACAATGGATAGTGGTGTCAATTCTTGATACACGCTTCTTCTCAATGAGAAGTGACTGTTGTACTATCTACACAACCACTTCTGTGCAGTTGTGTTCCATCTGGATAGTCAACTTGTACTTCTGTCAGAGAACACTACTGGACCAGGTCCTAGTTGTATTCCTCTTCTGTAACAGTTGCAAGATGGTCACTTTCTGTTGCTACGTTCCAGCTGTACAGTTAACCTGTACTTCTATCAGAGAGCCCTAAGGGACCAGGTCCCTATTGTGTTCCTCTTTTTAATGATTGCGGACAGTCACTGACTTGTACTTGTGTCGGAGAACCCTAAGGGACCAGGTCACCAGGTCCCTGTTGTGTTCCTCCCTATGGTCGTTCATTTATTTGCTAATTTTCAGACTTGAACCAGGTCAGTTGAAATGTATACCATGTGGGCCAGGTTCTCTATATGGTTCTTCACAACAAGTTTGTTAGATCATCAAAATATAAGAAGCATAAGGCAAAGGCATTGAAAACCCATCAATATTTTAAATGATATTTTGGGTTGAACATCATGTTTTACTGTTGTCCGAGTGGCTTATGAGATTCTAACTGAGTAAGGCCGAGGGTCTGTGTTGTGAAGATACACTGATTTATGATTATGAGGCCGAGGGCCTGAGATTGTATGCCATGAGGTGGCTTGTTGATATGAGGCCGAGAACCTACTGATACGCCACGAGATGGCTTATTGATATGAGTTCGAGAGCCTACTGATACGCCACGAGATGGCTTAATATTGTGCTTGGGCCGTAAAGGCCCCCTCCTGGAGTCTGTACACCCCTAGTGAGCGCGGGTACCCATTGTGATATGAGATATAGCCCGAGGGACTGGTGTTGTTCCATGATATTGCCCGAGGGGCAGATTCTGTTGACATTGTGCCCGAGGGGAGAATTTCTATGTGTTTATCTTATCTAGCTGCTTCATATTTAATTGTTTAACTGTTAAAAAGGTGCTTTAAAGAAGCTTCTTCTGAACTAAGTGTTTTTACATGTTTCCTCTATTTCATTGCTTTTATTGGTTTTATACTGCTTCTTCATAGCATGTTGATGTGCCTTTACGTGATTTCTTATCACTCAGTCTTCATTTATTATTATTACTCACTGAGTTGGAGTACTCACTTTACTCCCTGCACTCCGTGTCTAGATTTAGGCGCTTCAGGTCCTGCTTGCGAGGGTTGAGAGAGCTTCCAGCAGATTCCGAAGATTCACTAGGTAGTTGCCCGACGTTCACAGCCCATTGCTTCTCCCTCTATCTTATTTCCTCCTGTTTTGGTTATGTAATAGTTGTGTAGACTCTTTTAGATTTGTAGTTTTACGATAGATGCTCATGACTGGTGACACCCCGATACCGGATTATGTCTATTCCACAAACTGTATTATTCACCTTATTTTGGGATTATTATTATTATTATTATTACGTTAAAGACTTATTTTTTATTATTTAATTGCTTAATAATGAATTGGGAGTGTGTCGGCTGGCCTTGTCTTCACGAGATGCACCATCACGACCGGGTCCGGGTTTAGGGTCGTGAAAATGTGCATGTTTGGTTTGGAACCCCGAGGGCTCGGGTGAGTTTTGGATAGGCCACGGAGTGGAATTGAACTTAGGAAGTTTCAGATTTTCAGCTGGTATGTGTTGCAGGCTCTGATCTCGCAATTGCGAGGTCAGGCGTCGTAATTGCGAGCCTATCAGGCTTGGGAATTGCGAGCGGCACTTCGCAATTGAGAAGTATGCCCTGGTCAGCCTTGCTCGCAATTGCGAGCATTTCTTCGCAAATGCGAATAACCCAGAAAAACCCAGCTGTCGCAAACACGACATTCCCTTCGCAAATGGAAGTTCGCAATTGCGAACATCTGATCGCAAATGCGATGATAGCAGGTTCTGAAGGGGTTCAGAATTTCGACACCTGCAACCTGCTAAATCATAACTTAGCCGATAATTTCTCATTTTTCAAACTCTCTCAAATCTAAAACACATTTGGGCGATTTTTCAAAGATAACTACTCTTCCAAATCGATTGTAAGTCATTTCTAACTCGTTTTCTTTGATCTATAACATCTTTTCACATGATTTCAACTCAAAATCAAGAGTTTTCATGGGGGAAATTGGGTGTTTTGGGTAGAACTTAGGATTTTTAATTTTTGGGAATTTGGACCTCGATTTGAGGTCCGATTTCAAAACAAATTATATATTTGGGTTCGTGGGTGAATGGATAATCGGGTTTTGGTTCGAACCTTAGGTTTTGACCATGTGGGCCTGGGATCGATTTTTGACTTTTTGGGGAAAACTTTATAAAACCTATTTTCATGCATTAGAATTGAATCATTTAGCATTTATTGATATTGTTAAATAAATTGTGATTAAATACAAGCGAATTGGTGGTGGAAACAAGAGGTAAAGCGGTAGTTGAGGCTTGAATTGTGTTCCGGGCATCGAGGTAAGTGTTTGGTCTAACCTTAGGTTGAGGGATTAGGAGTTATGTCTTATTTGCTATGTGTTAATTATTGAGTACGACGTATAGGCATGGTGACGAGTATCTATACGTTGGTGTCAAGCATGCCCGTGAGTCTTATACTATGATTAATATGACTCCGTTTTGTATTGTTCATGCTTTATATGATGATTTATAATGTTGAACAAGGCTCGTTGAAGTATTATTGATAATTGAACATTGAAGAGATTTGGCTCAAGTTATAAAATAATTTGTGGAAGTATTATTGGTAATTGAACATTGTAGAGCATTGACTCAAGTTGTGAATTGAGTTGTGAAGTAAATGTGGAAAAGAGAAGAGGTTTATGATATTGTCTCCATTGCCGGGATGTTGTTGCTTTTGATGTTATCTCCCTTGTCGGGATGTTATTATTTTGATATTGTTTTTCTTGCCGGGATATAGTTGTT
The DNA here is from genome assembly GCF_000393655.2 of Nicotiana sylvestris. NCBI lineage: Eukaryota > Viridiplantae > Streptophyta > Magnoliopsida > Solanales > Solanaceae > Nicotiana > Nicotiana sylvestris. Next base: position 142,667,530 of record NC_091058.1, read on the forward strand.
ATACTATTGTTCCCTTGCCGGAATTTTATTGTGATTTTATTTATTCCCTTGCCCTTATTATTTTGTGATTGTTGTTTGGGTAATGAAGAGTGTTAAAACACGAAGGGTGATGCCCTGCATGATATTTGTGAGAGAGTGTTAATGCACGAAGGGTGATGTCGTGTCGCACGATGTACAATTCTGTGCCATGATATGAGTGATAATGCACGAAGGATCATTCTGTGCCATGATTATGTGAGGTAAAAGAACGAAGGGTGATGTCATGCCGATTTTATTGATTTTATGCTGAGGACGAGAGTAAAAGCACGAAGGGTGATGTCGTGCACTTGTCTTTTATTTCTGATTCTTGTTGGTAGTTGAACTTTGGTGTTCCTTATATTTATCTGTTGTTCTTCTGTTATTACTTGATGTTCCCCGCAACATGTTTCCCCCTCCTATCCTTAATTGTACATTTCTGCCTTTATTTTCCGTTGTATATAATTTAACTGCACATGTTTATTTGGTGGTCTGGTCATAGCCTCGTCACTACTTCGCTGAGTTTAGGCTAGGCACTTACCAACACATGGGGTCGGTTGTGCTGATACTACAATATGCACTGTGTGCAGATCCCGGTGCTGCAGCTTTTGGACCGCAGTGAGGTGGCTGCCTTCAGTCCATTTAGGCGACCCGAGGTAGTCCTGTAGGCGTCCTCAGGCCTTGGCGTCTCCTTCTATTATTTCCTTCTGTTTTTACTTATTCAAAGACAGATTCGTGTATTTCTATTCAGACTTTATTTGTAGTATTCATAGATGGTCCGTGACATTGTGACACAAAATTCTAGGTAGAGTTGTACTTAGACTTCCGCAGTTTGTATTAATCTAAATTATCAAATTTCGTCTTCCGCACTGTTTTTGTTATTCTCAATAAAAAACGAAAATACAAAAAAATATTCTACTCATTTAAATTGGAGTTTTAAATTATTTTACAATAAAAAACAAAAATAACAAAAAATCAAAAACTATCAATTCAAATTGGAGAGTAATATCTTCCTAATATAGTAGTAGTAGTAGTATTGAGTGTGTGTGTGTATATATATATATATATGAATTAATAATTATAGATATTTTATAATTAGCTATAATAAAAAACAAAAAATATAAACATATAAAAAAATAACTAGCCATTCAAATTGGGTGAGAGTAGTTCCAAGTTGGAGTTTTTAATAAAATAAAAAAATTAGCTATAATAAAATGAAAATAAAGAAATAAAAAAAACTTTTGATTCAAATAGTGGAGTGGTTTCTTTTTAATATTGTAGTGTGTGTGTGTGTGATATATATATATAAGTAAATAATTATATGATGACAAGTGCTATAACCATAAGACAATAAGTGTAGATTTTTTGTCACATTTCTTACCCTCGGGAGTCGTGATGGCGCCTACTAGTAAAAGCTAGGCAAGCCAATTAATCCAATTATTTAACCATTTTTATTTTTAATCCCTTAGCAATTCCAAAACAACATAACAAAAACAGCGAAAATAATATAAGATATCTGTATTTATTAATTGAAGTAGTGTAACCAATTAATTCAAAATTTAAAATTCAAAAAATATTAGTTAGAAAAGTAGTTTATTTTGTCTTAACAATGCCACTTGGCTGTTTGTGGTTAAGACACTTGTCTTAATGTAGTGCTTTTGTAAAATAATTTCAAACTCCAATTTAAATGAGTAGAATATTTTTTTGTATTTTCGTTTTTTATTGAGAATTATAAGATATCTGTATTTATTAATTCAAGTAGTGTAACCAATTAATTCAAAATTTAAAATTCAAAAAATATTAGTTAGAAAAGTAGTTTATTTTGTCTTAACAATGCCACTTGGCTGTTTGTGGTTAAGACACTTATTTTAATGTAGTGCTTTTGCTTCTCATATTCTATATAGATATATAGATATAGATTATTAATAATGAAGAACCGAGAGGAGCTTGTGGTTAAAGTGAAATGAAGAAAAAAACCCTCACATTTTAGTTTATTCCTTTACTTATCCTGGTACTTACCTGTAAATATACACGGGCTACCCAGTTTCTTCAGGTTTGACGTGTGGTTATCGTACACAATTGTCATCCTTAGCAGTGAATCTGGAATCCCTTCGTGCTTTCTCTGACAAAATTTCACAATTTCTTAATTTCTGCTCTTGCCAATTCCTTAATTATGGAGTCATACCATGAAAGTGTGGGAGAGGATGGTTGAAGCGAGGGTGAGGATGACAGTGTCTGTATCCGATAACTAGTTCGGGTTCATGCCGGGTCGTTCAACTACGAAAGCTATACACCTTGTTAGGCGGTTGGTGGAACTGTACAGAGAGAGAAAGAAGGATCTACACATGGTGTTTATTGACTTAGAGAAAGCGTATGACAAGGTTCCTAGAGAAGTTCTCTGGAGACGCTTAGAGGCAAAAGGTGGTTCCTTACATTATGGCGATTAAGGACATGTATGCTGGTGCAAAGACTCGAGTTATGACAGTAGGAGGCGATTCTGATCATTTTCCGGCTGAAATGGGATTACACAAAGGTTCTGCCCTCAGTCCATTTTTGTTCGCCCTAGTGCTGGACGGGTTAACACACCATATTCAAAGGGAGGTTCTATGGTGCATGCTATTCACCGATGACATAGTTCTGATTGATGAGTAGCGAGCCAATGTTAACGATAGGCTGGAGGTTTGGAGACATGCTCTTGAGTCTAAGAGTTTCAAGCTGAGCAGGACGAAGACGGAATATCTGGAGTGTAAGTTTAGCACTGAGCCGGGGGAAGTGGACGTAGATGTGAGACTTAAATCATAGGTCATCCCAAGTAGAGGCAACTTCAAGTATCATGGGTCGATTATCCATGGGGGAGGGGAGATCGATGAGGATGTTACACATCGTATTGGTGTAGGATGGATGTAGTTGAGGTTAACATCTGGAGTCTTGTGTGATAAGAGAGTGTCACTGTTACTCAAAGGTAAGTTCTATAAAACGGTTGGTAGACCGGCCATAATGTATGGGGCTGAGTGTTGACCTGTAAAGAACTCACATATCCAGAAGATAAAAGTAGCAGAGATGAGGATGCTGAGGTGGATGTGCGGGTACACTAGGATGGATAAGATTAGAAATGATGATATTCGGGAGAAGGTGCATGTGGCTCCTATTGATGAAAAGATGCGGGAAGCGAGACTCAGATGGTTCGGGCATGTTCAGAGGAGAAGCCCAGATGCGCCGGTAAGGAGATGTGAGCAGCTGGTTGTGGAGGGCACGAGAAGAGGTAGAAGGCGACCTAAGAAGTATTGAGGAGAGGTGATCAGGAAGGATATGGAGAGGCTTCAGATTTCCGAGGACATGACACTGGATAGGGAGATATGGAGGTCGAGTATTAGGGTTGTAGGTTAGGAGGTAGTTTGAGTCTTTCCTTACTTTGTACCATTGCGAGACCAGTCTAGTAGGGTTTTTGTCTAAGATAGTTAGTGGCAATATTGTGTCTTACTATTTTACTTTTCAGCGCAGGATCTATTTACTAGCTATCGCTTTTGCGTTGCATTTTTCTTCTGAATTTCATGTTGTTCCTGTTTTTCATATGATTTCTTTGCTGATGCTAATATTGCCTCCTTTTGTCTTTTTGTTTTCTTGAGCCGAGGGTCTTCCGGAAATAGCCTCTCTACCCCTTGGGATAGGGGTAAGGTCTGCGTACACACTACCCTCCACAGACCCTAATAGTGAGATTTTACTGGGTTGTTATTGTTGCTGCTCTTGCGGTCCATCTCTTTTGTTGTTTTCCGATACTATTAAGTTTTGTTGTGTTTCTTTGTGGAGCTATCCGGCGAGTTCTATTTTTTTACTCCTTTGTTCTTTCGTTTTCTTGCCTTTCTCTACTCAAATCTTCTATATTCCAGTCTCACATGTTTTTACACTCTTTATTTTGGTCTTTGATCTTTTCATGGTTTAGTCTTAATTTTCTAATGTTTCATATTTGTCAAAGAGCAATAAGAATGGCCTTGAGGTTGTTATTTTACATACTGCATTTGGACTTTCATTGTGTTTGTGAAATTGCCCAATAGAAATTACAATTGTCTGTGGGCTCTAGGGACTAGGGGTGTGCATTCGAATCGATTTATCGATAAATCGAATCGATTATTTGTTATTGGTTTATCGATTTCGAATTTTTCCTATTTCTATTTCGATTTTGTCCTCTTCGATTATCATTTTATCGATAAACTGATAAGATATACTAAAAAGACAAATATACTCTTATTCTATAATACTCTTTCCTTTACCCTAAGTCCCTAACCCTATTATTTCCTCTTCCCTTTCTTCAGCGCCGCTTTTGTGGATAATTAGCCGAATGGGATTTTCCTATCAATTCACAAGTATGTGTTTCTCATTTTACATAATGGTGTATTGTCTTGTATTTAGGTTCCTCTCAAGTTTAATGTTCCATAGGAGCAGATTGCTAAACTAACAAGATGGCACCGAATTGCTATGATTCGCAAGCTCTCCAGCGAGCAAGCTACATCAGGTGTCAAAGTTGATCCGACAACGATAAGCAAATATGCACGTGGCCAGTGCATGTCCTTTTTGCAACTGCAGCAACAAACTAGAGAAAAATGTCAGGAGATCTGGGACCGACCAGCCCAAAATCTTAGTGTTGTTGTTGATGGTGAAGAAAATGAGAGTGACTCTGAAGTGAACAGTGACCTGGACTCATTTGCTGGTGACTTGGAAAATCTTCTTGACGCAGAGGAATGCGAGGATGGTGAGGGGGGTAGTCATGAGCCCAAACATGATAATGTAGACGGTGTCAAAGGACTCAAGATGAGAAGACGCTCCATTCAAGCTCAGGTGGAAGAGGAAATCGAGGATGAGGCAGCTGAAGCTGTAGAATTATGCCGCATGCTCATGGATGGTATGGAACGTGGATATATGTATATATCTATTAGTATATGTTATTTCTAGTCCATCCTTGGCATCTTGGTGTACTATAGTCTGCAAGATTGAGAAAATTAAGAATTTGGTGTACTTCAATATTACTTTCTTTTTCCTGGAAAATAGAAATTTAGTGGGAGGAAATTCTGTAGAAAAAAGCATACGAGGAAGGCACGTATATTTTAATTAATTTTATTGTATTGCTTAAGATAGTTAAATAATATATTAATTGCTTGACTTGTTAATATATATTTTTATTAGATTTTACTAATTTTGGCAAAGAAGCTTCCACCGACGATGTTTGCTAGAGTTTGTTAGCTGCTATGTAAGTTCTCCATTTTAAATAATATACTTGTAAAAGAATATGATGTATTACAAAGTTCTTAATATTTTTCTTAATTTCTTCCAGGTTTAAAGGTTAGGACTTTCAGCAAGGGATACCACATTTAAGGAATGATCATATTTAAAGCTTAAGGGAATGAAGTTCAAATTAATGGAAAACGGAATTAGCCGTGATGATGTATTTTTTTTATACCGTTGGAGTGTTGGTGACATACATTTGATCCCTTACTTTAGTTTCGTTGCATGTGCTTGTTGACACAATTTTTATGTTATAAACGGTGTTCCTCTTATTTTAGCTTCTTTTTGTCCATATTAGTTAGGCGTGTTTATAACGTTATACTTTCCGTGGAATCCCGCAAATTTTCTTATTTGTGTAATCGATAAGCCCCAAAAATCGATAAATCGAAATCGAAAAAATCGAAATCTTATTGAAACGATAACGATAAGTATATGTACAAATCGATAATCAATAAGTAATTATTGATAATGGTCAAAATCGAATCGATAAATCGAATGCACACCCCTACTAGGGACCTCTTAAACCAGTTAGCTCTGGCTATCAAAAAAAATACCCTTTGAATATGCTATCTCGAAAGTGGCATCTAAGTACTTAATCTCTTGATTGGGTCTCTCCTCAGTGGTGGATCCGGAATTTTATGTTCGTGGGTGCTTAATTTTTCTTGATGTGTAGTAACTAAATTTTTTGGTTGGTAGGTGCTTTCTTTTCCTTTTATATTAAATACCTCAAATTTTTTATATAACTATACCTATGCTGTGTAAAGTTTAATGGGTGTTAGAAACACCTAAATTTAGTACGTAGCTCCGCCCCTGTCTCTCCTTAGCCTTGACTTCTGTATTCCATATTTTGCAGATTGCTACTGTTGAAGTCCCTGAGGAACACATGGGGTTTGTGGTTGAACTTCTAGGGAAAAGGAATGGGCAAATGATTGACATGCAAGGGCTTGGGTACAGTGGCGGAGACAGAATTTTCGTTAAGGAGGTTTAAAAAAGAAAAAAGTTAAATTTTTTTAGCTAGCAGGTATTGAACCAATAACCTTAAAAAGGTTTTGAACCTCTTGACCACAAAGCTATGCTTTTGGGATGCGCCAAAGAAATTCAAAACATAATATATAGAGGTAAAAAATAAATTTTATCGTATATATACAATATAAGCCCCTTCTGCCCCTGCTTGTGCAAGTGAAAATTGTAAAAATGACCAATAAATTTTTAGAATGATAAGTTGGTAAAAGCTTCTATTAGCTTAGTAGAGAAAGCTTGGCATCTTGACATACTGTAACAGGAGATAATTAAGATCAGTTCAATTGTGAAGATTTGCGAAGAATCATGATTCTCCCAATAGGAAATTAAGGAACTAATTGTTATTTTGCCAACTTTATTCCAAGCATAGAATTTAAAAAGTTACTTTGGGTTTATCTTATACCATCGTACTGGTCCTTCGAATCAGATAACAACTAACATATTAACAACAACTTCTACATATATGGATAACCATCTTGCTTGGCAACAGGTTTAACTAACTATACAATTTTATCTTTGTTAGACTTATTACATCTTCTTTGCAATTTATTTTGTAAAATTATTACTTTTCCGTGATTATTTATACCAAAGTCTAAGTAGTTCATTTTTAGTCATTTCTACAGCCGAAAAATTGTGTTATGTTTGCCGTTTTATAACATCATAATAATTATATGATTTCTTAATATTTTTTTGGCATTAGCGACCCTCCTCCAATGTATTTTTGTATAATTTGTGAACTCATTCTTCGGGATATGACTGGATGGGTATCAAATTTCACTAAAAAGATAAAAATAAAGTAGTATCTTCTGAGTTTCAATTAAAGGTGACGTATTCTGTTTTGTTGCACCTGCAGAGTATTTCACAGATGCAGAAACTATTGAAGAGATAGTAATATGTGTCCGCGCGGTAATAAAATTCTTAAATAATCTTTTTCTAATATGTGAATATTTTATCTTCAAATCTTAATAGATTAAATTTTAAGTTTTAATCCATTTTATTATTAAGACTTAACATCGATCACTTAAGTCTTTTAGTTTTCTAAGATAAAAGAGAAAAATTAAATCTCCTAATGTGGAGATGTGTAACAAAAGCATTGCTTTTCCGTTGTACATATATTATAAGTATCTAGCATTTTTCCTTTCAAGTATCCAACTTTTTGTTATTATAGTTTAATAGTTATACTTTCATAAAATATTTCTTGTTTGAAATGTAAAAAGGGATAGATATTACATAAGTAACACCTCACTTTGGCAATGCGTTTCAAGTATTAAACTTTTCGAGAGACATATTCCCTGTACTTATAAAAAGTATATTTTTTATGCACCTCATGTACTTGTAATATATCCTTTTCCTACTTTTTATATTTAACTCTAACCTGTTTTTCTTATTTTTCCTTTTCTTTCTCTTCCTATCCCCTATCATATATCTTTTGTTTATTTTCCCTTTACATTTTAATTATTTCCCTTTCTTTCTTTTGATTTTTTCCCTTCTTGCAATTCAATCGAAATGAAAGGCACATAGAGTGTTGCTAACACTTTAAAAAGTTAAAATCTTTTCATATTCATTAGATATGTAACAATATAGTAGTATATAAAAATATATACATCACAAATTAAAGAGATATATTGCGTTCAAATTTATGGTGAAATAGTTTTGGGCAACAATGAGGCCTAGCTCAACATTTGACCGTTTCAATTTTCAAGTCAACCCTTTGTTCGGCTCACTTTTTGTGGAATATACTAAAATTTACCAATCTTTTCAATTTAACTCACATAAATTTCAAGACACATGCTATAAAAGAAAATCAGGAAGTAACACATGTACCTGTCAATTAAACGTGCCTATACGAAAAAATATTCTTTAGCGGAGACGATACAAAAGCTAAAATATGTTGGAGACTATCTGTATGAACATAATTTTTATATCCTCTTTTGCAAATGAAAAACTTGAACTCCATTTCCTTAATAAGTTTGCCCTCGAAGCCCAAAAATGAAGTTTTTCTTCTAAATCAGGTGACCGTTCTTTGCATTAGGTCTTCTTCAATGGTGCCTTAAGTCCTTCACAATTCAAGAGATAATTTCCATGCTTATGTGTGTCACCCATCTGATAGAGAAATGAACCAGACAAATTATATTAAAACTTAACTCATCAACAAAGAAATGAAAATAAAATAAAATAAAAGTCACTTGATTGATGAAATTATGAATGCAACCCCATATCAATAACATCCTGAAAACTTTTCATGCAAATAGTAAAGTGAAGGAAACACCATATCCAATTTGAGCCAAATCAGCTTTTATATTTCCTACTATATATTCCTAGTATTTTGTGCATTGAGATATGGGTGAGAAAAGGACATACTTCATGAATTTTATCCAATTTGAGCCAAATCAGCTTTTATATTTCCTACTATATATTCCTAGTATTTTGTGCATTGAGATGATGGGTGAGAAAAGGACATACTTCATGAATTTTCACGACCCGAATTACCCACGTCAGGACTGTCACACATCCTTTTTTTCTACCACTTAAAGGGGATATAAGGGGGTTTTCTCCAATTTAAGTGACAATCGAAATGAGATTATTTATTTAAAATTCAGAGTCGCCATTTGGGATAATTTATGGTGTCCCAAGTCACTGGTTTAAATCCCGAATCGAGAAAAGATTGACTCTGTTTTACAGTCCGCGAACACAGAAATCCGGGTAAGGAATTCTGTTAACCCGAGAGAAGGTGTTAGGCATTCTTGAGTTCCGTAGCTTTAGCACGATCGCTCAACTGTTATTATTGGCCTATTTATTTGATTTTAAAGCATATTTGAAACCTATGTGCATTTTTATTCCTTTTAAACCGATTCTAATAATCCAATTATTATACAACTATTATCAATTACACATTGCGAATTATGTCACGGGAACTGTAACCACGATCTACAACATATTTATTTTAACTAACAATATTAAATTGTGGCCGGGTCACATCAATGTACCCCCGAATTTTAGAAATTAAGCGTCACAACTATGTCACGGAAACCGTACCCGTAGCTATGATAATTTAATTAATGCGCCTAAAGCAACTATGAAAGTTCAAAGTATTTTCTAAACTAACTATGTATTTATGTGAGGGCCATATGTTATGAATTTTATTCGCGTATGGCGCACCTCAAATTATTTTAAAGAAAAAGGTTTGTATATATACTTTTGAAGGCAAACTAAAGATATTTCTATTTATTTAATTAAAAAACAAGTACCACAACCACGTCACGGGAACCGTACTCGTAGTTGTAATAGTTTAATTACGTGCCTAAAGCAAACTACGAGATTTATTTTTAAAAGGCTAGTTGTGATATCAATGAGGGCCATGGGCGATTTGATTAAAATGGCACACCCCAATTATTGGTAAAGGACAAAACTTGATTGAAACAAATTATGAAGTTTGTTAAGGTAAAGCGGATCATCAGCAAGAAAGCCAGGGATACATGCTAATCTTTGCATTGCATTTGGGCCGACTATAAGCCCAAACCACATATAGCAACAGTGGAACAAACGAGGACAAAGGGGATTGGGATTGACCAATGGTATATAAGAGTATTGGGCTCAATTGAGCCCCAGAAATGAAACAGGCAAAGGGTCAGTGAGCTTCAAATGAGTCATACGATATGGACCAAGCTAAGGATCCCTGGGCCTGAGATTTGGCCCACGATCCAAAGAATACTGGATTTGTTAGTTTTGGGTCCTGCATTGGGCAAACTAACCCAACATGCCCATAACATGCCTCTTGATACTTTGTGCCTTAGGCACATGCACACAGTGTTAAACGTAGAAATCACTTTGCTGAAATTAACATAACCACACATGCTTCTGGGCATTAAAACTACTATTAAGCTGTTACTGAGTTCATACACGGTAATTTTAACAACAAATGTTGTCGCGACCCAAAATCCACTAAGAGTCATGATGGCACCGGACACCGCTGTCAGACAAGCCAACCAAAATACTTAATTAAATTTCAATTTTAGTATTTGTTTAAAATCTTTTCTTTATATATTAAATAAGGAATAATGAAATTTACAGAAATAACCATGAAGTTTGTAACAAACTTAATATTGAATAATCCAAAAATCCTCCCAGAACCCGGTGTCACAAGTGCATGAGCAATTTCTAGGAAATAATGTAATACCACAACCGTCCGGAATACAATTGGACAAAAAATAAATACAAAAAACTGAAAGAGACTCTGCTGGCTGCGGGTCACCTCGAGAAGTGCAGCTCACCTAAGTCTCCGTGTCAACCATGCTGTCACGCCTAGTAGGCCACTAGAGACGCATGTGCCTGTGCAACAAAAAATGCACAGAAGTGTAGTATGAGTACGAAAACAACGTGTACCCAATGAGTATCCCGTCTAATCTCGAAGAAGTAGAGACGAGATGGTCGACTTCAACACTTACTAATGATCCAAATAATGATATATTATTAATGCGAATAATCATGGATTTATTAAGAATGACAGAAATTTCAAGTAAGTCACGAACAGGTAAAAGTTCCTTTTTATATTAAAAGTCTCCGGATTCAAAATCCATTAGTTTTCAAATATCTCAAGTCGGGGAGAGAAAATATCAATATCAATAAGTCTCAAGGCAAGTACTACAAGCATGCGCAAATCCTGCCGAAATCGTACGACTCGATCCAACATAAATGTAAAATGTGCATTGCCGAGGGTCGAACGGCGCGAACCATAGATGCATCTATTACCCCGCTCGCGCATCATACCCTCGACACGGTCAACATAAATAAACAAATACCCTGCTCGCAAATCCTACATGCGACGCAGGTACACATAGAAATACATGCTCAAACAGCCAATTAAGAATTTATCAGGGAACATTTATCCAAATAAAAGCCAATTCTCTTTTAACAATTTAAGAAAATGAAGTTTAATCCTTTTAGAAATTCATTTACTAATTCGATGTGATTTAAGAAATTCAAACCATCAATAGGATAACAAATATTTCCAAGTACAGCATGCTTTTGGGTCCTAGACTACCCGGATAATAGCATAATAGTAGCTACGCATGGACTCTCGTCACCTCGTGCGTACGTAGCCCCCACAAATAGGAGCACATAACTAATTATTTCACCTATGGGGACAATTCATTCTTACAAGGTTAGAAAGAAGACTCACCTCGCTCCGAAGATCCATAACTGGTATTCCACGCTCTTCCGAAGACTCGAATCGACGCACAATGCTCCAAAACTGGCCAATAATAATAACAATCCATTAATATATGCTCAATTACCCCTAACGGTCCAATTTATAACGATTCCTAACCCCTAATTCCATACCCAAAATCGTGGTCAAATTCCAATAATATCAATTTTTTAGGTTTTCCTCAAACCCCCGAATTTCTACCCATTTACATGCTAGAATCCGTACATAATCGATATATTTAACTCAAGATAGGTGGGGATAGCTTACCTTATCGTTGATGATGAAAATCCTCACTTGAACCCCTCCAAGAATCGCCCAATCCAAGAAAAAAATGATAGAAATGAGCCAAATCCCGATTTTTAAAACACCCATTACATCCTGCACTTTCCGCACCTGCGGTCCCTTGACCACTTCTGCGGTTCCGCAGGTGCGAGAAACCCTACCGCTTCTGCAGTTTCCTCCAGGCTCCCCTTTTCCGCTTCTCTGCCCTCTCTGCTGCAGATGCGGTCCCGCATCTGCAGCCAAACAACCGTATCTGCGGTCCCAGCTCTCTTCTGCCAATACCGCATCTGCGACTATAGGGTCGCTTCTGCGGCTCCGCACTTGCAGCCTTAGACTCGCAGGTGCGGTTACACCAGCAACTCCAGCTCTTCTTCAAACTCCAAATTTTTAATCCGTTAACCACCCGAAATCAACCCAAGGACCTCGGGACCCCAACCAATCATACCAACCAGTCCCAAAACACATTACAGACTTACTCGAGGCCTCAAATCATATCAAACAATGCCAAAATCATGAATCGACCTCCAATCCAAGCTTTATGAACTTTAGAATTTCAAACTTCAACTTTCGATGTTTAAACCTATCAAATTACATCCGATTGACCTCAACTTTTGCACACAAGCCATATTTGACATGACGGACCTATTCCAACTTCCGGAATCGAAATCCGACCCCGATATCAAAAAGTCCACTTCCGGTCAAACTTCTCAAAAACCTTCAAATTTCTATCTTTAGCCAAATGACTTCAAAATGACCTACGGACCTCCGAATTCGCTTCCGATCGCACTCCCAACACCAGGATCACCATACAGAGCTATTCCCAGACTCGGAATCCCAAACGGACATCGATAACACTGAAATGCACTTCAATCCAAACTTATGAAATTTCTTCCAAAATGCTAACTTCCATAATAGGCTCCAAAACGCTCCCGGGTCATCCAAAACCCAATTTGGGCATACGCCCAAGTCCGAAAGCATCATACGAACCTGCTAGAACCTTCAGATCCCAATTCCTAGGTCGTTTACTCAAAAATCCAATTTTAGTCAATTCTTTCAACTTAAAGCTTCCGAAATAAGAATTTTGTTTCCAAATCAACTCCGAATTTCCCGAAATTCAATTCTGACCGTGCGAACAAGTCATAATACCTGAAGTGAAGCTGTTCATGGCCTCAAACTGCCGAACGACGCACTAGAGCTCAAAATGACCGGTCGAGTCATTACAAATGTACTCAAAACTTTTAATCAAGTGTTCTATTGATGCATAGCTCCTAAGTTCATATGTTTAAAAGCAAAGCTTAAAACAAAAAAAAACATGATGAAGGCTAACCATGGACTTAACATACCACTAGAGTGACCCAACTCAATCAAAACCCAACAAGGAAATGCTTCTAGTCTAAATTGAAACCCCTACTGTAACAGCCCAAAACCTAAATACATGGCAGGAAAGGGTTCAATCTAGTCAAAACCAACATGACAAAATTAAAGTCCTCATACAACCCCCAAGAATGTACTGTTAATGGTATGATTGAATGCAATAAAAAAAATCATCTTCGAAGAATATAGACTGATCTACAACCAACTGATCATTCATCTATAATATCCAAACCAATTACATGACTTCAAACTGCATTTCACACGTTCATAGGTCCAAGAAGTACCTGGGAGCAGAAATTAGAGCAAATAAGATAAGGAAATCAGCAGCAATAGAACAGTGCAAATCAACAACAACAAATTCGACTTCCTTAAACCATTTTTGAGCCCAGATCAACCAGGAATCCTTTGGAGTGTTAAAATTACTCTAATCGTGCCAACTAAGTGTAATTTCAAGCAATTTTTAACAAAGAGTGATGCAGAGAATTTTCAGTCTTTTCAAGGTGTGAATGTGTGTGTAAAGAGTGAGGAAAGGCCTCTTTTATACAACAGAAATCTGTTGTGTGCCTTCCAAGGCAAGGAGATGGGACTTTTTCCAAAATACCCCTCATAGGGTATCTTTTAAAACTGATTTTGTACAGCTGTCCCTTTCCTTTTAGTTATTTTCATTTTTCAACCTGTTTCTCCTAGCAATTTTGGGCAGTTGTCCATTTAGGAAGCTTCCCAATCAGTTACTAAAGATTCCCTAGGTTAACAATCCCCAAATTACCCCCTTAAGTTCCTAGTTATTCAATTACCCCCTAAAGTTCTGAATACTTACAAACATAAGCAAACAGAAAACAAACGAGCTAATACCTTCAGATGGATTGAAAACAAATGACATTCAACGCTAGGAATGCATTTAACAACTGGTGAATCACATTAATTCATGAAGAACTAGTTTGCTACAAGAACCCTAAATGGAACTTTCAAAAATGCTAGAAAACTAATGATTTCCAAAACATGCTCGAATAAACCAACAAATACAATTGCACTTTGAATTAAACCTAAGTCTTTCTCACATAAGCATAAACTCAGAAAATACCATTGGAACAAGAATTAATGCAAATGATGAACTACACTGACTATCATTAATGCATAAGCTCCGGAATTAATTAATAAATCTAAAATGAAACCTAAAACTATAGATTAACCGGTAGAAAGTAAAAGAGCAAAAAGAATGAAAACGTAATAAACCATGAATTGAAACCAAACTAACGAACCCCCTATGAAACCGATTATTATTAACGATTAGGCACATAAACTAGCTAACAAACCTACAGCCAGAAACCTAAGTCATGCAATCGGATAAAACAAAACTCATGAGGGAAGAAAACCCCAAGAAAGAGGAGGAGAAGTTCCGAGGGAAACAGATAAGACAAGAAAAATAAAATTACCCTCATACCTGCTTTAGGCGGACCCTTGTACGAACTCGAACAACCTCTTTAAAGAAGGAAATGAACCTTTGACTATCATTAATCGATTGTCCCTAGCAAGGGACAGTCGATTAATGATGGTTTAGGGTTCACTCGACCACGGACCAACCAAGAAAAAGAAGAAAGGGAAAACCAGGACTTTCAGACCCCCTGCTTCAACATTGACGGGCTGATTTGAGAGGAAACAAGAACATATTTGGGGTGGGAAAGGGGTGAGGGATTGCATGGTGTAAATTTGGGTAGATTTGGGGATTTTAGGGTTTTGGAGTATCGAATTTAGATCTGAAATTCGAGACAATTGAGAGGGATTCGAGGAACATGGCTTGGATATTGTGAGAAAAGAGGTAAAAGGGATTCTAAGGTGTAGTTTTGAGGCGGATTGGGGCTGCGCCGCCGGCGAATATGGCGGAGGTTTTGGGGGTGGCGGACTCTAGGGTTTCCTTGATGGAGACAATGATGGGAGGGAATGGGTTCGGACTGGGGGGTCCTAGTTCCGACCGTTAAATATAAAATAAACCCCCAGTTCTCCACCGTTTGATCAGTAGAGATCAATGGCTGGGATGAAACGCCTACAGAACGTCGTCGTTTCTGATGGGGGGGGGGATCGGACCGGGTCTGGGCACTGGGCTGGTGAGACCAAAAATTGGGCTTGGGCCATGGTGTGTTACAACAACCTCATTTCTTAATTTCCTTCTTCTTTTTTTCAATTTTCACCTTTCTTTTTCCTTTTTTTAAAATAAATAAAAAACCCAAAATAAATCTTAAATTAAAATAATTAAGCTAATTAACCACCATAATATTTATAACAAATTAATTACTCCTAAAAAATAAAATTACTAATTTAAATCTAAACGGTTAAAAATGCAAAAGTAAGCCATTCTTTTTGTAATTTTCATTTTTAATAAGACAACTAATTTACTAATTAACCTAAAAGTGTAAAAATAAATTCCAAATGCAATGCAGGGTATTTTTGTATTTTTCATGATTTAAATAAAACAAACATGCATAAAAAAAATTCAAACAATTAACAAAAACCCTACAAAAGATCTACGAAATTGTAAATAATGGAAAAAATTATTTTCTTGAATTTATGGGAGTAATTCATGTAGGGCAAAAATCACGTGCTCACAGCTGCCCCTCGTTGCTTGGAAACACGAAGAGTTTTCGTGCAAAGATAAAGTGAGCGGATACGAGCGATTTTTGCCCGTTTGGATACTCCGTGGAAAGCATTTTTGAAAGATTTGACCGCACCCTACTTCCGAGGTAGCCTACATATCCTTGGCTATAGAGAAATCAGGCATGTGTAGTTCAGGAAGTTTTGGTAGCTGGGACTACCAGGAAGCTATAATTTCACTGTTGTTGCTGCTACTGCTTGCTGAACCTCTAATTACACCAAGACAAAAATAAAAAAAGCTAGACTAAACTATGATCTATGAATTACAAGAATCCTATCTATATCTTCAAACTTGGTCTTGCAGTTTCTGTTGCTCTGTTGACTTGTACTCTCCAAATGAAATTCCTTTGTTGCTGACTTGAATTGTATTCTGAGGTACTTTCCCTTTGTTCTCCAGGTAGGCGCCTGATTACTGAACTGGAACCGTCTTCCTTCGAACATTGCTGCTTTCCCTTTATTCTTCAGGTGGGCGCCTGATTACCAACATTTGAATTATCTTCCTTTCCTTTCGAAACTCGACTTGTTTTCCCTTTGTTTTCCAGGTGGGCGCCTGGTTGCGGACCTTGAATTGTATTCTTTTCCTCTGAAACTTGAATCGTTTTCCCTTTGTTCTCTAGGTGGGTTCCTGATTACCAACATTTGCATTGTTTTTCCTTGAGACTTGAACTATTTCCCTTTGTTCTCCAGGTGGGCTCCTGATTTCAACACTTGAGCTGCTTTCCCTTTGTTCTCCAGGTGGGCGCCTGATTTCCAAAACTTGAACCGCTCTCCCTTTGTTCTCCAGGTGGGCGCCTGATTTCCAAAACTTGAACCGCTCTCCCTTTGTTCTCCAGGTGGGCACCTGATTTCCAAAACTTGAACTGTTTTTCCCTTTGTTCTCCATGTGGGCTCCTGATTACCAACACTTGAATTACTTTTCCCTTTGTTCTTCAGGTGGGCTCCTGATTACCAACACTTGAATTGATTTTCCCTTTGTTTGTTCTTTAGGTGGGCTCCTGATTACCAACACTTGAATTGCTTTCCCTTTGTTCTCCAGGTGGGCGCCTGATTACCGACACTTAAATTGCTTTCCATTTGTTCTCCAGGTGGGCGCCTGATTACCGACACTTGAATTGTTTTCCCTTTGTTCTCCAGGTGGGCTCCTGATTACCAACACTTGAATTGCTTTCCCTTTGTTCTTAAGGTGAGCTCCTGATTTCCTAGAACTTTAACTATATTCCCTTGCTCTCCAGGTTGGCGCCTGATTGCCAAAACTTTAATTGCTTTTCCTCGAAACTTAATTTGTTTTCCCTTTGTTCTCCAGGTGGGCTCCTGATTGCCAAACTTGAACTACTCCCTCTTGCGACTGCTTTTCCTTTGAATTGTCTTCCCTTGTTTCTCCAGGTGGGTGCCTGATTGCTTGAACCTGAGTTGTCCTCCATTCTTGAAACTTATGTTGTCTTCCCTTGTTCTCCAGGTGGGTGCCTGATTTCAACAAAATAGACAAAACAAATGAAATTTTTCTGCCCCAATTTGGTAGTTGGGCACATCTATGAGTGCTAATTGAATCATGTTACTAGAAAATCTCAAAGAATTTTAAAAGCTAGATCCCATTATCCATGAAAGTCCTGAAAACTCCTAATTAAATGACAGTTTTAAAGCTAATAAATTATATTTCCTAAAGGTATGACTTCCGCTAAATCTTGTTATCTATGAAGGTCTTAAAACTAAATCTCATTATCCAAGAGGATCCTGAAAATTTCCAATTGAGTCTCATCCTAAGAATGAAAACTTCAAAACCAACTTATATTTTCTCAAAGTAGAGCTTATGCTAGATCTTGTTACTCAAGAATGTTTCGAATTTTAACTAAGTCCCATTGTCCAAGAGGGTCCTGAGAATTTACGGTCAAACCTGTCTGGTACTTGCTTTCCTTACGGAGGGTTTCTCCGAAACAAACAAAATTTTCTGCCCCTGTTTCAATCAAAGAAAAATCTTGTCAGTTTAAAAATGTGGTGGTTAGTTTGCGGCATTCTTGCTGAAGGTGGAGCCCTCGCTGTCGCGCTTTGCTTTGACTGTCTGCCTTGAACTGGCCAAAAATTGTTTGCCTTTCTGACTGAATCTCAAACGCAGGACCCTGAATGACCTGAGTGTTCTACACTCAACCCGTCGTTTTACATTTTTGTCCCTCCAATTTGAACCTCTGTATCTTCCACAAAAATCATAAACCCCTTGACCGCTTGAACTTTCATTAACACCTTATTTTTACTTTTGCATCATGCTATTTCTGGTATGCTTTGGCCGCACTTTGCTTTGTGAAATTTGGAAGTTGGTAGTAAGCTTTGAAATCCTTTCTTACTTACTTAAACAAGGCTGACATTGAAAAACCTTGGAGAAATAAACCCAAAAGAAATGAAATGCAATGACTTTGAGAGTTAGGAATAAAAGAAAATCCAAAACTGGATGATTGTTTGAGAGGGGAAAAGGAAAAGAGACTTATCTGAGTAGAACAGCTGGCACCAATGATCATGACATGCATTTCGGATTAATCAGCCCAGCCTATTCAACCAATCACCTTTCAGTTGTCATACCTTATGCCCCAGGATCTCCATAACCCAATTTCTTTGCCAAATCACTGACCTTGTTTGGTTCGCGGTGCCCTGGAGGGATTTTACCAACAAACCTCTCTCATTTAATCATCTCTCAACTCACTGTCGCCTTACGATGCCCGTGAGGATTTTCACCAATAAGACTCTCTCATTTTTAATTTCTCTCAACTTTCCATCGCCTTACGGTGCCCGTGAGGTTTTTCACCAATAAGACTCTCTCATTTTTTTATTTTTTCTGCTTTGACCAGAGTATTGCCCCTAGTATGAATCACCTCTGCTTGCTCGACTTGGCATCTCTTGAAGACTGATCGGAAGGTCTTTCTTTGGACCGTAATGTGGGCTTTTGGATAGGGTTAGAAAGAACATATACCAAAAGGCTCAAAATAACTTGAATGGTTTTAAAAACATACAGCTCTTGGAATCAGATTTCTTACAACAACCACAACATTCTACCCCACTTTCTTTGGCTTGGGAACTTCTGGATTTTTACTTTGATGGGACCGAATCGTGAGGCTGCCTATATATCCTTAAAAGGAATCAGGTCGAACGTAATTCATTTCATAGGAATTACTTTGTTGTTGTGATTTTTCTCTTTTCTTTTCTTTCTCTCTTTTTCCTTTTTTTTCTTTTCTTTTTTTTTCTTTTCTCTTTTTTCCCACTCTTTTCCATTCTTTTCTTTCTCTTTTCTCTTTTCTTTTCTCTTTTTCTTATTTATTCACCTTTTTGCTTATGTTTCTAAACTTTGCTACTGATTCCAAAAGAGAGGTACGAAAGGAAATAAATAAGGCTCAAAGGGGAAACAAAAGATAAAGTGTTTAGATAGCAGAACAAAATGTCTTCGCCATTCCAATCTCCAAAACATGCCAAGTACAAACAAACACAATTTAAACCAAAGAAATCATACATAATATCTTTTGACTGTATCAGAATTGATAGCCATATCTACATATTTGGCTTCTATATCTGTTAAATACAAAGCACCATGGGACAACACTCTCGTTACGATGAACGGCGCCTGCCAATTTGGGGCCAACTTGCCTTTCGCTTCAGCTTGATGGGAGGATGTGTTTCAATACTTGCTGACCCACTTCAAATTTCCGTGGACACACCTTCTTGTTGTATGCTCTTGCCATTCTCTTTTGATACAGCTGGCCATGACACACTGCTTCCAATCTTTTCTCATCAATCAAACTTAATTGCTCCGGACGGGTTTTGACCCACTCATCATCATCAATTTCGGCCTCAACAACAATCTGAAGGGATGAAATTTCAACTTCCGCGGGTATCACTGCCCCAGTGCCATATACCAACAAATAAGGAGTTGCACCTACTGAAGTGCGAACAGTATTGCGATAACCCAACAATGCAAAAGGCAACTTCTCATGCCATTGCCTGGAACCTTGCACCATTTTCCGAAGTATCTTCTTTATGTTCTGGTTGGCTGCCTCGACTGCTCCATTCGCCTTGGGGCGGTATGGGGTGGAATTGCGATGTGTAATCTTAAACTATTAACACACTTCCTTCATCACATGACTGTTAAGATTAGCACCATTATCTGTGATGATAACCTTTGGGATTCCGAACCAACAAATGATATTTGAATGAACAAAATCGACAACTGCCTTCTTAGTCACAAATTTGAAAGTTTTAGCTTCAACCCACTTAGTGAAATAGTAAATAGCCACCAGAATGAACCTGTGTCCATTGGATGTTGCTGGCTCAATTGGTCCGATGACATCTATACCCAAGCAACAAAGGGCCATGGTGCGGACATTGTGTGCAATTCCGATGGCGGAGAATGAATCAAATCCCCATGTACTTGGCATTAATGACACTTGCGCACAAAACTGATACAATCTCGCTCTATGGTGAGCCAATAGTAACTTGCTCGAAGGATCTTCTTTGCCAGAACATACCCACTCATATGTGGCCCGCAAACCCTGGAATGTACTTCGGTCATGATAGTTGTGGCTTGCTTTGCATCGATGCACCTCAACAATCCGAGATCTGGAGTTCTTTTGTACAAGACTCCTCCACTGTAGAAAAATCCACTTGCCAAACGTCGAATTATTCTCTTTTGGTCACCCGTGGCCTGTACTGGATATACCCCCATTCTGAGATACTCCCTAATGTTATGAAACCAAGGTTCGCCATCAAGTTCTTCTTCGACCATATTACAATAGGCATGCTGATCACGACCTTGAATATGCAGAGGGTCAATATAAGCTTTGTCTGAATGGTGCATCATCGATGCCAAGGTAGCCAAAGCATCGACAACCTCATTATGGATCCTTGGAATGTGCCTGAATTCTATTGATTGAAACCGTTGATAACGATCATGCAAACATTGTCGATACGCTATAAGCTTTAAGTCCCGTGTCTCCCATTCTCCTTGAATCTGGTGAACCAGAAGGTCTGAGTCTCCCAAAACCAAGACTTCCTGGATTCCCATATCTACAGCTAGCCTTAGTCCCAGAATGCATGCCTCGTACTTAGCCATGTTGTTGGTATAGTAGAATCGTAGCTGGGCTATAACGGGGTAATGATGCCCTGTTTCTGAAATGAGTACAGCTCCTATATCGACACTTTTCATATTTGCAGCTCCATCAAAGAAAAGTTTCCAACCGGGCTTTTCCTCCTTCTCGACCTCGTCAATATGCATTACCTCTTCATCAGGAAAATAAGTCTTCAAAGGTTCATATTCTTCATCCATCGGGTTATCGACCAAATGATTGGCTAAAGCTTGGGCTTTTATCGCTGTCTAAGTCATATATACAATGTCAAACTCCGTGAGCAGGATCTACCACTTTGCGAGCCTTCCGGTGGGCATTGGCTTTTGAAAGATATACTTCAAAGGATCCAGGCGAGAGATGAGGTAAGTAGTGTAGGATGACAAATAATGCTTCAACTTCTGTGCTACCCAAGTCAGGGCACAACTTGTCCTCTCAATGGGAGTATACCTAACCTCGTAAGATGTGAACTTCTTGCTAAGATAGTAGATGACTTGCTCTTTCCTGCCAGTGATGCCATGCTGACCCAACATACAACCAAATGAATTATCCAAGACTGTCAAATAAAGAATCGAAGGTCTTCCGGGTTCCGGTGGGACCAGCACAGGTGGATTCGACAAATACTCCTTGATCTTATCGAAGGCTTCCTGGCATTCATCGGTCCATTTGACCGCATCATCCTTCTTTAGCAGCTTAAAGATGGGCTCACAAGTTGTCATGAGTTGAGCAATAAACCTGCTAATGTAGTTCAACCTCCCTAGCAGACTTATCACCCTGGTCTTGTTCTTTGGCGGTGACAATTCTTGGATAGCCTTGATCTTTTATGGATCCAATTCAATGCCCCGCCGACTGACTATGAATCCCAACAATTTCCCCGATGGAACACCAAATGCACACTTTGCAGGGTTGAGTTTAAGATTGTACCTACGGAGCCTTTAGAATAACTTTCTCAAATTTTTGACGTGGTCACACTGCTTCCTGGACTTTATGATAACATCATCTACGTAAACCTCAATATACTTATGTATCATGTCGTGTAATATGGTTGTCATTGCCCTCATGTAAGTTGCCCCAGCATTTTTCAAACCAAAAGGCATGACCCTGTAGCAATATGTTCCCCATGGCGAGATGAATGTCGTCTTTTACGCATCTTCCCCATCTATTAAAATCTGATGATAGCCCGCATAGTAATCCACAAAAGACCCAATCTCATGCTTGGCACAATTATCAATTAAAATGTGGATATTTGGCAATGGGAAGTTGTCCTTTGGACTTGCCTTGTTGAGATCACGGTAATCAACACACACTCTGGTCTTACCATCCTTCTTTGGCACTGGCACAACATTGTCTAACCACGTGGGATACCGCGTGACCCGAATGACCTTTGCATCAAGCTGCTTTGTGACCTCTTCTTTAATCTTCATACTCATGTCAGTTTTGAATTTTCTCAACTTCTGCTTGACGGGAAGGAATGCTGGATCAATTGGCAATTTATGGACCACCAAATCGGTACTTAAGCCTGGCATGTCATCATACGACCATGCAAAAATATCCTTATACTCCAACAATGCTTTAATTATTTCTTCCCTGATTTGTAGTTCAAGATGGACACTTATCTTAGTTTCTCTGACATTATCTGGGTCCCTTAGATTGATTGCTTCTATATCATTTAGATTAGGCTTGGGTTTTTCTTCAAAATGACTTAGTCCTTACTAATCTCTTCAAAGGCCTCATCCTCATCATATTCTAATTCATCATCACACTCTATTTCTTGGGTTATTATTTCAGAATAGATTGACTTTTAAGACTGGGCCAAAGATTCCTCATGCATGTCATTTCATTGAAACCAGCATAAACAGAACTGTACAGAGAAGAAAAAGAAAAACAAAAATAAAACTATCAGGAATGATGGAAAAGGGAAACTGCATTTCATTGAAAATAAAGGATAACAGGGTTTGTGCATCAACAAGCGAAAAATAAAAGTCAGGGCCACAACCCTGGAATGACCCAGATAGAAAGGAAAACAAAACAAAGTATTAAGACTCCTTCCGGGTAGGGAGAGGAGTAGCCTTCCAATTGTTAAGCTTTACATTCGGCCCGACTAACTGCTCGTCTTCTTTGCTAGAACCTTCTCAACCTTCTACCATGTTCACATCATCAAACAACCTCTGGAACATTTCAATTAAATCCTCATCAATGTCAACCACAGAACTTGGGACTGTCGTCACTGGGCGTTTCCAAGCACTGGGCTTGACAAAATACCTGGAGAGACGCGGAACAGGCTTTGGAAGTGCCCATGCCTTATGTTTCATCCTTTTATCCCTTTCCACATCTGTCGTTGTAGGTTTGAATCCAAGACCGAAAGTACCTAAATTTTCAGGGAGGGACACTGGCTGTATGATACCATGTAGAGATGCACCCAGACCTTTACCGGGCACAAAGCCATTTTTCAGTATTTCAAAAGCCACCATGACTGATGCAGAGACTACCTTTGGAGTTGGAACACATTTCCCTTCTGGAACCTTCTCGACCGGCACTATTTCAAAAACTTGATAGACCTAAGGCCCTTTGTCATCTTAAGCCTTAATGAACGGGACAGAGGCATCATTATGAGCACACAAATTATCCTCGCCATGAACGACGATCTCCTGTCTATCCCATTCGAACTTGACCATCTAATGCAAAGTGGATGGGACTGCTTTGGCGGCATAAATCCAAGGTCGACCAAACAACAAATTGTAGGAGAAGGCCATGTCCAGTACCTGGAACTCAATGGTGAATTCCACCGGCCCTATTATCAACTCAAGCACTATATCACCGATTGAATCTTTCCCTCCACCATCAAAACCTCAAAGGCAGATGTTCTTGTGAATCCTCTCATCATCAACTTTCAACTTGTTCAGAGTAGAGAGGGGACAAATGTTTGCACTAGAACCATTGTCGACTAACACCCTGGTGACCACAGAATCTTCACATTTTATCGTAAGGTATAGAGCTTTGTTGTGTTCAGTACCTTCCACCAAGAACTCATCATCAGAGAAGGTGACCCTGTTCACCTCAAATATTTTATTGGCGATCTTTTCCAGATGGTTCAGTGAAATTTTGTCGGGAACATGAGCCTCATTCAGAAATTTCATCAAGGCCCGTGAAGGAGGCTACCTGGGAGACCGAGCGGGAGATGTGGAACAGATATCCTCACATGTTTGAGGCTTCGGGTATGTTTCTTGACTCGTTCGAGGACTAACGTGTGTTTAAGTTGGGGAGGATGTGATGACCCGGCTAGTCGTCTCATGAGTTACCGCTCTATTTTCCCCTATTTTAACTTCCTTACGCTTCGTTATCCGTGTTTTATGTTATCGGGTTGATTAATTCGAGTTTGGAGAGGATTTGGTAAGAAATGAGACACTTAGTTTCTTTTAAGAAGGCTTAAGTTGGAAAAGTCAACCGGATATTGACTTATGTGTTAAAAGGCTCGGAAGTGAGTTCTGATGGTTCAGTTAGCTTCGGGAGGTGATTTGTGACTTAGGAGCGCGATCGGAATGGGTTTTGGAGTTGTAGAGAAGATTTAGGCTTAAATTGGCGAAGTTGATATTTTGGCGGTTCTGGTTGATAGGCAAGATTTTGATATAGGGGTCAGAATGGAATTCCGAGAGTGACAGTAGCTTCGTTGTGTCATTTGGGATGTGTGTGCAAAATTTTAGGTCATTCGGACGAGATTTGATAGACCTTTTGATTGAAAGCATAATTTAAGAGTTCTTGGAGTTCTTAGGCTTGAATCCCCTGTTAAATTGGTGATTTGATGTTGTTGTGAACGTCCCGAGGTTTTGAACAAGTTTGAACGATCTCATTGGATGTGTTGGTACAATTGGTTTGAAGTTCCGGGTAGGTTCCGAGATGTTTTAGGCCGAAAATCATAGCTATAGCAGGTCCAGAAGGGTTGCAGGCCTCGGAACTCACCTGTGCGGGACCGCACAAAAAAAGAGTGTGGCCGCGGTATGTGCGGCGCGGACTACACAAAATGAAGTGCGGCCGCAGTGGTTTTGTGCGGGCCGAGGTGGTTTTGTGCGGGCCGCGGTGGTTTTGCGCGGGCCGCGGTGGTTTTGCGCGGGCCGCGGTGGTTCTGTGGGGACCGCGGAGGCTGAGATCTACAAGGTACTCTATAAATACGAGGTTTTGGGTTTTATTTGATATTTTGACCTACAGAGCTCGGATTTTGGCGATATTTCGAAGGTTTTTCAAGAAATTCATCGGGGTAAGTGATTCTAACTCATATTTGGGTAGAGTATATGAATCTATCATTGAATTCATCATTTAATTCGTGATTTGGAATGGAATTTGGGAAGAAAATTGTGAAACCTTTCAAAAATATAAAATGATGATTTGAAGGACCAAATGGTATCGGAATTGAATAATTTTGGTATGGTTAGACTCGTGAGGGTATGAGAATTCTGAAAATGTAAATTTTACCCGATTCTAAGACGTGGGCCCGGGGCTCAGATTTTGCTAATTTCGGGATTTTTGATATTTTTTGAATGTTTTCGCTTGGGCTTTGTTCCCTTAGCATGTTGTGACGTATTCGTTCTGATTTTGGATAGATTCGATGCGCGTGGAGGCCAATTCGAGGGCAAAGGCTTCACGAGCTAGAGAATTAGCCGGTTCGAGGTGAGTAATGGTTGTAAATGATGTCCTGAGGGTTTGAAACCCCGGATTGCACATCATAGTGCTATATTGAGGTGAGACACGTGCTGGATGACGAGCGTGGGGTCTTTTGCTCTTGGGGATTGTGACTTGGTCCGTCCCGATTGATGATTTTACTGCTTATTTGACTGAAATTTATTTCTTATCATCATGATTTGGGCTGATTGCCATATTTGGGCTTCGTGACAACTATTTGAACCCTTCGGGAATTTTTATCACTATTTCCTCACTGCTTTGACTTATTATTTGAACTCAGTCCTATTGATGTCTACTGTTCTACAAACTCAGCCACTTTTACTCAGATTGAAAACTTATATGATATTTCTAAATGATGCTTTGGGCTGAGAACTACTGTTTTACTAATGACCGAGGGGCTTGTGATGATTTTCGGACTGTTATTACTCACTGAGTCGAAGTACTCACATTACTCCCTGCACCATGTGTGCAGATTCAGGCATCGCAGAGTCAACTCTTGAGTGTTGATTCTCCTAGTCCAGGCAGTGATTCGGAGACTACGAGGTAGCTATTGGCGTTCGCAGCCCCGTGCCTCCCTTATCTTATCATTTTCATGTTTTTAGAACTATTGTATCAGATTTAGTGTTCAGTAGACATGTAACCGGATTTCTTAGTTGCTCATGACTTGTGACACCCCGGTTTGGGCTGTGTCGGGATGGTTTCTACTGTTGTTATCGCTAATTCCGCAAATTATGGTTATTATACCATGTTTTAGAACTACTTATGGTATTTAAATGTTTAAAAGAGGTGGTCTGTTTTGGTCTGGTTGGCCTTGTCTTCACGAGAGGCGCCACGACTAGGTTCGAGGAATTGGGTCGTGACATTTATGGTATCCCAAGTCACCGATTTAAATCCCGAATCGAGGAAAGATTGACTCTGTTTTACAGTTTGCGAACACAGAAATCCGAGTAAGGAATTTTGTTAACCCGAGAGAAGGTGTTAGGCATTCTCGAGTTCTGTGGTTTTAGCACGGTCGCTCAACTGTTATTATTGGCCAATTTATTTGATTTTAAAGCATATTTGAAACCTATGTGCATTTTTATTCCTTTTAAACCGCTTCTAATAATCCAATTATTATACAACTATTATCGATTACACATTGTGAATCATGTCACGGGAACCGTACCCACGATCCACAACATGTTTATTTTAACTAACAATATTAAATTGTGGCCGAGTCATGTTAATGTACCCTCGAATTTTAGAAATTAAGCGTCGCAACTACGTCACGGGAACCGTACCCGTAGCTATGACAATTTAATTAATGCGCCTAAAGCAACTACAAAATTTCAAAGCATTTTCTAAACTAACTTTGTATTTATGTAAGGGTCATATGTTATGAATTTTATTTGCGTATGGTGCACCTCAAATTATTTTAAAGAAAAAGGTTTGTATATATACTTTTGAAGGCAAACTAAAGATATTCCTCTTTATTTAATTTAAAAAAAAGTACAACAACCATGTCACGGGAATCGTACCCATAGTTGTAATAGTTTAATTACGTGCCTAAAGCAAACTACGAGATTTATTTTTAAAAGGCCAGTTGTGATATCTATGAGGGCCATGGGCGATTTGATTAAAATGGCACACCCCAATTATTGGGAAAGGACAAAACTTGATTGAAATAAATTATGAAGTTTGTTAAGGCAAAGCGGATCATCAGCGAGAAAGCCAGGGATACATGCCAATCTTTTCATTGCATTTGGGCCGATTATAAGCCCAAACCACATATAGCAACAGTGGAACAAACGAGGACAAAGGGGATTGGGCTTGACCAATGGTATAGATGAGTATTGGGCTCAATTGAGCCCCAGAAATGAAACTGGGCAAAGGGTCAATGAGCTTCAAATGAGCCACACGATATGGACCAAGGCTAAGGACCCCTGGGCCTGAGATTTGGCCCACGATCCAAAGAAGACTGGATCTGTTAGTTTTGGGCCCTGCATTGGGCAAACTAACCCAACAGGCCCATGACATGCCTCTTGATACTTTTTGCCTTAGGCACATGCACACAGTGCTAAACGTAGAAATCACTTTGCTGAAATTAACATAACCACACATGTTTCTAGGCATTAAAACTACTATTAAGCTGCTACTGAGTTCATACAAGGCAATTTTAACAACAAATGTACTCTAAACTTTGAATCAAGGGTTATAATGATGCATAAATCCTAAGTTCATATGTTTAAAATCAAATATAAAAACAACAAAAACATGATGAAGGCTAACCATGGACTTAACATACCACTAGAGCGACCTAACTCAATCAAAACCCAACAAGGAAATGCTTCTAGTCTAAATTGAAACCCCTGATGTAATAGCCCAAAACTTAAATACATAGAAAGAAAGGGTTCAATCCAGTCAAAATCAACATGACAAAATTAAAGTCCTCATACAACCCCCAAGAATGTACTGTTAATGGTATGATTAAATGCAGTAAAACAATCATCTTCGAAGAACATAGACAAATCTACAACCAACTGATCATTCATCTATAATATCCAAACTAATTACATGACTTCAAACTGCATTTCACACGTTCATAGGGTCCAAGAAGTACCTGGGAGCAGAAATTAGAGGAAAGAAGATGAGGAAATCAACAGCAATAGAACAATACAAATCAGCAAATCAACAACAGCAAACTCGACTTCCTTAAACCATTTTTGAGCCCAGATCAACCAGGAATCCTTTGGAGTGTTAAAATTACTCTAATCGTGCCAACTAAGTGTAATTTCAAGTAAATTTTAACCAAGAGTGATGCAGAGAATTTTCAGTCTTTTCAAGGTGTGAATGTGTGTGTAAAGAGTGAGGAAAGGCCTCTTTTATACAACAAAATCTGTTGTGTGCCTTCCAAGGCAAGGAGATGGGACTTTTTCCAAAATACCCCTCATAGGGTATCTTTTAAAACTGATTTTGTACAGTTGTCCCTTTCCTTTCAGATATTTTCATTTTTCAACCTGTTTCTCCTAGCAATTTTGGGCAGCTGTCCATTTAGGAAGCTTCCCAATCAGTTACTAAATATTCCCCCGGTCAACAATCCCCAAATTACCCCCTTAAGTTCCTAGTTATTCAATTACCCTCTAAAGTTCTGAATACTTACAAACGTAAGCAAACAGAAAACAAACGAGCTAATACCTTCAGATGGATTGAAAAAAAATGACATTCAACGCTAGGAATGCATATAACAACTGGTGAATCACATTAATTCATAAAGAACTAGTCTGCTACAAGAACCCTAAATGGAACTTTCAAAAATGCTAGAAAACTAATGATTTCCAAAACATGCTCGAATAAACCAACAAATATAATTGCACCTTGAATTAAACCTAAGTCTTTCTCACATAAGCATAAAATCAGAAAATACCATTGGAACAAGAATTAATGCAAATGATGAACTACACTAACTATCACTAATGCTTAAGCTCCGTAATTAATTAACAAATCTAAAATGAAACCTAAAACTATTGATTAACGAGTAGAAATTAAAAGAGCAGGAAGAATGAAAACCTAATAAACCATGAATTGAAACCAAGCTAACGAACCCCCTATGAAACCGATTATTATTAACGATTAGGCACATAAACTAGCTAACAAACCTAAAGCCAGAAACCTAAGTCATGCAATCGGACAAAACAAAACTCATGAGGGAAGAAAACCCCCAGAAAGAGGAGGAGAAGATCCGAGGGAAACAAATAAAATAAGCAAAAGAAAATTACCCTCATACCTGCTTCAGGCGGACCCTTGTACGAACTCAAACAACCTCTTTAAAGAAGGAAATGAACCTTTGAATATCATTAAATGACTGTCTCTATCAAGGGACAGTCGATTAATGATGGTTTGGGGTTCACTCGACCACAGACCAACCAAGAAAAAGAAGAGAGGGAAAACCAGGACTTTCAAACCCCTGCTTCAACATTGACGGGCTGATTTGAGAGGAAACAAGAACATATTTGGGGAGGGAAAGCGGTGAGGGGTTGCGTGGTGTAAATTTGGGTAGATTTGGGGATTTTAGCGTTTTGGGGTGTCGAATTTAGATCTGAAATTCGAGACAATTGAGAGGGATTCAAGGAACATGGCTTGGATATTGTGAGAGAAAAGGTGAAAGGGATTATAGGGTGTAGTTTTGAGGCGGATTGGGGTTGTGCCGCCGGCGAATATGGCGGAGGTTTTGGGGGCGGCGGACTCTAAGGTTTCCTTGATGGAGACGACGATGGGAGGGAATGGGTTCGAACTGGGGAGGGTCCTAGTTCTGACCGTTAAATATAAAATGAACCCCCAGGTCCCCACATTTGATCAGTGGAGATCAACGACTGGGATGAAACGCCTACAGAACGGCGTTGTATCTGATGGAAGGGGGAAATCGGACCGGGTCAGGGCACTGGGCTGGTGAGACCAAAAATTGGGCTTGGCCCTTGGTGTGTTACAACACCCTCATTTCTTAATTTACTTTTTTTTTTCAATTTTCACCTTTCTTTTTCCTTTTTTTTAAATTAATTAAAAACCCAAAATAACTCTTATATTAAAATAATTAAGCTAATTAACCACCATAATATTTACAACAAATTAATTACTGCTAAAAAAGAAAATTACTAATTTAAACCTAAATGATTAAAAATGCAAAAGTAAGTCATTTTTTTTGTGATTTTCATTTTTAATAAGACAACTAATTTACTAAGTAACCTGAAAGTGCAAAAATAAATTCCAAATGCAATGCAGGGTATTTTTGCATTTTTCATGATTTAAATAAAACAAACATGCATAAAAATGCAAACAATTAACAAAAACCCTACAAAAGATCTACGAAATTGCAAATAATGGAAAAAATTATTTTCTTGAATTTATGGGAGTAATTCATGTAGGGAAAAAATCACGTGCTCACAGGGACCGTGATGGCGCCTAACATTGAACCCGCTAGGCAAGTCAACGTTATTGATTATTCTATCTTTTTACCTTTATCTTTAACAATTTACCAAGTTAATGCAAGTAACCTGCGTAATTAGAAATGCGGAAGAACAGAATTTAATAGTTTAACTAATATCAATACGAAATCCATAACAATAATCCACCCAGAACTGGTGTCACAATCTCACGGACTATCTATGAATACTACAAATAAGGGTTTGAACAAAGAAAATACATGTTTGTCTCTGAAATAGATAAGATTAGAAAGAAACAAGGTAGAAAGGGGATGCCAAGACCTGCGGACGCTTGTAGGACTACCTCGGGTCTCCACTGGACTGAAGGCAACAACCTCTAACTATGGTCCATATGCTCCAGTACCGGGATCTACACAAAAGAGTGCAGAGTATAGTATCAGTACAACCAATCCCATGTACCGAATAAGTGTCTAGCCTAACCTCGGCGAAGTAATGACGAGGCTAGGACACAAAAAACAACATAACCTGTAGTTAAAAAATATCTAACAGAATAATAGTAATAGATGCTAAACATAGATTAATGGGAAGGGGCAACATGTTATAGGGGATAACAACATAGGAAACACAGAAATAACGGAATGAAACAATTAAGGTGCTTGAACCAAGAGCAACATGAAATCACAATAAGTGGGCAATGAATGCACGACAACACCCTTCGTGCTTTTACTCTCAATTCTTACTATACAATCAATAAACAAAATGTGCACGGCATCAACCTTCGTGCTTTATCACTCTTTCCTCATCCAAACAGTGGTAACAACAACATCCCGGCAAGGGAATCAATCAATAAGAATAAATACGTCCCGGTAAGGGAATCAACAATATCAACATTAAATACGTCCCGACAAGGGAATCAGCTATAACCAATCTTGTTCCAACAATTAACTTTACAAAATGAACCTCAATTTGAGTCAATACTCAATAATGGACAAATACCAAGAAAATGATCATAAGTCTTACTCAACATGGAAAATCAACAATTTAGGCATAAATAATACTTAAGAACACAATTTAAGTCTCATGGGCATGCTTGACATTAACGTATAGATACTCATCACCACACCTATATGTTGTACACAATACTAGCACATAGCAATTAAAGCACAACACCTATTCCCTCAAGCTAAGGTTAGACCAAACACTTACCTCGATTCCACGGCCACAAATCAAGCCTCAAATATCGTTTTTCCTCTAGAATTCACCTCCAATTTATTTGTATCTAGTCATAATTAATTTAGTAACATAAATAAATGCTAAATAACTCACACCCAATGCTTAATTATAGTTTTCTAACATTTTCCCCAAAAACCCAAAAATCGATCCCGGGCCCGCTTGGTCAAAATCCGAAGTTCGGA
This sequence comes from Nicotiana sylvestris, assembly GCF_000393655.2. Classification (NCBI taxonomy): domain Eukaryota; kingdom Viridiplantae; phylum Streptophyta; class Magnoliopsida; order Solanales; family Solanaceae; genus Nicotiana; species Nicotiana sylvestris. Next base: position 142,699,451 of record NC_091058.1, read on the forward strand.
CCAAAATTCGATTACCCATTCACCCCCGAGCCCGGATATGCAATTGGTTTTGGAATCCGACCTCAATTGAGGTCCAAATTCCCAAATTTCAAAATTCTCAAATTTCACCCAAAAACAACCTAATTTCCATGAAAATCCGTAAATTTTGTGATGAAATTGTCACGACCCAAAATCCACTAAGGGTCGTGAGGGCACCGGACACCATTGCCAGGCAAGCCAACACTAAGAAGTTAATTAAATTCTTATTTTAATACTTTTGAAATCATTTCTTTTCATTACCTTAAACAATAAATAATGAACTTCACTGAGTAAATAATGATGTCGTTAACAAATTCAGATACTGAATCATTCCATAGTCATACCAGAACCCGGTGTCATAAGTGCATGAGCAATTTCTAGAAAAAAAATAATGTAATACAATAACTGTCCGGAATACAAGTTGGACAGTAGAGGAAATACAATACAATTCTCTGAGGGAGACTCTGTTGGCTGCGAGTTGTCTTGATAAATGCAGCTCACCTAAGTCTCCGTATCAACCATGTCGCTGCGCTAAACTAGGCCACTAGACACACATGAACATGTGCAACAAAAATGCACAGCAAGTGCAATAAGAGTACAAAAACAACGTGTATCCAGTAAGTATCCCCCCTAATCTCGAAGAAGTAGAGACGAGAGGTCGACTTTGACACTTACTAGTGGTCCAATAATAATATACCAATAATATAGTAAATCAAGGATTTTCATAAAAATGGTTGTAATTCAATAAGCAAGTAATCAATTCTTTTATTAATAGGAAATTTCCAAGTTCATTTTCAAAATTTATGCATATATCTCAAGCCAGGGAAGCAATGTCATTATTTATAAATTCACCAACCAAACAATACAAGCATGCGCAAATCATGCCGAGGTCATACGGCCCGATCCAACAAATATTTAAACTGTGCACTGCTAGAGGGTCGAATGGCGCGAACCATAGATGCATCTATTTAATCTACCGAGGCGTTCGGCCCTTTCCACAATATATAAACACATTCAAACAATCAATCAAGGATTCACCAAGGACCAAGCATCCAAGAAAAAGGCAATTTCTCTTTTAAAAATCAAGAACGATGTCTAGTCTTTTAGAAATTCATTTATACGTTCGATATGTTTTAAGCATATTAAATTGACAATAAGATTTCAATTATTGCAAGTAAAGCATACTTTTGGGTCCTAGACTACCCGGACTTAAGCATAATAGTAGCTACGCACGGACTCTCGTCACCTCGTGCGTACGTATCCCCCACAAATAGAAGCACATATCCAATTAATTCTCCTATTGGGACAATTCCCTCTTACAAGGTTAGAAAGGAGACTTACCTCACTCCGAAGTTCCAAAATCAGCATTCCACACCCTTTCGAAGACTCAAATTGATGCACAATGCTCCAAAACTAGCCAACAATTATGTAAACCTATAATGTTCAATTAATCATAATAACCCAATTTATAACAATTTCTAACCCCGATTGAAAAGTTGACAAAATCGCCCTCGAGCTCACGTGCTCGGATTCCAAAATTATTTGAAGATAAAGTTTACCCACAACCTCATGAACTCAAATATATAATTTGCTCTCAATTTCATGTCCAAAATCATGGTCAAAATCCAAGAATACAAATTTTCCTAGGTTTTCTTCAAAATCCCAATATTTCTACAATTTACATGATTTTCCATGTTAAAATCTAGATATAATCCAAGTAATTAACTTGCAATAGGTGGGAATCACTTACCTTGACATAGATGATGAAGATGGAGCTCCGAAATCGCTCCTAGGTTGGTTCCCATGGAGGAAATGAGATGAAATAAGCCAAACCCATTTCTTTACACTTATGCACTACCCAGATGACTCTTCTTCGCATTCGCGAGACCCCCATCGCGTTCGCGAAGAAGAAAATTCCCAAAAACCATTTTCCAAACTCTTCTCAGATAGTCTCTAGTATAATGGCCATAACCTTTTTTACAAAACTCCAAATGACAAATGGTTTAATGTTTTGAAAACTAGACACCAAGATCTACAACTTTCATGTTTGGTCATCTCCCAATTACTTATAGATTTTGAGATATAAGCTTCCAAAGTCAGTCCTGTGCAACACAAATTTCTTCTTCATCTTCCCGGATAGCCTATAGTGTACCAGACATAACCTTTTGTACACAAATCCAAATTCTAAATTGTTTATGTTTTTGAAAATTAGACACAAAGGGATACAACTTTTATTTTTGGATCATATCCAAATTCCTTATAGATTGCGAGATATGAGCCTCCGAACTCAGACTTGTGCAATAGAGATTTCCTTCTTCGCGAACGCGAAGAACAAAGTCCATGAAGCCAAATCCCTCTTCGCGAACGCGAGAGGATTCTCCCGAACGTGAAGAACAACACCACACACTAGCATCAGCTATTGAAAAACAGCCCGAAATTATCTGAAACCACCTCGAAACACACCCGAGGCCCCCGGGGCCCCGTCCAAACATACCAAAAAGTCCCATAACATAATACGGACTTGATCGAGGCCTCAAATCACATCAAACAACGCTAAAACCATGAATTGCACTCCAATCTAAGCTTAATGAACTTTAAAATTTCAAACTTCTATATTCAATGCCGAAACCTATCAAATCACATCCGATTGACCTCAAATTTTGCACACAAGTCATATTCGACATTACGGACCTACTCCAACTTCCGAAATCGGGTTCCGAACCCGATATCAAAAATTCCACTTTCGGTCAAACTCCTCAAAAACCTTTAAATTTCTATCTTTAGCCAAATGACTCCAAAATGACCAACGGACCACCGAATTCACTTCCGATCACGCTCTCGATACCAGAATCACCATACGGAGCTATTCCCAGACTTGGAATCCCAAACGGACATTGATAACACTGAAATGCACTTTAACCCAAACTTATGAAATTATTCCAAAAATGCTAACTTCAACAATAGGCGCCGAAACATTCCCTGGTCTTCCAAAACCCGATCCGTACAAACGCCCAAGTCCGAAATCATCATACGAACCTACTGGAACCTTCGAATCCCGATTCCGAGGTCGTTTGCTCAAAAATCCAATCTTAGTCAATTCTTTCAACTTAAGGCTTCCGAAATGAGAATTCTCTTTCCAAATCAACTCCAAACTTTCCGAAATTCTATTCCGACCATGTGTACAAGTCATAATACTTGAAGTGAAGCTGCTCATGGCATCAAACTGTTGAACGATGCGCTAGAGCTCAAAACGACCGGTCGGGTCGTTATAGAAATCATGTAAAATGATGAAGTAGATTGAAAGAAATAAGTTAAAAGTTGTTTACCTATGATTTGGGGAAGAACCTTTCTTTGAAAAATAACCCAAGAGAGCTTAGGGTTTGAAAGAGTTTGAAAAATGAAGAAAATCCAGTCTAAGTTAGAATTTACCCAGGCCCAGTTATCGCATTTGCTATGCCAGGTTCGCAAATGCAAACTCGCAAATGCGGCCAAGGCTTTGCAATTGTGAAGGTTGGTCTGGCCTACTTACTTCGCAAATGCGAACGATCGTTCGCAATTTCGATTACTGCTGGAGTCGCTTTTGCGACATAGAGCTTCACAAATGCGAAGATCCCCTCCGTGCCCAGTCATTGCAAATGCGAAGGCTTCGCAATTGCGAAGCCTGCAGACCTGCAACTCACCTGCAATTTTTCCTAAAACACTCCGCGCCCTTCCAAAACTCACACGAGCCCTCGGGGCTCCAAACCAAACATGCACGCATGTCCAAAAATATCATACGGACTTGCTCGTGTGATCAAATCATCAAAATAACATCAACAACTATGAATTTAGCTTCAAAATCAATGAAATTCTCAAGAACACCTAAAGTTATTATTTTCACAACCGAGGGTCAAATTTATATCAAATCAAGTTCGTTTCCTACCAAATTTCATAGATTAGACTTAAACATTATTTTAGACTTGTACCGGGCTCCGGAACCAACATATGGGCCTGATACTATCACCTTCAAGCATTATTCAATTTCCAAACTTCCTGTATTTTTCAGTTAAACAATTTTCTTCAAAAATTCATTTCTAGGGCTAAGGACCTCGAAATTCAATTCCGGGCATACGTCCAAGTCCCATATTTTTCTACGGACCTTCTAGGACCGTCAAATCATGGCTCCGGGTCCGTTTACCCAAAATATTGACCAAAGTCAACTTAATTAAATTTTAAAAGCAAAAATTAGCATTTTTCAATTTTTCACATATAGGTTTTTCGAAAGCGCGCTCGGACTGTGTACACAAATCGAGGAGAAGGAAAATGAGGTCTTGAAGGCCTCGAAACCCCGGATTGGGTTCTAAAATACGAGATGACCTTTTGGGTCATCACATTCTCTACATTTAAAACAATCTTTCGTCCTCGAACGGAAATAGAAAAGTACCTGAGTCGGGGAAAAGATGAGATAACGGCTCCGCATATCGGACTCGGTCTCCTAGGTTGCTGCCTCAACAGGCTGACCTCTCCACTACACACGAACTGAAGGGAATTTTTTCGATCTCAACTGACGAACTTGCTGGTCTAGAATGGCTACCGGCTCCTCCTCATAGGTCAAGTTCTTGTCCAACTGGACAGTGCTGAAGTCTAATACGTGGGATAGATTGCCGTGATACTTCCAAAGCATGGACACCTGAAACAACACTCAGTCTCCGACCATGAATGCCATATCGCGAACCTTATGGTTGGCATAACTCTTCTGCCTGGACTGAGCTGTACGAAGCCTATCCTAAATGATCTTAACCTTGTCCAAGGCATCCTGAACTAAATCTGTACCCAACAACCGAGCCTCTCCCGGCTCAAACCACTCAACCAGTGACCGATATCGCCTACCATATAATGCCTCATAGGGAGCCATCTGAATGCTCGACTGGTAGCTGTTATTGTAGGCAAACTATGATAATGGCAAGAACTGATCCCAAGAACCTCCAAAGTCAACAACACATGTTCGGAGCATATCCTCCAAAATTTGAATAGTACGCTCGGACTGTCCGTCTGTTTGAGGATGAAATATTGTACTCAACTCGACCCGTGTGCCCAACTCATGCTGAACTGCTCTCCAAGGTAAACTGCGTATCCCGTTCAGAAACGATAGACATGGGCACACCATGAAGACGAACGATCTCGCAGATATAAATCTCTACCAACCGCTCAGAAGAATAGGAAACTGCCACAGGAATGAAATGCGCTGACTTAGTCAGCCTATCCACAATAACCCAGACTGCGTCAAACTTCCTCTGAGTCCGTGGGAGTCCAACAATAAAGTCCATAGTGATATGCTTCCACTTCCACTCAGGAATTTCAATCTTCTGAAACAAACCACTAGTTCTTTGATGCTCGTACTTCACCCGGTGACAATTCAAACACCAAGCTACGTACATAACAATATCCTTCTTCATCCTCCTCCACCAATAATGTTGTCGCAAGTCCTGATACATCTTAGCGGCGCTCAGATGAATGGAATAACGGGAATTATGGGCCTCCTCTAGAATCAACTCAAGAAGTCCATCCACATTAGGCACACAAACACGACCCTGCATTCTCAAAACTCCATCATCTCCGATTGTAACCTGGTTGGCACCTCCGTGCCGCACTGTGTCTCTAAGGACAAGAAAATGAGGATCATCATACTGCCGATCTCGGATACACTCAAATAATGAAGAACGAGCGACTATGCAAGCTAAAACACGGTTGGGCTCATAAATATCCAACCTCATGAACTGATTGGCTAAAGCCTAAACATCCAAAGCAAGCGGCCTCTCACCGACCAGAATATACGCAAGGCTGCCCATACTGGCTACTTCCTACTCAAAGCATCGGCCTCCACATTGGCCTTCCCTGGATGATACAAGATGGTGATATCATAGTCTTTCAACATCTCCAACCACCTCTTCTGCCTCAAATTTAGCTCCTTCTACTTGAACAAGTATTGCAAACACTTGTGATCCGTGAACACCTCACATGACACGCCATATAAATAATGCCTCCAAATCTTCAGCGCGTGAACAATGGCTGCTAGCTCCAAATCATGAACTGGATAATTGTTCTCGTGAATCTTCAACTGTCATGAAGCATATGCAATAACCTTGCCATTCTACATTAACATCGCACCAAGCCCAATACGAGATGCATCACAATATACTGTATATGGCCCTGAACCTATGGGCAAAACCAATACTGTTGCCGTAGTCAAAGCTATCTTAAGCTTCTGAAAGGTCGCCTCACACTCGTACGACCACCTAAACTGGGCACCCTTCTGTGTCAACCGGGTCATCGGGGCTGCGATAGATGAAAATCCCTCCACAAACCGATAGTAATAACCCGCCAAACCCAAAAAACTCTGGATCTCTATAGCTGATGTGGGTCTAGGCCAGTTCTTGACCGCCGCAATCTTCTTAGGATCTACCTGAATACCCTCTGCCGATACAATGTGACCCAGGAATGCTACTGAACTCAACCAAAACTCACATTTCGAAAACTTAGCATACAACTGACTATTCTTAGAGTCTGAAGAATGACTCGAAGATGTTGCCCGTGCTCCTCCCGGCTGCGGGAATAGATCAAAATATCATCAATAAAGACAATCACGAGGGAATCCAAATAAGTTTTGAACACTCGATTAATCAAATCCATAAAAGCTGTCGGGGCATGGGTCAACCCGAACGACATCACTAAGAACTCATATGACCGTACCGAGTGCGGAAAGCTATCTTAGGGACATCGGATGCCCTAATCCTCAACTGACGGTAGCCAGATCTCAAATCAATCTTCGAAAATACCCTGGCACCCTGAAGCTGATCGAACAAATCATCAATCCTCGGCAATGGATACTTGTTCTTGATGGTGACTTTGTTCAACTGCCAATAATCTATGCACATCCTCATCGACCCATCCTTCTTCTTAACAAACAACATCGGTGCACCCCAAGGCGAGACACTCGATCTAATAAAGCCTTTATCCAGCAAGTCTTGCAACTGTTCTTTTAATTCTTTCAACTCTGGCAGGGCCATACGATATGGCAGAATAGAAATGGGTTAAGTGCCCGGAGCCAAGTCAATGCAAAAGTCAATGTCTCTATCGGGTGGAATCCCCGGCGGTCTGAAGGAAATACCTCTGAGAACTCACGAACAACGGGCACAAAATCCATAGAAGGAACCTCAACACTAGAATCACAAATATACGCCAAATAGGACAAACATCCCTTATCAACCATACGTCTAGCCTTTATATTGAGATAACCTTGTTGGTAGAATGACCGGGAGTCCCTCTCCACTCCAAACGAGGCAACCCCGTCAATGCTAAGGTCACGTTCTTGGCATGACAGTCCAATATAGCATGATAAGGGGATAACCAATCCATCCCCAAAATGACATCGAAATCCACCATGTCGAGGAGTAGAAGATCTACACGGGTCTCATGACCCCCAATAACGACCACGCAAGCATGATAAACACAATCTACCACAATAGAATCACCCACCGGTGTAGACACATATATAGGAGCACTCAAAGAATCACGCGGCACAACCAGATAAGGGGCAAAATAAGATGATACATAAGAATATGTGGACCCTGGATCAAATAGAACTGAGGCATCTCTACTACAAACTAAAACCATACTTGTGATAACTGCATCAGAGGCCTCAGCCTCAGGTCTGGCTGGAATAGCATAACATCGGGGCTGGGCCCCACCACTCTGAACTATATCTCTAGGACGTCCTCCTGCTGGCTGGCCTCCACCTCTAGCTGTCTGCCTCCACCTCTAACGGCCTAACCTCCACCTCTAACACCTATACCCCTACCTTTAGCTGGCTGAGCGGGCGATGGAACACCGGTGCTAGAACTATAGCATGAGAACCCTGGTGTTGAGAACTGCTCGAGGCTCGAGGGCAAAACCTAGCAATATGCCTCATATCACCGCAAGTATAGCAAGACTTCGGCTGCTGACCCTGAAACTAACCTTGACGGCCTGGATAACCACCCTGAAAACTCTGGAGTGGAGGTGCACTGATAGGAGCTGGTGGTGCACTGTAGGGCAACTGATCAGAATACTGCATATGAGAACCACAGCCAACTGGAGCACCGTGAGAAGCCTAAAGTGTTGATTAAAACAGCCTGGGAGGATGGCCTCTACCAAAAGAATCCCTACCTCCAAACGAGGCACCACTAAATCAGCCAGAATGACGAGGCCTCTTGTCAGACCACTGACCGCTCCCCTAAGCTAGAACCATCTCAACCTGCCTGGACACATTGGCCGCATCCTAGAAAGAAATCTTGCTACCTGTATCCTTAGCCATCTGCAATCTAATAGGCTGAGCAAGTCCCTCAATAAACCTCCTCGCCCTCTCTCTCTCTCTCGGTGGGAAGTATCAAAAGAGCATGACGAGCCAAATCAATAAACCCCATCTCGTACTGGGTGACAGTCATAGAACCCTGCTGGAGACGCTCGAACCGCCTGTGGTACTCCTCTCTCTGGGTGACGGGAAGAAACTTCTCGAGAAATAGCTGCGAGAACTAGTCCCAAGTGAGAGGTGGTGATCCATCTAGTCTGGTCAAACAATAATCTCTGCACCATTTCTTGGCGGAACCTGACAGACAAAAAGCAGCAAAGTCAACCCCATTGGTCTCCACTATCCCCAAGTTCCGAAGAACCTCATGACAGCTGTCTAAGTAATCCTGGGGATCCTCTGATGATGTACCACCATAAGTAGTAGTGAAGAGCTTGGTGAACCTGTCCAACCTCCACAAAACATCTGCAGACATAGCTGCCCTATGACCGGTCTGAGCTACTATACCTGGCTGAACTACTCCCACTGGCTGAGCTGCTGGAGTCTGAAACTGGGGAGCCATCTGCTTTGAAGTGCGGGTAGCGGGAGTCTGTGCTCCTCCCCCAACCTAAAAGACAGCTGGTGCTACAGGAAGTAAGCATGCCTGGGTAACACTCTCCAAAAGGCCCACTAGACAGACTAGAGCATCCTGGAGTACCGGGGTAGCGATGAACCCCTTTGGGACCTGATATAGGCCCACTAGAATTGTCTGGGCCGGAACTTTATCACCAAACTCTAACTGAGGCTCTGCCGCTGATGCTGCTCCTCTAGGCTGAGCTCTGCCCCTGCCTCGACCTCTAATACGGCCTTGGCCTCGTCCTCTACCCCTCGTAGGAGCTATTGGTGGGGGCTCGGATTGCTGATCGGCTGCTGAAGCGGTACGTGTTCTCGCCATCTACGAAAGAACATAATAGAAGTTCAATTAGCATTGAGAAATCAAACTGCACGATAAAGATGAATAGAAGTGAAATTGTTCCTCCGAATTACCCACCGTCGGCACCGTAATGGCGCCTAACATTGAACCCGCTAGGCAAGCCAATGTTATTGATTATTCTATCTTTTTACCTTTATCTTTAACAATTTACCAAGTTAATGCAAGTAAACAGCGGAATTAGAAATGCGGAAGAATAGAATTTAATAGTTTAACTGATACCAATACGAAATCCATAACAATAATCCACCTAGAACTAGTATCAAAATCTCATGGACTATCTACGAATACTACAAATAAGGGTTTGAACAAAAAAAATACATGTTTGTCTCTGAAATAGATAAGAATAGAAAGAAACAAGATAGAAATGGGACGCCAAGGCCTGCGGACGCCTGCAGGACTACCTCGGGTCTCCGCTGGACTGAAGGCAGCAACCTCTAACTATGGTCTGTATGCTCCAGTACCGGGATCTGCACAAAAGAGTGCAGAGTGTAATATCAGTACAACCGACCCTATGTACTGAGTAAGTGTCAAGCCTAACCTCGGTGAAATAGTGACGAGGCTAGGACACAAAAAATAACATAACCTGCAGTTAAACAATATCTAACAGAATAACAGTAATAGAAGCTAAACAGAGATTAACGAGAAGGGGCAACATGCTATAGGGGATAAAAACATAGGAAACACGGAAATAACGAAATGAAACAATTAAGGCGCTTGAATCAATATCAACATGAAATCACAACAAGTAGGCAATGAATGCACGCTATCACCCTTCATGCTTTTACTCTCAATCCTCACTATGCAATCAATAAAGAAAATATGCACGGCATCACCCTTTATGCTTTATCTCTCTTCCTCACCATATGCATCAATATCAATGTAAATGTGCACGGTATCACCCTTCGTGTTTTATCACTCTTTCCTCACCAAATGCAAAAGTATGAATGTGCACGGCATCACCCTTCGTGCTTTATCACTCTTTCCTCACCCAAACAGTGGTAACAACAACATCCCGACAAGGGAATCAATCAATAAGAATAAATACATCACGGCAAGGGAATCGACAGTAACAACACTAAATATGTCCCGGCAAGGGAATCAACTATAACCAATCTTGTTCCAACAATTAACTTCACAAAATGAACCTCAATTGGAGTCAATACTCAACAATGGACAAATACCAAGAAAATGATCATAAGTCTTACTTAACATGGAAAATCACCAATTTAGGCATTAATAGTACTTAAGAACAATCACAACAAACACAATTTAAGATTCACGGGCATGCTTGACACCAACGTATAGATACTCATCACCACACCTATACTTCGTACACAACACTAGCTAGCAATTAAGGCACAACACCTATTCCCTCAAGCTAAGGTTGGACCAAACACTTACCTCGATTCCACGGCCACAAATCAAGCCTCAACTATCATTTTTCCTCTATAATTAACCTCCAATTCACTTGTATCTAGTCATAATTAGTTTAATAACATCAATAAATGCTAAAGAACTCACACCCAATGCTTAATTATAGTTTTCCCAACATTTTTTCCCAAAACCCAAAAATCGACCCCGGACCTGCTTGGTCAAAACCCGAAGTTTGAACCAAAACCCGATTACCCATTCAACCCCGAGCCCGGATATGCAATTGGCTTTGGAATCCGACCTCAATTGAGGTCTAAATCCCCAAATTTCAAAATTCTCAAATTTACCCAAAAACACCCAAATTCCCATGAAAATCCCTAAATTTTGTGATGAAATCTTGTAAAATAATGAAGTAGATTGAAAGAAATAAGTTAAAAGTTGTTTACCTATGATTTAGGGAAGAACCTTTCTTTGAAAAATCGCCCAAGAGAGCTTAGGGTTTGAGAGAGTTTGAAAAATGAAGAAAATCCCGTCTAAGTTAGAATTTACCCAGGCGTAGTTATCGCATTAGCGATGCCAGGTTCGCAAATGTAGCCAAGGCTTCGCAATTGCGAAGGTTGGACTGGCCTGCTTACTTCGCAAATGCGAATGATCGTTCGCAATTGCGATTACTGCTGGAGTCGCTTTTGCGACATAGAGCTTCGCAAATGCGAAGGTCCCCTCCCTCCCATTCATCGCAAATGTGATGGTTATTTTCAAATGCGAGCTCGCATTTGCGAAGCCTGCAGACCTGCAACTCACCTGCAATTTTTCCCAAGTTCAAAACACTCCGCGGCCTATCCAAAACTCACCCGAGCCCTCGGGGCTCCAAACCAAACATGCACGCAAGTCCAAAAATATCATACAGACTTGCTCGTGCGATCAAATTATCAAAATAACATCAACAACTATGAATTTAACCTCAAAATAAATGAAATTCTCAAGAACACCAAAAGTTACTATTTTCACAACTGGGGGTCCAATTTATATCAAATCAAGTCCGTTTCCTACCAAATTTTACAGATTAGACTTAAACATTATTTTAGACCTGTACTGGGCTTCAGAACCAATATACGGGCTCGATACTATCACTTTCAAGCATTATTCAATTTCCAAACTTCCTATATTTTTCAGTTAAATAATTTTCTTCAAAAATTCATTTCTCGGGCTAAGGACCTCAGAATTCAATTCTGGGCATACGCCCAAGTCCCATATTTTTCTATGGACCTTCCGGGACCATCAAATCGTGGGTCCAGGTCCGTTTACCCAAAATATTGACCGAAGTCAACTTAATTAAATTTTAAAGGCAAAATTTAATATTTTCTCAATTTTTCACATATAGGTTTTTCGGAAGCGTGCCCGGAATGCGCACGTAAATCGAGGAGAAGAACAATGAGGTCTTGAAGACCTCGAAACCTCGGATTAGGTTTTAAAACACGAGATGACCTTTTGGGTCATCAAATGAATATGGAATCAAAACACTAAAGTAAGAAAAGAAAAGATGTTAATAAAACCTATTTTTAACTAACATCGAAGTAAGTGCTTTTTTTACCTTCAAATTATTAAAGATACCCAAAAAAACTCCTAAAAGACATTACTCATGAACCAAAATACATTTTCCATGTCATTAAACTCACCAACCTAGTAACAAAGAATTCACACATTTCAGGCCCAAAAGAAATAATCCAACCAGTTAATCACCATGTAACCACTTTAAATTTATATGAGTACAATCAACTTCAGTAAAAGAGTAATCAACTTTAAAAAAAACAATATAAGAAAACATATATTTTGCCATCACTATTGTTCTTGAATTATTGTTTATGATCCTATGTTCATAGAGAATGGCAAGGCAAACAATACATTATTTGTAATCACAGCCTCAAGATAGATTGTAAAGTTAAATTAGTTTGATTTAAACAAAAAAATTATGTGGTAACTTAGAATTGACAAAAAGGTTTTGAAGAGTAGCTAAATCTTGTAGGCCATAGGGAAGGCTTACTATTCTACCTTTTCTGCTTATCAAGAACCGGGAAAAGATCAAAGGTAAAATAGAAAATATAGAATACCAACAACAGAATTTTAGGTTTGGCAAGTGGGAGGAAGAAGAGGAGCGGAAGGCTTTATAAGCGGGAGTACAAAGAATGAAAAAAATTTCCTGGGAAAGGAAAGAGGAGAGCAAGAAACCCTAATCAATGTAATTTTAAAAGAGACGTTTCAGAAAAATTTAGGAGTGACGGTTTGATTCTTTTGTTAAGATGAGACACCTTTGATCAGTTTCAAAACCGAAGGAATGTTAAAAGACAGGTTTGTTGAGTTGTTTTAAGAGTGCACTATTTTTTCTTCATTTGAAAAAGCAAAGCTCTAAGAAAATAGATAAATAGAAATTCTCACATATTAGAGTGTCACATCAGACCCTACTTTATATAATTATATAGATATAGATATAGATGTTTATCTTCGTGCCTAACCATATACTTCTTTTCAGCATATTTTTTTTGATATTGTGCATCTTAAAGAGATTATGTTCAAAAGAAGAAGAATTGAATCTTTGGATGGGAAACTGATAACTTATCTTAGAATACTATGTGTGGCACCCTAGACTACGTGTTATGTGCAAGAAGTTACATTAACATGGTTCATGTCATAAGAGATATGTTGGAAGTTTTATATAAAAGCTACTGTATTAGCATGAATTTGTGTGGTATCTGTTTTTTTTCTTCTTCTTTCTTTTTTTTTTTTAAAAAAAAAAAAAAAAAAAAAAACTTATTTTATGTTAACTTGCTTTTACCTTCACATAACATGTATAAAAATTTAGCTTTGCAAAATTTTAACTGCTTTTACATGTTTTGTGATATGTTGGTTATTGAACTTACAGTGGAAAGTGTGGAGCATGACGCAAGTGCGGACATTTGGAGCCTTGGTATCCTATGCATTGAGTTTCTGTACGTGATGCCTCCATTTGAAGCAAAGGAACACTCGGACACATATAAAAGATAAACTTTTCTTCCAAATGTAAACTAAAAGTTTAACGAGAAACTTACGTAGGAAACACTCATCACGCCCAACTATGCCTTATAAAAAGGACAATGCGGTCGTTGTAAATATAATCCGGTTTACAAATCCGGAGTCGAATCCCACAGAGAACTAAGGCTTAGCTACAGCTGTTCACTATCACCAAGAAGACAAGCTTGAACAGTTCCTAACTTATAGAAATTTAGATTCTTGTGTTTAACTAATTGATTAACAAATTAAAATAATAAATTAACAACTAAAGATACTAAGAGTTAGAGACAAGATTAAGGAGGTCTAGAGTTATGATTTCCCCAATTGTCGGAATCCTTCCCGCTATGTCTTCTATAATTTCGCCTAAGTATTCTCTACCGATCATGAGCACTCTTATTACCGTAAATCTCTCCCGAGTAATCACGACAATTTACTAGACGCACTCTCCCGAGCTACGCTAGCTGGCTTTTGATACAGCTCACTTCAGATCGCACCCAAGGCTTCGTTATCCCTAATCCCGCCTTTAAACCCTCGGTTATTGATCCCTCATATACTCTGGGAGTGGTGTTGTTCAACAATTACCTAAATATGCACTCTCTCCCGAGTTATGCACACTAAATAGGCACAGCTAATTGAGAGCTCTTCAATTAACTACAATAAGAACGTAGTTGAACAAATAGAGATTATACTACGGCTCAATTATATAAAAACATAACAAGAATTTATCCTACAAAAGGTTCTATCAAAACTCTAGATAACAAATTAGCTATTCATAATAGTATGTAAAACTACAATACTAAAAGTCATAACTAACAATGAAAAATAGGAAGAGGAAGGAAAAAACTCGTGGAAGAATTCCCAAGCCTTGCTCCTATTGTGTCTCTGCCTCCTTAGGTCAAATCTATGTCAAAAATATGTCCTCTCCTATTCTTGGCCGGCTTCCTTGGTTTAATATAGGGTTTAGGGCTTAAAATCTCGTGTTTTGCACTTTGGTCCCTGAAATTTACGCATCCTGCCGTGGTTTCACCGCGGTCGCGCTGGAACCGCGGCCAAACACCCTCTCAGATTCTTCAGTTGTCCGCGACTGCCCTCTGCCGCAGTTCTGCCGCAATCGCGGTTTTTGACCCTGTTCCGTTTGGAATTTGGAAAAACGTAAAACATGAAAGTTATATACCTTTGCGTTATCTTTCCAACCATATATTGTGGAGCTCAAATGGAGTTCTGAGTAAAATGTTATGTCTATTTTACTAGACAGTGCGCAATATGCCTCTTCGAGTTTTCGTTTTGTTGTTTTATCATCCGTTGATCCCCGAACGCGATCCCGGCTTAATTCCTTGAGCTCTTACTCAGACTTCAAAGCTCCAAACCACTTAAATCCATTCCATAATATCTATATAGCTTGAAATCACACCTACAAGGCATAAAATACACAATTAGTGCAAAACACTAGCGATTAAAGCGCAAACTTAACTAAAGTGCAGTAAATTAGAGTGTAATAATCGACTAAAATACGTAATTATAGCCTATCATCAACACCCCACACTTAAACTATTGCTCGTCCTCGAGCAATCAAACTACACTTTTTTTTATAGACACGACCTTTTTAAACAATTCTCCTAACTCATCACACCAAGAGTATTTAAAATAGACTAAGCACAAAAGCGTAACATCTTCACCTCAAGATTTGACTCACAAGTACCACTCATTATTTACAATTCACCTACTTACTCTAACATAGAGGTCACTAACATTACCTTTCCTTCATGAATCAAGTGCCCTCACACAACAAAAGAGAGTAGTTCCACATAATAAAATTTAAGAACACTTAGGAACTCAAGATAGAAAGAATTCACTCACTCTCAGAAATAAAATTCATTTGCCATAAAAGATGCACCATAAGCTTGCCCGTAGTGTACTACTCCACTAATCGAGCTCATTCAATCTAGGATCAATTCGGACTTTATTTGGTTGTAATGTAGGCTACGGGACGGGTAGGATACATTTAGATATAAGAGTGACTACACCTCCCTAAGCACTTTAATACATATACTTTAACATTCAAACCTCATACTTATGTCAAGCCAAACTCCACCTTCACAACAATATACATCAACTCCCAAATTATTTAAGCACAATTATATCAAGAGTCACCACTATCAAAGAATATATTTTTTTCACAGCAATGCAACTATTTTTTTTTTCTTTTCTTTGTCAATTCGAGTGGCTCTTGCTCTTTCAAATCAGTGCACCTTTCGCCTTATTTCATTGGTTCCACTCAAAAGTCAAACCAACCACCCCACACTTTAACTTTTACAAAGTTCATAAACAATTCAAGTGCTCATGAGAGGTTACAATGGTTCAAATAGATGGTTAATTCAAACAAATGGGTAAGGCTTGTAATGTGGTTGCCAAAGAAATAAGATTATAGGCTCAAAGGGGTTAACTACGATACATAACAATTAGGTGGGTAAAATATACATATCTGGCTCAATAAAGAAATGTCTATATCACTTCCTAGACTGAATAAAACTACTATTTCGCTTCGCAAACACACAGGGCAAGTTCTAGGCATCAAATGCAATGCACAGAATATAACAAATCCTTACACACACATGGCACATGACTCACTCAAGATTGGATCATCAAGACACTCTAGTCAAAGCAGTTAAGCAAAGTTAAGATCATACAATTTAAGGTACTTCTACAAGAGTCAAAAACTGAGCCTAAGCGTCACAACCAAAGTACTCACTATTCTCAAGGCATAACAAAGTCAAGAGATATTGCTTCAATTCAATTCATCTCACACTGGCTCTTACTCCTAAAAAAAACTAACTACACCCGGTTCAAACAAAACCCTTGGAAAAGAACCGTGGTTTAAAGAAAAACCAAGGGGTAATTATTATACTACCTAACAAAAGAAAATCTTTTTGTACTTTCTTTTTAGACTTAAATCCCTCAAGACAATTGTCTAATAGAAAGTCACCCAGACAATCTTCTCACCCCACACTTAAAATTGTGCATTGTCCCCAATGCACATCATAACTAATAAAAAGGGTAAAAAAGACTCCCTGGTAGGCCAAAGGCCGAAACATTAACAGCTCATGGGGTACTCAGACTTCTCCCAAGCTTGGTCCTTTGTGCGGGTACCTCACACTTAGTTTCAACCATTTGGTTTGATGTTGCATCCTTCCAATACCTTTGCTTTCCATGCTCCTAGAAAATAAAAAATTGACACTACAAAAATAATACAATTAAAAAAATAAAAAATAAATAAAAGAAAGCAATAAAGTTAGGTTGCCTCCCAACAAGCGCTTGATTTAATGTCGCGGCACGACGCGGATCACTTTTTGCCTCCACCTCGAGTTTATGAATTGAACCCCAAGTTTTTGATTCAAGCTTATGATTATGGTCATGGGGCGGTGGAACGAATCTGACTGGCCCAATAAAATAATGTAGTATTCTGCACTTCTTGGCCTTTAGATGAGGTGTGTAATCCCGACTTTCTGGAAAGAAGAATTCCAGAATGTAAGCACTTTGTTCCTCATTCCTTGACTCCTCAAGTGGCTCGGACGACTCTATTTTCATATCATCATCTAAACACAATGTGGAAAAATGCTTGGAGTGAGGGACCAATGCGCTCAACTACATGAACATTGGGACAGTCTACATTCTCAACACTAATGACAATAGAGTCAACTAAATATGTATCCTCAATATCCTTGGTTGACTCTAGTATCTCCTCTACGACATCGGCATCCTCAAAATCTAGATGGTTAGAGTGTTGGGTTCTACTTTGGATCCCTCCATTGGCACCTCAATTTCCGTCTCTAATGCAAATTGCTCCGGGCTACTATCCATAATATTGACATATTGAGCATTAAAAGCTTCAACTAGTTGACTCACTTGAGCCTCTAAGTTGCGAATAGTTTCATCTTGCCTTTCTAC
Source organism: Nicotiana sylvestris (assembly GCF_000393655.2). NCBI lineage: Eukaryota > Viridiplantae > Streptophyta > Magnoliopsida > Solanales > Solanaceae > Nicotiana > Nicotiana sylvestris. Next base: position 142,717,126 of record NC_091058.1, read on the forward strand.
TTGCAGTTGTATTTTACTTTGTTGTTCTATAATGCACTTTAACATATCTTCGATCTTCTTTAGGTTAGTTTCCCTAGGTTCTTTGTTCCTGTTATCCTCACAAGAAAACGTAGAATCATCATAATAAGGGGTTGGGGGAAGATAAGAAATATAAGCACAACCATGGAAGTGACCATCTTGACCGCCACACATATCACACACATTCCACACATAAGATTGAGTTGGTGCACATAACTCGCTCTCGGGAATATTTTGATAATTTTGCCAAGGGTAGTTTTCATCACAATATTCGTAAGGAGGATTAAAAGTAGAATTACCAACATCAAAAATTTCATAATTCAATGATGCCATGTTTTTTTTAAATCGACAAGTAAAACAAAAAAAATCAAATACAAAAAATAAAAATAAAAGTTCAAACTTGAAACCTAGCAATATGTACACCTACAGCTACACCATTAGTTCCCCGGCAATGGCGCCAAAATTTGATCACGCCCAACTATGCCTTATAAAAAGGACAATGCGTTCGTTGCAAATATAATCTGGTTTACAAGTCCGGAGTCGAATTCCACAGAGAACTAAGGCTTAGCTACAGCTGTTCACTATCACCAAGAAGACAAGCTTGAACAGTTCCTAACTTATAGATATTTAGATTCTTGTGTTTAACTAATTGATTAACAAATTAAAATAATAAATTAACAACTAAAGATACTAAGAGTTAGAGACAAGATTAAGGAGGTCTAGAGTTATGATTTCCCCAATTGTCGGAATCCTTCCCGCTATGTCTTCTATAATTTCGCCTAAGTATTCTCTACCGATCATGAGCACTCTTATTACCGTAAATCTCTCCCGAGTAATCACGACAATTTACTAGACGCACTCTCCCGAGCTACGCTAGCTGGCTTTTGATACAGCTCACTTCAGATCGCACCCAAGGCTTCGTTATCCCTAATCCCGCCTTTAAACCCTCGGTTATTGATCCCTCATATACTCTGGGAGTGGTGTTGTTCAACAATTACCTAAATATGCACTCTCTCCCGAGTTATGCACACTAAATAGGCACAGCTAATTGAAAGCTCTTCAATTAACTACAATAAGAACGTAGTTGAACAAATAGAGATTATATTACGGCTCAATTATATAAAAACATAACAAGAATTTATCCTACAAAAGGTTCTATCAAAACTCTAGATAACAAATTAGCTATTCATAATACTAAAAGTCATAACTAACAATGAAAAACAGGAAGAGGAAGGAAAAAACTCGTGGAAGAATTCCCAAGCCTTGCTCCTATTGTGTCTCTGCCTCCTTAGGTCAAATTTATGTCAAAAATATGTCCTCTCCTATTCTTGGTCGGCTTCCTTGGTTTAATATAGGGTTTAGGGCTTAAAATCCCGTGTTTTGCACTTTGGTCCCTGAAATTTACGCATCCTTCCGCGGTTCCACCGCGGTCGCGCCGGAATCGCGGCCAAACACCCTCTCAGATTCTTCAGTTGTCCGCGACTGCCCTCTGCCGCGGTTCTGCCGCGATCGCGGTTTTTGACCCTGTTCCGTTTGGAATTTGGAAAAACGTAAAACATGAAAGTTGTAGCCCTTTGAATTATATTTCCAACCATATATTGTGGAGCTCAAATGGAATTCTGATTAAAAAGTTATGTCTATTTTACTAGACAGTGCGCAATATGCCTCTTCGAGTTTTCGTTTTGTTGTTTTATCATCCGTTGATCTCCGAACACGATCCCGGCTTAATTCTTTGAGCTCTTACTCAGACTTCAAAGCTCCAAACCACTTAAATTCATTCCATAATATCTATATAGCTCGAAATCACACCTACAAGGCATAAAATACACAATTAGTGCAAAACACTAGCGATTAAAGCGCAAACTCAACTAAAGTGCAGTAAATTAGAGTGTAATAATCGACTAAAATACGTAATTATAGCCTATCATCAAACACAAAAAATGAAGAAGATTTTAGAAGAAATAGTAGTACATTACATTTTATACACAGGTACTCCTTTTAGAAAAAGTGTGAATTCTTTTATACAATGCTACAACTCATGTTCATGGTACAATTTTCAAATTCTGCATGGATGAGTATGAAACGACAGAATGAAATTACACATACTGTACACAAGCATTACAATTTTCAAACATTTCGTCATTTGCTAGATCTGGCATGGACGAGTTTGAAATAGCAAACGACTTTATAAATATTACTACAAGTTTAATAATAATAGGTATATTGGCAAGGTTTTTCTATGGATGTGCACAAGATTGTGAAAGCGGATCTCAAATTTCCTGCCAAACCAATTATATTGTCTCAGCAGCTGCCAAGGACCTCATTAGTTTGATTTTTCTCTAATCCATTGAGATACTTTAAAATACAGCAGCACGTAATCTCGGGGCTAATTTTTTCTTTTTTATTCATGTTTGTGTGATTTAGATGCTTGTAAGGTTCTACTCTGTGTCTGCCCCTGAAAAATGTACTTGAGAATCCTTGGATTGTGCAGAATGCATATCCTTCAGGTGTTCACTTATTCCTTCTTTGTTTCATTTTGTAAGATAGTTTGTTATTGGCAAGTTGGAAGTGGGATTCTTCCCACATCGGAAGAAAAAAGTTCTGTGCCTGTCATGTGAAACACTTTCGGGACAGACCTTACTCGTACCGTGCTTGTTAGCCTCAGAACTGATCATTATGAAATAACACACAACAGGCACGAGATTGACTCAACAGGCACGAGATTGTCTCAACAGGCACGAGATTGTCTCAACAGGCACGAGACTGACTCAACAGGCACGAGACTGACTCAACAGGCACGAGATCCTAGAGTTAATTATTTTTAACAGAAAAATCAAATTTATTTGAATTTTAAATTCAAAATTCGAATAAATAGTCGTGTCTGTTTGTGAAACAAGACATCTTTTCTGAAAGGGTCTGTTGGTTGCCTATAAATACACAAGAATTCCAACGAAGTGGATATAGAAAATCACAAGTGTTATTGCAGGCTTTGTTGTATCCTGAAGAGAATCGTTTTGTATTTTCCCTAAATTAGTATACAGGCGATAACTCTTTAAGGACAGTCGATTTTCACGCCTCAAAGCCAATTTTGATTATTATTTTCTAACAATCTTAAAGAGTTATACTGCTATGGAGAAATTGATGTCTGTTGTTGAGAATCCGAAGGAGTTCATCAAACTTGATCGCTTTGATGGAACGAACTTTACCCGTTGGAGAGACAAGATGATATTCTTGTTGTCCGCTCTCAATATCTACTATGTTCTTGATTCTGCCTTGCCTCCGATGCCTGAGCCCACAGCAGAAGATTCTGACGTAGTCAAGGAAGAAAGGAAGAAACGAGAACATGATGAACTGTTGTGTCGCGGCCATATTCTGAATACTTTGACAGATCGACTCTATGATCTTTACTGCAATCTGAAGTCGCCAAGAGAGATTTGGACTGCTCTACAAACTGCATACCAGAATGAAAAACGAGGTATTGACAAATTCCTGGCTCTGCAGTACTTTGAATTTAAAATATTTGATACTAGGCCTATAATGGATCAGATTCATGAACTGCAAATCTTAGTATCAAAACTAAGTGATCTTGAAGTTAAAATTCCTGATGCACTTCAAATAGGTGTTATTCTTTCGAAATTGCCTTCCTCTTGGAATGACTATAGAAAGAAAATCCTACATTCTATGGATAAAATGACTGTGGAACAATTTCGTACTCACATTCAAATTGAAAGTGAGACTCGTGCTCGTGATGTTATTAGTCAGCCTTCGAGTTCTGCAGTCAATTTTGTCAGTCAAAATGGTTCAGAAAGTGGGAACAAACATCTGAAAGTTTCCAAAAAGTCTTCTTTCAAAAAGAGAAAGAACTTTAGTTGTCATCATTGTGGAAAGAAAGGCCATATGATTCGGGACTGCAGATATAGAAAGGCAGGAATAAATTTCAATGCAGGCAATACCGAAAAGTCTGGAAAGATTAAAAAAATTGGAAATTCTGAAAAGGCAAATATAGTGGAAAATTCTGCCCAAGGACTGGTTGCCATGGTTTCCGCAATGCAAATTGGTATGGTCACAGAGTTGAATGTGGCTACCGCTGCTACAAATACTCAAGACTGGTGGCTAGATTCGGGTGCTACTATTCATGTCTGTTATGACAAGAAGATGTTCAAGACATATGCAGAAGTGCAGGATTCTGAACAAGTCTTGATGGGAAACCATGTTGCGGCAGATGTTGCTGGAAAAGGAAGTATTGAGATTAACTTCACATCTGGCCAGAAGTTGACGTTACTGAATGTGTATCATGTTCCTGATATGAAGAAAAACTTAATGTCCGCTGCTTTGCTATCAAAGAAAGGCTTCAAGATAGTTATTGAGTCTGATCATGTAATAGTGTCTAAGAATGGTGTTTTTGTTGGAAAAGGCTATAACTGTAACGGCATGTTCAAATTGAGTATTAATGAAATAAATTATGTTTCTGCTTACATCGTTGAGTCTGATTCTTGTTTATGGCATGCTAGACTAGGACATTTAAATTTTGGCTCCTTGAATTATATGTCCAAAAATGGTTATATCTCATGTAAAACTCAACATATAAAATGTGAAATTTGCATACAAGCAAAGATGACTAAGAAACCATTTTGTAAAGTTGAAAGATCCACAGAACTATTAGATTTAATACATTCAGACTTGTGTGAATTAAATGGAGAATTAACTAGAGGAGGCAAAAGATATTTTATTACTTTTATAGACGACTTCTCTAGATTTACATATGTTTACCTACTTAGAACTAAGGACGAAGCTTTTCAAAAGTTTAAAGAATACAAGTCTGTTGTGGAAAATCAAAGGAGTAGGAAAATTAAAATTATTCGAAGTGATAGAGGCGGAGAATATTTTCCTAACGAATTTAATAAGTTCTGTGAAGAGCATGGCCTAATACATCAAATGAGTGCCCCTTATACTCCTCAACAAAATGGGTTAGCGGAAAGAAAAAATAGAACTTTGGTGGATATGGTTAATGCTATGTTACTTAATGCACATTTGCCACATAATTTATGGGGTGAAGCACTACTAACTGCATGTTATATTTTAAATAGAGTGCCTTCAAAGAGTATGCATATTTCGCCTTATGAGCTTTGGAATGGTAGAAAACCAAATTTAAATTATTTTAAAGTGTGGGGGTGTATATCCTATTATAGAGTACTTGACCATCAAAGAACAAAATTGGGTCCTAGAGGAATTAAAAGTATTTTTGTAGGATATGCACAACACTCCAAAGCTTATAGACTGCTAGATCTAGAATCTAATGTCATTATAGAATCTATACATGTTGAATTTATTGAAAATAGATTTATAAATGACAATGTTGATGAAATGACTGAAATAAATGGAAAACGTATCGATGCTAATAAATTGTCGCTTTCTGAAATTATTAAAACTAAGGAAAGAAGTGATGATATGCAGATAGAACCAAGGAAAAGCCAAAGAATAAGAAAAGAAAAACATCTTGGTTCTGATTTTATTTCTTCACAATCTATAGTATTTCTTGTTGAAGGAGATAGGACAAACGGTTTGTAATCAAATTCCTATTGTATTAAATGTTGAAGAAGACCCAAAGACGTTTCAAGAAGCAATGTCTTCTAGAGACGCTGCCTTTTGGAAAGAGGCCATTAATGATGAAATGGACTCAATTATATCCAACAACACTTGGGTTTTGGTTGATCTTCCTCTTGGATCAAAACCTATAGGTTGTAAGTGGGTCTTTAGGAGAAAGTACAATACAGATGGTTCTGTCCAAACCTTCAAAGCAAGATTAGTTGCAAAAGGTTTCACTCAAAAGGAAGGCATAGACTATTTTGATACATATGCTCCTGTTGCAAGAATAACATCCATTAGAGTCCTTTTATCCTTGGCCTCTATCTATGATCTTTACGTACATCAAATGGATGTTAAAACAGCCTTTTTAAATGGGAACCTTAGTGAAGAAATATATATGCAACAACCTGAAGGATTTGTTCTTCCGGGAAACGAGAAGAAAGTTTGTAAATTGATAAAGTCTCTTTATGGTCTTAAACAAGCGCCTAAACAGTGGCATGAAAGATTTGATAGTGTAATACTATCAACCGGATTCGTACATAATAATGCAGACAAGTGCATTTACTCTAAATTTACAAAAGAATATGGAGTAATAATTTGTTTATATGTCGATGACATGCTGATTTTTGGTACGAATCTACAAGGAATTACCGAGACCAAGAAGTATCTAACCTCAGTTTTTAAAATGAAGGATTTAAATGAAGTTGATACTATTTTGGGAATCAAGGTCAAAAGAGATAACAAGCAAGTGACTTTGTCACAAGCACATTATATAGATAAAATCCTTACTAAATTCAGTCATTTAGGAATAAAGGGGTATAATACTCCTTATGATTCTAGTGTTAAGCTAACTGCAAATACTGGAAGAGCAGTAGCACAGTTGGAGTATGCAAGTGCGATAGGTAGTATGATGTATGCAATGCATTGCACTAGACCCGACATTGCATTTGTTGTTTGTAAACTTTCAAGGTTTACCAGTAATCCAGGTAATGATCATTGGAAAGCAATAAGTAGAGTACTTGGATATTTAAAATATACAAAGCACTTAGGCATTTGCTATAATGGTTTTCCTAATGTATTAGAGGGATATTCTGATGCAAGTTGGATTACAAGTGTTAATGATAATAAATCCACATCAGGATGGATATTTACTCTAGGCGGTGGAGCCATTAGTTGGGCATCCAAGAAACAAACATGTATTTCCCATTCTACTATGGAATCTGAATTTATTGCATTAGCAGCTGCTGGAAAAGAAGCAGAATGGCTGAGGAATATGTTACTTGATATAAAGTTGTGGCCACAACCTATGCCAGCCATTTCCATATTCTGTGATAGTGAGACTACAATGTGTGTTGCTCACAATAAAATATATAATGGGAAATCGAGACATATAAGCTGGAGACATGCTTATATAAGAGAATTAATTACAAATGGAGCTATAGCTATAATATATGTGAGATCAAATAAGAATTTGGCTGATCCACTTACGAAGCCATTAGGTAGAGATGTAGTACAACAAACTTGTGGAGGGATGGGGCTGAGACCCTTAAATTAAATACAAGGAATAGGAACCCCACTTTGAGTTAGTATACACTCTAACAATATAAGTTCAATGGGTAATAACAAGTTACTTGTATTGTTTAAGCACTGATCTCCTCTTTAGGAGCCCTAATTCTATTGTACTACTTACTGTTATATGAGGAGTTAAGGAGTTGTTAAATGCTTGTTATAACAGGGGCATAAAGACAAACTCCAAAGTGCATACTGTTACATGAAGAGGTTGATTAATCTTAATGGAATTATTAATGTCTGGAGTAACAGGGACATAGTAACTAATTCCACCTATATGAATATTGAAGTGGTGTCGCTTCTAGCAAGATTTAAAGGGTTGATCTTGTAAATATTCATGAATTCAGGAGGAGCACATGACCGTAAACGTGCTAAAGCGAATACTGGATTTTCTAAACTACTAGATAACGTTGTGTGTGTGGTATTTTCAGTTTTGGCTCAAGGATTTGCGGTTCAAATCTTAAGATACCATTATTATCCTGTTGTGGGAACTGGAAAGAAGGATTAAGATCAGAATATGCTGGATTTGTTGTTTCCAAACTTTCACTTCCATTAGTTTACCATAAATTGCATAGAGTAAGGAAGGTTTAATTAGATTATCAAGATTCGAACTTGCACATATATAGTTGAATTATGGTTTTTGTATCATTAAACTTTCTCTTAACAATTGTTGCTTCCATTGACATAAGTAATTGGCAACACTGTTGTGGTCAACATATAGGTATCAAAAGTTGATCGAATTGCATGTATATATACTGGGCTTCTATTATGGTTTGCTTCAAGATTGTTGCTCTTTGTAAAGTAGCAGTATGTACCTACTTTGAGATGATTATTTTGTAGGTATCAAGTGGAAATTTGGGTTGGAAAGCAAAAAATGATGGACTACGTGGTGTGACAATTTACTTTTGGGAGAATGAAATTCTTCTATGTCCTCCATTTTTTCAAAAGTTTTTTCCTCTTTTCTTGTTTTGATTCTTGTATCTTATTTGATAAGTTTAATTACTCAAATTGAAATAAACATTCTGGACTAAGCCTTGACTTGCAGCAGATTACATGCTAATTTGACAGTCATTTCCTAATTTTCATATAATGTTATCTCAATAACACATTAGATATTGACAATTTTCTTTAGGATACATTTCCCATGCTTATGTGTTTTCAGTAATATCGGAACTTTACTATGAACTCAGCTTCTTTTCTTTTCTTTTTTTGTTTTCAGCAGGCCACATCACTACTTGAATCTTGAGAGTACTGCTCCAGAATTCAACAAGTGTTTGAAACATCAGACAATATGGGAACCATAGTCATTCTGCATTAACTTTTGTATATCTTGTCTATTATGTGATAATTTTTAAGTGGTCTTGGTGTTTCGATTTGGCTAAGTTAACGTTGTGTGTTTGAAAATAGAGATTTTTACATACATATACGCTATTGGAAACTTTATTACCCTCCCTACTCAAGTTTTACTTTAATTACCTCCTATATACAAAATTACCAATTATGTACATTTTTAGGATTTAAGGATAATTAATCAATTCCTACAATCACTCCCACTCCCCCACGTTTCTCTCTTTATATTCCACTCCCCCCCACGTTTCTCTCTCCATATCACCCCCCCCCCTCCCACATGTATCTTGCACAAGAGAGCAGCAATTCTACCATTAATAGCCATTAAAAAGCTTTGAAGCTTTGAATTCGAATTTGGGTTTTCAAAAAATATTACTTGTTTGAATTGGGTGTTGTTGCAAACAATTGAGAATTCTCTCTACGTCTCTCAATCCCGAATTCCAGTAATGTAAAGCAAAGAAAAAGAGAGCAGCAATTCTACCATTGACAGCCATTAAAAAACTTTGAAACTTTGAATTCGAATTTGGGTTTTCAAAAATCATTATTTATTTGGATTCGGTGTTGTTGCAAACAATTGGGAATATGGTTTGAAGTTTATGTCTCAATTTTGAGGGTGTTTTGGTAAAGAGTAGACTTAATTTTGGCTAAATTTCATATTGAAACTCGAAGAAGAAGAAGACATGACATACATTATTCTGCAGAAATTGTAGGAAAATTGTAGAAAAATTGTGTGTGTGTGTGTGTGTGTGTATATATATATTTAATTTAAGTATTGTATGAAAGTTGAACAATATTGTATAAAAATTGTATTTAAGTTGTATGATATTGTAGTTGTATATAATTGAAAGTTGTAGATAATTTATAGATAAGTTGTATAATATATAATTAGTTGTATGAAATTTATTTTTACTATGTATAAATCAGATACAAAATATACAAAAGACATATTGTATAAAAATTGTATTTAAGTTGTATGATATTTTAAATGTCTTTTAATGAGGAAAAACAATGTATGAAAGTTGTAGATAAATTGTAAATAAGTTGTATACTATATAATTAATTGTATAAAATTTATTTTTAGTTTATATATATATTATTATAAATATAAAACTTTATCAAATTTGTATCCTATCGGCTCCGATGGCTTTCCCCTCAAGTGGAGCATGGTGCATTCACTTCTGAAGAGGATGAAACCATCATAACTCTACTCTTAGACGTAAGTGTTGTTCCTTTGAAAAGATTGTCTAGTGTAGGTCCTAGTACCAACTTTTCTTCTGGTATGAATTCGAGTAGTCCATCCGGATCCGACTTGAGAGATTCGAGTCTTTTCCATTTTTTCCTAACCTCTTGTTTATGGCAATGGACCTATCCCCCGAATCAGCGGGATTTTCCCTCTTCCTCCTCCAATTCAACATATCAAAAATTGCTCCATTTGTACCTGACCCACCCACCCACTTCTCTTTGCCTTTTGCTACCTCGGATCTGGAACCCATGAAACCTCGACTCATACTGCACAACCAATCCAGCAAACTCAGCCCCCTCAGTCGCCGCTATTAAATTTCAGACACTAATAATGGATTGTATATAATTTGTAAGTAATTTTTGTTTATGGCTAGTAATATATAAAACTAGGACAATTTTGATAAATAAGTTTCAAATATTGTATATGAATGAAAAAATCCTTTGAAAATATATCAGCTATATATATATTACAAAAATAGTGTTAATGCTAAAGAATGCAATACACACTTTGTAGTTGCTCCATTTGTTGATTAAATTTCACACTCATATATAATATTCAAGGAATTATCAGTTGGTGAACGTGTAACAAAATAATATAATTTTATTTATGTTGGGCTCAATTACTGAATTCTTATAAAATAATGGAATTTGTACACAAATAATCTGTCATATTTACTGTTTATTTTTTGGTAGCTATATATATATATATATATACAATTAGATTTCCACCAGTTATTTTTAGTTTAACCAGTTGGGGCTGCTATATTACTGAATCTTTATAATTATAGAGAATTTTTCAGAAACCACTATGTTGTAGTGATTATTAGCTTGCTATAGCTACCATTTACTAAATTACTTCCTATAGCTATGTTTTAACTTGTTATAGAGTATATTCGATGTATTTAAGCTAATGTATTAATGAATACAATAGGAAAAGTCGGCGGAAAAAAAGGAATTACAGCTAACGTATAGACTGTATTCATATGTATTTGCAAGTTGTATTCGTGAATACAGTAACGGAATTTGCGGGAAAAAAAAAGGTCTTCAGTTGTTTAAAAACGGTAAGTGAATCAATTAACGTGATAGACTCCTAATATAACTCAACAAACTCAATTATAACACACAAAATTTGTATTTCCAGCTATAGAAAAGATTCTCAACCGAAAAACACCCCAAAAATAGAGCAATCTTCAGAGATTCAATCCATCCTTTCTTTTTTTAGTGGTATCTTTACAAATAGATAATATATTGAAATTATATAATTACATTGAATACAGTTAACTACATAAAAATACATTGAATACATGAAGCATAGCAGGTTATCTATAGTGCAAAAACATATAAATACATACTGCGGATACGTTTGGATACATATATACATCTGAATACATAAATTATATTAATTAAAAAAAATGAATACATTTTACAATACATTGAATATATATTGCTGAATATATACAACTGGACAAAACAGTGAAACAACGTGAAGCTTTGAAATTATATAATTACATTGAATACAATTAAATATAGTGAATATATTGAAAAAGTAGAAAAAACTAAAGACATTGAATACAATAAAATACATGAAATACAGCGTGATACATTGAAATACAATGAAAAAAAAGGTAACTGACTCTTCAAGTTCCTTGGCCCCAAACTCCGTCCCCAATCCACCGATATTCAGCCCGCCTCATGTGGGGCGTCGCCGCCGGTACCGGCGCCCTCTGAGTCGTCCAGGTAGTGAATCTCTCATTTTTGCTTGGAAAATTTTGAGATCTGCACTTGTATTTCTCCACATCTTTGTTTCTCCTTTATTATTTTTTTCCCCGGATCTTTGTTTCTACTTACCACAACTCTTTGGAGCAAAAAAAAGTTGAAAATTGAGAGAGACAATGGAGATGAATCAATGAAGAATCATTGATAGAGAGAATGGCGTGACGTAGAGAAATTGGAGACAGATCCTGGAGAGAGAAGTTTACTTCCTATACGGTAATTTTGTGAGAGGAAAAAAAAAGGAGAGAGAAAAATAATACACAACGTATTTAATGGCTTAAAGGTAGGAAGTAGCTATAAATAGATATTTTGCTATAAGAATTAAAAGGTAGCTATAGGAAATAATTTTTTAAAAGGGTATTTATTTATAATAAATAAGGTATCAACATTTGCTATAATAAGTAAAATTTCCAATAATATAACTTTATTCATGTTGGACCGGGCTTTCTACTAGTAGGAAAAGAAGGTGGGTGGGGAGAGGGGTAGCAAAAAAAAGAGTTAGCGTGGGCCCTGGGGCATGGGATTCATTCTAAAGTAATAAAATAAAGAGAAATTTTCATAAAGCACTATCTTTTGGTAGTAATTAGCCATCTATAGATACCATTTGCTATATTACGGAATATAGATACCTTTTATGTGGTTATAAGATGTATTTGATGTATTTAAGCTATTGTATTCATGAATACAGTAGCAAAAATAAGCGTGAATCAGGGAAGTTCAGCTAATCAGTTGTTGTATTCGACTGTATTCATGGAGTAAAATATGAGATTACAGCTGGACAAATTATTGTATTCGACTGTATTCACGGCGTGAAATAGGGGATTACATTGTTTTTAAAACGGAAAGTGAATCAATTAACATAATAGACTCCTAATATAACTCAACAAACTCAATTATAACAAATTTTGTATTTTTTAGTTATAAAAAAGATTCTCAACCGCAAAATACCCCAAAAACATAGCAATCTTCAGAGAAATTATATAATACATCTGAATACATAAATTATATTAATTAAAAAAACATATGAATACATTCATGGCATATAGCGAGACAATGAATACAATGAAATAGATAGAATACAGAGGGATACATTGAAATACAATGAGAAAAAATGACACTGAATACAATGAAATACATGGAATACAACGAGATACATTGAATTACAATGAAAAAAAAAATAGTGAATACAATGAAATACATAAAAATACAGCGAAATACATTGAAATGTTCTACTCAACAGAGCAAAATCATAACAAATCTTATTGAACGTTGTAGCTAATTGTCAATACATTATTGACCCAAAAATTTCAGAAAGCATCAGAAGAATTAGCCAATCTCTGTTGCCAAAGCTATATCATCGTTAATTGTTAAAACATTATATTGACCCTATTTTTTCACAAAAAAAAAAAAAAAAAAAAAAATCATAAGAATTAGCCTATGTAGTATGCCCATGTTCCAGGGCCAACAGTGAGAAGATATCGAACTGCTACTCATCTTGCATCAATAAATCAAATTCAAAATCAACATCAGCAGGATTATTTTTGTTCCCAAATAGCCCATTGGAGCAAGGCTGTTCAATTGGACAAAGTTCAAGTTGTTGCAGTCGTCAGATGCGGGAGCCGGAGTAATTTCTGAAGTGGGCTTTGCACAAATCCGGTGGAAGGAGGAGGAGATCGGAAATTTTAATGGGATTGGGGAAGAGAATGGGATGTATCAAAGTAGAGAGAGAAAGAAAATAGTGAAACTGATTAGCGTATTTAGTGGCTTAGGGCTAGGAGGTAACCAAAATTAAAATTTTGCTATAAACCTTAAAAGGTATCTATAGAATATACTTTTTTTAAATGGTATTTATTTAAAATAAATAAGGTGTTAATCTTTGCTATAGGAGGTAAAAATTCCTAAAATAAATCAAAGTGAAATAATAAAAGGAATTTTGATCATTAAAAATGTAAATTTCTTATATTTAATTTTATGAAACTTTTAAGGAGAATAAACCCTTTTTGGGGTCAGTTGTGAAAATATTAGATTTGACTTCTGCTTACTCAATGTTACTACAACATTTTCCTTCTTTATGAAAGTAGTAAAAAAAAACTATTTGAAGTATTAAAATTTTAATACAATTTCAAATCACTTCAAATGAAAAATGTTTACAAGGTTGATAAAACTTACTTATAAATATAAATATCCATTAGAAAATGCATTCATCAGAAATGTTTAATTGTGACAAGTACAGAATTAATTGTGAAAAGTACAGATTATGTATACAATATACCAATTACTAACGCAATACGCAATATTTTTGTTTCCGTACAATGTCCCTAAATTTGTTACTATCTTTTTAGAAGTTTAAGAAATTTATTTAAGACAAAAACAATTTCTAATTTTAAAATTTACACTTTCCTCTAAGTTTACAAATTCTCTGGAGTATTCACCTTGTTTTGATTTTTCTATGATGAAAAGCTTAAAATAAATGGCAAAAATCACGCAATGTCCTTGTCTCTCCCGTGATTGTCACCATTTTATTGACGTCAAAACCTATAATTTGTTGCTAGGTATTTCTTCTCAAACTGTATAGAACTTTAGTATTGTGACCATTAGCAATTTAAAAACTTCAAAAAAACAAAGACAAAAACAGTATAATGGTTTGCCCATTTGGGAGTTCAGAGAGTGCTGAAATTAAATGAAACTATGTACTAATCACCAATGGCTCATGTCATATGACAGATGAGTTCACCAGGGTGAAACAGTGACATCATTGTAAATGGCAATTATAGCCATCTCACATCTGTAATTGCAAGTAAAGCCACAAGATACCTACAATGCAAAATGCCCCATTCTATCATCCAGTTGTTACATTCAACGAAAATAAGTAGTCAGTTTCAGTGCCTTGTACAAGTCAATAAGGTTACACTAGCTGAAACTAATAAGAATGTAGACACACCACAGTACATACGTTACAAGAAGGAATCACTACCTAAGTTGAAAATGTATAGCATTTTACAACAAGTCTGGACACCTAAGATCTCCACTCACTAGAATTTTACATTTATGGTCATAGCCATTGGTACCACCTTCTCTGCCTAGCGGTTGTTTCTTTCTTTGGAGCTAGAGTAATCCTATCTGCGTGAGCAACGGCCCATTTGCTAAAATCTGGGGAAGAAACAAGCTCTTCCATAGCCTTCTTTGTGGTGTCTCTAGTTAACTTATTCCACTCATCTTTTGAAAGTTTCTTCCGTTCAGGAGTGTTGTGGAATGTGGAATAGAATGTATCTGTTTCTGATAACAAGCTTGAAGGCTTGATAGGAGAACCTGCAGGAAAAACACGTAAGAGAAGCTCCACCTTTAACTTTTCAGTTCATCTACTAATAAGTAATAGCTAATTTAGGCTAACCTCGGGTGATTGTGTCATTCCGATTTCTCTGGGAAATCCTGGAACCATATGACCCTTTTATTGGTGATGTGTATGAATCCTGAGATTCCCAGAGATAACTCGTGTCTATTTGTGATAAATTCCTGCTTTTCATGAAAACCGGAATGTGAAAATATGAAGAAACTGCAGAAGAATTGGGTGAAAGAATGCATAAGAAATGGAAAAAAGAAACTGGGAAGACTCACTTGCAAAAGCGTAGAACGTATTTGGGCCGGATTAATTTTCTCAAGATTCGGGAAATCAACACTCCACATATCCATGCCTCCGCAGCCAATAAAGGATCCAGAGAACTCTGAAGAAAAAGTAAAGCTATGTAACTGTCCAATTAAACTCCAGTAAGGGCTATAGACCAAAAAGTGTGAGAACTTTGGAGGACCCACTGGATCTGTAGTAATAAAAAAAAAGGACCTGAAGAATCAAGGCAGAAGCAAAAACTCGAATGGACCAACCGACAAACTGAGATACTCCGATGTCAATGGATCCGTCTTCTGCAAGTACAAGTTTGTGAACAACCCAAAACCCCAACCAAGCTCCAGCAATTACGAGGAAAAGCAGCAGAAATATTGCCAACTGCAACAAAAGATCAGTCCATGACATCCAAAGCAGAATTCTCAGTGCAGAAACCAAAAGCAGATTGCACTAATGAAAAGTCAAATATTTTATCGTGAAACAACAGTAGGAGTTTGCAACATATGCTTTTCTGACATTAATTTCGGACATTTAACTAATAGACGCACTCAATATCAAGTGATGTGAGGATTTTCATGGGCATGAGAACCCTTAGCAAAAGGTTTTCCTAAAAGGTACCCAATATTGAACAAAATGAGGGGACAAACCCTAACATTCCAAAGAGTAAGTCAACTAATAGAACCAACAATAAGAACTTACATACAGGGTTGTACATGTCTTCACCAATACCAATCTCGTTAAGTATTGAACGCAACAATTGAGGCACATAGCGTAGAAAGAAAGATCCTACACCAAGCTGAACAAAGAAAATAGCAACATTTAATTATAAAATTTAAAAAGAATCGTATAAAGAATAAATGTTAAGAGTATACTTATACTAGGGAAAGATACCCACAATGGATGAATACAGGAATATTGCTAGTGAGCTCTTCCTACCAGTCGGAAGAAGCTTCATCCCCTGTCATCAGAAGTACCAAACTGTCAATCAGAAAATTTAAACATAGAACCATGATATGCACCTAGGTGCATACATCTACACATGTTCATACATGGTATATAGCTGCTATGCACATCGCTCAAATAAAAAATATTGAACATGTACTTTTAATTTATTATGATTAGTTAACATTGCTGAGGATGACATACATCATTTGATTCATTTGTTAGTTGGAATAATGTTTCTACTGGTAGTGTTCAAAATTGTGAATCGGGCACCCTCAATTTCTTGACTCGCTCCAAGATCGAAACATTTTAAAAAAAATATGCTAAACAAATTTAAGACATGAAACTCTCTGAGCGGACTTTCCTTTGTAAGGTGATATCATGAAATTTGCTAAAATTAGCACTTTTGCTAGCTTTCTTCTTCTTCTTTAAGTTTTCCAGCCAACATTTGGGTGGACTTTTGCAAGTTCTAGATCCATCTTCTATTCACACATGATTAATTGTATGAGCATTACTGTGAAACTTCTATGGTGCTACTCTGCAATTTTTCGTTGCAAAACATTTCTCATCAAGAAAACTAACAAAGTAGTTTAGATTCTGAAATCAACTATAACAGTTTGCTTTGTAGATTTGAACTACATGTCAAGATTTGAAACTGAAGTAACAATTCCAACAAGACCTTCAATGCTTCTTTAATATAAAAAACAGAGAGAAGCAGCAACCTAGCGCAGGGCTACTCTTTGCAAACTCAGAAAAAGGGATATTTATATAAAAGTATGTATCCTTCTTTGAGAATGCAAGGGTACGAAGTTACCTGGAAAAGAACCATCAGTACCACAAGAAAAACCCCTATTGCCATAGCACCACCATAGTAAAATACTAGAGACTTGCTAAGGAAGGATGCCAGAGTAATTAACAGTATTCCCAGTACCAGAAAAATGACACGATACCAAAAAATATCTGCAGAAAAGGATATTAAAGTCACTTAATAGAGCTAATGCTAAAGGAAAAAGAAAACAAAAAAGAAGTCAATTTCAGATTGAAACAGGGAGAACAAACCTTCATGCAGCGAGACCTGAAGAGTTTGCTTAGACGAGCTTGTCATTCTAATATCCAAGAACTTTTCATCGAAAGGCGACATAGATCTCACCCATGAACCCTTGGTTAGTTTCATCCATTGGCCTGGCGGACACATCCCAATTTCAAGGGATTGATTCCTGCAAAGTTGAAAAGGGCCCTCAATAACTTATAAACATACACATTATTTTAAGACATTAAAGATGAACTGGACCACCTATACCTATCAGACCTTCAAAAGGTATTTACCACTTTAGCTGTCTTTTACAATCAGATGCTATTTCAGTTGGAGAGGTTTGATTTTTAGGCAAGAAGCATAAACTTTGAAGCAAAAGCAACTATCATTAGACAGGTCATACCAGTAATTTTTTCTTTTTGGGCGATAAGCGGCTGATACTAGTAATTACTCACCAGTATTAGACATCAATATTAGCTTAGACATTGTACTACACAGCAGAAAGGACGGTCATAGGTTTAATTCCTGAGAGAAGTGTCCCTTCAACCATAAAGATCTTGCCTGTAATATAACCAGATTCTTAAATATGTATCAGACCATTAAATATTTTATAAGGCAAACGGACACAACTTTAACAAGTAACAACAAGTATACAGAAGGTGGGAGATTAATTAACATACGATGTGATTTAAAACAAAAATTAATCACGTATTTGTGTAAAGAGCTGGGTAGGATATATATATATATAAGATGGGGTTGGATATAAAATAAAGTCTAGGATATAAATTATAGTCTAATATAAGATAGGGTATTAATCAGAGCCTTATTTAATTTTGTAATCTTGTTCTTAGATGGTAAGATTGATGATATGATAATATTAAAATTATCAAGATGCAGTTGTTTTCTATATATATCTGAACAAATACTACTATTTTGTTGTAGGTATATAAAATGTACAACTAAGTCTATTATCGAGTAAAATCCGGTTTCTACGTCTAATTTAAACTCTTCTAGACTTGAGGTAAGGCTTCTAGCAAATATTTCTGGATTACTATAGTTATTACGATTAATAGACATTAACAATAAAAATATTTTTTGTGATTAAACTCTTATGTTGTAAAAATCTTACTCGGTACTCTCTCTCTCATTCTATAGACCTGTATTGTTACAGTATTATCTAAATTATGAACTGAAATTACCCCTTTTACTTCACTCTGTTCGTCTCTTCTTCCCAACCTTTTAAAGAAATAAATCTATTCTTAACTCTTTTTTTTCTTTAACCTCACCCTGACCACGGTTAAACACATATATACCCATTCTTGGTTATTTTCGGGTTTTACTTAACCGGTTTCTCCTAGGAATTTGCAGGTTACTCCATCAAAATTGTTAAGAAATTGGGAGGATAACCATATACTAAGAGTGATGTCTGGTTATTATCAAACTAGTAATTGAGGAATAATAAACATAAAGCTATACAAAATAACATAAAGCTGTAAAAAACAGGGGTAATATCTAGAAACATAATTTAGATAAAAATAAGTAACTTACATGTTTACAGGAGAGAGATTTCCCTTTCGGGGAAACCCGAAAGAGCTACTGGACTTTGGAATTAAAAACGAACACACGTAAGCGTAGGGATTTATTTATTTTACAGGCTTGAAGGAGGAACTACTAAGGCATACATAAGGAAATATTTTATAAAGGTATATTACAAGGTGTTTGGAGAATGGTGGGGGATTAAGAAGGGTGTTTGGATGGTTTTCTTCGACTTGTATCTTACTTCTCTTCTTCTCCTTTTTATAGCCAAGTTTTTGAAACGGATTTGAAAAATGGACTTCAAACATTTCCAAAAATCTTTCTTGTCCCGCCTTGTAGGGTACTTCATTGGGCCCCATCTTTACATGGCTTGAGCAGAGATTCCCTTAGTGCTTGTAACTTTTTCTTCCACTCAAAAATTCAGCTTGTCTTGTAGCACCACTAGCACTACCTTTTGTCACATCTTCTTTCCTTTATTTCTTTATGTCACGTCTTCTTTTCTTTAATTGTCTTTCGCATTGGCACGCCTAGTGGGATACCAGCATTATTGTTTTGACTGAGACCTTGCTTCCTTTTACGTGTCTAAATTATGTAGAGCTATTGAATCAAAACTCATTCCTGAATCATTTTCGTATGGATCTTGATAATTTAGGTGGTTTTCATCTTCGTAATTATCATCTTCCCCTGAGCTTTGAGACCTTTCTGGACTTGGATTACGACTTGGACTGGGATTTTTAATCATATGTTTGTCTTGTTCTTGAAAGAAATTTTCTAATGCCTGTTTAATTATGTTTTCTATTTTCTCATTTTAGAAATTATACTCTTCTTTTTTAATGTTTCTGCATGTGTTAATGTTCTAGGTAGTCTTCGTCTTGATGAACCTTCATCTTCACTTTTTGGCAAAGTGATGACAGCCATAAACGGATTTGATGTGTCTTTACCGATCACCGTTTGAACCGGACTAGCTGTCTCATTATCCGATACAGTAGATTTTGCTGCATTCATTGGGGAATGCACACCCTTCTCAGCCATTTTTTCTTGAGATGGAGAACTCTGTTTTGGACTACTCATCTTCGTGTCTTGTTGAGAAATAACTTGAGTCTGGGATTGTGTCAATTCAAATCTTAATGCATGTACTCTCTGTTCTAGTACCTTTACTTGCTCCATAAGTTTGGTTTTTCCTGGGCCAGGATTTCATTCTTCGGGTTTATTCGTTTGAAGGCTTCTGTCATTGATGAGCAATGTATTATCTTATCATTGTCTTTTTGGATGTTATATTGGGGGACTTTCTGAGTGCTGGGGAGATATAGTAGTTTGGTCCTAGTATTCCTCTTGCATAGTCTAATGCTTCAGTAAAATCATTAAAACTTTTGAAAAGCGGTTTTTCTAAATCTTTAATAGAGTTTAGTACTTCTAACCATGTCTGAAAAATACTATTTGTCTTACCATGTATAACTACATAGTATTTAAATCTTTTATCTTGGTTTTTGTCTGTAAAATATTGTCCTAAGGCATTAAGAGCCGCTATAAAATATTTAGAGTCTTTTTTATTGTATGCTATCCATAAGTTATCAATTAAACATCTTTGAGGTCTATCTATGACACATTCTGGTAAAACTCTAAATGATATGTTTGATGGAGGAAAGAATATTAAATTATGCTTTCCAAAACTTATCCTTTCCATATTAGTTTGTTCTGCAAAAGGTTGTGGCTTAAAATGAAGATTACCTAATACTGTCTGCAAGTATTTGTCTGAGGGTGAGGCTTGAATGTCCTTTCCCTTGCTTCAGTCTTGGGAACTATTGGTCTCATGTTGTACATGTAAAATACTTTTATTAACTGACAGTAATTTTAAGCCTACTTAACTGATCTGCTAGATTATTATCTTTTCCTTTAATATGTTCAAAAACCAAATTATATATTGATATAATATCAATAAAATTTAACCACCTTTTTCTACTACTATTCTTTGCGTTTATCTTTTGGTGAAACTTAACTATAGCTTCGCAGTCAGTTTTAACTGTTACTTCTTGTTTATTCAATATATATAATTTAAAACTATTTAATCCGTAAATTACAGCTAATATTTCTGCATCTATACTACTCATATTTCCTTTTTCTCTATATTTACCACAAAAGTAAGCACATATTTTTTCTGTATTCTTATCACTATATTTATTTGGTTTTGCCTTCTAAACTGCTCCCTGTCCTTCAAAGCTACCGTCTGTTTCTATAATTAAGTTGTTGTTTCTAATGGCCTATTTAAATCAGGAATATTTTTTATTTTTTTCTTTAATTTTTTGTACAAATTTAATGTCCTCTGTGTTGAAATGTTTTTGTCCTGTAAAGCATGTCTTAGCATATAGTTGTCCTGCTATTTTTCCTAAGTCTTTTATAAAATTTCTTGCATAATTTACTATTCCTAGAAACTTTTGTAGTTCTTTAGTATTGTCCAATTTATCTGGCATTTCTAGAGCCTTTTTGCCTATATGGGGTTGTAACTTAATTTTTCCATCCCCTAAAATTACTCCTAGAATATTTATATAATTTTTACATAGTTCCATTTTCTTTTTACTGATTATTATTCCATTGTCTACAAATAACCTAAATACTGTCTGTAGATATCCTAAATGTTCTTTAATATCCTTACTAAATACTAATATATCATCTACATATACTAAAACAAATCTCTTATATTCTCCAAATATACCATCCATTTTTCGTTGAAAAACTGGTGGAGCTGTTTTTAGTCAAAACGATATTAGTCCAAACGGCATTACCAACCATTCGAAATGTCCTTTTGGACAAGTAAATGTTGTCCATTCAATGCTTTCTTCATGCATTTTTACTTGTCAATACCCTGATTTACAGTCAAACTTACTGAATATCCGTTTTCCTTGTATTCTATTTATCAGTTCTGTTTTATCAGGTAACTTGTATCCGTCTGTTCTAGTGTTATCATTAAGTCTTTTGTAGTTTATTACCATTCCTGTTTTTCCTCTTACTATCTCACTATGATTTCTAACCATGAAGGTTGTTGACCTGTGTTTAGAAGTAGATCTCCTTATTACACCTAAATTCATGAGTTCTTTAATTTGAATTTTGAAGTCTTCTAAATCTTGATTTGTAGCTTCTATTGAAACTGTTTTAATTATATATTCTGGATTAATTATATCTAACTTACATAAAACTTTATTATTTTCCCAATGTTTTAAAGGTTTTTCTCCTATTATTTCTATTTCATCTAATATTTTTATTATATTATCTAGATCCTTTTCGTTTTTTATTATTCCTATCTTTTGTATTCCTGTTTTAAAATTATATAATTCTGTTTCGATATCTATTAGAGTATAGTCTTTTTCTAATATATCTTTGTCTTCATTTTCTTCTAGTATTAAGGTTTTAGATTCTTCTTTAATCTTACAGCATGTATTTTTATCTTTACATTCTTTACAACATTCTTTCTGATTTTCTTGCAGGTTTTTCTGGTTTGCGTTCAATCGTGTCCTTATCCTGGTTGCAGTTTCTATTGTTTGTACTGGTGTCTGTGTAATATTTTTAAAAAATATTACTCCATCTCTACTGAGTAGGCAGCTACCATTATTATGTAATATAAAACTTAATCCTAATACAAAGTCTACATTTATATTTAAGTCTCTTACCCAAATTTTGTTTACCTTGTAGCTAGGTTTATAGAAATCTAAACATGTATTTATAAAGCTGATCTGTGATTTATCTACGTAATGTTTGTATATATTGTGGGTTCCATCCATCTGCATAGCCGCAACTGGCTTATCTAAAGTTTTGATTAAATTTGAGGGAACTATCTTTTTATTTATTATACATCTTGTGCATCCGGAATCTACTAAAGCTAACGTTTCTATTTCGTAATCTTCTATTTTGATTCTTGCTAAAAAATTTATTGTACTTATCTTTTATCTTCATTATATATCAGCGTGTCATAGTTTTCTATACTCATTAGTTCTTCATCTACTTCTGTTATATTTTCTCTGATGTCTTCTAATTTATGTTTTCCCTTTTCCATTTTTTGTATTCTTTTTTCTAATTCATTTATTCTGGCTTCCAATGTTATTATTCTCAAATTCATAGTAGAATCATTTATCTCTTGGTATTTTTTTTCCTTATTTATTTTGGTTTCAAATATACATGAAATACACCCCTCTAGATAGCATAGTTTACATTTAGCCCTTTTATCTTTACTAAGGTACCATTTGCATATAAAACATTGATTACTATCTAATCCTTTATTTCTTTCAAAGTTATGGGTACATTCTTCCGATATGTTTACAAAAGTATTTGCTTGTATTTCTTCTAAATCTAATTTTTCTAATCCTATCTCATTTATTAATTCTTCTTCTTTTGATTCTGAGGTATCTATTTGAGTTTTTTCTTCTATATCTACACTTACTATAGAGTATATACTTTCATTATCTGACATATATTCGTCTACATTTATTAAAGTTTTTTGTTAATGCTCTATTAACTGTGAATTTCTTGTTTTATTATTAATTCTTTTTGGGCACGTATTTGCTAAGTGTTCTGCACTACCACAAGTAAAACATTCTAATTTATTTTTATAGTTTCTGTATGTTCTATACTTTCTAACATGTCTATTTTTATCTAGGTATGGTTTTCTAGCTGATGATTTTCTAAGATAATAATTTCTTCTATTATATCCCTTATTATATTGAGGTTCTATATGACTTTCTATATTTTCTCTTTTTATATTCATTTTTGTCATAACTTTGTGTTGTATACACAGTTGATCTGTAGAAACTCATATTATTCTGTTTTAGTTGTTTTTGTATCTGTATATGGGTACATTTTTCTTGTAGTATTTCCATTATATGTTGTACTTTGTGTCCTATAGACCATTTTGCATTTGGATTTTGTATTACTCCCTCTCTTTTATACCATCGTTCTTCTATTTCTCTTCCTAAAACTCCTGGTAATTTATTAAATAATTTTTTACCTAGATCTTGATCAAAAGCATTTCTACTAATAGCACAATAATAAAAATAATCATTTAAAAAAAAATTATATGAAACCAACTGCTTATACTTAATTGTTCTAATTTTATTAAAGCGTTCTTTTGTAATACTACTAATCCACTATTTGGATCTTCGCCTGTAATTAAGCTATGTATTTTATTTGTAAAATTATAAGGATTGCTATTAAGGTTTGAAAGTCTTGTGGAAATTCTGACTTATAGGCTTCCCATAAGCCCTTTGTTGATTCTCCTAAGAAAGTCTCCATATATTTATACATTGTTTCTGCGTCTGTGTCATTATAAGTTTTTATAAAGTCTGCCACTACTATTCCTTTCCATAGGTCTATTACCGAGTTCCAGATTTTATGGGTCATGAGCTGTTATATTTAGTATTTTACCCTTACTTCCTCCTTCTTGTAACCTTATAGGTTCTTCTATAGGCATCTTTTTCCTGATGGTTTTACATTTTCTGTTTCTATTTCTTGTCCTAGTCTATATACTCTTCTTCTAGGTACATTTCTCAAGCCAGTATCTACTGTACTTTGATGAGTTGTTCTCTGAGATAGACTTGGACTAGAACTAGTTGATTCCATTAATTCTTTTAGACTTATTAAAGATTATGTTTCTGTTTCTTCATAACTATCTTGCATCTCTTCAAAAAATTGATCAAATTTATCTGATTTTTTCTGTGAAATATTTTCCTTTCTATATCCCCAATTATATGTTCTTAATTCACATTTCTTAAAATGTTCTTCTGTTTTGCTTAAGGTTAATCTTCCAAGTTTACATCCTTTACATTGGAAAGTCTTATTTTTATTTTCTTTAACTAGTCTTCTTGCTTTTTCTAAGGTTATGTCTACTTCAAATTCGTCTTGTATTATTTCAATATTCATACATTCAGTATCACTATCTTCTACCGTACTTTCAGTTCAATCGTCTATTTCTTTATGGGTAGAATAGTTATAATCAGTAAACCTAATTGAGGTTTCTCCCTTTGAGTTTGTGTACATCATATGAGATTCTGGTTTAAATATTTTTGGCTTTGCGAAATATTCTAGATTTCATTCTAATCCAACATATTCTTCTGGGTTTATCTTAATAGGTTTTATTAATTTTATCCCTTTATTTCCCACTACTTCGACTACATCCTCTACCTTAATTTTAAATTTTGTATTACTATTAGTTGCCATTTTTCCTATGAAACCTACACATATCAATAGATTATTTCCATTATTCATTTCTTCATATCCTTTAGTCTATATTCCTATTTTAATATTTTTTTTTGAATTCTACCAAATTTATCATGAAGTCTGGGCTAATATAAAATATTCCTCCATTGTTGGTCATGTCTACTTCTGTCAAATCTATTATAGATTTCTTTTGATCTGACCATCATCATATACTATGACTAGTACTTTAATTCCTAAATTCTTTCTAGTTAGTCCTTTTAATCCGATTACTATTAATCTCATATGCATTAAATTCTTTTTATAATATTTTATTTGTCTTACTGATTCTGGGTTGATTAAATTTAATGTTGCAACTTTATTCCCTATGGTTGATAATTGTTCTTCTCTGTAATGCCTATACAATTGAGAATTATTTGAAAAATATCCTATATTATATAATATTTCGGGTTAAGTAACCTTAATTGATTTTGTTGAAAACTTTGTATGTCTTTGTCTATATCTATTATTTCGTTTAATTTCTGATTTTCTTCTTGTCTTTTCTTAGTTAAAATTCTTGCTAACATATTATTACCTATTCTATTATCTGAAAAACTTATTCTGGATCTTTCTTCGTTTTGTTCTTGACCCACCTGGAAAAAGTTCCATTTTGGGGGTTTTCTTAATTTAAGTCTGTCTTTTTGCGGTGTTATTTCACTCTTTTTAATTGTTCTATTAAATCGTCTACTTTTGGAATTTCAGTCTTTACCTCTTTTTCTTTAATAATTTTATCTAGTTTTTTATTAATTTCTAACAGTAATACTATTAAAGTATTATTCTGTTTTATTATTGTTTGATTCGCTTTTCCTTGAGGAGTATAGCTGGTAAGTCCTTCTGGATTGGGCTGAAGTCTTTCTGTAAATTTTAATGTGTTATCATATACTAGATCTACTTCTAGTTGTAAATCATTCATGAGAGAGTGATTTCTTTTATTATGTCTATCTTTTCTTTTAAGGTGCTTATCTTACTTTTTAATACTTCTACTTGATGTGTTATTTTTTCTACTAATCTGGTTGTTTGTATTTCTAGTTCTTTAGGTTTTTCTGTAATAGTTTTAATTAATTTTTCTATTTCGTTTTTTGTAGGTATTTTTTCTAGGTTAAACTTATTGTTCAGGAATTGTATTTTTCTGTCAATTTCTAGTTCTTGTGATTTTAAAAAATCAAAATTTTGTTCTAATTTTTCTAAGTCTTTCTTTGTTTAATTTGTAATGCTTCTACTGTTTCTAGTGTTCTTATTATGTTTTTATTATTTTCTTGAGTTTTCTCGCCAAGGTTGATTATTAGATCTACCAAAGTATTATATTGTTTATCGTCAGTGTGTAATATATGTTCTCCACTACTGAAATTGCACTTAATCACCGAATTATCTTTTAATATTCTATACTTCTTTTCTGGGTATATTTTTAAATCTAAATATTCTAAGTTCTTTAATTTATCTATTTTGTTTAACCTAATGGTATCCAAATTTTTTGGCTCTTAAAGAATTTTATTCTTTGATTTTCTAAATATATTTCTCCTTCTATATATTGTATTTCTCACTCTAAAGCTTATATGGTTTCTGTACTAATATTACGCTTTACTATACAACTTGGTTCTCTATTTATTTTTAGATCTGATTTTTCTATTTGTTTAGCTAATTCTAAAGTTGATATTAATAAAATCTTGACTTTCTATAGTATTTTCTTTAATTCTTCTTTTCTCTGTATTTTTCTATTTAAAATCCAATAGTTAAAAGCTATTCGTTTAGCTAAAGGATGTTGTCTTAACATATATTTTATCCTAATGGGATATATTTTATCTTATTTATGATTGTTCTGATATAATCTTTTTCTTGTTATATTTCAATATTAGTTCTTTCTATTTCAAAGAGAAGGAAATTCTTAAAATTTTCAGTATTTAAAATACCTAGTTTTGGTTTTCAAGAAGGCTCTGTAGTAATTCTAATGTTTCTCTATATTCTATGTTATTTCTAATGTTGTCTAAACTAATAAATATTATGTGGTGATGGAAACTTATGTATTTAGTAAAAATATGTTGTTTCATAAACTTATTGGTCCAAAAATCTTCTCGCTCTGATAATAGTATGTCACCCTGGCCACGGTTAATTTTTATTCTAGTTCTTGCAATGTTAATAAAAGTATTTTACATGTACAGCATGAGACCAACAGTTCCCAAGACTGAAGACAAGGGAAAGGGCATTCAAGTCTCACCCTCAGACAAATACTTACAGACATTATTAGGTAATCTTCATTTTAAGCCACAACCTTTTGCAGAACAAACTAATATGGAAAGGATAAGTTTTGGAAAGCATAATTTAATATTTTTTCCTCATCAAACATATCATTTAGAGTTTTACCAGAATGTGTCATAGATAGACCTCAAAGATGTTTAATTGATAACTTATGGATAGCATACAATAAAAAAGACTCTAAATATTTTATAGCGGCTCTTAATGCCTTAGGACAATATTTTACAGACAAAAACCAAGATAAAAGATTTAAATACTATGTAGTCATAGATAGACCTCAAAGATGTTTAATTGATAACTTATGGATAGCATAAAGACTCTAAATATTTTATAGCGGCTCTTAATGCCTTAGGACAATATTTTACAGACAAAAACCAAGATAAAAGATTTAAATACTATGTAGTTATACATGGTAAGACAAATGGTATTTTTCAGACATGGTTAGAAGTACTAGACTCTATTAAAGATTTAGAAAAACCGCTTTTCAAAGGTTTTAATGACTTCACTGAAGCATTAGACTATGCAAGAGGAATACTAGGACCAAACTACTATATCTCCCCATCACTCACACAAAACCTAGAAAAAACCCCCCAATATAACATCCAAAAAGACAACGATAAGGAGGGTGTTTGGCTAAGCTTATAAGCTGGACAAACTGGCTTATAAGCACTTTTGGCTTATGTACGCGTTTGGTAAAATTAAAAGTGCTTATAAGTTAAGTGCTTATAAGCCAAAAATAAGCCATAAGTTGGTCTCTCCCAACTTATCAAATTTCAACTTATAAGCACTTTAGGTTTGACCAAAATATTTATTATTCTATCCCTAAAATAATTCTTTTTAAACAAAACTCTTCGTATACCCAGTTCTTCAGCTGCTTATTATTAATTTCAGCACTTTTATCCAAACACGTAACTGCTTAATTTTTAAATCAGCTTCAGCACTTAAAAGTGCTTTTCAGCACCTAATGTTTATCAGCTACTCTAAATCAGCTAAGCCAAACGGGCTCAAGATAATATTCTGTGATCATTGTTCATCAATGACAGAAGCCTTCAAACGAATAAACCAGAAGAATGAAATCCTGGCCTAGGAAAAAACCAAACTTATGGAGCAAGTAAAGGTACTAGAACAGAGAGTACATGCATTAAGATTTGAATTGACACAATCTCAGACTCAAGTTATTTCTCAACAAGACACGGAGATGAGCAGTCCAAAACAGAGTTCTCCCTCTCAAGAAAAAATGGCTGAGAAGGGTGTGCATTCCCCAATGAATGCAGCAAAATCTACTGTATCGGATAATGATACAGCTAGTCCGGTTCAAACGGTGATCGGTAAAGACACATCAAATCCGTTTATGGCTGTCACTTTGCCAAAAAGTGAAGATGAAGGTTCATCAAGACGAAGACTACCTAGAACATTAACACAGGCAGAAGCATTAAAAAGAAGGGTATAATTTCTAAAATGAGAAAATAGAAAACATAATTAAACAGGCATTAGAAAATTTCTTTCAAGAACAAGACAAACATATGATTAAAAATCCCAGTCCAAGTCGTAATCCAAGTCCAGAAAGGTCTCAAAGCTCAGGGGAAGATGATAATTACGAAGATGAAAACCACCTAAATTATCAAGATGCTCAAGATCCATACGAAGATGATTCAGGAATGAGTTTTGATTCAATTGCTCTACATAATTTAGACACGTAAAAGGAAGCAAGGTTTCAGTCAAAAGCAATTAAGAGCAGCAAAGACAAAGAAAGAGCAATAATGCTGGTATCCCACTAGGCGTGCCAATGAGAAAGACAATTAAAGAAAAGAAGACGTGACATAAAGAAATAAAGGAAAGAAGATGTGCCAAAAGGCAGTGCTAGTGGTGCTACAAGACAAGCTGAATTTTTTAGTGGAAGAAAAAGTTACAAGCACTAAGGGAATCTCTGCTCAAGCCATGTGAAGATGGGGCCCAATGAAGTACCCTACAAGGGGGGACAAGAAAGATTTCTGGAAATGTTTGAAGTCCATTTTTCAAATTCGTTTCAAAAACTTGGCTATAAAAAGGAGAAGAAAGAAGAAGAGAAGTAAGATACAAGTCGAAGAAAGAACACTCTCAAGAAAACCATCCAAACACCCTCCTTCATCACCCACCATTCTCCAAACACCTTGTAATATACCTTTATAAAATATTTCCTTATGTATGCCTTAGTAGTTCCTCCTTCAAGCCTGTAAAATAAATAAATCCCTACGCTTATGTGTGTTCGTTTTTAATTCCAAAGTCCAGTAAGCTCTTTCGGGTTTTCCGAAAGGGAAATTTCTCTCCTGTAAACATGTAAGTTACTTATTTTTATCTAAATTATGTTTCTAGATATCTCCCCTATTTTTTACAGCTTTATGTTATTTTGTATAGCTATATGTTTATTATTCCTCAATTACTAGTTTGATAATAACCAGACATCACTCTTAGTATATGGTTATCCTCTCAATTTTGATGGAGTAACATGTAAATTCCTAGGAGAAAAAGGTTAAGTAAAACCCAAAAAATAACCAAGAATGGGTATATATGTGTTTAACCGTGGCCAGGGTGAGGTTAAAGAAAAAAAAGAGTTAAGAATAGATTTATTTCTTTAAAAGGTTGGGAAGAAGAGATGAACAGAGTGAAGTAAAAGAAAAAAGTAAAAGGGGTAATTTTAGTTCATAATTTAGATAATATTGTAACAATACATGTCTATAGAATAAGAGAGAGAGAGAGAGTACAGAGTAGTATTTTTACAACATAAGAGTTTAATCACAAGAAATATTTTTATTGTTAATGTCTATTAATCATAATAACTATAGTAATCCAGAAATATTTGCTAGAAGTGTTACCTCAAGTCTAGAAGAGTTTAAATTAGACGTAGAAATCGAATTTTACTCGATAATAGACTTAGCTGTACATTTTATATACCTACAACAAAATAGTAGTATTTGTTCATATATATATAGAAAACAACTGCATCTGATAATTTTAATATTATCATATCATCAATCTTACCATCTAAGAACAAGATTACAAAATTAAATAAGGCTCTGATAAATACCCCATCTTATATTAGACTATAATTATTAAAGTCTTTTATAATCTTGTTCTTAGATGGTAAGATTGATGATATGATAATATTAAAATTATCAGATGTAGTTGTTTTAAATATATATCTAAACAAATACTACTATTTTGTTGTAGGTATATAAAATGTACAACTAAGTCTATTATCGAGTAAAATCCGGTTTCTACGTCTAATTTAAACTCTTCTAGACTTGAGGTAAGGCTTCTAGAAAATATTTCTGGATTACTATAATTATTACGATTAATAGACATTAACAATAAAAATATTTTTTGTGATTAAACTCTTATGTTGTAAAAATCTTACTCGGTACTCTCTCTTATTCTATAGACCTGTATTGTTACAGTATTATCTAAATTATGAACTGAAATTACCCCTAAAAATATAGAGAGAGAGAGATTATTGACAGAATCTTAATGCAATTATTGAAATTCTCTGATCTATAGAAAAACAATGATTCACCAATAACAAAAGCAGCCATGAAGAAAATATATCAAGCTGCCAGCAACTTATCCATTATGATTTTTCACAATCAAAAAAGTCATTATGTTGAAACTACTGATCAACAGAAAGAATGAAATAGACAACAAGAAGCATCCGTCGAAATTTCATTAGTACTCAGAATTTAAATAACAGAGAAACAAAGTGTTAGTGGCTCACCTATGGAAACAGACCTCAACTTTAGGTTGACGTCCACTTGGATTGATATATGATACATTCACCTTCACTGAATGGGCATACTTTTTCAGATTCTTTAGCCTTGATAAGCCGTGGATTTGAACTCTCTCGCAAAGGACTTTAGTTCCTGGCTTAGATCCAGGAGAGTTTTCCACCACTATTCCTGGAGATATCTCAAGAGTGGTAGATTGAGATACAACTGCTGGATACAAAAAAGAAGGAAATTATAATAGGTTAATCCAGCATCTAATAATTGAAAGAAAAATCTACCATTACATGGTATAAACATGTTATAATGCCTTTTAGGAGCACATGCTTGGCTCTATGCTGTACTAACAGCTCGTCAAAAGGGAATGCCAAAAACATCATGCAACTCTTTTTCACCAAAGGATCATTCTTAGTCTCTTACCCCAAAAAAAGACAACCTCTTACCAATCAGCATCATATCCTAAGTATTGGACTTATGCAGGGGAACTACCCACTGTAAAGGAGGTGCTATCAGAAAAAACTACCAATTCTCGCTGGGTAAGCTTTCTCTCGATATCAAAATCGAGATTGAGACATCCAAGTGAACTCAACAAAAAGAGATAGGACACGATGTGCAAGTACATAACTTTAATAATAACATAAACAAAGAACAAAATAACGAGCTAGTACTAATTCACGAAGTTAGTGCATCCCGAATCAGTACTACAGATATTTGAGCACTAATAATAACAATTGAACTAAAAAGTGAGACAGAAGTTATTAGAGAAAAACCAGTCCATCTAGCTTGGAGCTCAGGAACCTCTTTCTTATTCCATATACAATGTACCGGTGTCGATAAACAGCCTAAAATTAATCAAAAAACGTATCTTTTCAATGTCCCAGTTTTGACAAGCAACAAGAAAGCCTACAAGTAATCAAAAGATGTATCTTTTTCAAAGTCCCATTTTGATAAGCGACAAAGAATCCTAAATATTAACCGAAAATGTATCTTTACCTACTTTATCTCATCGGAACTAGGGAAGACAAAATGACACTAGGTGATTTCTTCTCATCTGCCCAAACCGTGGTGGGCAAAGTTACTCGGTACCTTTGATGGTGGAAGGTAGCATATAGCCGGTAGAATTAATTGATGTGTGTGCAAGCAAGCCCGGACACCATATCTTTTTCTACTTCATCTCATCAGAAAGAATCTTCTCGAAATTCAAAAACAGTTTCAAATTGACTGTCAAACTCTAGCAACTTCAACGTCAAAACCAATAAGCCCTTATTCAAATTATTTATGCAAATAAGTGCACGCAGATTTATGTTACAAAAACTAAAATCCTAGAGCAAGAACCTTAACTCCTTAAGTGCCAAACACTCATAATCTTAAAAACTTCAAAAAAAATCCTAGCAAGTTGCTTGTGGGCGAGAAAGTAATGGAAAAAGAAAAAGAGAAAGAATGTTTTCAGAACCCTAGAATTTAAGAGAATGTTACCTAAAGACAGTTCATCGGCGTGGACTATGGAGGTCGAAGTGCGACATAATGCGAAGAGGAACCATAGAATAAGAGCAAATACTCCACGCGAAGAATTTGCTACACCCATTGCTTTTGCGATTGGGGTAAGGAACACACAACGTTTTCTTTTATGGAGGAGCAAACTGAAAATACGAAGTCATTATTTTCCGGTTTATATGAAAAGAAAATTTTGGATTGGGCTTGTCCGTGTTTTAGCGGTACGGTCTACTTAGAGGAACCTTTGGGCCATCGACAAGAGGCCCAATCTATGGCCTCATTATACTTGGACTGATGTACTAGCAGGTATAATTGGGGCATTTGCATCTATATCCGCTTTTTGTGTCACGTTTTAACTTGTGCCCGCTTTGCAGAAAAAATTACAAGCGTACCCGCTTTTTCGCATAACTTCAGCATACGGGGCTGAAGTAGCAAAGGCAATCTCGCAAAACTTTAGCATTCTAGTAGACGGGCCTGAAGTTCAGCTCTAGAGCTGAAGTTTTTGTTTTTGTAACTGGCGAAGTTTTTGTTTTGTAACTCGTGAACTTCAGCTCTAGAGTTGAAGTTTTTATTTTTGTAACTCGTGAACTTCAGCTCTAGAGCTGAAGTTTTTGTTTTGTAACTGGCGAACTTCTGCTCTAGAGCTGAAGTTTTTGTTTTGCCTTAGCTATTAATTAATAATATAGGCTGCAAACAACAGCGAACTCCAGAAATTTAACTACTAAAGGAAGCATATTCCAAACCATTGGCTTCACAGTATGTGCAGTTCAAGATAGTAGACGATTTGCGTGAAGAAAGGACGTGAAAATGAACCAACTTGCAAAAATGCAAATACACGGTTCCACTATTATCATCTAACAAATCTATCTATGCACAATCCAATCCAAAGCAGATAAAATAGGGAAAATTTCACATAAGAACAACGGAGCTCCCTACTTTTCAATTTTATAGCCTATATTTATGGCAATCATCCCATGAACTGAAGTTCCATAGCAGCACCAACAACAGTAGAAGAAAGAAGAAGAAGAAGAAGAAGAAGAAGAAGAAGAAGAAGAAGAAGAAGAAGGAGAAGGAGGGGGGGAAAGGGGGCTGAAGTTATTTAAAAAGTGAGTACAAGTTAAAAGTTTTTAAAAAAATGGGTATCGTTTAAATAGGGGCGACCAGATAGGGCGCCCCGTGCAATTTTCACTCTTCCCTTCTTCTTTTGGGAAATTACCGTAAAAATTGTGTGGGGTGGCCACTTTTTAAAGTGGTGTTTACTTTTTATCCAGCATTTTTAATGCTTAGCAATAGTAGCCACCAGTCTATTAAAATTAATATGAAAAGATTGTGTTACCCTTTCTTCTATCTCTTTCATGTTAGGGAGAAGAACTGTACCGGAAGGATTTTCTTCTTTAGTGTTTCTTGGTGCACCATTTAACGAGATGATTGCTCTTCGAGGGCTAATTCCTCTTTACTTAACTATAAATCAAAGGCTACCATTTTTTGATAACACATTAGATTGATTCATACGATGAGGTTTCTTGATGGTTGGATTGATTTTATGTTGTTGGATTTTGTGTTGTATGATTTTGATAGAGTTTTGAGGCCTCGTGGGCTTTTATGGATTGATAGCTTTTTTTGTTTGAAGGAATAATTGAATGATTATTTAGAAGCATTCAAGATTAAGAGATATAAGCAACAAAAGTGGCTTGTTGTTCCTAAACTGGATAAAGATGATCGTGAAGTATTCTTTTCTGCAATCCTAGAACAGAAAACTTTAGAAAACAAACTTTCTGAGTTTTATTATTTTTCTTTTTCTTTTGGTTGGTTAGGTTCTGTAGTTTGTTATTTTTTTAGTTGTTTCTTTTTGTTATTAGCTTTCTGTTGTGTAATTTGACATCAATCTTATATGTAAATTGTAATTATTATTATTATTATTATTATTATTATTATTATTATTATTATTATTATTATTATTATTGTGAAAAGATATAAATAATGTTTGATTTTCTGCTACGTTATGGATCCTGAACTTACAGTTCCAAGTTCAAAAGTTAAGGACATTTGGTCCTGAACTTCGAGTTCCAAGTTCAAAAGTTTTCAAGTTCAAAAGTTAAGGACACTTGATCTTGAACTTAGACTAACAAGCTCAAAAGTTAAGGATAATAGGTCCTGAACTTACAGTTACAAGTTCAAAAGTTAAGGACAATAGGTCCTGAAGTCCTGAACTTAGACTAACACTAACAAGCTCAAAAGTTAAGGACAATAGGTCCTGAACTTAGGCTAAGAAGCCAAAAAGTTAAGGACAATAGGCCCTGAACTTACAGTTACAAGTTCAAAAGTTAAGGACAGTAGGTCCTGAAGTCCTGAACTTAGACTAACAATCTCAAAAGTTAAGGACAATAGGTCCTGAACTTAGGCTAAGAAGCCCAAAAGTTAAGGAGAATATGTCCTGAACTTAGATTAACAAGCTCAAAAGTTAAAGACACGTGGTCCTAAACTCACAGTTATAAGTTCAAAAGTTAAGGACATGTAGTCCTAAAGTCTTAGAGTTAAGTTCAAAAGCTAAGAACATGTAGTCATGAAGTCCTGAAGTTAAGTTCAAAAGTTAAGGACATGAGCAGAAGGGTATTTTCGTCTGGGCAGTTAAAATTTATTAAAGCAGTGGCTAAAGACTAAAGACATTTTAAACAGTGGCTTGAAAGTACATACATATGTTATTAGTGGTTAACCGTGCACTTCTCCCGAAATTACCAGTTATGTCTGCCCATAAGTAACTTATTATAAAAATTGGCCAATTTATAAAATATTACTAATATTAACCAAATGCTATCAATATTAGCCAATTAGCTATTTGTAGTAAAAAAAAAAGGTCAATTTTTTGTTTCTTTTGAGTGGGTGTTGTTAAAATAGATTGGATACATTAAAGCGTTTGAATATCCGTTTTGGGATGATTTGGTGGAGTGTTGAGGTGGTTTGAATTGAAAATTCGAAGTAGAAGACAAACATGAAAAAAGATTATATGTGTATCACACTGAGTGTCATTTGTGTATCATATCTTATGTGTATCACACGTTTATCCATATATATTAGTGTGTGAGATACATGCGTCGTAGAAGAAATTATAACTCGATTTTAACTATAAATTTTGATACTAAACTAGTTCAAATAACCTCCAATCTTGCTCAAATTTTATATAGTACGTCATTTATATGTTTTTAACGAATTTCAACCATAGCCATTATAAAAAAATTCCTTTTTGTCAATTTTTTTGAATATTATATATCATTGGTAATGAATTTTGACTCCAAACTAATCTAACTCACCTTCAAACTTCGTCAAATTTTGTATATTGTTTCAGCTACGTGTTTTCAACGAATCGCAACAATACACATTGAAAAAAATCTTTTTTCAACTACTTATTGATAGATTCATTCATTATCACCCGAAATATGCAAGAGATAGCCCATACAATTTAGAAGGGCGACTAGGGTATAGAATTCAAACAGCGTTGGCAACTCAAAAGATAATTAGATGTATAAATACAGAGTTTTTGGCCAATATTGTCCTATATCTTTGAGCGTAAGTCTATTTTGGTCCCTCAAATATAACACTGAGCATATTTAGTCCCTTAAATATGCTAAAGTAGAGCATCTTTAGTTCCTTATTTTTGAGGGTATGTCTATTTTTAGTCCCTCAAATATAACCATGAACATATTTAGTCCCTTAAGTATGCTAAGATGGAGCACATTTAGTCTTACTGACAAAATGTATTCAAAAACTAACGGTGTTAACCAACTCTAATTCATGAAGCAAATTTTCAGCTCTGGAGCAAAACGTTTCCTTTCCTTTTATTGGATAACGCAAATTATCACTTTAATTCCTCATTTTAGATAACTTCTTCTAAAATTTTGACCTTGAAAATGTATAAAATTTGTGTATTATTTTATATATATATATATATATATATATATATATATATATATATATCATATGTAAATAATTTATGGCGTGGGCTAAAAGTGAGAATACAATCTGGTTATTCGTTTGTTTCAATATATGCCTAGAAGTGATCTTGACAACTCTATTTTTTCAAATTTTAACTTTTCTTTTTGGAAAAATCAACTAAAATTATTAAAAGTAAAAGTTTCAATGTTGAAATCTTAAATTTATCAACTCTGTACTATTAGTGGGTGTTGGTTTATAAAATATTTTTGATAAATAAATTAAAAAGACGGTGAGTGCTGAAACCAACTCAGTAATTGATCTTGGACAGATTCTGTCAGTGAGACTAAAGGTGCTCCACTTTAGCATATTTAACGGACTAAATATGCTCAGAGTTGTATTTAAGGGATCAAAATAGAACTACCCTAAAAAATAAGGGACTAAAGGTGGTCCATTTTATCCTACTTAAAGGACTAAATATACTTAGGGTTATGATTGAGGGACAAAAATAGACCTACCCTCAAAGATAAGGGATAATATTGATCAAAAACTCTATAAATACAAGAAGAAGGTTAAAAAGAAACAGTCAAATTGACAAACAAAAAAATATATATCACAACAGCCGACCTTTATTCTTTCAACCATCTGTGACAAATGGGCTACAAAATTCTTAGGAATGCAAGAATTAAAAAAAGTAACAGAAATGGGAAATAAGGGAGAGATGGGAAAGAATTATTTAGAAAAGAAAAGAGGAGACGAGAGGAAAAAGAGAAGAGGACATTCAATTTAGAGAAGAAAATACTTTTCATTCTATCTGTCATGGGCGGCTTTCCAGCCATGTCTCATGATCTCTTGGACGCGCCCCATGGCGTCCTAACAAGCCTCCCAATGCCTAGCACCACGGACGACCCTGTGGTTTTGGTTACGTTAAGTGACAAGTGCGTATGTACCTCTGTCGCCCCACCGATATCCCTCGCCAGCGCCTAACCGCAGGCAGATGTCAACAGCGCCGCGCGCAGACAACACCGCGCACGCAAACCATGAAGCCAAAAACAATGCTGCTGACAACGGGTCCGTTTCTGCCTCGTAGAAAACTAAGTAATTTTTATTGTAAATATAGAAGAATGTGTGGGCATTATCAAAATACTAAGCTCAATTTTATGTAAACGAAAAAAGGATCTAATTTACATACACTATATAATACAGTAAATAATGTTCATATTATGTGAATTTTAATCTTTGGTAGCAAATTTACGTAGGTTATATTCATGTAATAATTTCACTTATTATGAACTTGTATACCATCAAAATCGGGTTTGCCCGATTTTGCTAATTAATCGACACTAGGGGATCACATCAAGGGTCAGTCTCGTAATGGATCGGGCTATAGCACGAAGACGAGGTATCGAGTTCAAGAATCGAGGTGTCCGTGGAGACCGAGGCTAGCAGCAAATCGAGACTAAGTATGACTGACTTCGAGTGAAATGCAATAACGAAAATGCGAGATATCCGTAACCGGTTCACGGCGGGAATCTCGGAACATATCAAATCAAGGGCGGTTATTTGTACCAATCTTGGGATTTACTTCCATAGTTAGAATTGTACTATAATTAGGATTCCTTTAGTATATAAAGAGGGGTCCCCATCATTGGTAAACACCTTACGTTCACGAATATCAAAGCAATATAATTTTTCTGTCTTTGCTCATCAACTTGCTACTCTTTAACTGTTCTTACTTTGCCAAGCTCGAGGGTTCATTAGCTCGAAGATATTGATCAAACACTGATTTGTTTTGTATTATTGTCAACTTAC
This sequence comes from Nicotiana sylvestris, assembly GCF_000393655.2. NCBI lineage: Eukaryota > Viridiplantae > Streptophyta > Magnoliopsida > Solanales > Solanaceae > Nicotiana > Nicotiana sylvestris. Next base: position 142,755,266 of record NC_091058.1, read on the forward strand.
ATCATTTATCTTTACATAACAATTTGAAATTAAACTAAAAAAAAAAGTGCAACAGCGAGTATTTTAGATTAAAAAAGCAAAATCCATTTGAAGTATATAACTAATTGGATATACAGTCCAGTTTTGAAACTCTATGTTGTGCGTTTAAAATAAAAATTAATTTATTCTTCAAATTATGCTCCAATCAAACAAACTTGAAAGAGTAGTTGGCGTTTTTCGACTCTGTCGTCGTTGAATATGTTAGAACAGACATCTTTTTGGGTTTTTAATTTGCATTACACTTTTATTTTGTGAGTAATCATTGTATGACAAATTATTAGTATCTTCTTTGGAAACGAACAAAAGAGAATTCTCGTCAGATCTAGGCCAAGACAGGAACTAAGGGAAAAGCCAAAGAAGGATCAAGGTGGTCTCATGTGCTAGAAATTCCGGTAATTTCGAGACTGAACAACCCAAATAAGACAGAAATAAATTATTTTTAAATTTTAAAAAGTGTTATAAATAGTATTTTATCTATGGTGAATGTTTATATTTTAGAGAGATTTTAGGGTTTATTACTTAGTGACTAAGTTATTTTTTTCCTATAACTAGAGGGGTTCTATTCTATTGTAATTCAGCCCAACTCAATAAAAATTCTCGCTCCCTGCTTTTCTCTGCAATACTCTTCTTCTTCTCTTATTGTTTTATAACACGTTATCAACACGAGACTCCAACCAATTGAGCAAAAGCTTTGGGATACGTGCATGGTGCTAGTTGTACATAATATTGATCATAACGATTGCCAATTGTTCCATGATTCCTTCAAGAATAAATTCTGGATTCAAGGTAAGTATTTTACCTTATTTTTCTCTTTTAAATTTTTGAAATTCTATAATTTGATTTTAAATACAAGCAAAGACAATAAATTTTGATTATAACTCTAATAGAGTTTGTAAGAAATTATAACCACCCGAAGTGGTAAAAATTCTATATCTTGCCATGATTAAACTCAAGTATGACTCTAAGCATAAGAAGTGGAAACCCGTCCTATTGAATTTGCTTCATTCTCGTTACCTTAAGAGAATGTGATAACAATATGTAATAAGTTTGAAAGAAGACAAAATTATTACTGTGAAGGTATCAATGGATGTGGAAGTGGCAATTTACGAAATTATAATCGTCATTATTGTGGTATTAGAATAATAAGGATTCTAAAAATAATCCTTCAATCTGTGAAAGTAATGTTTGTCATCGATTTGACATGAAATTTTGCAAAGAACATATAGCTGATTGTGGTCCATTAATGATGTGAATGTGACAACATCTGATTTATGAATACATATTCATTCTTGGAAGAATATGAACGTGCTAGTGGTAATGAATATACTGCACTCACTTCTAGAAGGAGGTTTGAGATGAAATAAGAAAAAAATTTCATTATTATGGCATAAATGGTCACTGATCATGTGCCTGCTGTAATTGTGCCAAAATATTATGACAATGTGATTATTAAACGACAACAGTAATGCAAGAAACATATCTTGCATATAATTTGACCATGACCATAATGGTATAACTTTCTCTTTGAGAGAGATATTCACCATATGAATATTAATGAATATATGGTAGTACAAATTAATTAAGAGCTCTGAAAGAGCCAATTGTTACTATTTTGGAGAAATAAATTGATTATCAATAAGGTATCATGTTGTAGTAAGTCTCAAAGAAACTTATCGAGTTTCTAAAGTATTCGCGAAAGCGAATGGTTATATTGAGACTATAAATAAAGGAAAGATTTAATATCTTCTATTACTACAACTTGTAGAGGGGTAATATGTATATGAAAACCTACCCGCATTATTCTCCAGTTTGTACTACACAAACAAAAGAATGTGTAACGACCCGATCGGTCGTTTTGATTTCTAGATCCCCATTCTCCTAAATAAAAATCCCCATATATGCTTTTACTATTTTATGACTTATGGGGATGGTTAATTCGGGATTTGAAAGGGTTCGGGTTGAAATCAAAACACTTGGTTCCTTAGTTTGGTTCTAAAAGGCTAAGTTTGACTTCGGTCAACGTTTTGAGTAAACGACCTTGGAATCAATATTTGACGGTCCCAATAGGTTCGTATGATGATTTCAGACTTGTGCGTACATTCGGATCGAGTTTTGGATAACCGGGGATCGTTTCGGCGCCTAATAGTGAAAATTGGCTCATGGAAGATTTTAAAGTTCTTTAAATTTGGTTTGGAGTATGTTTTGGTGTTATCGAGGTTCGTTTGGGATTCCGAGCCTAGGAATAGTTTTGTATAATGATTTAAGACTTGCACGCAAAATTTAGTGTCATTCCGAGTAGTTTAAGTATGTTTCGGCGCGTTCAAAGTAAGTTGAAAGAACTTGAAGTTCATAAGTTGATTCAATTTGGTATGGGGTATGATTCTTAATTTGTTGTTTTATGGGTTCCGACGGTGCGAGCAAGTCCGTTTTATGATTTCGAATTTGTTGTATGTTTGGACAGGGCCTCGGGGGCCCCGGATACCATTCGGACGATGTGCAGAGGCCTTTTTTGGCTTTGGCTAATAAGCTAAAGCTCTCAGCTTTTGGTGCAATCGCACCTGCGGAGGGTCAGCCAGGTGTGAGCTCGCATAAGCGAGAAAAGGACCACATGAGCGACCCAATGTAGGCTTCCCAGTGACTACAGGAGCGGTCTCGCAGGTGCAATGCACACACCGCAGAAGCGTTCTCGCAGAAGCGAGGGAGCCAGCTGAGGGGAGGACCGCATCTGCGAGGCCCTTTCCGCAGATGCGGCTATGGGGTCGCAGAAGCGAAAATCGCTGGAGGCAGAATGGTTTATTTAATGCGGGACTTAGGCTATTTGGCTCATTTTCATTCATCTCTTGGGCGATTTTGGAGCTCTTGGAATGGGGTTTTCACCTAGCACTTTGAGATAAGTAATTTCTATACAATATGCGTTTAAAACATATATTATGGTAGATTTTAACATGTGAAATGGTGAAAATCATGAGTTTAGATGAAAAATATAGGTTTTGATAAAAATAGAATTTAACCACCAAAATGGTTATGAAATTTAGTGAAAATTATATATTTGAGTTTATGAGGTTATGGGTAACAACTTTCTTCGAAATTTTCGGAATCCAGGCACATGGGCCCGATAGTAAATTAGAAATCCTTCAATTTGGGTTGGGTAATCACTCTAATAGCTAGAATATGATTGATTATTTTATATAATATTTGGCTAGTTATGGATCGTTCGGCACCAAGTGGGGTTCCTTAGAGTGAATTTGTGGTCGGAAAGTGAGCTTTGAGACGAGGTAAGTTTCTTTTCTAACATTGTAAGAGGAAACTCATCTCCTTAGGTGTGTTTTGTTGTAATTTACTTGTGTGGGGAGTAAAGTATGCACAAGGTGACGAGAGTCCGTGCGTAGCTATATTCCATATAATTTACATCATGCTTTGTTGACACCGTTATTTGATAATGCTTATTAATTGACTTGAACAGAGTTGAGATTGAGGATTTCAAGATTTAAAGTTTCTAGTTTGGACTCCTTATTTTTGGAAAGAATTGAAGGATTATATAATAACTTTGAGAAATCTATGTTCACTCACGTCGCAAGTATTTCTGCGAGCGAGGTAAATTCTGCTACTCTCATAGGAGCGGGCCGTTCGGCTCGGCAGATTAATAGATGCATCTATGATTCGTGTCGTTCGACCCTCGACAGTGCACACAATTTATGTATATGTATTTTGGATTGGACCGTACGACCTCGGCATAATTCGTGCGTAATAATACTTGGAGCCCCATTTATACTTGATATCATTCCATGGGCTTGAGAGGTTAAATTGTTAAATAATGGAAATTAATTTGGGATTTACTATCAGTGAAAGACTTGTTTATTCATTGCTTACCATTGAGTTTTTATTATCATTTATATAGCCCATGCTTATTTAGAATTTCGGTATTTTATTTTTAGCCCATAGTAAGTGTCGAAGTCGACCACTCGTTACTACTTATTCGAGGTTAGACTAGATACTTACTGGGTACATGTTATTTATGTACCCACGCTACAGTTCTGCACTAACTGTGTAGGATCTGAGGCAGGTGCATCTGGTTATCATCCCGGCGCACACTCCTAATTCTCCGAAACTTTGTGGTGAGCTGCCTTCCGAGTCCGTTTTGCAGCACCTGAAGTCTTTTTTTGCATTTACTTTCTGTCTTCTTCATTTCAGACAGTAGTTTAGTATTTTTGTATATTCTACTAGTAGCTCATACACTTGTGACACCAGGTCTTGGAAATTATGCTAGTAGACACTTGATGATTTTTGATTAATTACTTCATCTTATTGCTTTTAAAATTTTCTATTTCTCATTTTATTTAAATATCGCTTCACATCTATTTAATAACTAAAAATCAGCTATTTCTAAACTGTTAAAAGAAACAATCACATGGATAGTTCACTATTGGCTTGCCTAGCGGTAACGTTGGGTGCCATCACGGCCTATAGGTGAAATTGGGTCGTGACAGAATGCCCCAATAAAGTAGAAGTTTATTGATATAAAAACTCATATCATAATAAACTTGGAGTTTATTTATAATTTCACACGTCATGGTGTAAACCTAAAGTTTATCAATATTGATAATTTATCCAGTTGGCATAATTGGTTTAAACATATTAATTTAAGTATGATGTGCAAAAATAAAAAAGAATTCACATGGGTAAATATTAAAGAACAAGAAAATTCTTTATGAATTCTCTTATGTTACTTGTTCTCATTAATTAATATGCCAACTAAAAGTGGTATTGAATCCCATGAATACTGAAAATATCAAAGGTGAATATGGGCTCATTCACCTGTCATGTATACCACATAAGATGCATATATGAGATGGTTACATGTGCGATTATTATTAACTCGCAACCTGATATTTGCGAGGTAACTTGCTCAATAATTTAATTCGGAGCATAATTTTCAGATTTTCTATTCAAGACAATTTGTCTTGATAAGTTGGTTTACATCATAGTTGAGTTAGCAAAATAATCTATTGAGTGCCTCCACTTAATAGTTAAGTTGTTTCTTATGAGAACACAATTATCTATATCTGTTTGATATAGGTTATATACCAAAGTATATTTCATTCTCCCCTCACAAGTGGTTAAGAGTCAAGAATCAAATAATTTTATCTTGTTATTATTGATGTGCGATGTACATTTTGATTAACACCATAACGCAGAAAGGTAGATTTTCCAAGTTGAGGAATCAAGTTAGTTATTCTAACATTAGGGGGAGAAAGAATAAAGAATTGAGAAAAAGTTACGTTTAATTAATTATCATTTATACATCTAGATCCTCGAATAAAATAATATGAACTTGAAGTTCATAAAAAGATAATTCATCTGCAATATATTGCGAAGCATGCCGGCCGCATTTGCTGACCCAAAGAAAGTAATTATATTATCATTGCAAATACTCCTATTAGAATAAGTCCTAGAAGGACAAAGTCTATGGTATGCTTAAAGCGTATAGACAAATCAATTTCAAATAAAATTCTTGATAAAGAAGATGAGAAAATGATCATAATAAGGAGGCACGTGATCTAGAATATCACATGACATAATACTTCATAAAATCTCAGGAGAGGTTCAGGTACCTGAAAATATAAAGGAAGAGATCTCTATGTTATGTCTTTATGAAAAAATATTGGAACCGATATAAAATGTTCGTCGACGATATCTATGATAACCTAAGTATAGATGGGGATCTTAAGTCTGTCGAATACAGACACAAAAATATTGGTCAAATGAAGGAGACACAATTTGAATAGAATTTGTTTCATATGAAAGACATATAGTTTTGAACATGTAGTTCAAACACTTGAAAGTATAAAGTCAATGGTGTGTGCAATCACTTTTATCTATCTTAGATGTCTAGCATGACATGAAAACTGGATATGCATCTAAAGTCTATTTAAATGGCTTATATGACTTAACTTATATGAAAATCTCTGAAGGATTCAAAATCGCTTAAAACATATACAATTGTTTGTTTTGAAGTACCATATCCTAAGTGCAATATATGCACATATGTATATTGCTATAACTATAAGCATGATAATGTGATGGCGAGAATACCTCTATGGAGACACTGAAAAGGTTATTCCATGACATTATATAAAGACATTACATATATACAATGATGATTTCAAGGTGTAACATATCCATTCAAGTGATAATAGGGCAGATTTGTTCATCAAATCTCTACCGATGTCAACCTTTAAGAAGCTAGTGTACAAGATTGGGATGCGGAGGCTTAACGCTGTGAATTGATGCTTTCATTAGGGGGAGTTAATATGCGTTGTACTCTTTTTTCCTTATAAGGTTTTATCCTACTGAGTTTTTCTTGCAAGGATTTTAACGAAGCAACCAAAAGGCGTATTTCTAAACATGTGTACTTTTTTTCCTTCACTAGAATTTTTTCCCACTGGGTTTTATTTTATTTAAGGTTTTAACGAGGCACATTATCTGATAAATAGACATTCAAGGGGGAGTGTTATAAATAGTATTTTATTTATGGTGAATGTCTATATTTTAGAGAGATTTTAGGGTTTGTTACTTGGTGGCTAAGTTACTTTTTTCCTATAAATAGAGAGGTTCTATTCCATTGTTATTCATCCTAAATCAATAAGAATTCTTTCTCCCTAATTTTCTCTGTAATATTCTTCTTTTTCTCTTATTGTTTTATAACAAAAACTACGTTTTTGTTATTCCAATCTATGTCTAACCTCTTGAGCAGATAGTGAATTAACCTTTTCTTTTTGAAGAGCAGGAAGAGTACATCATAAAGTGTCAATTAAAATTTAGTAAGAATATGAATTAGAATCTTGTACCTGTTACGCAACGGATTAAAATCACAATCCAGAAAAATTGCCCCTAAGTCGAACTTTGATTCTCTTGGAAAACAAAGTTTAATTTCACAAACTAAATGTCTTTCTTTTTAGTGTGTTTTGCAAAAGAAAGAAGAGAAATCTTCTCTATTAAGGAAGAAAAAGATTGATGAGAAAGGTAGAGCAAATCCTTTCTTTCTGTTCGCTCATGCCACACTTAATAGGAAGACCAAAATAAGTTATTGTAGAGAAAGAATTAACTTATATGGGAAAAACTGCTCTCAACTACACCCAAACATGTAGTAACTTCTACAAAGAAGTTATTTTATTCCCAAAACTCTATCTCTTCCTAAATGAGTTGAGTCAGCCTATATAAAGCGACCCGATATCTGAATTCATTACCAACATCTCCCACTTCGCTCATGATGGGCTGGAACTCAAACTAGTATCTTGAATAAATAACACACTTAATTCATACAGACAAGTAATTTGTGCGACCAGCGAGCATCAAGAGCTATAATATATTCCAAACCTATTAAGGTTATTTTAAAGCTCTATGTAGAAATCAAATCACATTCGAAAAGGATTCACTACTAACATGAGGATCTTATTACTCGCTATACCCCAAACATCACCCGCTACTCCAGTAGCTAGTAATTCAATCCCCTATTCTCAAAAGAGGTGAACTCGAGTTCATATTTAACTTTATATTCATAATTACATTTGATGCCCTCATGGTAAGTGTAATGGTCGACCTATGAATACAAGTTAAATTACTAAATTTTTAGTTGTCTTCCCTTTCTACTCGAATCTTTCAATTCCAAATCAACTGCTTTCCTAGACATGCACTGCATTGCCGAATCACTCATGATTATTAGTACATGCTAAAGTAGCAACACTGATTGGCACTTCAAAAGACAGTAAAATATCAAAGGGTATTCCAATAAAAGTTAATATAACTTCTTTGGGATCTCACACAATGGAGAAGCAGAGATTCATTCTTCCATTCTCTCAGTGGTAGTTAGCGCATGTGGTATGAAACACATGTTATGGTGTTCTCACCTTATATTGGCGCGTGTGTCCCATTCTTTTAATTATTCAACACCATATAGATCTTGGTCTAGACACCTTCAACTGTCTAACCCGAGTTTCTCACTTCAATAATCCTCAAATCCAACCTTTTTAAGAAACTCACATCTGGCATACAAAACAAGTCATACTTAAATGATAAAATTCGTAAGTCTGACTAGTTGTCAAGACCGACCTTTACAAGTAAATATAACCTTACATTATCCAAAGTTCTATAAGTCTCATTTCTTTATGATTCTAAACATAAGAGGTGATTACTCGTGTGAGAGAGACAATTTCGTGACTTGTTTAACACACTTTATCAACAAAAAATCATCACATGCATACGAGATATAAGCATAAATTCAAGAGTAAAATATTGATGAGTATATTATAATATTAAACTCATTTTACAATACATAAATATGTTCATATCCTTCACAGACCTAGATCCATAACATGTTTATCAAATAGGTCTCTAGATATCGCCTTTGTAAAAGGATCAGCTATCATGCTTCGTGTAGGAATGTACTATAAATTTATCTCTCCACTTGCTACCATGTCTCTCATAAAGTTATATTTGATGTCAATGTGTTTGGTCTTGTTGTAATACTTAGGATCTTTTGTGTATGCAATAGCTGCTTGACTATCACAATATAGAGTCATGGGACCCTGAGAGTTCTTTGTAATATTCAAATGCTCAAAGAATCTCTTCAACCAAAAAACTTCTTGTACTGCAGACGCATAAGCCACAAACTCAACTTCCATCATTAAAAGGATTGTACAAGTTTGTTTCTTACTTTTCCATGATATAGCCCCACCATTAAGTAAGAAAGCATAACTGGACGTTAATTTTCTATCATTCCGGTCACCAGCCCAATCAGCATCTGTATATCCTCTCAAGTATAAATCATTTCCATTATAACATAGTGACTAATCTACAGTTCCCTTCAAGTATCTGAAAATTCTCTTCACAACTTTTGTGACGACCCGACCAGTCGTTTCATGAGTTACCGCTCTGTTTCCCCCATTTCTGCTTTTTATTGTTTTGTCTATCGTTTCTATATGTGATCGGGTTGGCTGGCTTGGGTTCGGAAAGGATTTGGTAAGGTTTGAGACACTTAGTCTCTTTTGAGGAAGCTTAAGTTGGAAAAGTCAACCAGATATTGACTTACGTGTTAGAGGGCTCGGATGTGAGTTCTGATGGTTCGGTTAGCTTCGGGAGGTGATTTGGGACTTAGGAGCGTGATCGTAATAAGTTTTGGAGGTCCGAAGTAGATTTAGGCTTGAATTAGCAAAGTTGGTATTTTGGCGATTTCCGGTTGATAGGTGAGATTTTGATATAGGGGTCGGAATGGAATTTCGAGAGTTGCAATAGTTCTATTGTGTCATTTGGGATGTGTGTGCAAAATTTCAGGTCATTCATACATGGTTTGGTTGGGTTTTTGATCAAAAGCGTAATTTAGAAGATTTTGAAAACTTAGGCTTGAATTCGATGAGTTTTGGTTGATTCGATGTTGTTTGAGGCATTTTGAATATTGGTATAAGTTTGAATAAGGTTTTGGGATATGTTGGTGCTTTTGGTTGAGGGGCCTTGGGGTAATTTCGGATGGTTGACAGAGAGTTTGAGATTTTGATGAGGTTGCAGATATTTCTGCTTCTGGTATTTCCGTACCTGCAGATTGGGGACCGCAGGTGCGATTCCGCAGATGCGAGGAAGGGAGTCATAAAAGCGAAAAGGAGCTTGGGAGGCAGAAACCGCAGAAGCGGTTAGGAGGACCGCACCTGCGATGGCGCAGGTGCGGATATTGTATCGCAGATGAAAAAAATGGGAACTTAAGTGAGGACCGCAGATGCGGTGGTCTTGACCACAAATGTAGTACCGCAGAAGCGGAAATTGGCCGCAGCTGTGAAAATTCCTGGGCCAGAAGGTATAAACAGTTTCCTTTGCGATTTTTGAGCTATTTCACCATTTCTAAGTCAGCTTTGGAGCTTTTTGGACGATTTTGAAGAGGGAATTCAAGGAGACTTCATTGAGGTAAGAATTTTGGACCTAAAAATCGTTCCCATGGTATTATTTCACTGGTTTGAGCTATAATTAATGGAAATTTAGGGTTAAAATCGAGGAAATTAGGGCTTGGTATTGGAGACCTAGACTTGAGGATTTGAGAGACCATTTGTGGTCGGATTTTGATACTTTTGATATGTATGAACTCGTGGGGAGATAAGGAATCTATTGATGTAAAAATTATCGAATTTCGAGATGTGGGCCCAGGGGTTGGGTCTTGGTAATTTCGGGATTTGTGTTTTATATTGATTATTTTCGCTTGGGCTTTATTCCCTTAGCATATTTTAACGCCGTGATTCTGATTTTGGATAGATTCGACGCGAGTGGAGGTCGATTAGAGGGACAAAGGCATTGCGGCCTAGAGTTTGGAGCAGATTGAGGTGAGTAATGACTGTTAATGATGTCTTGAGGGTATGAAACCCTGGATTGCATATCGTAGTGCCATATTAAGGTGACACACATGCTAGATGACGAGCGTGGGGTCGTGCACTATTGGGATTGTAACTTAATCCATCCCGAATGACCGTTTTACCGCGTATTTGACTGAAAACTATTTGCTATCATCATGTTTTGGGCTGAATGCCATATTTGGACTTTGTGCCAACTATTTGAACCCTTAGGGGATTTTTATTGATATTTCCTCACTGTTTTGACTTTATACTTGAACTCAGTATTGCTATATTCTACTGTTTTTATAACTCAGCCATGTTTACTCTGCTTTAACACTTAAATGATATTTTGGACTGAGCACTATGTTTTACTATTGCCTGAGTGGCTATGAGATTCTAACTAAGTAAGGTCGAGGGCCTATGTTGTGAGGAAACACTGATTTTGATTATGAGGCCAAGGGCTTGAGATGTGTACACCACGAGGTGGCTTGTTGATATGAGGCCGAGAGCCTAGTGATGATGCCACGAGATGGCTTGATATTGCGCTTGGGCCGTAAGGGACCCCTTTAGGAGTCTGCACACCCCTAGTGAGCGCGAGTACCCATTTTGATATGAGAGATAACCCGAGGGGATGGTATTGTTAACATTGTGCCCGAAGGGCAATTCTTTATGTGCTTATCTGTCTTATTTGTCTGTCATTTACCTGTTTAATTGTTAATTAGGCATTTCATGAAGTTTAAACTGAACTTAGATGATTTTACACATCTTTATTGAATCACTATTCTTACCTGTTTTTCCTGCTTCATTATAGCCTGTAATGTGTCTTACGTGTTTTCATATCTCTCATTCGTTTATTTATGATTATTACTCATTGAGTTGGAGTACTCACTTTACTCCCTACACTCTGTGTGCAAATTCAGGTGCATCAGGTCCCGCTAACGAGTGTTGATCTTTCCAGCTCAGGCGGATTCAAAGATTCTCTAGGTAGTTGCCGGCATTCGCAGCCCAGAACTTCTTCCTTTATCTTATCTTCCTCTGTTTTAGACTTGTATTAGACTATGTAGAACTTTTTTGTATCATCCATATTGTAGATGCTCATGACTAGTGACACCCCGATATCGGGCTGTGTTGGTTTTTACTTCCATATTATACTATTTACTGCTTACTTTGGGATTATTTATTACGTTTTAGACTTAATTCTTATCGTTTAATTGCTTAAAACTGAAATGGGAAAGTGTCGTTTGACCTTGTCTTCATGAGAGGCGCCATCACGATCGGGTCTGGGTTTAGGATCGTGACAAGTTGGTATCAGAGCCTAGGTTACATAGGTCTCACGAGTCATGAGCAGGTTTAGTAGAGTCTCGCGGATCGGTACAGAGATGTCTGTATTTATCCTTGAGAGGCTGCAGAACCTTTAGGAAATAGTTTATATTCTTGAGATTCTTGTCGTGCGAATTTGTTGATCCGAGTACTAAACCTCTATCATTCTAGATGGTGAGGACACGTGTTACCAGTCAGGATGGAGGACCACCAGTACCACCAGCTGTGGCCACTAGAGGCCAAGGACATGGTCGCGGTAGGGGCATAGGTGTGGCCCGCACAGCCGTTAGGGCAGCACCTACAGATCCACCAGCCGCCCCAGTTCTTGATCAGGTCCCAGTTGTGGACGCTCCAACATCACCAGCTCAGGCACCAGTTGTGCCCATTGTGATTCCGGGTCTTTAGGAGGCCATTGCTTAGATTCTATCAGTTTACACTGGCCTAGCTCAAGCGGTCTCAGCTACTACAGCCGCAACTACTTCTCAGGCCGGGGAGGCAATCAGACTCTCGCCGCTCGCACACCTGAGCAGGTCGTCCAAGGACTTCAGACACCGGGGGCGCATCCAGCCCAGCCGGTTGCAGCTGCTCAAGACTATGTAGTTCCTGTCATGCCAGAGGACGAGTAGCGTAGGTTGGAAAGGTTTGGTAGACTTTAGCCTTCGACTTCAGTGGTGTAGAGGGCGAGGATGCCTAGGGTTTCTTGGATAAGTGTCAGAGGATCCTTCGTACAACGAGTATTCTGGAGACCAGCGGGGTCGCTTTCACTACTTATCAGTTTTCTGGAGCTGCCTTCACTTGGTGGGAGACTTTTGAGAGGCGTAGACCTGTTGGTGCAGCACCCCTTACCTGGCAGCAGTTCTACGTTCTCTTTCTGGAGAAGTATATGCCGTAGTCTCGCAGAGAGGAGTTGCGTAGAGAGTTTGAGTGGTTACGTCACTGAGAGATGATTGTGACCCAGTATGAGATGAGGTTCTCCAAGTTAGCTCGTCATGCTATTTGGTTGGTTCCGACAAATAGAGAGAGGATTAGGAGGTTTGTTGATGGCCTCACTTATCAACTTCATATTCTCATGACCAGGGAGAGGGTGACTGGTGCTACCTTCGAGTAGGTTGTGGACATTGCTCGTGAGATTAAGTCTATTCGTTGCCAGGAGCGAGAGGAGAGGAAGGCCAAGAGGCCTCGAGGATCTGGTAGTTATAGTGGTGCTCCTTCAAGAGGTCAGTTTTAGCACGACAGAGGCCGTCCATTCAGGCACGCTCAACCATCTCGCCCAGATTATTGTGGGGTGTCATCAGATCATGGTTCTCACAATTCTCATCAGGGCCAGTCATCACTTAGTTCCCTTCCAACTCAGAGTTCATCCCGTACTCCTTCAGTTCAGGGCTCTTCTATGCCATGTGCATCTGCTAGTCACTCTAGTGTGAGGGGTTCCCTTCAGTACCCTTCTCCAACACTTGGGAGTTGTTATGAGTATGGAGAGATGGGTCATATGTGGAGGCAGTTCCCCCATCGTCTTGCGAGTTCACCTCAGCAGAGGAATCAACCATCGGCTTCAGTGCCAGTTACTTCACCACCACCCGCCCAGCCACCTAGGGGTGGAGGTTAGTAAGCTAGGGGTTGCCCTAGAGGGGGAGGTCGATCAGGTGGCGGTCAGGACTATTTCGATGCATTTCCAGCTAGACCTGATACTATTGCTTCCGATGCTGTTATTACAGGTATTGTTTCAGTCTGCCACAGAGATGCCTCTATATTATTTGATCCCGGTTCCACCTTTTATTATGTGTCATCATACTTTGCTCGTTATTTGGGTATGCCCCATGAGTCTTTTGCTTCACATGTTCATGTATCTACCCCGGTGGGCGATACTATTGTTGTAGACCGTGTGTACCTGTCGTGTGTGGTGACTATTGGGGGTCTGGAGACCCGTGTGGATCTTTTATTATTATGTATGGTGGATTTTGATGTCATCTTGGGCATGGATTGGCTATCTCCGTGTCGTGCTATTCTGGACTGTCATGCCAAGACAATTATATTGGCTATACTGGGTGTGCCACGAATTGAGTGGCGAGGTGTGACTAATTATGTTCCCGGTAGAGTGATCTCATTCTTGAAGTATGGTTGGGAAGGGTTGTCTTTCGTATCTAGCCTTTGTGAGGGATGCCGGTGCTGAGACTCCAGTATTGATTCTATTCCAATTGTCAGGGATTTTCCCGATGTGTTTCCTGCAGACTTGCCGGGCATGCTACCGGATAGGGATATTGATTTTGGTATTGACCTGGTGCTGGGCTCTTAGCCCATTTCTATTCCGCCGTATCGTATGGCACCAGCAGAGTTGAAAGAGTTAAAGGATCAGCTTTAGGAGCTCCTTGATAAGGGGTTATTCGGCCTAGTATGTTGCCATAGGGTGCGCCAGTTCTATTTGTGAAGAAGAAGGATGACACTAAGAGGATGTGCATTGATTATAGGCAATTGAACAAAGTAACAGTTAAGAACAAGTATCCTTTGCCTCACATTGATGATTTATTTGACCAGCTTCACGGAGTGAGAGTGTTCTCCATGATTGATCTCCGTTTGGGTTATCACCAGTTGAAAATCAGGGACTCTGATATTCTTAAGACGGCTTTCAGGACCCGATATGGTCATTATGAGTTCTTGGTGATGTCTTTTGGGCTGACCAATGCTCCAGCAATGTTCATGCATTTGATGAACAGCCTGTTCCGACCTTATCTCAACTTGTTTATCATAGTCTTCATTGATGATATTCTGGTGTATTCGCGTAGTCAGGAGGAGCACGCAGAGCATTTGAGAGTTGTGTTGCAGAGATTGAGGGAGGAGAAGCTTTATGCAAAATTCTCCAAGTGTGAGTTTTGGCTTAGTTCAGTGGCTTTCTTGGGGCACGTGGTGTCCAGCGAGGGTATTCAGGTTGATCCAAAGAAGATAGAGGCGGTTCAGAGTTGGCCTAGACCGTCCTCAACCACAGAGATTCGCAGCTTTCTTGGTTTGGCAAGTTATTATCGCCGGTTTGTTCAGGGATTTCATCCATCACATCGCCCTTGACCAAGTTGACTCAGAAGGGTGATTCATTTGTATGGTCAGACGAGTGTGAGGAGAGCTTTCAGAAGCTCAAGACAGCTTTGACCACAACTCCAGTGTTAGTTTTCCCATCAGCTTCAGGTTTATATACCATGTATTGTGATGCTTCGAGAGTTGGTATTGGTTATGTATTGATGCAAAGGGTAGAGTTATTGCTTATGCTTCTCGTCAGTTGAAGCCCCATGAGAATAACTACCACGTTCATGATTTGGAGTTGGCTGCCATAGTTCACGCGTTGAAGATTTGAAGGCATTACTTATATGGTGTGTCTTGTGAGGTGTTTACTGATCATCGTATCCTCCAACACTTGTTCAAGCAGAAGGATCTTAATTTGAGGCAGCGGAGATGGTTGGAGTTGCTAAAGGATTATGATATCACTATATTGTACCATCCGAGAAAGGCTAATGCGGTGGCCGATGATTTAAGCCGAAAGGCAGTGAGTATGGGGAGTTTGGTGTATATTCTAGTTGGGGAGACACATCTTGCAGTTGATGTTCAGGCCTTGGCCAATCGGTTTGTGAGGTTAGATATTTCGGAGCCCAGTCAGGTATTGGCTTGTGTGGTTTCTCGATCTTCCTTATATGATCGCATCAGAGAGCGCCAGTATGATGATCCGCATTTGCTTGTCCTTAAGGACAGAGTTCAGCACAATGATGCCAGAGATGTGACTATTGGTGATGATAGGGGTGTTGAGGATGCAGGGCCGGATATGTGTGCCTAATGTGGATGGGCTTCAGGAGTTGATCCTGGAGGAGGCCCATAGCTCGCGGTATTCCATTCATCCGGGTGTCGCGAAGATGTATCAGGATTTGAGGCAACATTATTGGTGGAGGAGGATGAAGAAAGACATTATAGGATTCGTAGCTCGATGTCTCAATTGTCAGCAGGTGAAATATGAGCATCAAAGACCGGGTGGCTTGCTTCAGCGGAATGGATATTCCCGAGTGGAAGTGGGAGCGAATCACTATGGACTTTGTAGTTGGACTTCCACGGACTTTGAAGAAGTTCGATGCTATTTGGGTGATTGTGGATCGGCTGACCAAGTCCGCGCACTTCATTCTTGTGTGTACTACCTATTCTTCAGAGCGGTTGGCAGAGATCTATATCTGAGAGATTTTTCGTTTGCATGGTGTCCCAGTTTCCATCATTTCAGATAGGGGCACTCAGTTACTTCGCAGTTTTGGAGGTTTGTGCAGCGAGAGTTGAGTACTCAAGTTGAGTTGAGCACAACATTTCACCCTTAGACGGACGGGCAATCCGAGCGCACTATTTAGATATTGGAGGACATGTTGCGCGCTTGTGTCATTGATTTCGGAGGTTCATGGGACCAGTTTCTATCGCTTCCAGAGTTTGCTTATAACAACAGCTAGTAGTCAATTATTCAGATGGCTCCATATGAGGCTTTGTATGGGAGGGGGTGTAGATCTCCAGTTGGTTGGTTTGAGCCGAGTGAGGCTAGGCTATTGGGGACAGACTTGGTGCAGGATGCTTTGAAAAGGTAAAGGTGATTCAGGAGAGGCTTCGTACAGCGCAGTCGAGACAAAAGAGTTATGCTGATAGGAAGGTTCGAGATGTGTCCTACATGGTTAGTGAGAAGGTTCTGTTGAAGGTTTCGCCCATGAAGGGTGTCATGAGATTTGGGAAGAAAGGTAAATTGAGCCCTCGGTTCATTGGGCCTTTTGAGGTGCTTAGGAAGATTGGGGAGGTGGCTTATGAGCTTGCTTTTCCCCCCAGCTTGTCGAGTGTGCATTCAGTATTTCATGTTTCTATGCTCCAGAAGTATATTGGAGATCCATCTCATGTTTTGGATTTGAGCACGGTTCAGTTGGATGGTAATTTGACTTATGATGTGGAGCCAGCAACTATTTTAGAGCGTCAGGTTTCGGCCCATGGAGGAGGCTACCTGGGAGACCGAGCGGGAGATGTAGAGTAGATATCCTCACCTATTTGAGGCTTCAAGTATGTTTCTTGACTCGTTCGAGGATGAACATTTGTTTAAGTCGGGGAGGATATGACAACCCGGCCAGTCGTCTCATGAGTTACCGCTCCGTTTCCCCCATTTCTGCTTCTTATTGCTTTGTCTATCAGTTCTATATGTGATCGAGTTGGTTGGCTCGGGTTCAGAAAGAATTTGGTAAGGTTTGAGACACTTAGTCTCTTTTGAGGAAGCTTAAGTTGGAAAAGTCAACCGAATGTTGACTTATGTGTTAGAGGGCTCGGATGTGAGTTCCGATGGTTCGGTTAGATTGGGGAGGTGATTTGGGACATATGAGCGTGATCAGAATGAGTTTTGGAGGTCCGGAGTAGATTTAGGCTTGAATTGGCAAAGTTGGTATTTTGGCGATTTCCGGTTGATCAGTGAGATTTTGATATAGGGGTCAGAATGGAATTCCCAGAGTTGCAGTAGTTCCGTTTTGTCATTTGGGATGTGTGTGCAACATTTCAGGTCATTCGGACGTGGTTTGGTTGGGTTTTTGATCAAAAGCATAATTTAGAAGATTTTGGAATCTTACGGCTTGAATCCGATGAGTTTTGGTTGATTCGATGTTGTTTGGGGCGTTTTGAAGATTGGTATAAGTTTGAATAAGGTTTTGGGATGTGTTGGTGCTTTTGGTTGTGGTCCCAGGGGCTTCGGGTGATTTTGGATAGTTGACGGAGAGCTTGAGATTTTGACGAGGCTGCAGTTTTTTCTGCTTCTGGTATTTCCGTACCTGCGGATTGGAGACCGCAAGCGCGATGCCGTAGATATGAGGAAGGGAGTCGCAGAAGCGGAAAGGAGCTTAGGAGGCAGAAACCGCAGAAGCAGTTAGGAGGACCACACCTGCGATGGTGCAAGTACGTATATTGTATCGCAGATGCGAAAAATGGGAGCTTAAGTGAGGACCGCAGATGCAGTGGTCTTGACCGCAACTGCGGTACCGCAGAAGCGGAAATTGGCCGCAGATGTGAAAATGCCTGGGCCAGAAGGTATAAATTGTTTCCTTCGCGATTTTTGAGCTATTTCACCATTTCTTAGTTGGCTTTGGAGCTTTTTGGACGATTTTGAAGAGAGAATTCAAGGAGCTAAAACTCGTTCCCATGGAATTATTTCACAGATTTGACCTATAATTAGTGGAAATTTAGGGTTAAAATTGGGGATACCAGGACTTGGTATTGGAGACCTAGACTTGAGGATTTGAGGGACCATTTGTGATCGGCTTTTGGTACTTTTAATATGTATGAACTCGTGTGGAGATAAGGAATCTATTGATGTAAAAATTATCGAATTCTGAGACGTGGGCCCGGGGGTCGGATTTTGGTAATTTCGGGATTTGTGTTGTATATTGTATATTTTTTTGCTTGGGCTTCGTTCCTTTAGCATATTTTGATGTCGTGATTCTGATTTTGGATAGATTCGACGTGAGTGGAGGCCGATTCGAGGGGCAAAGGCATCGCGTGCTAGAGTTTGGACCAAATTAAGGTGAGTAATGATTGTAAATGATGTCCTAAGGGTATGAAACCCCGGATTGCACATCATGGTGCCATATTGAGGTGACGCACACGCTAGATGACGAGCGTGAGGTCTTGCCCTATTAGGAATTGTGACTTAATCCATCCTGAATGGCTGTTTTACCGCGTATTTTACCGCGTATTTGACTGAAAACTATTTGCTATCGTCATGTTTTGGGCTGAATACCATATTTGGGCTTCATGCAAACTATTTGAACCCTTAGTGGATTTTTATTGATATTTCCTTACTATTTTGACTTTATACTTGAACTCAGTCATGCTATATTCTACTATATTCATAACTCAGCCATGTTTACTCTGCTTTAACACTTAAATGATATTTTTAAATGATATTTTGGACTGAGCACTATGTTTTACTGTTGCCCGGGTGGCTGTGAGATTCTGACTAAGTAAGGCTGAGGGCCTATTTTGTGAGGAAACACTGATTATGATTATGAGACCGAGGGCCTAAGATATGTACGCCACGAGGTGGCTTGTTGATATGAGGTCGAGAGCCTAGTAATGATGCCACGAGATGGCTTGATATTGTGCTTGGGCTGTAAGGGGCCCCTCCAGGAGTCTGCACACCCCCAGTGAGCGCGGATACCTATTGTGATGTGAGAGATAGCCCGAGGGGCTGGTATTATTGACTTTGTGCCCGAGGGGCAATCCTTTATGTGCTTATATGTCTTATTTGTCTTTCATTTACCTGTTTAATTATTAATTAGGCATTTTATGAAGTTTAAACTGAACTTAGATGATTTTACACATATTTATTGAATCATTATTCTTACCTATTTTTACTGCTTCATTATAGCCTGTAATGTGCCTTACGTGTTTTCATATCTCTCAGTCCTTTATTTATGATTATTATTCACTGAGTTGGAGTACTTACTTTACTCCCTGCACCCCGTGTGCAGATTCAGGCGCATCAGGTCCCGCTAGCGAATGTTGATCTTTCCAGCTTAGGCGGATTCGAAGATTCTCTAGGTAGCTGCCGGCGTTCGCAGCCCAGAGCTTCTTCCTTTATCTTATCTTCCTCTGTTTTAGACTTGTATTAGACTATGTAGACCTTTCTTGTATTATCCGGATTGTAGATGCTCATGACTAGTGACACCCCAGTATCGGGCTGTGTTGGTTTTTACTTCCACATTGTACTATTCACTGCTTACTTTGGGATTATTTATTATGTTTTAGACATAATTCTTATTGTTTAATTGCTTAAAACTGAAATGGGAAAGTGTCGGTTGTCCTTGTCTTCATGAGAGGCGCCATCACGACCGGGTCCGGATTTAGGATCGTGACAGCTTTCCAATGATATCTTCCAGGATTGGATTGATACCTACTAACCAGACTTACGACATAACAAATGTTTGGGTGAGTACACATCATAGCGTATATCAAGCTCCCGATAGCACTTGAATACAGAACTCGAGACATGTATTCCTTTTCATTTTCAGTCTTGGGAGACATTTCAAGACTTAAAGTTTCACCTCTCGCTATAGGAGTATCCATGGGTTTGTAACTATTCATGTGAAAATGCTCCAAAATTTTCTTTATATAAGTTTCTTGAGATAGACTCAATAACTTTTAGGAACGATTTCTTTGGATCTTAACTCCAAGGATATAATCTACCTCACCCATATCTTTTATGTCAAATGACTTTGAAAGCCATGACTTGATAGTTTTCAAATACTCCAAATTGTTTCCAGCCAACATAATATCATCCACGTAAAGAGAAAGAATTACAAACATCCCATTGGACTTCTTCACATAAATGCAATGGTCTTCATTGATCATAGTGAAATCATACGAGATCACCTCCTTGTGAAATCTTAAATACCATTGCCTTGAAGATTGCTTTAGGCCATAAATAGATCTTTTTAACTTATAGACCTTCTTTTCTTGGCCTTTAACGATGAAGCCTACAGGTTGTTCCATGTAGATTTCTTCATTTAGTTCTCCATTGTGAAAAGATGTCTTCACATCCATTTGAGGTAATTCCAAATCCAAACGTGCAACAATAGCCAAAAGTAAGCGAATTGAGGTAAACTTCACAACTGGTGAAAATGTTTTCTCATAATATATTCCAGCTTCTTGGGTAAATCATTTTGCCACCAATCGTGCCTTGTATCTTTTTATTGACCCATCCGCTCTGCGTTTAACTTTGAGAACCCATTTGTTCCCAATGGCTTTACGTCCAAGCGGAAGGTTAACTAGATCCCAGACTTTGTTAGTTTTCATGGACGCTAATTCTTATTTCATTCCTTTCATCCACTCAGCTTTTCCAGGCTCGATAAATCCTCAGTCACAGACTTTGGCTCATCCAGTTCTGTGGGAGATATGAAAATGTAATCTTCAATCTCATAAGTACGTTTAGGTATATTTTTTCTGGTACTCTTTCATAGTTGAAATTCAGATTCGTCAGAAGGATTTTGGGATTGAGAACTCCCACTCAGATCAAGAACAAGATTTTGATCGATTTGATTATCAACTGTGTCAGAAGACACTTGCTGACTATCTGAGTTCAAAATTTCATAAAGAAGCTCTCCATTCTTTACCTCGCCCTTCTTTGGAAAATCATTTCCAGAAAATGTGACATCTCACGTTTCAATCTCAGTAATACTTCCATCCTCTAATTCACCAATGAACACATACCCTTTGGAGTGTTTTGAATATTTTATAAAGATACATTTCTTGCCTTTTGGACCTAATTTACCAAACTTTCTAAAAGAATCTTTTATATATACAGAACAACCCCAAGGCCGTAAATCATTTAAGTTTGGTTTATGACCAGTCCAAAGCTCATAAGGAGTGGAAAAAACTGATTTAGAAGGCACTTTTTCAATATGTAGGATGCAGTCAATAACGCATCTCCTCAAAAGGAGATAGGTGAATTTGTCTGCGCCATCATGGACCTTAACATGTCCAATAGTGTTTTATTCCTCCTTTCCGCTATACCATTTTGCTGAGGTGTGTAAAGAATAGTTAATTGTCTGATGATGCCCTTTTCATTACATAATTCTTCAAATTATTTGGATAGATATTCATGCCCTCTACCAGTTCTTAGGGTCTTAATCCTTTTGTCTAATTGATTCTCAACTTCATTCAAATATTTCTTAAAGCATTCAAGTACTTCAGATTTATAGAATCAAATAGACATAACCAAAGCGCGTGAAATAGTCAATGAACGTAATGAAATATAAAGCACCAAACCTAGCCCTTACATTCATTTGACTACAGATATCAGAATGAATTAATTGCAATAGAAAATCAGCTCTCTTAGCCTTTCCAGATGGTTTACGTGTAATCTTTCCGGCAAGGCAATTGTTACAAGTTGGCATTTCAATTTTAGAGAAAGAACCTAAATGTCCTTCCTTAGCCAATCTATTCATTCGATCCTGCCCTATGTGACATAATCTTGCATGCCATGTAATAACATCAACACCATTATTACTAGAATAACACGCCATAACACAACAATCAACATAATAGTTATATGTAAAAGGATTACAATCTAACACAATAAAACCATCATAACAATGTCCAAAAATATAAAGAACATTGTCTAAAGTAATTCTAAGACAATTGCGACTGAAGTTCAAATTGAAATCTAAATCTAGAAGAACAGACATAGACATTAAGTTTCCTCGAATCTCTGGAACATATAGGACGTCATGCAACATCAAATATTGGCCACCATGCATAAGTGCCTATTCCTTTGACTTCAAACTTTACATTATTGCCTATATATACATGCTTTGATCCAGGTGGAACTCGACGAAACTCTATTAACGTTTCTCTAGCATGGCTCACAACCCATCCCTTTTTTCACTGGACCCTTCCTTTTACAATTAGTATTGTTTAGCACCTGAATTTGCTACATGGCTCATTTTAAACCGATTTATTTTTCACTCGACCCCATCCATTTACTTTTTTACCACCCGCCCCACCTTTTTCCCCAACTTCTTCTCTCCACTTAAAATGGGGTTGACTGATAGCAATTCTCTTCTTCTCTGTCTCTTTTCGTTCTTTATTTTCCCTATAATTTTTAATTTAAAAATTTTGTTTTGCCATTTTTGTTTTTCAAGGTTTTGCAATAGTTGGTTAGAGTAGCTAACAATTTTTATGTTATCTATGTAAGGGGAAAAAGAGGAACAATTTATTTCAGAAATGTAAGCTTCAAGAAAGCAAAAGGAATTGCAGTAATAATTGGAAAGAAGAAGAGCACGGAAGTAAACAACTTGCACATGAACTGCAAATTGGCACAAAACTGGTATAGATTTGGATAGAAAGCAGAGGTTGGTGAACATTCTCATCCTATTTTCCACTTACGTTGAAATTGCCAGTGTCCAACTATCAATATCTGTTAATTAACGCCACCAAAACAACGATTTCGTTAAAACTCCTTCTCAATCTCATCCACAATTGGTCCAAGCACACTGTCAAAATCTTCATCCAACATATTAAACCATCCAACGACACTAGCTTGATTTATGATTTTATCGAAGCACAATTGATATATTGTATCATACATGTCTATCATCCTTGAAGGAACCCAAGAGCCACGTTTCCTTCAATTCTTGGAACAATCCACTTTGAAATGCAGCAACATCTACTTCCTTTATCCTCTTAAAATATGCACAATGCCTTGATATAGCTCCTCCAACATTGTCTTTTCCTCTTTCAAGAACTGCACGAAAGACGAGCCTAGCCATATTCTCAACTGCGATATCTCCTAATAAAGCGAGGAATAATGACATGTTATCTAGTTGTAGATGTGCCTGTATAGATTTACAACCCAACTGTTCATTATATATATGCTCCTTAATTTCTTTCACCCTTAACACTAGCTTCACGGACTTGAAACATTCTTTAGCTATTACAAGTCTGTCCTCTGTGAAATTATATATTTTCGGCAGACTACCCATGAGTTTTACAACTTTTCCCTCTTGTTGTTTGTCTTTAAGAAGCTGCAAAGACAGAATTACTTTTGTAACGATCTAACCGGTCATTTTGAGAGTATGAGCCCTGATCCCCCTATTTACTGCTTCCTCTGTTTTATTTTATGCTTATGTGACTTGCCAGGAGGATTTGTTTTTGGTTTCAGAGTGAAATGGGACACTTAGTCCCTAAATGGAAGCTTAAGTTCTAGAAATTTGACCGTAGTTAGAACTATGTGAAGACAACTCTGGAATAGAGTTTTGTCAGTTCTGTTAGCTCCGTTGGGTGATTTTGAACTTAGTAGTAGGTCTGGATTGTGATTTGAATATCCGTAGTTGAATTAGCCTTGAAATGTCGAAAGTTGGATTTTTGAAAAGTTTGATCGGGAGTGAACTTTATGATATTGGGATTGGATTCCAATTCCGGAAGTTGGAATAGGTCTGTAATGTTAATTATGACTTGTGTGCAAAATTTGGGATAAATTGGACGTGATTTGATAGGCTTTGACATTAGTTGTAGAAGTTTGAAGTTTTAAAGTTCATTAAGCTTGAATTGGGGTAAGATTTGTGTTTTTAGAGTTGTTTGACATGATTTGAGGGCTTGACTAAGTGCATATTATGTTTTAGGATTGGTTGGTATATTTGGTTGAGGTCTCGGGGGCCTCGGGTAGATTCCTAATGGTTAACGAACTAAAAAATTAGACTTTTTCTATTGCTGAAGCTTCCAGCTTCTGGTGTCTTCGCACTTGCGATGGGGTTGGCCGCAGGTGCGGACTCGCACATGCGAGTGGAGGATCTCAGAAGCGGCCTAGGACAAGTTGGCCAATGTTTGAAGGTACGACGTGAATATCGCAGAAGCAGAGCCGCTTCTGCGGAGGGATGATCGCAGAAATGGAGAATGAGCTGGAAAGGGAAGTCCGCAGAAGCCGATAATGTCCACAGAAGGATTCTTGACTTGTTTTTGATTAATTTCTACTAATCTATCGTTAATTTCATCATCTAATTGAGGATTTGGGTTGAGAAATTGGGGGGAAAAAGTGGAAGATCCTTAGGTTGAATTTTTGGATTTTAATTGAGGTTTTGGTATGGGATTTGTGTAATTTTGGTATGGGTAAACTCGTGGTTGAATGGGTGTTCATATTTTGTGATTTTACCCAATTTCGAGACGTGGGTCCGGGTTGAATTTTGAGAGATTTTCTAATTTCTTGTTAAAGTCTTGATTTCGTTAATTAGATTAGTTTCTTATAGTTATATTTTTAGTATGAAATTGCTTTTGGGTAGATTTGGGCCATTCAGAGTCGGAAAGTTGAGGGAAAGGCATTCTTATGCCTGATTGAGCTTGGTTCGAGGTAAGTGACTTGCCTAACCTTGTGTGGGGGAAATCCCCTAAGGATTTGGTACTGTTGTAACAATTTGTGATATGTGAATGTTGTGTACGCGAGGTGACGAGTGCGTACACAGGATAATTATTAAAATTCAGTTTTTACTAAATAGTAACCTGTTATATCTTAATTGTGTTATTCCAGCATGTGTAGTTATCATGTTTAGCTTAATATCACATGTCTACGTGTCTTAAATGCTTATTTGAAATATGTGCAGCATGCTTAGTTGAATTTCATGTTTTTCCTAGATTTTTGTATTTAGTCTTTAACTGTATGATTTCTTACTGTGAATGCATTGTTCCATCGGTTTCGAGCTATGTATTTACTTTGGGACTACGAGGCAATAGTTTAGGAGTTTCCCCTATTGAATATTTACTTTTGGGACTACGAGGCGGTACCTCGGGAGTTTCCCCTATTGCATATTTACTTTTAGGACTACAAGGTGGTACCTCAGGAGCTCCCCTGTTGAGTATTTACTTTTGGGACTACGAGGCGGTACGTTGAGAGCACCCCTATTCTTTATCTCTATGTGCTGTGTTGTTACCTCTCTATAATTTCTCATTATTAAATTCTCTATCTTTTCATTATATTACTATATCTTCTATATTAATTATTATATTGCAGTAGGGCCCTGACTTGACCTCGTTACTAGTTTATCGAGGTTAGGCTTGGCAATTACTAGGTACAGTTGTGGTATACTCATGCTACTCTTCTGCACATGTATTGTGTGTAGACCTAGTACCTCCTACCAACCCTGCTATTAGTAGAGAGTCGTGCGGCTGCTACAGAGACTTCAAGGTATATCTGCCAATGCCGCAAACATCGGAGTCCCTCTCTATCCTTTTATGTTGTTCTTTTTTTATTTTTCCTAGATGCTGATGTATAGAGATAGTTAGAACAATTCCTTAGAGCTTATGACTACAGAGTTCTGGGGGTTGTCTACACTCGAGTTGTTGGTTTACTTGTATATACCGAGCGACAACTTTCCCATTTTATTTATATACATACCTGTTGTTGTTAAGGTTTAGCTGTTATTTCTATTATCATTTGAGTTATTCTGAAATTGTTAGGCTTACCTAGTCTTAGAGACTAGGTGCTGCCACAACATCTTACGGAGGCAGATTTGGGTCGTGACAAGTTGATATCATAGCTCTAGGTTAATAGGTGTTATGAGTCACAAGCAGGTTTAGTAGAGTCTCGCGGATTGGTATGAAGACGTCTGTACTTATCTTTGAGAGGCTATGGAACTGTTAGGAAAATTTTGCTTCTTTGATTCCTTGTCGTTCGAAATTGTTGACTTCGGAATTCTAAGCTTCTGTCTTCTATTCTCTCATAGATGTGAGGACACATACAGCCGGATCAGATGGCCAGACACTCGAGCTCCCTGCTGGAGCCGCGAGAGACCAAGGCCAGTGTAGAGGCCAAAGACGTCCACATGGTGCAGCTAGAGCACCAACACGAGCTGCTACAGAGGAGCCACCAGTAGGTCCAGTCGGAGCACAGGCACCTGAGATGCCTGTTACTATACAAGCTTTTTAGGAGACCCTTGCATAGTTTCTGAGCATGTTCGATACTTTGGCTCAGGCAGGGTTGATCCCACTTGCTCCTGCCATATCTTTGGATGGGGGAGGAGCATATAATCCTACCACTCGCACCCCAGAGCAGCGGGTTCAGGTCGATCAGGTTCTAGAGGTCATACTAGTACTGCCGATAGCCCCAGTCTAGCCCTAGGGTAGGATAGCAGCTTCTAAAGAGGAGCAGTGCAAGCTTGAGAGGTATAAGAAATACCACCCTCCTACTTTTAGTGGCTTGGCGTCAGAGGATGCCCAGGATTTTCTTGAGGAGTGCTACTGTATCCTCCGTACTATGGGTGTAGCGGAGTTGAATGGGGTTTTTTTCACTACGTTCCAACTTAGAGGAGCGACCTATCAGTGGTGGCATGCATATGTGTTGGGTAGTCTGGCCGAGGCAGCTTCACTCACATGGACTCAGTTCTCGGATATGTTCTTGAGGGAGTATATTCCCTAGAGTCTTAGAGATGCATGGCGTGTAGAGTTTGAGCAATTGCGCTAGTGTTCTATGACCATGTTAGAGTATGTAGTTTGGTTCATTGATTTGGCTAGGCATGAACCAGCCTTGGTTGCTACTATTAGAGAGCGGGTCCGTCGATTTATCGAGGGCCTCAGCCCCAGTATCAGGCTTAGCATGGCCTGAGAGTTGGAGATGGATATTGCATACCAGCAGGTTGTGGGGATTGCTAGGAGATTAAAGGGTATGCTGATCCGGGAGAGAGAGGTAAGGGAGGCCAAGAGCTCTCGAGATTCTAGCACTTATAGTGGTACTCGTGCCCCAGCTACAACTCATCCTATTCAGGGCTATGTGAGTCGCCCTGTTCATTCAACACTTCTAGCCGCCAGTGGTATTCCGGCCTCTCCTAGCCCCAGGCTCCTTATTATGCACTGCCCGTGTCTAGTGCACCTACTGCACGGGGTGCTTTCAGCAGTCAGGCCAGCCGATTAGGCCCAAGACAGTCACAACATCCACACCCTCTGAGAGCTTGTTTTGAGTGTGGTGACACTTTCCATGTGGTGGAGGATTTCCCTAGATTTGGGAGGGGTGCACCCTCACAAACTACACAGGCACCGCGTGCTCCACTGGGTCCTCAGGCTATGGTTACAGCACCAGCTACCACTCCACCTTTTCAGCCATCTCGAGGTGAAGGTCGGGCAGGTAAAGGTCGCCCTAGATGGGGAGGCCATGGCAGATATTATGCTCTTCTTGCTCGTACGGAGGCAGTTGCATCGGACTTTGTCATTACAAGTATTGTTCCGATTTGTTGTAGAGATGCATCGGTCTTATTTGATCTAGGCTCCACTTAATCCTATCTGTCATCTTGTTTTGCTCCGTATTTGGGTGTATTCCATGATTCCTTGAGTTCTCCTATCTATGTGTCTACACTTATGAGAGATTCTATTGTTGTTGACCGTGTGTATTGGCAGTGTTTGGTTGTTCTTAGTTGTTTTGAGATTAGAGCCGACTTATTATTGCTCAATATGGTAGACTTTGATATTATTTTGGACATGGATTGGTTGTTTCCCCATTATGCTTGTAGACATGTGATTTTTGATCCTCCCCAAGATCTTTTATATATTAGCGTAAAATATTTAATTTAGGCATAATATAGATATTTCAAGTAATTTTGACTCTTTTACTTTATTTTAGTACAAGAAAACAAAAACTACAAAAAATAAGTTCATTAATATTTTGTAGTCATTTTTAATCTAAAATATATATATAAAAATAGTATCGTATTTTTATTTTTAATATAATGTTTGAAAATACAAAAAAATAGATTTGTTTAATGGTTAGTTTTGTTTTAATAATTATTTTAATAGTAGGACTAATTAATAAATGGGCGCGTATTTTTAATCTCATTCGCGGCAAAAGAATAGAGCTTGGGCAACCCATCGTTAGGCCTAATTTTGGACCTAGTCCACAATTGCCAAGCCCATAATTCCTAGGCCCATACCCCTTAACCTATAACACTACCACTAACCTAGACCTAGGTATATAAAAACAAGCTAACACTAAAGAATAAAAGAGGGGGAGAAGGTAGAAACACAAAAAAGCTGCGCAGACAATACACGGACCCATCCCCCATCGGATCATCCTCAACACACCCCTCCCCATCTTCGTCTCCTTCACACACTCTGCCCCAAGTCACCAGACTCAACCCAACTCGCCAGAGTCCCTCCATAACCGCCATAACAGACCATACTCTTCAAAGAACAAACCATCTTCAAC
The DNA here is from genome assembly GCF_000393655.2 of Nicotiana sylvestris. NCBI lineage: Eukaryota > Viridiplantae > Streptophyta > Magnoliopsida > Solanales > Solanaceae > Nicotiana > Nicotiana sylvestris. The sequence goes on from NC_091058.1 coordinate 142,783,706, forward strand.
CTCAAAACACCCCCTGAACTTCTACTTCTTCACTCTTGAACATCCTTTTAAGTAGTCAAAGCCATCAGCAAAGAACTCCATCAACCTCATATCAGTAGCACTAAACACACACATAGTCACACACTGAAGCAACAGAGGCACAAAAGCAGCAAACAAAAATCGGGACTGAACAGTGAGGCGTCCCAAAGCATTTTACAACCTTTTTCCGGCGAGTCTCGAGTTCTTTGGTTGAGTTTTGATGACTGTTTCCATTGGTTCTTTGTCGAGGTTCCGTTCGAGGTCGACGGCATTGGTTTCGCATTCCATTCACTTCGTAGATGATTTGTTGTACAAACTTCCCTTATCAATATAATCGGAAGGTTTTTTGAGAAAGAAAGCTACCATCGTCATATGCTTTGGTTTGAGAGGAGCTGTTGATTTGGCACTCTCCTTATCGTTTAAAGTAAGTTGTTTTCTGCTAAGTTTGCAATTCATGTGGCTTCATGGATCATCTACTCTTGAAGTTTGGATACAAAATAATTTTTACTTAGGTTACTGACATGTCTCGAAATGATTTAGTATAAAATGTTTGTTGTTTTCATTTTGTTTCTTAGTATGATATGAGTCAGTAATGATTTTGAATATGGAAGACACCCAATACTTTCGCAGCTTTTGACCCTTTATAACCCCAAATTATAGGAAATAAATACACCGTAGCTTGCTTTAGGCGCGATTAATAATAAATATCGTGACTACGGGTACGGTTCCCGTGACATGGTCATGATACATAAACTCGGGTGTGCATTTATATGATCCAAATCCAACTCTCAACAATGTTAGATAAAATATGTTGGGGACCGCGGGTGCATTTATGTGACGTGGTTCAAGACGTATTTTAAATAATGTTGAAGTCTTCCTAAAAAAAATAATTAAATAAAAGTGGTTATAAAGTTAAAATTGCACCATAGGCTAAAACATGTACTAAAATCAAGTAAATAGGCCGATTATAATAGTTGAGCGACCGTGTTAGAACCACGAAATCTGGGAATGCCTAACACCTTCTCCCGGGTTAACAGAATTCCTTACCCGAATTTCTGTGTTCGCGGACTGTAATATAGAGTCAATCTTTTCCTCGATTCAGGATTTAAACCAGTGACTTGGGACACCATAAAATTATCCCAAGTGGCGACTCTGAATTTTTTTAAAATAAAATAATTCCGTTCGATTGTCACTTAAATTGGAAAAACTCCCTTATACCCTTGCGGGTGTAGGTAGTGAAAAATGAGGTGTGACAATGCTATTATTGATTGTCACGCCAAGTCCGTGATACTGGCTATGCTAGGATTACCGCGGTTAGAATGGAGAGGTTCTTTAGATTATGTCCTAGCAGATTTATTTCATTTCTTAAGGCTCAACGAATGGTTGAGAAGGGATGTGACACATATCTAGATTATGTAGGAGATGTTAGTGTTGATACCCCTACCGTTGAGTTAGTTCCAGTAGTGAAGGATTATCCAAATTTATTTCCAGCGGATCTTCCGGGCATGCAGCCCAATAGGGATATCGACTTTGGTATTGATTTGTTGTCGGGCACTCAACCCATATCTATTCCTCCATATCGTATGGTTAAAAGAGTTGAAGGAAGAGTTGTATGAATTGCTTGATAAGGGCTTCATTCGGCCTAGCGTGTCACCTTGGGGTGCTCCAATCTTGTTTGTAAAGAAGAAGGATGGTTCTATGCGCATGTGCATTGATTGCCGCAAGCTGAACAAAGTTACAGTAAAGAACAAGTATCCATTGCCTCATATTGATGACCTATTTCATCAATTACACAGTGCCGGAGTGTTTTCCAAGATTGACTTGCGTTTAGGATATCATCAGTTGAAGATTCGGGAGACAGTTATCCTGAAGACTGCTTTCAAGACTCGGTATGGTCACTACGAGTTCCTTGTGATGTCATTTAGGCTTATCAACGCCCCAGCAACATTCATGCACTTGATGTACAATGTATTTTGGCCCTATCTTGACTCATTCATCATTGTGTTTATTAACGGCATTCTGGTGTACTCTCAGAGTCGGGAGGATCATGAGCAACACCCGAGGACTGTTCTCCAGACCTTGAGAGAAAAGAATTTATATGTAAAATTTTCAAAGTGTGAGTTCTAGCTAGATTCAATGGCATTTTTGGGTCACATAGTGTCGAGTGAGGGGATCAAGGTGGATCTAAAGTAGGTTGAAGTAGTGCAGAGTTGGCGCAGATCGTCCTCAGCTACGGAGATTAGAGTTTCCATGGTTTGGCGGGGTATTACCGTCGATTTGTAGAGGGTTTCTCATCTATTGTAGCACCTATGACCCTGTTGACCCAGAAGGGTGCTCCATTTAGGTGGATAGAGGAGTGTGAGGAGAGCTTTCAAAAGCTCAAGACAGCTTTGACTACAGCCCCAATATTGGTATTGCCTACAGGTTTGGGGTCTTATACGGTATATTGTGATGCGTCGCATATTGATCTCGGTGATATAGGATGGTAGGGTGATTACCTACGCTTCTACACAGCTGAAGGTGCATGAGAAAAACTATCCTATCCACGACCTTGAGTTAGCAGCTATTGTTCGTGCCTTGAAGATTTGGCGGCACTATTTGTACGGTGTCCCTTTTAAGATCTACATCGATCACCAAAGTCTGTAGCATCTATTCAAACAAAAGGATCTTAACTTGCGTCAGCAGAGGTGGTTAGAGCTGCTTAAGGACTATGATATCACTATTCTATACTATCCCGAGAAGGCCAGTGTGGTGGCTGATGCCTTGAGTCGTAGGGCGGAGAGTTTGGGCAGCTCAGCATATCTACCAGCAGTAGAGAGGCCATTGGCATTGGATGTTCAGGCCTTGACCAACCAGTTTGTTAGACTAGATAGTTCTGAGTCGAGTCAAGTTTTTGCTTATGTGGTTTCTCATTCTTCTCTTTATGATCGTATCAGGGAGCATCAGTATGATGACCCTCAGCTGTTTGTCCTTAAGGACATGGTTCAGCACGGTGATGCTAAAGAGGTTACTATTGGAGATGACAAAACATTGAGGATGCAAGGAAGGCTATGTGTGCCCAATGTCGATGGTTTGCGTGAGTTGATCCTCCAGGAGGCTCATAGTTTGCGGTACTCCATTCATCCAGGTGTCGCGAAGATGTATTAGGACTTGAGGCATCATTATTGTTGGAGGAGAATAAAGAAGGACATAGTAGAGTATGTAGCTCAGTGCCTAAACTGCCAATAGGTGAAGCATGATCATCAACGACTAGGTGGATTGCTTCAGAAGCTAGAGATTCCAGAGTGGAAATGGGAGCAAATCACTATGGATTTGGTTGTTGGGCTCCCACGGACTTAGAGGAAGTTTGATGCTGTTTGGGCGATTGTGGATAGGTTGACCAAGTTGGCTCATTTCATTCTAATGATGACCACTTATTCTTCAGAGCAGCTGGCTTGAGTTTATATCCGCGAGATTGTCAGGCTTCATGGTGTGTCGGTATCTATCATTTCTAACTGGGGTACGAGGTTTACATCGCGGTTTTGGAGGGTCGTCAAACATGAGTTAGGTACTTAGGTTGATTTGAGCACAACATTTCACTCTCAAATGGATGGGCAGTCCGAGCGCACTATTCAGATACTGGAGGATATGCTCCGTGCATGTGTGATGGAGTTTGGGGGTTCTTGGGATCAGTTCTTGCCACTTGCAGAGTTTGCCTACAATAACATTTATCAGTCGAGCCCATATGAGGCTTTGTATGGTAGATGGTGTCGGTCTCCAATGGGTTGGTCCGAGTCGGGCGAGGCTATTGGGTAGAGACTTGGTTCAGGATGCTTTGGAAAAGGTTAAGGTGATTCAGGATCAACTTCGTATAGCCCAATCCCGATAGAAGAGTTATGCTAATCGAAAGGTTCGCGATATTGCATTCCTTGCTGGGGAGCGGGTCTTCTTCTGGGTTTCACCCATAAAGGGTGTTATGAGGATCGGGAAGAAGGGCAAGCTGAGCCCAAGGTTTATTGGCCCGTTCGAGGTGTTGAGGTGAGTTGGGGAGGTTGCTTATGAGCTTGCCTTGCCTCCTAGTCTAGCAGGAGTTCATCCAGTATTCCATATTTCTATGCTCCAGAAGTATCATGGCGATCGTCTCATGTGTTGAATTTCAGCTCAGTCTAGTTGTACAAGGATTTATCTTATGTTGAGGATCCGGTGGCCATCTTGGATAGGCAGGTTTGAAAGTTGAGGTCAAAGAACATTGCTTCAGTGCAGGTTCAGTGGAGGGGTCAGCCAGTCGAGAAGGCGACTTGGGAGACCAAGCATGATATGCGCAACAGTTATCCTCATCTTTTTATCACTTTAGGTATGTCTCTATACTCGTTCGAGAACGAACAATTGTTTCAAGAGGGGAGGATATAATGACCCACCGATCATTTTGAGAGTATGAGCCCCGATCCCCCTATTTATTGCTTCCTTTGTTTCATTTTATGCTTATGTGACTTGCCGGGAGGATTTGTTTTTGGTTTTGGAGTGAAATGGGACACTTAGTCCTTAAAATGGAAGCTTAAGTTCTAGGAATTTGACCGTAATTAGAATTGTATGAAGACAACTCCGGAATGGAGTTTTGTCAGTTCCGTTAGCTCCGTTGGGTGATATTGGACTTAGGAGCGTGTCCAGATTGTGATTTGAAGGTCCATAGTTGAATTAGGCTTGAAATGGCAAAAGTTGGATTTTTAAGAAGTTTGACCGGAAGTGGACTTTTTGATATCGGGATTAGATTCCAATTCTGGAAGTTGGATTAGGTCTGTAATGTCAATTATGACTTGTTTGCAAAATTTGGGGTCAATCGAATGTTATTTGATAGGTTTCGACATCGGTTGTAGAAGTTTAAAGTTTTAAAGTTCATTAAGCTTGAATTGGGATGCGATTTGTGTTTTTAGAGTTGTTTGACGTGATTTGAGGGCTCGACTAAGTGCGTATTGTGTTTTAGGACTGGTATCAATATTTGGTGGAGGTCCTCGGGTGGATTCCGAATGGTTAATGGACTAAAAAATTGGACTTGTGCTATTGTTGAAGCCTCCAGCTTCTGGTGTCTTCGCACCTGCGGTGGGGTTGGCCGCAGGTGCAGACTCATACGTGTGAGTGGAGGATCATAGAAGAGGTCTAGGATGAGTTGGCCAGTGGTCGTAGGTGCGACATGAATACCGCAGAAACGGACATGCTCCTGCGGAGGGATGATCGTAGAAACGGAGAATGAGCTGGAAAGGGAAGTCCGCAGAAGCGTACAATGTCCGCAGAAGTGCTTGCGCAGAAGCGCTGAGAGGTCCGTAGGTGAGAGCCTTCTGGGATTAATTGTGAACCGCACCTGCAATGGTATTTTCGTAGGTGCAGAGCCGCAGATGTGGCCAAGTACTCGCAGAAGCGAAATCTCTGGGCAGAAAAAAATGCTAAATCGACGGTTTGATCTCATTTTCGTTTTGGAACTTTGAGAGCTCGGATTGAGGTGAAATTTCGAGGGTTTTTCAGAGGAAATATTTGGCTAAGGATTCTTGACTTGTTTTTGATTATAATCCACTAATCCATCGTTAACTTCATCATCTAATTGAAGATTTGGGTTGAGAAATTTGGGGGAAAAGGTGGAAGATCCTTAGGCCGGATTTTAATTGAGGTTTTGGTATCAGATGTGTATAATTTTGGGATGGATGAACTCGTGGTTGAATGAGTATTCATATTTTATGACTTTTACCCGATTCCGAGGCATGGGCCAGGGCTGACTTTTTGGAGTGATTTTCTAATTTCTTGTCAAAGTATTGATTTCATTAATTAGTTTTTTATAGTTATATTTATAGTATGAAATTGCTTTTGGCTTTTTTTTGGGCCATTCAGAGTCGGAAAGTTGAGGAAAAGGCATTCTTATTGACTGATTGAGCTTGGTTCGAGGTAAGTGACTTGCCTAACCTTGTGTGGGGGAAATCCCCTTAGGATTTGGTACTGTTGTAACAATTTGTGATATATGAATGCCGTGCACGCAAGGTGACGAGTGTGTACATGGTCTAATTGTTGAAAATCCGGTTTTTACCGAATAATAACCTGTTATATCTTAATTGAGTTATTCCAGCATGTGTAGTTATCATGTTTATCCTAATATCTCATGTCTACGTATCTTAAATGCTTGTTTGAAATATGTGCAACATGCTTAGTTGAATTTTCTATTTTTTCCTGGATTTTTTGTGTTTAGTTTTTAACTATAGGATTTTTTACTGTGAATTCGTTGTTCCATCAGTTATGAGCTGTGTATTTACTATGGGACTATGAGACGATAGCTCGGGAGTTTCCTTTGTTGCATATTTACTTTTGGGACTACAAGGTGGTACTCGGTAGTTTTCCCTATTGCATATTTACTTTTGGGACAACTAGGCGGTACCTCAGGATCTCCCCTGTTGAGTATTTACTTTTGTGACTACAAGACAGTACCTCGGGAGTGCCCTTATTGTTTATCTCTATGTGCTGTGTTGTTACCTCTCTGTAATTTCTCATTGTTAAATTCTCTGTCTTTTCATTATATTACTATATCTTCTCCCTTAATTATTATATTCCAGTAGGTCCTTGACCTAAACTCGTCACTACTCTACCAAAGTTAGGCTTGGCACTTACTGGGTACCGTTGTGGTGTACTGATAACTGGGGATTATAGTCTATTTTATACTCCTTTTTGCTTGAATTTTGGACTAAAAATGTATACAAGTAATCCTGAAAGCTTACATGTTGTGTTTGTTTGTAAGGTTTGGTAAAAAAAGTGACAAGTAGTCAAAACCAGCTCAAAAAGGAGTGAAACCTGCACAAGTACCAAGAATAAGACAAGGCACTGCTGTAACATAAAATCCACTGTAGCTGCAATAGACCCACCGCGGTCGTAGTCCATTTAGTGTGGTCCGTGGTGGAAAAGATCCGAGAGATGTAATTTTGGAATCTCAAGCACTGCGGTCCGCGATAGATTCCTCGTAGCCGCAGTAGCCTCATCGCGACCGCAATCCATTTTATGCGGTCCACAGCGAGGGGATTCAGAGAGCTGGGAGTTTGGAGGTTGGAAGCCACTGCAGTCTGCGGTCCATTTTGTGCGGTCCGCAGTGAAGCCACTGCGGCCGTGGTGCATTTTATATAGTCCGCGGTGGACAAATTCAGAGACTGAGAAATGAAGCTAAAAAGCCTCACTGCGGCCGCGGTGCATTTTCCGCGGTCCGTGGTACCTCCGCCAGGTTGTGGCTCAACCCTAGTGTGGGTATTTGATGGGTCTTTTGTTTTAAGGCTTAGATGTTTATGGGTAGTTGATATTTGGACTGATTTGTGTTTTCCATGTTGAATTAGTGGTTGCAAATACTAATTTGTGCCTTTTTGACTTGGGCTTTTCTTGAGAAAGAGAGCTTGAGTCTAGGTAAATCAGTCCAATAAGGAATTGGGGTGTATTCAAAAAATTGATAGCCCCAATTAAAGGGTTAAACCTAGAGATAATAATACCCGACTTGAGCCTATATTGCTTGCACAATTTTGACACCCAATTGGTCTTGAGAAAGTCAATTAGGGAAAAATCACTCAAGTTACCGAGAGATATAGAGTGAGTAGTTCCATGCATTGGCTATAGTGCAATCCCCAACATAACAAATTTGCCTTAGGCTTTAGAACCCGTCAACTATTCACCTAGGAGAAAGTCACTTCCCTAGAGCCTCTTTAACCATTTAGATAACCTTACAAGCATTCATACTTAGTTTAATTTCGCATCTCATTAGCATAAAATTAGAAGTAACAAATAAACAAATATGATTGGAAGTGTAATTAAGAGCACTACGCACGACTAGTTTAGATAGGAATCCAAATCCCAAACATTCTATCTACCTGTGGATTCGATCCCGACCTTCTGGGGTAAAAGCTGCATCGACTGCTCTTGCCACTTTGTAGTGGTGTAGAGTTGGACCCGATCACTTTTTGGCGCCGTTGCGGGGGAGCTAACGATTTTGGCTATCTATCTAAATAGTTTTGTGTATTGTTTTTCTTTCCTTCTATGTTACTAATTTGTGTGTGTCACCAACTCAGGTACAAAATGGCGGCAAACAACAACAACACACCTCTTGGAGATCTTCCACCGGGGGGAGGAGGTAGATGACAATATTGATGAAGAGGTACTTATAGTTCCTCAAGCTCAAAGGAGAGGCCGCCGGGCTAATGATAATGTTCCAGACCCTCCCCCACCTCCAAGAATGGCTCCTTGGGTGCTTTCAAACCAAGGATATGCTACTGCAATTGTCCCACCCCAAATCCAGGTGGGCAATTTCCAAATTACAAATATGATGGTGACTTTGTTAGAGTAGCGAGGGTATTTCATAGGGGCTCCCCATCAGAATGCTTACAAACATCTTAAGGGTTTCGTGGATACCTGTTGGGGGAGCAAACAAATAAATGTATCAGAGGATGCACTTCAGTTGAGATTATTCCCCTTTTCACTTAGAGGGAAGGCTTTGGATTGGCTTGAAAGGCTTCCCAATCATTCCATCACTACTTGGGATGAGTTGGCGGATAAATTCATTGTAAAGTTTTTCTCGCCGGGCCACATGACGACCTTGAGGGATCAAATCTTAGCTTTCAAGTAGGAGGCCAACGGACCACTGCATGAAAATATGGGAGAGATACCGGACCATGGTAAAGGAATGCCCAAATAATGATATGACTGAGGCAATGATACAACAGACTTTCTACCGGGGCTTTAATACAACAAATCAGTGCATAGTGAACCAACTCGCCGGGGGCAATTTCATGAACACACCGTATGATGGGGATAATGCAATATTGGATGAGATGACTGACACGTCCTCCACTTGGCAAAGTAGAGCCAATGTGCCACAGAGTGACCTCACGATCATTCACTTGCACAAAGAGCTCCATGATCATGTGCAGACAATATCAGAACTGACAACAACAATGGACCAGCTAGCAAAGGCACAATTACAGCAGGTTCAAGCTCCACGACAAGTAAATGCTATGGAGGGTGTCAACATGTTAGTGAACAAAAGAAGACAAAGAGGTCAACAGAACCAAGGGAGTTTGGATAAATATGACCAAGATAGTGGTGGGTTCCAAGATGATGGGTATGATGAGCAGAATGAAGAAGTGCAATATGTGAACAAATATCAGGGCCAAAGGGGCAATTCTTCCAACCAACAACAATGGAGACCCCAAGGCAATTGGGGAAATCACCATCAACAAGGGAAAAGTAATTAGGGGAAAAACAACCAAAATGCAAATTGGGGCAACCAGAACAATAATTAGAACAATCAGGGTAATTAGAGTGGCAGCAATAACAACTGGGGTGGAAACAACAATCAGGGTGGTTGGAATAATAGCAACCAAGGAAATCGGGGGGCAAGGCTTTCAAAGGCCCCCAATGTATCAATAACCGAACAATCCACCCCAATTTCCATCCCAAGGTCCTAGTTCTTCCAACAACAAAAAGGGGAGAATCAAAATGATGTTTGAACAGATGATGAAAAAGAATGCTGACTCTGATGCCTAGTTGGCATCCCACAATACTTCAATCAGAAACTTGGAGGTTCAATTAGGCCAAATCTCACAATCCTTGAATACTCGCCCTAAGGGGGATCTACCCAGTGATACAGTAGTCAACCCGAAGGGTGGGAACAATTCCGAGCATATAATGGCAGTAACTACAAGAAGTGGACGAGGCGGTGATGTGAATGCCTCCAAACAAAAAGAAATTTTGAGTGATAAAGTTGAGTTGCAAGAGGATGAGATCCCTTTGGTGGTTGAGAATGTGATTGATGAGAATGTGAATGAGGAAGTGAGGATTGATATCCAAGATGCCGAGGTGGAGACACAGAATGACGTGAACCCATTTAGGGAATACATAATAGATATGCCGGAAATGGTTGTGCCTAAAGCCAAGGCCCATTTGCCAAGGCCCGTTTGCCAAGGCCACCTCCACCTTATCCTCAAAGGCTTGCGAAGTAGAAAAATGAGAACCAGTTTAAGAAATTTATTGACATGATGAAGAGCTTATCAATTAATGTGCCTTTGGTGGAAGCTTTAGAACAAATGTTGGGGTATGCCAAATTCATGAAAGACTTGGTAACAAAGAAAAGATCCATGGATTGTGAAACTATCAAGATTACCCACTAAGTTATTGCAATAGTATACTCGATGACTCCCAAGCTAGAAGATCCTGGTGCTTTCACCATTCCTTGCACCATTGGGAATGCAAACTTTGCAAAAGCTCTATGTGATTTGGGGGCAAGTATCAACTTGATGCCTTACTCCGTTTTCAAGACTTTGGGTATTGGACAACCTAGTGTTACTTCAAAGAGGTTGCAAATAGTGGATAGGACTATGAAGAAGCTGTTTGGTATTGTAGATAATGTTCTTGTTCGGGTGGACAAGTTCATTTTGCCAGCTGATTGTGTGATCTTGGATTGTAAGGTAGATTATGAGGTTCTGATCATATTGGGAAGACCTTTCCCTACTACTAGGAAGGCCTTAGTTTATGTGGAAGCAGGGGAACACATCTTCCGGGTGGGTGATGAGAAAGTGGTCTTTCATGTGTGCAAGTTAATGAAGCAGCCCAACAGTTCTGAAGTGTGCTCTTTTGTGGATCTTGTCACAGCGGTGATAGTTGATGATACTAGTGCAATGATCAATGTGGAGGACCTTCTAGAGGCAGTATTGTTGAATCTTGATGTAAATGAGGATGAAGGCCGGGTGGAGTGTGTAAATGCTTTACATGGAATGGGCTCTTACTCTTATGAGCCACAGAAACTCTCTTTGGATCTTGAGAATAGGAAGACTCCACCAACAAAGCCCTCAATCGAGGAACCTCCCATGTTGGAGTTGAAGCCGTTGCCTCCACACCTCAGGTATGAATTCTTAGGCCCTAGTTCAACTTTGCTAGTTATTCTTTCCTCTTGTCTTACTAACATGCAGGTAGATGCCACATTGGCGGTGCTCCAAAGATGGAAGAAGGCAATTGGATGGACCTTAGCTGATATTCGGGGGATAAGCCCTGCCTTTTGTATGCACAAGATTATTCTTGAAGATGATGCAAAATCCTCCTTGGAACATCAAAGGAGGTTGAACGAGGCAATGTAAGAAGTTGTGAAAAAGGAGGTGATCAAGTGGTTGGATGCCGGGGTTGTGTACCCTATCTCTGATAGCTCTTGGACTTCACCAGTGCAATATGTGTCGAAGAAGAGCGGTATGACCGTGGTTACCAATGCGCAAAATGAGTTGATTCCTACTAGGACTGTCACCGGGTGGAGAGTGTGCATAGATTATCGCAAGTTGAATAAAGTGACCCGTAAGGATCACTTTCCATTGCCTTTTCTTGATCAGATGCTAGACAGACTTGCTGAGCTTGCCTTCTACTATTTCTTGGATGAGTATTCTGGGTACAACCAAATTTTGATTGCTCCGGAAGATCAGGAGAATACCACCTCCACTTGTCCGTATGATACCTTTGCCTTTTCTAGGATGCCATTTGGGTTGTGTAATGCACCGGCTACATTCCAGCGGTGTATGATGGCCATATTTACCGACATGGTAGAGGACATTTTGGAGGTGTTTATGGACAACTTCAGTGTTGTGGGTGACTCGTTTGATGAATATTTGCAAATTTTGATAGAGTGTTGGCCCATTGTGAAGAAACCAACCTTGTGCTTAATTGGAAAAAATGTCACTTTATGGTTGAGGAGGGCATAGTCCTTGGCCATAAAATTTCAAAGCATGGTATAGAGGTGGACAAAGCTAAAATTGAAGTGATTTCAAGGCTCCCTCCCCCTACTTCTGTCAAGGGAATTAGAAGTTTTCTTAGGCATGCGGGGTTCTATCGATGATTTATCAAGGACTTTTCGAAGGTAGTGAATCCTTTGTGCAAGTTATTGGAAAAAGATGCCAAGTTCGTATTCAATGAGGGATGTATGCAAGTCTTCAAACTTCTCAAGCACAAGTTGACAACCACTCCTATTATTACCACCTCCAATTGGAGCTTGCCTTTCGAGCTTATTTGTGATGCGAGTGATGTTGCAGTTAGGGCGGTCTTGGGTCAAAGAGTGAATAAAATATTTCATCTGGTATACTACGCGAGCGATATAATGAATGATGCTCAAGTGAACTACACGGTGACTGAATAAAGAGCTTTTGGCTATTGTGTTCGCAATGGAGAAATTTTGGCCATATCTCATGGGTGCCAAGGTCATAGTTCATACCGATCATGCCGTACTCCGGTACTTGATGACGAAGAAGGATTCTAAAGCTAGGCTGATGCGATGGGTCTTGTACTTCAAGAGTTTGATTTGGAGATTACGGACTGAAAGAGTTGTGAAAACCAAATGGCGGACCACTTGTCCCACTTGGAGGAGGAGGGGAGGCCTCGTGATGGCCTAGAGATCAATGATTCATTTTCCGATGATCAACTCCTTTCTGTGTCGGTGAATGGTATACCATGGTTTGCGGACGTTGCTAATTTCCTTGTGACTGGTATAATCCCGTGTGAGCTCTCTTCTAACCAAAGGAAGAAGCTTAAACGTGATAGTATGGACTTCTATTGGGATAAGCCGTACTTGTTCAAGATCTGCACTGACGGTGTAATCCGGAGGTGTGTCCCAGAGAAGGAGAAATTGAGTATCTTAGAGGCTTGTCATTCCTCTCCCTATGGTGGTCATCATGGCGGGGCGAGGACAGCTTCAAAGGTTCTTAGTTATGGGTTTTACTGGCCAACTTTGTACAAAGATGTAAGTGAACTTGTGAAGAGACGCAACGAATGTCAAAGAGCGGGTGGAATTTCGAAGAAAGATGAGATGCTTCTCAATACTATTCTCGAAGTTGATATTTTTGATGTGTGGGGCATTGATTTCATGGGCCCGTTTGTTAGTTTGTGTGGGAACACATACATTCTAGTGGCAGTTGACTATGTTTCAAAGTGGGTTGAGCCCATGGCTTTACCCAATAATGAGGCCCAAAGTGTTATTGCGTTTCTCAAAAGAGTATTTTTACTGGGTTTGGCACTCCTCGAGCAATCATAAGTGATGGGGGGTCTCATTTTTGCAATAGAGCTTTTGACACTTTGTTTGCAAAGTATGGTGTCAATCACAAAGTTTCTACTCATTATCACCCTCAGGCGAGTGGCCAAGTTGAAGTCTTAAATAGGGAAATCAAGAGTATATTGTCAAAGACGGTCAATGCAAATAGCACCGATTGGTCAAAGAAATTGGATGATGCTCTATGGGCTTATAAGATTGCTTACAAGACTCTGATTGGTATGTATCCGTACCGGTTGGTATTTGGGAAAGCTTTCCATCTACCGGTTGAGTTAGAGCACAAGGCCATGTGGGCTTTGAGGAAGCTGAATCTTGAATGGGATGTGGCAGCAAATCTTTGTGTGGAGCAGCTTAATGAACTTGATGAATTTCGATTTCATGCCTACTCCAGTTCGTCCTTGTATAAGGAGAAGATGAAGTACCTTCATGATAATTATGCTCGTGGCAAGGAGTTTAAAGTGGGTGATTTGGTTTTCTTGTTCAATTCTTGGATACGTCTGTTTTCGGGAAAGCTTAAGTCGAAATGGAGTGGACCTTTTGAAGTGGTGCTTGTGACTCTGTTTGGTGCACTTGACTTAAAAAACAAAAATGGGGAGGTCTTCAGAGTTAATGGGCACAAAGTCAAGCACTATCTTGGCAAGATTGATAACAGCCACGTGGTGGCACTAATCCATATAAAGTGATTTGATGGTAACCTGCATCGTGCCGTGACGTTAAATCAGGAGTTTCTTGGGAGGCAACCCATGTGTCTTTCTTTTTGTTTTTCTTTGATTTTCCTTTTAGTGTAGGATTTTCTTTTGGACTAACTGGTTGTGAGATATGTGTAGGGATGTTTTGATGCAGTGCAGGACCAAATTGGAAAAATGTTGCACTCCCTGAAGTTTGGACTGCTGTCGCAATGCATTTTTCGCGGTCACAATGGCCTTATTGCGGGGGCAAAATTTCATTGCGGTCCGCAGTGTTGAATGGTCAAAAGTGGGGGTTCTCTAAAGTTGTCACATAGGCCGCAATGCATTTTATGCAGTCCGCGGTGCCCTACCGCGACCGCGGTGCATTTTGTGTGGTCCGCGGTGAGTAGGTGTCGTGGGTCCCAGGTCCTTTTTCTATAAATAGGACCTCAGACCTTTATTTACACTTTTCGCTCATTTGCTCTCTAAATAGAAAAACTATTGTTCATCATGTCCTCTTTGCACAAATTTAATCACTGATTCTCATCATCTGTACTGCATCTCATCTCTGGTACTTTAAATCATTCCCTATTCTTTAATCGTGTTTTATTTTCTTTTAATTTGTTAGTTCTACTTCTTTTTCTTCCCTTTTCTTTCAATTTTTAGCTTAGGGTTGCATAATTTTTAGATTAGGATTAATTAGTTAAAAATAATGATTGACTACCTAGTGGGTTAATAATATGTGGATTAAGGCTAAAAATGAGAAATTTTTTGAAACCCTAGGGTGGTGTGCTGAGTATGGCTTACTGCGGTCCACGATGGATTTTCGCGGTCCGTGGTGCCTCTTTGCTGTCCGCGATGCTATTTTATGCGGGCAGAATGGGTAAAACTTCAGAGAGCAGAATGTTAAGGACAACAGCCACGATTAATTTTTTGCGGTCCGTGGTGCCTTACTGCGGCCGCACAACATTTTTTGCGGTTCGCGGTGCATAAAAAGTAGTGCGGTCCGCGGTGGTACCTTTGCAGCCGCACTGCTTTTTATGCGGTGTGCAGTCAGCTGTTTTTAATCATATTCTTCACTGTTTCTCCTGGTACTGTGATACTAACAAACACTAAATGAATTCTCCTTACAGACAATGGTTAAATCACGAGGCGGAGGTGAAAAACAGAAAGGCAAAGGTGATTCCTCCCAGGGTAGGGGACGAGGTATGATCAAATTGACCCCCCCCAAGTCCGGAAGGCAATTGGGGACACTAGAAAGTCAATAAAGGCTACAGATAGAGCTACTTCCCATTCAGAGGGAAGTGAGTATTTGCCCTCCCGGGAGGCATCTGACTCTGATTCAGTGCCAGAGATGTTCCTGACTGGCAGGAGAGGCATAGATTAAGAGATGTGCCCACACCTCCAGGCTCTCCTACTACTCAAGCTTTAGTTCAAATTTCTTCTGAGTCGTCTGAGGGCTCAGCAGAGAGTAGTGATAGTGCAATATCAGCTTCAACACCCGGGGAGGATCCCATTGCTGAAGAAGGAGGGGGTGTGCCCCAAACCGGGGGGGGGGTAGAGAGAACTAGAAACCCGAAGGCTTGGCAGGATAGATTTGTTAGTGAGATAGCATACCACAAGTTCCGAAAGTGGTGGCCCGAGAGGAAATTGATACTTGAGCGGAATTCATTGAGAAGGACCTTTTGCATCACAACCCTAATGTGAAGAGGCAATTCAGAGAGAGACCGGGCTGGGAATACTTTTCAATCACAGTCGAGGAGGTAAATGAGCACTTAGTCAAGGAGTTCTACGCTAATGCTCCCCACATCAAAAAGGGCACTAAAGTGACTAAGGAAGATAAATCATTGTACTTAGAAAAGGTAGCACTGGATGAGGTGGCCCGTCCGTGGTTGGCAGAATACCTGGCACTCCCGTGTACCACCCCAGCATGGTTGACATCAGGAGTCCTAATTTTGAGGAGAACTTTAAACTTAGAGGCAAAGGGGTGGGAGACTTTCGATGCAGTAGGCTGGACCCCACTACTTATGAGAACTCTCTACCTATCGCCCGGGCAATATTGGTGGCTTATATCATGGCGGGATACCCGATCAACATCGGGAATGTTATGTCTAAGGTGATCACGAGGGTGGTAAATGAAGGTGATAGATCCTACCTCTTCCCAAATTTCCTGACAATGTACTTTGAGGACCAAGATGTGGAGAAAAGAAAGTTTGATGTGAAGGTGAAGCCAAAGGTGCCTTTCTCCTGGTACAGCCTCAAGGGTGATGACAACCCCAAAGACAAATATCCTAAAGGCAAAGCCACTGTTTCTACTGGCTAGTCTGAAGAGCTAGTAGTAGTAGTAGCTTCTTCTCAGCCTCCCTCAGCTACACCAAACATTGCCCTAGGACCCTCTACTGCCACTGCTCCAGATATTCCCTCATCCTCAGCTTACCCTTGACTGCCCACCGTTTGAGCCAAACCCTTGCCAATATCAACAACTGGATGCAGGCATCTACTTCTAAGTTGTCTGTGCTTTCTAGCTCGGTGGCATCCCAGTCCGTACCCCCACAACCACAGATTCCAGCCTTAGTGGAGGAGACTCTCAAGGAGCTTCTGGACAACCAGAAGAAGCTCCTGGAGAACCAACAGTTGATATTGGAGGCTGTAGGTACTCATGGGAAAGCATTGAAGGAGCTGACAAAGGAAACAAAGAAGTTGAGAAAGACTCGAGCATTAAAGGAGTCTGTGAAGGAGCTGAGAGTAGAAGTGGAGAAGATTAAGGCTGCTGACCATCTACCATTGGACCTACTATTGCATGAGCAGCCTCCAGCATCTCAGACTGAGCCGGAGCAGGAGATGAGGAGGGCACCAAAGAGGAGGAGAGTGATCCCACAGACCGATGATGCAGTGATAGAGTTGGAAGACCCACATGGAGGTTCCTCTAGCCAGCCTTAGGTCTCAGAGCAGCCACAGGTCCCAGTACAGGCACATGTTACAGAGGTCGAGTCATAGGTTCCCGAGCAGTCCTAGGACCCAGGGACCCAGGCTCATGATGCCATGCAAACCCAGGACTAATAGGGAGTTTTTTTTACTCTCTATCTTTTCTTGAGCTATTTTTGGTTAGTTAGAATTGATGACAATGCTAGCTTTCATTTGAGGGGGTAGCCCTATTTTGATGATATTAGGTTGTAAATATGATACTATGTTCGTTTTATTATGCTTTTTCACCTTTGGTATGTATATAATTTTACCAGTTTATTTCACTTTTCGTACTTTGCAACCTTGGTCTGTATATAAAGTTACTTTCTGATGTATATATTCATTCCTTTTATGTATATTCTTCTAAATCCCCTATTATACATATTCATTTTACTTTCCGCATTTTCTTTCATAGCTTCTTACTTCATTTTCGTAGCTTCTTATTTTGAGGTTTGCATGCAATAAGCCTTTTGTTTTCTTAATGCCATGGTTCTTTCCAAAGGTGGAATTTGTGTGAATCGGGTGGCTTTTCCTGATGATGGATGGCATGGCAACCTTCTTAAGGGTTTGAGTCTGTTTTCTTTTTGTTTTTGTATAAATAGTAGCTAATGATTAATAGTGTCTCAAGCAAAGCTTCACTTGGGCCTAACACATTTGCCTTTGATCTTATGGTAAAAAATAAATTGGTGTGTATATGATGGTGACAGTTGTGACCTTGAGATTCTTGTGTTGGCCGATAATCATCAAGTGATTTTTCGGGACCATTTGTGTTGCTCAAATCTTATCTAAGGTTGTTGTGCGCACCCGACTCTGTCTCTTTAGCAATCCTATAGCTTGTGTGGTGAGAATTTGAATTGCAAGTCCAAGTCCCATGCCATTAGTCTAGAACTTGCCCTGAATGTTTGTCTAGGCGAAATCTTAAGTGTAGTTTGACTAGAGAAGTGATTATAGGCTCTCCTTGATCCGAACGACATCTTGAAAACATCCATAGCCTACCAATGATAATATCCCTAGTCAATCCTTTTGAGCCATAATCCTTTTTAGTTCAAACACTATGATACAAGCCTTTACCCGTTCTAATAAGTCCCTCTCTTGGCACCCGATCTTCCCTTAGCACAAGGCAAACGAATAAGTTTGGGGGGAGAGACGAGGAATGCAACAAAGTGGTAAAAGGTACAAAATGAGAAAAGAAAATGCACAAAGAAAAAGAAAGAAAATCAAAAAGTCAAAAAGAATGAACAATGTAGAAGAAAAATTCAATAAAAGTAAAGAGATGAAAGGTGTGGAAAGTTTAGAAAGGAGAAAAAGGTTTGAAATGAACAAGAAAAAGTGAAAGTAAAGATATGAAAGGTGTGTAAAGTTTAGAAAGGAGAAAAAAGTTTGAAATGAACAAGAAAAAGTGACAGTGTGTCTCTCTAACCCCTAAGAAAGAAGTAAATGACTGAAAAAGTCAAGAGAACGTGTGCCAAAATGAAGAAATGAAGTGCTTAAGGGAAGATGAAACCTACTTAGACCAAATATTTCCTACCCTGAACCAAAAGCCTTCACTATATCTCCACAAAAGCCGTATATGATCTTGAGCTGAATGAAGCTTACATTAGTGGTGACTCACATAAGGGGCAAGCTTATGGTACTTAGAGCCAGACTTGTGACCTTTCTTTGAGAGAGATGACTGTGTTTTCCACAATCCTCGTTCTGAGTGCTACAACCTAAAAGTGAGGTTTGCTTATGGAGAGTTGAGGAGTATGAGTTTGGGTTCCACAATGACCAAAGTAGTAGAAAGAGTTTCCTTGATGAGTTGAGTCAACTCTTGATGCTCTTGTGTCGCACTAAAACAATGGTGCTTAAAAGGTTGAATGTTGTTAATGATTCATTTGATTTGAGGGCAATTGTTAGTCCCAATTGATGCTAGATGAGGTCACTTTAGGTCAGCTGAATTTTCTTGGTTTTATTCTTAAGGAGGTGAGAATTACTTTGTTTGCTTGAGGACAAGCAAAAACTTAAGTTTGAGGGAGTTAATAACTAGGGATTTTAGTCTATTTTATACTCCTTTTTGCTTGAGTTTTGGACTAAAAATATATACAAGTAATTCCGAAAGCTTACATGTTGTGCTTGTTTATAGGGTTTGGTCAAAAAAGTGATAAGTAGTCAAAACCAGCTCAAAAAGGAGTGAAACCTGCACAAGTACCAAGAACAAGTCAAGGCACTGCTGTAGCATAAAATCCACTGCAGCTGTAACAGACTCACCGTGGCCGCAGTCTATTTAGTGTGGTCCGCAATAGAAAAGATCAGAGAGATGCAATTTTGGAAGCTCAAGCACCGTGGTCCGCGATAGATTCTTCGCGGCCGCAGTAGCCTCATCGCTGCCGAAATCCATTTTATGCGGTCCGCGAAGAGGGGATTCAGAGAGCTGGGAGTTTGGAGGTTGGAAGCCATTTTGTGCGGTCTGCAGTGAAACCACTACGGCCACGGTGCATTTTATGCGATTCGGTGTCCAGATTCAGAGACTGAGAAATGAAGCTAAAAAGCCTCATTGCGGCCGCAGTGCATTTTCCGCGGTCCGCGGTACCTCTGTTAGGGGTATTTTTATCCAAAAAATTTAGCCTTGTATAAATACCTCTTTTTCATATTTTTAGGGTATCTTTATTTTAGCAGAGCACGTGAACGACAGTTTTAGTCCATTTTGAGTAACTTGTAGCTAGTTTAACACTAAATCTTCAATTCTTAGTTTGTAATCATATTATATGGGTTATTCTTCATCTAAATATCTGATTGTTTTCATCATTATGAGTAGCTAGACCCATTAGCTAGGGTTGTGGCTCAACCCTAGTGTGGGTATTTGATGGGTCTTTTGTTTTAAGGCTTAGATGTTTATGGGTAGTTGATATTTGGACTGATTTGTGTTTTTCATGTTGAATTAGTGGTTGCAAACACTAATTTGTACCTTTTTCACTTGGGCTTTTCTTGAGAAAGAGAGCTTGAATCTAGGAAAATCAATCCAATAAGGAATTGGGGTGTATTCAAGAAATTGATAGCCCCAATTAAAGGGTTAAACTTAGAGATAATAATACCCGACTTGAGCCTATATTGCTTGCACAATTTTGACACTCAATTGGTCTTGAGAAAGTCAATTAGGGCAAATTCACTCAAGCTACCTAGAGGTATAGAGCGAGTAGTTCCGTGCATTGGCTATATCGCAATCCCCAACATAACAACTTTGCCTTAGGCTTTAGAATCCGTCAAGAAGTCACCTAGGAGAAAGTCACTTCCCTAGTGCCTCTTTAACCATTTAGAAAACCTTACAAGCATTCATACTTAGTTTAATTTCGCATCTCATTAGCATAAAATTAGAAGTAACAAACAAACAAATATGATTGGGAGTGTAATTAAGAGCACTACGCACTGCTAGTTTAGATAGGAATCCAAATCCCAAACATTCTAGCTCCCTGTGGATTCGATCCTGACCTTCTCGGGTAAAAGCTGCATCGATCGCTCTTGCCACTTTGTAGTGGTGTAGGGTTCGTCCCAATCATGTACTCATGCTACTCTTCTGCATATATTTTGTGTACAGACCCAGGTACCTCCTATCAGTCCCGCTATTAGTAAAGAGTCATGTTGCTGCTACAGAGACTTTAAGGTATATCTACCAGCGTCCGCAGACCTCGGAGTCCCCCTCTATCTTTTATGTTGTTCTTTCTTTAACCTAGATGCTGATGTATAGAGACAGTTAAAACAATTCCTTAGAGCTTGTGATTTGTGACTATCGGGTTTTAGGGGGTTGTCTATACTCGAGTTGTTGGTTTACTTGTATATGCCGGGCGATAGTTTTTCCATTTTATTTATATACATACCTGTTGTTGTTAAGGTTTAATCGTTATTTCTGTTATCATTTGAGTTATTATGAAATTGTTACGCTTACCTAGTCTTAGAGACTAGGTGCTGTCATAATATTTTACGGAGGGAGATTTGGGTCGTGACAACTTTATATAAGAAACATGACAATAGTTTTTGTTGATACGATCAGTAGTTTCTTTTGTGGTGCTACATCTCCAAAGATAATAGCTCATACAGGTTTGGTTATGCTATCCACAAGAATTCTCTAATCTTAGATTAATACGCTTGTGTAATTTTCAATCAACTTCTTTTTTTTATGACTATTATTTCCTAGAAGAAAAACTTCTTGTGTAATCTTTTCTAAATATGCATATTATGATCTTCCTTATATAAATAAAAGTGAGGAAGCATGCAATGAATTGGAAGAAAGGTATAGAATACCTATTTCTACTATGTATTTTTCATACTCCGCAATCTTTTTAGCATTGTCCTTATGTTGCTTTTCATAGACATTGATCAAATTTTGGTGTGATTGTTCCTCCTCCTCAAGCTCCTTTACAAGGTTTGCTTGTTGGATATTTTCACTTTTTAGTCGATCTTCTTCTTCCATCCGATGGCCGCTCAACGAATTTAGTGGCCTAAAGCTGAATTTTAATAAGAATCTAAATTTTATACACATGTACAAGTATATGCAAAAACTTTGATGTTGTCTTTTTTTCCTTCCGTGCTTATTTATACAATAGTATTCTTACAAGATATATGACTTTTAGCTTCATTTAGTAATATTATTATTGTTATTTATATTACCAAGGGTTAATTCAAGTTAATAAACTGTTAGCCATATGTTTGCAATACATTATCTTGGATCTTGTTGTAAAAACCTTTATTTGCTGATATGAAAATTTGAGTAGTTTAATTCAAAGGTCTAGAATATTTCGTATGTTAAAAAGTAGATATTCATTATTTTTTTAATACTTTTCTTACACTGATTTTATAACTTTTTCTACAAAGTTCAATATTGTCTAAGTCAAAATATTATTGCGTATTTTACCATTAATACTTTTTGGTGTCTCAAAATTTTTGGGGCCTAAAGCAAAGGATTTACTTGCCTCACCCTTGAGCCGCCCATGCTTCCATCAGTAGATATGTGACCAGATATCTGCATATAAAAAAAAATGGAAAAGAGACCAAATTACATAAAAATTATGCTACCATGTGAAAGCTGGCGTTAAAAAACCTTAATCGATAGACAAATCCAAACTTAGGAATTATAAATGCAAGAAAGGAGGTCATTCGAGTTAACTACAATGAAGGGTATTTTCACCCGAAACTGTTGTTGTTCAGAGTCAGATAAATTAATATATAACATATCTAAAAAACAGAGGAAGTTACAAGATAGATGCATAGCCAACAAGCAGTAGTGTTAATTTTTACTAAATTTTTTTATGCTAAAAAGAGAAAAAAATCTCTGAAATTATGAAGTTTCGAACATAATATTAGTCAGTGGGAAATCAGTAGATGCATGTTATAAAACGCCACATTGCAATAGAATCAAATGCAAATCAAAGTCTAAGCAATCTACAGTCAAATGTTGTCCAATCCAAAAACTCATAGCAGTAATAAGCTTTCGAATCGAAGCAAAGTATGAAGGGACAGAGAAGTTGCTGCATAGAATTACCATTGATGCATAGTAGGACTTGTATTTTCCGAGTGGATTTCCTTGCTACTTTACCATGCATTATCAACATGTGCATTGACCTTCCTTCTAGGGAATGAGCACATAGTGCTAATACCACATATTGAAGTTATGTCAAATGAAAAGGCATGAATACAATAATTTTCCCTGTAAAAAGAACACACTGCTAGTGAAAAAATGACCATCAAGTTCTTTTCCATAAGAATTTAAACTGGATGATCGAGAATGTTGCGTCCCTCTCCAGAAAATTGATCAAATATAATTGTAGCCATTTAAACTTTGTCCTCCCTCCTTCGAAAACCCTCCAGTCCTCCTATCAAAATCCCTTGCGACCATTACCCTTAGATATGGACATAGCAATTTATCACTATTCACTATTCTTCTTCTTTGAGTATCCAAACCACCAAAGCCATGAGCCTCTATAGGAGCAAAGTCCAGTGCATAGTTAGCTAAGTGGTCCGCTAGCTTATTCCCTTCTCTCATAATATGTGAGATCTTCACTTCACATGTTGCCATTAGTTCTTTAATGTCTTCAACATGTCCTATCAGATTCCATGAACAACTCCACCTTCCCTCTATCACATTCTTTAGTAACACAGAGTCCATTTGCAACAAAATATGTGTATAGTTAATAGTTACACAATATCTTAACGCCTCCAAAATCGCCATTTCTTCTGCCGCAGTGTTGCTATTCTCCTGTATCTCCCTAACACATGCGAAAATTACATCACCTTCTTCATTCCTCAAGATGAAACCTATTGCACTCCTTCCAGGATTCCCCCTCGATGCACCATTCGTATTAACTTTTATCCAGCCTGGACAAGGCAATTCTCATAACACCTTGGTAACCTTCAGTTTTGGAGTATATACCTTCATCATGTTAAGCAAACCATTCCATTTATGCAGCACATTTTGGAGACTTGGCTTCCTAAACTTCACTAGAGCTTGAAGAGTAGATGATACCTGGTAGATTACCCTTCTAATGGACACTGCTTCCCCGTGTTTGTAATTGTTCCTCCTCTTCCATAATTCACGAACAATGATGGATGGTAACACTTGAAGGATTGGTTGCAACCTAGGTATTACATGTGCTATCCAACACTTCACTATCGCCTGATGAAATGTTAAATACTCCAAATCTTTACCTTCACATGATAGAAAATACTTCCATACCCTCTTAGCTGCATATGATGACAAGAACACATGAGACATTGATTCTTCCTTCGGATTCAAACAACACCAACATCTCGAAGCCATTAAGTACCCTAACCTCCTCAAGAAGTCATCGAGAGGTAGCTTATTTTCCCATACCTTTCACATAAAGAAAGCTATCTTAAATGGCAAACCTTTTACCCAAATCAACTTGTAAGCATTGTAAGGTTCTTTTCTCCTTCTCAAATATCCCCAAGCAGACTTTACAGTGAAGTTTCCTCTTGGTTCAAGCGTCTAGAATGGTTGATCAAGCACATTACAAGCAACAGGAGGTTTTATATTTTCCAGAATGTGGTTAGCAAAGTCTTCAGGCAGCCACTCCCTAATTTTATTAATATCCCAGCCATCCTCTAATACCACTTCATTTATGTTTTGTACTAATTCATCACAGAAAAGATCTGGAGGTGTGCTAAAATATAAAGCTCCTAATCTTGTCCAATTTTCAAACCAAAACAGTGATGATCCCATTTTTGGATGCCATAATATTTAATTCTTAACAAAGTCCATACATTCAAGCATTTTTCGCCACACATGTGATCCATCTCTCTAGGGAACTACCATTGCATTCAACTTTTTACAATACTTTTGGCTCATGAAAGAACTCCAAAGTGTAGGTTTAGTTCTAAAATTCCACTAAAGCTTACGAAATAAAACTTTCGAAACATCATGTAGTAATCTAAAACCCACCCCTGATTCTTCATAAGGCAAGCATGGAGTATCCCAAGAAGCCCAATGCCTTTTCCTTCCATCGGTCGAGTTGCTCTAGAAAAACCTAGCAAAGAGCTTGTGCAATTTATTGATCACAAAGGCAGGGGGATTCACTGCATAAAGTAGGTGAATGGGCATGCTTTGCAACACATATGATATCAACACTGTCCTACATCCAATGGACAAAAGCTTTCCCTTCCAAGGTTGTAATTTATCAAGAACCATATTTATAAGTCCTTGATAGTAGTTCATCTTTCTTCTTGCATAAAAAATTGGACATCCCAAATAAGTGAATGGGAAATCTTGCCTCTCAATTCTTATGATCCTTTCAACCTTCCTTACTACATCTTCATTAGTCAAATGATGCATCTACAATGTAGATTAAGCCTTATTTATGAGCTGCCCGGATGCTACTTCATATGCTACCAAAACTTCCATAATCAATTGAAGTGAAGTTGCATCTGATAGAGAAAATATAATAGTGTCATATGTATATGCCAAATGATTGATCTTGGGACTCCATTTAAACCAAACCCACAAAAGTAGAGATTCAAATGAAGAGCATTTAATCCCCTAGACAAGGCCTCAGCTGCTAGGATAAAGAGTGTAGGTGACAAAGGATCACCTTGCTTGACACCTCTATTAGACTTGAAAAATCCATGAGGTTGCCCATTGACAAGCAAAAAATACCAATTATTGGAGATCATTCCAAACATTAATCCAACGAATCTCTCACTAAAACCCATTTTTCTCAACACCTTGGTTAGAAACAACCAAGACAACCTATCATACGCCTTTGTCATATCAAGTTTGATCACCACATTAGGACCTACCTTGGTTCTCAACCTTATGTCAGTGATTATTTCTTGTGTTAATAAAATATTCTAAACAATGCTTCTTCCTTGTTACAAATCCTGCTTGCTCATCCGAAATAAGATTAGGAAGAAATTCAACTAACCTTTCATGAATGAATCTAGAGAACACCTTGTTTATGAAGTTGCTAAGGCTAATTGGCCTCATGTCAGAGAAAGTATATACCTCCTTCTTTTTAGGTAGAAGAACTAAGTTTGTATGAGTGATAAACCTAGGGAGTTCTTGGTTGTTGAAAAAAGCAATCACCATATTCACTACATCTTCCCCTATGATCTCCCAGCAAGCATGGAAGAAAGCACCTGTAAAACCATCTGGACCACCCGCACTCTCAGCATTTAGTCCAAACACTGCCCTTTTTACTTCTTCAGAGGAAGGCTGCCTGATCAAGTTTTGATTTTGCTTGATATTCATCATCTTAGGTACATGTTCAATTATACCAAAAGTCGTGGGAACATATTCTTCACAAAATTGTGCATGCAAAAACTTTACTGCCTCATCTGCCATGGCTGCCTTCTCTTCAATCCAGTCACCATCATTGTTTTGTATTCGTTTCAATTTTAACCTCTTTCTTCTTCCATTGACTTGAACATGGAAGAATTTCGTATTCCTATCACCTTCATTGAACCAAGACATTCCTGCCTTCTGCTTCCAGAACTCCTCCTCTAAAGCCAAAAATCTAAATAGCTCAGCTTACACCTCATATAGCCTTTCCCTATTTTGAATTGTGGGGATTAGTTCAAATTGTGTTTCATATACCATCACCACATTTTCAAGACTAGAGATCTTCTAGAATATGTCACCATAAGTTGCTTTGCTCTACCATGAAAGTGCCTTCTTAACTCTCTTAAGCTTGTAATTGAATAGAGTGAATGGATTAGCGTGAAAATCTGCTTGCCAATTCTCCTTCACCACTGCCTGAAAAGTGTCATGCTTGATCCAAAAATTCAAAAATCTAAAAGTCTCCTTGATTTGTGTTGAATCTGGATTGCAAGTAATTAATAGCAGACTATGATCTAACCCTATCTCAAACAAATGCATAATTTCCAGCCCCCGACCATATTTGTTGAAGTTCAATATTGGCCAAACACCTATCCAATCTCTTGAAAATACAATTTTCCTCAACTCTTCCATTCCACCAAGTGTAAATGCTTCCCCTGAAACCAAAATCAAAAAGGTTATATGTATTCACATAATGCCAAAAATCATCTACTTCATTTAGGAAAACCGGCAAACCACCAAATTTTTCTTCCTCATCCCATATAATATTGAAATCACCCCCTCCCCAAAGATCATGTCTTGAGTAAGTGCATAGAGGGTATCCCATAGTTCAATTCTCTCAATTGAGTCACACTTAGCATACACTAGTGTAAAAATAAACTCCTTGTGTTCTTCAGTGTCAAAAAGTTTCAGAGTTAACTGCTGCTCCATGTCAAACAATATTGTTACATCAAACTTTTCATCAATGAAAGCCCAAATTTTATTTGACACATTGAAGATAGCCTGTGCAAAACCAATCTACCTCCTGTATCTATCTAGCTTCCTTGACTGCTGCATTGGTTCCATTAAATCTATGAACTGAAAGTGATGTTGTCTATGCATTGTAATGAGCCTTTCAAAGGATCTCTTAGTATTCACCGATCTAACATTCCATATGAGAGCAGTCATGATTAATTTATGAATTTAGAGAGAGTTCTCCTTGTTTGAACCCCAGCTGTTGGAACATTAGGGATCTCCTTTGTGTGTTTTTTCTTGCGTCTGCCCGCTGATTTTCCTTTTTCAATATGCCTAGGTGACAGATCTCCATGTCTCGCCATATTTATAAAATTCTGGGCAGATGATTCTTCATCCAAATCTCTTCCTTTAGCTGCTTGATTTTCCTCATCTTCACTCTGATGTTGTTGAGTTACCATCTGATTCATATTAGTTGTAGCAATAATCTTTTTACTGGTGTTCTCCTTCATTATTTTTCTAGTTGTAGAAACTGGACTAGCTACAATAATAGTGTTCCCTGGATTCTCACTGATTCCTATCTCCATAATAAGAGCAGGTGTTACAAATTTCTGCTTTCCAGCTTCACTGTCCTTCATTGGGGTGATATCCTCAGTACCATGACGGTGTCCTCCTTTTGTTCCACCTGGATCAAGTAGCTCAACGTTTGGTACATTATGGTTCACTGTAGATGGCTTAGGGTTCACTATAGCTCCATCTAAACCCTGGCTAGGGTTAGGGTTCTGACTTTGCTCATTCACTGTGGGTGCTTCAATTTGGCTTTGTCCCTCGTCTCCTTTGATTAAGTTGTCAGCTGCATCTTGATTTCCTTCATTATCATTAACACTTTGTTCTTCTACTTTCTTCTCATCTTCTTCAATTTCCTCATCCGCATCATCATACTCTTCATGGAATGCACCCTCTTTTGAATCCTCCTCCATTTGGTCACACCACAATCTTCCTCCAGCAAAAGTAACATGCTCTTTTAAAACCTGGTGTTGAGCTAACTCATTTGTATCTATAGATTGTGTTGGTATTTCTTGGCAAGTCTGGTTGGTTGTTACATTGTTACCACCAAAAGTACGATTAACCCATTGAGCTGTGGATTCCTTCCCCCTTGCTTGATTCTTTTCCTTGTCATTGGCCGTAATAGCTGAATTATTTCCATCTTTGACTGCCCCAATCCCAGGTGAACTTGGTTTGTTCACGGGTGCTGCTGGATTAAGCTTCTTCCCAGTTTCACTAGGAGTAGGTTTAGGATTGCTAAGTACTTTGTTATTTTCCACCACTGCCAACTGGTTGTTGCCATCATGTTGTTCCTCCTCAGTCACCTCCAATGCTGCAAATTTGTTGGTCGCTTGAACCTGTTGACTCTTCACTCTATCGACTGGAACAATCTCCTTTTCAGTTTACTCTTCTACTTCAGTCTGCTTATTAATAGCCTTTACACGATTGTCTTTAACCTTTTTCAATTGTTCTCCTACATTCCCCACAACTTTGCCACTTGCAAGAATCATCAAAGATTGCTTGTCTTTTCCCTTATTTTCTTCCGTGTTCTTTGTAGTTTGTTTATCTTTCACAGTTTCCTCCAACAACTCAGGATGTAATATCCAACACTCTTCTTTATTGTGACCTTGCAATTTACATTCCATGCAATATTTAGGAATATAGTCATATTGAATCCTTACCCACTCTGTCCTTATAGCTCCAGTAATTTCATCTTCAATGCCCATATGCACCCTCTTAGGTAACTCAGCTAACAAGTCAACTTGCACCTTAACCCTAACACAACTAGGTCTCGTTTTATTAATTGTAGCCATGTCTAGGTGCAAAGGCGTACCTACTGCAGCAGCTAAGGAAAATAAGCACTCTTTCACAAAGAATGTAGGCAACAAATTGGGGAATGAAATCCATACTAAGCCATTGTTGTCTCTTCATCAATCTTCAACTTAGAATCATATATTAAAGGCCTCATCTGATATTGATATCCATCTCTTTCCTTTAAATAGTATGCTCCTCTTGAAGATAAATTGATAAAGTCTTCTAACAGTGTCAAACGAATCAAAACAACATTTATCCCTAAATAATCCAATGTTACACTCACCTTTAATACCACATTGTGGTGGTATTATTCTACGTAGCTCCTGCAATTCTGGCCATCCATAGGAAAATTTTCCTATCACAACATCCTACAAACCTTCGATCAAATTGATACGCTTAACTTCTGATTTCGTCCACTTGATGAGAGTTGTCCATGTAAAAATGTGATAAGTTTGATTGGTATTGGTTTTACATATGTGATAGTAGGGTTTTTCTGCATGGGCGTATTTAATGAGGCAGGCTTCAAAATATTTGAGTAATCTAGGACTGTTTTTGCATTTGGATTAGTGTTCTAGGGTTGGGTACTCGTCGTAGGAGGCTGACCAACCTCTCTTGGAGGTTGGCCGCCGGCCAGATTGGCCATAAAGAGTTGATCGCCGTGAATCGCATCCAAGTCGCCAAAATCGCCTAGAGAGAGAAGCTCTTAAAGACGCGGGTTGGGGTTTAGGGTTTAAAATGGGTTCAGAGTTTTTTTTTTCAAATACTCTGGAGTAATTTTTTAATTTCAGCGGATAGGCTTTTTTTTCTAGTTTTTGTAAAAACTGGAAAGAATGATTTAATTTTTTTTCTCCTATTTTTTGAAAAAACTCCAGCTTTTAGTAATTTTCTGAGAACAAACAAATGAGAATTTCCATTAGATTTAGGCAAAGACATAAGCCTTGAAGATTTGCATGACGTATTGCAAATGTAACGCCTAGACAAATAGGCCGCACTTTTGAGACTCAAGACCCAAAGGCCCCAAATGTTCCTAAAGGCCGACGAGGATATTATCAAGCAGGACTTCAGTGGATCAACAAAAGACTGCTACAATTTCTCTAGTTCCTAATCAATTGTCATTTTTAAAGTCAGCACCCATAAACTCAAAATCGTCCAGCTTTTTGACTAGCCACTTATGTACTGTGAAATATCATAAGGTCTGAGTTGGAGAGGAGTATTCATTCCTAGGTTTTCCATCTATATAATAAATTTCATATTTACAGGTACATGGCTCCGTCTTAACTCTTAATCATAAGCTAACATAAATATATTGGATGTTATTGCAATTTTAAGTTCTAGATATTTCGCTTAATTTGGACCAGTTATTTTATAACGATTCGACATGTCGTTTTGAGAATTAGCGTCTTGTTCGGTGGCATAAGACCTCGAGCAGCTTCATATAATATATTGTCACACCTCTTTTTTTACCTACACCCCGAGAAGGGTGTATATGGGAGTTTTTTCCAACTTAAAGTGACAATCGAAACGAGATTTATTATTAAAAGATTCAGAGTCGCCACTTGGGAGATTTATGGTGTCCCAAGTCACCGGTTCCAATCCCGAATCGAGGAAAAGATTGACTCTGTTTAACAGTCCGCGAACACAGAAATCCGGGTAAGGAATTCTGTTAACCCGGGAGAAGGTGTTAGGCATTCCCGAGTTCCGTGGTTCTAGCACAGTCGCTCAACTGTTATATTCGGCTTAATTATCTGATTTTAAACAATTTTGAACCTATGTGCAGATTTTAGTTTTAACCGCTTTTATTCATTTTTTAAAGAAAACTGCAACGTTATTAAAACACGTCTCGAACCACGTCACATAAATGTACCCGTGGTTTTTGACATATCTTAACATCGTTGAGATTTGGATTTGGGTCACATAAATGTGCACCCGAGTTTAGGAAGGTAATATTATTAAAATAACGCGCCTAAAGCAACTACGCACTTTCATAAATTATTTTCTAAACTTTGAGGTTGTGGCGAGGCCAAATTTATGAACAAGATATTATTGGGGCAAAGGGCTAGCTAACACGACCTATTACTTAGCCCAAATTCCTTATGGTTCAAGACTCACCTTATGGACCATTTTTATTCCTTGCCAAGAAGGAGACAATTTTAATTTTTCCATCTACTCAATTAAAGCATTTGTTCAAGAACCCAAGACTACATGCATTACAATCGAAATAAAGCTAATTAAAATAATTTAAAGGAAGACTAAGATATGCTACCCAAACAACTTAGAATCACAAATGGACATTGTAAATGAGTCCTCAAAATGACGAGTAAATTACACATTTCTTTGGAATATTAACTGAAAAGTGATCGAACACTTGAGCCAATTTGGCTCTACTTAATTGAGTGATTGCAAAACCATATTTGAAGAAGACGAATACAAACAACTTACTAGCATCATCAAAAGGAAAATTCAGAAAAATAATTAACCTCTACTTGGATCTTACAACTCATGCAGTCATACTAGTAATAACTAACAACTCAATGCTTAAGAGATACAAATAAAATTATTAAACAAAACCAAACTTATAACTTATCAAAATAAAGTGCAATAATAATTCAAAAGAGAACACTGCAAAACCCACAACCAAAGTGTACAAAATTACTAACACATCAATAGACCAGCAATAAAGTTGAAATCGTGATTATAAATTCATCAAACATTAAAATATAGATCTATATTTTACATCAACGGGAATCAATGAAGATCTAAGAACCATACCAGAGCCATGATAGGAGAGTTGAAACAACGAAACTAACGAACCAGAACTTCGACATGGAAGCCTCGAAACTTCGCCGGAAACGTGACAACATTCAATGACGGACCTTGCATCGGCACCTCGGATTCGCAGACGGACAGCTCGGACGAACCTATATCGAGACTACTGTTCCATCGACTTTTCGAATGCCACTCGTCACCTCCCTTTCACTCCCGATCTTTCACTGCTGCTGCCCTCCCATTGCACCTATGTGCGTGTGTGTTGTTTTGGGTGATCAAGGTTTGAAAATGCTGAAGACGGTGCAGAACGATGGGGAAGGGGTCTTGTTGAGAATTGTAGCGCTCACTCTTAACCTTGGGGCAACCTATATTTTTGTCCTCTGTTTGTAAGTGTGTGTGTGCGTTTTTGTGCTTCTGGTTGCCGGTTTTAATGGTGGTCGCCGGTGACATCGTGCGTCTGGTTTCCGACGAACAGCGGCTGGTTTAAGTTGTTTGGTTGCTGGTTTGTGTGAGCTCCTTGGTCGTTTTTTAGGAAGAAGCCATGGAATTTTGGCTTTGTTCTCTGAAGAAGAAGACCCAAACGATTGGGGGGGGGGGTCCTTTATGCTGTGGGGTCAATTTTAAAGAACAATTCTTATTTTAGAAACTTAAGTGAAAAAAGTTGACCAGAGATTTGACTTTTACGTAGACGACTTCGGAATGGTATTTTAATAATTTCAATAGCATTGTATAGTGATTCCGGATTTAGGCATGAGTTTGAAATTGGAATTGGAGGTCTGTAGGATAATTTGAAGCATTTTGACAAAATCGGAAGGTTGAAGTTTTGAAATATTCATTACTTTGACTTTGATGTTATCGGGCTCGGCTTTCGATTTCGAAAATTTAAATAGCTTCGTTATGTCATTTATGACTTGTATGCAAAATTTAAGGTTATTATGGATCGATTTGCTATGTTTCGGCACAAGTTATAGAATTTAGAAATTTCATAAACTTATAAGTTCGATTCGAGGTGTGATTCGTAGTTTCGACGTTGTTTGATGTGATTTGAATCCTCAACTAAGTTCGTATCATATTTTAGGACGTATTAGTATATTTATTTAACGTCTCGGGGGCCTCGGCTAGATTTCAGATAGTTAACGGATTAAAATTTGGATTTAAATGCTAAAGAGTTCTGGACTGGTGCCATCGCACCTGCGATGGATTTGATCGCAGGTACGAGACCGCATATGCGAGGCAGTGGCTTGCATAAGCGAAATAGGAAGGGTTGGACAGTGGTCGCATGTACGAAGTATTTTCTGCACATGCTTGATCGCCGATGCGGTCTCTGGGGACACAAAAGCAAAGAAAGCGCAGAAGCGCATTTTCTGTTCGTGCCTGCAATTGCGCAGAAGCGGAATTCTTTCGGCAGGTGCGAGAATTCAGCTGGGCAGTGGACTCCACATAAGTGACGATTGTGTCGTAGAAGTGACACCACAGAAGCGGCTAATTCTCCGCAGGTGCGATTCTGGGCAGAATGTCAAGGGGTCGAAGTTGGTCATTTTTCTTCATTTTCTTTTGAGTTGGAAGTCTCGGTTTTGGGCGATTTTGGAGGAGTTCTTCACGAGTTTGATTTGGGCAAGTGTTCTATATCCGAAATTAATTTTATTTCGTATTCCATGAATATTTTCATCATTTATTAGTGGATCAAATGGAAGAAATTGAGAAATTTATAAAATCTTTCAAATATGTAAAATGAAGATTTGAAGAGCGATTCGATATTGGAATATTATAATTTTAGTATGGTTGGACTCGTATCACAATGGGTATTCGGATATCGTGAATTTTTGTTGGGTTCCGAGGTGCGGGCCCGGGGTTGACTTTTAAGTTGACCTTTTACAATAAAAATTAAATGTCAGTGTTGTATTATCCGGAATTGTTTCCTATGAGTTTTAATTATGTTACAAAATTATTTTGGCTAGATATGAGCCATCCGGAGGTCGTTTAACGCGAGAAGGCCAATTAGAGTATCGGCTTAACTTTATTAAGGTAAGTATCTTGCCTAACCTTATGTGGGGAATTACCCCTAAGGAATTGAGTCGTTTGTGTTAATTGTGAAATATGAAAGCCGTGTACACGAGGTGACGAGTATGTACTCGCGCTTAAATGTAAAATTTTTACCGGTTTAAACTATTAGACATTTTTATGTATTAAATTAGAAATTGTTGGCACGTGTTAAATCCTTTATTTGCCATGTCACATTCTTTAATTACTTGCCAGGTTGCTCCTATATGCTTATTTGGAATTATTACTACTTTAACCATTCCATGAATTCTTTTATTGTGGAGTTGCCTTTTTTGTAGAGATACTTGCACTATCGAGTTTATTCTTAAACAATAAATTGAAATTGAAGTTATCAAGAGGCATTAATTTTCCTGAAATTGAGATTAAAGAGGATGTTGTTCCTTGCTGAGTTACTTTTCCATTCATGTTGTTGATATTGAGATACTATTCACGTTGTGTTGAGCCCTAGGCTATTTGTTGTGAAATTATTAATATCGTGAAATATTTGAAAAGGTTGTGACATACGGGCACTTATAATACAAGGTAATCATGTTGTGTTATTGTGATGATTACATATGAATTACCGTGTGAATTGGGCCATTGTTGTACGAAGTATAAGGGAGGGGTTTCACTATTATTATTATGTGGAGTATAAGGGTGGCATCTTATTATTTCAATATTCTATACATTTGAAAACTATTTTGCCTTTTTTTTTTGCTTTATAAATAAGATTTATTAGTTATATAGATAAGTGCATAATATAGATTAAAAAGAGAGAAAAACTGTTGCAATATTAAGTAAAAAGTAAAAAATAAATAAAGGTTGATAATTTAGTTAATAAGAAGCATTCAAGTCTTTATTATGTGTCCTATTCCATGGTGTTTCGCATCGTCTAGAGAACTTCAATTTCCAGCCTAAGGGCATGTGAGAGTTGAGGCGAGTTAGAATGTTGCCAATGTAGACTAGGGTGTTCAAAATCGAACCGAAACCGAAGCTTAATAGCTTATTGGTATCGGGTTAATGGTTTAACGGACGGAGAATGAATTGAATTTTTTTTATTAACGGCTTATCGGTTTGGGGACGAATTATTCAATTTTTTTAATAGATAAACTGTTAACCCATTAAGAATATATATATTTTAATTTTATCCATATATATATATTAAATATCAAAAACCCTTCCACTTCAGTTTTCCAGTATAATTATCTCAACGTCTGACTCTCAACCATCAAACTGCAGCCTCTGCCCGCCTTCTCTCATCTACTTACATGATGTTCACTGCTACTACTAATCTAAAGCTGAACGAAAGGGATAACCCGACAACCTTGGAGGAGATGTTGCTCCAATTGGACATGGGGGAGAAAATGGCAAGAAGAGAAAAGCTGAACGAATATGGGCAGCATAGAATGTCTTGTGTCAACAGTTCAGACATAGTTCGAACTGTAAGGAACGCGCTAAAAAAATATCCCCGCTTTTCTCTGGATGGAAAATATGCCATGTACCGGTCCTCTTTCCATGATATGTCTCCTTTGCTAACCACAACGTTGGTGGAAGAAAATCAGTATAGATTGAATTAGGCCGATAAACTGCTCGATAACCGCCCGATAAGAGCTAAATCGATACCAATCCGCCCGATATCTTATCGGGTGGCTAGCGGATTAATACATTTAAAAGCCAATAACCAATAAGCCAAATCGTTAAGAGTAAATAACCGCTCAATCCACCCGATAAGCAGCCCTAATGTAGACATACAAATATAGTAATATACACAGTTAGGGTAAAAAATATTTTTTACACTATCAAGTCATTTTAATAAGATACCCTTTTTACATACCCTTTTCTTGCCTAGCATGTGCTCTTAATTGTGTTTGCAATGGAGAAAATTCGGCCATATCTTATGGGTGCCAAGGTCATAGTTCATACCGATCATGTCGTACTCCAGTACTTGATAACGAAGAAGGATTCTAAAGCTAGGCTGATGCGATGTGTCTTGTACTTCAAGAGTTTGATTTGGAGATTGCGGACCGAAAGGGTTGTGAAAACCAAATGGCGGACCACTTGTCCCACTTGGAGAAGGAGGGGAGGCCTCGTGATGGCCTAGAGATCAATGATTCATTTTCCGATGAGCAACTCCTTTCTGTGTCGGTGAATGGTATGCCATGGTTTACGGACGTTGCTAATTTCCTTGTGACTGGTATAATCCCGTGTGAGTTCTCTTCTAACCAAAGGAAGAAGCTTAAACGGGATAGTTTGGACTTCTATTGGGATGAGCCGTACTTGTTCAAGATCTGCACTGACGGTGTAATCCAGAGGTGTGTCCCAGAGGAGGAGCAATTGAGTATCTTAGAGGCTTGTCATTCCTCTCCCTATGGTGGTCATCATGGCGGGGCGAGGAAAGCTTCAAAGGTTCTTAGTTGTGGGTTTTACTGACCAACTTTGTACAAAGATGCAAGTGAACTTGTGAAGAGACGCGACGAATGTCAAAGAGCAGGTGGAATTTCGAAGAAAGATGAGATGCTTCTCAATACTATTCTCGAAGTTGATATTTTTGATGTGTGGGGCATTGATTTCATGGGCCCTTTGTTAGTTTGTGTGGGAACACATACATTTTAGTGGCAGTTGACTATGTTTCAAAGTGGGTTGAGCCCATAGCTTTACCCAATAATGAGGCCCAAA
Source organism: Nicotiana sylvestris (assembly GCF_000393655.2). Lineage (NCBI taxonomy): Eukaryota > Viridiplantae > Streptophyta > Magnoliopsida > Solanales > Solanaceae > Nicotiana > Nicotiana sylvestris. The sequence continues at coordinate 142,819,533 of NC_091058.1, forward strand.
GTGTTATTGCGTTTCTCAAAAGAGTATTTTTACTGGGTTTGGCACTCCTCGAGCAATCATAAGTGATGGGGGGTCTCATTTTTGCAATAGAACTTTTGACACTTTGCTTGCAAAGTATGGTGTCAATCACAAAGTTTCTACTCCTTATCACCCTTAGGCGAGTGGCCAAGTTGAAGTCTTAAACAAGGAAATCAAGAGTATATTGTCAAAGACGGTCAATGCAAGTAGGACCGATTGGTCAAAGAAATTGGATGACGCTCTATGGGCTTATAAGACTGCTTACAAGACTCTGATTGGTATGTATCCATACCGGTTGGTATTTGGGAAAGTTTTCCATCTACCGGTTGAGTTAGAGCACAAGGCCTTGTGGGCTTTGAGGAAGCTGAATCTTGAATGGGATGTGGCAGCAAATCTTCGTGTGGAGCAGCTTAATGAACTTGACGAATTTCGATTTCATGCCTACTCCAGTTTGTCCTTGTATAAGGACAAGATAAAGTACTTTCATGATAAGTATGCTCGTGGCAAGGAGTTTAAAGTGGGTGATTTGGTTTTCTTGTTCAATTCTCGGTTACGTCTGTTTCAGGGAAAGCTTAAGTCGAAATGTAGTGGACCTTTTGAAGTGGTGCTTGTGACTCCGTTTGGTGCACTTGACTTAAAAACAAAAATGGGGAGGTCTTTAGAGTTAATGGGCACAAAGTCAAGCACTACCTTGGCAAGATTGATAACAGCCATGTGGTGGCACTGATCCATCTAAAGTGATTTGATGGTAACCTGTATCGTGCCATGACGTTAAATCAGGAGCTTCTTGGGAGGCAACCCATGTGTCTTTCTTTTTGTTTTTCTTTGATTTTCCTTTTAGTGTAGGATTTTCTTTTGGACTAACTGGTTGTGAGATATGTGTAGGGATGTTTTGATGCAGTGCAGGACCAAATTGGAAAAATGTTGCACTCTCTGAAATTTGGACTGCTGCCGCAATGCATTTTTCGCGGCCACAATGGCCTTATTGCGGGGGCAAAATTTCATTGCGGTCCGTAGTGTTGAATGGTCAAAAGTGGGGGTTCTCTAAAGTTGTCACGACGGCCGCAATGCATTTTATGCGGTCCGCGGTGCCCTACCGTGGCTGCGGTGCATTTTGTGCTGTCCGCGGTGAGTAGGTGTCGTGGGTCCCATATCCTTTATCTATAAATAGGACCTCAGACCTTCATTTACACTTTTCGCTCATTTGCTCTCTAAATAGAAAAACTATTGTTCATCGTGTCCTCTTTGCACAAATTTAATCATTGATTCTCATCATATGTACTGCATCTCATCTCTGGTACTTTAAATCATTCCCTAGTCTTTAATCGTATTTTATTTTCTTTTAATTTGTTAGTTCTACTTCTTTTTCTTCCCTTTTCTTTCAATTTTTAGCTTAGGATTGCATAATTTTTAGATTAGGATTAATTAGTTAAAAATAATGATTGACTGCCTAGTGGGTTGATAATATGTGGATTAAGGCTAAAAATGAGAATTTTTTTGAAACCCTAGGGTGGTGTGCTGAGTATGGTTTACTGCGGTCTGCAATGGATTTTCGCGGTCTGTGGTGCCTCTTTGTTGTCCGCGATGCTATTTTATGCGGGCCGAATGGGTAAAACTTCAGAGAGGTGAATGTTAAGGACCGCGGCCACGGTCAATTTTTTGCGGTCCGCGGTGCCTTACCGCGGCCGCACATCATTTTTTGCGGTCCGCGGTGGTACCTTTGCAGCCGCACTGCTTTTTATGCGGTCTGCAGTCGACTGTTTTTAATCATATTCTTCACTGTTTCTCCTGGTACTGTGATACTAACAAACACTAAATAAGTTCTCCTTGCAGACAATGGTTAAATCACAAGGCGGAGGTGAAAAACAGAAAGGCAAAGGAGAGTCCTCCCAGGGTAGGGGATGAGGTATGATCAAATTGACCCCCCCAAGTCCGAAAGGCAATTGGGGACACTAGAAAGTCAATAAAGGCTACAGATAGAGCTACTTCCCATTCAGAGGGAAGTGAGTATTTGCCCTCCCGGGAGGCATCTAACTCTGATTCAGTGCCAGAGTATGTTCCTGACTGGCAGGAGAGGCATAGATTGAGAGATGTGCCCACACCTCCAGGCTCTCCTACTACTCAAGCTTTAGTTCAAATTTCTTCTGATTCGTCTGAGGGCTCAGCAGAGAGTAGTGATAGTGCACCATCAGCTTCAACACCCGGGGAGGATCCCATTGCTGAAGAAGGAGGGTGTGTGCCCTAAACCGGGGGGGGGGGGTAGAGAGAACTAGAAACCCGAAGGCTCGACAGGCTAGATTTGTTAGTAATATAGCATACCATAAGTTCCGAGAGTGGTGGCCCGAAAGGAAATTGATACTTGAGCAGAATTCATTGAGAAGGACCTTTTGCCTCACAACCCTAATGTGAAGAGGCAATTCAGAGAGAGACCGTGCTGGGAATACTTTTCAATAACAGTCAGGAGGTAAATGAGCACTTAGTTAAGGAGTTCTACGCTAATGCTGCCCACATCAAAAAGGGCACTAAAGTGACTAAGGAAGATAAATCATTGTACTTAGAAAAGGTAGCACTAGATGAGGTGGCTCGTCCGTGGTTGGCAGAATACCTGGCACTCCTGGGTATCACCCCAGCATGGTTGACATCAGGAGTCCTAATTTTGAGGAGAACTTTAAACTTAGAGGCAAAGGGGTGGGAGACTTTCGTATGCAGTAGGCTGGACCCCACTACTCATGAGAACTCTCTACCTATCTCCCTAGAAATATTGGTGGCTTATATCATGGCGGGATACCCGATCAACATCGGGAATGTTATGTCTAAGGTGATCACAAGGGTGGTAAATGAAGGTGATAGATCCTACCCCTTCCCAAATTTCCTGACAATGTACTTTGAGGACCAAGATGTGGAGAAAAGGACGTTTGATGTAAAGGTGAAGCCAAAGATGCCTTTCTCCTGGTACAGCCTCAAGGGTGATGACAACCCCAAAGACAAAGATCCTAAAGGCAAAGCCACTGCTTCTACTGTCTATTCTGAAGAGCTAGTAGTAGTAGTAGCTTCTTCTCAGCCTCCCTCAGCTACACCAGACATTGCCCAGGACCCTCTACTACCACTGCTCCAGATATCCCCTTATCCTCAGCTTACCCTTGACTGCCCAATGTTTGAGCCAAACCCTTGCCAATATCAACCACTGGATGCAGGCAGCTACCTCTAAGTTGTCTGTGCTTTCTAGCTCGGTGGCATCCCAGACCGTACCCCCACAGCCACAGATTCCAGCCTCAGTGGAGGAGACTTTCAAGGAGCTTCTGGACAACCAGAAGAAGCTCCTGGAGAACCAATAGTTGATATTGGGGGCTGTAGGTACTCATGGGAAAGCATTGAAGGAGCTGACAAAGGAAACAAAGAAGTTTAGAAAGACTCGAGCATCAAAGGAGTCTGTGAAGGAGCTGAGAGTAGAAGTGGAGAAGATTAAGGCTGCTGACCATCTACCATTGGACCTACTGTTGCATGAGCAGCCTCCAACATCTCAGACTGAGCTGGAGCAGGAGATGAGGAGGGCACCAAATAGGAGGAGAGTGATCCCACAGACCGATGATGCAGTGATAGAGTTGGAGGCCTCGCAGGGAGGTTCCTCTAGCCAGCCTCAGGTCTCAGAGCAGCCACAGGTCCCAGTGCAGGCACATGTTACAGAGGTCGAGTCACAGGTTCCTGAGCAGTACCAGGACCCAGGGACCCAGGCTCATGATGCCATGCAGACCCAGGACTAATAGGGAGTTTTCTTTACTCTCTATCTTTTCTTGAGCTATTTTTGGTTAGTTAGAATTGATGACAATGCTAGCTTTTATTTGAGGGGGTAGCCCTATTTTGATGATATTGGGTTGTAAATATGATACTATGTTCGTTTTATTATGCTTTTTCACTTTTGGTATGTATATAATTTTACCAGTTTATTTCACTTTTCGTACTTTGCAACCTTGGTCTGTATATAAAGTTACTTTCTGATGTATATATTCATTCCTTTTATGTATATTCTTCTAAATCCCCTATTATACATATTTATTTTACTTTCCGCATTTTCTTTCATAGCTTCTTACTTCATTTTCGTAGCTTCTTATTTTGAGGTTTGCATGCAATAAGCCTTTTGTTTTCTTAATGCCATGGTTCTTTCCAAAGGTGGAATTTGTGTGAATCGGGTGGCTTTTCCTGATGATGGATGGCATGGCAACCTTCTTAAGGGTTTGAGTCTGTTTTCTTTTTGTTTTTGTATAAATAGTAGCTAATGATTAATAGTGTCTCAAGCAAAGCTTCACTTGGGCCTAACACATTTGCCTGTGATCTTATGGTAAAAAATAAATTGGTGTGTATAGGATGGTGACAATTGTGACCTTGAGACTCTTGTGTTGGCCGATAATCATCAAGTGATTTTTCGGGACCATTTGTGTTGCTCAAATATTATCTAAGGTTGGTGTGCGCCCCCGACTCTGTCTCTTTAGCAATCCTATAGCTTGTGTGGTGAGAATTTGAATTGCAATTCCAAGTCCCATGCCATTAGTCTAGAACTTACCCTGAATGTTTGTCTAGGCAAAATCTTAAGTGTAGTTTGACTTGAGAAGTGATTATAGGCTCTTCTTGATCCGAACGACATCTTGAAAACATCCATAGCTTACCAATGATAATATCCCTAGTCAATCCTTTTGAGCCATTGTCCTTTTTCTTTCAAAGACTATGATACAAGCCTTTACCCGTTCTAAAAAGACCCTCTCTTGGCACCCGATCTTCCCTTAGCACAAGGCAAAAGAATAAGTTTGAGGGGAGAGACGAGGAATGCAACAAAGTGGTAAAAGGTACAAAATGAGAAAAGGAAATTCACAAAGAAAAAGAAAGAAAATCAAAAAGTCAAAAAGAATGAACAATGTAGAAGAAATGAAGGGATTCAATAAAAGTAAAGAGATGAAAGGTGTGGAAAGTTTAGAAAGGAGAAAAAAGTTTGAAATGAACAAGAAAAAGTGACAGTGTGTCTCTCTAACCCCTAAGAAAGAAGTAAATGACTGAAAAAGTCAAGAGAATGTGTGCCAAAATGAAGAAATGAAGTGCTTAAGGGAAGATGAAACCTACTTAGACCAAATATTTCCTACCCTGAACCAAAAGCCTTCACTATATCTCCACAAAAGCCGTATATGATCTTGAGCTAAATGAAGCTTACAATAGTGGTGACTCATATAAGGGGCAAGCTTATGGTATATAGATCCAGACTTGTGACCTTTCTTTGAGAGAGATGACTGTGTTTTCCACAATCCTCGTTCTGAGTGCTACAACTTAAAAGTGAGGTTTGCTTATGGAGAGTTGAGGAGTATGAGTTTGGGTTCCACAATGACCAAAGTAGTAGAAAGAGTTTCCTTGATGAGTTGAGTCAACTCTTGATGCTCTTGTGTCGCACTAAAACCATGGTGCTTAAAAGGTTGAATATTGTTAATGATTCATTTGATTTGAGGGAAATTGTTAGTCCCAATTGATGCTAGATGAGGTCACTTTAGGTCAGCTGAATTTTCTTGGTTTTATTCTTAAGGAGGTGAGAATTACTTTGTTTACTTGAAGACAAGCAAAAACTTAAGTTTGAGGGAGTTAATAACTAGGGATTCTAGTCTATTTTATACTCCTTTTTGCTTGAGTTTTGGACTAAAAATATATACAAGTAATTCCGAAAGCTTACATGTTGTGCTTGTTTACAGGGTTTGGTCAAAAAAGTGATAAGTAGTCAAAACCAGCTCAAAAAGGAGTGAAACATGCACAAGTACCAAGAATAAGTCAAGGCGCTGCTGTAGCATAAAATCCACTGCAGCTGTAACAGACCCACCGTGGCCGCAGTCTATTTAGTGTGGTCCGCAATGGAAAAGATCAGAGAGATGAAATTTTGGAAGCTCAAGCACTGTGGTCTGCGATAGATTCTTCGTGGCCGCAGTAGCCTCATCGCTGCCACAATCCATTTTATGCGGTCCGCGGAGAGGGGATTCAGAGAGCTGGGAGTTTGGAGGTTGGAAGCCATTTTGTGCAGTCCGTAGTGAAGCCACCGCGGCCATGGTGCATTTTATGCGATTCGCGGTGTCCAGATTCAGAGACTGAGAAATGAAGCTAAAAAGCCTCACTGCGGCCACGGTGAATTTTCCGCGGTTCGCGGTACCTCTGTCAGAGGTATTTTTGCCCAAAAAATTCAGCCTTGTATAAATACCTCTTTTTCATATTTTTAGGGTGTCTTTATCTTAGCAGAGCACGTGAACGACAGTTTTAGTCCATTTTGAGTAACTTGTAGCTATTTTAACACTAAATCTTCAATTCTTAGTTTGTAATCATATTATATGGGTTATTCTTCATCTGAATATCTGATTTTTTCATCATTATGAGTAGCTAGATCCATTAGCTAGGGTTGTGGCTCAACTCTAGTGTGGGTATTTGATGGGTCTTTTATTTTAAGGCTTAGATGTTTATGGGTAGTTAATATTTGGACTGATTTGTATTTTTCATATTGAATTAGTGGTTGCAAACACTAATTTGTGCCTTTTTCACTTGGGCTTTTCTTGATAAAGAGAGCTTGAATCTAGGAAAATCAATCCAACAAGGAATTGGGGTGTATTCAAGAAATTGATAGCCCCAATTAAAGGGTTAAACTTAGAGATAATAATACCCGACTTGAGCCTATATTTCTTGCACAATTTTGACACTCAATTGGTCTTGAAAAAGTCAATTAGGGCAAATTCACTCAAGCTACTGAGAGGTATAGAGCGAGTAGTTCCGTGCATTGGCTATATCGGAATCCCCAACATAACAACTTTGCCTTAGGCTTTAGAATCCGTCAAGAAGTCACCTAGGAGAAAGTCACTTCCCTAGTGCCTCTTCAACCATTTAGAAAACCTTACAAGCATTCATACTTAGTTTAATTTCGCATCTCATTAGCATTAAATTAGAAGTAACAAACAAACAAATATGATTGGGAGTGTAATTAAGAGCACTAAGCACTGCTAGTTTAGATAGGAATCCAAATCTCAAACATTCTAGCTCCCTGTGGATTCGATCCCGACCTTCTCGGGTAAAAGCTGCATCGATCGCTTTTGCCACTTTGTAGTGGTGTAGGGTTCGACCCAATCATGTACTCATGCTACTCTTCTGCACATATTTTGTGTACATACCCAGGTACCTCCTATCAGTCCCACTATTAGTAAAGAGTCATGCTGCTGCTACAGAGACTTTAAGGTATATCTGCCAGCGTCTGCAGACCTGGGAGTCCCCCTCTATCTTTTATGTTGTTCTTTCTTTAACCTAGATGTTGATGTATAGAGACAGTTAATACAATTCTTTAGAGCTTGTGACTTGTGACTATCGGGTTTTAGGGGGTTGTCTATACTCGAGTTTTTGGTTTACTTGTATATGCCGAGCGATAGTTTTTCCATTTTATTTATATACATACCTGTTGTTGTTAAGGTTTAACCGTTATTTCTGTTATCATTTAAGTTATTCCGAAATTGTTACGCTTACCTAGTCTTAGAGACTATGTGCTGTCATAATATTTTACGGAGGGAGATTTGGGTCGTGACAACTTTATATAAGAAACATGACAATAGTTTTTGTTGATATGATCAATAGTTTCTTTTGTGGTGCTACATCTCCAAAGATAATAGCTCATACAGGTTTGGTTATGCTATCCACAAGAATTCTCTAATCTTAGATTAATACGCTTGTGTAATTTTCAATCAACTTCTTTTTTTTATGACTATTATTTCCTAGAAGAAAAACTTCTTGTGTAATCTTTTCTAAATATGCATATTATGATCTTCCTTATATAAATAAAAGTGAGGAAGCATGCAGTGAATTGGAAGAAAGGGATAGAATACCTATTTCTACTATGTATTTTTCATACTCCGCAATCTTTTTAGCATTGTCCTTATGTTACTTTTCATAGACATTGATCAAATTTTGGTGTGATTGTTCCTCCTCCTCAAGCTCCTTTACAAGGTTTGCTTGTTGGATATTTTCACTTTTTAGTCAATTTTCTTCTTCCATCCGATGACCGCTCAACGAATTTAGTGGCCTAAAGCTGAATTTTAATAAGAATCTAAATTTTATACACATGTACAAGTATATGCAAAAACTTTGATGTTGTCTTTTTTTCCTTCCGTACTTATTTATACAATAGTATTCTTACAAGATATATGACTTTTAGCTTCATTTAGTAATATTATTATTGTTATTTATATTACCAAGGATTAATTCAAGTTAATAAAATGTTAGCCATATGTTTGCAATACATTACCTTGGATCTTGTTGTAAAAACTTTTATTTGAGATATGAAAATTTGAGTAATTTAATTCAAAGGTCTAGAATATTTCGTATGTTAAAAAGTAGATATTCATTATTTTTTTAATACTTTTCTTACACAGATTTTATAACTTTTTCTACAAAGTTCAATATTGTCTAAGTCAAAATATTATTGCGTATTTACCATTAATACTTTTTGGTGTTTCAAAATTTTTGGGGCCTAAAGCAAAGGATTTACTTGCCTCACCCTTGAGCCGCCCATGCTTCCATCAGTAGATATGTGACCAGATATCTGCATATAAAGAAAAATGGAAAAGAGACCAAATTACATAAAAATTATGCTACCATGTGAAAGTTGGCGTTAAAAACCCCTAATCGATAGACAAATCCAAACTTAGGAATTACAAATGCAAGAAAGGAGGTCATTCGAGTTAACTACAATGAAGGGTATTTTCACCCGAAACTGTTGTTGTTCAGAGTCAGATAAATTAATATATAACATATCTAAAAATCAGAGGAAGTTACAAGATAGATGCATAGCCAACAAGCAGTAGTGTTAGTTTTTACTAAATTTTTTTATACTAAAAAGAGAAAAAAATCTCTGAAATTATGAAGTTTCGGACATAATATTAGTCAGTGGGAAATCAGTAGATGCATGTTATAAAATATCACATTGCAATAGAATCAAATGCAAATCAAAGTCTAAGCAATCTACAGTCAAATGTTGTCCAATCCAAAAACTCATAGCGGTAATAAGCTTTCGAATCGAAGCAAAGTATGAAGGGACAGAGAAGTTGCTGCATAGAATTACCATTGATGCATAGTAGGACTTGTATTTTCCGAGTGGATTTCCTTGCTACTTTACCATGCATTATCAACATGTGCATTGACCTTCCTTCTAGGGAATGGGCACATAGTGCTAATACCACCCATTGAAGTTGTGTCAAATGAAAAGGCATGAATACAATAATTTTCCCTGTAAAAAGAACACACTGTTAGTGAAAAAATGACCATCAAGTTCTTCTCCATAAGAATTTGAACTGGATGATCGAGAATGTTGCGTCCCTCTCTAGAAAATTGATCAAATATAATTGTAGCCATTTAAACTTTGTCTTCCCTCCTTCGAAAACCCTCCAGTCCTCCTATCAAAATCCCTTGCGACCCTTACCCTTAGATATGGACATAGCAATTTATCACTATTCACTATTCTTCTTCTTTGAGTATCCAAACTACCAAAGCCATGAGCCTCTATAGGAGCAAAGTCCAGTGCATAGTTAGCTAAGTGGTCCGCTAGCTTATTCCCTTCTCTCATAATATGTGAGATCTTCACTTCACATGTTGCCATTAGTTCTTTAATGTCTTCAACATGTCCTATCAGATTCCATGAATAACTCCACCTTCCCTCCATCACATTCTTTAGTAACACAGAGTCCATTTGCAACAGAATATGTATATAGCTAATAGCTACACAATATCTTAACGCCTCCAAAATCGCCATTTTTTTTGCCGCAGTGTTGCTATTCTCCTGTATCTCCCTAACACATGCAAAAATTACATCACCTTCTTCATTCCTCAAGATGAAACCTATTGCACTCCTTCCAGGATTCCCCCTCGATGTACCATTCGTGTTAACTTTTATCCAGCCTGGACAAGGTAATTCTAATAACACCTTGGTAACCTTCAGTTTTGGAGTATATACCTTCATCATGTTAAGCAAACCATTCCATTTATGCAACACATTTTGGAGACTTGGCTTCCTAAACTTCACTAGAGCTTGAAGAGTAGATGATACCTGGTAGATTACCCTTCTAATGGACACTACTTCCCCGTGTTTGTAATTGTTCCTCCTCTTCCATAATTCACGAACAATGATGGATGGTAACACTTGAAGGATTGGTTGCAACCTAGGTATTACATGTGCTATCCAACACTTCACTATCGCCTGATGAAATGTTAAATACTCCAAAGCTTTACCTTCACATGATAGAAATTACTTCCATACCCTCTTAGCTGCATATGATGACAAGAACACATGAGACATTGTTTCTTCCTTCGGATTCAAGCAACACCAACATCTCGAAGCCATTAAGTACCCTAACCTCCTCATGAAGTCATCGAGAGGTAGCTTATTTTTCCATACCTTTCACATAAAGAAAGCTATCTTAAATGGCAAACCTTTTACCCAAATCAACTTGTAAGCATTATAAGGTTCTTTTCTCCTTCTCAAATATCCCAAAGCAGACTTTACAGTGAAGTTTCCTCTTGGTTCAAGCATCTAGAATGGTTGATCAAGCACATTATAAGCAACTGGAGGTTTTATATTTTCCAGAATGTGGTTAGCAAAGTCTTCAGGCAGCCACTCCCTAATTTTATTAACATCCCAGCCATCCTCTAATACCACTTCATTTACGTTTTGTACTGATTCATCACAGAAAAGATCTGGAGGTGTGCTAAAATATAAAGCTCCTAATCTTGTCCAATTTTCAAACCAAAACAATGATGATCCCATTTTTGGATGCCATAATATTTAATTCTTAACAAAGTCCATACATTCAAGCATTTTTCGCCACACATGTGATCCATCTCTCTAGGGAACTACCATTGCATTCAACTTTTTACAATACTTTTGGCTCATGAAAGAACTCCAAAGTGTAGGTTTAGTTCTAAAATTTCACTAAAGCTTACAAAATAAAGCTTTCGAAACATCATGTAGTGATCTAAAACCCACCCCTACTTCTTCATAAGGCAAGCATAGAGTATCCCAAGAAGCCCAATGCCTTTTCCTTCCATCAGTCGAGTTGCTCTAGAAAAACCTAGCAAAGAGCTTGTGCAATTTATTGATCACAAAGGCAAGGGGATTCACTGCATAAAGTAGGTGAATGGGCATGCTTTGCAACACATATGATATCAACACTGTCCTACATCCAATGGACAAAAGCTTTCCCTTCCAAGATTGTAATTTATCAAGAACCTTATTTATAAGTCCTTGATAGTAGTTCATCTTTCTTCTTGCATAAAAAATTGGACATCCCAAATAAGTGAATGGGAAATCTTGCCTCTCAATTCCTGTGATCCTTTCAACCTTCCTTACTACATCTTCATTAGTCAAATGATGCATCTACAGTGTAGATTAAGCCTTATTTATGAGCTGCTCGGATGCTACTTCATATGCTACCAAAACTTCCATAATCAATTGAAGTGAAGTTGCATCTGATAGAGAAAATATAATAGTGTCATATGTATATGCCAAATGATTGATCTTGGGACTCCACTTAAACCAAACCCACAAAAGTAGAGATTCAAATGAAGAGCATTTAATCTCCTAGACAAGGCCTCAGCTGTTAGGATAAAAAGTGTAGGTGACAAAGGATCACCTTGCTTGACACCTTTATTAGACTTGAAAAATCCATGAGGTTGCCCATTGACAAGCACAAAATACCAATTATTGGAGATCATTCCAAACACTAATCCAAGTAAAAAGTAAAAAATAAATAAAGGTTGATAATTTAGTTAATAAGAAGCATTCAAGTCTTTATTATGTGTCATATTCCATAGCGTTTCGCATCGTCTAGAGAACTTTAATTTCCAGCCTAAGGGCATGTGAGAGTTGAGGCGAGTTAGAATGTTGCCAATGTAGACTAGGGTGTTCAAAATCGAACCGAAACCGAAGCTTAATGGCTTATTGGTATCGGTTTAACGGACGGAGAACGAATTGAAATTTTTTCATTAACGGCTTATCAGTTTGGGGACGGATTATTCAATTTTCTTAATGGATAAATTGTTAACCCGTTAAGAATATATATATATATATATATATATATAAATTTTATTTTTATCCATATATATATTAAATATCAAAAACCCTTCCACTTCAGTTTTCCAATATAATTATCTCAACGTCTGACTCTCAACCATCAAACTGCAGCCTCTGCCCGCCCTCTCTCATCTACTTACATGATGGTCACTGCTACTACTAATCTAAAGCTGAACGAAAGGGATAACCCGACAACCTTGGAGGAGATGTTGCTCCAATTGGACATGGGGGAGAAAATGGCAAGAAGAGAAAAGCTGAACGAATATGGGCAGCATAGAATGTCTTGTGTCAACAGTTCAGACATTCTTCGAACTGTAAGGAACGCGCTAAACAAATATCCCCGTTTTCTCTGGATGGCAAAGATGCCATGTACCAGTCCTCTTTCCATGATGCGTCTCCTTTGCTAACCACAACGTTGGTGCAAGAAAATCAGTATAGATTGAATTAGGCTGATAAACTGCTCGATAACTGCCCGATAAGAGCTAAATCGATACCAATCCGCCCGATATCTTATCGGGTGGCTAGCGAATTAATACATTTAAAAGCCGATAACCAATAAGCCAAATCGTTAAGAGTAAATAACCGCTCAATCCACCCGATAAGCAACCCTAATGTAGACATACAAATATAGTAATATACACAGTTAGGGTAAAAAAATATTTTTTACACTATCAAGTCATTTTAATAAGATACCCTTTTTACATACCCTTTTCTTGCCTAACATGTGCTCCTAATTCTCACAGTGTTACTCTAGGGGTTACAAACTGGTTAAAAGAAAACACTTAACCACCTATATTATCTACTAAAAAATGGATTGGATTATGAACTTTTTAAAAACGGGTAAAATATGGATAAGAATCATATTATCCATTTAGAAAATAAAAATGGGTAACCAATGGGTCTAACTTTTACAATTGTAAAGCCTCAAATTGGGGGTTACTCAAGTGAGGGAGACTAAGAATTCTCACAAAGGTGATCATATGCAAGAAGTCATGGATAATATTGTTACTCATATTATTCGCCGGTTAACCCTTTTTTATCCGTATTAATGGGTCGGGTCGGATGATTTATCTGTTTTTTCATTACCCGTTTTCGACCCGAACCATATCCGACCCGACCTGACCCGCCCCGCCCGTTTGCCACTCTTACTCCATAAACAAGTGAATTTCAGGGCATATTATATTCTAGCAACAGGGCGAATGCGAACTACCTAAAGCGCAGAGCTGATTTCACTAAGTCGATCGCGGAATAGTAGCATCAAGGGTAGACACAGAGCTAGGTTTGGGAGAACCCAATCAATTTTGTTTAAACACTTTATTTGTATTAAAAATTTATTAAATATGTATAAATATTTAATTACAAACCCAATAACTAAGACGAACTGTGAGTTCCATTGACAATTTCAAGACCCATAAACTTCAAATGTTGGTTTCGAGGGGACAATTTTTGATTTTGGGGGATAACAGCAATGCTCTTTTAGAACACATTAAAATTTATTGTACCAGTTTTTATTAAGTGAATTATAGTTTTAAAAGGTCTTTTAAAACAGATGTGTCATGATCTGCTAATCGGCTGTTCAAAAGATGTGTCCTTCTCCATTTTTTTATGTTGGATTCCTTACTTAAAAGATGATGACATTTTGAAAAGATGGTAGCATCATACAAAAGATGTTTGCTTTGTACAAAAGAAAAATGTCTTTATGCATGCCTTACGGTTTTCACTTCCATATGTAAGAAACTATACGACAGTTGATCAAAGTAAATCAACATTTACTTGATAAGCATACAGTTGACTGGAGGACACTATTAGCCTGTTTGGTCAAGCTTCCCAAGAGAAAAAAAGTGTTTTTTTTTCCAAAAGTATTTTTTTTTCTAATTTGAGGTATTTGACCAAGCTTATTTGGAAAAAAAAGTGCGTTTGGGAAGAAGCAGAAGCAGTTTCAGAGAAGCAGAAGCAGTTTCAGAGAAGCAGAAAAAGTAGCTTCTTTCCAAAAGCAGAAGCAGAAGCAGTTTTGGCTTTTTTTCTTACCTAAAATACCCTTAACAAAATATAGTATATACCAAAATAATCCTTAAACCTAATACTTAGGATATTAATTTATAAATATTTCTTCTTATTTTTAGGAAAACTTTCTAATATATAGTAACTTTAGGGGTGAATGCTTTTATATTTGTTGAAAGAATTTTAATATATTTAACTTATATTAAAAGAATTAAGTACTTTTTAATTTTATTTTCATATTTTACTTAAATAAAATAATTTTTTTAATTATTGCATGTAATAACAAAATTTTGATATTATTTATTTACTTATAATATTAATTATTAAGTAAATCTATTCATGTCCTTATTCGTAATTTGACACTTAAAAGCACTTTCTAAAAATCTTGGCCAAACACAAATTATTTTTCAAAAGTGCTTTTCAGACTGATTAGCCAAACACAAACCGCTTCTCTCCAAAAGTACTTTTTTCAAAAGCACTTCTCAAAATAAGCTGATTTCTCCGTCTTGGCCAAACAAGCTATATATCGCCTTAACTATTCTCTCCGTACATTAATTGTTTTAGAGCCCGTTTGGACATTAGAAATTTTTCCTTTTTTTTTTGGAAAAAATTTCACTTTTTTTCCGAAATCAGCGTTTGTTCATAAAATTTTCAATTTTCATTTGAAGATGCATTTTGAAATTTTTCGAAAATTTGAAAAACTCCAAAAAGTTGTTTTTGAAAATTTTCACTCAGACCACTCACAAAACTTCAAAAATAACCCAAAAATTATATTCATGTCCAAACACAACTTTGTTAGGCTTTTAAGCTTGGTGTAGCTTAAAGAGGGTGAATGAGAAATAGAGGAAAAATGAAATATTTGAGTTTCCCTCCTTGGCAAAGGGACATTATTCCATATTGGAGGAAGAAAAGGCTTTTGATGGATATATATAAAATTGCTCTTCTTCTAGCTCTTACAGAGTTAAGAAGAAGGTAAGCCTCCCGCCGTTGTCGCCATCGCTCGGCTCGGCTTCGGCTTCGGTCAAAGATTTTTGACCGATTGATTAATCTTTTTAGACAAAATTCCTTTCAATTATTTAATTAATTAACGAAAATTCAATTCGATTCATTTTCTTTCCCGAATTATTTTAAATCCGTTTTCTGTTTTCCCGCAATATTTCTTCCCACTTGTTCCAACAACTATGACTGTTTCTGAAAGGTTGCAAACCTTTTCAGAAACAATGCCAAATAGTCTATAAATACGCCTTGAATCCCAAAATCTTTACGTACTAAATTTTCTGATTATCTTCTTCTTCTTCTTCTGCACAATATTTTCCAGTGTGTTTTATGACCATTGAGTGGTTCGAAGTTCACCGGAGTTTTTGGTACCAATACACTGTATTCGATCCCGACCTTCTCGGGTAAAAGCTGCATTGATCGCTTTTGCCACTTTGTAGTGGTGTAGGGTTCGACCCAATCATGTACTCATGCTACTCTTCTGCACATATTTTGTGTACATACCCAGGTACCTCCTATCAGTCCCGCTATTAGTAAAGAGTCATGCTGTTGCTACAGAGACTTTAAGGTATATCTGCCAGCGTCTGCAGACCTGGGAGTCCCCCTCTATCTTTTATGTTGTTCTTTCTTTAACCTAGATGCTGATGTATAGAGACAGTTAAAACAATTCCTTAGAGCTTGTGACTTGTGACTATCGGGTTTTAGGGGGTTGTCTATACTCGAGTTTTTGGTTTACTTGTATATGCCGAGCGATAGTTTTTCCATTTTATTTATATACATACCTGTTGTTGTTAAGGTTTAACCGTTATTTCTGTTATCATTTAAGTTATTCCGAAATTGTTACGCTTACCTAGTCTTAGAGACTATGTGTTGTCATAATATTTTACGGAGGGAGATTTGGGTCGTGACAACTTTATATAAGAAACATGACAATAGTTTTTGTTGATATGATCAGTAGTTTCTTTTGTGGTGCTACATCTCCAAAGATAATAGCTCATACAGGTTTGGTTATGCTATCCACAAGAATTCTCTAATCTTAGATTAATACGCTTGTGTAATTTTCAATCAACTTCTTTTTTTTATGACTATTATTTCCTAGAAGAAAAACTTCTTGTGTAATCTTTTCTAAATATGCATATTATGATCTTCCTTATATAAATAAAAGTGAGGAAGCATGCAGTGAATTGGAAGAAAGGGATAGAATACCTATTTCTACTATGTATTTTTCATACTCCGCAATCTTTTTAGCATTGTCCTTATGTTGCTTTTCATAGACATTGATCAAATTTTGGTGTGATTGTTCCTCCTCCTCAAGCTCCTTTACAAGGTTTGCTTGTTGGATATTTTCACTTTTTAGTCAATTTTCTTCTTCCATCCGATGGCCGCTCAACGAATTTAGTGGCCTAAAGCTGAATTTTAATAAGAATCTAAATTTTATACACATGTACAAGTATATGCAAAAACTTTGATGTTGTCTTTTTTTCCTTCCGTACTTATTTATACAATAGTATTCTTACAAGATATATGACTTTTAGCTTCATTTAGTAATATTATTATTGTTATTTATATTACCAAGGATTAATTCAAGTTAATAAAATGTTAGCCATATGTTTGCAATACATTACCTTGGATCTTGTTGTAAAAACTTTTATTTGAGATATGAAAATTTGAGTAATTTAATTCAAAGGTCTAGAATATTTCGTATGTTAAAAAGTAGATATTCATTATTTTTTTAATACTTTTCTTACACAGATTTTATAACTTTTTCTACAAAGTTCAATATTGTCTAAGTCAAAATATTATTGCGTATTTACCATTAATACTTTTTGGTGTCTCAAAATTTTTGGGGCCTAAAGCAAAGGATTTACTTGCCTCACCCTTGAGCCGCCCATGCTTCCATCAGTAGATATGTGACCAGATATCTGCATATAAAGAAGAATGGAAAAGAGACCAAATTACATAAAAATTATGCTACCATGTGAAAGCTGGCGTTAAAAACCCCTAATCGATAGACAAATCCAAACTTAGGAATTACAAATGCAAGAAAGGAGGTCATTCGAGTTAACTACAATGAAGGGTATTTTCACCCGAAACTGTTGTTGTTCAGAGTCAGATAAATTAATATATAACATATCTAAAAATCAGAGGAAGTTACAAGATAGATGCATAGCCAACAAGCAGTAGTGTTAGTTTTTACTAAATTTTTTTATACTAAAAAGAGAAAAAAATCTCTGAAATTATGAAGTTTCGGACATAATATTAGTCAGTGGGAAATCAGTAGATGCATGTTATAAAATATCACATTGCAATAGAATCAAATGCAAATCAAAGTCTAAGCAATCTACAGTCAAATGTTGTCCAATCCAAAAACTCATAGCGGTAATAAGCTTTCGAATCGAAGCAAAGTATGAGGGGACAGAGAAGTTGCTGCATAGAATTACCATTGATGCATAGTAGGACTTGTATTTTCCGAGTGGATTTCCTTGCTACTTTACCATGCATTATCAACATGTGCATTGACCTTCCTTCTAGGGAATGGGCACATAGTGCTAATACCACCCATTGAAGTTGTGTCAAATGAAAAGGCATGAATACAATAATTTTCCCTGTAAAAAGAACACACTGTTAGTGAAAAAATGACCATCAAGTTCTTCTCCATAAGAATTTGAACTGGATGATCGAGAATGTTGCGTCCCTCTCTAGAAAATTGATCAAATATAATTGTAGCCATTTAAACTTTGTCTTCCCTCCTTCGAAAACCCTCCAGTCCTCCTATCAAAATCCCTTGCGACCCTTACCCTTAGATATGGACATAGCAATTTATCACTATTCACTATTCTTCTTCTTTGAGTATCCAAACCACCAAAGCCATGAGCCTCTATAGGAGCAAAGTCCAGTGCATAGTTAGCTAAGTGGTCCGCTAGCTTATTCCCTTCTCTCATAATATGTGAGATCTTCACTTCACATGTTGCCATTAGTTCTTTAATGTCTTCAACATGTCCTATCAGATTCCATGAATAACTCCACCTTCCCTCCATCACATTCTTTAGTAACACAGAGTCCATTTGCAACAGAATATGTATATAGCTAATAGCTACACAATATCTTAACGCCTCCAAAATCGCCATTTTTTTTGCCGCAGTGTTGCTATTCTCCTGTATCTCCCTAACACATGCAAAAATTACATCACCTTCTTCATTCCTCAAGATGAAACCTATTGCACTCCTTCCAGGATTCCCCCTCGATGTACCATTCGTGTTAACTTTTATCCAGCCTGGACAAGGTAATTCTAATAACACCTTGGTAACCTTCAGTTTTGGAGTATATACCTTCATCATGTTAAGCAAACCATTCCATTTATGCAACACATTTTGGAGACTTGGCTTCCTAAACTTCACTAGAGCTTGAAGAGTAGATGATACCTGGTAGATTACCCTTCTAATGGACACTACTTCCCCGTGTTTGTAATTGTTCCTCCTCTTCCATAATTCACGAACAATGATGGATGGTAACACTTGAAGGATTGGTTGCAACCTAGGTATTACATGTGCTATCCAACACTTCACTATCGCCTGATGAAATGTTAAATACTCCAAAGCTTTACCTTCACATGATAGAAATTACTTCCATACCCTCTTAGCTGCATATGATGACAAGAACACATGAGACATTGTTTCTTCCTTCGGATTCAAGCAACACCAACATCTCGAAGTCATTAAGTACCCTAACCTCCTCATGAAGTCATCGAGAGGTAGCTTATTTTTCCATACCTTTCACATAAAGAAAGCTATCTTAAATGGCAAACCTTTTACCCAAATCAACTTGTAAGCATTATAAGGTTCTTTTCTCCTTCTCAAATATCCCAAAGCAGACTTTACAGTGAAGTTTCCTCTTGGTTCAAGCATCTAGAATGGTTGATCAAGCACATTACAAGCAACTTGAGGTTTTATATTTTCCAGAATGTGGTTAGCAAAGTCTTCAGGCAGCCACTCCCTAATTTTATTAACATCCCAGCCATCCTCTAATACCACTTCATTTACGTTTTGTACTGATTCATCACAGAAAAGATCTGGAGGTGTGCTAAAATATAAAGCTCCTAATCTTGTCCAATTTTCAAACCAAAACAATGATGATCCCATTTTTGGATGCCATAATATTTAATTCTTAACAAAGTCCATACATTCAAGCATTTTTCGCCACACATGTGATCCATCTCTCTAGGGAACTACCATTGCATTCAACTTTTTACAATACTTTTGGCTCATGAAAGAACTCCAAAGTGTAGGTTTAGTTCTAAAATTTCACTAAAGCTTACAAAATAAAGCTTTCGAAACATCATGTAGTGATCTAAAACCCACCCCTACTTCTTCATAAGGCAAGCATAGAGTATCCCAAGAAGCCCAATGCCTTTTCCTTCCATCAGTCGAGTTGCTCTAGAAAAACCTAGCAAAGAGCTTGTGCAATTTATTGATCACAAAGGCAAGGGGATTCACTGCATAAAGTAGGTGAATGGGCATGCTTTGCAACACATATGATATCAACACTGTCCTACATCCAATGGACAAAAGCTTTCCCTTCCAAGATTGTAATTTATCAAGAACCTTATTTATAAGTCCTTGATAGTAGTTTATCTTTCTTCTTGCATAAAAAATTGGACATCCCAAATAAGTGAATGGGAAATCTTGCCTCTCAATTCCTGTGATCCTTTCAACCTTCCTTACTACATCTTCATTAGTCAAATGATGCATCTACAGTGTAGATTAAGCCTTATTTATGAGCTGCTCGGATGCTACTTCATATGCTACCAAAACTTCCATAATCAATTGAAGTGAAGTTGCATCTGATAGAGAAAATATAATAGTGTCATATGTATATGCCAAATGATTGATCTTGGGACTCCACTTAAACCAAACCAACAAAAGTAGAGATTCAAATGAAGAGCATTTAATCTCCTAGACAAGGCCTCAGCTGTTAGGATAAAAAATGTAGGTGACAAAGGATCACCTTGCTTGACACCTCTATTAGACTTGAAAAATCCATGAGGTTGCCCATTGACAAGCACAAAATACCAATTATTGGAGATCATTCCAAACACTAATCCAAGTAAAAAGTAAAAAATAAATAAAGGTTGATAATTTAGTTAATAAGAAGCATTCAAGTCTTTATTATGTGTCATATTCCATAGCGTTTCACATCGTCTAGAGAACTTTAATTTCCAGCCTAAGGGCATGTGAGAGTTGAGGCGAGTTAGAATGTTGCCAATGTAGACTAGGGTGTTCAAAATCGAACCGAAACTGAAGCTTAATGGCTTATTGGTATCGGTTTAACGGACGGAGAACGAATTGAAATTTTTTCATTAACGGCTTATCGGTTTGGGGACGGATTATTCAATTTTCTTAATGGATAAATTGTTAACCCGTTAAGAATATATATATATATATATATATATATATATATATATATATAAATTTTATTTTTATCCATATATATATTAAATATCAAAAACCCTTCCACTTCAGTTTTCCAATATAATTATCTCAACGTCTGACTCTCAACCATCAAACTGCAGCCTCTGCCCGCCCTCTCTCATCTACTTACATGATGGTCACTGCTACTACTAATCTAAAGCTGAACGAAAGGGATAACCCGACAACCTTGGAGGAGATGTTGCTCCAATTGGACATGGGGGAGAAAATGGCAAGAAGAGAAAAGCTGAACGAATATGGGCAGCATAGAATGTCTTGTGTCAACAGTTCAGACATTCTTCGAACTGTAAGGAACGCGCTAAACAAATATCCCCGTTTTCTCTGGATGGCAAAGATGCCATGTACCAGTCCTCTTTCCATGATGCGTCTCCTTTGCTAACCACAACGTTGGTGCAAGAAAATCAGTATAGATTGAATTAGGCTGATAAACTGCTCGATAACTGCCCGATAAGAGCTAAATCGATACCAATCCGCCCGATATCTTATCGGGTGGCTAGCGGATTAATACATTTAAAAGCCGATAACCAATAAGCCAAATCGTTAAGAGTAAATAACCGCTCAATCCACCCGATAAGCAACCCTAATGTAGACATACAAATATAGTAATATACACAGTTAGGGTAAAAAAATATTTTTTACACTATCAAGTCATTTTAATAAGATACCCTTTTTACATACCCTTTTCTTGCCTAACATGTGCTCCTAATTCTCACAGTGTTACTCTAGGGGTTACAAACTGGTTAAAAGAAAACACTTAACCACCTATATTATCTACTAAAAAATGGATTGGATTATGAACTTTTTAAAAACGGGTCAAATATGGATAAGAATCATATTATCCATTTAGAAAATAAAAATGGGTAACCAATGGGTCTAACTTTTACATTTGTAAAGCCTCAAATTGGGGGTTACTCAAGTGAGGGAGACTAAGAATTCTCACAAAGGTGATCATATGCAAGAAGTCATGGATAATATTGTTACTCATATTATTCGCCGGTTAACCCTTTTTTATCCGTATTAATGGGTCGGGTCGGATGATTTATCTGTTTTTTCATTACCCGTTTTCGACCCGAACCATATCCGCCCCGACCCGCCCCGCCCCGCCCGTTTGCCACTCTTACTCCATAAACAAGTGAATTTCAGGGCATATTATATTCTAGCAACAGGGCGAATGCGAACTACCTAAAGCGCAGAGCTGATTTCACTAAGTCGATCGCGGAATAGTAGCATCAAGGGTAGACACAGAGCTAGGTTTGGGAGAACCCAATCAATTTTGTTTAAACACTTTATTTGTATTAAAAATTTATTAAATATGTATAAATATTAATTACAAACCCAATAACTAAGACGAACTGTGAGTTCCATTGACAATTTCAAGACCCATAAACTTCAAATGTTGGTTTCGAGGGGACAATTTTTGATTTTGGGGGATAACAGCAATGCTCTTTTAGAACACATTAAAATTTATTGTACCAGTTTTTATTAAGTGAATTATAGTTTTAAAAGGTCTTTTAAAACAGATGTGTCATGATCTGCTAATCGGCTGTTCAAAAGATGTGTCCTTCTCCATTTTTTTATGTTGGATTCCTTACTTAAAAGATGATGACATTTTGAAAAGATGGTAGCATCATACAAAAGATGTTTGCTTTGTACAAAAGAAAAATGTCTTTATGCATGCCTTACGGTTTTCACTTCCATATGTAAGAAACTATACGACAGTTGATCAAAGTAAATCAACATTTACTTGATAAGCATACAGTTGACTGGAGGACACTATTAGCCTGTTTGGTCAAGCTTCCCAAGAGAAAAAAAAGTGTTTTTTTTTTCCAAAAGCATTTTTTTTTTCCAAAAGCATTTTTTTTTTTCTAATTTGAGGTATTTGACCAAGCTTATTTGGAAAAAAAAGTGCGTTTGGGAAGAAGCAGAAGCAGTTTCAGAGAAGCAGAAGCAGTTTCAGAGAAGCAGAAGCAGTTTCAGAGAAGCAGAAAAAAGTAGCTTCTTTCCAAAAGCAGAAGCAGACGCAGTTTTGGCTTTTCTTCTTACCTAAAATACCCTTAACAAAATATAGTATATACCAAAATAATCCTTAAACCTAATACTTAGGATATTAATTTATAAATATTTCTTCTTATTTTTAGGAAAACTTTCTAATATATAGTAACTTTAGGGGTGAATGCTTTTATATTTGTTGAAAGAATTTTAATATATTTAACTTATATTAAAAGAATTAAGTACTTTTTAATTTTATTTTCATATTTTACTTAAATAAAATAAATTTTTTTAATTATTGCATGTAATAACAAAATTTTGATATTATTTATTTACTTATAATATTAATTATTAAGTAAATCTATTCATGTCCTTATTCGTAATTTGACACTTAAAAGCACTTTCTAAAAATCTAGGCCAAACACAAATTATTTTTCAAAAGTGCTTTTCAGACTGATTAGCCAAACACAAACCGCTTCTCTCCAAAAGTACTTTTTTCAAAAGCACTTCTCAAAATAAGCTGATTTCTCCGTCTTGGCCGAACAAGCTATATATCGCCTTAACTATTCTCTCCGTACATTAATTGTTTTAGAGCCCGTTTGGACATTAGAAATTTTTCCTTTTTTTTTTGGAAAAAATTTCACTTTTTTCCGAAATCAGCGTTTGTTCATAAAATTTTCAATTTTCACTTGAAGATGCATTTTGAAATTTTTCGAAAATTTGAAAAACTCCAAAAAGTTGTTTTTGAAAATTTTCACTCAGATCACTCACAAAACTTCAAAAATAACCCAAAAATTATATTCATGTCCAAACACAACTTTGTTAGGCTTTTAAGCTTGGTGTAGCTTAAAGAGGGTGAATGAGAAATAGAGGAAAAATGAAATATTTGAGTTTCCCTCCTTGGCAAAGGGACATTGTTCCATATTGGAGGAAGAAAAGGCTTTTGATGGATATATATAAAATTGCTCTTCTTCTAGCTCTTACAGAGTTAAGAAGAAGGTAAGCCTCCCGCCGTTGTCGCCATCGCTCGACTCGGCTTCGGCTTCGGTCAAAGATTTTTGACCGATTGATTAATCTTTTTAGACAAAATTCCTTTCAATTATTTAATTAATTAACGAAAATTCAATTCGATTCATTTTCTTTCCCGAATTATTTTAAATCCGTTTTCTGTTTTCCCGCAATATTTCTTCCCACTTGTTCCAACAACTATGACTGTTTCTGAAAGGTTGCAAACCTTTTCAGAAACAATGCCAAATAGTCTATAAATACGCCTTGAATCCCAAAATCTTTACGTACTAAATTTTCTGATTATCTTCTTCTTCTTCTTCTGCACAATATTTTCCAGTGTGTTTTATGACCATTGAGTGGTTCGAAGTTCACCGGAGTTTTTGGTACCAATACACTGTATTCGATCCCGACCTTCTCGGGTAAAAGCTGCATTGATCGCTTTTGCCACTTTGTAGTGGTGTAGGGTTCGACCCAATCATGTACTCATGCTACTCTTCTGCACATATTTTGTGTACATACCCAGGTACCTCCTATCAGTCCCGCTATTAGTAAAGAGTCATGCTGCTGCTACAGAGACTTTAAGGTATATCTGCTAGCGTCTGCAGACCTGGGAGTCCCCCTCTATCTTTTATGTTGTTCTTTCTTTAACCTAGATGCTGATGTATAGAGACAGTTAAAACAATTCCTTAGAGCTTGTGACTTGTGACTATCGGGTTTTAGGGGGTTGTCTATACTCGAGTTTTTGGTTTACTTGTATATGCCGAGCGATAGTTTTTCCATTTTATTTATATACATACCTGTTGTTGTTAAGGTTTAACCGTTATTTCTGTTATCATTTAAGTTATTCCGAAATTGTTACGCTTACCTAGTCTTAGAGACTATGTGTTGTCATAATATTTTACGGAGGGAGATTTGGGTCGTGACAACTTTATATAAGAAACATGACAATAGTTTTTGGTGATATGATCAGTAGTTTCTTTTGTGGTGCTACATCTCCAAAGATAATAGCTCATACAGGTTTGGTTATGCTATCCACAAGAATTCTCTAATCTTAGATTAATACGCTTGTGTAATTTTCAATCAACTTCTTTTTTTTATGACTATTATTTCCTAGAAGAAAAACTTCTTGTGTAATCTTTTCTAAATATGCATATTATGATCTTCCTTATATAAATAAAAGTGAGGAAGCATGCAGTGAATTGGAAGAAAGGGATAGAATACCTATTTCTACTATGTATTTTTCATACTCCGCAATCTTTTTAGCATTGTCCTTATGTTGCTTTTCATAGACATTGATCAAATTTTGGTGTGATTGTTCCTCCTCCTCAAGCTCCTTTACAAGGTTTGCTTGTTGGATATTTTCACTTTTTAGTCAATTTTCTTCTTCCATCCGATGGCCGCTCAACGAATTTAGTGGCCTAAAGCTGAATTTTAATAAGAATCTAAATTTTATACACATGTACAAGTATATGCAAAAACTTTGATGTTGTCTTTTTTTCCTTCCGTACTTATTTATACAATAGTATTCTTACAAGATATATGACTTTTAGCTTCATTTAGTAATATTATTATTGTTATTTATATTACCAAGGATTAATTCAAGTTAATAAAATGTTAGCCATATGTTTGCAATACATTACCTTGGATCTTGTTGTAAAAACTTTTATTTGAGATATGAAAATTTGAGTAATTTAATTCAAAGGTCTAGAATATTTCGTATGTTAAAAAGTAGATATTCATTATTTTTTTAATACTTTTCTTACACAGATTTTATAACTTTTTCTACAAAGTTCAATATTGTCTAAGTCAAAATATTATTGCGTATTTACCATTAATACTTTTTGGTGTCTCAAAATTTTTGGGGCCTAAAGCAAAGGATTTACTTGCCTCACCCTTGAGCCGCCCATGCTTCCATCAGTAGATATGTGACCAGATATCTGCATATAAAGAAGAATGGAAAAGAGACCAAATTACATAAAAATTATGCTACCATGTGAAAGCTGGCGTTAAAAACCCCTAATCGATAGACAAATCCAAACTTAGGAATTACAAATGCAAGAAAGGAGGTCATTCGAGTTAACTACAATGAAGGGTATTTTCACCCGAAACTGTTGTTGTTCAGAGTCAGATAAATTAATATATAACATATCTAAAAATCAGAGGAAGTTACAAGATAGATGCATAGCCAACAAGCAGTAGTGTTAGTTTTTACTAAATTTTTTTATACTAAAAAGAGAAAAAAATCTCTGAAATTATGAAGTTTCGGACATAATATTAGTCAGTGGGAAATCAGTAGATGCATGTTATAAAATATCACATTGCAATAGAATCAAATGCAAATCAAAGTATAAGCAATCTACAGTCAAATGTTGTCCAATCCAAAAACTCATAGCGGTAATAAGCTTTCGAATCGAAGCAAAGTATGAAGGGACAGAGAAGTTGCTGCATAGAATTACCATTGATGCATAGTAGGACTTGTATTTTCCGAGTGGATTTCCTTGCTACTTTACCATGCATTATCAACATGTGCATTGACCTTCCTTCTAGGGAATGGGCACATAGTGCTAATACCACCCATTGAAGTTGTGTCAAATGAAAAGGCATGAATACAATAATTTTTCCTGTAAAAAGAACACATTGTTAGTGAAAAAATGACCACCAAGTTCTTCTCCATAAGAATTTGAACTGGATGATCGAGAATGTTGCGTCCCTCTCTAGAAAATTGATCAAATATAATTGTAGCCATTTAAACTTTGTCTTCCCTCTTTCGAAAACCCTCCAGTCCTCCTATCAAAATCCCTTGCGACCCTTACCCTTAGATATGGACATAGCAATTTATCACTATTCACTATTCTTCTTCTTTGAGTATCCAAACCACCAAAGCCATGAGCCTCTATAGGAGCAAAGTCCAGTGCATAGTTAGCTAAGTGGTCCGCTAGCTTATTCCCTTCTCTCATAATATGTGAGATCTTCACTTCACATGTTGCCATTAGTTCTTTAATGTCTTCAACATGTCCTATCAGATTCCATGAACAACTCCACCTTCCCTCCATCACATTCTTTAGTAACACAGAGTCCATTTGCAACAGAATATGTATATAGCTAATAGCTACACAATATCTTAACGCCTTCAAAATCGCCATTTTTTCTGCCGCAGTGTTGCTATTCTCCTGTATCTCCCTAACACATGCGAAAATTACATCACCTTCTTCATTCCTCAAGATGAAACCTATTGCACTCCTTCCAGGATTCCCCCTCGATGTACCATTCGTGTTAACTTTTATCCAGCCTGGACAAGGTAATTCTAATAACACCTTGGTAACCTTCAGTTTTGGAGTATATACCTTCATCATGTTAAGCAAACCATTCCATTTATGCAACACATTTTGGAGACTTGGCTTCCTAAACTTCACTAGAGCTTGAAGAGTAGATGATACCTGGTAGATTACCCTTCTAATGGACACTACTTCCCCGTGTTTGTAATTGTTCCTCCTCTTCCATAATTCACGAACAATGATGGATGGTAACACTTGAAGGATTGGTTGCAACCTAGGTATTACATGTGCTATCCAACACTTCACTATCGCCTGATGAAATGTTAAATACTCCAAAGCTTTACCTTCACATGATAGAAATTACTTCCATACCCTCTTAGCTGCATATGATGACAAGAACACATGAGACATTGTTTCTTCCTTCGGATTCAAGCAACACCAACATCTCGAAGCCATTAAGTACCCTAACCTCCTCATGAAGTCATCTAGAGGTAGCTTATTTTTCCATACCTTTCACATAAAGAAAGCTATCTTAAATGGCAAACCTTTTACCCAAATCAACTTGTAAGCATTATAAGGTTCTTTTCTCCTTCTCAAATATCCCAAAGCAGACTTTACAGTGAAGTTTCCTCTTGGTTCAAGCATCTAGAATGGTTGATCAAGCACATTACAAGCAACTGGAGGTTTTATATTTTCCAGAATGTGGTTAGCAAAGTCTTCAGGCAGCCACTCCCTAATTTTATTAACATCCCAGCCATCCTCTAATACCACTTCATTTACGTTTTGTACTGATTCATCACAGAAAAGATCTGGAGGTGTGCTAAAATATAAAGCTCCTAATCTTGTCCAATTTTCAAACCAAAACAATGATGATCCCATTTTTGGATGCCATAATATTTAATTCTTAACAAAGTCCATACATTCAAGCATTTTTCGCCACACATGTGATCCATCTCTCTAGGGAACTACCATTGCATTCAACTTTTTACAATACTTTTGGCTCATGAAAGAACTCCAAAGTGTAGGTTTAGTTCTAAAATTTCACTAAAGCTTACAAAATAAAGCTTTCGAAACATCATGTAGTGATCTAAAACCCACCCCTACTTCTTCATAAGGCAAGCATAGAGTATCCCAAGAAGCCCAATGCCTTTTCCTTCCATCAGTCGAGTTGCTCTAGAAAAACCTAGCAAAGAGCTTGTGCAATTTATTGATCACAAAGGCAAGGGGATTCACTGCATAAAGTAGGTGAATGGGCATGCTTTGCAACACATATGATATCAACACTGTCCTACATCCAATGGACAAAAACTTTCCCTTCCAAGATTGTAATTTATCAAGAACCTTATTTATAAGTCCTTGATAGTAGTTCATCTTTCTTCTTGCATAAAAAATTGGACATCCCAAATAAGTGAATGGGAAATCTTGCCTCTCAATTCCTGTGATCCTTTCAACCTTCCTTACTACATCTTCATTAGTCAAATGATGCATCTACAGTGTAGATTAAGCCTTATTTATGAGCTGCTCGGATGCTACTTCATATGCTACCAAAACTTCCATAATCAATTGAAGTGAAGTTGCATCTGATAGAGAAAATATAATAGTGTCATATGTATATGCCAAATGATTGATCTTGGGACTCCACTTAAACCAAACCCACAAAAGTAGAGATTCAAATGAAGAGCATTTAATCTCCTATACAAGGCCTCAGCTGTTAGGATAAAAAGTGTAGGTGACAAAGGATCACCTTGCTTGACACCTCTATTAGACTTGAAAAATCCATGAGGTTGCCCATTGACAAGCACAAAATACCAATTATTGGAGATCATTCCAAACACTAATCCAAGTAAAAAGTAAAAAATAAATAAAGGTTGATAATTTAGTTAATAAGAAGCATTCAAGTCTTTATTATGTGTCATATTCCATAGCGTTTCGCATCGTCTAGAGAACTTTAATTTCCAGCCTAAGGGCATGTGAGAGTTGAGGCGAGTTAGAATGTTGCCAATGTAGACTAGGGTGTTCAAAATCGAACCGAAACCGAAGCTTAATGGCTTATTGGTATCGGTTTAACGGACGGAGAACGAATTGAAATTTTTTCATTAACGGCTTATCGGTTTGGGGACGGATTATTCAATTTTCTTAATGGATAAATTGTTAACCCGTTAAGAATATATATATATATATATATATATATATATATAAATTTTATTTTTATTCATATATATATTAAATATCAAAAACCCTTCCACTTCAGTTTTCCAATATAATTATCTCAACGTCTGACTCTCAACCATCAAACTGCAGCCTCTGCCCGCCCTCTCTCATCTACTTACATGATGGTCACTGCTACTACTAATCTAAAGCTGAACGAAAGGGATAACCCGACAACCTTGGAGGAGATGTTGCTCCAATTGGACATGGGGGAGAAAATGGCAAGAAGAGAAAAGCTGAACGAATATGGGCAGCATAGAATGTCTTGTGTCAACAGTTCAGACATTCTTCGAACTGTAAGGAACGCGCTAAACAAATATCCCCGTTTTCTCTGGATGGCAAAGATGCCATGTACCAGTCCTCTTTCCATGATGCGTCTCCTTTGCTAACCACAACGTTGGTGCAAGAAAATCAGTATAGATTGAATTAGGCTGATAAACTGCTCGATAACTGCCCGATAAGAGCTAAATCGATACCAATCCGCCCGATATCTTATCGGGTGGCTAGCGGATTAATACATTTAAAAGCCGATAACCAATAAGCCAAATCGTTAAGAGTAAATAACCGCTCAATCCACCCGATAAGCAACCCTAATGTAGACATACAAATATAGTAATATACACAGTTAGGGTAAAAAAATATTTTTTACACTATCAAGTCATTTTAATAAGATACCCTTTTTACATACCCTTTTCTTGCCTAACATGTGCTCCTAATTCTCACAGTGTTACTCTAGGGGTTACAAACTGGTTAAAAGAAAACACTTAACCACCTATATTATCTACTAAAAAATGGATTGGATTATGAACTTTTTAAAAACGGGTAAAATATGGATAAGAATCATATTATCCATTTAGAAAATAAAAATGGGTAACCAATGGGTCTAACTTTTACATTTGTAAAGCCTCAAATTGGGGGTTACTCAAGTGAGGGAGACTAAGAATTCTCACAAAGGTGATCATATGCAAGAAGTCATGGATAATATTGTTACTCATATTATTCGCCGGTTAACCCTTTTTTATCCGTATTAATGGGTCGGGTCGGATGATTTATCTGTTTTTTCATTACCCGTTTTCGACCCGAACCATATCCGACCCGACCTGACCCGCCCCGCCCGTTTGCCACTCTTACTCCATAAACAAGTGAATTTCAGGGCATATTATATTCTAGCAACAGGGCGAATGCGAACTACCTAAAGCGCAGAGCTGATTTCACTAAGTCGATCGCGGAATAGTAGCATCAAGGGTAGACACAGAGCTAGGTTTGGGAGAACCCAATCAATTTTGTTTAAACACTTTATTTGTATTAAAAATTTATTAAATATGTATAAATATTTAATTACAAACCCAATAACTAAGACGAACTGTGAGTTCCATTGACAATTTCAAGACCCATAAACTTCAAATGTTGGTTTCGAGGGGACAATTTTTGATTTTGGGGGATAACAGCAATGCTCTTTTAGAACACATTAAAATTTATTGTACCAGTTTTTATTAAGTGAATTATAGTTTTAAAAGGTCTTTTAAAACAGATGTGTCATGATCTGCTAATCGGCTGTTCAAAAGATGTGTCCTTCTCCATTTTTTTATGTTGGATTCCTTACTTAAAAGATGATGACATTTTGAAAAGATGGTAGCATCATACAAAAGATGTTTGCTTTGTACAAAAGAAAAATGTCTTTATGCATGCCTTACGGTTTTCACTTCCATATGTAAGAAACTATACGACAGTTGATCAAAGTAAATCAACATTTACTTGATAAGCATACAGTTGACTGGAGGACACTATTAGCCTGTTTGGTCAAGCTTCCCAAGAGAAAAAAAGTGTTTTTTTTTCCAAAAGTATTTTTTTTTCTAATTTGAGGTATTTGACCAAGCTTATTTGGAAAAAAAAGTGCGTTTGGGAAGAAGCAGAAGCAGTTTCAGAGAAGCAGAAGCAGTTTCAGAGAAGCAGAAAAAAGTAGCTTCTTTCCAAAAGCAGAAGCAGAAGCAGTTTTGGCTTTTCTTCTTACCTAAAATACCCTTAACAAAATATAGTATATACCAAAATAATCCTTAAACCTAATACTTAGGATATTAATTTATAAATATTTCTTCTTATTTTTAGGAAAACTTTCTAATATATAGTAACTTTAGGGGTGAATGCTTTTATATTTGTTGAAAGAATTTTAATATATTTAACTTATATTAAAAGAATTAAGTACTTTTTAATTTTATTTTCATATTTTACTTAAATAAAATAAATTTTTTTAATTATTGCATGTAATAACAAAATTTTGATATTATTTATTTACTTATAATATTAATTATTAAGTAAATCTATTCATGTCCTTATTCGTAATTTGACACTTAAAAGCACTTTCTAAAAATCTTGGCCAAACACAAATTATTTTTCAAAAGTGCTTTTCAGACTGATTAGCCAAACACAAACCGCTTCTCTCCAAAAGTACTTTTTTCAAAAGCACTTCTCAAAATAAGCTGATTTCTCCGTCTTGGCCAAACAAGCTATATATCGCCTTAACTATTCTCTCCGTACATTAATTGTTTTAGAGCCCGTTTGGACATTAGAAATTTTTCCTTTTTTTTTTGGAAAAAATTTCACTTTTTTCCGAAATCAGCGTTTGTTCATAAAATTTTCAATTTTCACTTGAAGATGCATTTTGAAATTTTTCGAAAATTTGAAAAACTCCAAAAAGTTGTTTTTGAAAATTTTCACTCAGATCACTCACAAAACTTCAAAAATAACCCAAAAATTATATTCATGTCCAAACACAACTTTGTTAGGCTTTTAAGCTTGGTGTAGCTTAAAGAGGGTGAATGAGAAATAGAGGAAAAATGAAATATTTGAGTTTCCCTCCTTGGCAAAGGGACATTGTTCCATATTGGAGGAAGAAAAGGCTTTTGATGGATATATATACAATTGCTCTTCTTCTAGCTCTTACAGAGTTAAGAAGAAGGTAAGCCTACCGCCGTTGTCGCCATCGCTCGGCTCGACTTCGGCTTCGGTCAAAGATTTTTGACCGATTGATTAATCTTTTTAGACAAAATTCCTTTCAATTATTTAATTAATTAACGAAAATTCAATTCGGTTCATTTTCTTTCCCGAATTATTTTAAATCCGTTTTCTGTTTTCCCGCAATATTTCTTCCCACATGTTCCAACAACTATGACTGTTTCTGAAAGGTTGCAAACCTTTTCAGAAACAATGCCGAATAGTCTATAAATATGCCTTGAATCCCAAAATCTTTACGTACTAAATTTTCTGATTATCTTCTTCTTCTTCTTCTGCACAATATTTTCCAGTGTGTTTTATGACCATTGAGTGGTTCGAAGTTCACCGGAGTTTTTGGTACCAATACACTGGTGAGTAAAATCGCTCTATCCTGGGAGGATATATTCCAACACCTCAGGTACTTGAGGGGAGTAATTTCCTTAAGGACACACTGTGTATTCAATGAGGCTCAATTTATTCCTATATTGTTTTCCAGAATTTATTTCGTCAAACTGGTTCTACTAACTTTCTATTTCTGTTTCTATTTCAGAAAATTTAATGTTTTTATTGGTTATTACAGCAATATAAATTGAATAACAAACTCTAATTTCCAAATACCATTTTCACTTGAAATTTGTTTTCACTTTTTTCTGCAATTTTACAATTCTTATGTCCAAATGCCGACGTCATTTTAGAAAAGCAATAAACAGAAAATTTTGCACGCTAATTGGGTAGTGATCACAAAGAGGCAACCTTAGATATCCAATATCGCTTTTCCTTCCGGCGAGAGAAATACAAAGCGCAAACTCTAATCCATATACTTGGATTTTACTAAACGTTGCAAATTACAACACATCTTATTTTTTGGAATTCGAATTATATTAGAGGCAATTCAAACTCTTGGGCTACCCACTAATATGTACCACTGATCTAGTAAATAATGAGAAAGTGAGCTCCCATGCCCTTGTATATGAGGTGAGCGTAGCAAATACAGTAATGGGTTTGGAGCGCGGGTTCAATTCAAACGCTAGTTTTTTCTACTCGAATCATATAATAAATCAACCACAATTATTTTGAATTCATTAAATATAATTCTGAATTCGCTTTTAAGAAATGGTGCTAGAGAACGGCATTTGTATCCGAAGAAGTGAGCGTGCAAGGGCTCAAAAGAGAGGAACACCATGCAAAAGAAGAAGGCGACAGAGGGAAGCTGCCCAGAGGACTACTGCATGCTCCAGAAATAGTATTATCTGATGGAATACGGGGTCTAACATGTCTTTCTTCTGCTTCACTACTTGACTCATTAATTGCCTCAGCAGTTGATATCAATTTTGGAGGAGGAAGGAGGAAGGAAACTCTTTCAATTGCCCAGCAGTATTGTTGTTACTTGTTAATGAGGTTGGTGAGAGATCAAGAGGAGGAGGTGCGACCTGTTGAAGACATAATTAATTAGTTAAATTCAACATGATATCAAAGTAGGCAGAGGCCGCTGCTTCAATTCCCCTAATAAAAAGAGTAAGTTGAGGGCCCTGTCGGAGATATAATTAATTAATTAAAAAGTGTATTTTCTCTAACAACTTAATATTTTAGATGAGATGGTCACATAATTCAACATTACCTCTTGTAAACGCCTAGAGCTGAAGCCAGAGGGGGAATTGGAGTGGGATTGAAATTCAGGTGCTGCGGTTAGCATTTGGACAACTTCTCTGAAATTAACAGCTTCCACCCTATAGATTTTAGGGGGAATTGGTAGAGATGGAGCTATGGGTTTCTTGGTGATTGGTTTTGATGGAAGGCTGCGAACTCTACGGAGAGAAGAATTATATGGTTTTTCTTTCTTTTCTTCTTGTGGATGAACAGCAAAAGAACTTGAACTAGAGAAAGAAGAAGAATACATTTTATATGAATATGACTCCATTTTGGCTATATATGTTTACCTAAGTTCGAACTTTTGTGAGAAATATAATATTTATATTAACTGGAAAGCTTGTTAATTAAGAAGAATATATATCTCTGTCTTTTGAGTCCTTGTATATATAGAGAAGGAACCTGAAAGAGAGAAGATATTAAAATAATTAGTTGAGGCTTGAGGGGAATGAATTGATAGGATCGAGCATCGAATGGTATTAACGTGAAGTTTGTCTTGAGCGTCGGCTATGGCTGAAGCTGAAAACATTAACATAACTTATAATGTCCAGTTCACAAGTTTGACTTCATCTAACATTTTGCTTCCATTATTATTTGTCTGATCAGTAACTGAATTCGGTGTATTATTGTTTCAACTTTTTTCTGTTCTTTCAAATATCTTGGAGTTGTTTAGTGGCGGCGTTTGCTGCCAGGTTACCATGTGTTCTCGGTCTATTCCTTGTCTCCCTTCTTGATGGAACAATATCCGTACCCACACGTTGCGTAAAGAATATTACGAAGGATTGCATATAGGCGTTCGTAACACGCAGCGGAAGACAATAACAATCTTAGGCAGATCTTTTCGTGTTTAAAATTTATTTACATGTCAATAGATCGGATCGAAGACGTACCTGGTGAAGAAAGTCTCGTTTTAAATTCTTCGATAGTGCGAAGACTCCATGCGTATCCATACCGAGACTGATCCTTGCTATCAACTCTTTGACCAATGAAACCCGCAAACAAATTGAACGAATAATATAGTGTTGAAATTTTTCTCAAAAATCTCAACTCAAATTAGAAGAACAAGAAACACTTTTCTTGTAATTGTATTTTCTCTCTTGGCTTTGTATTGCACTCTCACTTTCACAAAGTGAGTTTTCTTCTCAAGGAAAAATTATGCGGCAAATTTTCTTCATCACCCTTTATATAGCATCACCTACAAACCCTTTTCTTATTTGGTTGAGGTAATGATTTACTTAAGGTAAAAGTTTATTCCAAAAATAAACTTATCGAAAAATTAGAATCCCATCTTAATGAGAAGATGCCGACACGTCCTTACGGACTTTCACGTGAATGCTGCTAGCGTCCAATTCCAAATTGGACTTTTCGTAAAATTACCAATCCCATTTCTTATGGGTTTGAAGTCAACTTTCACGTCAATCCAATTAAGAATTGGGTTGATCAAATTAAATTTTTCATTAATATTATATATAAATATTTGTTATATTTATCAACCAAGAGATATAATTTAATTTTTTATTTTAAATAGAAAACTTCAATTTGTTCACAATATTAATTATATTCTCTGTGCTAGCAAAGAATATAATAATATTTCATTTGGACTAATAATTTATTTATTTGACTAATTAAATTCTATAATTTAATTATCAAATAAAAAAATAATTAATCCTTTAACAAAGATCAGAACACTCGTTAGTGTGCGACCCCATAGGTTCAATACTAAGCCGGTAGCAAATTGATCACATCAATATACTAATCAAGGGTGGCGTCTAGCAACACTCCTTAACGATCGGATAAAATGAAGTATACAATTTACTCTCAAGAACCAGTAGAAGAATAATGTAGTAATTCCTTCTGTCCTTATAGCTCTGGATCACCCTAGGATATGGTTCAACTGTCAAATCCTAATAGGCGACCAACTATGTGTTCATGTCAAATATAATCGACCATTGAATGACCTAAGAAACTCTTTTCTTCTTTCATTCAATTGCCCTGGCCAAGGTCTTAATTTGGTCGTTTATAATTTATGACAACATGGAGCTTAAACTCATTACCAAGAGTTGACAGATTCCATCTTGATCAATCGCTAATTCTACAACTATTTAATCGCACCCAATATCCTTTCAACTATTGCCCTAGGGCCATAGGTGTCTAGTATCAAAGCACAATAAATAACTTGTCAATTACTATGACGATCTCAGGTCAAAGGAAACGGTTACATCACATTCTTCAAGAGAATATCCTATTGACAGTTTATGGTAATTCTAACCATTAGGAATTATCCAATGAGTCGGTTCAATGATCATATCTCTATATGCATCATCTATCTATGTAATTTAGTTAATGAGATCAACTAATCTTTATCCCATAAAGACGATCACATAAATATTGATCTAACGAGATTACTAATGTCCAAATTAATAATCCTACGATCAAGAACAAATTTAGATTAAATTATAAGAAACTTTACTCTCATTATCATGATCTCCATCACAATGTCGAGTCTCAAAATTTAATCAAGGACCTTATCAAATTAATCAAGCAATTAATAACAATGATAAAAGAATATCAAATGCCATACATATTTTATATCAAATAACGTTCACAAAAATATGTTCAAATCATTAAATATGATATTGGATCTAGGGCATATCTACTATATCCCTAACATATTAAATATAATTTATCATAAAAAAAATGTTACTTGAAAAATACGGTAGACATAAAAGAAGCATGAAAGGATTCCATTTTTTTATTGGCTCGTTATATATATCGAAATCTTTTTGCTCTTCATATTTATGTATACGGTGGACACTCATGGTATGTTTCAAACAAAAGACGAAAGAATTTATCAAGAATAAGTATAGCAGAATGATTTTATTTTAAACTCAATTAACGGATAGGTTCTTTAGATGTCAATGCAAGTAATTAAATTCAATATATATATATATATATATATATATATATATATATATATATATATTATCTTTGCAATCTTCCCACATCAATTGTATCCATTTTCAAATACCTTATACTAATAATGGAAAAAGGGCAAAAACAAAAGGGACGCTTAAATAGATATATTTTGGTACTTCGTTTGATAAAGGAGAATATCATGCACAAAAGTAGTAGTAAAATTTAAAATCAGAAGAATCTCAAAGTCTTATCCTCCGTCATCTTAGACAAAAGTTTGTCCTTGAATCGATCTTTGTTACATATGGTTATTACCTTGTAGTTATTCTATAGTAGTCATGTGATATCACTCAACTTTTGACTAGCGTTTTATTCACCTTTGTTCTACATTTCTTGTATTTACAACTTGGACTATTGTAATATAATAGATTATCCTTTCTTTAGCCAAAATAAAATAAAATTGGACTAATGTATGGTCCGATATAACAATGGTGCAGTACAACTGTCACTCTGTTTTATGCTCTAAACATATATATATCTAATTAACCAGAAAAGAATGCTAAATGTCTTATAAATTGAGAGATTAACAAATTGGAAACTATTTCTGTAATTGACGATAAATAGGGCCAGAGACAGTCTATTAAGCTAAGTTTGTTAATAGTAGAGGAACTTCAATAAGGTGGAACCGTGCAACGAACCGTCAAACAGTCTATTCAGATCGACGGGGCACTTACAAACTCCATTTTCAAACTTCGAGATATTTAAATACCATAATTCAACCTGTGGACTAAATCAAACAAAATCATTTTCCTTGACATATTAAAGACAGAATTCTTCTAGAACTATCATCCTGAATTGTTGGCTGGCGCCAATTTGCTGTCCATGTTAAGGCTGTTATTGTGGTCCGGTCCAGGGCCTAAATGGGCTAAATGGGCTAAATGGGCCGGGCCAAACGGTTCCGGGCTTTGGCGGGTTGGTCTCTGGCAGTTCCGGGCCAAATGGTCCCCGGCCTAACTGTCCTGGAGGGTGGAACCGGCCCACTGCAGGCCTAAGCCCACTTGGTCCCGGCTAAATGGTCCGCGCCCACGGGGCCTAAACAGGCCTAAGTGTTCCGGGCTATTTTTTTTTGATTTTTTTTATCTAAGGCAATTTCTATATATATAGTATATCGCCTTATATAATTGTGACTTAAATCTTTTAATTCAAATTTAAACACAAAATAAATGGTAAATATGACAAATACATCTAACATGAAAAATATTACTAAATGCAGGATTTAGTGTAGTTGTAAGCAACCGTATAGCATTAGTGTTACTAGAAGCATTATCAATTGAAACTGACATTATTTTATCTCTAATGCAAAAATATTTACAAATATCTGCAACTATGTTAGCAATAAACTTACCTGTGTGACGTGAATTAATTATTCTATAAGCAATAATGCGTTGTTGCATTTTGCATTCCTCATCAATCCAATGAGTGGTAACGGTACGATAATCACAGTCATTACCACTTCTACCAATATTAGTAGTAATAGCAACGCGATAATTTATATGAGTAAATAAATAGTGCAAATATTGTTCATATTCATGTTTATATTTATAAATAGGCAAAATACATAAGTTGTCACCTGACCTATTGCCCAAATCCCCTTTACACACTTTCTATGGACGATAATAATATTACACACGCAAACTTTTTAAACTGTATCTAGTACACACCTCTTTTGACCAGGTCCCATAAAAAGTTCATTCGTGTATTTCACGTGTTTGACTTTTGTTTATAAACTTAAAAATAAAAATATAAAATATAAAATTACAAATATGCCCTCATCTTCTTCAACTCATACCTGCAACACCATTATAGAGCAGGTTTTAAAATGGAGACAACCAAGAACATTCTACCAAAATATTCCTTGCCATCAAATATGGTCATTAAGCTATAAGACAACTTTTTGAAATCATTACTCCCATTTGATTTAAAATTACAGATGCAAAACCAAATCGTGGAGGAAATTCAATCAAAAGTTGACGAAATTGCGTTACTAGTTAGGTTTCTCCAATGAAGTCAACACGACCGGATCAACCTGACCCACCCACTCTTTAGGTTCGCTTTCTTCAAAAAACACCACCGGTTCACCTCGCCGGTCACTCGAAACGCCGACACCAGTGTAATTTCCTCGCTCGATATCCCTTTTCTTTCGCATCCAGTTCCTTCCTCCCTGCTGTCGAGCTAGAACTCGAACTACCTGTTCTCTTGTGTGACTACCAGAATTTATCCGACGACGTCGAGTCTAATGTATCATTTTGGCTTCCATTCTTCCATAGAGTCGTCGACAGCAGAGTTAAACATGGAGTACCTTGCTTATACGCTCCTGATGCTTTCAATGCCACGTCCTTTATCTACACCACAAATTGAGGGAGTGAGTTCAGAGGATGAAGATGGAGAAGAAGGGGTTGTGACCCAATTAAATAAAATTTGAATACGTAGCACTTTAATAAATAATATAATAGCAAAAAATCAAATTTCACGCGCTTCTTTTCTGTGTAAACACGCGAGTCAAAAATGGTATGTAGTAGATACACTTTAGAAAGGTTGCGTATGTAATATTATTATTGTCCACAGAAAGTGTGTAAAGGGGATTTGGATCATTGGTCGGGTGGGTACTTATGTATTTTGCCCTTTGGAATTCAACCAGAGGCGAAGTCAGGATTTCAAGCTTATGGGCTCGGATTTTAATCTTTTGAAATTACTGGGTTCTATATTAATAATTTATACATTTTTAATGAAATTTTTAAAACAAATACAGGGTTCGAACTAAAGTTACTGAGTTCGGCCAAACCCGTATCCAACACTCTAGCTCTGCCCCTGAATTCAACAAGCAGTTCTATGAAGAAAATGAGCTTTGGTCTTCGAATATACAAACTCAATTGTATGAATTTGATGTTAGGCTAGAAACCCGTGTTTTAGCCATAGTATTACATGCCAATGACTGCATTTTTTACGTGCGTTTGAGTTCAAATGATAGTGAATTACACTTAGTACGTGTTTTATGCCTAGCAAGAAGTGATCCTGAGCTCAAAAGTTAATTTGGAGCTAAATTGATCAATTTGGAGCTTTGAAGTCTGAGTAAAAGCCCAATATATTAAGCCGGGATCGTGTTCGGAGGTCGTGTACCAAGTCCGGATGTTAAAAGAGGACGAAATAAGTTCACTATGAGAAAATTACACTACCACGCCGCATGGGGCGCCGCAAGGCGCGGTGCAGCAGTGTAAAATGCTGCCTGATGCGAAAAGTTGAGGCTGCTGATAAAATGCACTAACGCGCCACATGGTGCTGCGCGACTGTTCAACTTTTACAGAGTGAAGTCCTAGTTCGCGCAGGAAAGAGTTTTTTCGTCTGGATCCAACCCTACTTGGTATAAATACATGTAAAAACGCTATTTTGGGGGGTTGGACATACTTTTGACACAGATTCGACCAAAGGAGGCAAAGACACAATAGGAGCAAGGCGGGGAATTCTTCTACGACTTTTTCCTTCCTCTTCCTATTTTTCATTGTTGGTAATGACTTTTAGTATTGTAGTTTTATATACTATTATGAATATTTAATTTGTTATCTAGGGTTTTGATGGAACCTTTTGTAGGATAAATTCTTGTTATGTTTTTATATAATTGAGCCGCAGTATAATCTCTATTTGTTTAACTACGTTCTTGTTGTAGTTAATTGATAGGATCCTCAATTAGCTGTGCCTATTTAGTATGCATTACTCGGGAGAGAGTGCATATTTAGGTAGTTGTTAAACAACATCACTCCCGACGTATGTGAGGAATCAATAACCAAGGGTTTAAAGGTGGGATTAGGGATAACGAAACCTTGGGTACGATCTAAGTGAGTTGTAATTAAAGCCAGCTAGCGTAACTCGGGAGAGTATGTCTAGTAAATTGTCGTAATTACTCGGGAGAGAATTACAACACGCAGAGCGTTCATGATCGGTAGAGAATACTTAGGCGAAATTATAAAAGACACAACGGGAAAGATTCAGACAATTGGGGAAATCATAACTCTAGACTTCCTTAATCTTTTCTCTAACCCTTAGTATATTTAGTTGTTAATTTACTATTTTAATTTTTTAGTTAATTAGTTAAACACAAAAATCTAAATATCTATAAGTTAGGAATTGTTCAAGCTTGTCTTCTTGGTGATAGTGACCAGTTGTAGCTACACCTTAGATCTCTATAAGATTCAACTCCGGACTTATAAACCAGATTATATTTGCAACTACCGCTTAGTCCTTTTTATAAACCATAGTGGGCGTAATCAGAATTCAAACAAACATCAATTAGTCATGGTTTCGTGCAAATTGCAAAGTCCCGAATGTTTCAAGGATCATCATTGAAAGTCATAGTGCATTATTTTGTTTGGCAATATGGAAGCACCCACAATCCCAAAGACTCTTTCCGTTATTTTTACTTGGCGGGTACACTAAAAATAGATTTTCATTTTTGTTTGTTATTTTACACATATCAAGAGAAGATAATTTTTTTCTGTTATATCCACAGTATTTATTACTCATTTTAAATCATTTTCTCACATTAAATAAAATATGCATCAATTAATATGAGTATCATGATACTTATGCACTTTATTTATTATTTTTTAAGCGACATAAAAAATCAAAACGTGCCAATTAAAAGTGAACAAAGAATGTAATAGTTTAAAAGTTTTATCTACTTTTACCTTTCTTTTTCTTTTTGTTTAAACCTCTCTGCCCATTTTTCCTCCTCTTAATTTGGAAAGCAGAATACAAGTTAACATTCTATAAACAATGAAGGCTGGAGTGGTAATAGGACAGGTACATCAAATCTAGCAACAAAGAAAATTAGCAAAAATTGATAGCAGCAAGAAGCCACTGGGCAGACTTCAAGCAACCAGGGGCGGATTTACATATGTTAGACCAAGCGGTGTTACGTTGCTTCGTCGAAATCGTTTTACTAAATATATATATATATATATATATATATATATATAAAGTAATATGCAAAAGTAAGAAAATGTAAAATGACAAACTTGCACGTCTTTTGAAAGAATTATAAGAAAATATACATGACTTCACACCATACAAAAAATGGCTCATGTTTTTAAGTTTTATCTTACCTATAACCCACATTATACATATTTTGAAAGCACTTGCAAATTCAAAATCTGTGTTCTTACAACCATTGCTTCTAAAAGCTATGGAGTTAATTCTTTGTTCTCACAACCATTGCTTTCACTCTCTCTTCTTCTCACATCTTCTACATATGCTTCAAGGGGCCGTGTATTTTATGCTTCTCTTATGTCACCTGCTTGCAATGTAAGAAAATTGAAGAGTAGAAGTCCACCATTGAAGACCATTCAAAGCTTTGCTTTTGAAAATCGATTTTTTTTTGAATTTGTTAGTTGTTTGGATTGGGTGTCGTTCCAATTGATTGAATATATCAAAAGGAGTTCAAAATTTAAATTTGAAGTGATTTGGAGTAGATTTGAGTTAAATTTCAGAAAAGACACAAGGAAGAAGACGAAGTCAGTTTTTTATATAATTATATATAATCTTGTATAATAGTGTATATGAGTGTAGAAACATACCGTATACACTATTATACACTTTTATACACCCTTATACAAGCGTCTGTAGACGAACTTCTTCCACGATTTTCAGTTGCAATTCTTGTTCAAAACCAATCCAAATCTCCATTAAATGACTTCAAATTTTATATACAACATCCTTATACTATTTCTAACAAGTCTAAATAATACTTACTCCAAATTTCTCACAAAATCAAATTCGGAATTTAAACCCACATATTTAATCTTGTTAAAAATCTAATTTTCACCACCCAAATAAATTTGGTTTGTTGAATTAATATTTGAGTCATGTTACTGATTCGAAAATTAATTTAAAAGCTTGAGGAATCTTTTTTAAAAATTAAATAGTAATTTTGAGAACCTATTGGAGTTGGATGTTGAATCTTAACCTATTATTTTTGGGCTAGTTGGTTGTAAATTGAAATATGAGCTATAAAAGTGAAAAGTATGGAGCTCAGTTGTTCTAATGTGAAATTTTCCCCAATCTTTTAGGTCTTGGGCGAGCCTCATGCCTAATGCATTTTCTCTGTTTCTCAAGTGTTCGAGTTTAAGCTGTTGAAAGACTAAGTCAATTACTCAAAGGTTACTTTACTATTCTAAATTATCTAGTAAAGTCATTTTTTTTTTCGTTTGTAACAAAGCAAATCACTTAGCTATGCTTATAACATTCAAAAAATCACTCAACCAAAATTTTCAAACTTTTGATTGCAAAATATCTATTTTATCCTCTAAGTTTTCAACCTTTCTCTTTTTTTTTTTTAATTTTTTTAAAGATGTGATGATATTTTATATCTTTTTAATCTATATTATGGACTTACCGATAGAATAAATTAATTTTTTATTATAAAGTAAAAAAGTGCAAAATATTTTTTAAGCATATATAATGTTGGAATAATAAAATAATTGAGCATAATTTTTAAGCATATATAATATATATTATAAACTATGTCTCTATTTTTAATTGTTTATATTAAATGCATGTATTATAAGTTTTAAAATCTTTTATTTTCAATTTTGTAATATTCTTTTGAGTTTTTGTCATTATTATCAAAATTACTTATGCGAATAAATTATTCTAATTATATGTTTTATTGTGCTCAATTATTTTATTTTTCCAACATTATATATACTTGAAAAATATTTTGCACTTTTTTACTTTATGTATAAATATATTTTTTCTATAGTTGAGTTCATAATATAGATTAAAAAGAGGAAAATAATATTAAAACATAAAAGAAAGAAGATAAATGTTGATAATTTAGAGGGCAAAATATGTATTTGATCATTAAAAGTTTGAGACATTTGGTTGAGTGATCTTCTGAGTGCTATAGGCATAGTTAAGTGACTTTGCTGTTACAAACAAAAGAAAAATAACTTTACTAGATAATTGCAAATAGTTAAGTGATTATTTGAGTAATGGACTCTTGAAAAACATTCGGGACTAGGGATTTTCAAACTAGTGACGGCCTCCAAAACACTTCGAACCAATCAGACCTCCAAGCTAAAGCTTACACTAATGACTTATATTCCCTTAGCAAAAATCAGGAGATTAATGAATACATTTCAAACATACTTGGATAGTGTTTATTAATTAATACGATATAATTTTCTTACAACATTGTTTCAAACTCTTTTAAATATGACACTGCTTGTAAATAATCTTGTATACGCCACAACAAGCAGAGGCAAATGTATTCTATCCGCTACGGGTTTATCTGAACTCACAATTTTCGATACGGAGTGTAAATATATAAGTGAAAACCTATTATAATCTCAACAAATATTAGATTTGAACTCATAATTTATTTAAGGAAAATGAATTCATTACTAAAAATATTAAAACTTAAACCAATTAAATTTAACTTCTGGATCCGCCTCTAACCGGAAGCCACTGATCTATGCAGTCTGAAGTTCTGCCAACTTCAAATTAACCTAAGGTTTGACTCCATGTGTGAAGTTTGCCCCCATCTGATCATATAAGCGACTAAATTTTAAGTACGTTGTAAATGTTGGCAATTTCTTCAGCAAATAACCGTAAAAGTGGTGGCTATTATCTCCCCCCCACCCCCCACCCCAACAACAACAACCAATACATATTGGAAGTATACCGATATTTTTTTTTTTTGATTTGGATTGGTTTAGTTTTAAATTTTAAAAATCGATAATATTTGGTTTGGTTTTGGTTCTATTTTAAAAGACTGAAAAATAAACCGAATCAAACCGATTAATTATATACAAAATTTAATAATTATTTATATACAATATAATGTCTTTTTGTAAATAATTTTAATTTTTATTTTGAATTTTGGTTTATCCTGTTATATCTTAAAAGATTGTCTAAGCCCAAAACAATAGGATTCGACAAATTTTCTTTTCATTAATATATTCTAATTTTCTAATCCTCCGCACATACTTTTGCCCAACAGAAGAGTTAAAAAAAAAACACCACAAGAGTAAAGAAAGCACATTCAAATTGCAAGACAACAATGACTAAAGCTTGAGAAAGCAAACTTTTAGTTTGTTTTTTGTTCATTCTTTTCATATAAACAGGTAAATAAACTTTCAGTTTTGAAAGAAATATATAAAAAAACATAAATTTAGCAAATTATTTTCAGATTGTTGTCTAGCGTCGTTTTACTATTATCGACTTATCATTAACTTACTAAAAACCGAAAAATCGAACCAAACCAAA
Source organism: Nicotiana sylvestris (assembly GCF_000393655.2). Taxonomy (NCBI): domain Eukaryota; kingdom Viridiplantae; phylum Streptophyta; class Magnoliopsida; order Solanales; family Solanaceae; genus Nicotiana; species Nicotiana sylvestris. The sequence goes on from NC_091058.1 coordinate 142,864,499, forward strand.
CCAAACCAACAACAATCAAACCGATGGTTTGTATTTAATTTGGTTTGGTTTTGGTTTTAAAATTTTAAAAACCGATTAAATTGGTTTGGTTTTGGTTTTAATCAAAAACCGACCAAACCGAACCGTGAACACCCCTATTGTTTACCCTCAAAATCGGATAATAATTAAATTTGTAAGTGGTTTCAAGGATACGCGGACTAATTTGATACAAAACAATAAATTGAGTTAGATTGAATAAACGAAGATAAAATGAATTCAAACCAAACGCGAAGGATAGTCCTAGTCTCAGTGAAATATTTACCTTCGATCCGGGCTTGAAATGGCCAGCAGTGATGAACAAAAAAAAGAGCTAACAACAGAGAAAAATAATAAAATATTGCCTTGTAATGCATGTTACAATGTGTGTTATGAATTATTAGACCCCCTCTATATAGTAGGGGAGTCTCATTATAGGTACAACTCTATAAAAGGTAAAAAATCTTCTGATTAACTATATGCCGGTTCCCCATCGATACGTGCCGAGATCCCCGCCGTGATATCCGGCCGGTCACGCATATCACGACTTTCTATTAGCCATGCTTGGTTGACCGACAATGTTCTTCGAAGTCGTTCCAGAGTGGAACCGATCCCGAACCATGACCCCAATATTCTCGAGGGTAGGCGTCATGCCGCCGGACTCCGAACTCGAATGAGACATTTGCCTTGATTTTGGCCCCTTGTTATCATGTCTCGAGCTTGACTTATCATGTCGGGGATTGAGGTGTACCATGAGCCCGATTTTACCCGTATACAGATAGTCCCCTCGTATCTCGGAGAGTAAATGATGAGAAATGATATGAGCTCCCGATTCATACTTCAATACATCGTGACAGAAATGACAAAACATTAGAAACATCTCGTCAACCATGTCATAATGGCATTAAATGCACGTTAGCCTCCGGTCGGCTGTCCCTGGATGCGAAATGTCGCTGAACTCTTATAAATACCCCCTCCTTCATTGATTTTTCATTTTACACCAAATCTTCTACCTTCGTACCTTCAAGATTTCAATACTCTTCTATCGTTTTTACCTTCGTTACTCAAGGTTCTTCAGTACTTTTGCAAAAACCTTTACTCATCTCCTACTCAAGCCAACAAGTCTAATCCTTCAGTTCTCAATCCTTCTCACTCTTTCCCAAGCTTTTCTTTCATAACAATGGCAAAAACCTCCAAATCCGTCCCTCAAAAGGATGCACCTTCTTCTTTGCGGCCGACTACTGAGGTGGAGAGGACCGCCCCCGAGACGGTTGTTGACGAACCGGCGAAAGAACCCTCCTTGAAGATTTTTATTCCTGGTGGTTGTTCGGTCGACGACGACTTCAAGGTTTAGAAGCCTTCTTCTGTACAGGGTCGGTGTGAGGAGGCCTTGAGATATATCTGCTCAATTACCGAAAAGGATCTCCCCATGGTTCAAAAGACTGTAACTGGGCCGACAAAGATATAGTGGCCCCTGACTCTGAGGAGGCCATTACCACCCATGTCGAGGGATATCTAAGTGTTTACAATTATCTCTTTACATTGGGCCCCGTGGACACGGTCATCTTGGACTTCTGCAGGAGGTATAACATAAGCCTCAGCCAAATTCATCCATTATTGTGGAGGATCGTGATCCTTCTCCGATTTTTCGTGAACAAAATCGATGGGTGCTCGTTCACCATTGATCATCTGCTCCGCTTATACAATCCCCGAACCTTCTGGAAGGGGATGATAAAGCTTGTATGCTTGGCCAGCAAAGCCCCGTTCTCGAGCATCGACGAGGACCGGGATCAGGGTTTTCAAGGACATTTTGTCTGGGTGAGGACTATAGACCTCGTACCTACCGAGTGGAGGTCATTCCCCGAGAGGTGGAACGTATCAGTAAGTATAAACTTTCTTCAAGCATTGGTTTTATGCTTTATCGTCCTTTTTCTCATCAGTGTTTGTTGTACTGCATCCTTTGCTTGAGTTTCGAATGCCATTCCTCGGCTTAAGGAGTGGCTCGAGGGCATCAGTCACATATTCCCTATTCTGAGTACTCATGGTGCAAACTTTCAAAAGGTCGTTGGGAGGCCCGTTCCCACGGTAAGGTTCCTTTCCCGAGAAAGTCATATTGAGCCTCTTCTTCTGGTACTATGTTCTCATTTTCTTTATTTAGGTTTGCCTACGAGGGTTGAGCTTAGGCCTTCGATTTGGGATGAGGACCTACCTGTTGAGTCTCCTACTTCGAGGCAGATTGAAGAGAAGAAAAGAAAGAGGGCTCCGAGTTCCCAGAGCTCAGAGAAAAAGAAAACGTGAAGAAGGCTGGTGCGTAAGCCAAAGGAGAACACCAGCTCCCGAATGCTCGACTCGAACTCACTCCTCCAGCTTAGGGACGATCCTGAGGAAGACGGTCTCTTTCTGGACCACGAGCCATCTGTGCCCGAGGAACGGGCGACAACCGAAGGGGAAATGACGGAGGCTAATCCCTCTCAAGTTCATGAGGCCCATGTAGCAGTGAAGGTCGAGAACCCTCAAGACGTCAGTTCTGTCCCTCCCGGTGTCATAGAGATAATGGGATCGCCTTCGTTCACGGAATCGATGTTTGATAAAGCTCGAACGATGAAGGATAGATCGAATGAGGGGGTCCATGGAGCGGATATGTCCTATCCAAAGCTTTTTTGATGGTGTGGATTCCACCGCCACGAAGGATGTCACTGGATTAGGTGACTTAGAGGTACATAGGAAAAGTTTGTCCTCGATGGCAGGTGGACCTAATTCTAGCCCGAGACAGGTCAACCGATTCCCTGCCTCGAGTGCAGATCCTGGTCGGAAGCGGTCAATTATCATCACCGTTCTAGGGGATGCCCGGGTTCTTGCTGCCCCTGTTGGGGTGGCTAGTTACCTCCGATGCCTGGTAACCGAAGAAGACCAAACAAAAATGAACGAAGTGGATGCCCTATGCTTGTTCAACGAAGCACAACAGAAGCTGAACCGGGTAAGTGTTACCAATTATTTTCATTTTTCAGTTTTAGTCCTTTGTGATCCTAATATTTCTCCTCATATTTTTAGGCCTCGGTGCTTCACATGAAACATTCCTTCGGTATCGGGATGAGCTGAGCCAACTCGAGGCCAAAGTCAAAAAACTTGCTGAGAAGACTGACATGTACAAACTTCTCAGCGAGTAACGTGAAGGAGAGGCTAAGAGCCTTCGAGCCGAGTTGTACGCTGCTCAGGAAGAACATGCCGACCTGGTGGAAAAGGTAAAAATCTTTGAAGTTAGTGACAATGAGCTAGACACGGTGACTAGAGGTCAGAACCCGCAGGTCCAACAGAAGATTGATCGGATCGACCAACTCCAGGCAGAGATGGATGTAATCAAAGTCGAGGTCGAAGAGTGGAAAGGAAATATGGATCGTTTGGCATCAATAAAGTAGACTGCCCGGGTGTAATTGGTCTCGGTGGAGGCTCAACTTCGAGCGATAAGGGAGAAAGCTGAGGCCCGATCCCAAAAAATTGAGGAGCTCCAATCTCAACTGGGCTCGGCTATTATCGATCCAGATACCCTCGCCAAGGAGCTTAAAGCGGCCAAGTCAGTGGCTGAAATAAGCAGGGATGATGCCAATGAGATGGTGGCCTATTACAAAGCTGATGCCAAAGCAGCGTAGGACCGCCTGAAAGACGACATTGAATATGTGAAGTGGCAGTCTCGAAGGTGTTGATACCCAATTTTTTCCTATATTTTTTACATGCAAAATATATTTCAAAATAGCATGTATATGCATATATAAGTATGTCCCAATGTTCTATTATTTTTCTTAATTTTTCAAAGATTTTTAAGTCAATTTACTGCTCTGTTTTACCAAGAAAAACCCAATAATTGTCCCCAAAAGTATTTTTTTGGTGATTTATTTATTTGATTCTCATGTTTATATTAAAATATAGTTAACATATTTTTTCACACAATTTTACAAATTTATTTTGTATTTTAAGGATAAAATTGCGTAATTGCAATATTAGCCTTTTTATGTTTAAATTCGTTTCATGTTTATAAAATGGGATTTTGTATTTTTAAATTGATAATTATATGTTATAAGTCATTTTAGTGCTTTTAATTTGCTTTCAAAAATTTGCTTATTATTTTTTATAAATTAAATGGGAAAAAGGGGCTATTTAACTTATAGCCACATTTGACCTTTTAATTTGGCCTAATTAAACCCAATACCCAACCCAAATTAAACCAACCCAAGACCCAAGCCCAATTCTAAATCTACCTGACCCAACCCAGACTAAATCCTGGCCGTTGATCATTTTGATCAACGGTCTAGATCCGCCCTTACCAAATTAAACCAAACGACCCCCAAAGACCCCTCTCATTCCTCACTCAACCAACTCTCTCTCTATCTCTCTATCTCTGGTTCTCTCTAGAACCTTCCCCCTTCCCCTCCTCTCCGATGAGTTCCATCCATCTTCTCCAGCCACCTTCTGGCCTGAATCTATGGTGGTTTCACCACCCACCAACCTTCTATGGCTCCTCACGCTTGGTTACTGAAGTTTCATGACTTGACCACGAAGAGCTGGGTCCAGACCCTTGTTGTTTCAAGTTTCACGGCCATCTCTGGCCTTGCTCCGGCAAGCCATGTCTGTTTCGAGCCTGGCCTCGACTCCTCCTGCTTAGATCCAAGCCTTTCTCACCGTTTGGGTTTCTCTGAAACCCTAGCTTTTGAGATTTTTCTGATATCTATAGATCTGTTCCATATCCATGTTTTCCCTAAGCTTTTAAATGATTTTCTGATATTTCTTTCAAAAGTTATGCTTTCAAAGCCTTTATTTTCCGATCTAGATTTTTAGATGTTTCTCTGATTTTTCCTTTTCTTTTGTGTGCTTCTTCTACTACGTTTCTTCTACTGTGTTCTTTGTGTTTCTTCTACTATGTTATCGTTAAGTTTCTGCTATCATGTTCTTATCTGTTTCCTCTACTGTGTTTTTAAGTTTCTGCTACTGTGTTCATAATCAGTTTCTTCTACTATGTTTCTCATTAGCTTCTTCTGCTATGTTTCTTTTACTGTATCTCGTATGTTATTCTTTTACTATGCTTCTCATGAGTTTCTACTACTGAAATAGCATGCTAAGGGTCTCAGTTCCTTTCTGAAACCTCTTAACCTGTTTCGATTAGTATCTTTTCCTTGATTGCTTGTCCTCTCACCTCTGCACTCGATTGATGGAAAAAACCCTAGAATTTTGGGGTTCATCTGAGTTTTGAGACCATTGTCTATGTGATTTGCTTGTACTTCATCTATGAACTTGCCTGATTTCAAAAACCCTAATCTTTTGGACCTATTTGAGTTCCTGGAGTTGTTTTATCTACTACTTCATTAAGTTTCAAAATCATTGTTTTAATCTTGTTTCTTCATATGATTCTGACTTTTTCTAAACTCTATAAGACCTCCAACTTGACCCTTTTCGCATGCCTGATACTTGTGTGCATTTTATATGTGCTGAACTTCCCTCTAAAAGGGCTTTCAATTTTTGATTAATTTCAGATTTCCTTTTGTATAAGTTTGATTGATTTCTTTCCTTATTTGCTGACTGCCCTGTTACTCGACTTAAGTTAAAAACTTTTCTCAGCTTTTCTGACTTGGTTCATTCATGGACCAGTGATTACAAAATCTCTGATCCTTGATTTACTGGCTACTAATTGATTTCTCTTACCTTATTTATGCAACCGTGTATTTTAAAGCTCTGCCCCTAAAATAAACTTCTATGTATTTACCCCAAATTGCCTACTTTGCATAAGATGTTTATTTGATTTCTTTCCTTAAATAATTTTACCTTTTGAGTCCGAATTCCTTAATTAAAGGAAGTCTTGTGTTGATTGATTCTTAATTGACATCCCGCTCCTTAATCGTTTTCTTACCTTATTTTTGCTTGTTTTTCACACTATAAATACACGACTCTTTCATTAGCACACCATCACTCATAGTCTTTCTGAACTTACACTTACACACAATAGTATTCTCTCTTATTGTCTGCACTGTAGCCTTTTTACAAGACCTACTGCTTTTCTCTATTTGTTTCTTTGAAACTAGTATGTCCTGATTTAAGCTTTAGCACCACAACAAAGTGTTTATTTACTGCTTTCGTATCTATGTCTACTCACTGTTTCTGTATAGTTCAACACTTACTTTAGCATGCTGATTTCTTTCTGCCTATTCTATTCTGAATCCCAAACCTCTGCCCCCTATGTGTTCGAGCTATGGTTTAAGGCATGACAATGTGCAAATTATTGTCCATGAAATAAATTAGATCCCTTAGGATCCTAGCCTCTAAGTAGTGTGTTCTAATAAGCTTATGGGTGTGCTAGCATTCTCCATTGCTGGGCATGCCCACACCCTGCCCTTGCCTTTTTCGATTTCCCTATTCCCCTGAACCCATTATGTGTACTTATCTGTAGCTATTTCCCCCTCCTTTCCCCCTTTTAGAATTCTGTTTCTGCACTTGCACACTCTTTTAGTCTTTAAGTTCTGCCCCTCTCATGTGAGCCTTGCCTTGGGACCCTTTGAGCTCCCTCTGAATCAGGCTCTCCTTTGGTTGTACTTTTATTTATATTTTTCTGATGTATTTTACTTTATTCTGGGCCGTAATAATTTGTAATAAACTCTTGGGGATGGAAAGTAAAAAAGGCGGGTAACTATGTATGCAAAGGGTAGATACCATGCCTATAGGTCATTCTAAATTCTCCAACTCTCATATAGAAATCATGCCTATAAGTCATTCTGAAATCTGCATGCATATAGAAATCATGCTTATAGGAATCATGTCCATAAGTATGGAAATCTGAATTCTGCATACGCATATAGAAAATATGCCTATTGGTCCTTCTGAATCTTATATATCCATTTTCATCTAGAAATCATGTTTATAGGTTTTAAACAATCAACTGCATATAGATATCATGTTCATGCCTTAAAACAAATTTTGCCAGTTAGATACCATGTTTAGAGGTTAAAACCCGTCTTATGCATTTAGATATCATGTCTATAAGGTTTCTGCACTTTACCATGTCTATAAGGCTTTTGATCAACTACGCGTAGAAAGCATGTCTATAGGAATTATTAAGCAAATCTGAATCGCTTCATTCACGTTTAGAGCTAAACCAGTAATAACAAGGATCATCATTTGCAGAACTCTTGACCTTCATAAAAACTTACTTTCTTTAATAATCTGACAACCTTTTTAACCAGTACATATTCAGTTTATTATTATTGCTTTCTGAATTCAGTAGATACCATGCCTATAGGATCCTTGTCCAACATTTAGGCAAGCCTTAGGGCAAAGTTATAAACTGAATCTGTGCTATTAACTACAACCAACAGGCAGGCCTGATTCGGGCTTCTTATCTGAATTATGTAATAAATCAGTCTGCCTCAACCTCTAAGTTCTTAATTAGACCATAAACATTATGTGAAAGTCATGCTAATTATGTGCTTTCTTTGTTCAAGGAGGTATATCTAAGCCTTTTCTTGTTATGTGCTTTCCCCCCAACTTGCTATACATGTTTTTATATGTCGCCTTAGAATTTTGCCTTTGAAACTACAAATAAGCCTAATATCCCTCCCCCTTAGGATTAGTAGTCCTAAATGCCTCCGGGACTGATAAGATTGGGACGGGTAATAGCATGCAATAAGTAAACGAGACCATTCCGCGCTTTAATACCTTAACGGGTGGGAAAGGGTAGATATGGATATGATGACCACGCGATAACATCTCGTATAGCCCCTCACTGAGGAGTGATTACCGGATGTTGTGTGGGTGATCCATATTATTAATAAACCTAGGACCCCCCTTTTCCCTTTGTTTCTTCTAAAGATTTCAAACTATTTCTTTTAAGAAAATAAGCTTCCTTTTAATTCTTTCCAATTTTGTTTGTAACCATTATGTGAAAATCCCCTCTTATTTGAAGCTTTATTTGCCTACATGTTATTTACACCTAAATTCACAACAATAGTCTGGCCGGGAACCACACTAGTGGATCCTGAGGGGTGCCTATCACCTTTTTCTTGGGATAATTTCAAGCCCTTACCCAATCTCTCGTTACTCAAATCAAACCTTCTTGGTGTCATAATGCACCTTAATCATTAGGTGGCGACTCTTCAATTCAAACCCAAAAATTTCCAAAAAAAATGGAATGAGTTGTCCTCCCAAATGTCATAAACCCGATTTCGCGAGAAAAAGGGGGCGCGACAGCATGACGACTCTGTTGGGGATCTTTTAGGCTTTTACCATTTCAGACTATTATTGTGGCTTGACATTTTCTTTATATGCCTTTATTTGTTTAATACCTTTAAGCATTCAATTCCCCTTTTCAACTACAAAACTGACTTGTCTTTTTGTTTCTTTTCTTTATTTCTTTACTGCTTTCCTTTACTGCTTTAAATTATGAAGAACTATTGTATTTACTGCTTTCTCAACATGCTAATACGTGACAACCTTCTTTAGTTATTGCATAAACATGTTTTCAACATCATATTCCACTCGTGCCAAACAAAATACCATAGAAACGCTTATAATGAGTGATTGCGCTCTTATGATATTATCACCCCCCTAAATTCGGCAAAGGCATACTTGCGGTAAAACCAATCGATCAATGGTGTAGTCGACGGTTACGGGCCTTTCCTTTTTGAGTTGTCCGCTCAAGGGTACCAGTCTAAAACCCCATAGAAACCTTACTCTGTTTAATTGTGCATGCATCATGGTAAAACCTAGCCGAGTCAGTTATGTTGTCTGCATAATGACTCTTTAAGATAGCCTTGTCCAAAGTCCATTGGGTTTCCCTAAAACCCAAACGGACACTACCACGTTTTGTGCATTTATTTGGAGAACTAAATGTTTTTATGCCAATTATTGATCTTTAATAGTCGAGTTTGGTGGGGGTAAGGGCCTAACCCCTTTGTCTTGCAGAAATATGAGGCACGAAGTCCCCAGATTCGGCATGGTCACCAATATCCACCCACAATTGCTAAGCTGGTGGGAGGATCTTCATTCCAGTGATCATACTCTTGTCCGGAAATACCTAGGAAATCTACATTCTCTCCTGGAAATCCAACCTAACAACAAGATCATAAAAGCTGCTACTCTATTCTGGGATTATGATAGGTCTGTGTTCCGCTTCGGGGACATTGAGATGACACCCCTGTTTCAGTAAATAGGAGGATTAGCTGGTATACCATGGGAAACTCCGGGGTTGCTAATGCCGAAAAACCGCAAGGGTAGAGGTTTCCTCAAAATGATGGGTCTAGAGAAGAATCCAGACTTGACATGCTTGAAAGAGTCGTATATTCCCTTTGATTATTTGTATGAGAGGTATGGTCACAACAAGCCTTACCATACTTATCCTAACGAGTTCGCCCTCACATCATTGGGGAATATTCACCGAAGGGTCTCTGTCTTCATGTTTTGCTTCCTGGAGATGATAGTGTTTCCAATGAAGAAAGCAAGGATCCACACTAGGCTAACTATGGCAACCAAAAGTCTAATGGAGGGAATTGGTAGGCAACCATTCAGCATAGTGCCCATGATTATTGCCGAGATATACCGAGCCTTGGAGAAGTGTCAACAAGGATCCAAACATTTCGAGGGCTGCAATTTGCTACTCCAGCTCTGGCTCATGGAGCATCTCAAAAGGGGTGAATATAGGCAAGAGATTCAGCGAAGGGATTGGGATGATCACATAGCCTTCCATTATCCAAGACGAATGAACTACATGCCCAACACGTTCGCCCAGCCAGAAGACACCAAGGGGTGGTTAGAGCTGTTTGAAAATCTAACTGAGGATCAAATACAATGGATGTTCGAGTGGTTCCCTACTGAGGAATTTATCGCCCGATCCAGGGATGCACCGTTTATGATACTAATCGGTTTGAGAGGAACCTACCCTTACGTCCCTCTCCGAGTTATGAGACAGGCTGGTAGGAAGCAGGTTATACCAAGGGTCGACAAGATAAGTCACTTCTGGGCTGAATTTCAGGATAATGATAGCCCTTACAAGTGCCAAGCTTAGCATATGTGGCACTGCAAAATCATCATGGGAAGGGATACCATCGATCCAGACAGATACCATACTGGTTGTACTCCATACTATTAAGGCTGGCTGGAGGATAATCATAATGGTTTGGGTCAACCCGGGTTTGTTCGAGATCACAGAATCATAGATGAAAAGGCCGAGGCACAGGTCAAATACAATCAACTGCACAGGAGGATTCGGGAATATGAAAGCGAGCACCGTGAGATACAAGAAGCCCACCAAAAGCTGATTGAAGAGTGGAAGGACATGACTGTCAGTGCTAACAAGCGACTGGGATACTTGGAGCGGGGTTTAGTAGAGCTGGAAAGGAAATTTCTCAAAAGAATCGAGGATTGCCAGAATGCTGAAGGAAACGAGGGCGAACACCTAGCCAGAGCCTACCTGTTGCTGGGACTTCGCGAGTTGGTAAAGCTGTTCAATGGAGCCAAAGATGCCGAGTCTGGGGAAGGTCCTTCTGGGACCAAATAGATAGGAGCTTGTTCTTTTGCTTTAAGAAATGTAATAAGGCCGACGACCACTAGTGACATTTTATTTCCTGTTATTTAGTGTCATTTTGGGATTCGTCTACTTTTTATCAATAAAATGAGGCATTTAGCACTCTAAGTTCTCCAAATCAATTTGTCGCTAGGCCTACCTCGGGCACAAAGAGGTTCCCTAAGTTAGGACACGATTTACATTCTTGCACTATGTGTTTAAATATCGCAACATTTTTCTTATAATCCTCACTAACTTATTACCTTCTTGTTTTTACTTTTGTTTTATTCCCTCCCCAAAGGTTAGTTCATGTACTCTGGCATCATCATCCTATTCCATGAGATCCAGGGGCCCTCCACCACTCCTCCTCTTAGTCCTATCAGAGACAAGAACAAAGGGAATATGGAAGATTCGAACAACACCAGAAAGGAAAACTCAACTGAATGGGTAAATGTCACTCATGGTACTCAGGTTTCTAAAGAAAGTGCGTCCCAACTCGAGCAGAAACTGTTCCAGGAGGAACTTGATCAAGTTCGGAATTTGGTGAATTTGTCATTTTTCCTCACCACTCCAGACGTTAATTTCCCAAACACTCAGAACCCCACACCTCCACAAAATATCCCAAAAACACAAACCATCCCGCTCCTCACCACCACTGCAACACTTGCCACACCTCCAACAATACTCCACTGCTCATCCCAGAACCATTGAACTCCACAAATGACCATTTCCACGCTCATCATAACACCCCCATCTATGTGGAGACCGTACCACACTCCACCCAACCCATCTCAAGTACACCCGAGTCTGATGATAAAGACTCACTCATAAGGAACCTGGCTGAAGAACTTGAGAAGTTGACTAGCCGAATTCAGGGCGTCGAAGGAAGTAAAGGGATTGAAGGGTTGAACTACGAAGATCTTTGCATACAACCCGATGTCGAACTGCCCGAGGGGTACAAACCTCCTAAGTTTGAGATGTTTGATGGTACAGGGGATCCAAGAGTTCATTTGAGAACATACTGCGACAAGCTGGTCGGAGTAAGAAAGGATGAAAGGATCCGCATGAAACTTTTCATGAGGAGTCTAAAAGGAGATGCTCTATCTTGGTACATTATCCAAGACCCGAAGAAATGGTAGAGCTGGGTAATTATGGCATCCGATTTCATGGATAGGTTCAGGTTCAACATAGAAAATACGCCAGACGTATTCTATATCCAGAACCTAAAGAAGAAGTCCACAGAAACATCCCGGAAGTATGCTACTCGCTGGAGATCAGAAGCTGCTAAGGTCAGAACTGCCTTAGAGTAAGAATAAATGAACAAATTTTTCGTCCGAGCTCAGGATCTGCAATACTATGAAAGACTGATGTTGATTGAAAGCTATAAATTTTCCGACATCATCAAGTTGGGTGAAAGGATCGAAGAAAGCATCAAAAGTGGTATGGTTACAAACTTTGAAGCCTTGCAAGCTACTAATAAGGCCTTACAGTCTGATGGTACGTCCAAGAAAAGGGATGTAGGTGCCGTAATGGTTGAACAAAGAACCAAATCCCCTATCAAATACCAAACCTATCCAATGCCTCCACTCACATATCAGCCTACTCCGAACTACCAAGTACCCTCACCCTCCTACCAAACTCTACCACCCACTTATCAATCACCTCCACCTCCCACATATCAACCTAGCTCAATAAGATATTCCCAACCTGCACATGTCTACCAAGCCTACAATGCTCAACCATCCCATTATCAATCACCTCTTGCACGCCAAAACTTTCCTAGAGCTCGACAAAATTTTGACTGCAAACCTCCCAAACAGTATACCGCCATTGCTAAGCCAATTGACTAGCTGTACGAGAGACTCAAAGCTACTGGTTATGTCACCCCTATCCCTGCTATAACCCCTTAAAACCCTTCTCAATGGGTCAATCCAAATAAATCCTGTGCATACCATTCCGGCATGAAAGGACATACCATTTATGAATGTCGCTCTCTGAAAGATAAGATCCATACTTTGATTGATAACAAGATTATTATGGCAAAAGAACCTGCTCCATATGTGGTGGAGGCGTTCACATGATTGAAATAAAGGATGATTGGGACCCCAAGGGATCGATCGGTTTGATCACAGAAGGCAACGATCCAAAAAAGCCAATAGTCACCCTCAATCCGATTGTAGTCCAGATTCAGCCTTCTGGGGATGCCGAGGTAAATATGTCCATGCCACTTGAGTTTGAAGCACCATCCTCTACAAAGATGCCAGTGCCAATTGAGGTCGAGTTTGTGTCTCCAGCAAATGCACCCACACCATTTGAAGTTGCGGTTTTACCTCCAAAGCACATGCTCTATTTGGAGTAAAGGTGCCCATGCCAATTCTAGTAGCAATGTCTGCCGTAACACCATTCCATACAAATGCCATACCTTGGGACTACACAGCCGAGGCAAGAAGAAAAGGGAAGGTCAAGTTCGGGGAAGCCGTTGCGACACAGGGTATGATAAGAACCGGTACGGTTTATACCCCGGAACATTTGGCTGAATCAAGCAAGCAGGCCTCTGGTCGGCCAACCATCACTGAAACCGGGCCCGATGATCTCTGGAGAAAGATACAAGCCAAGGAATACTTGGTCATTGATTAGCTGAACAAAACGCCGGCACAAATTTCTATCCTAGCTTTGCTATAAAATTCTGATACACACAAGAATGCCTTGTTAAAGATGCTGAGTGAGGCATATTTACCAAGCAACATCACCAGAGGAGAGATGGAAAACATGGTAGGGCAGGTATTGAAAAGTCACAAGATCACTTTTCATAAAGATGAGCTGCCACCAGAAGGGTTGAGTCACAACAAGGCGTTGCACATCACCGTGCAATACGAAGATTATTTTATCACCAGAATCCTGATTGATGGAGGGTCTAGCCTCAATATTTGTTCGTTGGTAACACTCAGAACATTGGGAAAGGGGCTACATGAGATCAAGGACAGGGCCATCAATGTCAAAGCTTTTGACGGTTCCCAAAGGTCCACCATTGGGGAAATCAACCTGTGTTTGCAAATGGGGCCTGCTTGGTTCGATGTTGATTTTCAAGTGATAGACGTGCCGACATCTTACAATTTGTTGTTGGGAAGACCGTGGATTCATGCCGCTGGGGCTGTAGCGTCAACACTACATTAGGCGGTGAAATTTGAGTGGAACCAGAGGTGATCATTCACGGCGACGATAGCAATCCCATATACAGTCGCCAGACCATCCCAGCAATCGGAGGCAGAAGAAAGATAGGCGGGGAGACCTATCACCACATCGAGCGAGTCAACACCGTCGACAAGGACAAATGGTGGGACGATAAAATTGAAAGCATATTGAACTGGAGCGGATACGAACCTGGCAAGAGACTTGGCAAGAACCTCCAAGGAATCGCTAAGCCTATCAAACTAAAGAAACATGGCACCACCTTCGGTCTAGGATATGAGTACACTTGGGAGGAATTCAACAACTGGTCGCCACCATGGCACGGTCCTTACTATCTGCTGGAGTAGCCAATACCACATTTGAAGCAGACTTTCCAGTCAGCCAATGTTATCTGTGGGTCAGAAGAAGAGGAAGCACTAGCAGTAGTGAGGAATTTGTTCCTAGAAGACGATGATATGGATTGTTATGTTGTTTTCGAGGAGGAGGGGGAGGAAGGCCCTTTCATACAGGCAGTAAGCAAAGGAGCATGCCTCAATAACTGGACCATCAGAACCACCAGAGCCCGGAAAGCCTCGGGGTAGCAAGGCTGAACAAGCATCATGCACTATCTTTTATTTTTTACTAGTTGACTTTCCTTTCGCATTTTAAAATTTCGCAATAAGATCTTCAATGTTCAAAACAGTTATGGAATTTATCAAAGCATTTCAATTTTCCCTATAAAGCTTACTCTTATTATTTTCTCTCATTACTTTTCTTATACAACATTACTTATCTTGATGAACCAATGACTGTGACGTGCAACGAGACAACGCAACAAACAGACATAGATTTAGAAGAAGATGACATACCAGAAGAGATTGTTAAAGAAGTCGAGAATTTTGAGAACAGACCTAAGTCCAACCTGGACAAGACTGAGATTGTTAACCTGAGAGATGCAGAGAACGTCAAAGAAACACGAATCAACGTTCATTTGTCGCCATCAGAAAAGAAGGAATACACAGAATTTCTAAAGAAATATGAGGACATATTCTCCTGGTCGTATGATGACATGACTGGTCTGAGTACATATATTGTGGCTCATAAACTGCCAACTGATCCAACATGTCCGCCGGTAAAGCAAAAGCTCAGAAATTTCAAGCCTGATATGAGTCTGAAAATCAAGGAACAAATCACCAAGCAAGTTAAAGCTAAGGTTCTCAGGGTAGTAGAATATCCAACATGGTTAGCCAATATTGTGCCAGTACCAAAGAAGGACGGGAAGGTCAGAGTCTATGTCGACTACCGGAATCTCAACCGGGCCAGTCCAAAAGACGACTTCCCTTTGCCAAACATACACATCCTAATCGACAATTACGCCAAGCATGAGTTGCAATCATTTGTAGATTGTTTTGCTGGGCATCATCAGATTTGGATGGATGAAGAAGATGCTGAGAAAATGACTTTCATTACGCCGTGGGGGATGTACTATTACAAGATGATGCCGTTTGGATTAAAGAATGCTGGGGCCACCTAAATGAGGGCCATGGCCACCATTTTTCACGATATAATACACAATGAGATCGAAGTATATGTAGACGATGTTATCTTCAAGTCCAAGAAAACCACTGGTCACATGGAAGATTTGAGGAAGTTCTTCAATAGACTGAGAAGGTACAACCTAAAACTGAATCCCGCGAAGTGCGCATTTGGGGTTCCTGTCGGAAAACTACTTGGGTTCATTGTAAGTCACCGAGGAATAGAACTGGATCCATCAAAGGTCAAAGCTATTCAAGAGTTGCCACCGCCAAAGAACAAGAAGGACGTAATGGGTTTCTTGGGGAGACTTAACTATATCAGCCGGTTCATAACACAATCTACAGTTATATGTGAGCCAATCTTTAAGATGTTGAAGAAGGATGCCGCTACCAAATGGACTGATGACTGACAAAAGGCCTTCGACAGAATCAAGGATTACCTGTCAACACCACTAGTTTTGGTCCCACCCGAGCCAGGTAGACCTCTATTACTCTACCTCGCAATATTGGATGGAGCGTTCGGTTATGTTCTGGGGAAACATGATGAAACGGGGAGGAAGGAGCAGGCCATCTATTACCTCAGTAAGAAGTTCACCGCGTACGAGGCCCGATATTCTATGTTAGAGCGCACCTGTTGTGCTTTAACTTGGGTAGCTCAGAAGTTGAGGCACTACATCTGTGCCTACACTACATATCTCATATTAAGGATGGATCCTTTGAAGTACATCTTTCAGAAGCCCATGCCTACCGGCAAGCTAGCCAAGTGGCAAATCTTGCTGAGTGAATTTGACATTGTCTACGTAACTCAGAAAACGATCAAAGGACAGGAACTAGTAGATTACCTTGCCGAGAATCCCGTGGACGGAGAATACGAACCCCTAAAAATGTATTTTCCTGACGAAGAGGTATCATTCATAGGAGAAGATATTGTAGAATCCTATGAAGGTTTGAGAATGCTTTTCGATGAATCAGCAAATTTCAAAGGAGTTGGCATAGGAGGTCCTAGTATCAGAAACCGGCCAGCATTATCCGGTGTCTGCCAAACTCAGGTGTCCTTGCACCAACAATATGGCCGAGTACGAAGCTTGCATCTTAGGGCTCAAGATGGCCATTAACATGAACATTCAAGAGCTGCTAGTAATTGGGGATTCAGACTTGCTTATACATCAGGTCTGAGAAGAATGGGCGACCAAGAACTCCAAGATACTTCCTTATCTGCATCATGTACAGGAGTTGAGAAAAAGGTTCACAAAGACAGAGTTCCAGCATGTTCCCAGAGTCCAGAATGAGTTTGCCAATGCATTGGCTACCCTATGGTCCATGATACAACATCCAGACAAGAACTTCATTGATCCCATTCCGGTAAAGATCTATGATCAGCCAGCTTACTGTGCTCATGTCAAAGAAGAAGTAGATGGAAAGCCTTGGTTCATGATATCAAGGAATATTTGGCAAAAGAAGAATACCCAAAACTTGCGAACACTACTCAGAAGCGCACACTTCGAAGGATGTCTAACAATTTCTTTCACAACGGAGGAATCCTATATAGGAGGACCCCGGATTTGGGATTACTAAGGTGTGTCGACGCAAAGGAAGCATCTAAACTACTAGAAGAAATCCATGATGGGACCTGCGGTCCATATATGAACGGTTTTGTCTTAGCTAAGAAGATACTCCAGGCTGGTTACTTTTGGATGACTATGGAGACAGACTGCATCCAGTATATCCGAAAATGCCACCTCTGCCAGATACATGCAAACATGATTAAGGTACCCCCAAATGAGCTTACTGCAACAAGCTCACTGTGGCCATTCGCTGCTTGGGGAATGGATGTTATTAGATCAATCGAGCCTACCGCCTCCAACGGGCACAGGTTTATCCTAGTAGCAATCGACTATTTCACCAAATGGGTCGAAGCAACATCTTACAGAGTAGTAACCAAGAAAGTCGTGGCAGACTTTGTCCGCGACCGCATCGTGTGTCGATTCGGGATTCCAGAATCAATCATTACTAATAATGGCTCAAACCTCAACAGTGACTTGATGAAATCTATGTATGAAACTTTCAAGATCAGACATAAGAATTCTACAGCCTACAGACCTCAGATGAATGGAGCCATAGAAGTCGCCAATAAGAACATCAAGAAGATACTCAGGAAAATGATAGAGAAGCATAAGTAGTGGCACGAGAAGCTATCATTTGCTTTATTAGGGCATCGCACCACAGGCCGCACATCAACTGGGGAAACCCCCTACATGTTGGTATATGGTACATAAGTAGTCATTCCCGCCGAAGTAGAAATCCCTTCCTTGAGGATCATACAAGAAGCTGAGCTCGACGACACAGAATGGGTGAAGAGTCATTATGAGCATCTAGCTCTTATAGACGGAAAGAGAATGAATGTAGTTTGCCACGGTCAGCTCTATCAAAACAGAATGTCCAGATCTTTCAACAAAATAGTCAAACCGAGACAGTTCACATTGGGGCAGCTGGTGTTAAAGAAACTTTTCCCGCATCAAGATGAAGCCAAAGGGAAATTCTCTCCCAATTGGCAGGGTCCGTACATGGTTCACCGGGTTCTAACAGGAGGAGCCCTCATACTTGCGGAAATGGACAGAGAAGTCTGGCCAAAGCCGATCAATTCAGATGCAGTCAAGCGATACTATAAGTAATCTTTATGCTTTCCTTTATGATGTAATTTGAACTACGCCTGACCTGAGTCCCGTTTAAGAGGTGATACATAGGCAGCCCTATGGGTTCGATCACAATTCAATAAAAATTTTATTCCCCCCCCCCGTAATTGAAAACTGGGGCAGAATTTTAAGGAGGACCCTTAAAATTCCGAAGCAATTTTAGCTAGTCATCGCAAGCAGCTGTCAGAAGCATCAACCCAGTAAACTGGGGCAGAATTTTGAGGAGGATCCTCAATATTCCGTAACAAGAAAGGTCGCAATATCTTGAACCACATCGCAGTCGTCGGTTCATCTAAAGAAAACTATTCTTGATTATTTATTTATGTTATATTTTTTACTAAATCATGCATGTTTGTTACCAAAATTGCTCTGTTTAGCAATGCTACCCCAATGATACGTACAGTATCACCAGATCAGAGTCGAAAAGGTCAAGCAAAGCCAACAGGGATACGAACTAACCTCCCCTCTACAAAACTCACGATTTTTCTTTGGATGTAGACATTTGGATTGCGAAAGCATCCGTCATGCTATACATTTATGAGATAAACGGTGTTACCAGCATTTTCTATCCACGCACGCCGACGATATCCCCTATATCGCAACGTCCCCAGCAGTCACAATGTCACAACCTGCTATCAGCTAAGAAACTCTATTACCATTTTCCCTTTTATTTTTATTTCTGCATTGTATAAGTCTACCATTCTGCCTTTCGAGACTAAGCACTATCTCCATCTGCATTTCCTGCATTGCATAAGGCTACCATTCTGCCTTCCGAGACTAAGCACTATCTCCATCTGCATTTCCTGCATTGCATAAGGCTACCATTCTGCCTTTCGAGACTAAGCACTATCTCCATCTGCATTTCCTGCATTGCATAAGGCTACTATTCTGCCTTCCGAGACTTAGCACTGTCTCCATCTGCATTTCCTGCATTGCATAAGGCTACCATTCTACCTTCCGAAGTTAAGCTCTACCTCCATCTACACTTGCATGGCTGAAAGATCGCCGCTTTATCTTACACTTGCATGGCTGAAAGATCTCCGCTTTATCTTACACTTGCATGGCTGAAAGATCACCGCTTTATCTTACACTTGCATGGGCTGAAAGATTGCCAAATACTGCATCTCATGGACTGAAAGACAGCCAAATTAACCAAAGGCATCATTGTTCGGAGGCACCATTTTCATAGCCCGAGAACGGCATGCCATGGCCTGAGGATCTCCTTTAATCTTTTGCATATCATTATCCAAAGGTGTCATAGTTCGGAGGCATCATTCTCATAGCCCGAAAGCATTATTTCATGGCCTGCGCATCCTTTATTATACACTTCATGGCCCAGGACATCATGGTCTGAGGACGTTATCCTAACCGTCCAAAGACAACATTCATGGTCCGACGGGAACTTGCATCATGTTTAAATTTATGCATAATATATGCTTGTATTGATTATTTGCAGGTAAACCGGCGAGCAACGGCTATCTCAGCAGGAGCAATCTCGCTCCAGTTCTTGCAACCCTATTAGACCTTAACCATTCATCCCGACCTGAATATTGCGCCCGTTCTTGAAAAGGTCTCCATTGGCATACTCCGCCGACGGATCCTGAACTACATATGGCCTGATTCCTATAAGACCAGGGATATGTAGGTATCTCAGGAGCCAGAGCATGTCCAACCTCTTCAAACCATTTCGTTCGGTCAAAAATTGGCCATCATATCTTTACCCGGCAACTCCTTCATCCTTCCCAGGTAAAGAGGGGCAGTTGTTGATACCCAATTTTTACATGTATTTTTTATATGCAAAATATCTTTCAAAATAACATGTATATTGTTACACCTCCTTTTTTACTCACTCCCCCGAGAGGGGTATAAAAACAAGGGAGTTTTTCCAATTAAAGAACAATCGAAACGGGATTGTTTATTTATTAGAAATCAGAGTCGCCACTTGGGATAATTTATGGTGTCCCAAGTCACCGGTTGAATCCCGAATCGAGGAAAATATAACTCTGTTTAACAGTCCGCGAACCAGAAATCTGAGTAAGGAATTCTGTTAACCCGGGAGAAGGTGTTAGGCATTCCCGAGTTCTGTGGTTCTAGCACGGTCGCTCAACTGTTATAATTGGCTTAATTATCTGATTTTAATCCATTACGAACCTATGTGCAGATTTTAACCCCTTAACCGCTTTTAATTATTTTTAAAAGAAGATTGAACGTCGTTTAAAACACGTCTTTGGATCACGCCACATGAAATGCACCCGCAATCCTAAACATATTTCATTCAACGTTTTAAGATTTGATTTGGGTCACATGAAATGCGCACTCGAGTTTAAGAAAGTAAAATTATTAACTAACGCGACCTAAAGCAACTAGGCGTTTTTAACTTTACGAGGGCCATGGAAAATTCGCTAAATGGCACGCCTCGAATTCTAAGAATTAAAGTATTAACTAAGCGAAGGCCATGCATTTGAAGTTTTTATCTGGCACGACCCCTCAATTCCAATTTTAAAAAGGGAACTCGGACTAGACTCTGGAGGACCATAAGCCACTTATATTATCCAATATAGCTCACCTCGTAATGTAACTAGTGAGAATTTAATTAATTAGAGGACAGAATTATCAATGCTTTTAAGACTAAAGTTTCGGAAGACATGTTTCTCGGAAGACCTGCGAGTGGAATTAAAGGGCATTGGGCTCAGAAGGCTGGCCCTACTGCCAAAAGACCTGGCCTGCCCTGATACAGGCCCAACGCAAGCCCAAACCGTAGAGAACGGGCATCGACAGGTGCGAGACTCCAGATCGAGTCCCTACGCAGGAAAAACATCAGAATTATCTGAATTACTGGCCCTGGTCTCATTAACTAGGCCATCGCTAGGCCCAAGTTCAGACTCGCCCCTTGTGCACAGTGGAGTGACTGTAAATAATTCAAGATAATACATGAAACATAAGATGGAATTGACCCCCCCCCCCACTTCTGAATCTCAATTATTCAAGCCTGAGGTGACCAACCATTCTCAGCAAAAATGCTCAATGCACAATTAACTGCTGCACTTCAATTAAGCAACTCGGTGAAACATGAAATGAAACTAACCCTTTATTCCTGAACTTTAACTATCAGCTAACCATTATGAGTTGGCAAACAACAAATCTAACTCAAACATGCTCATAATCAACACCAAGATAGACTAGTGCTTCTGAGCTTTAGCCCATTAATTGAACATTCTGAATTGAAACAATTAATCTAAAATAAACATGCTCACAACCAACAGCAAAATGAACTGACACCTGCTTCTATTATTAGAATACTCTAGACCAATTCTTCCCCTTTAACACAATTCCAGCACCCATGAAATCCAATGAATACATTCTGCCAAACTAATATATAAGTACATGATCAAACTAACACAATTAACATGTTATAAAAGCTTAAGTGAGTTATTCAGCAAACAAATCTCAACACCACTTATATCACAAGATTCCTCAAGAATGCATCTGTCCTGAATTTAACTCGGTTAATAGGCTATTTCCAAGTCTTATAACAATCCCAAATATAATACAACTCAAGGAACTCGGATATTCAGAATAAAAAACTACCTAGCATACACCAAGAATCAAGTAACGAAAACAGACATTCTATAGAACTACTACAGATAGACTATCATCATTTCTTAACTTCATTTTTCATTTTTCTCTTCAAATTGGATTTCACATTGGGCAAAGTTCAAAAATGTACATGTAAATGGACAAAGAAAAATAGGTAAGGAGCAGTAAGCTGCAACAGAGATATCAGACAGGAAGCAGCACCACAGAATCAGCTAAACCCAGATTTGAACAGTCAAGATAGTGAAATCAACTTTAGGCATTCAGTAGAATAGTAAACCCAACCCAGCAATGGAATAGTAAATCAACCAGTAGAAACTCAAGCCAAAACCTTCAGTCCATTTTCAAACCAGAATATAAAACTGTGAAATTTCAATGGTTTTGAGCTAGAATATGAGGATCAGAGGGACAGAACCAAGCAGAATTTTCAACAAATTTTCCAAAGAACTTAAGGGAATTTCAGATTATTTCAGAAGCATGGAAGAGAAACAACCATTTTATTTTTCTAGAACCCTCTAATTCTTCCTTGAATGACAAGCAAGAGATGCCTTTATAGGCAAGCAAATAGGGCAGACCCAAGGAGATACGTTTTTGCCATTCAGTCCTTTTTAGTTTCCATTTTAGCTTAAACACCCCTAATTTAAATTTAGGTTTTGCAAAGTAGTCCCCTCCCCAACTTCCTAGAAGCTTCCCAGACAGTTACAAATAGATTCCCTCACTAAGACTACCCAAACTAACCCCCATACCCCTGTTATTTACCTTAAACCTCAACTGAGACATGGGTCAAATTGACCGGCAGTTTAATCAAGTGAACGGGCTGCTCTTCCTTCATAGATGGGTCAGACCCAAAGCCCAAATAGCTAAATGAACCAAACTAAATTGGTAATAACAAAAATAACACACAAACGATTTCTTAAAACTAAACTGGTTGATTGATTAACCAGCACAAACAAACAAGGAATTAACTAACCCAATTAATAGACCAGAATAAACTAATTAAACTAAACTAATGAGGCCAACATAAAACGGGAGAAAATCAGAGGCTTGACTATAACCTTAATAAAACTCAACAAATCAAGAACACACATATTTTTTAAAAGGACTTGAAAGAAAAATAGAGGGAACATAAAATAATTCAAAACATCGGCAGATAGGTCAAGCCCTCAAACGGAGAAAAGGAGAAGAAAAGAAGAGGGACGAAAAGGTGAACTAAAACATAATTGGTTAGAGGGATAGAAACTCACCAATCGAACTCGAAATCGGGCAGGCACCAAGAACTAGGACAAACTTAGGTCGATCCTTTGTTCTTTGTCAAGAACAACAAAGAGACATCTATTTCGCCGAGTCCGAACCCCAAAGCCTGATAGAACAACACTTCCCGAACATGTATGCTACCAGGATTGACAAAAAAAAAATAATTTTGAACTTTTGGGGTTGACCTCAGATTCCAGATTCGCGGAGCTCCAGGCAGATTCGAAGGAAATTGGTCCGGGATTTAAAAAGAGGGGAAGTGAGGAGGTCATGGGGTGTTGTTTTGGTGGCGTTTGGAGGTGGCGCCGCCACCGGATGGTGGTGGATTTAGGGGCGGCTCAGCTAGGGTTAGGCTTGGGTTCTCTGACAGGGGTGTTGGAATGATGAAATGAGGGGGGGGGTAGGGTGCATTTGGACATATATATATTAAACCCCCCCCAGTTCTGATCCGTTGGATCAGGCAATATCAACGGCCCAGATCAAGCTTGCTAAAACGGCGTCGTATGGTACTGGGGGGTTTGGACCGGGTTGGACGGTCTGGGCCTGGGTCAAACGGATGGGTACGGGGAAAATGTCTTTGGGACTGGGCACTTTTAACTGAAGGCAGCCCAATTCTATCTCTTCAATTCTTTTTTCCAATTTTCCATTAATTTTCAATTCATTTTCTTTTAAAAATCTTTTTCTTTTTCCCAAAATTAAAATTAAAACCTAAATTAAATCATAAACCAAATTATCCTACAAAATTAAATTAATTAACCCTAATAATTATTACTACAAATAATTAAAAACCAAATTAAAGGAAAAACTACCAAAATTCAAAATAAAAATTAAAAGTGCAAAATAAACTATATTAATGATTTTCCCATTTTATAAAATAACTAATTTGTCAATTAATCCTAAAATGTAAAATTAAATCCTAAATGCAAATACAACATATTTTTTTGTAATTTTCATTAATTAAATAAAATAAAAATGCACAGACAAATGCAATTAATTACCAGAAAATGCCACGAAAATCCCCAAAATTGCAAACACTGAAAGAAATTATTTTGTTTTGAATTTATGGGAGTAATTCATATAGGGCAAAAATCACGTGCTCACAGCTGCCCCTCTTTGCGCGGAAATACGGAGAGTTTTTGTGAAAAGATAAAGTGAGCGGATACGAGCGATTTTTGCCCGTCTGAATACTATGTGGGAAGCATCTTTGAAAGATTTGACTGCACCCTGCTTCTGAGGTTGCCTACATATCCTTGGCTAAAAGGAATCAGGTCAGTGTAGTTCGGGAAGTTTTGGTAGCTGGGACTACCACGAAGTTGGGCTTCCACTGTTGCTGCTGCTGCTGCTACTGCTTACTGAACCTCCTTATTACACCATATTAAAACAAAACAAAAGCTAGACTAGACTATGATCTATGGATTACAAAAGTCCTATCTATATCTTCAAACTTGCTCTTGTGTTTCTTGTTGCCTTGTTGTTCTCCATTCTCTCAGGGACATCCGTTTGTTGCCAACTTGAATTGTAAACTGAGATGTTTTCCCTTCTTCAGGTGGGTGCCTGACTACTAAACTTGATATATATTCCCATGTTATCCAGGCGGGCTCCTGACTTCAAATCGTGAATGTATTCCCATGCTATTTAGGCGGGCTCCTGACTGCTGACTTGAAATGCATTCCCTACTCTTCAGGCGGGCTCCTGACTTAAACATAAACAAAGCAAAGAATTTGAAAGCTAAACTTAAATGGTACTCCCTTGTTCTCCAGGCGGGCTCCTGACTGCTGCATTTGAAAGTATTCCCTGCTCTCCAGGCGGGCTCCTGACTTCAACTTGAAATGTATTCCCTGCTCTCCAGGCGGGCTCCTGACTTCAACAAAACAGACAAAAACAAAGAAAATTTTCTGCCCCAGTTTGGTGGCTGGGGACAGATGTGATTGTAAAACTAAATCATATTACCAACTATTACTAAAGATTTGCAAGCTAGGTCCCATTATTCAGGGGGGTCCTGACAACTCTTAACTAAACGACAATTTAAAATCTAAGTTATATCTTCTACAGGTGTGACTTCTGCTAAATCTTGCTATCTAAGAGGATCTTTAAACTACTCCTCATTATCCAGGAGGGTCCTAAAAATCAAAAGTCCAGTTTTATCTTAAGAGTGACTACTTTTATGGCTGAATTATACTACCCTACAACAGACTTTACGCTAAATGTTGTTATCTAATTGAACTCTTAAACTAAGTCCCATTATTCAGGAGGGTCCTAGAAACTCCTAATTGAATCCTATATCGAACATGCACACTTCTCAGACAACTTATATTCCTTTGGGATGCATTTATGCTAGGTTATGCTATTTCTGAACATTTAAACTAGGTCCCATTTTACAGGAGGGTCCTGAAAGTTTTACGGTCAAACCTGTTTTGATTCTTGCTCTTTCCCCTGCGAAGAGTTTCTCCAAAGCGAACGAATTTTCTGCCCCTATTTCAATCAAAGAAAATTTTGTCAGTTTAAAGTGGTGGTTAGCTAATGGCATTCTTACTGAAGATCTTTCTGCTACACTGTTTTGTTTTGACTGGCTTCTCCAAACTGGCCCTAAACTGCTTTGACTTTCTGACTGACTTTCAAACCCCATGACCTTTGACGAGCCGAGTGTTCTATACCCCCGCTGTTGTTTTACCTCTGACCCATTTATCTGAACTTTTGCATCTCCCATGACATGACTAAATCATTCCACCGATGAAAATTCCGGTGATTCTTTGTACCCCACCTTACATCATGCTGTCTTTAGTATGCTCTGACCACATTGTGATTTGCAATTTTTTGAGTTGGTAGTGAGCTTTGAAACTCTTTTCCACTTACTTGGGACAAGACTGTCATTAAAACCTCTTAGACAAATAAACCCAAAGGAAAGTGAAATGCAATGACTTTGCGGGTTAAGGATAAGAAGAATCCAAAACCAGATAACTGCTACAAGGGAAAAAGAAAAAGAAAAAGAAAAAGAAAAAGAAACTTATCTGAGTGGAACAGCTGGTACCAATGATCATGATATGCATTTCGGATTAATCAGCTCAATCTGTCCAACCAATCAACTTTCAGTTGCCGTACTTCGTTGCCCCAGTATTTCCATGACCTGATTACTTTACCCAAACCTTGACCTTGTTGATCCTGCGGCGCCTTGAAAGGTTTTCACCAGCATACCTCTTTCATTCGTTCATCTCTCAACTCACTTTCGCCTTACGGTGCCCGCGAGTGTTTTCACCAATAAGACTCTCTCATTTTAATTTCTCTCAACTCCCATTGCCTTACGGTGCCCGTGAGGGTTTTCACCAATAAGACTCTCTCATTTTTATTTCTCTCAACTCCCGTCGCCTTACGGTGCCTGTGAAGGTTTTCACCAATAAGACTCTCTCATTTTCATTTTTCCTGCTTGAACCAGAGTGTTGCCCCTGACATGAATTATGTTTATCTGCTCGACTTGGCATTTCTCAAAGACTGATCAAAAGGTCTTTCTTTGGACCGTAATGTAGGGTTCTAAACAGGGTTAGAAAGAAAGGGTATAAAAGGCTCAAAGCAATACAAATGGGTTAAAATTACAACTTTCGGAATCAGGTTTCTCACAACAACCACAACTTCTGCCCAGTTCTTGCATGGGGATTTTTGGATTTTGTTTTGATGAGACCGAACCGTGAGGCTGCCTACGTATCCTTAAAAGGAATCAGGTCGAACGTAGTTCATGTCATAGAAATTACTTCGTTGTTGTGATTTTTCTTTTCTCTCTTCCTTTTCTTTCTCTTTTTTTTTTCTCCTGTTCTTTTTTTTCCTTTTTTTCTTTTTGCTTTTCTCTTTTATTTTCTTTTCTTTCTCTTTTTTTTCTCTTTTCATTTTTCTTCTCTTTTCCTTTCTTGTTGATTCTTTCTTTTTCTTTTCATTTACTTATCCTCCGCACTTGCGTTTCTGAATTGTGTCGTTGATCCCGAAAGAGGGGTATGAAAGAAAATAAATAAGGCTCAAAAGGGATGACAAGGGATAAGGTGTTTAGATAGCAGAACAAAATGCCTTCGTCATTTCAATCTTCAAAATATGCCAAATACAAACAAGTACAATCAAAGAAAGAAATCATACATAATATCTTTTGACTGCATCAGAATTGATAGCTATTTCTACACATTTACCCTCTATATCTGTAAAATACAATGCTCCATTGGACAACACTCTAGTTACAACAAATGGCCCCTGCCAGTTTGGGGCGAACTTTCCTTTTGCTTCAGCCTGATGAGGTAAGATACGTCTCAACACTAATTGACCCACTTCGAACTTTCGTGAACGTACCTTCTTGTTATATGCTCTCGCCATTCTCTGTTGGTACAATTGGCCGTGACACACTGTTGCCAATCTCTTTTCATCAATCAGACTTAATTGCTTCAAGCGGGTTTTGACCCATTCAACGTCATCAATTTCTGCCTCAGCGACAATCCGAAGGGATGGGATTTCCATTTCTACGGGTATTACTGCCTTCATGCCATACACCAACAAATAAGGGGTGGCTCCTATTGAAGTACAGACAGTAGTGTGATAGCCCAACAATGCAAATGGCAGCTTCTCGTGCCACTGCCTAGAACCTTCCACCATTTTTCGAAGTATCTTCTTTATATTCTTGTTGGCTGCCTCGACTGCTCCATTCGCCTTAGGGCGATATAGGGTGG
The DNA here is from genome assembly GCF_000393655.2 of Nicotiana sylvestris. Classification (NCBI taxonomy): domain Eukaryota; kingdom Viridiplantae; phylum Streptophyta; class Magnoliopsida; order Solanales; family Solanaceae; genus Nicotiana; species Nicotiana sylvestris. The sequence continues at coordinate 142,891,989 of NC_091058.1, forward strand.
AATTGCGATGTATAATCTTAAACTGCTGACATGTCTCCGTCATCAGATGACTGTTGAGATTAGCACCATTGTCCGTGATGATTACCCTCGGAATCCCAAACCGACAGATGATATTTGAATGCACAAAATCGACCACTACTTTCTTGGTCACAGATTTGAAAGGTTTCGCTTCAACCCACTTGGTAAAATAATCGATAGCTACCAGAATAAATCTGTGTCTGTTTGATGTTGCTGGCTCGATTGGCCCAATGACATCCATGCCCCAAGCAACAAAAGGCCATGGTGCAGACATTGTATGTAATTCAGATGGTGGAGAATGAATCAAATCTCCATGCACTTGGCACTGATGACATTACGCACAAAACTGATGCAATCCCGTTCCATAGTGAGTCAGTAATAACCAGCTCGAAGAATCTTCTTTGCCAGAACGTACCCACTCATATGCGGTCCACAAACTCCGAAGTGTACCTCAGTCATGATAACTGTGGCATGTATGGCATCTATGCATCTTAGTAACCCAAGGTCTGGAGTTCTTTTGTATAACACCCCTGCACTGAAGAAAACTTCGCTTGCCAATCGTCAAATTATTCTTTTTTTATCACCAGTGGCCTGTACCGAATATACCCCCATCCGGAGGTATTCTTTGATATCATGGAACCATGGCTCCCCATCAAGTTTATCTTCTACCATATTACAGTAAGCATGCTGATCACGGACCTGAATCTGCAAAGGGTCCACATAAGCCTTATCTGGATGATGTAACATTGATGCCAGAGTGTCCAAAGCATCGGCGACTTCATTATGTATTCTTGGGATATGCCTGAACTCTATTGACTGAAATCGTTGACAAAGATCATGCAAACACTGTCTGTACGGTATGAGTTTCAAATCCCGTGTTTCCCATTCTCCCTGAATTTGGTGCACCAGGAGGTCCGAGTCACCCAAGACCAAGACTTCCTAGACACCCATATACACAGCTAACCTCAAACCCAGAATACATGTCTCGTACTCAGCCATGTTGTTGGTACAATAAAAATGAAGCCGAGCCGTAATAGGGTAGTGCTGCCCTGTTTTAGAAATAACTACTGCTCCTATCCCCACGCCCTTCATGTTTGCGGCTCCATCAAATAAAAGTTTCTATCCAGGCTTCTTGACTTGTTCCAACTCATCAATGTGCATCACCTCTTCATCAGGGAAATAAGTCTTCAAAGGTTCGTAATCTTCGTCAACCGGGTTCTCGACCAAATGGTTCGCCAAGGCCTGTGCTTTCATTGCAGTTCGAGTCACGTAGACAATGTCAAATTCTGTGAGCATGATCTGGCACTTTGCAAGCCTCCCTGTGGGCATAGGCTTCTGAAAGATATACTTCAATGGATCCAAGCGAGATATGAGATAGGTAGTGTAAGATGACAAATAATGTTTCAGCTTCTGCGCCACCCAGGTTAGGGCGCAACATGTCCTCTCAAGATAAGTGTACTTAACCTCGTACGGTGTGAATTTATTGCTGAGATAATATATGGCCTGCTCCTTCCTGCCAGTGATATCATGTTGACCCAATACACAGCCGAATGAATTGTCCAATACCGTCAAATATAGAATCAAAGTCACCCTGGTTCTGGCGGGACCAACACGGGTGGATTCGACAAATACCCCTTTATCTTATTATACGCCTCCTGACATTCATCTGTCCACTTGACCGCAACGTCTTTCTTTAACAGCTTGAAGATAGGCTCACAAGTTGTCGTGAGCTGAGCGATAAACCTGCTGATATAATTCAATCTCCCCAACAAACTCATCACCTCGGTCTTGTTCTTTAGAGGTGGCAATTCCTGGATGGCCTTGATTTTTGATGTGTCCAATTCAATACTCCGGCGGCTGACTACGAACCCCAACAACTTTCCAGACGGCACCCCAAAAGCACACTTTACAGGATTAAGCTTGAGATTGTACCTGCGAAGCCTTCGGAAGAACTTCTTCAGATCCCTGACATGGTCAGACTGCTTTCTAGACTTCACGCTCACATCATCCACGTACACCTTGATTTCCTAGTGTATCATATCATGGAATATTATTGTCATTGCCCTCATGTAGGTTGACCCAGCATTTTTCAAACCGAATGGAATGACCCGATAGCAGTACGTTCCCCACGGCATGATGAATGTCGTCTTTTCTGCATCTTCCTCGTCAATTAAGATTTAATGATAACCCGCGTAACAATCTACAAAAGAACCAATCTCATGTTTGGCGCAATTATCAATCAAGATATGGATGTTCGGCAATGGGAAATTGTCTTTTTGACTTGCCTTGTTGAGATCCTGATAGTCAACACACACCCTGGTCTTGCCATCCTTCTTCGGTATAGGCACAACATTGGCTAACCAGGCGGGATACCGGGTGACCCGAATGACTTTGGCATCGAACTGCTTGGTGACCTCTTCCTTGATCTTTACACTCATATCCGTTTTGAATTTTCTCAGCTTCTGTTTGACAGGAGGGAATGTCGGGTCAGTGGGCAACTTGTGAACCACTAAATCAGTGCTCAGACCCGGCATGTCGTCATAGGACCATGCAAAAACGTCTTTGTATTCGAACAATGCTTTAATTATCTCTTCCATGAGTTAAGGTTCCAGATGGACACTTATTTTAGTTTCACGGACATTTCCTTGGTCCCCTAGATTAACTGCTTCTGTGTCATTCAAATTAGGTTTGGGCTTTTCCTCAAAATGACTTAGTTCCTTACTAATTTCTTCATAGGCCTCATCATCCTCAAATTCCAACTCGTCATCACACTCAATTTCTTGTATTACTATTTTAGAGTTAGATTGGCTTTTAAAACTGGGCCGAAGATTCCTCACGCATGTCATGTCATTGATATCAGCATAAAAAGAACTGTACAAAAGAAGAAAACAAAATAAAATTAGAAAAAATGAAGGAAAGGGAACAATTGCATTTCATTGAATATAAAAGATAACAGGGTTTTAACACATCCAACTGGACGAAACATAATATCTGAATTACATACCCAAGAATAATCCAGACAACTAAAGAAAATCAAAACCCACTACCAAGACTCCCTCCGGATAGGAAAAGGAGTAGCTTCCCAGTTGTTGACTTTTGCACGTGGTCCCAAGAATTGCACATCTGCCCTGCTGGAACCTTCCCCAGTCTGAACCATGTTGACCTCGGTGAATAACCTTTCGAACCCCTTCTCCAAGTCTCCATCGGCTCCAATTAGTGGTCTAGGGACCTTTGACAACAGTTGCTTTCTGGTACCCGGCCTGACGAATGACCTAGACAGACGCGGGATTGGCTTTGGCAATGCCCATGCGGGCAATGGAATCATTGGGCACACACAAATTATCTTCGCCATGTACAATAATTTCCTGTCGATCCCATTCAAACTTGACCATTTGATGCAGAGTAGACGGGACTGCTTTGGCAGCATGGATCCAGGGTCGTCCCAACAACAGATTGTACGAAACAGCCACATCGAGCACCTAGAATTCCATAGTAAATTCAACTGGCCCTATTGTGAGCTTAAGCACTATGTCCCCGACTGAATCTTTCCCTCCACCGTCGAATCCCCGAACGCAAATACTGTTCTAATGAATTCTTTCATCCTCCACTTGCAGCTTGTTCAATATAGAGAGAGGACAAATGTTCGCGCTAGACTCGTTGTCAACCAGTACCCGAGTAACCACGGAATCTTCGTATTTCACCGTCAGATAGAGGGCTCTATTGTGCTCGGTACCCTCCACGGGTAACTCATCATCAAAAAAAGTGACTCGGTTTACCTCAAATATCTTGTTAGCTATCTTTTCCAAGTGGTTTACTGAGATTTTGTCATGAACGTGGGCTTCATTCAAGATTTTCATCAAAGCTCGACGGTGCTCGTCTGAATGGATCAATAATGACAAGAGCGAGATCTGAGCTGGTGTCTTCCTTAACTGTTCCACAATGGAATAGTCTTGCGCTTTCATCTTTCTCAGAAATTTTTCTGCTTCTTCCTCAGTTGTTGCTTTCTTCACCAATAGTGGATTATCTTTTGAGGTCTTAGCTTTTCTCAACTCTTCGGGGGAAAAGTATCTCCCCGATCGAGTCAAACCATGAGTCTCACACACTTTTTCTTTAACCTCTTTCCCCTGGTAAGTTACTGTCATTCGTTCATAATTCCACGGGACCACCTTGCTGTTGATCACTGGAAGCTGAGTTACTGGTTTTATAATAACAGGCTCTGTGCGAGCACCCTTCACGACCACAACAAGTTTACTTGTAACCCTTGATACCACCACTTTAGCTTTCTCTGGTTTCACTGCAACAGTGCTTGAAGACCCTTTCTCAGCTACAACAGCTGGCTTATTGTCTACCCCTTTCAACTGGACCACTAATTTCCCACTGGTTACCTTTTCCTTTGAACTAGTTTCACTGGAGTGGATCATCATCACCGTCTGTGAGGGTTTCTTAGCCTCCCCTCCCTTGTGTATTAACTCAATCATATGGGTCTCATGATGAGCTGGTAGCGGATTCTGGTTGATATTTGGCGCTTCTGGGGCCTGAACCTCGATCCGATGAGTATCAATGAGTTCTTGTACGACTGTTTTTAGTTTCCAGCATTTCTCTGTGTCATGGCCCAGGCCTGAACAATACTCACAACTTACCGAGCGATCAAGATTTCTGGGAAGGGGATTCGACAGTTTGGCTTCGATCGGATTCAACATGCCCAACTGTCTTAGCCTGTGGAATAGATTAGTATAGGATTCTCCCAATGGAGTAAAAGTCTTCTGCTTCTGCAACCTCTCATTCTTAAAGGCTTGATTGGGTCGAAAACCTGTTCCAAGAGGATTTTTGTAGGCTTTTAGGGGTGGATAGTTATTTTGTGGAGCTTGGTATGGATTTTGTGGAGCTGGCGCACGCCACTGCGCGTGAGCGGGAGGTTGGGTATAGGTTTGTGCGTGATAGACAGAAAAATGGGGATCTAGCAGTGGGTAGTAATGTTGTGGCGGGCTATATGGAGTGTGGGGGTAGGTTTGGGGATAGGGTCGAGGCTGGTTGTAGAACTGTGGAAGGTTCCTAGATCCACCCCAAGTTGCCGACTCGATCGTTGCAACATCCTCTTTCTTTTTCTTTCCGAGCACACCTCCAGTACCGTTTTGAATGGACTGAGTGGTTGCTTTGATTGCTGAATAACTCATGATCTTACTGGACTTGAGTCCCTCCTCAACCATGCCTCCCATTTTCACAACTTCATTAAAGGACTTGCCCACTGCTGACACCAAATGACCAAAATAAGTGGGCTCCAAAGCCTGCAAGAAATAATCAACCATCTCACTTTCTTTCATCGGAGGGTCAACCCTCGTCGCTTGCTCTCTCCAACAGAATCCATATTCCCTGAAGCTCTCACCAGGCTTCTTCTCAAGTTTTGTCAACGAGAGATGATCTGTGATGATTTCGAGATTATACTGAAAATGACAGGTGAAGGCTTGGGCCAAATCGTCCCATGTGTACCACCTGCTATGATCTTGTCTGGTGTACCATTCTAGTACCGACCCACACAAATTTTGGCTAAAATATGCCATCAGCAATTCATCTCTTCCACCTGCTCCTTTCATTTTGCTATAAAATCCTCTTAAGTCTGCTACTGGGTCACCATGCCCATCGTACAAACCAAACTTGGGCATTTTGAACCCCGCTGGCAACTGAGCATCTGGGAACAGACATAAATCTTTGTAGGCCACACTTACTTGACCCCCTAACCCCCTCATATCTCGGAATGATTGCTCTAAGCTTTTGACCTTTCTAATCATTTCTTCATGCTCGGGATTTTTGGGCGATTTCTCGGTCTCCGCCGGGATATCAAGATGAGGAGTGTAAGGATATGGTTCTGGAACTTTTAAGGTGGGTTCAGGGGGATAATACTGGTTGTCGTGAGTCTGGAATAGAGGTTCACTGGAGGATCGGTGTAATGTAGCAGGTGGAGGTGCCACAAAAACAGGTGTAATTGGTGGAGGAGGGTATGCGACTTTTTTGGGTGGTGGAGCTTGAGAAGTATGGGAAGTGGCGCCATGACATTGTTGGTAGAGGGGAAAGGCTGGAGATGAGTTCACAATGGGAAGCTCCGGAGGTTGGGCTGATGGTGGGATATAAGCAGGATTGGCGGGATAAACTGGTGGTGGATGCCCCTTCGCCCAAGCTTGGTACATTTCAGCCATCTGCTGCTTCAGCTTATACATTTCTTCCCTTATCGCATTAACGTCTATTTCTTCCACCTCTTTCGATGGGTCGACGATACTTGTTTCTGGTTCCTGGTCGACCATATTCACCTTGTCTTTCGATCGGGTGTTATAGGAGTGAGCTGCCAGAATACCAGTCAACTAACCACCTGTCTAAGCTTAATACATCAAACAACAACCTTGTTAGCGATTAGGCTTTAACAGATTGGTAACCGCACATTGGGCATGAATGCACCTAAACAGTTAACCGACTCTATCATGTATTTGATCGGTTGCATGCGTCATCCCAGCCTTTTCTTTCTTCCGATTGCAAACTTCCTTCTTTTCTCTTTTTTTCTTCTTTTCTTTCCTTTCATTCTGGCCTCTGTTCTCTCTTTGTTTTTACTCTCTCTTATTTTCTCTTTTTCTTTCTTGTTTTTCCGCTCTTTCCTTTTCTTTACTCTCTTGTTTTTCCTCTTATTTTCTTTCCCTTTTTTCTTTTCTTTTTTTTTATTTAGTTGTGGTCGAATCCTATGGAGATTGCCTACGTATCATGACCCCGCATGAATCAGACCAAGCGTAGTTCTTGGAGGTAAATGTGAAAGTAAATAAAACATTTTTTGGGATTTTCAGTTTTTATAAAAATAGATGCTTCGATTACAAAGACTCAATACTAACAAATTCCAAAAGACTAACAGACTCTGATGCAAAGACAAAGCACAGACTCCGAAAATAAGTTGTCATACTCCAAAGAAATACAGACTCAAAAACAGAAAGAAAATACAAACTCAACATGACTTATAGACTCTAACAGAAAAGGAAATACAGACCTAAACGAAAAATCACGAATACATCAAAGCTCCTGGTGCCCGCGGGACATCATTCGGTCTCGCCACAGGCCTATGTGCAAGATCCCTTTGAAGTCGGTCCAAGTCGTTCATTATTTGTTTAACAAAGGTCATCACCACTGCAAAAAATGTAGTGTGAGTCATATCCTCACAGATGTGGCACTTCATAAGGATGTAGTAAGCGATGTTTCTAATTCTCTCTCTTATGACGCCCTTTTCTTGTAACAAACGCCCAATCTGCTGGGCCCTGGCCTCCAAAGTTTTCTCAGCTTTATAATTTTGTTCCTGAAGTTGTTGCAAATCTATTTCTAACTATGCTAATGCCGTATAACAGTGTTCCCTTTCAACCTTGAAGTCTTTTGCTTGCTTGATCATTTTGTTTTCCGTGGCGATGACCCTTTTTCTTCAGCCCTGCGACCTCATCATCGTACCTTTCTCTCAACTGCTTAATCAAGCGTACCCGTTCATCTGCGCTTTTAGCCAATTGTTTTTGAGCCTGGGCTAGTTCACTTTATGCTTTGTTCAAATCGAAACTATAGTCACTCACTTTCTGCCTCAAGTTAGCTATGAGCTTTTCATCTCTGTCACTTCGGGCTGGATTTTCTGCCGCTACTTTCAATTTCTGAATTTGAGCTCGAAAGGCCTCATTTTCTTTGGCTAGCTTTTTCTTTTCTCCTTCATCCGCTGCTACTTGCAAGCTATTCTTGAATTGAAGTTCTCTGACTTGCTTTTCCAACTTGCTTATGGTAGCCCTCTACTCGTTTCCTTTGGTCAGCCAATCCCATTGCACCTGAGCTCCGTCAGTGAATTGCTGGACATGGGGTCTCTTTGCGGGCCTGTCAGGCTCATGTTGAACTCGGGATCTTTTACCATACCACACAATATAACTAGGCTCCACCTCGTCTCTGGATAGGTCTCATACTTGAGTGCTGGGCCCTAAGAATCTGCACTGATGCCAAACCCGACGCACTTTTTCTTCTGGGAAGGCTGTTTTTGGCATTAACTCAATGACTTGCTGTCTCAAATCTTCATTGTGCGGGATGGTCTGGTATCGGCCTAACTAATGTAGGACTCTGTGCGGAGCATAAGGCTGGATACTCCAAAAACCCATTAATAGCAAAAAACACACCTCAGCCGACATATAGATTACTTCGTCGACTAAAAGCCAACCGAATGTCCATTCGATCTTATTTGCGGTCAAAGATCTCAGATGAGCATGCCATGCTTCCGTACCATCTGAAAACTCATAACCCTCTACTCACTTTTCATGTTTTTCAATGCACTCGAGGCCAGTCATACCATAATTCAAGTATCCGGGACGGTGGCAAAGGTGTTCCTCCATCCATTTTTGTAACAGCATATTGCACCCTTCAAAGAACTTTGCTCCTTCTCGACAACGAGTAAGAGCTCGATAAATTTCTGCCAAGATCAACGACACTATAGTCCCATTTTCCTTTTTCATCATAAAGTCAGCTATCCCTACTAGCCCCATCTCTATGTTCCTGTCTTTTCTCGGGCAAACCAAAATACCCAAGAACGCCACTATGAAAGCTAATCCTCTCCGAGATTCCCACTTGTCTTGATTCCCAGCATGAGTAAGACCAGTGTCTGGTATTTCGAAGCCACGGGGATTCCCGTATCGTCGGTACAGAAAGTAGAAGGTACAAAATCCTTTGGCCAAATTTCCATCTCGGATGTCCCGACTGATGCTTAACAAGTCCAAAAATTTGTGAGGGGTCACTGTTCTTGGTGCTACCGGGTATTGACTTCTGATATTCCCTTCGAAACCGGCATAGCCTGCTATCTCTTCTAGCGTAGGAGTTAACTCGAAATCCGCAAAGTGGAACATATTATGTGTTGGGTCCCAAAACGGTATCAAGGCCTCAATCACGTCTTTTCTGGGCTTGACCTTCAAAAGCCCACTAAGACCACCCAGTGCTTTTGTCACAACTTTCCTGCCGTCGTCCCCCAAATCATGCCACCACATATGTAGCTCCAAAGGGATCTCTTCACGGACTGAGAAAGGTTCATTTTGATTTGTGCTCATCCTGCACATTTATTAAGGTGATTTTAAGAAAACTATGACTCATTTTAACTTAAGAGAAATGACCTTTTTTCAAAATTTCCACAAAATATCCGGCCTTGCCAACATGGCCTTTCATCACTTCAAAACGAAGATTTTAAGGTTGTGTCAGCTAACCAGCCAAAACCTTTTAACAGTGACAAAAGTGGCTGTTCTTGCAAAAACAGCCTTCCGACGCCCTTTTAGGAACATTCGGCTATTTCTGACAAGAATGGAATCACCCTAATTATTTTCAAATTAAAGTAAAATTTTTCTGGCTACTTTTGCAAAAGGAAGTTGGACCCGATGAGGGTTGCCTACATATCTCACACCATGTGAGAATCAAACTGGCGTAGTTCGGGCAAGTAAAACAAACTATTTTTATTTGAAAACAAGACTTTTCTCTTCTTCTTTTTTTCATTTCATTGGCAACTAAAACTATTTTTGGAAATACCAACTTTTGTTTTCCTCTTTTTTTGTTTTGTTTTTATTTTCTCAAAAATCCGGCAGAGTTTCGATACTATTTGGACATTGGTTTTTTTTAGAAGAGGCGATTAACTCTCTTTAGCCCTCATACTGCTATTTATCTTACCTCAACTTTCCCAATATTCATAAGCCGGTCAGCATGTAAGTCCGAAGCAAATGAATGCACAAGTAACACGTAAGATGCATCAGGATGGTCTTTTTTTTTGTTTTTATTCCGGGTGCACCTGTCCTAGACAGACCCAACCCCTGTGTTGAGTCTCCAAAGTCAAAATGCACATGATGCAAACAAACGTTCCTATTAGGGCTCTGGCATGAGGTCTTGTTATACTAGGTTTAAATCCTGGGGTTTATTGTTCTAGACCTGGCTTACCCGAGCGGACAGCTCAAGCCGGGGGAGGGGGCAGCGTATCGGGAATACAGAAGCTTCGCCGGCTTTGAAACTTGTCCGAACCTCATTCTAAATTTGGAATATGACTCTAACAGAAAAGAAGTCACACGAAGTGCACACTTCTTCATGATTTAGAAGACGCAGAGAGAAGAGGGATTTCACAACAATTTATATACAGTTCACGGAATATCAAAGCGGTAAAAGCAATCGATTAGCACATAAGGCCCAGATTATGTAACAAAATCAGATAATGGATAAAGCCAACTATAACATTTATTCTAAGCTCGAATTCTTGAACCCTGAACCAGAGATTCCGGGTTCGATCCCCAGCAGAGTCGCCAGAGCTGTCACACCTCCTTTTTTACTCACACCCCCGAGAGGGGTATAAATACAAGTGAGTTTTTCAAATTAAAGGACAATCGAAATGGGATCGTTTATTTATTAGAAATCAGAGTCGCCACTTGGGATAATTTATGGTGTCCCAAGTCACCGTAGGAAAATATGGCTCTGTTTAACAGTCCGCGAACCAGAAATCCGAGTAAGGAATTCTGTTAACCCAGGAGAAAGTGTTAGGCATTCCCGAGTTCCGTGGTTCTAGCACGATCGCTCAACTGTTATAATCGGCTTAATTATCTGATTTTAATCCATTACGAACCTATGTGCAGATTTTAACCCCTTAACCGCTTTTAATTATTTTTAAAAGAAGATTGAACGTCGTTTAAAACACGTCTTTGGATCGCGCCACATGAAATTCACCCGCAATCCTAAACATATTTCATTCAACGTTTTAAGATTTGATTTGGGTCACATGCAATGCGCACCCGAGTTTAAGAAAGTAAAATTATTAACTAACGCGCCCTAAAGCAACTACGCGTTTTTAACCTTACGAGGGCCATGGAAAATTCGCTAAATGGCACGCCTCGAATTCTAAGAATTAAAGTATTAACTAAGCGAAGGCCATGCATTTGAAGTTTTTATCTGGCACGACCCCTCAATTCCAATTTTAAAAAGGGAACTCGGACTAGACTCTGGAGGACCATAAGCCACTTATATTATCCAATATAGCTCACCTCGTAATGTAACTAGTGAGAATTCAATTAATTAGAGGACAGAATTATCAATGCTTTTAAGACTAAAGTTTCGGAAGACATGTTTCTCGGAAGACCTGCGAGTGGAATTAAAGGGCATTGGGTTCGAAAGGCTGGCCCTACTGCCAAAAGACCTGGCCTGCCCTGATACAGGCCCAACGCAAGCCCAAACCGTAGAGAACAGGCATCGACAAGTGCGGGACTCCAGATCGAGTCCCTACGCATGCAAAATATCAGAATTATCTAAATTACTGGCCCTGGTCTCATTAACTGGGCCATCGCTAGGCCCAAGTTCAGACTCGCCCCTTGTGCACAGTGGAGTGACTGTAAAGAATTCAAGATAATACATGAAACATAAGATGGAATTCCCCCCCCACTTCTGAATCTCAATTATTCAAGCCTGAGGTGACCAACCATTCTCAGCAAAAATGCTCAATGCACAATTAACTGCTGCACTTTAATTAAGCAACTCGGTGAAACATGAAATGAAACTAACCTTTATTCCTGAACTTTAACTATCAGCTAACCATTATGAGTTGACAAACAACAAATCTAACTCAAACATGCTCATAATCAACACCAAGATAGACTAATGCTTCTAAGCTTTAGCCCATTAATTGAACATTCTGAATTGAAACAACTAATCTAAACTAAACATGCTCACAACCAACAGCAAAATGAACTGACACCTGCTTCTATTATTAGAATACTCTGGACCAATTCTTTCCCTTTAACACAATTCCAGCACCCATGAAATCCAATGAATACATTGTGCCAAACTAATATATAAGTACATGATCAAACTAACACAATTAACATGTTATCAAAGCTTAAGTGAGCTATTCAGCAAACAAATCTCAACACCATTTATATCACAAGATTCCTCAAGAATGCCTCTATCCTGAATTTAACTCGATTAACAGGCTATTTCCAAGTCTTATAACAATCCCAAATCTAATACAACTCAAGGAACTCGGATATTCAGAATAAAAAACTACCTAGCATACACCAAGAATCAAGTAACGAAAACAGACATTATATAGAACTACTACAAATAGACTATCATCATTTCTTACCTTCATTTTTCATTTTTCTCTTCAAATTGGATTTCACATTGGGCAAAGTTAAAAAATGTACCTGTAAATGGACAAAGAAAAATAGGTAAGGAGCAGTAAGCTGCAGTAGAGATATCAGACAGGAAGCAACACCACAGAATCAACTAAACCCAGATTTGAACAGTCAAGATAGTGAAATCAACTTCAGGCATTCAGTAGAATAGTAAACCCAACCCAGCAATGGAATAGTAAATCAACCAGCAGAAACTCAAGCCAAAACCTTCAGTCCATTTTCAAACCAGAATATAAAACTGTGAAATTTCAATGGTTTTGAGCTAGAATATGAGGATCAGAGGGACAAAACCAAGCAGAATTTTCAACAATTTTTCCAAAGAACTTAAGGGAATTTCAGATCATTTCAGAAGCTTGGAAGAGAAAAAACCATTTTATTTTTCTAGAACCCTCTAATTCTGCCTTGAATGACAAGGAAGAGATGCCTTTATAGGCAAGCAAATAAGGCAGACCCAATGGGATACGTTTTTGCCATTCAGTCCTTTTTAGTTTCCATTTTAGCTTAAACACCCCTAATTTAAATTCAGTTTTTGCAAAGTAGTCCCCTCCCCAGCTTCCTAGAAGCTTCCCAGACAGTTACAAATAGATTCCCTCACTAAGACTACCCAAACTAACCCCCATAGCCCCGTTATTTACCTTAAACCCCAACTGAGACATGGGTCAAATTAACCCAGCGGTTTAATCAAGTGAACGGGCTGCTCTTCCTTCATAGATGGGTCAGACCCAAAGCCCAAATAGCTAAATGAACCCAACTAAATTGGTAACAACAAAAATAACACACAAACGATTTCTTAAAACTAAACTAGTTGATTGATTAACCAGCACAAACAAACAAGGAATTAAAAGGTGAACTAAAACATAATTGGTCACGTAGAGGTATAGAAACTCACCAATCAAACTCGAAATCGGACAAGCACCAAGAACTAGGCCAAACGTATGTCGATCCTTTGTTCTTTGTCAAGAACAACAGAGCGACATCTGTTTCGCCGAGTCCGAACCCCAAAGCCTGATAGAACAGCACTTCCCGAACATGCATGCTACCAGGATTGACAAAAAAAATGATTTTGAACTTTTGGGGTTGACCTCAGATTCCAGATTCGCGGAGCTCCAGGCAGATTCGAAGGAAATTGGTCCGGGATTTAGAAAGAGGGGAGTGAGGGGGTTATGGGGTGTTGTTTTGGTGGCGTTTGGAGGTGGCGCCACCACCGGACGGTGGTGGATTTAGGGGCGGCTCAGCTAGGGTTAGGTTTGGGTTCTCTGACAAGGGTGTTGGAACGATGAAATGATGGGGGTAGGGTGCGTTTGGACATATATATATTAACCCCCCCCCCAGTTATGATCCGTTGGATCAGACAATATCAACGACCCAGATCAAGCTTGCTGAAACGGCGTCGTATGGTACTGGGGGGTTTGGACCGGGTTGGACGGTCTGGGCCTGGGTCAAACGGACGGGTACGGGTAAAATGGCTTTGGGCCTGGGCACTTTTAACTGAAGGCAGCCCAATTCTATCTCTTCAATTCTTTTTTCCAATTTTCCATTAATTTTCAATTCATTTTCTTTTAAAAATCTTTTTCTTTTTCCCAAAATTAAAATTAAAACCTAAATTAAATCCTAAATCAAATTATCCTACCAAATTAAATTAATTAACCCCAATAATTGTTACTACAAATAACTAAAAACCAAATTAAAGGAAAAACTACCAAAATTCAAAATAAAAATTTAAAGTGCAAAATAAACTATTTTTATGATTTTTCCCATTTTATAAAATAACTAATTTGTCAATTAATACTAAAATGTAAAATTAAATACTTAATGCAAATGCAACATATTTTTTTTAATTAAATAAAATAAAAATGCACAGACAAATGCAAACAATTACTAGAAAATGCCACGAAAATCCCCAAAATTGCAAACACTGAAAGAAATTATTTTATTTTTAATTTAATGGAGTAATTCATATAGGGAAAAAATCACGTACTCACATATATGCATATATAAGTATGTCCCAAGGTCCTATTATTTTTCTTAAGTTTTCAAAGATTTTTAAGTCAATTTACTACTCTGTTTTATCAAGAAAAACCCAATAATTGTCCCCAAAATTATTTTTTTGGTGATTTATTTATTGGATTCTAATGTTTATATTAAACTATAACTAAGAACACATTTTTACATATTTATTTGGTATTTAGGATAAAATTGCGTAATTGCAATATTAGCCATTTTTATGTTTAAATCCATCTCATGTTTATAAAATGGGATTTTGTATTTTTAAATTGATAATTATATGTTATAAGTCATTTTAGTGCTTTTAATTTGCTTTTAGAAATTTGCTTATTATTTTTTATAAATTAAATGGGAAAAAGGGGCTATTTAACTTATAGCCACATTTGGCCTTTTAATTTGGCCTAATTAAACCCAATACCCAACCCAAATTAAACCAACCCAAGACCCAACCAAGCCCAATCCTAAATCTACCCGACCCAACCTGGACTAAATCCTGGCCGTTGATCAAAATGATCAACGGTCCAGATGTGCCCTTACCAAATTAAACCAAACGACCCCCCAAGACCCCTCTCATTCCTCACTCAACCGACTCTCTCTCTCTCTCTATCTCTCTATCTCTGGTTCTCTCTAGAACCTTCCTCCTTCCCCTCCTATCTGATGAGTTCCATCCATCTTCTCCGGCCACCTCCTGACCTGAATCCATGGTGGTTTCACCACCCACCAGCCTTCTATGGCTCCTCACGCTTGTTTACTGAAGTTTCATGACTTGACCACGAAGAGCTGGGTCCAGACCCTTGTTTATTCAAGTTTCACGGCCATCTCCGGCCTTGCTCTGGCAAACCATGTCTGTTTCGAGCCTGGCCTCGACTCCTCATGCTTAGATCCAAGACTTTCTCACCGTTTGGGTTTCTCTGAAACCCTAGCTTTTGAGGTTTTTTGATCTCTGTAGATCTGTTCTATATCCATGTTTTCCCTAAGCTTTTAAACGATTTTCTGATATTTCTTTCAAAAGTTATGCTTTCAAAGCCTTTATTTTCCGATCTAGGGTTTTTAGATGTTTCTTTGATTTTTCTTTTCTTTTGTGTGCTTCTTCTACTGTGTTCTTTGTGTTTCTTCTACTATGTTTCTTCTACTGTGTTATCGTTAAGTTTCTGCTACCATGTTATTATCAGTTTCCTCTACTGTGTTTTTAAGTTTCTGCTACTGTGTTCTTAATCAGTTTCTTCTACTATGTTTTTCATTAGCTTCTTCTACTATGTTTCTTTTAATGTGTCTCGCATGTTGTTCTTTTACTATGCTTCTCATGAGTTTCTACTACTGAAAGAGCATGTTAAGGGTCTCAGTTTCTTTCTGAAGCCTCTGAACCTATTTCGATTAGTATCTTTTCCTTGATTGCTTGTCCTCTCACCTCTGCACTCGATTGATGGTAAAAACCCTAGAATTTGGGGGTTCATCTGAGTTTTGCGACCATTGGATATGGGATTTGCTTGTGCTTCATCTCTGAACTTGCCTGATTTCAAAAACCCTAATCTTTTAGACCTATTTGAGTTCCTGGAGTTGTTTCATCTACTGCTTCATTAAGTTTCAAAATCATTGTTTCAATCTTGTTTCTTCATATGATTCTGACTTTTGCTAAACTCTATAAGACCTTCCACTTGACCCTTTTCGCATGCCTGATACTTGTGTGCTCTTTATATGTGCTGAACTTCCTTCTAAAAGGGCTTTCAATTTTTGATTAATTTCAGACTTCCATTTGTATAAGTTTGATTGATTTCTTTCCTTGTTTGTTGACTGCCCTGTTACTCGACTTAAGTTAAAAACTTTTCTCAGCTTTTCTGACTTGGTTCATTCATGGACCAGTGATTACAAAATCTCTGATCCTTGATTTACTGGCTACTAATTGATTTCCCTTACCTTATTTATGCAACCGTGTATTTCAAAGCTCTGCCCCTAAAATAAACTTCTATGTATTTACAACTAATTGCCTATTTTGCACAAGATGTTTATTTGATTTCTTTCCTTAAATAGTTTTACTTTTTGAGTCTGAATTCCTTAATTAAAGGAAGTCTTGTGTTGATTGATTCTTAATTGACATCCAGCTCCTTATTCGTTTTCTTACCTTATTTTTGCCTGTTTTTCACACTATAAATACACGACTCTTTCATTAGCACACCATCACTCATAGTCTTTCTGAATTTACACTTACATACAATAGTATTCTCTCTTATTGTCTATACTGTGGCCTATTTACAAGACCTACTGCTTTTCTCTATTTGTTTCTTTGAAACTGGTATGTCCTGATTTAAGCTTTAGCACCACAACAAAGTGTTTATTTACTGCTTTCGTATCTATGTCTACTCACTGTTTCTGTATAGTTCAACACTTACTTTAGCATGCTGATTTCTTTCTGCCTGTTCTATTCTGGATCCCAAACCCCTGCCCCCTATGTGTTCGAGCTATGGTTTAAGGCATGGCAATGTGCAAATTATTGTCCATGAAATAAATTTGATCCCTTAGGATCCTAGCCTGTAAATAGTGTGTTCTAACAAGCTTATGGGTATGCTAGCATTCTCCATTGCTGGGCATGCCCACAGCCTGCCCTTGCCTCTTTTGATTTCCCTATTCCCCTGAACCCCTTATATGTACTTATGTAGCTATTTCCCCCTCCTTTCATCCTTTTAGAATTTTGTTGCTGCACTTGCACACTCCTTTAGTCTTTAAGTTCTGCCCCTCTCATGTGAGCCTTGCCTTGGGACCCTTTGAGCTCCCTCTGAACTTGGACACTTGAGGGCTGGCCCTTCCACACTGCACTTATCATAATTTGAATACATTTGGGTGTGAGCATTGCCCGGAGTCCTTTTTGAGGCTCTTAGGGAACTTTGACATACTCGAATGAGAGAAAGGCTTTGGATATTGATCTTATGGAGTTGGTTTACCTCATATTTCAGACATGAAGTCTAAATCAGGCTCTCCTTTGGTTGTACTTTTATTTACATTTTTCTGATGTATTTTACTTTATTCTGGGCTGTAATAATTTGTAATAAACTCTTGGGGACGGCTAGTGAAAAAGGCGGGTAACTATGTATGCAAAAGGTAGATACCATGCCTATAGGTCATTCTAAATTCTGTAACTCTCATATAGAAATCATGCCTATAAGTCATTCTGAAATCTGCATGCATATAGAAATCATGCTTATAGGAATCATGTCCATAAGTATGGAAATCTGAATTCTACATACGCATATAGAAAATATGCCTATTGGTCCTTCTGAATCTTATATATCCATTTTCATCTAGAAATCATGTTCATAGGTTTTAAACAATCAACTGCATATAGATATCATATTCATGTCTTAAAACAAATTCTCCCAGTTAGATACCATGTTTAGAGGTTAAAACCCATCTTATGCATTTAGATATCATGTCTATAAGGTTTCTGCACTTTTACCATGTCTATAAGGCTTTTGATCAACTACGTGTAGAAAGCATGTCTATAGGAATTATTAAGCGAATCTGAATCGCTTCATTCACGTCTAGAGCTAAACCAGTAATAACAAGGATCATATTCAGTTTATTATTATTGCTTTCTGAATTCAGTAGATACCATGCCTATAAGATCCTTGTCCAACATTTAGGCAAGCCTTAGGGCAAAGTTATAAACTGAATCTGTGCTATTAACTACAACCAGCAGGCAGGCCTGATTCAGGCTTCTTATCTGAATTATGTAATAAATCAGTCTGCCTCAACCTTAAGTTCTTAATCAGACCATAAACAGTATGTGAAAGTCATGCTAATTATGTGCTTTCTTTCTTCAAGGAGGTATATCTGAGCCTTTTCTTGTTATGTGCTTTCCCCCAACTTGCTATACATGTTTTTATATGTCGCCTTAGAATTTTGCCTTTGAAACTACAAATAAGCCTAATATCCCTCCCCTTTAGGATTAGTTGTCCTCCCAAATATCATAAACCCGATTTTGCGAGAAAAAGGGGGCGCGACAGAAGGGAGGCCCTCGGGGAGGTTCATGCCCGGGGTTTTGATCTATCGGTTGAGATCGAAAACACTAAGGGGCTCGAGGCTGAGGCCAAGAAATTGGCAAACCTCGAGGATGAAGAAGACTCCGAGGGTTCCGGTGGATCCGGAGGTGAAGAGGACCCCGATGGTCCTGGTGATGAGGTGGGCTCCGGTGATAACCAGGCCGTTTAGGTGCCTTGTAAAATTTTCTTTTGTTTTCATACTTTTTGTTGAGGCCGTTCGACCTTTTTTAAAGATATATATGTCACGCCTCCTTTTTTCCTCCATGGAGAAAATTCCAGGTTCCGATGTTCATGGAGGGTAATGATTCATTTCCTTTTTGGATTTGGGTATTTGAAGAGTCGTCACCTAACGGATTATAGTGCGTTAGGGCACCTAGAACGATTAACTTTTAGACTAGTTTTGAATTACCAGAGATTTAGGGTTAGGGCTCGAAATAACCTTGAGGGAAAGGTGTTAGGCACCCCTCTCGGTCCACAACGGTGGGTTCTGGCCGAACTTAAACTTTGTGAATTAGTCATTTAAATAGGTAAACCGTTTTAACACGTACTTGCAAGTAAAGGCA
Organism: Nicotiana sylvestris; assembly: GCF_000393655.2. Lineage (NCBI taxonomy): Eukaryota > Viridiplantae > Streptophyta > Magnoliopsida > Solanales > Solanaceae > Nicotiana > Nicotiana sylvestris. The sequence continues at coordinate 142,910,799 of NC_091058.1, forward strand.
TTCTAAGCACATATATGATTCAAGTGATGGAACAGGAGAAAAGGTTTGAACAAGTTGCACATATATAAAGAAAAGTAAATTAATGTAAACAACGAGAGTTGGGAAAAAGGGGTCCTAGGTTGGTTGGCCTATAGGATCATACCCACACAATGCCCGGTAAACACTCCTCAATGAGGGGCTACACGTGACATTAGCGTGTAATCATCATATCCTTACTACCCAATTCCCTCCCCTTGGTCATAGCCTAAAGCGTTCTAATAACCTTGAAAAGTATCCTATGTGTGCACTACCCGTCCCTTCCTTGTGGCCTTGGAGGTATTTAGGACCTCTAATTTAGGTAGTTCTAGAACTTTCTAAGGTTTTAAAGGATAAAAGTCTAGGCGTCAATCAAAAATAATTAGGACTGCATTTAAAGAAGGAACAATTAAGGCTCACATTTACCTCCACAAATAGGACAAATAAGTGCACGTCTCAAATAACAGTTTCAAGTATTTAGGAGAAAAACTCTAGAACATGATATCTAGGTGAGCAGAGATTATACAACATTGAATTAGGACTGAAGTGTTAAAGACCTATTCAGCTTGCCTATTGATTTTAGACCTATTGAATGTGAGCAGTCTCAAATAACAAAGCACAGTTTTATAGTTGCAAGATTTTAATCGCCCTATAGGCTTGCCTAAGCGCATAACAGTGATGTCCTAAGAGTATGATATCTATATTGATTAGGAATGTAGTAAAATAGTGAACAATTTTAAACAGACAACTTGAGATCTTATAGACAGGTTTTCTAGCGGTATTAATTTTAAGGCAGTGTTTGAAAACTTATTAAAGAAACGGACAAATTTAATTAATTAAGCCAATTCAGAATATATAAACACGAATTTGAACTGATTTATTTAACTAAACTAGTTTTAAGTTCTATAGGCATGATTTCTATTAGAGCTGATTTTAATTCCTATAGGCATGATATCTAATTATTAAAATCATTTAGATCCTATAGACAAGGTTTCTAATTGTATGGAAGTAAAGCAAACATAACAAACACATTTGAATCAACATGAACCCTATTGGCATGGTATCAACCCAATTTACCCAATATATATAACTACCCTCCCCTTTTTAACTAATCACCCCACTCTTTGTTTACAATAATTATTATAGACCAATGAAATTAAAATGAAAAATTTACATAAATAGAATAGAAGTTAGTCTATAGGGAGCCTGCAGTAGGCCCAAATGACTTCCAAGCCTCTAATAGCCTCAAATGCCCAAAGTTCTGTAGCCAATTTCATGTGTAGGTGTGTCAGAGTTCGCTAAGGACCTCAAGGATCCCGAACATTGCTCACACCTAGACCTTTTTTTCAAATAATAACTAATTTAGGTGCAATGTGGAAAGGCCAGCTCTAACATGCTAGAGTTCAGAGATATCTCAAGGATCTCAAGGCAGTACACATATCAGAGGGTCAGAACCTAGTATTCTAAAAGTGAAGTGAGAGTGCTTGACATAGTTTTGAAAAGGTTTTAAAAATAGTACAAAGATGACTTTAGAAGTAAAAAGGTTTTTTAGAAACAGGAAATAGTTTGGTGGTAAAAGATAGTTTGAGAAGAGTACCAAAACAGCAGATAATCAATTGGTCATAAAAAAACATCCAGATTCAGAAAACACTTAACAAACAGATCTCATATGGGGATAAAGGGATTGGGGCACATGAGAGTCACATTGGGGTACATGGATAAGGTATAGAGGAAACATATAGTCAACCAGACTGCATAAACACTTAGGATCTTAGGGATTTTAGCAGGCTAGTCATGGACAGTAAATAGTTAAGACATAAATCACAGTTGTAATACAGAAAACCTAACATGTCTTGAATAGGATTACACATATAGCTTAGACATGCTAGGCAAAGAAGTAAGCAGGAAAGAGTGCAAAATATAAAGCATGCATTGAACAGGACAGAGTTTAGACATACTGAGCAAAGAAGTAAACAAGAATACAAGTTGAATTCATAACTGATGAACTAGTACAGGAATGAAACATATAGGTTTGGATTTCAAAACTTAACTAGAAACATACCAGTTAAAGAAAAGAGTGTAGAATATAAAACAGATGAAGTTCCAATATCTAGCCTTGGCTTTCAGCCGGCTAGACCAGTGTATATCACAAGTAGCAGAGGAGAAAAGAAAGTTTTAGAGTGTAAGTATGCTTTTTGTGAACTAATGTTATATTTTGAAGTGAGAATAGGAGAGTGCTTATATAGCAGTTCGAGGGTAGAGTCAATAAGGTAAAAGAATCAGAAATCAGCAATTAAGGGCAATTAGAATCCAATCATATAAGGAGTTCAGAATAAACTCCTTTAATTAGGGGCAATTAGCCAAACGATAACAACAGGGGTTTAATTAAGGCAAATAAGACCAAATCATACCAAATAAAGAATCAGTAAGAATCCCAAAGTTATACGGGCAAGCAATTAAGGCAGAGACGACCAATAAAAGTTATAAACAAGAAAACAAATAAAGTCTATGTATACCAATCTTTAACAAAGTAATCAATCAGCCAGAATTTCAAAGTAATACTGATTTCTAGAAAAAATATATATCAGTTCCCATAAATAGAAAATAAACTAAGTAAAATTTCATAGAAACATAGAACTTAGTCGGAAAAAATTAGGTTAGAACCCTGATAGAGCTTAGTTAGAGAGAAAATCACGAAAGCGTCAACAAGTTTAGCAGATGAAATAAGGTAAGAAATGAATAGTTAGGATTCGATACATAATTTTAACAAAACAGATAGTTAAATCAACACTAATTCAAGGAGAAAGATATAGGTCTTAACATGAGTAGTCAGGATGAACACAAACATATAGAATCAGTGAAAAGTTGAATTAAGAATCTCAGTAGAGGTATGCTAGGGTAAGAAAACCACGAGACATTCAAATGGCTAAAGAGAAATCACAAGAACCAAAGCAAGAACACAGTCGATATACCAGTACTCAGAAACCAAACGAAGAACGTCAAAAAATTAGGGCTTTCCGTACAAGCGAGTTAAGGTTGTAGCAAACTTATAAAATCAATCAAAACACATGAGAAGCAGGAGACCAAACACTCAAAAATCATCGAACATTTTGTAAAAGAAATTTCCGGAAACCCTAGTTTAGAAAAATATGAAAATCACTTGGAAATCATACGATTCTTATAAAGAATCTCAAGGTTGTTGTAAAACTCATATGAAACAAGTCCAAATCATCTCAGATCTGTACAGATCTAAGAAGTTCAGAAGAAAGAAGTTAGTGTTTCGAGGAGAACAACACAAAGATGAAGAAACATACTTAGAAACCCATAGATCATAGTCAATATAGGATGATCTTACTCGGAATCACACTGGAACAGCCTGAAACAGGCGAGAAAGGGACCATAGATGTAAGCCAACTGACCCTGGTCCCTTGAGGACCCTGGAGATGGAAATACCAACGTGAGGGAGGCCATTAGAGGCCTGAGGGGGTGGTGAGAAATCATCATAGATAGCCATAGATGAGTGTCAGTAAGGTCCGATTAGGGTTAGGCTTGAAAGCATTTGAGAGAAGAGAGGGATTTCAAGGCGGCGGATGGTGGAAATGAAAGGGTTTGGGAGGGGGGTCATTTTGTTTATTTTAGGTAAGGGATGTTTGTGGTCGTTGATCTTATGATCAACGATCGAGATTAAAGGGTTTTAGGTCCGGATCGGGTCTTCAGGGTTTGGGCTGGGTAGATTTAATTTGAAATTGGGCTGGTATTGGGTTGAAATAGAGCTAAAATAAAAATAGGACAAGTTTTTAAATAGCCACTTTTAATAAATACATAATTTATAAGAATGATAAATGAGTTCCAAAAAATATTTTCGTGTACTAAAATGATTTAGAATAGTTATTTAACATTTTAAAAATATAAAAGACCATTTTATGCATCAATAATATAATTATGCATTAGTAGGGCTATTATTGCAATGATGTGCAATTTAGCCTAAAAATGTAAATATAATTACAAAAAATGCACTAAAAATATTTAAACACTATTTTGGCATAAATAAAGAATTCAAATAACTAAATCATCACAAAAGTAATTTGAAGGATAATTATTGGATATTTTATAAATAAAAGAGAAGAAATAAATTTATTTGGAGCTTTTAAAATTATGGAAAATTATAAAAATGTTTATACATTCTTTTAACTGCATATGTTCTATTTTGAAAGTATATCGAAGGGAAAAAAGCCTTCGACAATATTTGATCTTGTTTCATTTTTTGCTTTTTACGATTACAATGATTTTGAATGCCTTTAGCATGCAATAATTAGGTCTTGTTCGGAGGTTCGAACAAGGCTTGTTCTTGATATTATTTCGCTCAAGATTCGTGGTGGCCCGGTATGACTGGAAGCTTCCCCTGAAGTATTTACTTAGGATTTTTTAGGTTATAATTTTGCCGAAGGTAGCCTTTGAACCGATTTAGAAATTTTGAAGGCCTTATATTTTGGTTACGGATCTCGGACGTCTCCGAGCCATTCTAAGATGGATGTAGCCTTTTGAGTTAGGGTATAGCCAAGAAGGATTGCTACTTCGGTCTTCGATACCTGAGTCGTCCGGGCTTGCCCAGGACGGCAGTCCCCAAATAGGGCGACTGTAGCCTCTAAGTTTGGCATTGCTTTATAGACTTTGTGCCTCTGGGCTTCGATAGCCCGGGCCGTCCGAACTTGCCTTGGACGACAGTCCCCGAGTGAGAGTGATCCCTTGGACTCGGATAGAGGTGGCCTTTGGGCTCGATGTCTTAAGGGAATAGAATGTAGCAATATTTTTTTTAGAAACAAAGTATTTATTTGCAAGGTAGAAACTTCCTTTCATTTTTGTGTGCAATATACAAAGTTCCGAACGTGTTCAAGCTTTTTGCTATGGCTTGGGTGGTCTATGCGGGCACGGTTCATCTGACCATTTGGACCTTACAGTAAATCCTATCCACCGATCCTAGACTATTCGAGCACAAAGTTTTTTTCCTTGATAAAATCACTGTCCGAGGGTGATCCCCCCAATATTCGAGGCTGACTTTGGAGAAGCCTGGGATATTGTTGACCTAATTTTTGACACTGGTTCATAGCATGTCTTCAATTCTAAGTTAGCACAATCCTCTATTGCCTCGTTAAACACCTTGCCGGAAAACCCATTTGGGACAAAACCGTTCAAGGGAAAAAGAGTGCAATGCATGCTTTCAGACCTAAAAGTTGTATCGTTCCTTGATGGTTACCTACAAGTGTTAGTCCAATATGTAAAGAAAATAAATGAGTGGGGTCGTACCTTAGAAGTAGTATCGTTTCAAGTGAGTTACATTCCAGTTGTTCGGTAGTCGCTCACCGTTCATTGCTCCGAGTTTGTACGATCCTTTTCCGGTGATCTCGATAATTTGATACGGACCTTCCTAGTTCGGCCCCAGATTCCCTTCATTCGGGTTTTGGGTGCTTAGTGTGACCTTCCTTAACACCAGGTCACCGGCATTGCAGTGTCAAAGGTTGGCTCTCCAATTGTATTACCTTTCGATCCGTTATTTTTTTGGCGGCCAACCGGACGAGGGCAGCCTCACACCTTTCGTCTAAAAGTTCCAAGATTGTACTCATGGCCTCGTCGTCTGTCTCTTTTATGGCACATGTAACCTAAGACTCGGTTCCCCCACTTCGACTGGTATTAGAGCTTCGACACCATAGACCAATGATATGCCCACAAGACTTCGGGAAGATTTCTTTCCATTTTCCTTTTGCGTCGGTCAACCTCTTCTTGAGGTTTTGGAGTATGGTTTTGTTCGCGGACTCCGCTTTCATGTACCCGCTAGGGTGTCGATAGGATTCTTTTGATCTTATAGTCCTCAAAAAAATTTCTCACTTTTCTGTCGATGAACTGCTTCCTGTTGTCGCACACGATCTCGGACGATATTTTGAACCGGCATATTATGTGGTCCCAGATGAAATCAATAACTTCCTTCTCCCTGACTTTCTCAAATGCATGAGCTTCCACCTATTTAAAAAATAGCCAGTCATAAATAATATAAATTGAGCCTTACCGGGTGCCCATTGTAGGGGACCAATGATGTCCATTCCCCATTTCATGAATGGCCAAGGTGACAAGACCGAGTGCAACAGCTCTTCGGGCTGATGAATCATCAGAGCATGTCTATGACACTCATTGCATTTTTTCACAAACTCCTTTGCGTCCTTTTCCATGCCGACCTGGTAGTAACCAACTCTGATTACCTTTCAGACTAGCGATTGGGCGCTCGAATGATTTCCACAGGTGTCTTCGTGGACTTCCCTCAAAACATACTCGGTATCTCCCGATCCTAGACATATTGCGAGTAGGCCATCGAACATTTTCCTGAACAAGTGTCGTCCTCGGACAAGTTGAACCGGGCCGCCTTTGAATGCAGAGCCCTTGATTCCTTAGCATCCGAGGTCAGTTTTCTGGTCTTCAGATATTGTATATATTTATTTCTCCAGTCCCAAGTTAGGGTTGTTGAGTTTATCTCGGCGTGACTTTCTTCCACTACCAACCTCATGAGTTGTACAACTATCCCCGAGTTAAATTCTTCGTTGTTGACCGACGATCCCAGGTTAGCAAGAGCATCGACCTCACTATTTTGATCCCGAGGTACATGTTGCAGAGTCCACCCCTTGAGCCAGTGTAGCGTTACCTGCAATATATCCAGTATCTTTGCATTTGCTCCTCTCTTACTTCGAACGTCCCATTAACTTGGTTGACCACAAGGAGGGAGTCACACTTAACTTCGATTACCTCTGCCTCCAAGCTTTTATCCAGTTCGGGACCTGCAATCATGGCCTCATACTTGGCCTAGTTATTAGTCAATTTCATAGTTCTAATGGAATGTCTAACTACATTACATGCTGCTTGCTTGAATACGTGATAAGCAGAGATTTTAACCTATTATTTGCTCTTTTTTACTTGCGTTTTTTACCAAAAATGCGTGAAGGTATTCTCGAAAACTGATGTAATATGCTTGCTTGAAGGGATTGTTCAAAATGAGCCAAAGGAGTGATAATCAACTCATAAAGGAGTCAAAACTTGAACAAAAACCAAGACTAGGGCAAGAGATCTGAAACGCAGACCGCACAAATATTGTGCGACCGCAAAAACCACAACGTGACTGCGGTCACAAATACACGATCCGCGAAAGGGTGATTTAGAGAGTGCATTTTCAAGCCAAATGAAGCGAGGTCCGCGTTAGAAATGTGCAGCCGCGAAAGTTTCACCGCGACCGTGATGGGAATTATGCGGATCGCAGCGCATGAAGTTCAGAAAGCTCACAACTTGATCAAAGAAGGAAGTGTGGTCCGCGTCAGAATTACGCGGCCGCGCCCAGAATTACGCGGCCACATAACCTCCCCAGGGGTATTTTTGTCCAAAAATTTCAACTTAGTATAAATAGATCTTTTTGACATTTTTAGGTTAAGTTTTGTTTTAGCTGAGCACATGAGACAGCTGCACATTCCGTTTTGGGCAATTTTTACTAGAATTATCTCTCAACTTTAGATTTTCATCTTTTAATCTAGTATTATGAATTTTATCTTCATTTCTTCTTTAATTTTTGTTATGTCCATGAGTAGCTAAACCCATAGCTAGGGTTGTGACCCAACCCTAGTGCGGGTATTTGATGGGTATTGAATTTTAGGGCTTGAATGTGTATGAGTTAGTGATATTTAGCCTAGTTCTTGCTAGACCTTTAAAATTAGTAGTTGCAAACACTGATTCATGCCTTATTGACTTAGTCTCTACTTGAGAAAGAGGGACTAAGTCTAGAAAAGCTAGGCTAACCAGGAATTGGGGTGAACTCAAGAAATTGATAGCCCCAATTAAAGGGTTAAACCTAGAGATAGCAATACTCGACTTGAGCTAAAATCACTTGAATTGCATGGATACCCATTTGAACTTGATAAAGCCAAATTGGGCAAAATCACACAAACTACCGAGAGGTTTAGAGTGAGTACCCGGGTGTGATAGTTATATTACGACCCCAATTAATAACACGATTACCCTAGATTCTTATTACCCATTAGATATCCACCTTGGTGGAAGTCACTACCCTAGTCCCTTTAAACCCTTCAAAATCAACAACAAAAATATTGTACTTAGTTTCAAATATTGCATGCGATAGAATAGAAGTAGAAGTAGAAATCAAACCAAACATTTGTGGAAGTATAATTAGATTGAAAGCCCGTATTTAGCTTAGATATAAACCTAATTCCAATTATTAACTCCATGTGGATTCGATCCCAACCTAGTTGGGTTAAAACTGTATCGACTATCATCTCTACTCAATAGTAGTGTAGGCTTGGACCCGATCAATTTTTGGCGCCGTTGCCGGGGAGTTAGACGGTTTTAGCTATATATATGAGTATTTGTGTGATTTGTTTTTCTTTCCTTCCATTTTTCTAATTTGTGTGTGAATTGCTTTTAGGTACCAAATGGCTCTTAACAACGAAGCTCTCGGAAATTTGCCATTAGGGGAGGAGGTAGATAATGATCATGTGGATGAGATTCAACCCAAACCTCAAGTACAAAGGAGAGGCCGATCGCCTCATGATAATATTCCAAACCCCCCCCACCTCCTCTAAGGGCAGCATACCGGGTGTTGCCCAACGAAGGCTATGCAAGTGCAACAGTCCCGCCCCGGATTAGGGCGGGCAACTTTCAAATAACCAATGACATGCTTACACTCTTGGAATAGAGGGGTTTCTTCACCAGAGCTCCATACCAAAATGCCTACAAGCATCTCAAAGGTTTTGTTGACACGTGTTGAGGGAGCAAGCAAACTAACGTCTCTGAGGACGCATTGAGGTTAAGGCTTTTCCTTCTCTAAGGGGGAAGGCTTTGGATTGGCTTGAAAGGTTACCCAACCGTTCCATCACCACTTGGGATGAGTTGGTCGAGAAGTTCATCGCAAAGTTCGTTTCTCCGGGACATATGGAAACGCTAAGAGATGAGATCCTTGCTTTTAAACAAGAGCCAAATGAACCATTGCATGAGATTTAGGAGAGGTACCAGACAATGGTAAAGTAGTGCCCAAACAACAATAAGACTGAGGCCATGATCCAACGGACTTTTTATAGGGGGGTCAACACTAAAATCAATGTGTAGTTAACCAACTCGCCGGGGGGAACTTTATGAACACGCCATATGCTGAAGCGTGTGAAATACTTGATGAGATGGCGGATACCTCTTCGGCATGGAAAAGTCGAGCTAATGTGCCACAAGGTGACCCTAATGTTATTCACTACACAAGGAGCTCCATGACCACGACCAAGATATAGTCGAGTTGATTACTACCATGAACTGATTGGCTAAAGCTCAGTTTCAACAAGTTCAAGGGCCAAAATAAGTGAATGCCATGGAAGGAGTGAATATGATGATCAATAAGAGAAGGCAACGAGGTCAACAAGTTCAAAATAATCCGGACCAATTTGAGCAAAGTGGTAGTGGGTACAATCAAGATGACTCATATGATGATCAAAGTGAAAAGGTTCAATATGTGAACAATAATCAGGGTCAACGGGGCAATGCTCCAAATCAACAACAGTGGAGATCACAAGGAAATTGGGGAAATCAAGGTCAACAAGTAAATTGGAATAGTGGAAACAACAACAACCAAGGCAATTGGGGGGACAACAACAATCAAAATTAGGGTAATCAAGGAAATCAAGGCAATTGGGGTGGCAACAATAATAGTAATTAGGGAGGTAACAACAATCAAGGGGATTGGAACAACAATAATCAAGGGAACCGAGGGTCGGGCTTTCAAAGGCTCCCAATGTATCAACAACCGAACAACCCGCCTCCATATCCATCACAAGGTCCTAGCTCTTCCAACAATGAGATGGGACAGATTGAATCCATGGTCGAGTAAATGATGAAGAAAAATGCCGACTTCGATGCCCAATTGGCCTCCCACAACACTTCTATCCGCAACTTGGAAGTCCAACTTGCCCAAATTTCTCAAGCTTTGAATACTCGCCCTAAGAGGGCATTACCAAGTGATATGGTAGTAAACCCGAAGGGTTGGAATAATACGGGCCATGCTATGGCGGTGACTACAAGAAGTGGTAGAGGTGGAGTTGCTAGTACCTCTAATTCAAGAAAGATTATGAGTGATGATGTGTCAGTGCAAGATGATGATGAGCCAAGCAATGATATGCAGGTGAATGATGAGAATGTGAATGATGAAGTGAGGATAGACATTGATGACAACGCGGAGGAGACACAGAATGATGTGAACCCGTCTAGGGATTACGTGATAGACATTCTGGAAATGGTAGTGCCCAAAGCCAAGGCTCATTTGCCAAGGCCTCTTCCACCATATACTCAAAGACTCGCAAAGAAAAAAAATGAGAATCAGATCAAGAAATTTATTGGTATGATGAAAAGTTTGTCCATAAATGTGCATTTGGTTGATGCTCTAGAACAAATGTCGGGATATGCCAAGTTAATGAAGGACTTAGTAAAAAAGAAGAGATCAATGAACTGTGAAACGATCAAAACGAAACATGTGCACTCTATGGCTCCAAAGTTAGAAGACCTCGGGGCCTTTACAATCCCATGCACTATTGGTAGTGCTAATTTCGCCAAAGCTTTGTATGACTTGGGGGAAAACATTAACTTGATGCCATATTCTGTGTTCAAGGCATTGGGGATTGGGCAACCAAGGCCCACATCCATGAGGTTGCAAATGGTAGACAGGACAATGAAGAGGCCATTGGTGATAATTGATGATGTGCTAGTTCGGGTCGACAAGTTCATACTTCCTACAGATTTTGTGATACTTGACTGTGAGGTTGACTACGAGGTGTCGATCATATTGGGGAGACCTTTCCTAGCTACAAGGAAGGCTTTAGTTGATGTGTAAGCTAGGGAGCTCACCTTCCGAGTGGGCGATGAAAACGTTGTGTTCCATGTTTGCAAGTCAATGAGGCAGCCTAATAGCAACAAAGTGTGTTTGTTTGTGGATCTTGTGACCGAAGTGACTGTTGAAGACACAAGTGTTGTGACTAATGTGGAAGACACATTGGAAGCTGTGTTGTTAAATCATGATGTGGATGATAAGGAAGGCTTGGTGGAATATGTCAATGCTTTGCAAGGAATGGGTTCATATACATATGAGCCCCGAAAACTTTCCTTGGACCTTGAGAACCAGAAGACTCTACCAACAAAGCCCTCAATCGAGGAGCCTCTCATATTGGAGTTGAAGCCTTTGCCTTCACACCTCAGGTATGAATTCTTAGGCCCTTGTTCCACGTTACCTGTTATTCTTTCCTTGTGCTTAACTAACGTGCAGGTAGATGCCACCCTTGTGGTGCTCCAAAGGAGGAAGAAGGCAATAGGTTGGACATTGGCAGATATTCGGGGTATAAGACCCGCCTTTGGCATGCACAAAATCATATTGGAGGAGGATGCCAAACCCTCCGTGGAACATCAAAGAAGGTTGAATGAGGCCATGCAAGAGGTCATCAAATGGTTGGATGCTGGGGTTGTCTAACCCATTTCTGATAGTTCATGGACTTCACCGGTACAATGTGTCCCAAAGAAGGGGGCACGACTATGATCACAAATGACAACAAAAAGTTGATCCCCACAAGAACCGTCACTGGTTGGAGGGTATGCATGGATTATAGGAAGCTCAACAAAGTGACTAGGAAAGACTATTTTCCGCTTCCATTTCTTGATCAAATATTGGATAGATTAGCCTAACGTGCTTATTTTTTCTTCTTGGATGGGTATTCTGGGTATAACCATATTCTTATTGCACCTAAAGACCACGGAGAAGGCCACCTTCACTTGTCCGTATGGCACATTTGCATTCTCAAGGATGCCATTTGGTCTATGTAATGCACCTGCTACTTCTCAACGGTGTATGATGGCAATATTCATGGAGATGGTGGAGGAATTCCTTTAGATTTTCATGGATGATTTCTCTATTGTGGGGGATTCTTTTGATGAGTGTTTGGATAATCTTGATAAGGTATTGGCACGTTGTGAAGAGACCAACTTGGTGCTTAATTAGGAGAAGTGTCACTTTATGGTTGAGGAGGGCATTGTACTCGGCCATAAGATCTCCAAGAATGGTATTGAATTAGATAAAGCAAAAACTGAAGTGATATCAAAACTACCTCCTCCTACTTCTGTCAAAGGAGTGAGGAGCTTTCTAAGTCATGCAGGTTTTTACCGTCAGTTCATCAAGGATTTCTCAAAAGTGGTGAATCCCTTGTGCAAGTTGTTGGAAAAAATGTTAAATTTGTGTTCAATGATGATTGTATGAAGGCATTTGAACTACTCAAGTATAAGCTAACTACCACTCCTATCATTACAGCGCCAAACTGGAGCTTACCTTTTGTGCTTATGTACGATGCTAGTGATGTTGCAGTTGGAGCGGTATTGGGGCAAAAAATCAACAAGATATTCCATCCGGTCTAGTATGCTAGTAAGACCATGAACGACGCCCAATTAACTATACGGTAACCGAGAATGAACTCTTAGTCATTGTCTTTGCTATGGAAAAGTTCCGCCCGTATCTCATGGGTACCAAAGTGATTGTTCACACCGATCACGCGGTACTTCGTTATTTGATGAGTAAGAAGGAAGCAAAGGCTAGGTTGATGAGGTAAGTACTTCTTCTACAAGTGTTTGATCTTGAAATCATATACCGAAAAGGGAGTGAGAATCAAGTGGCGGATAACTTGTCTAGTTTGGAAGAGGAGGGGAGGCCCCATGATGGCCTTGTGTCACGACCCCAAACCCGATCGTATGGCGCCCAACACACAGCTAGGCAATCCCAACCATTCAACAACATTATCCCAAATTTTTAATCAGATTATAGATAAATGACACAGGGAATTACTAAGTCATTACTTTCAAGTTTATAAATAATAATAAAATCTACGGAAGTTCAATTAGAATACCACAACATAGCCCAATAGAATCCGATGTCACGAACATGAGCCTCTAATACAGAAAATCCACCTATTACAAGTCTATCTAGGAAAAATGTGGAATAAAAGGATAGGGATATATGGGATAGATCAAGGCTGCGAACGCCATGCAGCTACCTCAATACTCCCGGATACTGCATGCTCAGCTAAACAATTCCTCACTTAGCCTGTGGCGTACCTGGATCTGCACGCAAGGTGCAGGGAGTAATGTGAGTACTCCGACCCAGTGAGTAATAAACATAAATAAAGGCTGAGAATAAGAAATCATGAAAAAATACAAAGTAAACTATAACTGGCAGTTTAGAACAACAAATAGTGAAGCAACAAGTCAATTAAGTCAGAGTACCAAATACTGAGATAGGTATAACAGATAAAAACAAATGCATAAGTGCAATGCAAAGCGTGCAGCCCGAGCCATCCATTATTTATTGTCAACGACGCTCACTGGGGGTGTGTGCAGACTCCGGAGGGGCTCCTACAGCCCAAACGCAATATCAAGCCATCTCGTGGCATCAAATCTAGTCCATCGGCCTCATATCAATCTCAGTATAATCCCTCAGGCTCTCGGCCTCAATATCAATGTAATCAACCAGGCTCTCGGTCTCAATATCAATGTAATCAACCAGGCTCTCGGCCTCAATATCAATATAACACTGTTGCGGTGCGCAGCCCGATCCATGCTCAGTCCAGAAATCATCATAAGCCCCTTGAGCATTTGTAAAACAGTAGTTCTCAGCCCGAAATATCATTTAAGTTTTCAAATCTTAGAAAGATGGCTGAGTTTGCAAAACAGTATTTAAAACCTTGGACTGAGGTCAAATGATATGCAAAATATGCGAAAGCAGTGATATCAATCCCTGAAGGATTCAAATAATTGGCAAGAAGCCTACAATTGGAAACATGACTGAGGATATAAATTCTTTAACAAAATAAGTGAGGAAAACCAGTCAAAAATCCCCTAAGGGTTCTACAGGTCGGCACAAGGCCCCAAGCATGGCAACAAGCCCAATTCACAATAATAAAGTATACGTCTCAACCAAAAATGTAGTAAAATATCTCTCGGGACATCATTTACATCAATTACTCACCTCGAACCGGCTAATTCTCTAGATCGCGATGCCTTTACCCCTTATTGACCTCTGAATGCCTCGAATCTAGACATAACGATTCGATTCAGTTAATAAAAATTATAGGAATTAATTCCATATGGAATTCTACATTTTCCATCAAAAATCCGAAATTACACTCAAAATTCGCCCGTGGGGCCCACGTCTCGGAATCCGGCGAAACTCATAAAATCTGACAACCCATTCCGATACGAGTTCAACCATACCAAAATTATCAAATTCCGACAACAACTCGACATCCAAATCTTAATTTTTCATTTTTGAAAATTTTTGCAAAAATTCCAATTTCTTCCATTTAAATTCGAATTAAACGATGAATATAACCATGTATTTATTAAATATAATCACTTTCGAATATAGAACACTTACCCAAGTCGAAGTCGTGAAAAACTCCTTTGGAATCGCCTAAATCCGAGACTCAAAACTCAAAAATGAGTAAAAATGGCTAACTCTCGTGTTTAAGAATCTGTTCCCGGCAAGTTGCATTTGCCAATTGAGACTTATAAATCGCATTTGACACATGCGATTTATCCCCTGTCCCAGAAAAATAGCTTTATCAACCCTTATTCAATCGATCATAACTTTCTGTATAAATGTCGGAATAATTAATGGTTTAGCTTTCTGGAAACTAGGATGCAAGGGCTACAACTTTCATGTTTTGTAAATTTACAGATTCCTTATGTATTTTGAGATATAAGCTTCCGAAATAGGCTCCACGATTGCACAGTTGCTGTCCAAGACAGCTTTTGTAGCAGAAAATTCCAGCAATCCTTTTATCCGATTTCCATTCTGTTAACCTTCCGAAATCCATCCGAGGCCCTCGGGACCTTAACCAATTATACCAACATGTCCCAAAATACAATACGAACTTAACCGTGCGATCAAATCGCCAAAATAACGTCATATACCACGAATTAATCTTTAAAATCCAAGAATTCCTTCAAATTTCATAAAACATCAAATTTTCCATTTTGAGTCCGAAACACGTCAAAAGACGTCCATTTTCAACCAAACTTTACAGAAAGTGCTTAAACCATATATAAGACCTGTATTGGGCACCGGAACCAAAATACGGGCCCGATACCATCACTTTCTAATCAAATTTCATTTCCATTTTCCTTAAATATTTTCAAAAAGCAATTTTACTCAAAAATTCATTTCTCGGGCCTGGGACCTCAGCATTCGATGATTCTGGTTCCTATGAGTCACAAATAATAATACAAATATAGCTCTTTAGTCGAAACTCAATTCGGAGCTCATTTGCTCAGTTCAATACCCATTTCGCTCGTTAAACAATTAACTCATATTTCGCGTCAAAAACTCAATCGCGACTTGATGAAATTAGACCAAACTTTCTAGATCACTCCTATAATTCATTATCAAAATTTTGGAAGTCTCAAAATCAAATTTCAATCTCTAGAACTAAAAATGGACCTTTGGATCATTACATGCTCATAATCAAAATGCCAAACTCTTCCAAAAACTCTTCCAAAACACATCCGAGCCTCATAGGACCCTGACCAAACATGCCAACATAACTCATAACATCATTCAAACCTGTTCCAATCATCAAAACACCTCAAACAACATCAAATTACCCAAAACTCATCGAATTCAAGCCTAAGTTTCCAAAAACTTCCAAAATACACTTTCGATCAAAAACCCGACCAAATGATGTCCGAATAACCTGAAAGTTTGCACACACATTAGAAATGACATAACGAAGCTAAAAAAACTCTCAGAATTCCATTCCGACCCTCAGATCAAAATCTCACCTATCAACCGGAATTCACCAAAATACTGACTTCGCCAATTCAAGCCTAATTCTACACCGGACCTCCAAAACTACTTCCGATCACACTCCTAAGTCACAAATCACCTCCCGGAGCTAACCGAACTGTCGGAATTCACATCCGAGCCCTCTAACTCATAAGTCAACGTCCGGTTGATTTTTTCAACTTAAGCTTTCTTAAAAGAGACTAAGTGTCTCATTTCTTATCAAAACCACTCCAAACCAACTCGATCACATAAGATACGGATAATAAAGCATAAAGAAGATGAGAATGGGAAAAACGGAGCGGTAAACCATGAGACGACGGGTCGGGTCATCACATCCTCCCCAACTTAAACAAACGTTCGTCCTCGAACGTGCCCAAAGTTGTCCCAAAACCTAAACAATCGCTTAGTAACCTCGCCACGCATATACCCGGGGGTGATCCCACGTCACCCTATCTCATATAGGTCCGACAACACATTGTAACTGAAATTTTGCAATCCAATCTAGCCCATAATCCATAGGACCACGTTTCCACTTTTGAAATCTTTCATATGATCAGAATCCCACATTTATACTGTGAATAAGCTCGAACAAGCTGTAATAACCCACACCTGCAACCTCAGGTGCTATTACATGATAGACCACATAACTCAAACGCTTGTAGTGATAACTCCTAATCACAGCAGCTGCACACAACACCCGAATGCCGATAGAAAAACTCTTATCAACTAAAGTCTCATCTCACACTTTCATATGCTGCCAATGATAACTAAATCACGCGGTAAACCATAACCATTTCCCATATCAACCAAGCGCAATTTGATGTCTAGTACCACAAACGAATAATCATGCCCACGGAGAAGTACATAATACAATGCCATACTAGTAAACCTCACTATTGCACCATCCGGTTACCCCAGAAAGGGAAAATACCTCAAAGAAGAGAGCCGTTTTGCAAGTTCCACAAGTACCACCCCAACGATATGCTATGAGCTCGTCAATCACAGTGGAACCAAGATAAATGAATAGAATAATAATAACCGGCTCTTCTATAGCTCACATTAACATTACCTTCACGAGCAACTTAGTTGCCAATAACATAATCCACCTGGCACGATCACAGACCTCCAATCCAAGCATATCAAGTAGAAGTAATCCAGCAAGTACACATGTATATGCTAAGTGAAACAAGATTCTCATGCTCCTGGACTGCATTAATAACACTCTATATCGTAGGTATGAGCAAACTGCGTTGTCATAGCTCAAATCAGCAAGTTAACACAGAATTAGTAATTACCAAGTTTGTTCTGGAATTTAGCATCTTGGAAATCTCCAATATAGTCCAGATAGTTCTTAACAGAGTTACGAATACGAGAAACATTATACCTTTAAGCTCAATATCCCACTCTACACATATCATAGCCTACGTATCTTTCGAGCATGAATATTGGCTCGGTGCTTGCACACAGGTTCAAACCTCACATATATCCACGCTCACAGCGTATAGTTATCACCATCAATTAGCTCGACTAGTGCATCTAGTGAGTTAGATAAAATACTCTCCTCAACATGCCACAATCCCGAAATAGTATATTTTTTAGAATTCCCTGTCTCCAAATTCATAGATCACATAAATCACTGTAACTGATCACAACCTCAGCACCCAAATGACTGACACATCCCTCAAGTACGATCATCCCAAGATAATTATTTTCAAAAATTTTCTAAATACATAACAAGATCGAAATATTGGTAGTCGATCAACCAAGTGAGCGTTGAAACGCCAATAAACATCTGTTAATCAGAATGTAATGTGCACCCTTCTCAGGCCTTACCGAACAGTTATAACATTCAATCTAAATATCTGAAACTGGCTACTCTATCCAGAATTCATGACCTTTTCTTCAAGAATGAACTGCCACCTCGTACATGAAAATATTAAACATGCACAGCATACCACGTCTATTATGCCATCATTTTGCAAACGCAAGAATATCATTAGAATTTCCAGGCTATAGGAAAATTACATTCCGGCAGTTAGAAACCTTCTATTTGCTCCCATTTAGGAGGGGTACATAATATACAATATGTTCCGCGCACCGGTAGAAGATATCCGGCTCGAACCATGGTAAAAACCATCAAGAAAACTTTCAAATCTGTTCGCACATAACCAAGTTATCAATACGAGGCAAAGGGTACTTGTTCTTCACTATTACTTTATTCTATTGCCTGTAATCAATGCACATTCTCATTGTGCCATCCTCCTTTTTCACAAATAAGACTGGTGCATCCTAAGGTGACACACTAGGCCGAATGAACCCCCTTTTTTTCTAGGAGTTCCTAAAGCTGCTCTTTCAAATCCTTCAACTCCGCTGGTGCCATACGATACGGTGGAATAGAAATGGGCTGAGTGCCCGGCACCAAGTCGATACCGAAATCAATATCCCTGTCCGGTGTCATGCCCGGCAGGTCTGCAGGAATTACATCAGGAAAAATCCCTCACAACTGTGACAGAATCAATACTAGGGGTCTCAGCTCCAACATCTCGCACAAAAACTAGATATGACAGACAACTTTTCCCAACCATACGCTGGGCTTTCAAGAAAGAAATTACTCTGGTAGGAACATAATCAGTCATACCACGCCACTCGATCCGCGGTACACCCGGCATAGCCAAAGTAACTGTCTTAGCATGACAGTCTAGAATAACATGACACGGAGATAACCAATCCATGCCCAATATAACATCAAAATCCACCATGCTCAATAGCAATAGATCAACTCGGGTCTCCAAACCCTCAATAATCACAACACATGACCGGTACACACGGTCCACAGCAACAGTATCGCCCACCGGGGTAGATACATGAATAAAAAAAGAAAGAAACTCTAGGGGCGTACCCAAATAATGAGCAAAATATGAGGACATATAAGAATAGGTGGAACCGGGATCGAATAATACAAAGGCATCTCTGTGGCAGACTGGAACAATTCCTATAATGACATCATCTGAAGCAATAGCATCTGTCCTTCCTGGAATAGCATAAAAATGGCTCGGCCACCGCCTGATCGACTTAAATCTCCGTAAGCCATAACTGACTCACCAACACGCCTCAAACTGGAACCAATATAGCACATAACCATGCAATCAACTTAATTAATAGCAAACTCCCCAACTTGGCTCAAAGTCATAGATCAAAACGCACTCAATAATTCACAACGCATATACTCTATTGCTGCCGTAATACTATAGAGAGATTAAACTCACTCCTTCATAAGCTTGTGGAAACACGAATCATCTGGAATTTTAACTCTTCTGCAATTCTTGCATTCACTCACACAACTATTAAGCCCACTCTTTAGGTGGCCCAATTTAGATTTCAATGCATATTTTTCACTTGTAAATGAGATCTTCTAATAGACAACATAAGGATCACACCACCTTAGAACACTCCTCAGGAGATAACCCACCTGTTTCACCTCCAATTAACATTTTTGTATACCTTCCACGGTCATACACATTGCACAATCACTTAATCTTCCTGAGTCTAAGCTTACCGTAACATGAAATTTACTTCACTCCAAATAGGAGATATGAAAAGATTCTCCACGCGCCCATAACTCGGGGCTACACATCTAATCACAATGAAAATCAAACACTTAATAGTTCATCTATCATCCTGCCGCCCTTCCTCGTCACTTCCAAGTCATATAGATACATCTCGCAGTACTAACATACTCCTTACGTAGCTATCTAACCATCATTCCCACTAATAGGGACAATACTAGACATATAAGTTCAAAACACTTGCTCGCACAATTAGCACCTCGGTGCTCAAGCCATAGGCAAAGATCCGTCCTCAAGTCCCTCAGATTAGCCCAACATCAACTCACAGAGGTCACATCTCTCCCTTCGATCAGGGAATCACAAGCCATCAAGGCATATCTAATACTGAGCGCTCATGCGCGCATACAAACGCATGGAAGGAATTTCAAAAGTTTCTTTTCAAGATGAATCAATGACGCACGATAAGAATTCTAGAATGTGAAGTTTTCCTAAAGGTTCTGCAGCCTCTCGAGGATAAATACAGACGTCTCCGTACCGATCCGCGAGACTCTACTAAACCGGCTCATGACTCGCGAGACCAAGTAACCTAGGCTCTGATACCAATTTGTCACGACCCCAAATCCGGTCGTGATGGCGCCCAACACACTGCTAGGCAAGCCCGACCATTCAATAACATTATCCCAAATTTTTAATCAGATTATAGATAAATGACACAGGGAATTACTAAGTCATTACTTTCAAGTTTATAATATTAATAAAATCTGCGGAAGTTCAATTAGAATACCACAACATAACCCAATAGAATCTGGTGTCACGAACATGAGCCTCTAATACAGAAAATCCACCTATTACAAGTCTGTCTAGGAAAAATGCGGAAAAAAGGATAGGGATAGATGGGAGAGATCAAGGCTGCGAACGCCATGCAGCTACCTCAATACTCCTGGATACTGCTTGCTCAGCTAAACAATTCCTCACTTAGCCTATGGTGTACCTGGATCTGCTCGCAAGGTGCAGAGAGTAATGTGAGTACTCCGACCCAGTGAGTAATAAACATAAATAAAGGCTGAGAATAAGAAATCATGAAAAAAATACAAAGTAAACTATAACTGGCAGTTTAGAACAACAAATACTGAAGCAACAAGTCAATTAAGTCAAGAGTACCAAATACTGAGACAGGTATAACAGATAAAAACAAATGCATAAGTGCAATGCAATGCATATGATGGTACACTCTAGTACCCACTGCGGCGTGCAGCCCGAGCTATCCATTATTTATCGTCGACGGTGCTCACTGGGGGTGTGTGCAGACTCCGGAGGGGCTCCTACAGCCCAAGCGCAATATCAAGTCATCTCGTGGCATCAAATCTAGGCCCTCGGCCTCATATCAATCTCAGTATAATCACCCAGGCTCTCAGCCTCAATATCAATGTAATCAACCAGGCTCTCGGCCTCAATATCAGTGTAATCAACCAGGCTCTCGGCCTCAATATCAATATAACACTGCTGTGGCGCGCAACCCGATCCATGCTCAGTCCAAAAATCATCATAAGCCCCTTGGGCATTTGTAAAACAGTAGTTCTCAGCCCGAAATATCATTTAGAAATATCATTTAAGTTTTCAAATCTTAGAAAGATGGTTGAGTTTGCAAAACAGTATTTAAAACCTTCGACTGAGGTCAAATGATATGCAAATATGTGAAAGCAGTGATATCAATCCCTAAAGGATTCAAATAATTGGCAAGAAGCCCAAATGTAACAATTAAATCTAAGTAAGGATGATTCTCAATTTAGTTCAAGTAGAAAATACGGTACAAACATCTCTCGGGACGGACCAAGTCACAATCCCCAATGGTGCTCTACCTCACGCCCGTTATTCGGCGTGCAAGTCACCTCAATATAGCGTTACGATGTGAAATTCCGGTGTTTCAAACCCTCAGGACATCATTTACATCAATTACTCACCTCGAACCGGCTAATTCTCTAGCTTGCGATGCCTTTACCCCTTATTGACCTCTGAATGCCTCGAATCTAGACATAACGATTCGATTCAGTTAATAAATATTATAGGAATTAATTCCATATGGAATTCTACATTTTCCATCAAAAATCCAAAATTACACTCAAAATTCGCCTGTGGGGCCCACGTCTCGGAATCCGGCGAAACTCATAAAATCCGACAACCCATTCCGATACGAGTTCAACCATACCAAAATTATCAAATTCCGACAACAACTCGACCTCCAAATCTTAATTTTTCATTTTTGAAACGTTTTGCAAAAATTTTAATTTCTTCCATTTAAATCCGAATTAAACGATGAATATAACCATGTATTTATTAAATATAATCACTTTCGAATATAGAACACTTACCCAAGTCGAAGTCGTGAAAAATTCCTTTGGAATCGCCTAAATCCGAAACACAAAACTCAAAAATGAGTAAAAATGGCTAACTCTCGTGTTTAAGAATCTGTTCCAGGCAAGTTGCATTTGCCAATTGAGACTTATAAATCGCATTTGACACATGCGATTTTTCCTCTGTCCCAGAAAAATAGCTTTACCAATCCTTATTCAATCGATCATAACTTTCTGTATAAATATCGGAATAATTAATAGTTTAGCTTTCTGGAAACTAGGATGCAAGGGCTACAACTTTCATGTTTTGTAAATTTACAGATTCCTTATGTATTTTGAGATATAAGCTTCCGAAATAGGCTCCACGATTGCACAGTTGTTGTCCAAGACAACTTCTGCAGCAGAAAATTCCAGCAATCCTTTTATCCGATTTCCATTCCGTTAACCTTCCGAAATCCACCCAAGGCCCTCGGGACCTTAACCAATTATACCAACATGTCCCAAAATACAATACGAACTTAACCGTGCAATCAAATCGCCAAAATAACGTCATATACCACGGATTAAGCTTTAAATTCCAAGAATTCCTTCAAATTTCATAAAACATCAAATTTTCCATTTTGAGTCCGAAACACGTCAACGACGTCCATTTTCAACCAAACTTTACAGAAAGTGCTTAAACCATATATAAGACCTGTACTGGGCGCCGGAACCAAAATACGGGCCCGATACCATCACTTTCTAATCAAATTTCATTTACATTTTCCTTAAATATTTTCATAAAGCAATTTTACTCAAAAATTCATTTCTCGGGCCTGGGACCTCGGAATTCGATGATTCTTGTTCCTATGAATCACAAATAATAATACGAATATAACCCTTCAGTCGAAACTCAATTCGGAGCTCATTTGCGCAGTTCAATACCCATTTCGCTCGTTAAACAATTAACTCATATTTCGCGTCAAAAACCCAACTGCGACTTGATGAAATTAGACCAAACTTTCCAGATCACTCCTATAATTCATTATAAAAACTCCGGAAGTCTCAAAATCAAATTTCAATCTCTAGAACTAAAAATGAACCTTTGGATCATTACATGCTCATAATCAAAACGCCAAAATCTTCCAAAAACTCTTCCAAAACATATCCGAGCCTCATGGGACCCCGACCAAACATGCCAACATAACTCATAACATCATTCAAACCTGTTCCAATCATCAAAACACCTCAAACAACATCAAATTACCCAAAACTCATCGAATTCAAGCCTAAGTTTCCAAAAACATCCGAAATACACTTTCGATCAAAAACCCGACCAAATGATGTCTGAATAACCTGAAATTTTGCACACACATCAGAAATGACATAAGGAAGATACAGCAACTCTCTTAATTCCATTCTGACCCACGGATCAAAATCTCACCTATCAACCGGAATTCGCCAAACTGACTTCGCCAATTCAAGCCTAATTCTACACCGGACCTCCAAAACCACTTCCGATCACACTCCTAAGTCACAAATCACCTCCCAGAGCTAACCGAACCGTCGGAATTCACATCCGAGCCCTCTAACTCATAAGTCAACGTCCGGTTGACTTTTCCAACTTAAGCCTTCTTAAAAGAGACTAAGTGTCTCATTTCTTATCAAAACCACTCCAAACCAACTCGATCACATAAGATACGGATAATAAAGCATAAAGAAGCTGAGAATGGGAAAAACGGAGCGGTAAACCATGAGACGACGGGTCGGGTCGTCACACCTTGAAATCAATGATTTGTTTCCGGATGAACAACTCTTTTCCATGTGTTTGACCAGGATGCCTTGGTTTGTCGATGTGGCTATCTATCTTGTGAGCGGAATTGTCCCGAATGAGTTCTCTTCAAACCAAATAAAGAAGCTCAAACGGGATTGCTTGGATTATTATTGGCACGAGCCATATCTTTTCAAAATTTGCACCGATGGTGTTATCCGGAGATGTGTTCCAGAAGAAGAGCAATTAGGTATTCTTGAAGCTTGACATTCCTCTCCCTATGGTGGTCACCATGATGGGGTGAGAACTGCTACAAAGATCCTAAGCTATGGATTCTATTGGCCTACCTTGTACAATGACGCTGGAGAGCTTGTTAAGCGGTATGATGATTGCCAAAGAGCTGGTGGGATTTCCAAAAATAATGAGGTACCTCTCACCACCATCCTTGAGATTTATATTTTTGATGTATGGGGCATCGACTTTATGGGTCCATTTGTGAGTTTGTGTGGGAACATCTATATTCTTGTTGTTGTGGATTACGTTTCCAAATGGGTTGAAGCTGTGGCTTTGCCTAACAATGAAGCACGGAGTGTGGTGGACTTCTTGAAGAAAAACATATTCACAAGGCTCGGCACCCAAGGGCCATAATTAATGATGGGGGTTCTCATTTTTGCAACAAAGCCTTTGACACTTTACTCTCCAAGTATGGTGTCAATCACAAGGTGTCAACCCCCTATCACCCCCAGGCAAGTAGACAGGTTGAGGTCTCCAACAAGGAGATCAAGAGTATTCTATCCAAGACCGTCAATGCAAACCAGACTAATTGGTCAAGGAAACTTGATGATGCTTTATGGGCCTATAGAACAACTTACAAGACTCCAATTGGTATGTCTCCGTATTGGTTGGTATTTGGGAAAGCATGTCACCTCCCGATGGAATTAGAGCATAAGGCCATGTGGGCATTGAAGAAGTTGAACCTAGAGTGGGATGTAGCTACCAATCTTCAGGTGGAGCAATTGAATGAACTTGATGAGTTCCGATTTCATGCTTACTCCAGTTCGTCCTTGTATAAGGACAAGATGAAGTACTTACATGATAAGTATATCCGGAATAAAGAATTCAAAGAAGGTGACCTTATTCTTTTAGTCAACTCTCGGTTACGGATGTTTCCGGCAAAGCTAAAGTCAAAATGGAGCGATCCCTTTGAAGTGGTGCATATAACTCCTTTTGGTGCTCTAGATTTGAAAAACAAGAACAGTGAGACCTCAATGGGCACCGAGTGAAGCACTACTTGGTAAGGTTGATGATGGCCACGTTGTGGCATTGATCCATTTCAAGTGAATGATGGTAACATGCGTCGTGCCGCAATGTTAAATCAGGTGCTTCTTGGGAGGCAACACATGTGTTTTTCTTTCTTTTGATTTTCTTCTTAGATTGGGCATTGTTTTGGACTAACTGGTTGTGAAGTGTATGTAGGAATTAGTTGTGCAGTGTAGGAAATTGACAAGGAAGAAATTTGGCTAAGTGACAAAAGCTCGCGGACTGCGCGCAAAATTTCGCGGACCGCGTGAAAACTTCGTGGCCGCACAATTCTGTGTGCGGTCGCATAGTTGAATTGAGCAAAATTCCAACTCTCTTAAGTTGGACTATCAAAATCCCTTCAGAGTTAGCGGCCGTGTTCAAATTTTCGCGGACCGTGGAAATTCTGCTGCCTCGACCAATATTTCACGGACCGCGCTCATGTGTTTGAAGCAGATCTACAAAAGGTAACAGAATGCATACCGTGACAAAATTTCGCGGCCGCACTCAGGTAAGTTGGTCGGTCTCTAGGGTAAAAGTATAAATTGAACTTTTTCATGCCATTTACACTTTACAGACCTTGATTTCTCACACACGCCTAAAACACAATGCATTTTTCTTGCTTTCAATCTCATTCATCAAGTGTGATTTCTTGCTACTTTTCACAACTGGTATGATTCATTTAAATGATTTGATTTTATTTTTTTCTTGTCTTTTCTCTTTGTTTTAATTTTCCTTTTTAGTTAGGGTTAAATGCATGCCATAATGTCAAATTAATTCTTAATTATTGCTTAAATACATGTGGGTAGTGTTTGTATGCCTAATGGGGGATGGGGTTAGTAACATTGTATGGTTAACTGCTATAATTTTTGCACAATTAGTGAAAGCCCTAGTTATCAGTGTTCTTCAGTGCTGATTTCATTTGAATTTTGCGGTCGCGGTCCGCGATAAGGTATGTGACCGCGTCCAAAACTACGCAGTCCATGAGACCCTAACTTCAAAGCACTGAGGGTTATTTAGCTTTCGCGGCCGTGGTCACTTTTTCGCGTTCCGTGGTTGGTCCTTCGCAGTCGCGTCCAAGATTTCACGGTCTGCGCTTTTGAACATCAGAGAGTCTATCAATAGTCTTCACGGCCGCGTTCACTTTTACGCAGTCTGCAATGCCCTGTTCCGAGAAGCACTGTTGTTCATTTCATCTGTAATACTTTAAGGCATGATTGAATCCCAATTCTAACTGCCTTTCACTATTTGTGTGTTGCAGAAAATGGTTTGTACTTGTGGTGAAGGAGCCAAATCAAAAGGGAGGGCAGAATCCTCCTGAGGACGAGGAAGAGGAAAGCAGGCATTGCCCTTAGAAGTTTAAAGAATAATAAGCAAAAAGGATACTCTTGTGAGACCTCTTGCTGACTCCTCGGACTCAAGTGAATATCTCCCATCTCGGGAAACTTCTGAGGTAGAATCTGCACAACAACAACCGAAGGATCAATCAAAACCTTTTAGGTTGGTCAATGAACCTACCTCTTCTTCTGTGTCGTCTGATGGCTCAGAGAGAGGTAGTGAGGCTTCAGCAGCATCTTCCCCACCTGCTACAATATTGGCCTCAACAGCTGCCCCTATTAATATTGATAATGATTATGAGGTCCTGGATGACAGGAGAGGGGGTGATACCAATATGGGGGGTTGGCCAGGTCAAGAAAGCTCGAGGTATGGGCTGATAGATTCGTGAGCGAGAAAGCATATTTGAAATTCCGGGAATGGTGGCCCCAAAGGTCGTCACCCTTAAGCGACAATTCATAGAGAGAGAATTCATTCCCCACAATCCAAATGTCAAAAAACAGTTTGAGGAAAGAAAAGGGTGGAAGTATTTCACCAGCAATGTGGTGGATGCAAATGAGTACCTTGTCAAAGAGTTCTACGCAAATGTTGTCCACATAAAAAAGGGCACCACTGTGACAAAGGTCTAGAACTTGAAGATCTGGTTTGATGGCCACACTTTGAACAACTATGCCAGTTTTGAGGATGTGGATGTCGTGCAATACTCGGAGAAGCTAGCCCTAGATGAAGCATCCCGTCCATGGCTAGCGGAGATATTAGCCATTACAGGGACGACACCAGCATGGCTCACAGCTAGAGTCCCAATAGCCAAACACACCCTCAACTTTGAATCCAAAGGGTGGTCCACATTTGTGGGCAGCGGGTTGGACCCTGCCAACATGATAATGTCATCCCACTCTCCCGGGCGATTCTGATAGCTTCCATCATGGCGGGGTATCTAATCAATGTGGGGAACCTCATGTCCTACCACATCTCCAAGGCAGTTGGAAAAGAAGAAAGATCATATCTCTACCCCAACTTCATCGCCATGTATCTCAAGGACCAAGGGGTAGAGAAGAGGCACTATGACACAAAGGTGAATCCTAAAAATCCTTTCTCCTGGTATAGCCTCCAAGGATCGGACAACCCTAAAGCAAAGGATAAAGCCACTACCTCCACGGGCCAGTTTGAAGAGCCCAAGGTAGTGGCCACCAAGTCAGAGCCTTCCACAGCCGAGGGATTTTCAGCTGTCATGCCTCCTCCTTCATCCGGGCCATCCATCATCGTGCCATTATATGTGCCCTTATCTTCTACTTACCCTTAGACTGCACTGCGGGTTTCTCAGATATTATCCAGCATCAACAACTGGATGCAGGCTGCTACATCAAAGTTGTTTGTCTTATCTAGTGCAATAGCAGCACAGTCAGCCCCAGCACAGCTTCAGGTACCTCCATCAGTGGAGGATTCATTGAAGGAGCTTCTGGACAACCAGAAGAAGATCCTGGAGACTTTGGATACACAAGGAAAGGTTATTAAGGATCTGGACAAGCAAGTGAAGAAGATGAAGAAGACTCAGGCCTCAAAGGAGTCAGTAGAGCTGCTGAAGAAAGAGGTAGAGAAGTTTGCATCTGCTGGAGACATCCCACTGGACTTGCTCATGGAGGAGCAAGCCCCAGCAGCACAGGAAGCAGAGCATGAGGCACCAGATGCAGCAGCTGGCCAGTCTGAGGAGCCGGGTGCCACTACACATATTGCTGAGGAGATGATCCAGATGCTCCGCAACCTCGTGGTCCCCTAGTTAGAGGATTTGGAGATCCAGTTACAGGACCCGGAGGGAGCTGATGATCCTATGCAGTCCGAGGACCCCACTCATGTGACTGACCCGATGCAGACAGAGACCACATAGGGAGTTTTCTTTACTCTCTAATTCTTTCCCTGATCTTATTTTGATATTGGCATTGAGGACAATTCTATCTTTTATTTGGGGGAGAGTGGTCCCATTTTGATTTGGTGATGATTTGATGACATTGTCATGTAATAACTATGATACTATTTTTATTTTGTCTTTGTTGATCGTTATTTTAACTTTTGGTATGTATATAACTTAACC
The DNA here is from genome assembly GCF_000393655.2 of Nicotiana sylvestris. Taxonomy (NCBI): domain Eukaryota; kingdom Viridiplantae; phylum Streptophyta; class Magnoliopsida; order Solanales; family Solanaceae; genus Nicotiana; species Nicotiana sylvestris. Next base: position 142,939,102 of record NC_091058.1, read on the forward strand.
ATCCGATGTATATGTTCATTTCCATTTGGTATATATTCGTTTTACTCCATTATTGTACATATTCATTTTACTTTCTGTAGTTACTTCATAACTTCTTACGTATTTCTCCTTAATAGCTTAGCTTTTTATTTCATTTAGTAGCTTCTTTTTAAGTTTTTAGTTTCTTTTTACATTTTGCGTGATCAATAAGCCTTTGGTTTTCTTAATGCTATGGTTCTTTCCAAAGGTAGATGTTGAGTGAACCGGGTGGCTCTTCCCAATAATGGATGGCGTGAAAACCTTCTTAAGGGATAGAATCCGTTTTCTTTTTGCTTTGATATGTAGTAGTAATGAACAAAAGTGTCTCAAGTAGGCTGCACTTGGTACTAACACATTTACCTTTGACCTCATGGCTAAAGACAAGTTGATTGACAAAGAGTAGCTCTAGTTGTGACCTTTAGACTCTTGAGTTGACTAAAACAATCATCGAGTGGTTTCTTTGAGCCATTTGTGATGTTCAATCTTAGCTAGGGTTGTTGTGGGACCTCGACTCTATTCTCTTTAACAATCCAACAGCTTGTGAGGTGAAATATTTAATTGCAAGTCTAAGTTTCATGCTAATAAGTCTAGAACTTGCCCTGAATATTTGTCTAGGCAAAATTCTAAGTGTAGCTCGACTTGAGAAATGATTATAGGCTCTACTTGATCCAATTTGAAACTTGAAAGCTTCCGTAGCCTACCAATATGATATCCCTAGTCAACCCTTTCGAGTCAAAGCCCTTTTTCTTTCAGTAACCACGTTACAAGCCTTTATCTGTTCTATGATGATACTCTCTTGGCACCCGATCTTTCCTCGTCATTCTTGATAGACAAGTAGCAAAAGCATAAGTTTGGGGGAGAGATGAGGAATGTGAAAGTGATAAAAGGTACAAAGAACAAAAATAAATGAAGAAAAGGGAAGAAAAAAAAAGAAATATGTCAAAAAGAAAGTGAATAAGATAGAAAAGTGAAGGGATTCAAAGAAAGCAATGATGAAAGGCATGGAATGATCATAAAAGGAGAAAAATGATTGTCATGAGCAAAAAAGAGTGACAATGTGTCTCTCTAGTTCCCCTAAGGAAGAAGAGAATGACTCAAAGAGTCAAGAAAGTATGAGCCGAAATGAGAAAATGGAGTGCTTAAGGAAAGATAAAACCATCATATGCCGATAAGTCTTACCTTGATCCAAAGGCCTTCATTACATTCCCACAAAAACCCTATATGATTTTGAGTTGAGTGAGCTAACATAAGTGGTAGGTTACATAAAAGGCAAGCTTATGGTACTTAGAACCGGACTTATGGCATTCTCTTGAGAGAGACGAGCGTACTTCTCCACAATCCTTGTTTTGAGTGTTACAATCTAAAGTGAGATTTGCTTATGGAGAGTAAAGGAAGAGGAGTTTGGGTTCCACAATGACCTACGTAATAGAGCGAGCTTCCTTGGTGAAATTAAGTCAACTCTTGATGCTCTAATGTCGCAATAGAACTATGATAATTAAAAAGGTTTTGTGTTGTTGATAATTCATTTGTGTTGAGGGTAATTGTAAGTCCCAATTGATGCATGATTGATTCACATTTGGGCAACTGAAATATCCTTCTGTTTTAGTGGAGGTGGGAATTGCCTTATTTGCTTGAGGACAAGCAAATGCTTAAGTTTGGGGGAGTTGATAAGCAGGGATTTTAACCTATTATTTGCTCTCTTTTACTTGCATTTTAGGCCAAAAATACGTGAAGGTATTCCCGGATTAATGTAATATGCTTGCTTGTAGGGATTGTTCAAAATGAGCCAAATGAGTGATAATCAACTCATAAAGGAGTCAAAACTTGAACAAAAACAAGACTGAGCCAAGATATCTGAAACGCGGACCGCATATATATTTTGCGGACGCGGAAACCACAACACGGCCGCGGTCACAAATACATGGTCCGCGAAAGGGAGATTCATAAAGTGCATTTTCAGGCCAAATGAAGCAAGGTCCGCGTTAGAAAAGTGCGGCCGCGAAAGTCTCACCGTGACTGTGATGGAAATTATGCGGACCGCTATGCATGAAGTTCAGAGAGCTCACAACTTGAGCAAAAGAAGAAAGTGCGGTCCGTGTCAGAATTATGCGGCCTTGGAAGTCCACTACGCAACCGTGATGGAAATTATACGGCCCACGAAACAAACCTCAACCCAGATCCAGATTTGAAGAATGCGGTTCGCAGTCAGAATTACGCGGTCGTGAAAGCACGAGTGCCACCGCACAACCTTCACAGGGGTATTTTTGTTCTAAAATTTTAGCTTAATATAATAGATCTTTTTGAAATTTTTAGGTTAAGTTTTGTTTTAGCTGCACGTAAGACGGATGCACATTCCGTTTTGGTAAATTTTGTATTAGAATTATCTCTCAACATTAGATTTTCATCTTTTAATCTAGTATTATGAATTTTATCTTCATTCTTCTTTAATTTCTGTTATTTTCATGAGTAGTTAAACACATAGCTAGGGTTATGACCCAACCCTAGTGTGGGTATTGAATTTTAGAGCTAGAATGTGTATGAGTTAGTGATATTTAGCCTAGTTCTTTCTATAACTTTAGAATTAGTTGTTGCAAACACTGATTCATGCCTTATTGACTTAGTCTCTACTTGAGAAAGAGGGACTAAGTCTAGGAAAGCTAGGCTAACAAGGAATTGGAGTGAACTCAAGAAATTGATAGCCTCAATTAAAGGGTTAAACCTAGAGATAGTAATACCCGACTTGAGCTAAAATCACTTGAATTGTATGAATACCTATTTGGACTTGAGAAAGCCCAATTGGGCAAAATCACTCAAACTATCGAGAGGTATAGAGTGAGTATCTGGTTGTGAATAGCTATATTACGACTCCAATTAATCACACAATTGCCCTAGATTCTTGTTACCCGTTAGATATCCACCTAGGTTGAAGTCACTACCCTAGTCCCTTTAAGTCCTTGAAAATCAACAACAAAAACATTGTACTTAGTTTCAAACATTGTATGCGATAGAATAGAAGTAGAAGTAGAAATCAAACCAAATATTTGTGGAAGTGTAATTAGATTCAAAGCCCGCATTTAGCTTAAATATAAACCTAATTACAATTATTAACTCCCTGTGGATTCGATCCCGACCTAATTGTGTTAAATCTGCATCGACCATCCTCTTTACTCAATAGTAGTGTAGGCTTGGACCCGATCAATACAATGCCAAGTCCGGACCCCTTTGCGTTCGAGGCACCATCCGTAAATAGAGTCCATATTCCCGAAGAAGTCCCCCAATTCAACAACAATTCTCTTTCAACTTCGGGTATTAGGGCCGGCATAAAGTCGGCCACGAAGTCTGCCAAAATTTGAGATTTGATGGCGGTCCGGGATCGATATTTGATATCGTACCTGCTGATTTCCACGGCCTATTTGGCTAGTCGTCCTGAGAGTTCGGGTTTATGCATTATGTTCCTCAATAAGTAAGTAGTTACAACACATATGGGGTGGCACTGAAAGTATGGTTTTAGCTTCCTAGAGGCACTTAGCAAAGCACGTGCCAATTTTTCTAGGTGAGGATACCTAATTTCGGCCTCGCCTAGGGTTCTGCTAACATAATAGATAGGAAATTACGTACCTTCTTCTTCCCTGACCAGGACTCCACTTACCACCACCTCGGACACTGCTAAGTATAGGTACAATTGTTCGTCTGTCTTTGGAGTGTGAAGCAAGGGTGGGCTCGAGAGGTACCGCTTGAGTTCATGCAGGGCTTGTTGGCACTTTGGAGTCCATGAGAAGTTATTCTTCTTCTTAAATAGTGAGAAGAACCAATGGCTCTTGTCGGAGGACCTTGAGATGAATCGACCCAAAGTGGCTATGTCCCTGGTTAGCCTTTGTACTGCCTTGACATTGTCCACTACGGTAATGTCCTTTATTGCCTTGATTTTAGCAGGGTTGATCTCGATTCCCCGATTGGACACTATGAATCCGAGAAATTTTCCGGATCCGACTCCAAACGCACATTTTTCTGGGTTCAGCTTCATATTTTCTTTAATATGTCTAAGGTTTCCTGAAAATGCTTCAAATGGTCCTCTACTCATAGGGACTTAACCAACATATCGTCAATATAAACCTCCATTGATTTTCCTATTTGTTCTTCAAACATCCGATTCACTAGGTGTTGGTAAGTGGCACCAGCGTTCTTTAGTCCGAATGGCATTGTGTTATAGCAGTAGGTGTCGTACTTAGTGATGAAGGACATTTTTTTCTGATCGCCTTGGTCCATCTGAATTTGGTTTTACCCGGAATAAGCGTCAAGGAAATCGAGGATCTCGTGGCTAGCCGTCGTAGTGATCATGCGATCGATGTTGGGAAGAGCGAAAGAGTCCTTGGGACATATTTTATTTAGGTATTTATTATCTACACACATTCTTAATTTGTTAGCCTTTTTAGGGCCTACCGCTACGTTTGCTAACCAATTTGGTTATTTGACTTCCCAGATATACCTTATTTTAAGGAGTTTAGATACCTTGTCCTTGATGAATGCATGATTCATTTCGGATTGGGGCCTCCTTTTTTGCTTGACCGGGTGAAACTTCGGGTCCATGCTCAGCTTGTGAGTAGTTATTTCCAGCGGGATCCCTATCATATCAAGGTGGGACCAAGCGAAATATCTATGTTAGCTATAAGGAATTGAATGAGTTTTCTCCTGAGCTCGAGACATAACCCCGTGCCTGGGTATACCTTATGATCGGGCAAATGCTCAATTAGTACAACTTTCTCCAGTTCCTCGACCGTTGATTTGGTGGCATCGAAATCGTCGGGGATTATGAAGGACTTGGGGACTCCGTAGTCGTCGTCCTCACCCGTCCCTTGCTTCTCCGATTCTGTCGATATCAGTGTTAGTGATTTCTATTTGGTTCCTTCCTTGGGCGAACGAGCTCGGATCTTTTTTCATTGTAAGTGTGGATATGGGGATCACCTCTTTGACTGCGAACATTCCCTTTGCGGCTGGTTGTTCTCCGTAGATTGTTTTAATCCCTACTGGCATTGGGAATTTCAACACTTTGTGTAGAGTCGAGGTACTTCCCTCATGCTGTGGATCCATGGCCCCCCAAACAGAGCATTGTACCTCATATCTCCTTCGATTACATAGAATTTGACTTCCTAAATGGTCCCATCGGCATTCACTATAGTGTTATCTCCCCTTTAGTAGTTTCACATGTCATGTTGGATCCATTTAGAACTCGGACTTAGACGCGATTTAATCTTGTAGACCGAGCTATTCCACGACCCTCGATCTGATGATGTTGGCCGAACTACCTGGATCAATTAACACACGCTTAACTAGAGATTTATTTATGAGTACAGATATTACCAACGCATCGTTCTAGGGCTGCACTGTTCCTTTCGCGTCCTCGTCGTTGAAAGATAAGGTTCCCTCTAGCACGTAATCCCGAGTTCATTTTTCCCTTGTGATGGATACTTTGGTGCGCTTTAGCATCGACTCTCGAGGAATGTCGACCCCACTAATGACCATGTTAATGATGTGCTAAGACCATGTTAATGATGTGCTAAGGTTCTTCCTGCTCGATATGTTTATTAGAATCTCTATTCCTGAAATGATTCTTGGCTCAATCGCTCAAGAACTCTCGGAGGTGTCCGTTGTTGAATATGGGCTACTTTTTCTCTTAATTGTTGGCAATTCTCTGTTCTGTGGCTATGAGTGCCATGATATTTGCACATCAGGTTAGGATCCCTTTAGGATGGATTGGACTATAAAAGTCGAGGTCATTTGTTGTCTTTGATACGTCCGATGGCAGATACGATGGCGACGACATCGACGTTAAAGTTGTACTTCGATAACCTTGGCACTTCTTTAGGCCCGATGGCCGTGTCGAAATTGTTTTTTCTCATGAGTCCCTGGTTATTTTGACCATGATCGCTTCTCCTTTCACTTCTCACAGGGTTTCGCCCAGACCCACTACCTCTTCGATCTCCATTGTATGGTTGATACTGATACCTATTTGATCTTTGTTCACGATCAACGTCTCTCTTGACACTACCGACGGCTCCAACGGGATAAACGAACCCGGAAGGCGCCCTAAGCTGATCATTTTCGACCGTAATTTTTGATTGATACCGGCTATGCTTGTCGGCCCAAGTAACAGTTAGATATTCTACTATATTTTGTTTCAATTACTGTAAAGACAACGAGCTTCGAACATTGCATCCTTGGGTGAAGGCCTGAACGGCCCAATCATCCGTGATTGAAGGCAGGTCCATCCGTTCCATTTGAAACCGGGACACGAATTCTCAGAGCATCTCATTATCCCTTTGTTTCATTTTGAAAAGGTCTGACTTCCTGGTCTCGACCTTGATAGCCCCGACGTGTGCTTTTACAAAGGAATCTACAAGCATAGCAAACCAGTCAATATAATTAGGAGGTTGGTTGTGATACCATATCATAGCTCTCTTCGATCGAGTTTCCCCGAACTTTTTCAGCAGGAAAGACTCGATCTCATCATCCTCCAAGTTGTTCTCTTTAATGGCGCACGTGTAGGAGGTCACATGCTCGTTTGGGTCAGTTGTTCCATTGTACATAGGAATATTGGGCATGCAAAACTTCTTAGGGATCGGCTTTGGAGCTGCGCTTGAAGGAAAATGTTTTGGAACAAACTTCTTGGAGTCCAGGCCCTTTAATATCGGCGTCGCTCCATGGATTTGGTCGACCCTTGAATTGTAGGTTCCACATTTTTATCATTGGCTTCGATTTTCTTTTCTCCCAATTCTACCTATTTTGTCGGCTCCTCGAGCAATTTTATGATCCCAGGGTTGTCTCCCAATTCGTTTTTGTTCGGCCTCTCCATAACCAATTCATTTCTGTGAATGACTTTCCGGACGGCTCGGGCTCAATCCTACTTGAGACGCGGCTTAGGTTCTGGAGCTTGGCTATTACTATATGTTGAGCCTGTAGCATTTCAAAGATCACCCGCAAGTTTATCCCATCATCTTCGCCGCCGTGCGTATTTTGTGCAACCGATCGGACTTCCTTACGGATGTTATTTTTAGGATCGGTAGGCAAATTCGCATTAATGGCCACATGCGATCTAGAGTTGATCGGGTCCGCGATTGGAACTATGTTGAGGTCAATGGGGGCACCTTGTTATCGGGTGCTACATTGTTGTTCTTGCCATGGTGTCCGGATTCACCATACACATTTAGAGGGACAGACTGGGAGTTTGACATTTCAAATTTTAACATGAAATCAAAGATACTCCAAAGAACAAGGGTAAAATAGGATGTGTTATAGAAGTTTGTATTAAATAGACATTATTATCCTTAGCCCCATGGTTGGTGCCAAACTGTTTACCCTCAAAATCGGATAACAATTGAATTTGTAAGTGGTTTTAAGGATACTCGGATTAATTTGATACAAAGCAATAAATTGAGTTAGATTGAATAAATGAAGATAAGATGAATTCATACCAAACACGGAGGATAGTTCGAGTCTCAGTGAAATATTCACCCTCAATCCGGGCTTGAAATGGACAGCAGTGATGAATAAGATATAGAGCTAACAACAAACAAAAATAATAATATATTTCCTTGTAATACGTGTTACATTATGTGTTATGAATTATTAGGCCCCCTTTATACAGTAGGGGAGTCCCATTATAGGTACAACTCTATAAAAGGTAAAAAATCTTTTGATTAATCGAATGTCGGTTCCCCATCGATACGTGCCGAGATTCCCGCTGTGATATCCGGCTAGTCACGTATATCACGGCCTTCTGTTGGCCGTTCTTGGTTTCCCAATAATGTTCTTCGAATTCGTTTAGGGCTGGGATCGATCCTGAACCATGACCCCGATATTCTCGAGGATAGGCGTCATGCCCCCGTAGTCCGAACTTGATGAGACCTTTACCTTGATTTTGGCCCCTTGTTATCATGACTCGAGCTTGGTTTATCATGTCGGGAACCGGGGTGTACCATGATCCCGGTTTTACCCATATATATATATATATATATATATATATATGAACAAATCTTGGTATACGGCAATGCATAACATGCAACTCTAGATATGGTGGGATCAGTTAGTTGAGCAAATCTCATACGTCCGATCAGTTAGTTAATGAGCAAATATCTTACATCCGATCAGTTAGTTGATGGACGTACCTGATTAAATGAAAACCTCTATAAATTGGTCCTATCCTACCCATTAGGGTTACCGTATTTTTCTATTCTCTTTTCCATCACTAAAGCGGCAGTAACGAAAGCTAGGGCAAGGAGCGAGAAACCAATTTCAATTAATGTTTCCGCTTCACGATGATGGCTTCCGCTTCAGGTATATTTTTCTGTAACGATTTTTGTGTAAGAATATCATGTTCAAGATCCTGGCATAAATTAAAGTTTATGCTTACATATGGTATCAGAACCTGATTTGCTTGAACTAATAATCTTCTTTATGAAATCGCTTCAGATTAATTATCGAGAATCAATTTTATGAGATTCGTATAAGATAATTCTTCTTGTTAAAGTTGGAAGCATGGCAATAATAGAACTAATAGTTTAACCCATTGATTTATCAAGTTTTGCGTTGAATTTTGTATAAGCTTAAGCATTACCACTTTGGGCTTAAAGATCTGACCAATTAATGTTCTTTCATTGATTGCTTTTAATTTAACATGTGCATTGAATTTGGTATTTTCTTACTAATACAATAAAGTAGGGTTGTATGAAAAATCCTACGATTTAAAAAGCGGCGCTGGTGATGAATGAACGAAGTCATGGTCTATAGGATTCTATAATGTTTAAAGAATTAGGTTATTAATTATCTCACCTAATTATGATTTTATTAGAAAGAATGGTAATTTAGTTTGTGTCTTGCCCTACTATGTATTTGTTGTGGAGATGTTTAGCTTAAGTTTTCGTCCATTATGTTTTGGGCTGTAATGTTATACTTCTTTGTTATTTGACCATTAAAGTAATTAGGTTTATTTGCTAAAAGTCCATGGATTGTACAAACTTTAACAGTTGCACATGAATCCCACGTAATGTATAATTGTGATATGGTTCTTATATTAGTATTATGCAATAACTAATGTATTCGTTTAAAGTTATGTAGTTTGTTAATCACTAAAGTGAACAAACTAGAATGTTTAAAATATATATACATAATATTTATATTTATGCATGTCCTAATGTTCATATAGTTTGTTAGTCACCAAAGTGATCAAACTAGATTGTTTAAAATATTCACATGCATAAAATATTTTATGTATGCATTTATGTTTATATAGTTTGTTAGTCATCAAAGTGATCAAACTAGTATGTTTAAGAAATTACGCATGCATAAAATTATAGTTTATCCATAAAACTAATGAAATGCCTATAATTAAAAATAAATGGATAAATTAATTTTCAGTATTGCTAAAACTAAAAGATTTACCCATAGATGAATCCGTTATTCTATGTATAGTGAATATGATGAGGTAAAATTAATATTCTTTAGTCAAATATATATTGTCTGTCCAAAGATGGCATATATATTTGGTTAAAAATATTTAATTACCTATTAAAGACTAAATGGCATTTAAATTATGATAGTGTGTCGTAGTATTTACTCAAAGGAGAATTGCGATATGCTTTACTGTTTTGTTGAATCCATATGGATTTGTGAGCATGTATTATCTATTTTGTAGCAATTCATCTTCATTCACATGCTTCGTCTGTTACTGTGTTCAATGAGCTGAATTTCTTTGAATGGCATGAACAAGTCCAGTTCCACTTAGGTGTGATGGATCATGACTTGGCTCTGCTGAATAATAAGCCCACTGTCATTAATGATTCAAGCAGTGCGGATGAGAAGTCTTTTCATAAAGCATGGGAACACTTTAACCGGCTGAACCTTATGTTTATGCGAATGAGTATTGCCAACAACATTAAGAGTACTATTCACAAATAGAAAGTGCCATGGAATACCTGAAGTTTGTGGAAGAATGTTTTTGCTCCGTAGATAAGTCTCTCGCTGGTACACTAATGGCTGAATTCACGACCATGAAGTCTGATGGGTCGCGTAGTATGCAAAATCATATTATTGAGATGACTGACATTGCATCAAGACTTCAGACCTTGGGGATGAAAGTTGATGACTCCTTCTTGATTCAGTTTATTCTGAACTCATTGCCTCCTGAGTATGAACCTTTTCAAATTAACTATAACATTATTAAGGGTAAGCGAAATGTTAGTGAATTGTCCAGTATGCTTACTCAGGAGGAGTCAAGACTTAAGAAACAATAGAGTCATTCAATTAACCTCATGGGTCAAGGAGATGGTAAAAGACTTAAAGTGAAGGCCAACAAGTTCAAGAAGACAAAAGCACCTGCTAAAGCTCCACATAATGCTAACAAGGAACATAAGACAGATACGTGTCGTTTCTGTAACAAGGAAGAACACTATCAAAAAGATTGAATGAAACGTAAAGCTTGATTCGAAAAGAAAGGTACAATTAGTGATTTTGTATGTTTCGAATCAAATTTAGTAGAAGTTCCTAATAATACTTGGTAGCTTGATTCTGGTGCAACTGCTCATACATCTACTATGTTGCAGGGATTCCTTACGATCCAAACTACAAATTCAAATAAGCATTTCTTGTTCATGAAAAATCGTATGAAGGCTCCAATTGAAGGCATAGGGACTTATTGTTTGATCATGGAGACTGGACGTCATCTTGATCTATTACAGACTCTTTATGTACCTTCAGTTTCTAGGAATTTGATTTCTCTTTCAAGACTTGATGTTTCTGGATTTGATTTAAAATTTGAAAATGAATGTTTTAATTTATATAAGTGTCACGCCTCAAACCTGGGGAGGCGTAGCTGGCACCCAATGTCGTACTGGCCCGAGCGAACCACTCTATAACTCTTTTTTTCTTTTTTTATAACTCTCATGGGCCAACATGGCCACAACTCGTAATGTATAACTATAAGTGGACAACACTGTATCAATAAACTATCGTTCTTAAAATATGAATACATATGAGCCGTCAAGGCCTCTGACATACTGTACAAAATGAACCTCTGTCTACAAATCCTCTAAGATTATTTGACATCAAATGGACAGGGTACCGGCTCTGACACGATGACTCACATACTCCGCTGCACTCCGAATGAGGTGGAGTCTTACCGATCCTTTGCTTAATGTCAATCTCGTCTACTATGAGGGCTCATCAAATTGATTATCTATACCTACAAGCATGAATGCAGCGTCCTCAACAAAAGAACGTCAGTACGAATAATGTACTGAATATGTAAGGCAGAACTAAAATATAACAATAAGTCAACATTAATTAAAGACATGGAAACTTGGCGCGATCAATATAGCCTTGAAGCTAAGAGAAGAATAGGCAAAACTCGCCTTACTTCACTGGCTCTTTACAGCTTTAGTACAGGTTTCACAAGAGTCTCAACTTCCAATGGGATTAGTCTTAACGAGGGCAACATTAAATAGCAAGCATAAATGACAAAGTGGTAGATGACACTTTTCTATTAATATGTTGGTGAATTAGGATACGAAAATAGAAATTTAGTAAAAAAAACATTATAATTACTAATATGAACTATAAACTGCATTTGAATCATAAATTTAAAATGCTTTTTGAACTTGAATAGCATGGCTTTTAGGTCATACATTTCCGTAGTTATAGCTTCTCAATGCTCTAGTCCACACAGTTATGGTTTGTATTAATATTCATTTTTCCTTAGAAAATTTACCAATATTATAATGCACATGTAAAAAAAATTTCTTTATCAGCCATGCATTTTCTGTTATCTTGCAACAAGGAAATTTATATATCTGAAATCACATCAACTGGCAAACCATAGAAATAAAAGAACCTGTCTGAGAACAAACTTCATTTTCAGAACTGGAATAACTCTGTAAATAATGAAATACTCATAGTGTCATGCATATGCGTATGTATGTCATGTCATGCATAGGTACATGTGTTCATAACATCATCAAGCCTCTGAGGGCATCACATCACATCATCTCGGCCACTATGGGCAAATCATCAACGTATACCAGTTGATTAGGTGGTGGTGCGTATATAATGCCATAACCTTTCCCATAACCCATATGCATATATATATACGCGTATATAATGTCATCTGGTCATGGATCAATGTGCATGTATAAATGCATGAAATGCATATAAAATACGTTAATAAGATCTTTCATGATTGCCTTCAAAGGAACTTAGCCATCTATTGATCCAATTCAACCTAATACACCAATCATTCTCAGATGCTTGGCAATATATTTATCTATTATACTCATTCTCTCTTATAAACACCTAGATACATATTGCCTTCAAATCCAAATATACCCATACAGAGGGTTCCAGTTCCTGTCACAGCATTGTTTTAACTTATTGGAAGAATGTGAAGAATATAGCAAAATTATGACAAAAGCTATCAATTTGTCTTACAAATTTTAAATGCATAAATAAGGGGATAAGGGCAAAAAAAAACATATAAAAGATGCAATTCTAAATTTCAGAAGATCATGTATTTATAAGAATAAAAGTTGTGCATATAGAGATAACATAGAGGCAGAGGGATATGACAAATCACTTTTGCATTTTCATTTTGTCCTCAGATGTTAGTCATGTGACCATTTATCTGTCTTTGTTATGATTTATATATGAATTAAAGTAACTCCATTAAGACATATCCTTTTCTCTCTTATTTTATTTTTTTTAAACTAAAGTTTAGAACACCGAGCTTACTTGTTGGTTTCCATGAATACAAGTAAAAAAGACATGCTAATATGTAAAGGAATGAATTCAGTAATATATATACTTGGAATTAATTGACCATTCTTTTAAACTCAGGAAAAGACTTTTATCGAATAAGTGATACGCAAATGAACGCACACCTCTAACACTTCGAGTCATTTATGAAAGTTGTGCATTTGTTCGTTTTGTTTGTATCGTATAGATCATGCCAGAAGGAAAGAAGGGATAGCCTTAACATACCTGGATAGTTTGGCGATATCCTGCGTAGCCCGCTATGTGTACTGGAACACAGTACAATATGATGTTGGCTTATCTCTAAATTTGGCATAGACCTCCATACGCATTGGTATATGTGGTTACCACAGTATGATCATTGAAAGTGATAAAAGAAGATGAGCTATACCTAAGATTAAACTATTCCGGTATTCCTCAAGTAGCAACACTTCATTTCCTTTGCATTAAACTGAAATTGCAGTAGTCAATGTGGATTGTAGAATTTCAATAGGATGCATATAACCCGCTAAGAATGAAAAATTGTTTTGAAAGTAACGCCAGCCACTGCCAGAAACAACAAGTGATCATTACTGCACCTAGAAGTCTTACTTCATATGTGGAATCTATATGCTGGAAAGTGAGAAATATTATTGCCACCTTATCAAACGTGACCATGAGTCACAGTTTTAGATTGTGGCTAGCTGCCACGTTTGAGATTATCCAACCTTACCCAATTACACTAATTAATTAATTAATTAGGTAGTATCCCGCTACTCGGTAATTAACCAATTACCCGTATAATTAAGAATTGTCTCAAATTACTTAAAATTTTACTTATTTTTAATACACTTTATACACCATACTATTACAGTCATGTGGTACCATGTAAAATAAATTCATACGCTGTTATTTCATTAAAACTTCCATGTAAAAATACATACATTTTCTCAATTTATAATTTTTCTAATCTCATATAATGAGTAAAAATTCACGTACGCTTAATTCTTAAAATAGTAAAAAGATAACCTTCTTTGTGCAAAAATAATTTATATCATTACAATAAAAAAAATCTCGTAAACTTTTTTATATTATGTGTATAATTTAAAACATATTCGGAAGTAGTAATATTAATAACTATATAAAATCATATTTTTCAAACCATTTTTTTTTCTTTGCAAAAAATGTTCCATTCAAAATACCATATCAAATATATATATATAATAGTATCAAGATTGTTAAACTTATGGGGTGTAACAATAAGAATGTTGTTTTTTATGGTCCTGGTATTCTAAGTGTTGGTTTATATAAATTGAAACTGCATATTGATTTTTCTGAATCCCTTCTTACTTTCAACATAATGTTGGAATTAAACGTCGTTCACTAGATGAAAGTTCTGCTTACTTGTGGCATAGACATTTGGGTCATATATCCAAAGAAAGGTTAGAAAGATTAGTAAAAAATGAGATTCTTCCGAATCTAAATTTTACTGATCTTAATATATGTTTGTATTGCATTAAGGGAAAGCAAACCAAACATAGTAAGAAAGGTTCCACAAGAAGCACCCGGCTTCTTGAAATTATACACACTGATATTTGTAGACCCTTTGATGCTCCATCTTTTGGTGGAAAAAAATATTTTATCACTTTTATCGATGAATTTTTACATTATGGATACATCTATTTGCTGAAAGAAAAATCTCAAGCAATAAATCTCTCAAAGTGTTTGTTAATGAGGTTGTAAGACAATTATATAAAAAGTTAAAAATCATTAGGCCAGATAGAGGTGGTGAATATTATGAAAAATATAATGAATCAGGACAATGTCCAGATCCATTTGCAAAGTTCCTCGAGGAATGTGGCATAAGTGCAAAATATACTATGCCAGGAACAACTCAACAAAATAGTGTTACGGAAAGGCGTAATTGAACACTTATGGATATGGTTAGGAGTATGATGAGTAATTCCTCATTACCCAAATCATTGTGGATGTATGCTCTTAAAACTGCCATATATTTATTAAATAGGGTTCCTATTAAGGCAATTCCAAAGAGCCCCTTTGAACTGTGGACAGGAAGAAAACCTAGTTTAAGGCACCTGCATGTTTGGGATTGCACAGCGGAAGGTAGAGTTTATAATCTACAAGAAAAGAAATTAGATTCTCGAACAGTAAGTGATTACTTTATTGGTTACCTAGAGAAATCTCAAGGGTATCATTTTACTGTCCAAACCATAGTTCGAGAATTATTGAAACCGGTAATGCAAGATTCATCGAGAATGATGAAGTTAGTCGGAGTGTTAAAAAATAAAGTATGAAAATAAAAGAGGTTAGGGTCAATATTCTATTATCCACGAATGTGCCTACTTCCACACAAATACAAAATATTGTTCAAGTTGATGAAGAACACTTTGAGAACACCGAGCAACATTTGGATGAAACACTTCATGAAGAAACTAACTCACAAATATCTGACACAAATTAACCACAAGAAATGCCATTAAGAAAATCCCAAAGAGTTAGAAAATCGGCTATTTCGAATGATTACGTGGTTTATTTGCAAGAGTTGGATTTTGACATTGGTTTTAATAAGGATCCGGTTTCATTTTTACAGGCCATAGAAAGTAATGAGTCTGACAAATGGATTGATACCATGAAAGAAGAGTTAAAATCCATGGAATACAATAAAGTCTGGGATCTCATTGAATTGCCAGAAAGTTTTAAAAGAATCGGGTGTAGATGGGTCTTTAAGACCAAACGTGATTCAAATGGCAATATTGAACGATACAAAGTCAGACTTGTTGCCAAGGGTTATACTCAAAAAGGAGGCATTGATTATAAAGAGACCTTTTCACCGGTCTCAAAGAAAGACTCGTTAGGAATTATTATAGCTTTGGTAGCTCATTATGATTTAGAGTTACACCAAATGGATGTGAAAACTCTCTTTCTTAATGGAGACCTCGAGCAGGAAGTTTATATGGACCAACTAGAGGGTTTCGAAACTAAAGGAAAAGGTCAAATGGTGTGTAAACTGAAGAAGTCAATATATGGACTTAAACAAGCCTCACGACAATGGTATATAAAGTTTAATGATACCATAACATCTTTTGAATTTGTGAAAAATACCGTTAATCGGTGTATATACCAAAATATAGGGATCAAGTTTATATTTTTAGTCCTATACGTTGATGATATCCTACTTGCTACTAATGATTTAGGCATATTGCGTGAGACTAAAGATTTTATTTCTAAGAATTTTGAAATGAAAGATATGGGTGAGGCATCCTATGTGATAGGAATTGAAATATTTCGTGATAGATCACAAAGATTATTGGGATTCTCTCAGAAAGGCTATATCGAACGAGTTCTAGAGATATTTAGCACGAATAACTGTTCAACATGAATTGTTCCAATTCAAAAAGGGGACAAATTTAGTATCATGCAATGCCGCAAAAATGATGTAGAACAAAAAAAAATGGAATTGATTCCTTAATCTTCTATTGTTGGTAGTCTGATGTATACTCAGACTTGCACAAGACTCGATATTAATTTTACAGTCGAAATGCTGGGAAGATATCATTGTAACCCAGGAATTGATCACTGGAAAGCTGCAAAGAAAGTCTTGAGGTACCCGAAAGGAACGAAGGATTACATGTTCATGTATAGGAGATCCAAGCATTTGGAAGTTGTTGGATACTCGGATTCAGATTTCGCTGGATGTATTGACACTAGAAAATCCACGTTTGGTTAGTTGTTCTAATTAGCTGAAGGAGCAATATCATGGAAGAGTGCCAAAATAATCTGTCATTGCTACATCCATGTGGAAGCAGAATTTGTGGCATGTTTTGAAGCCACAATTCATGCATTATGGCTGCGAAACTTTATTATAGGACTTGGGGTTGTCGACACAATTATCAAGCCGATGAAAGTTTATTGTGATAATTCTGCAGAAGTATTCTTCTCCAAGAATGATAAGTACTCCAAAGGTGCCATGCATATGGAATTAACGTAATTTACCATCAAGGAGGAAGTTCAAAAACAAAGAATGTCACTTGAGCATATTGGAATAGATCTCATGATTGCAGATCCGTTAACGAAAGATTTACAGCCAAAGATATTTAAAGAACATGTACATAGAATGAGTCTTGGTTGTATTTATGATATTTTGACACTCTGATCTCATTTATTAGTTTCTGATGGAAAATTTTATTTTGTGTCTCATACAACTGACACTAGTTGTATGAGGCATTTTTTGTCTCACAATTTTGTGGACCCAGATTTTGTAAACCCAGAATAGTAAGATTTGGGGTCCATAAATTTATGAGAGAAAAAGGAGCCTCACACAACTAATGTAAGTTGTGTGAGACACACAATAAAACTTCTCGTTTCTGATATACATTAATGATTTCCTGTTTCTCATAATGGTGTACACATTATTGTTTTGAGATGTTACAGGATATGTCTCAATGAGACATTATTGTGGACCGTAAGATTTTATAGCTTATGGACCTGATACGATGAGTTGCTAATGTTGTAGTATATGGAAGTGTCACGATCAGAAATTTTCCACCTTCGGGACCGTGATGGCGCCTAACATCGCACTTGCTAGGCAAGCCAACGTTAGAGTTCTATTTACCTTTTTCCTTTAATTTTTACAATTAAAATTTAACAAAACTAAATCAACAGAAATAAAAGCGGAAGTACATAATTAACTGATTATCCTTTTTCTATTAACAAAACCGAAATAGTTACCACCCAGAAATTGGTGTCACAACCCACGACATTCTATGAATATCTACAAGTATTGGTCTGAAAGAAAAGTATATCTGCCTCGAAAGAAAATAAAATAGAAATGTAGAATATAGGAGGGGACGCCAGGTCCTACGGACGCCTGTAAGACTACCTTAGGTCTCCTAGATGAATGCCTACAACCGACCTCTCGATCATCCACAACCAGCTCCAAAATCTGTACAGAAAGTGCAGAGTGCAGTATTAGTACAACCGACACCATGTACTGGTGAGTGCCGAGCCTAACCTCGACGAGATAGTGACGCGGTTACAGCGAGGCATTTACAATATAACCTGCATACAGTTGATAATAAAGTAAAAGGAAGTACGGAACGAAATGGAACAGTAACTTACAGTAAAATAAATACGGAACTCAATTATCTTGCCAGTACTCAGCTATAACCAATACTTAAGAGAATTACAATGTTACAGAATAAAATCACAGTAGAGGAAGAATACATAAACAACAAACTGATGTGGCGTGTATCCTGATCCCACCATATAATCAATAACAATATGAACATTCACCCTTAGTACTCATGTTGCGGCGTGCAACCCGATACCACCATTCCACCTTTATTACTCCTCAATATATCACTCTTATTCTTCCTGTTGCAACGTGTAACCCGATTCCACCTGTCCACCCTTATTACTCCTTGTTGCGGCGCACAACCCGATCCCATTAGACATTCATATTTCACCCTTATTCCTTCTATTGCGGCGTGCAACCCGATCCTACCATATCAGTACCAATCACACAATAAGAATAGAAATTTTTACAATTTAGCTCAAAAACCCTCCACAATATATAAACCTCAAACCAAGTCAAACAGAAGACTATACAATCATGAAACCTCACTCCGTTATTTCTGCACATCGAGACCAACCGAAATATACTATGAAACACCGGTAAACCAGCTTAACCAATAATGTAACACAATGAAACTACGGAATAACTAATACCTTCAATAAAGAAAACAACATCTAAAAGGAAGCAATTAGATATGGAAGCATCAATAAGCATGAAACAGTTAAAACAGAAAGATAATATATATATTGGGAATGCGGAAGGGAACAGGCTAAACAAATAATTTGGCGGCGCATATGTACTCGTCACTTATATGCCGCACATGGAATTTCACATAGCAATCAAGTCGGGGGTCCCTAATCCCTCAAGTCAAAGTTAGACCAAACACCTACCTCAAACCAACGGGTAATTCAAAGCTCAACTACTGCTTTACCTCTCGATTCCACCTCCAATCCACACGTATCTAGTCATAATTAACTTAATAACATCAATTATCGATAAAGAAATCAATTCCAATGCATAATTATAGGTTTTCCAACATTTTTTCCAAAAAGATAAAAAAAAAAACCGACCCCGGCCCGCTTAGTCAAAACCCAAAATTCGGACCAAAACTCAATTACCCATTCACCCACGAGCCCGGATATACAATTGGTTTTGGAATCCGACCTCAAATTGAGGTCTAAATCCCCAAATTTCGAAATTCCTAAGTTCTACCCAAAAATTCCCAATTCCACCATGAAAAACCCTAGATTCTAGGATGAATCTTGTAAAAAGAAGTAAAAATTTGAAATAAATGAGATAAGAATCATTTACTTATGATTTGGGGAAGAACTAGCGTTTGGAAAATTGCCTCTTCAAGTTTAGGTTTTGAAAAATGGGAGAATAAATGAAAAATCTCGTCTAAGTCCAAAGTTATCAGCTACAGATATCACATTTGCGACAATGCGAAGCTCATGTCTGTCACGACCCGGATTTTCTACCTTCGGGAGTCGTGATGGCGCCTACTAGTGTGAGCTAGGCAAGCCAATTATTGAATAAGTAACCTTTTTACCCTTTTTATACTCTTTAACAGTTATAAAGCAATAACGTGTAAATAGCGGAAATTTAAAATAAGCGGAAGAAAAGCAAAAAAATATCTGAACATGTAACTAATACAACTATTTAAGCATTAACCACCCAGAACTGTTGTCAAAGTGTCACAGACGATCTAAGATTTACTACATATAAAATCCGAAAAATAAACGATACACTGTTTCTGAATAAAGGAAATGAAACAGGTATAAAGGGATAGAGGGAGACGTCAGGGCCTGCGGACGCCTGCAGGTCTACCTTGGATCTTCGCGTGGACTGAAGGTAGCTACCCAATCTACGATCCAAAAGCTGCTCTAGGATCTACCCATAGGGCAGAGTGTAGTATCAGCAAAACTGACCCTATGTGCTGGTAAGTGCCTTGCCTAACCTCGGCGAAGTAGTGACGAGGCTAAGACCAGACTACCAAACAACTTGTGCAATTCAACTATATACAGCGGAAAAGAAAAACAAAAATAAACCGTCAAATATGGGAGGGGTAGCATGCCGCGGGGGAGATATCAATTCAGAACAGAAAGACAACAGGTAATTGAAAGAAACAATATATCTCAGATATCAACAAAGAACCAGAAATCAATAAGTGCATGGTATCACCCTTCGTGCTTTTACTCTCATCCTCACCAAAGCAATCAAGTAATGAAAATGTGCACGGCATCACCCTTCGTGCTTTTCCTCTCGTCCTCACCATATTATTAATATAATCGGCACGGAATGGTACATCGTGCAGCACAGCATCACCCTTCGTGCTTTACACTCTTTCCTCACAAATCATACACGGCATCACCCTTCGTGCTTTAACACTCTCTCACTAAAACAATACACGACATCACCCTTCGTGCTTTAACACTCTTCCTCACCCAAACAATAATAAAAAATAATAGGGCAAGGGAATAAATGAAATTACAATAAGAATCCCAGCAAGGGAACAATAGTTCAACAATCAAGTCCCGGCAAGGGAATAACATCAAAAGAAGCATCAATATCCCGGCTAGGGAGATAACATCAAAAACAACAAATTCCCAGCAAGGGAGATAATATAATGACTCTCTTCCCTTTTTCACTTTTACTTAACAACTCACTTCACAACTTTGAGCCAATGCTCTAAAAGGTTCAATTTCCACTTATATTTTCACATTTCATTGTACAACTTGAGCCAACGCTCCTCAATGTTCAATTGTCTCAATTACTTTCACAAACTTTGCCCACCAATAGAAATCATCATCAAAGCATGAATAATACAACGAAGCCATAATAGTCATAATATAAGACTCACGAGCATGATTGACACCAACGTATAGATACTCGTCACCATGCCTGTACGTCGTACTCGACAAATACCACATAGCAAATAGGACTCGACTCCTAACCCCTCAAGCTAAGGTTAGACCAAATACTTACCTCGATGCCTCGAACACAATTCACATCTCATCTATCACTTTACCCCTTGATTCCACCACCAGTTCACTCGTATCTAGCCACAAGTTACTTAATTACATCAATAAATGCTAAATGAATCAATTCAAATGCATGAAAATGAGTTTTCTAAAGTTTTACCCAAAAAGTCAAAAATCGCCCCTAGGCCCACATGGTCAAAACCCGAGGTTCGAACCAAAACCAGATTACCCATTCCCCCATGAACCCAAATATATGATTTGTTTTGAAATCGGACCTCAAATTGAGGTCCAAATCCCCAATTTTTGAAAAACTTAGGTTCTACCCAAAACACCCAATTTCCCCCATGAAAATCATTGATTTTGAGTTGAAATCATGTGAAAAGATGTTAATGATTGAAGGAAACGAGTTAAAATTGACTTACAATCGATTTGGAAGAAGAGTTGTCTTTGAAAAATCGCCCAAGAGTGTTTTCGTTTTGAAAGAGTGTGAAAATGGGAGATTTTCGGCTAAGTATAAAAATTGCAGGTTGCAGATATGGGAATTGCGACCAGGGTTCACAATTGTGAACCCCGACCTCTGCTATGTTCGCATTTGCGAACAAGATGTCGCATTTGCGACCAAGTAGATTTTCCGGTCTTCTACGCATTTGCGATACAAGAGTCGCATTTGCGACTAAGGCAGTAGATGGGGGGAATAACATTTGCGATGGGAACCTCGCATTTGCGAGATAGTGCTGGCCTGGGCTAGTTTGCATTTGTGACATAGCCTTCGCAAATGCTAAGCGTGCAGGCCTGCAATACATCAGTTCAAAATTTGCAACATCCTAAGTCAAAATTCCACTTCGTGGCCTATCCAAAACAAACCCCAGCCCTCGGGTCTCCAAACCAACCATGCACACCAACCTAAAAACATCATACGGACTTGCTCGTGCATTCAAATCGCTAAAATAACATCAACAACTATGAATTTAGCATCAAATCATAAAATTTCTTAAGAACTTCAATTTCTAATTTTCTCAAACACGATCTGATTCACGTCGTTTCAAGTCCGTTTCTTACCAAATTTAATAGACTTACCTTAAATCACATATAAGACTTGTACCGGGCGTCGGAACTAAAATGCGGGCCCGATACCATCAAGTTTTAATCACAATTCACTTCCAAATCTCATAAATAATTTCAGAGAATAATTTTCTTTAAAAATTTATTTCTCGGGCTTGGGACCTCAGAATTCGATTCCGGGCATACGCCCAAGTCCCATATTTTCCTACGGACCATCCGAGGCCATCAAATCACGGGTCTGGGTCTGGTTACCCAAAATATTGACCGAAGTCAACTTAAACTCATTTTAAATGCAAAATTCATCATTTTCACATTTTCACAAAATGGCTTTCCGGCTATGCGCCCGGATTGTGCATGCAAATCGAGGTGATGCCGAAAGAGGCTTTTAAGGCCTTGGAATGAAGAATTAACTTTTAAAACAAGTGATGACCCAAGGTCATCACATCCTCCACCTCTAAAACAAGTGTTCGTCCTCGAACGAACAGAAGAAGAAAGTACATGAGTCAGGGAAAAGATGGGGATAACGGCTCCGCATATCGGACTCGGACTCCCAGGTCGATACCTCAGCGGGCTGACCTCTCCACTGAACACGAACATAAGAAAAAATCTTCGATCTCAACTGACGAACCTGCCAGTCTAGAATAGCTACCGGCTCCTCCTCATAAGACAAGTCCTTGTCCAACTGGATAGTGCTGAAATCTAACACGTGGGATGGATCGCCGTAATATTTCCGAAGCATGGACACATGAAACACTGGATGCACGGCTGATAAGCTCGGCAGCAACGCAAGTCTATAAGCCACCTCTCCCACTCGATCAAGAATCTCAAATGGGCCAATGAACCTAGGGCTAAGCTTGCCCTTTTTCCCAAATCTCATTATGCCCTTCGTAGGCGACACCCGAAGCAATACCCGCTCCCCGACCATGAATGCGAAATCTCAAACCTTACGGTCGGCATAACTCTTTTGCCTGGACTGAGTTGTACGAAGCCTATCCTGAATAATCCTAACCTTGTCCAAGGCATCCTGAGCCAGATCCGTACCCAAAAACCGAGCCCTTCCCGGCTCAAACCATCCAACCGCCGACCGACACTGCCTATCATACAAAGCCTCATACGGAGCCGTCTGGATACTCGACTGGTAGCTGTTGTTGTAGGCAAACTCTACTAAACACAAAAACTGATCCCACGAGCCTCCAAAGTCAATGACACAAGCTCGGAGCATATCCTCCAAAATTTGAATAGTCCGCTCGGACTACCCGTCCATCTGAGGATAAAACGTTGTGCTCAACTCAACCCATGTGCCCAACTCTCGCTGAACTGCTCTCCAAAAATGGGAGGTAAACTACGTACCTCGGTCCGAAATGATAGACTCGGGAACACCATAAAAGCGAACTATCTCCCGGATATAGATCTCAACTAACCTCTCCAAAGAGTAGGAGACTGCCACATGAATGAAATGTGTTGACTTGGTCAGCCTATCAATAATAACCCACACTGCGTCGAACTTCCTCTAAATCCATGGGAGTCCAACAACAAAGTCCCTAGTGATACGCTCCCACTTCTACCCAGGAATCTCAATCTTCTGGAACAAACCACCGGGCCTCTGATGCTCGTACTTAACCTACTGACAATTCAAACACCGAGCCACATATGCAACGATATCCTTATTCATTCTTCTCTACCAATAATGTTGCCGCAAATCCTGATACATCTTAGCAGCGCCCGGATGAATAGAGTACCGGGAACTATGGGCCTCCTCTAAAATCAACTCTTGAAGCCCATCCACATAAGGCACACGAACTCGACCCTGCAACCTCAAAACTCTATCATCTCCTAAGGTAACCTGCTTGGCACCTTCGTGCTGCACCGTGTCTCTAAGGACACACAAATGGGGATCATCATACTGCCGATCACGGATACGCTCCAACAAAGAGGAACAAGCGACCGTGCAAGCTAACACACGACTGGGCTCAGAAACATCCAACCTCACAAATTGATTGGCCAAAGCCTGAACATCCAAAGCAAGTGGTCTCTCACCGATCAAAATATAAGCAAGACTGCCCATACGGGCTGACTTTCTACTCAAAGCGTCGGCACCACATTGTTCTTTCCTGGATTATATAAGATGGTGATATCATAGTCCTTTAATACCTCCAACCACCTTCTCTACCTTAAATTTAGCTCCTTCTGCTTGAACAAATACTGCTGACTCTTGTGATCCGTGAACACCTCACATGCTACTCCATACAGATAATGCCTCCAAATCTTCAACGTGTGAACAATGGTTGCTAACTCCAAATCATGAACTGGATAGTTCTTCTCATGAATCTTCAACAGTCGCGAAGCATAGGCAATGAACTTTCCATCTTGCATCAACACCGCACAAAGTCCAATACGAGATGCATCATAATAAACTGTATAAGGCCCTGAACCTGTGGGCAAAACCAACACCGGTGTCGTAGTCAGAGCTGTCTTGAGCTTCTGAAAGCTCGCCTCACACTCGTTCGACCATCTGAACTGGGCACCCTTCTGGGTCAACCTGGTTATCGGGGATGTGATAGATGAGAACCCCTCCACAAACCGACGATAATAGCCTACCAATCCGAAGAAACTCCGAATCTCTATAGCTGATGTTGGTCTAGGCCAGTTCTTGACTGCCTCAATCTTCTTCGGATCAACCTGAATACCCTCTTAGAATACCACATGACCTAAGAATGCAACTGAACTCAACCAGAACTCACATTTTGAAAACTTGGCATACAATTGACTATCCCTCAAAGTCTGAAAACCCACTCTAAGATGCTGCTCGTGCTCCTCCCGGCTACGGGAATAGATCAAAATATCATCAATGAATACTATCACAAACAAATTCAAGTAAGGCCTGAACACTCGGTTCATCAACTCCATAAAAGCTGTTGGGGCATTTGTCAACCCAAATGGCATCACTAAGAACTCATAATGCTCGTACCAAGAGCGGAAAGATGTCTTAGGGACATCGGATGCCCTAATCCTCAACTGATGGTAGCCAGATCTCAAATCGATCTTCGAGAAGACCTTGGTACCCTGAAGCTGATCAAACAAATCATCAATCCTCGGCAATGGATACTTATTCTTGATTGTAACCTTGTTCAACTACCGGTAATCAGTACACATTCTCATCGATCCGTCCTGCTTCTTAACAAACAACATCGGCGTACCCCAAGGTGAAACACTAGGTATAATGAAACCTTTCTCAAGCAAGTCTTGCAACTGCTCCTTCAACTCTTTCAACTCAGGCGGGGCCATATGATATGGCGGGATAGAAATGGGCTGAGTGCCCGGAGCCAAATCCATGAAAAAGTCAATATCCTTGTCGGCCGGCATACCCGGTAGGTCTGAAGGAAATACCTTAGGAAACTCACGAACAACGGGCACAAAATCAATAGAAGGAACCTCAGCACTAGAATCATGGACATAGGCCAAATAGGCCAAACACCCCTTCTTGACCATATGCCGAGCCTTCATATATGAGATAACACTGCGGGTAGAATGACCAGGAGTCCCTCTCCACTCTAAACGAGGTAAACCCAGTAAGGCTAAGGTCATAGTCTTGGCATGGCAGTCCAAGATAGCGTGAAAAGGTGATAACCAGTCCATCCCCAATATGACATCGAAATCAATCATGTCCAGAAGAAGCAAATCTACACGAGTCTCAAGACCCCCAATCACAACTATACAAGAACGTTGGACTCGATCTACCATAATAGAATCACCCACTGATGTAGACACATAAATAAGAGCACTCAAAGAATCACTAGGCATGACCAGATACGGTGCAAAATAAGATAATACATAGGCGTACGTAGATCCCGGATCAAATAAAACTGAAGCATCTCTACTACAAACCAGAACAGTACCTGTGTTAACCACTTCGGAAGCCTCAGCCTCGGGCCTGGCTGGAAGAGCATAACATCAGGGCTGGTCCCCACCACCTTGAACTACATCTCTAGGACAGCCTGCTGCTGGCTGGCCTCCACCTCTAGCGGCCTGAGCTCTACCTCTAACACCTCTACCTCCACCTCTAGCACCTCTACCCCCCACCTCTAGCTGGCTGGGCGGGCTGTGAACACTCGGTGCCTGAACCATGGTACGGGAACCCTGATGCTGAGAGCTACTCGCTGCTCGAGGGCAAAACCTAGCAATGTGACCCATATCACCACAAGTGTAACAAGCCCTCGGCTGCTGAGACTGCTGACCCTGACGACCTGAATGACCACCCCGAAAACTCTGAAGTGGCGGTGCACCAATAAGAGCTGGTAGTGCACTGTAGGACTGTTGATCAGAATATTGCATATGGGGACCACAACCACCTGAAGCACCGTGAGAAACCTGAAGTGCTAACTAAAAAGGCCTAGGAGGATGGCCTCTACCATACGAATCTCTGCCTCCAGACGAGGTACCACTGAATTGGCCTAAATGACGAGGCCTCTTGTCAGACCCCTGACCACCCCCTGCGATAAAACCATCTCAACTCTCCTGGCCATATTGGGCGCCTCCTGGAAAGAAATCTCACTCCCATTCTCACTGGCCATATGAAGTCAAATCGGCTGAATAAGTCCCTCAATAAACCTCCTCACCCTCTCTCTCTCTCTCTCTCTCTCTCTCGGTAGGAAGTATGATAAGAGCATGACGAGCCAAGTCGATGAATCTGGTCTCATACTGAGTAACAGTCATAAAACCCTGCTGGAGACGCTCAAATTGCCTCTGATAGATCTCTCTCTGAGTAATAGAGAGAAACTTCTCCAGAAATAACTGAGTAAACTGCTCCTAAGTCAAAATTGGTGATCCGACTGGTCTACCCAAGCAATAATCTCTCCACCAAGTCTTGGCGGATCCAGATAATCGAAAAGTAGCAAATCGACCCTGTTGGTCTCCACGATCCCCATGTTCCTGAGAACCTCATGACAGTTGTCTAGATAATCCTGGGGATCCTCAAAAGATGCACTGCTGAAAGTAGTAGTGAAGAGCTTGGTGAACCTGTCCAACCTCCACAAAGAATCGGCAGACATGGCTACTCCATCACCGATATGAGCTACCACACCCGGCTGAACTGCTCCAACTGGCTGGACTGCTAGAGTCTGGAACTGGGGAGTTGCCTGCTCCAGAGTGCGAGTAGCATGAGTCTAGGCTCCTCCTTCTACCTAAGAGACGGTTGGTGCTACAGGAAGCAAGCCTGCGCGGTTGACACTCTCCATAAGGCCCACTAGACGGACTAGAGCATCCTAGAGTACGGGGCTAGCAATAAACCCCTCTAGGACCTGAGCTGGGCCCACCAGAACTGTCTGGGCTGGAACCTCATCATCAAAGTCAACCTGAGGCTCCGTCGCTGGTGCTGCTGCACTGGTTGAGCTCTACCCCTACTTCAGTCTCTAGTACAGACTCGGCCTCGCCCTCCACCCCTCGTGGGAGCTGCTGCTGGGAGCTCGGGCTGCTGGTTAGTGGATGAGGAAGCGCGTGTTCTCACTATCTGTAAAAGAATAGAGTAGAAACCCAATTAGTATTGAGAAACCAAACCGCACGACAGGAAAGAATCAATGTGAAGTTTTTCCTAACTCTGTAGCCTCTGGGGGATAAATACAGACGTCTCCGTACCAATCCCTCAGACTCTACTAAGCTTGTCTATGAACTATAAGACCCATGTAACCTAGAGCTCTGATACAAACTTGTCACGACCCGGATTTTCCACCCTCGGGAGTCGTGATGGCGCCTACTAGTGTGAGCTAGGCAAGCCAATTATTGAACAAGTAACCTTTTTACCATTTTTATACTCTTTAATAGTTATAAAGTAATAACGTGTAAACAACGGAAATTTAAAATAAGCGAAAGAAAAGCAATAAAATATCTGAACATCTAACTAATACAACTGTTTAAGCCTTAACCACCCATAACTGGTATCACAGTGTCACAGACGATCTAAGATTTACTACATACAAAATCCGAAAAATAAACAATACACTATTTCTGAATGAAGGAAATGAAACAGGGATAAAGAGATAGAGGGAGATGCCTGCAGGTCAACCTTGGATCTCCGCGTGGACTGAAAGTAGCCACCCAATCTACGATCCAAAAGCTGCTCCGGGATCTGCACATAGTGCAGAGTGTAGTATCAGTACAACTGACCCCATGTGTTGGTAAGTGCCTAGCCTAACCTCGGAGAAGTAGTGACGAGGCTAGGCCCAGACTAATAAACAACCTGTGCAATTCAACTATATACAGCGAAAAAGAAGAACGGAAATAAACAGTCAAATATGGGAGGGGTAGCATGTTGCGGGGGAGATATCAATTCAGAATAGAAAGACAATAGGTAATTGAAAGAACAATATATCTCGGATATCAATAAAGAACCAAAAATCAATAAGTGCACGGCATCACCCTTCGTGCTTTTACTCTCGTCCTCACCAAAACAATCAAGTAATGAAAATGTGCACAGCATCACCCTTCATGATTTTACTCTCGTCCTCACCATATAATCAATATAATCGGCACGGATGGTACGTCGTGCGGCACGGCATCACCCTTCGTGCTTTACACTCTTTCCTCACAAATCATACACGACATCACCCTTCGTGCTTTAACACTCTCTCACCAAAACAATACACGGCATCACCCTTCGTGCTTTAAAACTCTTCCTCACCCAAACAACAATCACAAATAATAGGGCAAGGGAATAAATGAAATTACAATAAGAATCCCGGTAAGGGAACAATAGTTCAACAATCAAGTCCCGGCAAGGGAATAACATCAAAAGAAGCATCAACATCCCGGTTAGGGAAATAACATCAAAAACAACAAATTCCCGGCAATGGAGATAATATAATGATTCTCTTCTCTTTTTCACTTTTACTTCACAACTCACTTCACAACTTTGAGTCAATGCTCTAAAAGGTTCAATTTCCACTTATACTTTCATTTTTCATTGTACAACTTGAGCCAACGCTCCTCAATGTTCAAATGTCTCAATTACTTCCACAAACTTTGCCCAACAATAGAAATCATCATCAAAGCATGAATAATACAACGAAGCCATAATAGTCATAATATAAGACTCACAAGCATGATTGACACCAACATATAGATACTCGTCACTATGCCTATACGTCATACTCGACAAATACCACATAGCCAATAAGACTCGACTCCTAATCCCTCAAGATAAGGTTAGACCAAACACTTACCTCGATGCCTCGAACACAATTCACGTCTCAACTATCGCTTTACCCCTTGATTCCACCACCAATTCATTCGTATCTAGCCACAAGTTACTTGATTACATCAATAAATGCTAAATGAATCAATTTTAATGCATGAAAATGAGTTTTCTAAAGTTTTACCCAAAAAATCAAAAATTGCCCCTGGGCTCACATGGTCAAAACCCGAGGTTCGAACCAAAACCCGATTACCCATTCCCCCACGAACCCAAATATATGATTTGTTTTGAAATCAGACCTCAAATTGAGGTCCAAATCCCCAATTTTTGAAAAACCTAGATTCTACCCAAAACACCCAATTTCCCCCATGAAAATCATTGATTTTGAGTTGAAATCATGTGAAAAGGTGTTAATGATTGAAGAAAACGAGTTAAAATTGACTTACAATCGATTTGATAGAAGAGTTGTCTTTGAAAAATCGCCCAAGAGTGTTTTTGTTTTGAAAGAGTGTGAAAAATGGGAGATTTTCGGCTAAGTATAAAAATTGCAGGTTGCAGATATCGGAATTGCGACCAGGGTTCGCAATTGCGAACCTCGACCTCTGCCATGTTCGCATTTGCGAACAAGATGTCGCATTTGCGACTAAGGCAGTAGCTGGGGGGAATCGCATTTGCGATGAGAACCTCGCATTTGTGAGATAGTGCTGGCCTGGGCTAGTTCGCATTTGCGACATAGCCTTCGCAAATGCGAAGCCTGCAGGCCTGCAATACATCAGTTCAAAATCTGCAACATCCTAAGTCAAAATTCCACTTTGTGGCCTATCCAAAACTCACCCGAGCCCTCGGGGCTCCAAACCAATCATGCACACCAACCTAAAAACATCATACGGACTTGTTTGTGCATTCAAATCGCTAAAATAACATCAACAACTATGAATTTAGCATCAAAATCATGAAATTTCTTAAGAACTTAAAATTTCCAATTTTCTCAAAAACGATCTGATTCACGTCGTTTCAAGACCGTTTCTTACCAAATTTCACTGACTTACATTAAATCACATATAAGACATGTAACGGGCGTCGGAACCAAAATACGGGCCCGATACCATCAAGTTTTAATCACAATTCACTTCCAAATCTCATAAATAATTTCAAAGAACAATTTTCTTTAAAAATTCATTTCTCGGGCTTGGGACCTCGGAATTTGATTCCGGACATACGCCAAAGTCCCATATTTTCCTACGGACCCTCCGGGACCGTCAAATCATGGGTCCGGGTCCGTTTACCCAAAATATTGACCGAAGTCAACTTAAACTCATTTTAAATGTAAAATTCATCATTATTAATTGATTTTCACAAAATGGCTTTCCGGCTACGCGCCCAAAATGTGCACGCAAATCGAGGTGATGGCAAAAGAGGTTTTTAAGGCCTCGAAATGCAGAATCCACTTTTAAAACAAGTGATGACCCTAGGGCCATCACAATGTCGTAAATGTGGGAAAGGTATCGCAAATGCGAACACCTCGCATTTCTTCTGCCTTCGCAAATGTGAAATCCCAGCAAATGCGGCCTTTTCATTCGCAATTGCGAAGTACCCAGTTCCCTCCCATGCTCGCAAATGCAGATATTCTTCGCAAATGCGAGGCTTGCATTTGCGAGCCAAACCTCGTATTTGCGAGATATGCAGACCTGAACACACCAGCAAATTTTTCTTTAGTCCAAAACACTCCGTAATATATTCGAAACTCACTTGAGCCCTCGGGGCTCCAAACCAAACATACACGCAAGTCTTAAAACATCACATGAACTTGCTCGTGTGATCAAATCGCCAAAATAACATCCAAAACTACGGATTTAACAACAAAACACATGAAATTTTCAAGATAGTTTCAAAACTTCTATTTTCTCAACCAAATGTCCGAATCACATCAAATAAACTCCGTTTTCCACCAAATTTCACAAACATGACTTAGATATTATATTAAACCTATATCGGGCTCCGAAATCATAATACGGGACCGATACCAACAAGATCAAACATTAATCAATTCCTTCAATTCCTTAACTTTTTAGTCTTACAATTTCATCAAAAATTCATTTCTCGGGCCTAGGACCTCGGAACTTGATTCCGGGCATATGCTCAGGTCCTATATTTTACTACGGACCTACTGGAACCATGAAATCACAGTTCTAGGTTCGTTTACCCAAAACATTGACCGAAGTCAATCAAAATCAACGTTTTAGGCCAAAAATTGTTATTTCATAAATTTTCCAAATAAATTCTTTCCGGAATCACGCTCGGACTGCGGACGCAAATCGATGAGAGATAAAATAAGGGTTTTAAGGCCTCGGAACACGGATTCGAGTTCTAAAATAGAATATGACCTTTTAGGTCATCATAGGAAGGGAGTATGTAGACAAATTATAAATAACCTCCATAACTCACATGTCACGACCCAAAATCAACTATCGTGATGGCGCCTATCGTGGAACTAGGACAACCTCAAACTCAACAACCCAACACGGTAAAATAACTTTAAAATCATGACGGAAGCAGTTAACATTAAACAAATTCTTTTGAAAACATAATAAATCCCAAAGTGTGATACAATCTAGTCCAAAATCGGGGTATCACCGAGTACATGAGCGCCTATTTAGAATACAATCCACTATAGTGTCTAAATAAATAACTGAAAATACAACTGATGATAAAGGAAGAGAGTCAAGGCCTGCAAATACGGTGCAGCTACCTTGATAGTCTCTTAACTCTAGGACCTCAATCAGCAACCGTCGCCGGGAACAATGTTGCATGGATCTGCACACGAGGTGTAGGGAGTAACGGAAGTACACCAACTCAGTAAGTAACAAGCCCAAACTTTGGTCTGAAAGGTAGTGACGAACTCAAGCAGTACAGATAAAAATAGAAATGACGGTGCAGAAACGTAGGCATGCTTTCAAATTAGTTGAACAACTCAAACAGTAAAGTAAAGCAGATCTAAACAGTTTAAAGAATATAACTCAACTATCTCTACATGCCAATGTGCATACTGTAGGAAATGCACCATGCGCTCCCACTCTCAAGTGCTCAACCACTTGGTACTGTATATGGCCGTCCAGCCCAGGGAAGATCCATCCTGGAACATATACAACACTGACTATAAGTCACCCAGTACCGAGGAAAAGGGCAATCTAACCCTGTGGAGAAGATCCATCTCCAGATATCAAGTACTTCAGACAAGATTCATGTCCAAGGAAGATCCATCCCTCAATAATATCATCCACGCTCACTGGGGGTGTGTTACAGACTCTGGAGGGGCTCTTATAGCCCAAGCTCTATCACAAATCAATATAATCACTGCGACATGCAGCCCGATCCCATAACTATCACTCATAATCATGCTCTCAACCTCACTCAGTCATCAATCTCTCCAGTCTCACCCACGAGCTAACATGTCATGAAAACTAACCCGGAACAATGATATGATGAATCAATAAATAACTGAGACTGAGATATGATATAAAAATGCATGAACATGACTGAGTACGAAATATCAATAAAAATAGTGAGATGACAGCAAGGAACAACCACTAAGGGCCCCAACAATATAGGCATAAAGCCTAAACATGATATCTAGCATAATTTACAGCACAATTACTTTATCACATGATACAAACATAGATATCAACAAGAGAAAGTCACTATACGGTGCCATGGAATCCACCAGGTCTCAATTCTCATAGTGCACGCCCGCACGCTCGTCACTGGCATACGCATCACCTCAATATCAATCACATATCACATAATTCGGGGTTTCGAATCCTCGGAACCAAGTTTGAAAGCGTTACTTACCTCAAATCGAGCAGATCTCTACTCCGAAATGCTTTCGCCTCTCAAATCGGTCTCCAAACATCCCAAATCTAGCCACAAATAGTACAACACAATCAATAAAGGCTAAAAGGATCAATTCCACAAGAAAACTACTGGGTTAGAGTCAAAAATCCGAAATCGGCCCGAATCCTACCCCCGTCCCACGTCTTGAAATCCAACAAAAGTCACAAAACCCGAAAGTTCATTCACTCACGAGTCTAACCATACCAAATTTACACAAATCTGATAACAAAATCCCATTCAAAACCTCAAAAATCCATCTCAAGAACACTTCCTCTTTTTCTCCAATATTTCACCCCAAATCACAAATTAGATGATAAAATTGAAGACATAATCATGGGATTTAGCCAAAACCAAGTAAAAATCACTTACCCCAATGTTTTTTCCTTGAAAAAACTTTCAAGAATAGTCTCTCCCCAAGCTCCAACTCGTCAAAAAATGGAAAATGGGAGTCCCCTTATTTTATAACTTAAAGTTTTTGTCCAGGCTTCCCTCGGTCGCTACCCTCGATTTTCCCCCTCGATTCTGCCTCGATCATGGCCTCGATCCTGCCCTCGATCATGGCCTTGATCCTGACCTCGATTTTTGACCACCTCGATTTTTTTTACCACCTCGATTTTTGACAGATGAAGAAAACTAGAATCACACCAACAGATATCAGCCATCAATCAAAGTGCAAAAATGATCCGTTAACCACCCGAAACTCACTCGAGGCCCACGGGATCTCAATCAAACATACCATCAAGTCCCAAAACATCATACGAATTTAGTCGAATCCTCAAATCGCCTCAAACAACATTAAAAACACGAATTACACACGGATTCAAGCTTAATGAAACTAAGAACTTCCAACTTCTATATTCGATGCCGAAACCTATCAATTCAAGTCCGATTGACCTCAAATTTTGCACACAAGTCATAAATGACTTAACGAAACTATGAAAATTTTCAGAACCGGATTCTGACCCCTATATCAAAAAGTCAACTCTCCGTCAAACTTTTCAAAAATTTAACTTTTGCCAATTCAAGCCTAATTCTACTACGGACCTCCAAAACACAATCTGAACGCGCTTCCAAGTCCAAAATCACCTAACGGAGCTAACAGAACTATCAAAATTCAAATCCGAGGTCATTTACACATAAGTCAAAATCCGATCAACTTTTTCAATTTAAAGTCACAATTAAGAGACTAAGTGCCTCGATTCACTCTAAAATCACTCCGGACCCGAACCAACTAACCCGATATATCATAATATAGCTGCAGAACACAAAAGAATCAGGAAATGGGGAAATGGGGCTATAACTCTCAAAACACCGGTCGGGTTTAGTTGTTTATCGTATTATGGTATTTATGATGGACATTATAGAAGAGATTTATTTATGCACAACTAATGTCCCTATATTATATATTAATATTATGTGATTATTGGGCCAAGTGGGAGAATGTAATATTTTCCTACGTATATGTTTTAGGCCCGTAATTAATACTTAATTAATGAGCAAATCACATCCGTCCGATCTGTTACTTGATGAACGTCCCGAATTAAACGAGAACCTCTATAAATTGGTCATCTCCATCACTAAAGTCGACGGTAACGAAAGTTAGAAAAAGGGATGAGAAACTAATTTTAATTAATGTTTCCGCTTCACGATAATAACTTCCACTTCAAATATATTTTTTTATAATAATTTTTGTGTAAAATTATCATGGTCAAGATCCCGACACAAATTAAAGTTTACGGTAATACTATCAGTTCTTTTGGGCAACATAGCAAATGAAAACTCAGGATCAGTAAGTCACAATTCAATTAATGTTCGACGACCGACTTAACTGTTCAGAAAACAGAGACCCAGAGTAGGCGCGTGCGGGACCATAAATTAAGCAACGATGACATAATAGAACAACCGTCGTCTCGCCTCGTATCTATCCTCTCAAAATTTGCAATTTTCTGCCATTCACAGTTCACTGTGAAGTTATCCATATCTATATTATCCGTTGCAAAAAGAAATATCTAGGCATAAATCTTGAAAATAACCCCAACCTCCCCTATATAAAACCTGATGAAAGCTGAGATTGATCAATCAAGAAAGTACAGGAGCCCCCACAGTTTCCCTTATTTAAGTCGTCCTTATCACAATACATGCATAGTTTCTACTGGATCAGATTCTCTGTTCTGTTCCCTCCCTCCTTTCCCAAAATAGAAACCCCTTTCTCATTCTTCTACATTAAGCCAATTCTAAGTGAAGCCAAGCCACTTTTGACATATTAAATCTGTCTTTCAACCCCTTTTGAGAATTAAGGTCCAGCAATCAGGGTCCAAAAGTTAGAATATTCTCATATGTATGGCTCTGAATTATATGGATTTGAAGCAAATAAAAAAGGAACTGGTTTATACTCAAAAGAATAAAAACTTGATTGTTGCTTTGGGAGCTCTAGGTGTCACTGGTTTTGGTGCATACAAAGCTTATAACTCACGTTCTATGGCTTTAAAAAGGGAAAGATTGTTTAAGCTTGCTGATGCAGTTATTTCTTTAGCTGAAATGGTATCTGATTCTGCTGATGCAATTGGAATTTTCTCAAGAGATCTAAAGGAATTTATACGATCTGAATCTGATCAAATTCCTACAAGTTTAAAGCAGATTTTAAAGATTCCTCAGTCAGATGAGCTTTCAGAGTCTGTTGTTAAGGTTACTAGTGCTTTGACTATTGGATTTCTCAAAGGTTACCAGCAAGAAACAGAGAGAACTGGCTCTGGTTTGTTTGACCAAATCCTAAATAAACTGTTTTCTGATGCAGGGAGTGGTTTTGCTTCTGTAATTGTGGGAAATTTTGTTAGGAATTTGGTACTGTCATTTTATTCTGTTAAACAGAGTTCAGATATTGAATACTCTGTTCCAATATGGATTGATGCTTTGTTTCAGGATAAGTGCAGAGAATTGATTGGGAATTGTGTGCAATTATTTGTGAGCACTGCTGTTACTGTTTATCTTGACAGAACAATGCATATCAACACCTACAATGAGATATTTACTGGGTTGACAAATCCCAAGAATGAAGCTAAAACGAGAGAAATGCTAGTGACCATATGTAATGGTGCCGTAGAAACTTTTGTCAAAACTTCTCATCAAATTTTGACAAGTACAGAAATGGATTCATCTGCTCTTTCAGTTAATAACTTCAAAGAGAAACAATTTTTGGATGAGGATCAGGACAGTGAATGGATGAATAAAGTAGTATGTTCTACTTTGGCAATGCCATGCAATAAGACGTTTATTCTTGATTTGAGTGGGAGGCTTATTTTTGAGTGTGTTAAATCTTTTGTGGAGATTCTACTGGAAAAGTTATATGAGTGTTTGAGAAGATATGTAGATTTTATCAACGAGGAGATTGTTCGAAGTACTGCTGAAGTTTATAGGTGTGTGAGTGTGAAGTCCTCTGCTGTTATTAGCTTATGCCTTAGTTTGTGTGTGGACATCTTGAATGGTCCTTGGGTTTTGGTTCTTACTTAAAGTTTATCACTGTCACAATATTCCAGCAAGAGAAAGGTTCTTTGTCGGTAAAACTCTTTGCATATTTACTCTCTGTCTTAGATTTATTGTACTAGTTGAATGAATTTAACAATGTATGTTGTCTCTCATACAGAAGGTTAGCAGGTAGTACCACTAGTATTAGTGCTAGTCTTAGTGTTCTATTATTGTTAGATTTATATTGCTACACATCACTTTCTTATTATCTTGTTGTTGCAACTATTTTCTTTTCATTTTTCCTTGAAACGAGGGTCTATCAAAAATAATTTTTATATCTCAAGGTAGGATTAATATTTGCGTACACACTACCCTCTCCGGACCCACTTGTGGGATTATCCTGTGTTTGCTATTGTAGTTATGTTGTCTCTCTAGTCTTTGATCTCTGCTCTTAAGTTCTTTCACTTTTATATTCTAGATTTAGGTGATCATGGTTTTGGTAAGAAAATATTGAGGAAATTAAATGTCTACTTCAGTAATCTTTTGCAAATTATTGGGTAGTTATTTATTAGAGCATGAATTTGCTTAGTCCAAAATACAAGCTTGTAAGAGAGAAGTCTCAACGGCGGAACTTTTGTGCTACAAGTGATGCCTCACCAGTTGCAGTAAGCACGACTCTTGTTAACATTTCTCAACCTTTATAAATTATAAGATTAGTTGCAATGCTTGGTTTTGATTTGATTTTAAGCTGCTAGTCTTTTGCTTAATTATGTTAGAAGAATCAAACACCATTCTTTTTATGGAGTTAGCTGTAAGCTCAATATAAAATAGTATATACATTTTAATGGTGTTCAACTATATAGGTCTAAGTTAGAAGCCCTCATTGCACAAAACATTGTTCAAGGAGAAATTCATGGTGTGATTGCGAACTCAAAAAACACTTTTAAGTATCTAAAAATCATTACCTGGATTTATGATCTAATAGCACTGGTGGAAGCCTTCCACATTATAGCGGGATTTTGATTTTAATCAATCCTTCTTTTTAATAATGATAGTATTCAAAATCAGCTTACGCATTACACCAAATTAGTTGCTCCCTCCGTTCCAATTTATGTCAACTTGTTTGATTGGGCACGAAGTTTAAGAAAAAATGAAAACTTTTGAGATTTGTGGTCATAAATAAGTCAAAAAGGGCCCTAGAGTATTTGTGTGATAATAAAAACTTCTTATTAAAAGTAAAATTGTAAGTTTAAGTTAAATTATTATCAAATATAGAAAGGGGTCATTCTTTTTTGAACGTACCAAAAAAGAAATAGGTTCACGTAAACTGGAACGGAGGTACTACGTATTATTT
Source organism: Nicotiana sylvestris (assembly GCF_000393655.2). Lineage (NCBI taxonomy): Eukaryota > Viridiplantae > Streptophyta > Magnoliopsida > Solanales > Solanaceae > Nicotiana > Nicotiana sylvestris. The sequence continues at coordinate 142,976,925 of NC_091058.1, forward strand.
CTTACCAACACAAAGTGTCAAAGTGACAGTGTCTTACCGTATTCTTCTCGATCCCCGTCCCATTCATCACTTGTAAAAAAACTTTTCTGAAGAAAAGATACCATGAAAATCAACAAGGGATACATCAAAAGTGATTTAACACTATCACTAGCAATCGTATTATTGTATCACATTGAGACTTACAAGGCTATAACTAAATATTGAAACAATCTTCGAAAGTTAGAAGCAAACTATTCTTTTTTTTTCCCTTCCTAATGCATAAATTCTCATTATATGACCCAACATTAGATCTAGATTTTTATACATCGATTTATAAGAGATGGGTTAATCTAAATCAATATTAATATCCAAACGACATAGCTATGGTATTTATAAAGATTACCGAACGTGTATTATTAGTTAGCAATATCTTAGAGTAATAATGGAGCAATAAATGATTCAAAAATATAAAGGATAGCAGTAAATGATAATGAATGGTATGTAAGTAAATAATGGACCGCAGTTCACCCGACAGGGTGAGATTTTTCCACTGATTCCTCTGACAATAATGGATAATGATAAGCACTTGAATATATTACTTCTTCTTGGATCAGGAGAGATAAGTAAGAAAAGAAATATAAAGACAAACTTTATATGTATATGATAAAGCGAGAATCTTCAGAGAATGTCAATATTGTTCTTTACAAAAGTGTTCAATACCCTTTTTAGGAGTACACCTCTTCCTATTTATAAAGGTACATGAGCCACAAAACCCTAGATAGTACAACATAGAGGAATATTTACTGCATATTCTCTAGGGAATCTAAATCTTTAAACTATTTGTTGTTGCACGTCGAGGACAGGTGCTCGTTCTCGTCCTCGTTTCCCATTTAAGCTAAATCTAAATCTAAATCTTTGCAAGTGCATTCAGTGTTCCGAGGCCTAAAAACTCCCTTTTACCCCACTTTGATTTGCGTGCGTGGTCCGGACCCATATCCGGAAAGCCTTCTATGTAAAAATATGAGAAATAGAAATTTTAGAGTTAAAATTATGATTATGGTTGACTTTGGTCAACATTTTTAGTAAACAGACCTGGATCTGTGTTCTAACTATCCCGGGAGGTCCGCAGTAAAATATGGGACTTGGGCGTATACCCGAAAATGAATTCCGAGGTCCCAAGCCTTAGAAATCAATTTTTGAAAGAAATTATTTTATTGAATTATATAAGAAATAAAGAAAAGAATTCATATTTGAAACCATTGTTATCGGGTCCGTATTTTGGTTCCAGAGCCCGGTACAAACTTGTTATAGTATTTGAAAGATAAATGTGAAATTTGGTGAAAAACGGAGTTTATTTGACGTGAGTTGGACTTCCGGTTAAAGAGTTATAAACTTTGAGAGTTCTTGATGAAAATGTTGAGTTTTGAGGTTTAATTCATGATTTTACATGTTATTTTGAGGATGTGATCGCACGAGTAGGTCCATATAATGTCTTTGAGTTAGTATGCACACTTGGTTTGGGGTTCAGAGGACTCGGGTGAGTTTCGGGTAGGTCCCGGGATGTCTTAGGCTTAAAAACATGGATGTTGCAGGTTCAGAGAAGTGCAAACCTCTGAACCCACAGTGCTAAATAGTTTTTGTTTTGTCCGCACTGGTGACTGTGCGGCCGCAGTCCATTTTGTGCGGTCTGCACAGGTTCACTGATACGACTTCGGAAGCCCATATCTTTTGATCTACGAGAAATTTGGGGATGATTCAAAAGTAAAAGTTGTAGATCTTTGAATCTAGTTTTCAGAAACATATTATAATAGGCATTTGGACATCTCTATAAAAAGTTATGGCCAAAATACTAAGACATGTCACCGCAGAACACAAGTAGTGTTGTGCGTCCGCAATTGGTTTTGTGCGGTTCGCACAGGACACCTGAGAATAGTATATTTAGACGGGATTTTTAGTTATTTTTTATTTTTCAAAACCCCAAAAATATAAGAGGCGATTTTCCAAACAACCTTTCTTCTCCAAAACGTTGGTAAGTGATTTCTAACTCATTTCCTTCACTCCATAACATCTTTTAACATGATTTCAACTCAAAAGCAATGATTTTCATGGGGGAAATTTGGTGTTTTGGGTAGAACCTAGATTTTTCAAAAAATTGAGGATTTGGACCTCGATTTGAGGTCTGATTTCAAAACAAATTATATATTTGAGTTCGTGGGGGAATGGGTAATCAGGTTTTGGTTCGAACCTCGGGTTTTGACCATGTAGGCCCGGGGGTGATTTTGACTTTTTGGATAAAACTTTGGAAAATCCATTTTTATGCATTCAAATTGATTCATTTAGCGTTTATTGATGTAATTAAGTAACTTGTGACTAGATACGAGCGAATTGGCGGTGGAATCAAGGGGTAAAGCTATAACTGAATCGTGAATTGTGTTCGTGGCATCGAGGTAAGTGTTTGGTCTAACCTTAGCTTTAGGGATTAGGAGTTGTGTCCTATTTTCTATTTGCTTCTTGTTGAGTACGACGTATAGGGATGGTAACGAGTATCTATATGTTGGTGCCAAGCATGACCGTGAGTCTTATATTGTGATTTTCATGATTTCGTTGTATTATTCATGCTTTGGTGAAGATTTCTAATTATTGTATAAAGTTTGTGGAAAGAATTGTGACCTATGAACATTGAGGAGCGTTGTCTCAAGTTGTATAGCAAAATTGTGAAAGTATAAGTGACAATTGAACTTTTAGAGCATTGGCTCGAGTTGTGAAGTAAATTATGAAGTAAGAGTGAGAAAAAGAAGAGATCATTATGTTGCCCCAGTGCCAGACTATTGTTGAATTGTGGTTCCCTTGCATTGTGTTCTTAATTGATATTACGAATGCTTAGGTTGAGGATTCTTTGTGTTGGGTAGGGATTATGGGTATAGCTGAGGTAGTTAGGTGTCGGAATGAGGTTAGTTATAGCTGAGGTAGTTAGGTGTGGTGACGAGTTTGGTTATAGCTGAGGTGGTTAGATGTTGTAACGAGTTTGGTTATAGCTGAGGTAGTTAGGTGTGGTATCAAGTTTGGTTATAGTTGTTTCTCCCTTGCCGGGACGTGATTGCTTGTGCTGTCGAATCCCTTGCTGGGACAGTGTAGACCTTATTGATCTCTTGTCGGGACTCTCGTTATAATTGTAAATATTATATATGGATCGGGTTGCACGCCGCAATAATATTATATGTGGATCGGATTGCACGCCGCAACAACATTCTATATGGATCGGGTTTCATGCCGCACCAATATTATATATGGATCGGGTTGCACGCCGCAATGATCGGGTTGTACGCTACAACAATATTATATATGGATCGGATTGCACGCCGCAACAATATTATATGTGGATCGGGTTGCACGCCGCAACAAAGATATAATAAAATGGGAGCGGGTGGTACGCCTACCACAAGACAAAGTGAAATGGGAGCGGGTGGCACGCCTGCCACGAGATATGAAAAGAAAGTGAAATATGCCTTTGTACCTTTTTTCGTGTTAGTGGGTGGTTTTGATTCCTTAATAATTCTCTTGATATTCTGTTTTACCTGCTATTTCCCGAAGCATGTTTCCCCCTTCCAACTTTACTTGTTTATTTCTGTATTTCTTTCCCGCTGTATATAATTGAACTGCACAGGTTTATTTGGTAGTCTGGTCCTAGCCTCGTCACTACTTTGCCGAGGTTAGGCTAGGCACTTACCAGCACATGGGGTCGGTTGTGTTGATACTATACTCTGCACTCTTTTATGCAGACCCCAGTGTTGTGGACTTCGAACCGCAGTGAGATTGCTGATTCTTGATCATCAGGCGACCCGAGGTAGTCCTGTAGGCGTCTGCAGGCCTTGGCGTCTCCATCTATCTACTTTCCTATTTCTTACATGTATTTCAAGAAACAGTGTTGTAATTAATTCCTTCAGACCTTTCTTTGTAGTATTCTTAGACCGTCTGTGAAACTGTGACACCAGTTCTGGGTAGTCGAGACTTAAATAGTTGTAATAGATATTCATGTTCAGATGACTTATTGTTTTCTTCCGCTTATGTTATATTCTGTTGTTTAAATATTATTTCTTCGTAATTGTTAAAGAGAATAAAATTGGTAAAAAGTTAGATGGTTCAATAATTGGCTTGCCTAGCTCACATTAGTAGGCGCCATCATGACTCCCGAGGTGGAAAATCCGGGTCGTGACACGTCTTGAGCTTGGTAAGTCTGAGTGGAGGTACCTGAATCTACACATGAAAAACATGCACAGAAAGGGCGTGAGTACAACACAGTGGTACTCAGTAAGTGCCAAGCCTAACCTCGATCGGGTAGTGACGAGGAAGGTCAGGGCCCCACTGATATTAAATGAAATATAAGGTGCGACAGTATAAGGTAAAGCAGTACAGTTGGAAGATAATAATAAGAATCAATACAGGATAGTAAGGATAACTATAACTGAAACAGAAACAGAAACAATCACCAGGAATATCACTCTTCTCAAAGATAATGACTGGGGATCTCTCAGTATCTCTTAGTACCCTCAATACATGCCATGGATCTCTTAGTATCCCGAGGATCTCTTGGTATCCTCAATATAAGCTAGGGATCTCTTGGTATCCCGAGGATCTCTTGGTATCCTCAATATACGTGCTAGGGATCTTTCGGCATCCCGCACCTCAACTCAAATCATAAATACGTATAGGGGATCTCCCGGGATGTCGTCCCGTAGTCTCGAAGTAAAACACACAGCAACAACACAAGGAATACTCAATTAAGCTAAATTTCGTACCAAGTAAAAATAGGTAATTCTAACCTAACATACTTCACATAATACAATTTCGGCAGTTTAAACAATAAAGCAATTAAGTAAATTAAACATGCTTTTCTAAGCTAATAGCAGATATAAATTTCGAGTAGAGTAAGCAAGAAAGGAAAAACACAATTAAAGCTACTTAAGTGAAAGCAGGATTTTCAACAATTAGCACAAGTACGCACTCGTCACCTCACGTACAAGACATTTCAATTACAACAATATCAAATCCTAAGGGGAATGTCCCCCACACAAGGTTAGGCAAGCCACTTACCTCGAACCAACTCAAAATCAACCCGAAACCACGCTCTTTTCACGAGTACTCGACTCCAAATGACCCAAATCTATTCAATTCAATTGCATAATGTAAATAACACTTCAAGTAACTGATTCCACAAAGATATTCTAAGCTAATACGCGAAATTAGGTAAAATGACTAAAACGACCCTCAGGCCCATATCTCGGAATCGGATGAAATTTACATTTTCAAAATTCTCATACTCTCACGAGTCTATACATAACAAGAACACTGAAATCGGAGTTCAATTGACCCCTCAAATACCCATTTTAAGGTTTCTTTATCTTAAGCCCTAATTACCCATTTTTCCTAAATTTTTCACCACTAATTAGGTCCTTAATCACATATAAACAAGTTATGAAGTCAAAAATATTACCTCCAAGTGATTCCCCTTTGGTTTCCTCAAAAATCTCCCTCAAAAGCTTCAATCCCGTTCAAAAATAGTGGAAAAATGAAGAAGGGTCGCGGATGTGCTATTTAAATACTGCTCAGATTTAACCCTATGCGATCGCAGAAATACCTATGCGATCGCATATGACAACTTCCTCAAGCAACGCAATCGCGACCAGTTCTATACGATCGCATAGAGCAATTCCATTACCTCGCTGCCACACCAAGTCCTTCTACGCGAACGCAAAGGTCCTTATGTGAACGCAATGACTAGCACTGCCCACCCTATGCGATCACACGCCTACCTTCGCGATCGCGATTCACAAAAAATGTCTGACCTCAACTTACCCTACGTGATCGTGGATGGACTCACGCGATCGCAATGAACAAATCACTGCTGCTAAAAATACCAGAAAACCAACAATCTCCCAAAGGCCAAATGTGCCCGTTTGAGCATCCGAAATACACCGAGGCCCCCGGGACCTCAACCAAACCTACCAACATATCCCATAATGATCGTTCAAACTTGTTCCAACCTTCGGAACGCCAAAAACAACATCAAAACACCAATTTAGCATCGAATTCAAGCCTAGGAACTTCAAAAACTCTCAAAATACGCTTTCGGTCAAAAAGTCTATCAAACCTCGTCCGAATGACCTGAAATTTTGCACACACGTCACATTCAACACTATAGAGCTACTCCAACTTCCGTAATTTCATTCCGACCCTCGGATCAAAATCTCACTATCGAACCGGAAACTTCAAAAATTCAACTTTCGCATTTCAAGCCTAAATTAGCTACGGACCTCCAAAACACAATCCAAACACGCTCCTAAACCCGAAATCACCCAACAGAACCATCGAAATACCATTCTGAGGCCGTCTTCACACTGTCCCGACTACGGTCAAATTTTCAAAACTTAAGTTCTTATTTAGGGACTAAGTGTCCCAAAACTCTCTGAAACTCCAAATAAACCCTTCCGACAACTCACAATAGCAGAAACAAACACGGGAAAAAACAGTTAATAGGGAATCAGACAGTAAATTCTTAAAACGACCGGTCGGATCGTTACACAATTATGTTAAAGTTTACCCGTCAAAGATTAACAAAAAAAAGACTGTTATAATTACGGAATTAGAACTTAGCATGAAACGGACTCAAGCTTGTTGTACACCGTTGGACTTGAAATTTTGCCAAGCCACGGAAAAAGGAAATGGACGGTCATATTTTGGTCTAGTTAGAAATCCTTGCCTAACTAGAAGCTGCCAAGTCCACGCAAAATCATCTCTCGTCTTTTTTATAGTAGTGCACACGAATTCTGGTGAAGTGGAAGTGAAGACAAAAAAAATGGCAACCGTGACATCTCTGCAGAGCCTAACACTTGCAAAATTACGTTCACTTTCTTCCCCGACTTCGACAACTTTCAAGTTTCTTGACCCTTTCCCTTCCTCATCACCCTCTGCTTCTTCTTTCTCTGCCACGGCATCTATCTTTTCTCCAATTAGACCCACTAAACCAAAACAAATTTCTAATTTCGTGACTAAAGCTTCTTCCACCGCTGCCTTCCCTCAAAACATCGGTGATGTCCTCGCTGATGTTAGCATCTTCACTGCCACTGGTCAGTCCGTCAAGTTTGAGGACCTTTGGGATCAAAATGAGGTGTTTGCCTTCTACTCAATTATCTTTATTTTTGCTTATTTAACGATTTTTTGGGGGGGAGCTCGAAAATTTTCCAAGATTTGAGATCTTAAGCTGTCTAAATTCCTGAAATGGCTATAATTTAGAGTGCCAAAGAAGAGTTATTCTTACAAGAACTAGTTAGTCCAGCATCTGCACTTGTGGGTTGTAGCAGGTTGTCGGTGAATTAATTGAGGTGTGCGCAAGCTGGTCTAGACATTTCATTTATCAGAATTAGATGTAACTAACTTATTAAGTGACCTTATTGTGTAAATATTGTTTACGCAATTCGTGCATAGAACTTAAACTCAAAAAAATTATATATTAAAAGAGGCTAACGGACCTTGGAAATGATGGGTTCAACTGAATTTGCAATGAATATGAAAATTTGAACCCACAATTCAAAAACTGCAATGCTTTATGTGACAAGAATCTTAAAAGGTTTTACCCATTGAATTTATATCACAGCCCCGCCTATGCTTTTAAGTATTCAAGAATTGTTCTACACTGAGTAATTTTTCTTTAAATGCATGGTCAATTGGCTGAGTGATGTTTTTTGTTCCATAATTGCATTTGTTATGGCCAAGTTATTTTTTGTTTCTTGGTTTGTTTGGTCCCCCAGGGAGTAGCTGTTGTTGCACTCTTGAGGCATTTTGGCTGTCCATGCTGGTAAATCATGCTGCCCTTTGCTTTCAAGAGAATATTTTGGTATATTATCTACAATTGTTCTTTTCATATCCTTGCTTAATATGCATTATTAGTTGGGAACTTGCTAAAGCACTCAAAGAGTCAAGGGAAAGATTTGAATCTGCTGGTGTAAAGCTAATTGCTGTCGGTATCGGTGCTCCTAGCAAAGCTCGTATTCTTGCTGAAAGGGTATCTCAACTTTACCACTAATGTTGCATTCCGTTGTTTACTTCAAAAATTTGCTAATGATTCAGTTCTGTGACATATTATTTGTATTTCTTTCAAATAAGCTAGCTGAGCTCTTACTTTGAATTGCACTTTCTGTCATATCAAACTTCTGACGCACTTGGTGAAGCAAACTTAGGGCCCCTTGACATATATTTGAAGTTTAAATTGGAAATAGTTTGTAAAAGTTGAGTTGTTCAGCAGATTAAAAAGAACATTTGTAGAAGTTGAAATTATGTTTGAATAGTTGTAGTTTTTGAGAAATAAAAGCGAGTAAAGGTTGAAGAATCATGAGCTGGAGTTGATAGTTGAAAAACTTCACTTGCAATACACCTTCAAACCACAGCTTCAGCTTGAAAAATCTTCCAAGTTCAAGTGCAAATTTTGTTCTCAATTCATGAACAAATGCTAACTTTGCAAGCTTAAATCTTTTATTTTCTAGTCAAGTTTACAAAAATTGATTCACGAGGTATCTAAATGTGGTTTGTGCAAGAATATAGTGTAGGATTTGCCTTACCTCTTGACTTTATTTGGCTAAAAGTTCGTGTGCATAATAGCTCTGTGTCATGGGTGGGAAGAGAATGTTTGTCTGAATCATCCTTTATCCTTATGTTTGAAGATATTTGCTGTATTTTTAATATTTGCATATAGTTAGCATGTGTGTTGGTGGAAATTTGGGTTTTGGGAGAATGTTCGTGTACAATGTCCACTCCTCAGATTTGCAAGTTCTTTTTCGCATGATTGCAATTTTGTATTTGGATTTATATGTGCGCTTGTTAGTTTTTCTAAACTACAAGTGAAGACCCAATGTAGTCCGGCCCTTTCTCGGACCCCGCGCATAACAGGAGCTTAGTTCACCAGGCTGTCCTTTTACAAGTGAAGGCTTTAGGTTTAAAAAATGGGAATGTTCCACGGTACCATGCCATTTGTAATGGAATTATCATGTGAACATAGATTAAGTCAACCAACAATCTGGAGTTACTAGGTAAATTAATCATTGAAGGTGCTGGTTTATCTTTGACAGTATGTTTGTTAATAAACATCATTTTAAGAATTATGTGATTTAGAATCCCAGTGGGTCCCTTTTAAAACAAGGGTGTAACTATGGTACCTGAGGTGATTTGGGAATAAAGGTATTACCTTTCAGATATAATACTAGCTTTGGAGCCCTCCGGAAAAACTAAAGAAGGTTGTTTTCAGCATAACCAATCTTGGATTCAGTGGGAGTAACATGCCAGTTTTCAGAAACTAACATTAAAAGTAAAATTTCATTTCTTTTTTAGAATTAAGGTTTCCCCATTTTAAGGATTAATTTGGATTTGACCAGTCCAACAAGAGTTGGATTGCAGTAAGTCTAGATCTACCTTTATCCTAATCTTGGATCTGAGTTGGTCCTGTTGATACGGTACTTATATTTGATCTAACCAGATGCTTCAAGTATAATCAAATTTAGTAAAAATCTCTTCGGAAATATGCACTTTGTTATGCACAGGATTCCCGGTAGAATGAAATGTAATTATCTCTAACCATGGAACAAATCGAATCAAACACAAAATGCTATCTGCTTTAGTGACTTTTCTATTTTGATTTATTGGAATTTAAGCTAATTGTCTCCATGTTATTGCTACTTCTTCCCTTTCTTTACCCAGTTCTCCCATTTCTCTTCCCTTTTTTCCATGTTAAAATTGCAAACGAGGTTATCTCATTATTGTGGATTTTTAGTAGGATATTTAAAGAAATTTTATGACTAAAAAATTTGAGTGTTGGACTGTTTTGCGTTTCTCCTATGTGCAAGTTTTCCTATTTGCTGCAGCTGTTATGCAAAATTCAAGCTTATATAGTTGAATAAGTGCAATAAATCAGTATGTAGTATTGAGATTGGTACTTATGACAATTAACGATATACAGATTTAGTAGAAAGGACAAAATTACTTGTTCTTGCCCAAGGGAGCAAGGCAGTTTTGTTCCTAAAGCATCCATAAACCTGGTCTTGTCTATCTTTCGTCGTGTCAATACTACCACAATGTGATCCAGTAAAGAGCACTCAGGGTGCAAAACTGCTCTTTTACATTCTTTTTTTAAAGAGTTGAGTTTCCTCTCAAGGTAATATTACCTTGAGCTCACTCCATAGCTTTGAAGGTTTTCCAAAATATTGTAAATAAAGGCTTGTACTATAGGAAAGTAAAGTCCCACATGTGCTCAATGAAGAAATGGACTAAGATTGGAGGTTTGGTATGGATAAAAGCCTGGTATTTAAGTGGAGAAGGGTAGAGGGGTAGATCCATTATCCACCGAGTTTTGAACCATGAGACATTGGCTCTTAGGGGTTTCTCATTTATCAAACAAAAAGAAGAAGAAGATTTGAGGTTCGGTATGTATATGTTAAAAGTTAAATAACATGTGCTCGCTGAAAAACGTCAACTAAAGTTGAAGTTCTGTTATTAGAAACTTTAACAAAGAAGAACAAGAGTTAGGAATTAATGCAGGGACTTGAAATCCTTGTTTTGTTCTGTGATTCAGGGGACCGGTGGTGGGGATTTGACGGATTGGGCGCTATGATGATTATCCTTGTTATGTATTCCATGCTTGTTTTAGCAAATAAGTGGATTTGCCCACAACAAGCTTGTGGAACTTTTGATTCTGTCAGTTGTCCTTGATGTGTTGTAACTTGTAAGCTATGTGGCCAAATGTTGATGTTTGTCGAGGAATCTGGACTAGATTTGAAACTTGATTTACTTTTGAAGGAATTAAATAAGGGGCTAGTATGTATATCTAAAGAGTTGTTTTTAGTTACACTGACTTTAGAGTTCAGATAGCAATTGCCCTGTTTGGTTGTGTTATGCTTCGTCAAACAGTACATGACGTAAATGCTTATGTAATTGAGAGAGAAACCAAGAGATATATGGTGCCCTATGCTCAGTTTACATGTACACCTCTATAATTAGTATCTGCTGTCGTAAGAATACATTTATGTTGAACTACTACGATGCATTGTCTGGATCCATCTCATGCATGGCATATCTAGCCTTATTCATAGGAAATAAGATGCAGTGTTGATCCTTGAAGTAGTTTTAATTTTGGCATCTGGCGTAATGGTAAGAGTATTTTAAGAAGTTTTTTACTTTTAAACTCTATATGGTAATGTCAATTAGTTGGTACCCTTATACTAGGTTAGGTGTTAAACGTACACTAATTGGGATTAACTTGTCTTGAAAGACCAATTTGTTGAGCATTGAAACGAAAAGATCCAAATGGTGCAGGATGGATATTGAGGTTTCATATAGTCGATCTGAACTAGTTTTGGATTGAGCCATAGTAGCTGTTATTGTTCTTATTTTAAACTGGCAACTCATCATGCTGTTAATATCTTGATTATATCTTTTAAGGATCGTGAGATCTGATTCTTTTAGCTTCATTATTCATGTGGCCAGCTACCATTTCCATTGGATTGCTTGTATGCTGATCCGGACCGCAGGGTTAGTATCTGTTTCTCTCCACAACTATGCAAATACTTTATTTTCCTTTGGTGTTCTTTTCTTTGAGGATTTTCACACTTCCTTTGTATCTCAGGCATACGATGTTCTAGGCTTGTATTATGGTTTTGGGCGCACATTTTTCAACCCAGCAAGTGTAATGATCTCAAGAAGCTAGTTTCTCTTCATAAAAATGATCATTATGCGCCAAAGATAATAATTACTTGATCTTTACCTAATTTTTGCTTTACTTGACTATTTATCGTGCCAGGCTAAAGTGCTCTCCAGATTCAAAGAATTGCAAGAAGCTACAAAGAACTACACTATTGAAGCCACCCCTGATGACAGAAGTGGTGTCTTGCAACAGGTTTAAGCTCTTTCTTTCTACTGCTGCATTGTTGTTCATAATTAGGGGTGTCAAGTTTAGCCCATGGAAATATAGTTTGATTATGTAATTAAACAAATTATAAACGAACAAACTGACCAATGAAAATGATTTTGAGTTGGACGACTCAGGGTCATTAATTATTGTTTAATCCAAAATTGATCTGCTCATCTTGACCCAAGAAAACATTGAGCGGGTTATGATCCAATCCATTTATTGTTTTGTACCATTTTAACCCGCCCAAATGTAGTCAAATCCGTCCATTTGAGACTTCTATACATGATTGCTCTTTAGCCCTTACGTGTAAGATAGTAATATTCATTTGTATATCAGGGAGGGATGTTTCTCTTCAAAGGGAAGCAATTGTTGTATGCATGGAAGGATGAAGGAACCGGTGACCACGCTCCCATGGAAGATATCTTTGATGTTTGCTGCAAAGTTCCTGTTGTATAAAGCCATCTTTATTCCAAGGGAAGTGGATGAATATAGAATTTAAGTTTCTCCTTAATTGTTTATGTTGTAAATCTGGTGTAAAGGGGCATGATGTACAAATAGCACCAAAATTTCGTATGATGCACATGTATAATACTACTGCTAATGGTATTAGCTGTATTTTAGCCAAAGATTAGGCTTAGCTGCTACAGCCCAAACATATTATAGCCAATTCATCACTAATGTCCATTATAATGCTTCCAAGTTCTAACATCTTCAGAATACGCATAGATAATTAGCAGAAGGCCAAAATCATATGTGGAAGCCATGGCAAACGTAGGGTTGGTATCTTCGTCTCGAATGGAACATCTACTGCTTTCTGCTAAAAATTCTATATTGATTCTATATTCCCCCATCTAAAGATGCTTTTCTTTGGTTTTTTGAGTGGGTGTGTTGAAAGTAATTGGAAACACGAGGCGATGTGAAAATGCAAATTTGTAGATTGTTGGTGATTTGCACGGCTTGGAGTCAAAAAGGGATTTCTCTATTTATGCATTGAATTAATTGAAAGTGATATGTTTAGAATAACATATATCATTATTGAATTCAATTGTAAAACCCCCCTTGAAGTACAAAAACAAAACTATTTACCCTTGTCTACCCATTTGTTTTTCTACCCATAACTAATTATATTTCCTACCCATAGTAGATTTTGTGGGGAATTTTATCTTTATTCTCCAATTCTTTTTTATTTCTATGCTTCTTTTCTTTTCTTTTTCTTTTCTCCTTTTCTTTTTTCTTGTTTTCTTCTTATTTTTTTCTTTTTTCCTATTCTAATTTCATTTAACTTCTTCTTTTTTATATTCTTTTTCTCTTCATAATCTAATTTCATTTACTATTTTCACTATTTTTTATTATTTTTTTTATATATATTATTACTAAAGAAAAATCAAATTATGTACCAATTAAATGTAGCTAATACAACCAAAAAAATATTAAATAACATTTGATACCAGTATAGTATATAGTTATACCATCACGGTATACAATTGTACGCAAAGAGTTGAAAAAAAAAGTTTAATTCAATTATTACACTGAAATAATATCAGTTGTTAATAAAAAGTTTTAAAAAAAATCTAAAAGGATCTAATTGTAAGAGTATACCGTTACATTATATAACATACAATAATTATTTTTTTTTGCATTTTCAATTTGCCGCTCACGCTAGGTAAAAGCTTAAAACAAATTAAAAGGGAAAAGACAAGTGAATTTACGGGTAATAAGTATACTATTATAGTATATTGTATACTATTACATCATATTGTTACAATATCTTGCATATTATTACAGTATACCATAACAATATGTTTGTATACTATAATGGTATACTGTTGAAGTATAACTATATACTCCTATAGTATATTAGTATACTGTAGCGGTATACTATTAGGTAACAGTGTTCTTCTTCGATTATTACAATATACCGTTGCAGTATATTGTAAACTATAATAGTATACTGTTGCAGTATATCCATATACTCCTACAACATATTGTATACCATAGCGGTATACTATTGGATAGTTGTGTTTTTCTTTCATTTTCAGCTGAAAATTTCGATCTCAATCACCCCAAATCAGCTCCAAATGCTATCAAATTTCACTATGAACTTCCAGAAGGTACTATAAGCAATATTTAACAGCACCCACTTTGAATCAAACAAGAAATCTTCAAAAATAAAATTGAGCTTCAAGCCCAACAATGGTGGATATTCAAATACACATAAAAATTTAGACCTGAGAAGCTTACTCGAAGATACTATAAGCAATATTTTATACCACCCACATCGAATCAAACAATAAATTTTCAAAAAAAATTCAAATTCTGGAGCTTCAAGCTCAACAATGGTGGATCTTCATACACACATTATATAAAAAATAAAAAGAACAAATATGTAATATAAGACGTACATACATACAGAAAAAGTAAAAAGAAAATAATTGTATAATTAAGTGAAATTGATCTATATGAATAACATAAAACACAAAAAAGCATTCAGTATAGAGAGAAAAAAGAGGAGTAATATAGGTCGTTTCACCTTCCTTTCTTGTTTAAATGTTGTTCGTAAATAATTTTATAGATAATAAATGATAATTAATATTTAGCAGTTGTTGTATTTAGAAGTAAATGTTATTAACAAATAGTAGTATTAATTGATGTAAGTAATAGTAATATTTATTAGAGCCTTTTGGTCTTATATGCAAGTATTGTCGCTTTTTATTCCTATTTAAATCCTAGTCATAGGAGATATTATTTATTCTGTGTATATATACACAAATCGCTACCATAACCGAGATGGTTAATTTGATAAGCCAAATCACAGATCTTCCTAATGTGAATTGGATCCGATATCAAGAAATCATGTGGGACGGATAAATAGTATTGGTTGCATAGGTAGGAAAAGTAAATAGTTTAGGTTTGGGTATTTAAGGGTAAATAGTTTGGGTTTAATGGGTATAAAGTGAGATTTTCTCATCGAAGAAATATCATAATACAAAACAAATTAAATAAGGGAATCTTACAGAAATATCCCAATTAAGTTCCAACTTACCAACCTCTAGTCATTAATTATAGTCTTATCACAACTAACCAAGCACGTATAAAAATTAAAAGCCCAAATAAATAAAGTTCTTTCTCTCCAAGAATCACACGCAAAGATCTTCTTCCATATTTTTAAGTGTGATTAGCAACATTAGATGCAAGACAGAAAGGAGATTTCATGGATGAGGCAGCAAATAAGGTGATGAAATACAATATATATATGGCAAAATACCTTACCACCCCCTAAACTTGACATGGATTATTAGTTACAGCCTTAAACTATTCGTGGTCTTAATTACCCCCCTCAATTTGGCTCTTTGAGAGCCGGTACCCCCCTGGACGCTGATGTGACAAAGCGTGTGGGTGCACTCACCTGCCACGTGAATTTTTCTGTATATGTTGCATTTTTTTGAAAAATAAAATATATTTTTACCCTTTTAAGTATGTTATTTTTTTAGATAATTTTTTTGAATAGAATTTATAATAAAACATGGATAGAACTACATTATTTATGCTAAATTTTTTATTTGGCTAAAAATAATAAAGTTTTAGTTAATCTTTTTTGAATTTGATCTGAAAATAAAGATTTATACAATTGAAATAAATAGTCAAGTCATCTAAAAAGTAATAAATATACATAATTTGAAATTAATTATTTTGGGTATAATATTTTATATAGCTCTAAATTATGGTGCTCTAAATATATATATATATATATATATATATATATATATATTACATATTTTACCTAAAAATAAGTAAAAATACACAATTGAAATAAATAGCTATTGCATCAAAAGAAGAAATAAAAAGAGTGTATCCATAGAGTAAGTTATTTCTTGCAATTGTACACTCTTTTTATTTCTTTTCTTGATGCAATGACTATTTATTTCAACTGTGTATTTTTACTTTTTTTTTAGGTAAAATGTGTAAAAAGTATATTTTTAGAGCACCATAATTTAGAGCTATATAAAAAATTATAGCCAAAATAATTAATTTCAAACTACATATTTTTATAACTTGTTAGATGCCTTGACTATTTATTTTAATTGTATAAATCTTCATTATCAAGTCAAATTCAAAAAAAGATT
Source organism: Nicotiana sylvestris (assembly GCF_000393655.2). Taxonomy (NCBI): domain Eukaryota; kingdom Viridiplantae; phylum Streptophyta; class Magnoliopsida; order Solanales; family Solanaceae; genus Nicotiana; species Nicotiana sylvestris. The sequence continues at coordinate 142,992,978 of NC_091058.1, forward strand.
AACTAAAACTTTTTAGCCAAATAAAAAATTAGCCTAAATAATGTAGTTCTATCCAAGTTTTATTATATATTGTATTCGAAAAAAATATCTAAAAAGGTAACATACTTATAAAGGTAAAAATATATTTTATTTTTCAAAAAAATGCCACAATATGCAGAAAAATCCACGTGGCAGGTGAGTGCACCCACACTCTTTGCCGCATCAACGTCCAGGTGGGTACTGACACTCAAAAGGTCAAGTTGAGGGGGGGAGGGAAGGCAATTAAGACAACGAATAGTTTAAGGTTGTAACTAATAATCTGTGTCAAGTTTAGGGAGGTGGTAAGGTATTTTGCATATATATATATATACACACATACACACAAAAAAAAAAAAAAATCCCAAAAATCTAGGTAAAAATGGACCTTTTTCAATTGGTATGATTGAAATTCATTGAAAACATATAGATGAGTCAATATAATTTGAGGAAGATTGGAGGTGATTTAGATTGATTTGGTATCAAAATTTGTAGTTAAAATCGAGAACAAAAAATTATTTGATGCAAATATGATATATATGTGATACACAAATGATACACAGTGTGATACACATATCATTTTTTCATATTCATCTTCTACTTTTTTTCAATTCAAACTACCTCAAAACTCTACTAAATCATCCCAAAACTGAGATTCAAGCTCCTTAAAATGTACCCAAAGAGTGTTCTTCTTCGCGGGAGTAAATACTTGGGAAAATTTATGAATACATATAGAATACTAAAAAATTATCCGTTTATACCCAAAAAGAATGCTACCTATTAAATCTTTATTTAAGCTCAAAGAAGCTGAAAATAACCACAATATCAAAGAAACCAAACAGAGCCCTACCAGATTCCGTAGAACCACAATAGAAAATTAACAAATGGAGATCGTAGTGGGAGCATATTTTTAGCTTGAAATGTTCGACAACCCAACTTCATATCGATCAGCTCTAAATGAACTTAAACTTCAAATTCAAATTCTTACAAACACTTGCAACAAATTTTAATAATACCCATCTAAGTTTACAGTCGAAATAACTATTGAGTCTTTAATTCCAAACCCAAAGGTTCAAATCTCCTTCAATGGTGGACCAAATTCCTCAATTATCAGCAATCAAATTCGGACTATAACCACGATTTTAGCTTTGCCCAATCTAGATGATTCAAACAATAGCAATCGAAGCATACTGTTGTAGTATATTGTATATTATTACTGTATTGTTTACCGTAAAATGGTATAGTTGAATTTATACGTGATTTCTAGACAACTGAATTAATTTGATCCTGAAATAATAAGATAATTGAAGAAATATGCAATACTTAGCCTTGAGATGGATACGAAATAGCAGAAATATGGTGGTTCCGGGCACAACAATAATGAAATCAAAAAGCAAGAAGACAAAATTATAGTTTGAGCTTTAGATAGAATATAGTATAAGTTTTTCAGAAAATTCCGCCTATAATGATAACTGAGCTCACTATTTATAGCTAGGTCTAGGGAAGGAGGTCCTAGAATCACGCTCCTCTTTAATATCAATTATGAGGGCCATTGATGAAGATGTAACGGTGAGTATAAATGCCAAATTCTAACGGGCAATCGTACTTAATGTCATAGAATATTCGTTATTAAATCTTACGGGGCGAGGAGTATTTATTACATCCTTACGAGAGGTATTCTTCCCGGTGACAGATGGACTAGCTTCCTTCGATCATGGACATCCCCCCTTAGGTTCCACATTTTCCTTTTTTGGATGGCCACGTGGTATAACATATTTTACCCTATACAGATAGTCCTCCTGTTTTCCAGTGGCATAACTTTGTTTTACCGGGAAATTGGTAGAAATATTCTTTTGGCGAGAATTACTATAACTCCCTCTGAAGGCTTCTGACGGTTGATTAGACGAACGTTTCTCCGCATTTAATGCCTCGAACACGCGTCATCCAACGATTCAGTATAGCTTTTGGCGATTATCAAGGTAATCATGGCCATGAAATTAGCCGCCAAAACTTTTGCTTATACGCATCAACCATCCCCCTTATACTCCATAATTTACCAAGCTTTCCTTACTTTACTTGCATCCTGCTCTTCATATCTTCTCTAATTCTCTTCAGCAAAAAACTTTTCCTTCTTCCGTACAATGACTTCTTCCTCAAAGCGTACCAGTTCTTCAAAGAACAAGAACAAGGCCGAGGGCTCAGCTCCTCTAACAGTGAGATTCATCATCCTTAGAAGTCTTGTTACCACAAAAGATTTTGAAGAGAAATTTCCTATTGTTAACCCTCGTTCACGGGCTGTCAGTAGGTATCCTTCTTCAATCCGTCCTTCTAGAATTCTTGCTATGAAGGAGGACTGCCGTCGTCATGATTTGGATATTGTTGCTCCTGATCTATCAGAGTGAGTGACCCTACCCAAGGAGGGTTTTACATATTTTTACACGTATCTCTTTACTTTGGGTGCGTTCTCTTTGAATATAGAGCTTGACTCCGTTATTGCGGAGTGTTACCTCTTCTACCAGGTGTGTTTGGCACAAGTAAGTCCTTCTCTGTGGAGGACGGTTTCCTGCCTTTGACGTTTGTGCCAGGAAACAGGAGAGGAGTTATCTTTAGCTCATCTGATGAATCTCTATTCTCCCAAGATCTTCCGTGGGGGAATGATAAACCTCTGCAAGTGTGGCCATCATGCTATGTTATCTAGCATGGATGACGATAACGATCGTTGGTGGATGAAACGGTTCGTTGCAGTTTCTACTAATGATATCATTCTGGTAATGACTTCATTCTTTCCGGAAGCGTGGAACCGCACTCGTAAGATTTGTGTTTAATATTTAGTTGATTAAGGATTCCTCCATATCTGTATTGACCTTTCATTATACACTTGTTTCAGCAACTCGATGGGTTCTGCCTAATGTTGAAGGCTTGGGCCAGTGGATCCAAAAGATCTTGGACATCACTACACCTAAGACCCGTACGTAAAAAGAGCTCTCTATCAAATACAGGTGGAAGGCCAAAAATTATGGTAATTTAAACTAACCGTGTTTCAACTTTTTATGTGAGGAAATTAATTGATCCCTTCTATCTTTTTCGGGAAATCAGGTCTACCTGCGGGTTCTAAAGCTGTCCCCGAGGAGGACGTTTTAGCTGATCATACTAATGCGGCAAGGCTACTTCAGGAAGCGCTTACTCGAACAGGTGTCTCCAGGTCTGCTTCAGGCAAACCTGTTTTACTATGGAGTCCCCGTACGTAGAACAAGCAACCAAAAAGAAGGCGTTCTTCTGCAACTAGGGAAAAGAATAAGAAGGCGAAGACTATTGCCCCAGTCGTCTCTGGAAGTTGTGATCACTAGCCCTCTTCCCGGGCCGGTCATAGACACTGTGATGATCGACGATGATGGAAAAGCTAGTGATGATGAGCTTCTCTACACAGAAGGGGACGTTCATCATCAACTCAACAGAATGCTCAATCTGTTGAGTTAGTTACACCAACCAAGGATGACGCCTCAACACTTTGGGGGGAGTTTGGTTTAGTAGAAAATGCCAACTCCCATTTTTGAGCCCCAATTGTTGTGCCTGGTATTGCGGGACTATGTATTGAGTCCCTGCCATCTTTGGTTGGCGAGCATCCAACAACCAGAACTGTATTTGATGCAGCTGCTTCTCACTATTTAACTCTATCATTTTCATCTCCACCTTCACCAACACCAACAATTGCTACACCATTTCCATCTTCATCCACTCTCCCACCAGCAACTGCTACATTATTTTCGTCTTCATCCACTCTTCCACCAGCAACTGCTACATCATCTCCACCGGCCACACCTGACCATGAAGAAGGTGTTCCTCTTCCACAGTGCCCAATTCATGGGATCTTGGGGCAAAATTATGATGCCCGTTTTGAGGATCCACAAAGGAGGAGGAATGTTACTCTTTTGGTCTCTACCAGATGCAATTTGCTATCCCGGCTGGTAGAGCTCGCTAATTATATGAAGCTTTTGGCTTTAGAAAAATATTTGGAAAATATTCAAAAACTCTCGGGAGAGTGTTTGTTGAACAACACCATGCATAATGCCGCAGCGGTACGTTCCTTTCTTCCTTTGTTACTTCTTCTATTTTTGTATGAACGTATCCTGAGTTTTACCTTTCTTGCTTTTTAGGCCAAATTTCTTGCTTCTGAGGGCCTTCAGAGGTTGATTCGCGAGAAGGAAGAAATTACTTCTGCACGGGATCAGCTTTTGGCAGAGCGGGAGCAAAGTATAGCTCGTCTCTCGGAACTAGAAGCCAAGACCACTGAGGTTGTTGTATTGGAGGCTCGTTTATAGCAAAATGAGAAAGAGGTGGAAATCATTAGCCAAGAAATTGCCCCGTTGAGGGTTCAATTTGAAGAAGCTAAGGCTAAATAGGTTGAAATCAATAATGTCGTTCTTGCTGCATCCGATCATGAGGCTGCTTCCGCTGAAAGATTGAATGATTAGAGGCAGACTTGAGTTCCAAAACTGAAGAGCATGCTACTGCGGGGGTGAAATATGCCCACCTAGAGGAGAAGTACAAGAAACCTATCGAGCATAATAGGCTCTTTAGTTCAACAGTCCATGATCTCGATATTAGCCTCAGATCTGTTAGATCCGTCGGGGAAAGCCTTTTTGATGAGGTAACCCAACTCAAAGAAGAACTCAAGCGTCGAGCAGCTTCCTTTGTTATTGAGAAAACTTACGCTATGTACAGCATGAAAAGAAAAACCTTGGAAGAGGCTGATGGTAGGCTTTAATCCCGTGTTTTAGTCACTTACTGCTCTCTAATTTACTTCACTTTAATTGAGTTTGAGCTTTAATCGCTAGTGTTTGTGAGCACGAGATTTTTGCCCTATATGAATTACTCCAACAAATTCAAAACAAAATAATTTCTTTCAGTGTTTGCAATTTTGTTGGATTTCGTGGCATTTTCTGTTAATTACTTGCATTTGTCCGTGCACATTTATTTTATTTAAGTCGTGAAAAATATAAAAAATATGTTTCATCTACATTTAAGATTTAATTTTATATTTCTTTTAGATCAATTAGTAAATTAGTTTGTTTTATAAAAATGAAAATAAAAAAAATAATATAATTCATTTTGCATTTTTACTTTTTTATTTTGAATTATGTAATTTTTATTTAAATTTAGGACTTAATTAATTATTGTAAATACCATGGTGAGTGATTAATATAATTGGGTAGGTTAATTTAGTTTATTTTTTTTTAAATTATTAATTAATTTAGGTTTTGTTTTAATTTTTGAAAAAAAAAGAAATTTGAAATTGAAAACAAAGAAAAAGAAAGAAATGAAAGAAGACCTAAGTCTGGGCCAAAACCAATCCGAATTTCCCCAGCCCCAACGAAAACTACTCAATACCCGGCCCAAACCACCCTAACCCGGTCCGACTTCCCCCCCCAAACCAAACGACGTCGTTTAATGGGCAATAGATTAGGACCGTCGAGGTTTATTGATCGGACGGTCCTGAAGCCCGGGTCATGTGATATTTAAGTGTCCAAACGTGCCCTACCCTCCTCTCATTTCTTTCACCCCTCTCACCATCCCTGTCGGAACCGCCGACCGTAAATCGTCTCCGCCGGCGGCGGTGCTCCGATCGACCCCAAATTTACACCAAATACCCTCCTCCATCTCTACATCCCAGATCCGTACCCCTTTTCCCTCAAATCGAACCCCAACTGTTCGAATCTCAATTCGAAAACTCAAACCCTAACCGCCGCCCTAGAATTCCCAACCCCTGCCCGGCGGCGGAGCTTGAACACCACCCAAGATCTAGCCATGCAACCATCACCATTCCCTTAACCCCAATCCACCACCATTTCTCCCCAAATCCTCACCAAACCAGGTCCAAATCAAATATGAGAACGAAGAAGGAGACAATCTGGCAAAGCTGTCAAGTTTTCTATGAACGATGCGGCTCGAGACTAGTATTATTCATCTGTTCTCAAAGAGAATACGCGGGTAATACTAGTTTCGGGTCAAGTCGAAGTCTCCTGAGGTTGCCCAAGTTTTGTCCATGTGATTTCCTAGGCATTTCTTTTTTTGCCCTTTCATCTCCATCTTCTGTATACTCGCACCCTTCTGCTTCTTCTCTTTTCTGTCCGTTTTCTGTTCACCTGACCCTCTCATTTTCTTCTAAGTTTTCTTTACTTTAATTTCTGAGTTTGAATGGGGTGAAGTATTAAAACACTGAATATTGGTTCCTTTAGTAAGCTTTACAATTTTTCTTGTAGAAGTTCTCATGAATTCTGTTGTAACTTGTGCATATTGCCTGTTTCAGTTCTGGTTTGTGTTCCTAATCATATATTTGGCTCTGGTTAAATTGTAGCTCGTTGTTTTAATCTAAAAGAAGAGCTTAGTTTATTCAGGTAATTTTGTTCTCCTAATTTCAAAATGAGCTTTTGATATTGTTTGGGCTTTGGGGTCGTTTTTGAATCCTTCATAGGGGCCTGTTAAGTGTTGGGTCAAACTTCATCCATCAACACTTCAAATTGGGTTAATCTGACCCATATAATTTGCTGAAGGTAATTTCAGGGGTTGTGGGGGTAGTTTAGGAAATTAGCTTAGGGAATCTTTGGTGTAACAGAATAGGAAGCTTCCTAAGAAACTGGGTTGAGGACTGTTTCGAAATTCAGAGAGTTAACTAAGGTTCCCTAAGCAAAAACAAAAAATAGAAAAGGACTAAAATAAAAAAGCTGAACCCTTAAGGCTGCCCTGTTTCTTGCCTATAAAGGCATCATTTCTTGCCTTCCAAGGCAGAAAAAAGAGACTGAAAAGAGATAAAAAATTTCTGAAAAAAAAACAAAACAACTGAAAATTACTGTTGCATTGAAATTTTGATTAGAACTTTTGAAGTTTGTTTCTTTTACTGCTGAAGAATACCAGATCCTATTTGAGGTTCAAAATGGTTTGAACTTGGGTAATGAAAGCCTTGCTTTGAGTTGGGGAATTGGTTCCTCTCTTCTGGACTGATTCCGTTACTGGTTTTGTTGAATCTGGGTGAATTTCTGTTACTGCTGACTGCTGACTTTGCATTTCCGCTATCCCTCTTTTATTTTCAGGTATATCCATAACGCAGAAGCACTGACTGAATGTTGATCATGTAAATCGAATGGGAATTCCGTGGAATACAAGTTGTGTTTGATCTAGTTTTTCTCTGATTTTTACTGTCTAATACCATGTAGTATATCTGTGCTGTTGGTTGTTAATTGAGCTGTCAATGGTATAGTATAAAATTGGATTTGTGTTTGGAACTAAACGTTCAATTTCAATATTAAAGAGCATGTTTAGAAGGTGCATGAATAGGTTTTGTTGGTGTTGTTCAGTATGACAGGTGAATCATGGATTTAATTGCACAGCTTCATGTTTGCTTTGTATTCTGGGTCATAGTTTGCTGAAATGCAGCAGGTTTTAGTGTTTTGAACGGCTAGAATATAGATGCTGGCTTGTATATGTATTAATTCATGCAAATACTGTTTTGGTAAACATGGCTACTGCAAGTTTAAAGTTTAAGATTCATGTTTGTTCAGTAGGACACTTCACAGATTTTCTTCTACCATCTCATCTAGATTAAACCAGCTTTCGAGTAAAATGATTGTTTTTTTAGATTGATTCCGTGTCATGATAAACCAATGTTTGGTATGAGGGGCATTTGATTGAGCTAGTTATCTGTCATTCCCTGTTAAGATAGTATGTGTTTGTGATCGGATGTAACATGGATTTCACTTCAATATTGGTTCGCTCTTCATGTGTTAATTTCGCTGCCTTGCCTCTTCTAACTTTCACGTTAATTCGATTTGGAGGAACACAATATGTTTGCCATACTATAGAGCTCGGTTTTGGGCCCAAGTCTTGTTAGCCCAACTTAGCCCAATTCCAAATGTAGAGATCTTGGAATGCCACTTGGGAGGGGAAAATTTATTTTCCACTTAAATAGATCAAGACCATAATTTAACTAAGGAGAGCCGTGATAGATGAACGACTAGCTCATGGCCCTCACGAGTTAGCATCAAAACCCGTTAATTAGAATAATTCTTGGTATGCTGTGCCGAACAAAGCCTTGATTGTATGACCCTCATTTTATTTTAAGTTTGTCTCAATCCTTATAATTCGAGGCGTGCCGTTTAGATAAATTCCATGGTCCTCGCAAATTGCAAACGCAAAATTGTTCTAGGCACGTTAGTTTAATAATATTACCTTCCTAAACTCGGGTGTGCATTTCATGTGACCCAAATCAAATCCCAAAACGTTGAATAAAATATGTTTAGGATTGCGGGTGCATTTCATGTGGCGCGATCCAAAGACATATTTTAAACGACGTTCAATCCTCTTTAAAAAATACATAAAAGCGGTTAAAAAGTTAAAATCGGCACATAGGTTCATAATTGATTAAAATTAGATAATTAAGCCGAATATAACAGTTAAGCGACCATGCTAGAACCACGGAATTCGGGAATGCCTAATACCTTCTCCCGGGTTAACAGAATTCCTTACTCGGATTTCTGGTTCGCGGATTGTTAAACAGAGTCATATTTTCCTCGATTCGGGATTCAACTGGTGACTTGGGACACCATAAAATTATCCCAAGTGGCGACTCTGAATCTTTTAACAATAAATCCTGTTTCGATTATCCTTTAATTGGAAAAACTCCCTTGTATTTATACCCTCTGCGGGGTGTAGGTAAAAAGGAGGTGTGACAGTGTTTTGCACTAATTGTGTGTTTTATGCCTTGTAGGAGTGAATTTGAGCTATGTAGATGTTACAGAATGAATTTGAGTGATTTGGAGCTTTGAATTTTAAGCAAAGGCCCAAGGGATTAAGCCGGGATCGCGTTCTGGGGTCAAAAACCACGTTTGGATAGCAAAAAGTCAAGAAAAAGCCAAGCTCTTAGAAATTTCCACAACCGCGGCACGTGGCACGCTACGGCTGCCCATTCTGTCACAAGTCAAATTATAAGGTCTCTGACAACCCACTGCTAGCCCACCTGGCGCATCGCCCCATGCAGTGGGCCTGTGCATTTTTTATAGAGTAACAATCCTATTTCGGCTAGAAGAAGGTGGTTTCGTTTGGGCCCGACCCTACTTAATATAAATACATGTAAAAACGTTATTTTTGGGACTTTGGACACATAATCGACCTAAGGAGGCGAAGGAAGAGTTAGAGGAGCAAAATCACGAGGAATTCATCATTCCTTCCTCACTTAAGACCCGAGTTTGGATTGAATGTATGTTTTCCTATCTTTTAATTATATTTTTGATGAATTACTCCATGTCTATGGAATAGTTCTCTTTAGAGTTTGATGGATTTGGTGTCTTGATACTTGTTTATGGATTATATCTCTAGTTTTATGTATTGAATCATTATGGATGTTTTAATCGTTGCATCGATATTCACTAGTTCATGTAATCGAGAGAGGCATAACTTGTGATATCTTTGCATTATATTTTGTTGGTTGAAGTCATTAATTCTTCTTAGTAATCGGAAGAGGCTAGTTGAATTGTTGATTAAACCTAGTTAGGAGGATAACGAGAGAGGTTCTCCTAAAGACCAATCCACTACGAATTCTTGCATATCTTTACGTACATAAAATTGGTTCATCTTGTGAGGTTGAGACTTAATCGAGAGAGGAGTTTCCACTAAACAATTGAACTAATAACCAAGTGAATTAGAGAGACTCAACTTGAACATTAGAAGTAAATTATCTAGAGTTAAATCCCAAACATTTGTCTTGCACCTATCTTATCAACCCTATCTTTTCCCAATTGATAACCTTCTTTGCTCACTACTTGCGTCGATTTTCATTAGCCAATAGTTTAAATTCTTAGTTAATCTTAGTGTTAATTACAAAACTCTAAATTGTTGATCATCTTGGATAGCAATCTAATTATAAACTACGGTAATACCTTTTAACTCCAATCCATATGGATACGATATTATATTTTACTATATTCGACTAGCGAGCATATTTAAGTGTGTGTTTTGCGCTCATTAAATTTTGGCATTGTTGTTGGGGAATTGACAATTAATAGTGTTTGAAATAGTTTGTGCTGCTAATTCAGGACTTCTTTTGTTTATTTTATTTTTCTCTTTACGCTTGGTATTCTTTGACCGTGCGCAGGTTACATGTATAGATTGGTGCATGACTCGAGTTTCTGGTAAAGAAGTGCTACCATACGAACAAGAGATATAAGAACAATTACGACAACCGAGGAAGGAAAGAAATCTCAGCAAAACTTTAAAGAAGGTTGGGCAATCCTCAACTAAAGGAAATATGGCCGGAGATGATGATAATGTAGATTTGGCTTCAAGAGAGGTAGCCCAACAACAAGAAAAATTTGTATGGGATGCTAAGGAAGCAGCTATTAGAGATACACAGATAATCTATGAAGAGGAGAGGGATCGGAGAATTGCTCAAAATCAGCCTTTGGCAGCAGACCTATTCAGAAATATACCTCCCAAGTCTAGGAGATCACTTGGAGATTATGCTAGAACAATTTACAACCAACGCTTATAAAGTGTGAGAGCACCTCCAATTGTAGCTAATAATTTCGAGTTGAAGCAAGGGTTGCTTCAAACCCTTCAGAACTGTTGTGTCTTTATGGGGAAGAAGAACGAAGATGCAAACACATATCTAATGGACTTCGAGGAGATTATAAACACCTTTCAATACAATGGTGGTCACAAGATGCAATATATTTAAGGGCATTCCCCTTTACACTCAAAGATGATGCAAAGTAGTGGTTTCGAAGCCTGCCCAATGGATCAATTAGAACATAGGATGAGATGACCAGAAAATTCCTTGATAAATATTTCTCATCAACTAAGACAAGCAAGTTTAGAAGAGAAATCCATAACTTCTTCCAGAAAGAGACTGAAACTGTATTTGAAGCATGAGAGAGGTTTTAGGAGATAGTTCGAAAGTGTCAACATAGCGAAATAGAACTTTGGATGCAACTCCAGGACTTCTGGAATGGTTTGACACCAAACACACATAGAACATTGAGCAATACAGTTGAAGGCCTGTTGATAAAGGAGACTTCAGAGGAGTTAGTTACAATTCTTGATGAGTTATCTGAAGATGCAAATCAGTGGCCCTCTGAATGTGCTGAAAGAAGAAGATCAATTGTTGTTCACCAAGTTGATGCTAATACATTTGTGTAGGTACATCTTGATGCTAAAGAAATAAGAAAGCTGACCTTAGCTACAATATAAAGTGAGCCTCAAGCAGCTTGTGACATATGTGGAAGAGGACACCCTACTTATGAGTGTCAAGCCTCAACTGAGGAAGTAAATGCTGTGGGGAATTATAACTTTAATGCAATGAGTCAGAAACACCCTATTTTTTCATGGAGTTCACCTGGGGGATACAACAAATGCATGGCAACAAAACAACCCCTGATTTTAGGGACAAGGAACTCCGGGTTTTGTGAATCAGCCGAGGCTGCAGTTTCAGCCTCAACAGTCCAATCAGCCTGGTCTAGAAGATCTAATGAAGGCCTTCATTGTCAAGACAGATGAGAGGCTAGATATCATAGAGCAGCCATCAAAGCACTTGGCACATCTTTTCGAAATTTGGAGAGATGAGTGGGAAAAATTACAACAATATTATATGAGAGAGTTCTAGATACTCTTTTCGCTGATACTGAGAGAAATCCCAAAGCAACAACGAATGTTGTGACCTTGAGAAGTGGGCAAGTGTTGAAAGATCCCATCCCAGTCCAAAAAGATGTGATACCTGATAAAGAAAGTTGGGAGCAGCTGAAGAATAATGTTGATAAGAAAAAGAAAGGCTCGACGAAAGCTGAGAAAAATAAGAAGGAAGAAACTTCAAGAAGGGAGGAATGTGATGAGAGCGAGCATATGCTTGCTTTACCTTTCCCTCAAAAACTATATTGAGAAAAGTTGGACAAACAATTTGAGAGATTTCTAGATATACTGAAATAGGTTAATGTAAACTTACCATTCACAGAGGTGCTCTCACAAATGCCATGCCAAATTTTTAAAGAGATCCTGACAAAGAAGAGAAAGATAGAAGAGACCTCAGTGATCAAACTCACAGAGCATTGCAGTGCGATATTGCAAAAATAAACTCCCACAAAAAAAGCGGAGATACAAAGAGTTTTAATATACCTTACTCTTTAGGCGCTATTAATTTTGATAAGTCTTTATGTCTATTTTGATAAGTTCGTATTTTCTGTAGATTTTATAGTGATGAAGATGGAGGAGAACAAGGAGGTACCCCTCATCCTAGGAAGACCATTCTTAGCAACGGGAAGAGCTATCTTATATATACACAAAATAAAACTCATGCTTAAAGTAGGTGAGGAGACTGTAACTTTCAAGATGGATATAGAAAAGGGGCACAAAGGAAAAATCAGCTGCTAGCATTGAGTGAAAAGTGAAGGGCTCAAAAGAGAAGGTTGTATTGAGTGAAAAAGATAAGTGTGGGGTGTATCCCAAGAAGGCCGAGAAGAAGTTGTCTGCATGGATGTGTGCATTAGTTTGAGCATGAGGAATGGAGCCCGACTTCGACTCAGACCCCGACTAGATATCCAGGGAAGTTTGCTCTACCTTATGCTTTTTAATTGTGTGTCATGAAGACATGCCATAACTTAAAGTGTGGGGTGGGGGGGGGGTATTTGTATGTTGTATGTAAATTAGTTTTAGTTTTGCTTTTGTTAGTTTTAGTAGTTAGAGATAGAAAAAATTTAAAAAACCATTAAAATTTTAAAATTTTCTTGAGGGATTAAAGTAGAAGGAAAAAGAACAAAAAGATTTTCTTTTGTTAGGTAGTGCAATAATTCTCCCTTGGTTTTCTTTATGCCATAGTTCTTTTCCTATGGTTTTGTTTGAACCAGGTGTAGTTAGTTTTTATTTTTTTTAGGTGTAGAAAACCTTGTGCTATGAGTTGAATCGAAGCAATATCTCTTAACTTTGTTATACCATGAGAATAGTAAGTGCTTTTCTTGTGACGCTTAGGCTCAGTTTTTGACTCTTGTGTAAGTACCTTAAATTGTATGATCTTAACTTTACTTAACTGCTTTGACTAGAGTGTCTTGATGAGTCCAATTCTGAGTGAGTTATTTTCCATGTGTCTGTGAGGTTTTGTGTTATTCTGTGTATTGCATTTGATGTCTAGAACTTGCCCGTATGTTTGCAAAGCGAAATAGTAATTTTGTTCAATCTTGGAAGTGATATAGGTGTGACAAAGCTGGTATCATTGACTTTGATGCCGAAATTGCTAAGGCATGTGAGCTTGAGTTAGTTGCTAAAAGTAGACTCTAAGCGAGTTCTGATGCTTCTGGTCCTTCTGGTTCCAGTTCCGAGTTCTCGGGAACTGAAGAAGAATTAGAGGATGATGATGCTGAAAGCTAAACTAGTGATGACCAAAATGTTGAGCCATCGGTGGATCCACCTACATTTTCCTGGGGCGCGGACACTTCTTTTCCTCCTGGTTCTGGAGATACAGCAGTTTAGCTTTTCTTTTCTTTTTCCAATTCTTGTATCTGTGCCGTTTTGGCATGTTATTGTAAATAAAACATCTTTTTGCTCAAATATTATTTGAGTCTTTCTTTTGTTTGAATATTCACGCAAGTCTTTAATCTTTACATTTTCTTCCTTTGTTTAGGAGTTTTGCGCAAGTTATTCCGTTTTGCGTCTTATTATGTGAAGCCTTGGGCATATTTTCCCCGAAAACATTTTGGCTCTGGGCATCAACCTTTTTTCGTGAGGGCTTTGATAAGTATTTGCGCAAGTTTACTTTTTGCGTCCTTTCGTATACGACTTCGGATGTATTTTTTCCCGAAGGCATTTCAATTCCGAGCATAAATTCTTCCAGAGCCAACCCTTTATCATGAGGGTTTTTATAAGAGAGGGCCCTTTTATGTTTATGGTGCTCTTGAAGAGGACGTCTCCTGTTCATTATGACACTAGGATTTGAAGTACTTGTTTAACTTTCAAATGACAAAGTTAATTCATCGTTCAAGTAAGAAACAAGATAAAAACAAAGAATTTCATTTTATTTTATTTCTTCTATTTTCAAAAAGTATATAAGCATTTTCAATGCTGAAAATAAATTTCCATTACTTATGGCTAACTTGTACAACTTGTTTCTACGGGGCTGCCCACGCAATCCCCGATCTCAATGATACAGTTATGTTTATAGTTTTTCATTTTTCTGTCGACGTGGCAGTCATTATTTTTGTATCCTCATATCGTTCCCCTCCCCCTAGTATTCGAATACAAAGAATGCGAATTGGAATACTGGAAGTCTTGCACCTTCGAGGGTCCCATTAATGAATTGTTAGATTTTATGCTCAGTTACAAACATCGGTTCCCCTTAAGAATTTATGCTATCGAGCAAAAGACTATATAACAATCCTTTAATGGCTTGCACTTGTGAACGGTCGGATAACCTTTGTCCTATAGCAAACTTAATTTCCCAGTAGAAATTTAGTTATAGATCCAAAGACTATCTAACCGTCCCGGAGTGGATCTTTTCTTGTGTGCCTTGTTATTAAAGGTCTTATTGCTGCTGCTAAAGCTTTCTTCGTAGTATGCTTTTTGTTGCTGCCTTGTTATAAACCTTGCCAGAAAAACACAATTGGGACAAAAACTGAACGAAGGGAAAAAGAGTGCAACACATACTTTCAGTTCGGGTGATGTTCATCAGCAGTAATATCTTTTGAGGTGCGCCACGTTCCAATTGCTAGGCAACTTTTCTCCATTTTGATTCTCCAATTCATATGATCACTTCCTGGTGACAGTTGAAACCCAGTTGGTACCTTCCCATATTGGACCTAGTTTACCTGTGTTATGCTCCCGGGTGTTTTGAGTTACTTCCTTAGGACCAAGCCTCCTACTTTGAAACAACGGAGAATGGCTCTTTGATTATAATACCACTCCATTCTCTATTTTTGGGCTGCCATTCTTATATGTGCCAAGTCCCTGCGCTCATCGAGTAACTCCAAGTTGACTAACATTGCTCTTTGTTGTTTGATTCTTCATTTGGTTGGAAATATCTCAAGGTGGGTTTCCCTACTTCCACCGGGATTAAAGCTTCAACACCGTAAATAAGGGAAAATGGAGTTTCTCATCTTCTCAATTTGGCTGTTGTTCGGTATGCCCATAAAACTCCAGGTAATTCCTCGGGCCAATTACCTTTAATCGCTTCCAACCTTTTTTTGAGGTTTTGTATAATCACTTTGTTTGTTGACTCCGCTTGAGCGTTTGCGCTTGGATGATAGGGCAAAGATGTGATCCTCTTTATTTTCAAGTCTTCGAGGAACTTTGTGACTTTTGCACTGATAAATTGTGGCCCATTATCATATGCTATCTCTTTTGGTATTCCAAACCTGCAAATTATATTTTCTCACAAGAAATCCACCACTTCATGCTCGCTGATCTTCTGATAAGGACCTGCTTCTACCCACTTAGAAAAATAGTCAGTCAATATTAAAAGAAATCTTACCTTTCTAGGAGCCGATGACAGTGGTCCGATAATGTCCGTCCCCTACTTTAAGAACGACTACGGGGATAGAATCGAATGTAAGGGTTCTGCCAGTCGGTGCGTAGCATTGACACTTATCACATTTTCATACGAAGTCTTTGGCATCTTCGTCCATGCAGGGACAATAATATCCTGCCCTTACCAACTTCAGTACTAAGGAATTTGCGCCCGAGTGGTTGTCACATTTCCTTTCGTGGACTTCTAGCATAATGTAATCAGCTTTGGATGCCCCTAAGCATCGAGCCAACAGGCCTTGAAAAGATTTTCTATACAATTGGCCTCTCTCGAAGCTATATCGCGTTCCTTTGGCGCGCAATGCCCGTGATGCTTTGGGATCTTTGGGTAACTTCCCGTGCTCGAGATAATCGATGATTTCATTGCTATAATCCCAGACCAAATTAGTTGTATTTATCTCGTAATAACTATTTGTATTTAGGACCGAGTTTATTAGTTGTACTACCATCCCGTATTCTGATCCCTTTATTTCTATTGATGATCTGAGGTTAGCCAATGCGTCTGCTTCTACGTTACCTTCCCTCAGGATATGAGTAATTGACCACTCCCAGAATTGCACCAATAGAGCATGGACCTTCACCACATATTGATGTATGCTCTCCTATTTGGTTTTGAAGATCCCGTAGATCTGATTTACCACCAGATGTGTGTCACATTTGATTTCGATGACCTCAGAATCAAGCACTGGGCCAGCTCAAGTCCTGCAATCAAAGCTTCATACTCTAATTCATTGTTAGGTAAAGGAACTGTTCTGATGGCTTGCTTGAAGGTTTTCCCCAAAGGTGTGATTAATACTATACCAAGTCGGGACCCTTTTACATTGGAAGCTCTGTCCTTAAATAAGGTCCAAACCCGTGGTGTTGATTCCGACACCATTACTGCCTTTTTGGTTGCCAAAGGCAACAATCTCGGACTAAAAATGGCCAGAAATTCTGCCAAGACTTGTGACTTAATTGCAGTCTTTAGTTTATATTCTATGTTGAATTCACTCATTTCGACGACCCATTTGACCAATCTATCCGAGAGCTTGGGTTTTTGATGGATGTTTCACAAAGGAAAAGTGGTCACCACGACTATCGGGTGACATTGGAAGTAGGGCCTCAATTTTCGAGCGGTGACTACGAGAGCTAAGGCCAATTTCTCCAAATGCGGGTAGCGAGTTTTTGCTCCCATTAAAATTTTAATTACCTAATAAATGGGAGATTGCGTACCTTCATCCTCACGGACTAAAACCTCAATTACCGCAACTTCCGAGACTGCGGGGTATACTAACAATGTTTTGCCTTCTTCTGGTTTTGAAAGTAATGAAGGGCTTGACAAGTAACTTTTCAAATCCCTCAAGGCCTGCTGGCACTCTGAGGTCCATTCGAAATTATTTTTCTTTTTGAGCAGTGCGAAGAAACGATGACATTTTTCTGATGACTAGGAAATAAACCTGCTCAAGGCTGCCAATCTCCCCATGAGCCTTTGAACTTCCTTCACGTTCGGCAGTTGGTCTGGGATATCTTTGATGGCTTTGATCTTGTCAGGATTTACCTCAATTCTCCTTTGCGATACCAAAAATCCCAATAACTTGCCGGAGCTGACCCTGAACGCGTATTTTTCGGGGTTAAGCTTTATGTTATGCTTCCTTAAGATATCAAAGGTTTCTTGCAGATGCCTAAGGTGATCACCAACATTCAATGACTTAACGAGCATATTGTCTATATAAACTTCGATAGTTTCTCCTATTTGTTTTGCAAACATCTTGTTCACGAGCAGCTGATAAGTGGCTCTAGCGTTCTTTAACCCGAAGGGCATCATATTGTAGCAATATGTACCAAAATTCGTTATAAACGAAGTCTTTTCCTGATACTCCGGGTTTATCTTAATTTGGTTGTACCCGAAATAAGCATTGAGAAAACTCATTAACTCATGCCCCACCATGGCATCAATCATTTGATCGATGTTTGGCAGTGGAAACAAATCTTTCGGGCACGCCTTACTAAAATATTCATAATCTACACACATGCAAAAAAAATTATTCTTCTTGGGAACTACAACTACATTAGCTAGCCAGTCGAGATTCTTTACCTCTCGGATTGACCCGATGTTAAGTAAGCAAGTTACCTCCTTATTGATGAATTTATTTCTGATTCCGCAATAGGGCATTTCTTTTGTCTTACCGGAGGTATGTTGGGGTCCATACTTAACTTATGTACGTCTACCTCCGTCGGGATACCTGTCATATCCGCATGCCACCATCCAAAACAATCGACATTAGATTTAAGAAATTCAATAAAGCCAGACCCGAGTTCAAGGTGCAGTCATATCCCCAAGTGGAATTTCCTTTATAGGAATTCTTTGAACAACGCAATTTGCTCAAGATCTTCCACTGTGGATTTTGTTACATCCGTCTATTCTGGAAACTAGAAATATCTTGGCCCCTGATAATATTCTGACGTTTTTGCCCCTAGCCCAACTTCATCTAGTTTGGGAGTAGATGTTGTTCCTGTAGTAGCTATGCCGTGTGTCCCTCTCCTTTGCTACTGTAGACCAAAATTGCGTTCATCTCCCTTTCCGTCGGTTGGTCACCCCTTACCTGTTTAACCCCCTCGAGCATTGGAAACTTCAGTAATTGATGATATGTTAATGGTACAGCTTTCATCTCATGCAACCATGGCCTTCCCAGAATAATGATATATCCCATATCACCGTCTACCACTTCAAAAAGGGTTGTTTTCATTACCTCTTCGGCGTTCGTGGGAAGCAAAATTTTTCCTCGAGTTGTCATGCTCGTGAGGTTGAATCTGGCGAGGAGTTTTGTGGCCGGAATAATGCTTTTAGTGAGTTTAGCTTGCTCTATAATCGCCATTGTATGATGTTAGCTGAACTCCCCGGATCCACTAAAACATGTTTAATTTTAAATTCTAGCACATTTAAAGAAATTACCAGTGCGTCATTGTGTGGTAGCAGCAATCCATCTGTGTCCTCCTCCATGAAAGTGATATCATCTTCTGCGACTTCCCGGAGCCTCTTGCTATGGGTTATTGAAACTTTTGTCTTTTTTTGTCACCGAGAAGGTGACAATTGATTTTGTTTCCTCCAAAGATCATGTGGATCATTTGGTGCGGAGGGGGGGGGGCTTCTCTTGCTTTCGAGGGTTCCACATTGTCTCGGTTATGACCATAATTGTTCTTAGCTCGATCACTTAAGAATTCTCTGAGATGACCATTCTTTAATAGTGTTGCCATTTCTTCATGGAGATATCGGTAAACCCCAGTCCGGTGGCCATTCGTCTCGTGGTATTCGTACCACAAGTTGCAATCTCTCTGGTTGGGATCAAATCTCATTGATTTCGAGAACCGTGCTTCTTTGATATTTCTCATGGCTGACATGTTCGCTATCTGAAAGCCTCTGCCACGGCCTTCAGTCCGTTCGTAGGGCAAAAACCGGCCACTCAAAGGTTGTTTGTCCGTGTCGAAATTATCTTTTGATTTTTCTCTGTTCTTTTCCCGTCCTTAGGTTGATGATGGAAAACCAACCTGATCATCTTCGATCCTTATCTTTGATTCGTACCGGTTGTGGACATCTTCCCAAGTCGTTGTTTCAAACTCAAGCAGGCTTTCTTTCAATATTCAGGAAGCATCCGAACTTCACAAATTCAGTCCCTTGTTGAATGCTTCGGCTGCCCATTCATCCGGGACAAGCAGGATCAAAAATTTTTCCTTCTAGAATCGGGTCACGAACTCTCTTAGCAACTTGGATTCTCCTTGCCCAATCCTGAATTTGTTGGCCTTTCGGACTGGTACTTTTCTAGCCCCGACATGAGCCTTGATGAAAGAATCTGCGAGTATCTTAAAGGAGTCTATGTAATGCTCGGGTAACAGTGAATACCACATCAAGGCTCCCATCGTGAGAGTCTCTCCGAATTTATTTAGCAAAACAAATTCAATTTTGTGAGGAGCTAAATAATTTACATTCACTGCGGTTGTGTAGGTGGTAATATTCTCCTGAGGGTCTGAAGTCCCATCATACTTTGGCACGTCGGGCTTTTTAAATTGCTTTGGAATTAGTTTTGGTGCTTCACTTGTCCTGTATGGCAACTGAGTATACTTTTTTGAGTCCAAACCTTTCAACACCAGTGGTATGCTCGGGATTTGGTCTATGCGGGCATTCACTTCCCTCATAAATCGTAAGAGTTCATTTTTGAAGGGATCATTTTTTTATTGGGATCGGATCTGCTCCCCCAGCCCTATCGGAGCCAACTTCGCCCCTCGGGGTGTTATTGTTGACCGTATGTGTTGTTTGACCCACAGGAGCATCAAAAAGAACCGGCTCTCATCTATTCGCATTATTTGAAGCCCCCGACAACACCTGCTTCAACTCCGTCATAACTTTATCCTGTCACGTGAGGTGGTCTAGAATGATCACTTGTTGCTTTTGCAAGACCTTTTCCAACATTTTGCAAATACCAAAAAACGCGTATTCTGATATGGGATTTGCCTAAGGTGACATATGCACCCCTTCATTAAAAGCTTGTCAGCCTAGGAGCCTACCTGTTCTGCTCGACCCACCCTCTGTTATATTTGGGGTTTTATCAGTTATGAGCAACTAAAACATTAAGCATGTGTTTATTATTTGGAGTTTAGCTCCCCTGCCTGCATTTTGTAAAAGGAAGGTTGCTGCCTCTTCAGCTTCTGCCTCTTCTACGACCGTGGCTAATTCTGCCCGCTCCTCGATCCCACCCATTGCTCCAGCATCAATCCCTTCAACTATGAGTACTTCGATAGTGGAAATTTCAACTTCCTCTTTGTAACATCTCGTGGACAAATAGGAGGAATTGTTGCCAGGCGATGGAGACCTGATGCCCCGCAAGAGGAGATCAATAGATATTGGCGATGGGGTTGCCCGTGTCGTGGACTCTGTAATGAATGACTTCACTCTTCGTGAGACGGTGACCATAGTTCTTGAAGACGATGTCGGACTGGCGTCTGAGGTTCCAAGATCAGCGGAAGTTGACGAAGGTATGTCTCTCCCCTCTGTGACAACGGAGGCTGAAGACCCGGCTGTCGGGGTTTCTGATTCTTTAAGGCAAGAGGGCTATCGACTCTGAAACCAGTCGATAATACTTCTTTGCCATCCGATGGGAGAGGAGAAAGTGTTACTGAAGATGGTTATAAGACGAGATCAGACGTCGATGCCACTGGACCGAGGATAATGAAGGAAGGGTTTACCTAACTCGAGGTGAGGTTGGAGGGGTCTACGAGGACTATTGCAATATCCATGGATCGTGACCTGTTGAAGAATACGTAGAACCTAGTCCCCGCCCTCGGTCCTCTTTGATCTGACGTGGAAGGTGAAACCCTCAGAGAGATGGACAATGTCACTCTATCGAGGTGCATAGCTGACCTTGCCCTCAGGGTGAGTATTTTAGGGCTTCATCTTTACAAATAGTATTTTTTGTTGTGTTTTTCCTTTGTTGGTGGGGCATCCTCATTTTTGCTTCTTTTTTTTTGATGTTTTCAGACCATGATTTTGGAGATTGAAAGCACTCGAAGGGAGGAGAAGCGTAAGAAATTTTTGAGAAGTTGGAGCGGAAGTATTTTGAGTACCACGGTAAGTACGAGGAGATTCGCAGGCATTTTGGCGAGGGCGGCAACTTGCAGACCCTTCATGATGAGTTGAAGGAGAAGGATGACGAGCTGGTGAGGGTCATTGAGAAATGAAGTGTCCTCGAAGCGACGTTAAGAGGTAAGGAGGAAGAGCTCAAAGTCAGCTAGGGGGTCGAAGCCCAATGTAGTGATCTCCAAGCTCATATGGTTTCACTGCACGCTCAGCTTGAGGAGTGTTAATTCAGAGCGGATGCTCTAAGTGGCATGTGCAACTTTTTACAGTGAAAACTTGGAACTTTAGTACTGCAAAAAGTTAGCTTCACTTTTTCTCTGAGTAAAACTACATCACCATTTAAACATCAATATGCATCGTTTAACTCGAGCTTAATTAACACAATGATTCTTTTATTCAAATTTACATGTAGAGCTTTTGAAGTATCCTAACTTATAGTTGAAATGCAGAATCTAATGAGTCAAGTGATATCGAGAAACAGAGTCCACTTGTAATGGATCTTTGGATCTTTGGAGATAATAAGAATTCTACCTCTTGCCAAAGCTTTCATTCCTTTGCAGGATTTCATGTGGCTGTGAAGTTTCTCAGGCTTGAATGGCTTTCCGCATTGGCTGCATTTACAGTAAAATATTAACGGAAAAAAGATTACTACTTTTCTTCACACACTTTTTCTACTTCTATCTAAACGTGTTAAGTACTATTTATTTTTGAAATACTTTTCTTTTTGATAGCTTAATTCAAGAGGACGATTTGAGTCACAATGCTAATAACACGCTGCGGATTATGTTATGCAATTTTGTCCGTATCGAAATCGTTTTTTGATTTTTCTCTGTTCTTTTCCCGTCCTTTGGTTGACGATGGAAAGCCAACCTGATCATCTCCGATCCTTATCTTTGATTCGTACCGGTTATGGACATCTGCCCAAGTCGTTGTTTGAAACTCAAGCAGGCTTTCTTTCAGTTTCCGGAAAGCATCCGAACTTCTCGAATTCAGTCCCTTGGTGAATACTTCGGCTGCCTATTCATCCGAGACAAACAAGAGCAAAATTCTTTCCTTCTGGAATTGGGTAACGAGCTCTCTTAGCAACTCAGATTCTCTTTGCGCAATCCTAAATTTGTCGGCCTTTCGAGCCTGTACTTTTCTAGCCCCGGCATGAGCCTTGATGAAAGAATCTGCGAGCATCTCTTAAAGGAGTCTATGGAATGCTCGGGTAACAGTGAATACTACATCAAGGCTCCCCTCGTGAGAGTCTCTTCGAATTTCTTTATCAAAACAGATTCAATTTTGTGAGGAGCTAAATCATTTTCCCTCACCGCTATTGTGTAGGTGGTAATATGCTCCCGAGGTTCTGAAGTCTCATCATACTTTGGCACATAGGGCTTTTTAAATCGCTTTGGAATTAGTTCTAGTGCTGCACTTCCCTCATAAACCGTAAGAGTTCATTTTTGAAGAGGTCCTTTTCGTTATTGGGACCAGATCTGCTCCCCCCAGTCCTATCGGAGCGAACTTCGCCACTCGGGGTGTTGTTGTTGACCCTCTACGTTGTTTGACCCGTGGGAGCGTCGAGAGAAACCGACTCTCGTCTATTCGCATTATTTGAAGCCCTCGACAACACCTACTTCAACTCTATCATAACTTTATCCTGTCACGTGAGGTGGTCTAGAATGATCGCTTGTTGCTCTTGCAAGACCTTTACCGCGTCGACGATGTGTTCCTCCTCAGCGTTATCGGGAGTTGTCTCCCAAACATGTCGAGAATATTGCCTGCCATGCACAGGTGTGGCGTCGTCCCCCTTGTAGTGGGTGTCACTGATTGAGTATTCGAATAGGGTTGATCCCCTCGAATCTCAGAGTTGTGCGTGTTGTTAACACCGTTATCTGTCATTTTTTATGATTTTTTCTAAAACAAAATAATCAAAACACGTTAGTAAAGAAGGCAAGGATCAATTTAATTGCACGGTTGTCTAGGCCCCACGGTGGGCGCAATAAAATTTACCCGTAAAATGGTACAGTACAATTTATACATGATTTCTAGACAAGTGAATTAATTTGATCCTGAAATAATAAGATAATTGAAGAAATATGCAATACTTAGCCTTGAGATGGATACGAAATAGCAGAAATACTGTGGTTCTTGGCACAACAATAATAAAATCAAAAAGCAAGAAGACAAAATTGTAGTTTGAGCTTTGGATATAATATAGTATAACTTTTTCAGAAAATACCGCCTACAATGATAGCTGAGCTCACTATTTATAGCTACATCTAGGGAATGAGGTCCTAGGATCGTGTTCCTCTTTAATGTCAATTATGAGGACTATTGATGAAGATGTAACATTGAGCATAAATGCCAAATTCTTTGTAACGGACAATCGTATTTAATGCCATAGAATATTCGTTATTAAATATTACTGGACAAGGAGTATATATTACATCCTTACGAGCGTTATTCTTCCCGCTGACAGATGGACCAGCTGCCTTCGATCTTGGACATCCCCCGTCTTAGGTTCCACGTTTCCCTTTTTGGACGGCCACGTGGCATATCATATTTTACCCTATACATGTATATTATTGGAGTATATTATTGTAGAGTTGTATGCTCTTATAATATACTATTGCAAAATTATATACTGTTGAAGTATATTGAAGTAAGTTGTATAATAGCAATATACTTTTATAGTATAATGTATATTATAACGGTATAATGTTGGATAACTGTGTTTTCCTTCAAATGAAAGAACTTTAAGTTCGACAATGGTGAGTCTTCAAAAATATGATTCCAGTCATATCAAATCTGCTTCAAATATAACCAAATATCAGTGTAAACTTCTATATAGTACTATAGACAATAATTTGAAAATACCCACTTTGAATCAAACAACAAATTTTCAACTTGAATTTTATATAGAAGGAGCTTCAAGCTCAACAATTGGGTCTTCAAAATTAGATCCCAACTACCTCATATCAGTTCCAAAATAAGACTACATATAATAAGAAAATGATGTAGAATAGTGGAGAAATTTGTAATCCAAAAAGCAAAGGGGTTAGGTTTCACAATGCATGAAGAGAGAAAAGTTATGGGATTTTCAAATTTATTGTTGAGTGGAGAAGGCAATGTTTGCAATAAAGTCTATGATGGGCAAAATCGGGTAATTAAATCGGTCCAAATAGACACTTTGCGTTATTTCCTCTAAATATTTGTCTATGTCGGGTGATTATATTAACTCAATAAATATATAATATATATATTTTACAAATATGATTATTACTAAATCATATAGTTAATTAATGCACGTTTTCATATTAATTTATCACTTAATTTGGACCCTGATATATGAGAGTAAATTTTTAATTGACGGGTCTCCTCATGATATTAGTTAATAATATTACTTTTTTGTTCTGTGGAAGACATGAAAACCACACATCACAGTGCATATGATAAATGAAGAAACAAACCATAGTTGATACTTGATACCTTATTACCATAGACACCATTAGACTGTTCATATATGCCTCTATTCTACTCATATGACACTATGATTTGAAGAGTTCAATGTTTTAATATATTTCCTAAAACAGTTTTCGATATGTTTAGTCATGAATGAAACATTATTAGCTGTAGTACATCGTATAAAATTTTCAAGAAAAACTCTATAGATTTCCTTTCTAAAGAAATTAAAGATTTTATTTTGAAGATACATATAAAAAATATATTTTTTAATAAGAACAAATATTTACCGCATATTAATGGAAATTTCCCTCCTTAGAAAGAACCCGTTGTTTCTTAACAGCTTGTTTGGATGATTATTACCTATTGTATTGTATCTTACTTTAAATACAATATGTATTTTGACTGTTGTTTAAATTTTACTGTAACGTATCGTTAAATCTATTATTACGTAACGACAAATAGTACCACTTTATGGAACGACGGATTTGGTGTAGTGGTATTATTTCCTTAATTTTTTTTCTCTCATCTTGTCCTTCCTTATTATTAAATAATCATATTTTGTCATTTACCCTACTTTTTAATATAGTGATTCTACTTCGTATCCTGTAATTTTTCTTAGTAATGTTGTAACTTTATTCTTTATATTGTTAATGCGTAATGTCATGAAATAATGATAAACCATATAATCTATCCAAATATTATACTCATCAAACAATACAATACAATACAATAGTTACATTACAAATAACACGTAACAACAATCTAAACAAGCTGTATTTTTTAGTACATAGGGGAGAAAAAGGAGGAAGAGAAGAAAGTGTAAACAAGAGGAAATCTAGGGATATCTGGATATAGGCCCAAAAATAATTAGCGGGTTTCCTCATAATAATCGGAGAGTGCAAATACTATAAATTAAGTGTACACTCCAAACCAAACTACAATTCTCCATAATGAGCGAAGAGTAATTATTTTGTGATCCTACTAACTAGGGGTGTTCACGTTTCGGTTTGGTAGGTTTTTGATTAAAACCAAAACCAAACTAATTTAATTGGTTTTTAAAATTTTAAAATCAAAACCAAACCAAATTAAATACAAACCATCGGTTTGATTATTGTTGGTTTAGTTCGGTTTGGTCCGGTTTTTCGGTTCTTAGTAAGCTAATGATAAGTCGATAATAGTAAAACAACGCTAGACAACAATCTGAAAATAATTTGCTAAATTTATGTTTTTTTATATATTTCTTTCAGAACTGAAAGTTTATTTACCTGTTTATATGAAAAGAATGAACAAAAAAAGCAAGCTTTAGCCATTGTTGTCTTGCAATTTGAATGTGCTTTCTTTACTCTTGTGGTGGTTTTTTTTTTTAACTCTTCTGTTAGGCAAAAGTATGTGCAGAGGGTTAGAGAATTAGAGTCTATTAATGAAAAGAAAATTGGTCGAATCCTATTGTTTTGGGCTTAGACAATCTTTTAAGATATAACAGGATAAACCAAAATTCAAAATAAAAATAAAAATTATTTACAAAAGGATATTATATTGTATATAAATAATTATTAAATTTTGTATATAATTAATCGGTTTGGTTCGGTTTATTTTTCGGTCTTTTAAAATAGAACCAAAACCAAACCAAATATTATCGATTTTTAAAATTTAAAACCAAAACCAATCCAAATAAAAAAAAAAAATATCGGTTTACTTAATCGGTTTGGTTCGATTTTCGATTTGGATCGGTTTTCTGTCAAACTGTGAACACCCCTGCTACTAACTATAATTCAGAACAAACTCAAAAACAAGGACAATATCCCTTTTTTTTTTCTCAACCCTCTTATCTCGCTTGCAGAGTCAGTGCAGAAAAGTTTTAACTTTTTGTTTTTACAGTTTGAGGAATATTGTTTTGATCAGCCACTAATGGAGAATACTGTGAAACAAGGGAAGATTTTTATTGGTGGAATATCGTGGGAAACAACTGAAGAGACACTTAGAAAGCACTTTAGTCGCTATGGAGAAGTGATCAAGTCAGAAATACCTAAAGTTTGGGAGACAGGTTTTGGAAAAGGCTTTGGTTTTGTTACTTTCGCTGATTCTTCTGTTTTTGATGAGCTTCTTCAAGACCAACATATCATTCTTGGTAGAACGGTATTGCACTCCCCTACTTTTCTTTTTTCCTTTTTAACTTATATCCACATGCAGTGTAAAATTTTTTGTTGTAGTAGATTACTTATCTTATTTTTTATGTCACGTACAAAAAGTGCGCGGATATTGTGGTGTAAGAAATATATCAACACACTGTTATTGCGTAGAGTTAACGTTCTTTCCTTTTCGTTTGTTCTCCTGTTTTGTGGCTTATGTATTAGTTTGTCATGTGATTTTGTTTATGTGGTTGTTTTATCATGTGTTACTGCAACCATATATGAATGAGCAGTTTTTGCTTGTCTGAGCGACACTACAGATATCTAAATAATTCACAAACATTACACGAACAAGGACAGATTAGTTTTTTTTTTATAACCGTGGTGTTTGGGTCAAGTTGCATACACTTTGACTAATTTCACAGGGTATCTGTCACCTCCCACCGGCAACAGGTACCAGGTAACTCTATCCACCAATGCTTAGATTAGGGGTGGCAAACGGGTGGGTCGGGTCGGGTCAAACGGATAATAAAAACGGACAAATTATCTGACCCGACCCATATTTAATACAGATAAAAAAGGGTTAACCGGCGGATAATATGGGTAACCATATTATCCATGGCTTCATGAATATGAGCACTTTTGGGAGAATTCTTAGTCTCCCAAACTTGAGGAACCCCCAATTTGAGATTTTACAAATGTAAAAGTTAAACTTATTAGTCATCTATTGGTCCATTTTCTAAATGGATAATATGATTTTTATCCATATTTGACCCATTTCTAAAAAATTCCTAATTCAACCCATTTTTTAGTGGATAATATGAGTGATTAACTGTTTTCTTTTAACCATTTAGCCACCCCTAGCTTGGATAGATGGGGAAAAACCTCCTAGCATTTTTGCCTGAAATTTGAACTAGAGAGCTCGGTCCTCACCCAATTCATTGAAACAAGGACAAATTAGTATAGTACTGAAAGTGAAACTAACACTATGAACTGAGTTAAATCAACTGTGTCTCGCTTAGATAGAGTACTTTTCAAGTAGTTTTTAAATATGTGAATTTTATTTTCAAGTACTTTTCACAGGAAAATTTGGTGTTTTGATTCAAAGGGAGTCTATATATACGTAATTTCATACGAAAATTAGGCGTTTTATTTTGCAAGTGTTCGCATGAACTATTGCATGGTTGTCTAACTTAGGATGAATACTATTCAATGAAACTAAAATCTCATCAATTATTGCATTAATATTCTTTCTACTTTATGCTCTCTCTTTTAGTCTTTTACAATATTTTTCTGTTTTTCACTGCTTCTTATCTTATCTACTTTCTATACGGTGATTATTCAAGGTTGATGTTTCATTGGCAAGACCCAAAGGTGAAAACTCTCAAAGCCAACGTTGTTTAGAATGCCGACAAACTAGCAAAAGTCACAGGAAGAAGATTTTTGTTTGGGGATTGCCTCAGTATTTATCTGAGGAAGATTTTAAACGATACTTTGAGCATTTTGGGAAAATTGAAGATGCAAAAATTATCTATGATAGAGAAACCAATACGCCTAGGGGATTTGGGTTTATCACCTATGATTCAGAGGAAGCTGTAACAAATGTGTTACAGAGGAGATTTCACGTGTTGAATAATAAATTTGTTGAGGTAAAGAAAGCCATGCCAAAGGAAAAGAGAGTTATGGATACTTGCACTTACACTTCTTATCCTACAAACTCAGGCTATGTATTGGTGCCAGTTTTGAATAGTAATGAGATTTATGCTCCTAATTATAATTACTATATGGTCAATCCTGCTATGGTACCTTGTCAGAGTATTCCGTTTAATTATTCGGGCACAGATATGTCGGTCTCACAGTCCGCACAGATACAGTGCTATACGCCTAGACATCCAGTCAACTACTACGCCTCAACGCCTAATGGAGTGGACAACGGGGGTTCTTACGAGGCTTTATCAAATACGCCTAGGTGTCCAGTCAACGGCTATGCCTCAACTCCTGATGGAGTGGATAACAAGGGTTCTTATGAGACTTTATCAAATGCAGCTAAATGTCCAATCTCAACGCCTAATGGAGTGCACAGCAAGGGTTTTTACGAGACTTTATCAAATGCGGC
This sequence comes from Nicotiana sylvestris, assembly GCF_000393655.2. Taxonomy (NCBI): domain Eukaryota; kingdom Viridiplantae; phylum Streptophyta; class Magnoliopsida; order Solanales; family Solanaceae; genus Nicotiana; species Nicotiana sylvestris. Next base: position 143,021,845 of record NC_091058.1, read on the forward strand.
TAGATGTCAAGTCAACTGCTATGCCTCAGCGTCTAATGGAGTGGATAACGGTGGTTCTTCCACGGCTTTATCAAATGGTGTTTATAACTCTGACGTTGAGCACCAGATCGACGTGAAATGTAGCAATGGTAGTGATTGTGGGACTGATAAATCTGTTTCTCATGAAGGGAATCACCAAGATTGCAACATTGAGGTTCAACTTGTTGGAAATGTATCACCTCCAGGTAAGAGTGGTCTTTTTTCTATTAGATTTACTTGTGAGTTTAACTACAGTGTAATCAAGTCACTTAAAAATAACAGTACAGTTAATCATTCATAAAAAGTGAAATTAGTAACCCTGTAAATAAAACAGGTTGTTAGCTACGACATGTTAAAGTACACTGTTAGAATATTTTAAAAGCGTTGAAACAAATGGATGAAATAAACAGAACGTGCACATGAACGAACCACTAATAACTCTATTTTAAAGCCTTTGAAATAGCATTGCATGATAAGTTTATTTGTCATCCTGTTATAGCTCCTAGGAGTACAAAATCACTGGAGAGCGAAGCAGACAATGGTGAAAAAGACAATAATGGAAAAAACTCCCAGGTTAATAAAGGAGCGGACCATGGTAAAAAAGACCAAAGTGTGAAAAATTCTCAGGTCAGTGCCGAAGCAGACAATGGTGAAGACCAAAGTGCGACGAATTCCCAGGTCAATACTGAACATGAGACCTTACTGGAAATGAATGGAGTTTCAAGTAAGTGACTTCAACTTTGTAGTATTATTTACTAGGTTTCAATCTAGTACAGTATATTTTGGTTGACCTTGTTTTGGCTTCTTTTTACCAAAGTCCTATGATCATTGATCCTGGTAATTGACAAACTTATGTGCAAGTGTAAGACTAATGTTTGTGGCCTTACGGTCAATAAGGTGGGATAAAAATCATAGGAGATCCCGTGCTCAAATCCCAGTAGTAGCAAAAAAATTAGGTGATTTCTTTCCATATGTGCAGAGAAATAGCGGAATAATATATCTTGTACAAAACAGTGTGGAATTCATGATATACAAAAGTTTATCATATATGTATCTTAGCTTAATTAGTTCATTTTTTGTCAACTATCTGCTACTTGATTCCCTTCCTATAGTCTCGGTTTATGTGCGGCCTTCCAAGCTCTCAAGTTGATATATACCTGCAACCTGAGATGATATGTGAGTATCTGTCGTTTCCTATTTCTATCAGATTTCTTTGGAATCTACATTTATTTCTAGGGGAAATTATTATTATTTTTTTTCAATGCCATCTTCCAACCTTGTTGTAGAGGTAGGAGTTCAGCCAAGATGTTTGTTACCATCCTTAGAATTTCTGCAAAGCCTATAGTCATCGTTTGTTCGGTTACTTTCATTACTGTGGAGCTTTGATTTATTTCATTTTTGCTCTTTCTGTGTTCAATTTCTAATCCTGAGGTAATAACACATGGTACATTTTTCTGCAGGGTGTATTCAACATAATAATTTACTTAATGAAGCTGTAACTTGCTAGAACTCTACCAACTTTGGTCATACTTGGACAACGTCTGATTGAAGTAGAAAAACTTCTTGTGGTTCATGCTTGACTAACCATATTCACATATTTGCTTCCTTTGTATTCCATTTTTATCATATGACTGTCTCTTTCTCATAGGAATATAATGTCAGTTTGATTCCAATTTATGTAAGAAAATTTTACCTCTTATATCAAAGGTATACACCCTATTTTTTATAAACCAAAATTATTTTAAAATATTATTTTCTATGGCTACCTTTTATATTTTATAGCAAAATAAGTATTTATGGTATATATACTACCTTTGAGGTATGATATCTATGTTTTTCTTCTCTCTTAGACAGTTGGACATACCTATCTTTAAGGTGATTGTCGTTATTGTATTCATGAATGCATGACAAGAATATATGTGAATACATGCGTGTACAGCTGGACTGCCCTGATTTTAGGCGCTTTTACTGTTGCATTCATGAATACAGCCAGCGCGAATACATGCGTGTACAGCTGGACTACCCTGATTTTAGGCGCTTTTTACTGCTGCATTCATGAATACAGCAACATGAATACATGTGAATACATGCACGTAAGTTGGACTGCCCTGATTTTAGGCATTTTTTGCTACTGTATTCATGAATACATGGCGCGAATACATGTGAATACATGCGTGTACAGCTGGACTGCCCTGAATTTTAGGCGTTTTTTGCTACTGTATTCATGAATACATCGAATACACTACCGTAACAACTGAATAGTAGTTATAGGAAGTAATTATATATGTGGTAGTTATAGGAAGTTAATAGCCAATAACAATAATGGTTTCTGAAAATTTTACCTTATGTAACATGCTCGAGTTTTGTTGGATTGGACATTAATAACGTGCCACAAGAGGCTTATAAGCCCAAATCGACATGTCAAAAAGATTAAGTCGGAATGCATTTGAAAAATAGCTCAACCAATGTGTGCAGGGTAGATGTGTGTGTCCATTTTCATAGTTTTGAGTAAACAAATATACTGCTAATTGGATGTACTAATTTTTGAAACTATTTTATGACCTGGATTGGTTACATATGACTCATCACTCGACACATTTTGACCGAACTTGTTCATATACATCTAAATTAATCTAAGACTGAGAAGTCTAGAAATATTATTGTAGAAAGACTAATTATAAAAATAAATGGAAGGTATAATTCTAGAGTATTACTTCACTAAATTCTTCCATCATCGCCTATAAGCAAAGGTGGTACACTTGAGTTGTGGGTACTCAAGAAAGAAATGCAAGCAATTAGTTAGAGGGAAAGAAAGCAAGAATGTGACAAGAAATTAAGAAGTGCGAGATTGAAGGTGAGAGCAACAAAGAGAATTGCTAGAGTATGAGTGCAACAGATTTATAAGATGAGTGAAAGCAAGCCAAAAGTGTGTGATTAAATGTGCGGGTTGGACTGATTTTAAGCGGGTCAAAATGGGTCGAGTCAATAACTAGGTAGGTTAATGACCCACCCAAAAGTTACTTGGGCTAAGATGAACCCATCCAACTCTTACCAAACTTTTAATTAATGTGTGTTGTTTTCTTATGAATTGTTTAATTACCAAATAATTTTTTTTTTTTTTTTGTTATGATCAGATATAACATATCAAACAAAAAGAAAAGATTATTTTAAAAATATTTTAGCAAAGTTATTCATGGATCAAATTGGGCTAAAAATTAATCCAACATTAGATAAGCTGAGATGGGTGGTGTCAAGATGAGTTGAGTTCACCAATAGGCAGGCCAAAGATCGACACAACCTTGGATGGGTTGGATGGATTGAATGGGTTTGAGCTTAAATTACCACCCCTAGGTGTGATATTCCAAGATGGCTGCAGGGATACTCTTGAGCTTACAAATTGAAAGATTGACAGGCATTAGGATGTTAGTCATGTCTTGTTAATCTAAATGACGATTACCACGATGAATTTATGATAACTATTGGTGTTTGTGTTCTTAAACAAAAAGTGAAACTTGATAGTATCTGCACGCTCAATTTTGTTTTCACTCTTTCGCGAATATGCTGCTGATGCGTTGATTCATTCAAGTAATTAATTCATAAAAACTACAGCAAATGATCAATGGTCCCCTCATACTCCAATCTGCTAATTTCTTCTCCCCGTACACTCTTTTGCGTAATCTTCTATTTGTTAAACTATTAGATTTTCTTATAGGCAATTACTTGATGTACGTTACTCATATGATTATGTAAAATAGTAACAATATATTGTAAGTATTATAATAAAGAAGTTAAAGTCAGATAAATATATCATATGTTGTGATGATAAGTATCATCAATAGAGTGCATTTTGTTGCTACGTCCTTTGTTTATGTTAGGAGCTGAAGCTGTTTGTCTTTATTGTAGATTCTAAGCTCCGGATAAAGCTTATGTTAATACGTTCATTTCAATTTCATGACATTATATTGTTCTCCAAGATTTTACATATCCTCATATTTATATTGTTCTCCAAGATTTTGAGTTGTTGTCTAACTTTTGCAACTCTTTTCCCATATATTTTCCTCAATTCTTGTACTCGACTGTTTTCTCCTCTACTATTTACTGGTTTATTTTCACTCTGGAAATATCTAGAAAAGATTTAAATATACAAAAGAAAAAAAAGCCAGTTCCTAGAAACCTATTTCAATTTCCTATATTACAGATATATACACCTGCAAAAGCTAATTCAGTCAAGTAAAATATATTTGCACTCGGTATTATACCAAACTTAGATTTTTTTTTTATAATTATAAATTAAAGTAAAAGAACATATCACATAATCATGCTTATTGATAAATCTTTGTCTAGATATATGAATAGTAATGTACATGTCTTGCATTCTTCGTTTTAAACAAATATATTTTTCTGTTCAATATCTTGATATCGGAGTTCATCACTCATATGATCATTCAACTATCCAAAATTATGTCACGCTCCAAACCTGAAGAGCCGTGGTCGACACCCGGTGCCACACTCGGCCCGAGCATACCACTCTGTAACTGTGAACTCTGGAGGGATAACCCTCAACTTAGGCCGATGAGGCCATACTTTGAATCATATGATTATAACGTCTCTCTCGTATGAGGGGTAAACATACCCAAAAGCTGATATATATAAATGTGCAGACTGACGAAGCCGCCATAAAAATCTACTGATATACAAAATATACAGGACTCGTCTACAAACCGCTAGAGATAACTGAATTGTACCATGGTCGGGACAGGACCTCGACCTACCCATCAAACCTATATATATAAAATGGACTCCAAGGTCTAGACCTGGCAACTCTGAGGAAGTGGAGCTTACCAACCAAGTTGATGTTTGACTCTGTCTGCTGGGAGGGTCTGTTCAACTGTCAATCAGGACCTGCAGGCATGAAATGCAGCGTCCCCGACAAAAGGAATGTTAGTATGAAATAATGTACCGAGTATGTAAGGCAACAGAATAACTGAAAGCTGAAACTGAACTAATAATATAATAGCTGAAGTAACTGCGAGTCAATGATAATCTGAAAATATGCTTACCTGTTGATACTAACTCAACTCTCTCAATATAGTAAGTAAAATAGTTGTTCGGCCTTATAAGGCTCGATATGTGTAACTGCTCTATTGTAGTAGGCTCGCTGACAGACGCTCGACCATACTAGGCTCTGTATATCGGCCATTCTGGGCTCGCTCATAGACGCTCGGTCACAGTAGGCTCAGTATATAACTCACCACCTGATTAGAGGTTGCCCAACAGGGACCTGCCCATCGATTATAGGTCGATGGTGGTGAAAATACTTTAATACTATATATATATATAGGCTCTCTTCTCTCTTGGATGACAGAAGACAAAAACTAAACTGAATATGAAGTCCCGATAAGGGAGAATGCTGTAACTTATGAGACTAGGACAATGTACATAAATTCAGGAATATAAACTTCTCTTTATGTATTGTTATCAAACACGTGTAGTTACTGGATCATTCCAAAATGAAGGAAAGGTTTAGCCTTAACATACCTTAACCTCGTTGAGTCCTTAATAGCTTCCAAACAAATCTTCAAACAACTCAACTCAGTCTACCGTAGCATAAGGAGATTTCAAAATCAGTGCTGAGTAAAGGCTATATCCGTAATTTAAGCTAGCAAGTCATTTATGTAAATTTGGGTAGCATCTCCACTATAACAAGGGCCTACTCCAATAGCATATACCAACAACCAGAGCAATACAATAAGAACAATATAAATAACAGGGTGCAAAATATATTATTAACAAGTCATCGACATATCACGACTAGCAGCAAGCTCGGATTGAATCCCTTAGCACCCTTCAACCCCATTATCATTCATTCTTGAACTTAGTAATATATTCAATATAATAACCAATACCTTTTAAAGGATTTCCAACCTTGTAATCAATTTTAAATTTACCTGAAATAGCCCAACACAAAATAATATCACTGTTGACAACTTTCAAGTGCTTTATAGCCATTTCCTTTCTAGTTACCAATTTCCTCAACAACATTGACATGTAAACCAACATAATCATACTAACAACATCATAGCCAACTTATGTTTCATAATTTCCAGCCACTTAAAGTTCATAAGAACAACTTTCAAATCAATCCATCAAGGACAACAACATCTCAAGCTAATCCAAGTATTATCTTGTAGTTTATCATCCTAACAACTTAACAAACATACAAGAAAGCTTAAACACAATTGGTAGGTTTTTATACTCACCTTAGACAGTAGCAACAACTTGAAATTTCGGCAAACACAGCCCACAATTATCCTCAATGACACCACAACACTATAGATATTGTATATCAACTTTTGTTGTTCAAGTTGGAGTGTAAACACTTGTAGTTCACCTTGAAAATCTAATATATATGAAGGAGGGACTGATTATTACCTTAATCAACAATAACCACACGGTACCTGAGGTTACTTCACTTTGAAGAACCCTCCAAAACAGCCACGAGATGAAGAATTACGATCTAGCAAGCACCACAGGGTTTCTAGCATTGAGTTCGTGTTTTTATCTTAAGTTTTCACCCTAGAATCATGGGGAACCCTTGGAGAGCATTTAGGAGAGTTTAGGAACTGTTTTTGACGATAAAAATGAGTGAAAACGATTTAGAATGAACTTAAATACAAGCTGGAGTTTTACACCGACTTTGTGAGTCCCATGGGAGCTGCTTGCGCAGTCTTGTAACAATGTGAATATCTCTCCACTCCAATATCATAGCGACGAACGGTTAAATGCGTTAGAAACTATACTCGCAGATCTTCCATTTGGTAGGTATATCATCCCCTAATTCCATGTATATTAGGAGAAAATATCAGATACATTTGACCTAAGTTTCAACACATTTATGAATGGAACTTGTGATGACCTTTTCCAACTTTTTTTCCACGACTCGCTTGACTTCAAAACATAACACACGACTATAATATGACTAAAATAATTTATAACATAATCTCCTTATAATATTAAGATCCCTTGTCTCACCCCAAAGGTACATGTTATAACATTCCCAACTTGTCAACATTCGACGAAACTTATTTTCTTCAATTTGTTTAGCTTCTAAGCCTTTCAGCCCTCTTGGTAATTGTTATCCATGATCTTAAATATTTGTAACCTCCATGGTAACATGGTTAAATTACTTTATGTACTTTCAAAGATGATCTTATTTGTGAGCTTACATCAATTGACTTACGACGTACTCTCACGTACAAAAACATGGGGTATAACATCATTCCCCCCTTTGGAACATTCGTCCTCGAATGTTGACTGATGAGCTTATCAATCTCATAACTTATAGATTTTATGAATACCTTAATACTGTCCTTGACATCTAGGAAACTATTCTTTGAATAAATTCAAACACTAGGGCATTCCCCCTTTTAGGCCTCTTTCTCACACCACGACCTATGGTCGGAATTCTTCCAATCTCGTTATTGTTTCTACCTCTGTCATGCAGCCTGTACGACTCTATCCCTGTATGTGCGTGTATGCGACTTTTCTCTCCTTTTTTCTCCTACTATTATCCAATCTCTAGGCCTCACTTTGTGAACATATACAGAACTATGACAAGTTATCCCTCTAGGCATCTATAGGTGTACTAAAGTCCTTCACTTGGTACTTTGTCGAACTTACGACTATTTTTATCTCTTTTTTCATAGTCTCAGTTAATTATGCTGATGGCTTTACAACATCTAGGTACCAAGGTCTGCTACCCAACTCCAGGTTACTCTCTCGCTACTTATCCTATATGTATAAATCTAAGTCCTTTAGTTCTTCCTCATTACTGTTCATCTTAAGAATGATGACCTAATCTCATATCATACTTTGGAACTTTTATCTGTCTATTATTGATTTACGTTAGTGTTGATCTTTTTAATCTACCACTGATAACTTGAAACCTCTTACGTAATACATTGTCACTAGGCTCACATCTCATTGGGGAACATCTGAAGTGATTTGCGTGATTCACCTAGGGGCAGTATTATACTTTAATAACCGTATTTCATGGCATCCCAACATGGTTCATCTTATGAGGGTATCCTAATCTCGTGCAATTCATGAAATCCCTTTTCTTTGAATTATTACTCAATCAAATGCCTAAATGTCATCCTCTTATCTATCACAATTACACCCTTATTCTACTACCATGGCAGCATTCCTTATCTTATAAATTCTCCTAGTCTTAAACTCCTCCGAGTTCATTCAGGTTATATAGAGCTTTCTATAACTTACGGGAACCATAAACTCTCTTATTTTGATGGGCTTAATCCTTAGGCCTTACCTATTCTCATCACATTCTCACTCACCTTTTCTTATCCTAACTTCTGTCTACCTAAAACCTTGTCGCTCTACCATACTATAGCTTGCGACCTACATATATCTATTTATACTACTCGCAACCTTCCTTTAACTTGCTAGCACCATAGATTTCCTTATGTTATTCTGGAACCTCAAGCGAGACATCATATCGTCCCTAACTCTTCTTTACTCTCTTAACTAGACCTCTATGTACTTGGAAACCATAGGCTAGAAGATATGTCACTGACGACACCACTATCATTTCTTAATACAGAATTACGACGCTTCCAACCCTCTATCTGGTATCTAGATTATTCGTAACCTTCTGTACTTGGGCATCTCGTACCTTTTTCACTTGTACCTTACTTACCTTTAAATCTTACATTATATCTTCTATCTCTTTCATAACCTCCCGTCCACATAGGTGGAATTCACATTCACACCTTAAAGCTCTACTATAATACTTGCACCTCATCTGCATACACAATCCAGCGGAAGCTTCATACTGACTTCTTATGAGGTTGGTACTCTTATAACTAGATTTATCGTAGAACCATTATAGAATATGTTCGTTGTACTATCTCTTTTGTACCTTGGATATTTGGAGTTATTCTACAATTTTCTAAATCACGATTTCTATACTCATCAGTGTCTAATGATCAGATTTCTAATCCACTTGGTTGATGTAACTCTTTTGTTTCCTCTTCTATCTTAGCCTTTAAGTAGGCTTACACTATCTTCTGATCTGCGGCTCAGGGTATTAGTTATTACTTTAGCCCCTCGTGGACGCTATAGAACATCCATGATATGACCTTCTAGCAATTCAAGTTTTTGTTTGCGAGGTGGACTTAATTTTTTCTTTTAATTTATTCTAGAGTCTCCAATAGCTGTAGAAATGTCAATATATATGCTGCATGGATAACACTCTGAAATCTTAAGTGCGTCATAACGCAACTAACTATGGGTCATTGATCGAATAATTCCTTTCGTGTCTTCTCAGATTTCGTTAAAAGTAAGAATTACTTTTCCTTGTCGTTCTGCCACTTGTTGCATGAATACTTAGCTTATCTTATTGCCCGAGAATATTGGAATTTCCTGTAACTCATATGATCTCAAATATCACTTGTGATTTTTTTACTTCCCATTCATAAGCCATGATAGGTACCACTTTCTTATGGAGTACATACAATGTTGTAGTGAGACTGTTGTTCTAAGATCATTTCTTCTCCAGGTCACTATGCTTATTTTGAAGCCTTCTTCCTTATTTCCTCAGCTAGTGTTTTGTTGTAGCACTTAGGGAAGACTATCTGACTCATGTAAAGCTGGGAGCTTTTTACATCGTATACCCGGCAAAATTTTTGATGTACTTACTCGCATATAATTATACTTAGTTACTTACATCTGTACCCTTTGTGCTCGTAGAGTTACTTCTGAACTAAATTTTTTGACTATCTCCCTAGTGGCATTCTTTTTTATTTCCGCAACACTTACATTGTACCTTCAACTACCCCAACTCCTATATGAATATTTCTCAAAGATTATGATGTCATATCTAGGGGACTAAATTCACTATGTTGGGGTATACTACGTTTATCTTGCACGATCTGTTGATTTATCTGTATCCTCTTATCTTGCCATAACTAGGCTCTTCCTGAATCAACTATTAACTACTCGTTGGTCCATGCTCATATTTATATTCCGCATAATCTCTCTTGGGTTATGTCCTTTGTCTTAACTTACCTCTTGCACTGTCTCCTTATGTATGAAGTGTTAATTCACACTTATTTATCAATAACATCCTGGTCGGGAACCCTTATTGCATCTCTCTGGCATCGTGCTTGCATAATATTCTGGAGTTATAACATATCTGTTGGATCTGAATAGATGTGATCTCATTCCTTTCGCCCTTTTTGTCGCATTCTTCCTTTACTATTCCATAGTTACCTGAACGATTTAACTCCAACTTAATACCATATCACACCATCTTCCACCTTTTAGGGGAGTACTAACATTTAATGCTATGAAGATTTACCTATAAAATATTTTACCTCTTCATCTTCAACGTCTTTTCACGTTCACTGACTCTTACTCGCCTTGCGATAACACTTATATACCAAGGATATCTGAATTCCTTACGCATGAGGGTGACACCTAGAGTAACTGGCACACTTAGTCCCTTAGGCTTAACTATACTCACAGTGCTTGCTTTAGGGAAGCATATTCTTGAATGACCTTTAAAGATTATTCTTTCGTTGTCCATTCTATTTTTGCCGGAACACGATATCAGAAATTCTCACGATGACGGCTATTATCAAATCCTCTGATCCCTAATTCATTTTCGGTTTATCTTGTTTACTAGCCTATGCTGATTTTTATTCCTCCGGGGGGTCTAACTTAGCCTTCTGGTAATTACATTGGAGTCGCCAATTCGTTTTTTTGAAATAAGGATATGACTTCATGGCTTATACTTTTTTATTATCTCAAGGCCTATCACCTCTTGTATTTTCCTTTACTTGACCATGGACTCTGTCATCTTGTCATATTTTGATTTACCGTTATCACTCATTTATCATACCTTACTCGTAATGTTTCATTTACTCTCTTCTTATTATCCTGCTAATATTTCTATCTATCATATTATTCTGAAAACTACAACAAAACCTTGTTTCACTTTATCTCCCCTGACTCATTCCACCATTTTGGTTTACTCTAACCCTTCTTGATCCTTATATCCATCTGTCTCTTAAATATATATGTTAACTCCCATAGGGCATAACTAAGATGGGTGTGGCCAATTGTACATATCTTTATTTCTGTTGAAGGTAACTTAGAAGCCTTATATTTCTCTACTTGAATGGGAAAATCGGATAATCTTCATTAACTGGGTACCTCGTAACCTTCTTCACCTTGCTTCTGTTATCTGTTGAAACTTATGCTTTTACCTTCTAATACTCTCATGGCCTGTTATTCGCAGGGTATATTACATATTCCCGTCTTAGGATTTTAAGTAGGAAATTCGCACATCAAGTATGCACGATCTGATAGGGCCTCAAACTGGGCATATTGTCAAGAATTCTCTCTCTACTAGTGCCATTACCTGCTGTTGTAGTAGCCCTCTGGCTGGCTGTAATTTTTCTAATTGAAAGTATCTCTATATCATTAGCAAACATAATTCCTGTCTTGAAATCTTATGACTCAGCTCTATAGCACGATTTAGATTTGAAAGAAGGGTAACAAACTCCTAAATATTTTGTAGCTTCCTGTTCATATAATGTGGTGCATAACACATCTATAAACAAGGCTCTACTAGACATAGCTTGTAGACTTCCTAGGATAAAATAGCTCAGATACCCAGTTTGTCACGCCCCAAACCTGAAGAGGCGTGGCCGGCACCCGGTTCCATACTCGGCTCGAGCGTACCACTCTTTAATTGTGAACTTTGGAGGGGTAACCCTTATCTTAGGCCGATGAGGCCAAACTCTGAATAATATGAAAATAAAGTCTCTCTCATATGAGGAGTAAACATACCCAAAAGCTGATATATATAAATGTGCAGGCTGACGAAGACGCCATAAAAATCTACTGATATACAAAATATACAGGACTCGTCTACAAACCGCTAGAGATAACTGAATTGTACCATGGTCGGGACAGGACCTCGACCTACCCATCAAACCTATATATATAAAATGGACTCCAAGGTCTAGACCTGGTAACTCCGAGGAAGTGGAGCTTACCAACCAAGTTGATGTTTGACTCTGTCTGCTGGGAGAGTCTGTTCAACTGTCAATCAGGACCTGTAGGCATAAAATGCAGCGTCCCCGACAAAAGGGACGTCAGAATGAAATAATGTACTAAGTATGTAAGGCAACAGAATAACTGAAAGCTGAAACTGAACTGATAATGTAATAACTGAAAGTAATTGCGAGTCAAAGATAATCTGAAGATATGCTTACCAACTGATACTAGCTCAACTCTCTCAATGTAGTAAGCAAAATAGATGTCCGACCTTATAAGGCTCAGTATGTATAACTGCTCTAGCGTAGTAGCCTAGCTCATAGGTGCTCGGCCATACTAGGCTCTGTATCTCAGCTATTCTAGGCTCGCTCATAGGCGCTCGGCTACAATAGGCTCAGTATATAACTCACTATCTGATCAGAGGTTGCCCAATAGGGGCCATCCCATCGATTATAGCTCGATGGTGGTGAAAATACTGTAATACTGTATATATATATAGACTCTCTGATCTCTTGGATGACAAAAGACACAACTAAACTGAATATTAAGTCCCCATAAGGGAGAATGCTATAACTTATGAGACTAGGACAATGTACATAAATTCAGGAATATGAACTTCTCTTTATGTATTGTTATCAAATACATGTAGTTACTGGATCATGCCAAATTGAAGGAAAGTTTTAGCCTTAACATACCTTAACCTCGCTGAGTCCTTAATAGTTTTCAAGCAACTTTTCAAACAACTCAACTCAGTCTATCGTAGCATAAGAAGATTTCAAAATCAGTGCTGAGTAAAGGCTATGTCCGTAATTTAAGCTAGTAGCTCGTTTATGTAAATTTGGGTAGCATCTCCCCTATAACAAGGGCCTCGTCCACTACCATATACCAACAACAACAACCAGAGCAATACAATAAGAACAATATCAACAATAGGGTAAAAAATATCTCATTAACAAGCATCGACATATCACAACGAGCGGTAAGCTCGGATTAAATCCCTTAGAACCCTTCAACCCTATTATCATTCATTCTTGAACTTAAATAATATATTCAGTATAATAACCGATACCTTTTAAAAGATTTCCATCCTTGTACTCAATTTTAAAGTTACCCAAAAGAGCCCAACACATGATAATATCACTGTTGATAACTTCCAAGTGCTTTATTGCCATTTCCTTTTCTAGTTACCAATTTCCTCAACAAGATTGATATGTAAACCAACATAATCATACTAACAATATCATAGCCAACTTATTTTTCATAATTTTCAGCCACTTAAAGTTCATAAGAACAACTTTCAAATCAATCCATCAAGGACAACAACATCTCAAGTTATACCAAGTATTAGCTTGTAGTTTATTATCCTAACAACTTAACCAATATACAAGCAAGCTTAAGCACAATTGGTAGGCTGTTATACTCACCTTAGACAGTAGCAACAACTTGAAATTTCGGCCAAACACAGCCCACAATTATTCGCAATGACACAACAACACTATAGGTATCGTATTCTCTTCTTGAATCAACTTTTGGTGTTCAAGTTGGAGTGTAAACACTTGTAGTTCACCTTGAAAATCTAATATATATATATGAAGGAGGGACTGATTATTACCTTAATCAACAAGACCCATATAAGACCTGAGGTTACTTCACTTTGAAGAACCCTCCAAAACAACCACGAGATGAAGAACTACGATCTAGCAAGCACCACGGGGTTTCTGGCGTTGGATTTATATTTTTATTTTAGGTTTTCACCCTAGAATCATGGGGGAACCCTTGGAGAGAATTTAGGAGTGTTTAGGAACTGTTTTGGACGAGAAAAATAAATGAAAATGATTTAAAATGAACTTAAATACAAGCTGGAGTTTTACACCGACTTTGTGGGTCCCATGGGAGCTGCTTGCACAGTCTCGCGAAAACGCGAATATCTCTCTACCACGATGTCGTATCGACGAACGGTTAAATGCATAAAAACTAGACTCGGAGAGATTCCAATTGGTAGGTATATCATCCCCTAATTCCATGTATATTGGGAGAAAATATCAGCTGTATTTGACCTAAGTTTCAACACATTCATGAATGGAACTTGTGATGACCTTTTCCAGCTTTTGTTCCAGAACTCGCTTGACTTCAAAACATAACACACGACTATCATATGACTAAAATAAATCATAACATAATCTCCTTATAATGTTAAGAACCCTAGTCTCACTCCAAAAGTACATGTTATGACATTCCTAACTTGTCGACATTCGGCGAAACTTATTTCTTCAATTTGTTTAGCTTTTAAGCCTTTCAACCCTCTTGGTACTTGTTATCCACGATCTTAAATATTTGTAACCTCCATGGTAACATGATTAAACTGCTTTATGTACTTTCAAAGATGATCTCATTTGTGAGCTTACATCAATTGACTTACGGTGTACTCTCACGTACGAAAACATGGGGTGTAACAAATTATATACTAAAGTCACTTTTCTTTTATTTGTAGTAGGAAAGTCACTTAACTATACATATTACACGCAAAATGGTTACTCAACCGAAATTATCAAACTTTTCAGTGAAAAAATGTGATGTGACAGTCAATATAGTTTTTTTTATATATTTAGATCAAATAAAATAATTAACACCCAAATAAAACATAAAAATTTCACCCATACACCCAACCTAACCTGCTAAAAATAAAAAATTCACCCGCTAAATAAAATCAAACACTAAAACACATCTATATTGCAAATGCATCTCCCTTCTTCTTATAAAGACAACTTTTTTCATGGTTTAACTGTAGTCCTTAATCTCGTACCCATTATTATTTTATAAAAAGTAAAACAAAATCGTGAAAAAAAAGAATACAGGTCATTGAGAAAAGAAAAACACATATCACTCTAGTTCTTAATTAGTCCTTAACCTCATACCTATTAGTACTATTTTATAAAACTAAAGTAAAATCATTAAAAAAATGCTTTTTACAAGAAGAAGGGAGATGCAACCGGATTTGATTTTAATTGTCCATCCTTTTTCTGGCGTCAAATACGAAGAAAACGTAGGAAAAACTCAGAGGAAGTAATTTAGATCGAAAATTCAAAGAGAAGAAAAGACCTTAGAAAATATATCAAGCACGAAACTACTCTGCATTTAATTTGACGAAGTGGAAGACTCCACGACTCCACTTTCAAGAATCTTACTATCTCTACTAAGTTCTTCTTCTTTTTGTCTTCCATATATTATTTCCTTTTTCCATGGGAAAAAATAAAAACGAGTACAACATAGTCACTTCTCTACACTCTGTTATTCTGCACGGTCAAAGTCGTCTCGTTTTTGATAGTAGAGTTTTCTAATTAGTCTTTCTTCTTGGTGTCTTCTCTCAACTGCGGTCTTCACTTAGCTACTTAAACAAACCACAAGCTCTAGATTTTCCTCAATCTTCATAGAGTCAAATATTGACTTGGGAGGACTTATCTTTCATGGAAAAATAGAAAGATATTTAACTTATATATACTGATAGTGTATATATTTTTACACCACCAGTTTTAACATGTTATAGTAGCCTATTTGTCTCATTTTCCAGATTAATATCCCATTTATTGGACATAGGGGTGTATAAAGAAAACCGAAAAACCGCACCAAACCGATAATCCGAGTCAAATCGAGAAAAAAAACCCGATTATGATTTGGTTTGATTTGGTGTTAAAAAAAAAACTTGACCATAATTGGTTTGGTTTGGTTTTAACTAAAAAAGCCAAACCGAAACCAAACCAACCCGACATTACATGTATACAAGTTTTAAAATATTTTATACATAAAAACAATTATTTTAATATAATTTATAAATATTTTTTAACCTTTTTCATAGTTCTCTCTTTTAATGTATTATTTCAAGCTTTGATTTAGAACTTTTCAATGGTCAAATATGTTTTATAGCCCATAAAAGTTAGTGACTCAAATAAATTCCAAAGCAAAATCAAATCAATAAAAATGTTAAAAAAAAAAATATTCAATTCAATACTAGGAATGACAATAGTATTGGATATTTTCATTACTTTAGATAGTGAAAATACATAACATACTTTTAATATTATTTAGTCAAGTATTTAATACTTAGTACTTATTAGCCGTACTTATTTTAACATGATTTAGTACTTTTAGATTATATTTATTTTTATTATGGCTTATTAATTAGCAATATTTATTTTATGCGATTTGTTGACTATTTTAGTATAATCATGACTCATCTCACATTATTTTGTATTATTTTATTGGGTAACATCTTATATAGTTTTATCCTACTAGGACCTAAGAAATATTAGAGCACAAATTATAAATTTTATGCTATGAAGATTTTGTCGAAAAAACACCGAAAAACCCGAGAAAAATCGAGATTGTAAAACCCGACTTTTGTTGGTTTGATTTGGTTTATAGATTTAAAAATCCGAGACAATTGGTTTGGTTTGGTAATTGAAAAATGGGGGATTTGCAGTCGTACCCTATTTTTATGCCACCTTTTAACCTATACCCTATTTTTAAAAACTATTAATTTCGTAACCAACTAACAAAAAATTCGTAATAATATGACCATTATACCCCTTCCAAAACATATAAAAGTTGCATCAAGCATACCCAGATTCAAATTCCAGATCTCCTCCGTATCTCCTCCATCAGTCCGACTCTCCTGAGATCGCCTCTCGCAACCAGATTCAAATTCCAAATTCAAATTCAAATACATTGTAAGTATTCAAATTCATCTCCAGAATTCAAAATAGTTTTTGAATTATATGTTTTCTGATTGATTGATTGAAGTTGTTTGACGAACTTCACTGATATGGTGAATTTGCATTCTAAATCTGTTTGACGATGAATTCTAACATTCTAGTCCGACAAATATGATAAAAATTATATTAAAACATTATATTAGTGTTTTAATATTTAAAACACCTATGCACAAAAAACTTCGGCATAGGTGCTAAAGTTTTTTAGTTAATATTTAATAATTTTAGCGGGACGAGCTGAAGTTTTCCTCCTACACTGGTTAAAAAATAAAACATAAATTAAAATTATATTGCACAAAAAACTTCGGCACAGGTGCTGAAGTTTTTTAGTTAATCTGTAAAAAGTTCGTCTAATGGAGCTGAAGTTTTTCTCCTGCACTATGTATTTTATTTTCATTTTTTGAAAAAACTTCATACCAAAAAAATAAAACATCAATTAAAATTTCATAATGCACAAAAAACTTCGGCATAAGTGCTGAAGTTTTTTAGTTATTATTTAAAAACTTCAGTAAGAGGAGCTGAAGTTTTCCTCCTGCCCTGTCTATTTTATTATTATTTTTTGAAAAAACTTCATACCAAAAAATGCTTATTATTAGGATTAGTTTTTGTTAATTCCTGCTGAAGTTATATAGCTCATTTCCTCTGCTATTTTTCGAGTTTGAATAGAATTAATATTAAAAAAATGCAAAAAAACTTAAAACAAAAACTGAATATTTCATTAAACATAAAAAAAGATACATTAAATTACATAAATAACAAAAAGAAAAACTAATCGTCCATATCATCATTATCATCATCGTCGTCACTACCAGATGGACGAGCTGAAGTTTTCCTCCTACACTAGTTAAAAAATAAAACATAAATTAAAATTTCATATTGCATAAAAAACTTCGGCACAGATGCTGAAGTTTTTTAGTTAATCTATAAAAAGTTCGGCTAATGGAGCTGAAGTTTTTCTCCTTCACTATGTATTTTATTTTTATTTTTTGGAAAAACTTCATACCAAAAAAATAAAACATCAATTAAAATTTCAAAATTCACAAAAAACTTCGGCATAAGTGTTGAAGTTTTTTAGTTAATATTTAAAAACTTCAGCAAGAGGAGCTGAAGTTTTCCTCCTGCCCTGTCTATTTTATTATTATTTTTTGAAAAAACTTCATACCAAAAAATGGTTAATATTAGGATTAGTTTTTGTTAATTTCTGCTGAAGTTATATAGCTCATTTCCTCTGCTATTTTTCGAGTTTGAATAGAATTAATATTAAAAAAGCGCAAAAAAAAACTTAAAACAAAAACTAAATATTTCATTAAACATAAAAAAAAAGATACATTAAATTACATAAATAACATAAATAACAAAAAGAAAAACTAATCGTCCATATCATCATTATCATCATCGTCGTCACTACCAGATGGACGAGCTGAAGTTTTCCTTCTACACTGGTTAAAAAATAAAACATAAATTAAAATTTCATATTGCATACAAAACTTCGGAACATGTGCTGAAGTTTTCTAGTTAATCTTTAAAAACTTCGGCTAATGGAGCTGAAGTTTTTCTTCTTCACTATGTATTTTATTTTCATTTTTTTGAAAAACTTCATACCAAAAAAATAAAACATCAATTAAAATTTCATAATACACAAAAAACTTCGACATAAGAGCTGAAGTTTTTTAGTTAATATTTAAAAACTTCAGCAAGAGGAGCTGAAGTTTTCCTCCTGCCCTGTCTATTTTATTATAATTTTTTGAAAAAACTTCATACCAAAAAATGGTTAATATTAGGATTAGTTTTTGTTAATTCCTGATGAAGTTATATAGCTCATTTCCTCTGCTATTTTTCGAGTTTGAATAGAATTAATATTAAAAAAACGCAAAAAAAAAAAACTAAAAACAAAAATTGAATATTTCATTAAACATAAAAAAAGATACATTAAATTACATAAATAACAAAAAGAAAAACTAATCGTCCATATCATCATTATCATCATCGTCGTCACTACCAGATGGACGAGCGGAAGTTTTCCTCCTACACTGGTTAAAAAATAAAACATAAATTAAAATTTCATATTGCACAAAAAACTTCGGCACAGGTGCTGAAGTTTTTTAGTTAATCTTTAAAAACTTCGGCTAATGGAGCTGAAGTTTTTCTCATGCACTATGTATTTTATTTTCATTTTTTGGAAAAACTTCATACCAAAAAAATAAAACATCAATTAAAATTTCATAATGCGCAAAAAACTTCGGCATAAGTGCTGAAGTTTTTTAGTTAATATTTAAAAACTTCAGCAAGAGGAGCTGAAGTTCTCCTCCTGCCCTGTCTATTTTTTTATTATTTTTTGAAAAAACTTCATACCAAAAAAATGCTTAATATTAGGATTAGTTTTTGTTAATTCCTGCTGAAGTTATATAGCTCATTTCCTCTGCTATTTTTTCAGTTTAAATAGAATTAATATTAAAAAAACGCAGAAAAAACTTAAAACAAAAACTGAATATTTCATTAAACATCAAAAAAGATACATTAAATTACATAAATAACATAAATAATAAAAAGAAAAACTAATCGTCCATATCATCATTATCATCATCGTCGTCACTACCAGATGGACGAGCTGAAGTTTTCCTCCTACACTGGTTAAAAAATAAAACATAAATTAAAATTTCATATTGCACAAAAAACTTCGGCACAGGTACTGAAGTTTTTTAGTTAATATGTAAAAACTTCGGCTAATGGAGCTGAAGTTTCTCTCCTGCACTATGTATTTTATTTTTATTTTTTGGAAAAACTTCATACCAAAAAAATAAAACATCAATTAAAATTTCATAATGCGCAAAAAACTTCGGCATAAGTGATGAAGTTTTTTAGTTAATATTTAAAAAATTCAGCAAGAGGAGCTGAAGTTTTTCTCCTGCCCTGTCTATTTTATTATTATTTTTTGAAAATACTTTATACCAAAAAATGCTTAATATTAGGATTAGTTTTTGTTAATTCCTGCTGAAGTTATACTGCTCATTTCCTCTGCTATTTTTCGAGTTTGAATAGAATTAATATTAAAAAACGCAGAAAAAACTTAAAACAAAAACTAAATATTTCATTAAACATCAAAAAAGATACATTAAATTACATAAATAACAAAAAGAAAAACTAATCGTCCATATCATCATTATCATCATCGTCGTCACTACCAGATGGATGAGCTGAAGTTTTCCTCCTACACTGGTTAAAAAATAAAACATAAATTAAAATTTCATATTGCACAAAAAACTTCGGCACAAGTGCTGAAGTTTTTTAGTTAATCTGTAAAAACTTCGGCTAATGGAGCTGAAGTTTTTCTCCTTCACTATGTATTTTATTTTTATTTTTTGGAAAAACTTCATACCAAAAAAATAAAACATCAATTAAAATTTCATAATGCACAAAAAACTTCGGCATAAGTGCTGAAGTTTTTTAGTTAATATTTAAAAACTTCAGCAAGAGGAGCTGACGTTTTCCTCCTGCCCTATCTATTTTATTATTATTTTTTGAAAAAACTTCATACAATAAATACTTAATATTAGGATTAGTTTTTGTTAATTCCTGCTGAAGTTATACAGCTCATTTCCTCTCCTATTTTTCAAGTTTGAATAGAATTAATATTAAAAAAATGTAGGAAAAACTTAAAACAAAAACTGAATATTTAATTAAACATAAAAAAAGATACATTAAATTACATAAATAACATAAATAACAAAAAGAAAAACTAATCGTCCATATCATCATCATCGTCGTCGTCACTACCAGATGGACGAGCATCTTCATCAGCAAGATTTTTAAATCTTGCATACATCACAAGCGTATCAAGCTTGTTGTTAATTTCTTCCAGCTCCCTGTCGTACTTGTGTATGAGCTCATCCAGTTTCAACTCAAAAGCCTCTATAATGTCTTGCTTGATTTCTTCCACTATTTGCCTGATGACAGAATCCATTTTTCTCCTTTTTGTATTTTATGTCTGCTAAAATCTATGTGTTTGAGTGAATAAACTCACAAGGAATAACGTGCTTATATATGGGAAAAAACTTCTGCATGGTATATGAAAAGGCAAAGAGGAATTTTAAATGTTGTCTAATGAAAAGTGTGCATGAATGTGATAGGAATGTACTTATTACACTAACACATACCCCCAACGCAATATAATTACTACTTTAATTCTGTAGGTTACTCCTATATACTATGCAATTAATGCTGAAACATGCTCAAGTTTGTTGAATTCATTTGCTAAAACTTCAGCCCAATATGCTGAAGTTCTTTAGTTCATTTCTAAAATCTTCAGCACCTAATGGGCTGAAGTTGTTTTCCCTGCATTCATGAATCCCTGTCATACAACTTTTTCAAAAAAACTTCAGCTGATATGCTGAAGTTATTAAGCTTATTTCTAAAAACTTCTGCACTTAATAAGTTGAAGTTTTCTGTGTAGCATTCATTAATTATGTCATACATCTTTTTCCAAAAAATTTCAGCAGAAGATGCCTAAGTGATTTAGTTCATTTGTAAAAACTTCAGCATAAACAACCTAAAAATTCTTCTATTCACTTTCCTAATACTTGCCACTAAACATGAATCTGCAGGATGAGTTCGATTTTCGTTGTTATAACTTTCAATGGTAGTTGGACTCCTGATTTCAAATACTTGGATCATGATACAAAACTTGTTCTACTTAATATGCACATATCATTCACTTTCCTGAAGAAAATTAGTGTAACGACCCGATCGGTCATTTTGAGCTTTTGTACTTTGATCGCCAGTTCTCGGGCATGACTTGCCCCGTATGATGTATTATGGCTGATGTAGATCGATGGTTCTGGTTTTTTAGGAAAATCGGAAGGAATTTGAAAGAACAGTCTCAGATGAAAGCTTTGAATTTGAAAGGTTTGACCAAGAGTTGACTTGTTTGTATATGATCTCGGATCAGAATTTTTATGATTTGGTTAGCTCCGTTAGGTGATTTATGACTTAGGAGCGCAATCGGAATGCATTTTGGAAGTCCGTGGAAGGATTTAGCTCGAATTGGCAGAGTCAGTATTTTGGCGAATTCCGGTTGATAGGTGAGATTTTGATCCAAGGGTCGGAATGGAATTCCGATAGTTGCTGTAGCTTTGTTATGTCATTTGTGATGTGTGTGCAAAAGTTCAGGTTATTCGAACATCGTTTGGTCGGGTTTTTTATCGAAAGTGTATTTCGGAAGTTTTTGGAAACTTAGGCTTGAATTCGATGAGTTTTGGGTAATTTGATGTTGTTTGAGGTGTTTTGATGATTGGAAGAGGTTTGAATAATGTTATGAATTATGTTGGCATGTTTGGTCGGGGTCCCATGAGGCTCGGATAAGTTTTGGAAGAGTTTTTGGAAGATTTTTGCCGTTTGAGCATAAGCATGTAATGATCCAAAGGTCCATTTTTAGTTCTAGAAATCGAAATTTTATTTTGAGATTTCTAGAATTTAAATAATGAATTATAGTAGTAATCTGGAAAGTTTGGTCTAATTTCATCAAGTCGCGATTGGGTTTTTGACACGAAACATGAGTTAATTATTTAACAAGCGAAATGGATATTGTACTGAGTAAACGAGCTCCGAATTGAGTTTCAATTGAAGGAATATGTTCGTATCATTATTTGTGACTCATAGGAACAAGAATCATCGAATTCCGAGTTCGTATGGTGGAGTTAGAGTCATTTTAGTAAAAAGAAAAGTGTTGCAATTTCTTTGGCTGCTGCTGTATTTTTTTTAGCAGCGTGAACAGTAACCGCAGGGGTGAACAGTGACCACGCGCATGAACAGTAACAGCGTGGATGAACAGTACTTCCGAAAAATTTAAGTTTACAAAATAAATCATTCTCGATTTTGGGTCATTTTTCCTCCATGGTTGATCATTTTGAGAGCTTCTTGGTGGAAATTAAAGAGGGATTCAAGGGGGAACGACTTGAGGTAAGTTTCTTGGACTTAGAACTCGTTTTTATTGTGAATTCCACCTAGAGATTCATGAAATATAAGCCTACAAATCAAGAACTAGGGCTTGAATTTTGAAACCAAACAATTAGGATTTGATGGGTCATTTGAACTCGGATTTGGGAGTTCTTGGTATGTATAGACTCGTGGCGAGACAAGGAATCCGGTGATGGTAATTTTCTGATTTTTCGAGACATGGGCCCGAGGCTCGGGTTTTGTCAAATTCGTGAATTTTGATATTTTTCGATTGCTTTCGATTGGGTATTGTCTCTTTAGCATAATACGACATATTCGTTGTGATTTTGGGAAGATTCATCGCACGGGGAGGGTAATTTGAGAGGCAAGGGCACAGCGAGCTAGACTTTGACCGTCTTGAGGTGAGTAATTGATGTAAATGATGTCCTGAGGGTTTGAAACCCCAGAATTTCACATCGTAACGCTATATTGAGGTGACTTGCACACCGGATAACGGGCGTGGGGTAGAGCACCGTTGGGGATTGTGACTTGGTCCGTCCCGAGAGATGTTTTTACTGTGTTTTTTACTTGAACTAAATTGAGATTCATCCTTACTTGGATTTAATTGTTACATTTGGGCTTCTTGCCAATTATTTGAATCCTTCAAGGATTGATATCACTGCTTTCGCATATTTTGCATATCATTTGACCTCAGTCCAAGGTTTTAAATACTGTTTTGCAAACTCAACCATCTTTCTAAGATTTGAAAACTTAAATGATATTTCTAAATGATATTTCGGGCTGAGAACTACTATTTTACAAATGCCCAAGGGGCTTATGATGATTTCTGGACTGAGCATGGATCGGGCTGCGCGCCGCAACAGTGTTATATTGATATTGAGGCCGAGAGCCTCGTTGATTACATTGATATTGAGGCCGAGAGCCTCATTGATTACATTGATATTGAGGCCGAGAGCCTGGTTGATTACATTGATATTGAGGCTGAGAGCCTGGGTGATTATACTGAGATTGATATGAGGCCGAGGGCCTAGATTTGATGCCACGAGATGGCTTGATATTGTGCTTGGCCTGTAGGAGCCCCTCCGTTGTCTGCACATACCCCCAGTGAGCGCCGTCGACGATAAATAAATGGATGGCTCGGGCTGCACGCCGCAGTGGGTACTAGAGTGTACCATCATATGCATTGCATTGCATTCATGCATTTGTTTTTATCTGTTATACCTGTCTCAGTATTTGGTACTCTGACTTAATTGACTTGTTGCTTCACTATTTGTTGTTCTAAACTGCCAATTATAGTTTACTTTGTATTTTTCCATGATTTCTTATTCTCAGCCTTTATTTATGTTTATTACTCACTAGGTCGGAGTACTCACATTACTCCCTACATCTTGCGTGCAGATCCAGGTACACCATAGGCTAAGTGAGGAATTGTTTAGCTGAGCAGGCAGTATCCAGGAGTATTGAGGTAGCTGCATGCCGTTCATAGCCTTGATCTCTCCCCTCTATCTCTATCTTTTATTCCGTATTTTTCCTAGATAGACTTGTAATATGTGGATATTCTGTATTAGAGGCTCATATTCGTGACACCGGATTCTGTTGGGCTATGGTGTGGTATTTTAATTGAACTTCCGCAGATTTTATTATTAATTATACACTTGAATGAAATGACTTAGTAAATTCTCTGTGATATTTATCTATAATCTGAATAAGAATTTGGGATAATGTTGTTGAATGGTCGGGCTTGCCTAGCAGTGTGTTGGGCGCCATCATGACCGGGGTTGGGGTCATGACAAGTCGATATCAGAGCCTAGATTAATTGGTCTCGCGAGTCATGAGCCGGTTTAGCAAAGTCTCGCGGATTGGTACAGAGACGTCTGTATTTATCCTCAAGAGGCTGCAGAACCTTTAGGAAAACTTCACATTCTTGAATTCTTATCGTGCGTCCTTGATTCATCTTGAAAAGAAACTTTTGAAATTCCTTCCACGCATTCGTATGCGCGCATGGGCGCTCAGTATCAGATGTGCCTCGATGGCTTGTGATTCCCCAATCGATGGGCGAGGTGTTATCTCTGTGAGTTTATGGTGGGCCAGTCTGGAGGACTTGAGGTTGGATCTTTGCCTATGGCGGGAGCGTCGAGGTGCTGATTGTGTGAACAAGTATTTTTGAACTTATATGTTCGGTAGTGTCCCTGTTAGTGGAAATGATGGTTGTGGCTATGTGATGAGTATGTTAGTACTGCGAGGCGTATATATATAATTTGGAAGCGACGAGAAGGGTCTGCTGAATGATGGAAGAACTAATAGATGCTTGAAGTTCATCGTGATTCAAGTTATAGCCCGAGTTATAGGCATGTGAAGAATCTTTTCATGTCTCCTAGTTGGGAGTGAAGTAAATTTCATGTTGCGGTATGAGTACAGACTCAGGAAGATCAAGTGACTATGTAATGCTTATGGCGGTGGAAGGTATGCAGAAATGTTAGTTGGGGGCAAAGCAGGTGGGTCATCTCCTGCGGGGTGTTCTAAAGTTGTTATCCTTATGTTATCTATTAGAAGACCTCAATTGCAAGTGAATAAAATGTGTTAAAATCTAAATTGGATCGCCTAGAGAGTGGGCTTAACTGTTGTGTGAGTGAATGCGAGATTTGCAAAAGAGTTAAAAATTCTAATTGATTTGTGTTTCCACAAGCTTATGAAGGATCGAGTTTAATCTAACTATGGTATTGAGGCAAAAATGGAGTATATGCGTTATGAGTATAGTATGTTGTGATCTATGGCTTCGAGCCAAGTTGGGGAGCTTGCTATTGGTTAGCGGATTGTGCGGTCATGTACTATGTTAGTTCCGATTTGATGCATGCTGGTGAATCAGTTCTGGTTGTGGAAATTGGGCCGAGAATGGCACGAGTGAAGGAAATTTTTTGACAAGATGTCATGAGCTCGGATGAGCAGGAGATAAGTTTCGATGTTTACGGTAAGTTGGTATTGTCTTCAGCATCACCTAAGATCGGTGTTTTGTAAAAAGGGTTTTGCGTCCTGGTTAATAATTCTTGATCGCTCTTTAGCGTTAGTGCGACCGGTGGTTTGGATGTACTCTCAAGATATTGTTGTGGTAGGTTGTGGGAGTGTGTCCCACGAGAAGATTATATAAGTGTGGCATGTGATCACTTGATTTATTAAAGATGTAAACCAAGTATGAAGTTTGCAACAGTGTGATGTTGAGTATAGTTTTCTATATGCTATTTTGTATACCTTGCTTCCTGTTTTCTAAGGAAATTCCATATTAGTGTGTGGGATTGGTAATTCCTTCCAGAGTTCGTTTTCTTTTTTTGTATCGCGTTCGAATTGGTAGCTTGTTGGTATATTGGGGCATCATATGCGGCTTTTGATTATGTCTGGGGTGGTTTATTGCCTGAGCAGTTCGTAATAGGTGAGACGAGATCACTGAATTCGAGATTAGTGCAATCTAAGTATATGAAGTAAATTAAGGGGTTAAGACCATTGTTTGGTTCAGAATGAGGTGATAGTTCTTGTCAGAAGTATAGACCCAATGAATTGTTGATTCGGCGGTGTTATGAATTTATACAGATCTCATCCGTCGTATCGGTATTGTAAGAAAATGAACAAGACCTATGTATGTCATGCAGAGCATGGGATGTGTAATGATTTTTCTTCTAGATGGGATTAATGGAAGTTCTTGACTAGTTGAGTACGTAACCGTTCATGGTTCGGAAAGGAGGTGAAGTCCTCATGTTACCTTAGGATGGTATGGTATATGCGATATGTTGTGAAGGGTTGAGATTTGCGTGTGTAAGGTTACAATTCAATTCTGAATGGAAATTCATAACATTCTTAGGCGGTACGAGCAGCTTTAGGTGATTAGAGAAATGAGCTTCAGATGATTAGGGTGAATGATCTTCAGATGATTAAGGAAATGGTATTGCTAATTGGAAGTGATTTGATGAGAGTATATGTCTCAGAAAAAGGTAATGTGATTAAACTGATGATATTTCGGTAGTATTGCGGCATGTTCTTGGTGGGTCCACTGGTGGTATTCGGGTTTGCTTGGTAGCACAGGGAAATTTTGAGTATCTGTCGTGGAATGATTGAGTATCAAAGGTGTGCATGTATTCGCACGGTGGAAACTGGAATTATGTATGATGATTTGTGTGCCATATGGAGTTGGAGACTGGGAGTTCTCATGTACAGGCTAGGTTGTGGTGGTGGATCGTGTGTATTCGGCACCGTTTAGCGGCAATCGGGATTTGGAGGCTCGAGTGGATCTTTGTTTGCTGGTATGTTAGATTTTGGATGTGATGTCGGAATTCAGACTGGTTGTCTTAGTGTTGAGTAATTCTGAACTATTGCGCTACGGGCAATACCGAAAATGCCATGGGTTGAGTTATGAAGTGCATTGGATTATGTTCTAGCAGAGTGGTTTATATTTCAAAGGACCAGCGAACGGTTGTGACGGATTGCTTTCTTAATTGGGCATTCGTGATGGATGTCAGTGCAAAGGTTGCTATCATTAATTCAGTTCCGGTGTTGGGGGACTTTTTAGATGAGTTTCATATGGCTAGGCATATTGCTGGGCGAGGTTGTTGATTTCGCTATTAATTTGGTGTCGGGCACCGGATCGTCTGGCTCCGATAGGAGTTGTAGTAGTGGAAGTCGAGCGGGATGAGTAATTGGGTGTTGCTCGGTGAATAACGTACCAATTATGTTCTATCAGGTTTGCGTGGTGTGTGTTATTTGTTTCACCATGTGTAATGATTTACTTTGGCTCCAGACATCGATTGAGCATGGTTGTCGATTTCAAGCATAGTGACTTGAGGTGTTTCCTGTGGAGTAGTATTTGGATAGGAATGCGCGTTGCAGCAAAGATGTGTGGAAACATGACATTGCAGGTCAAATTTGTGTGTCCTATTTCTATGATGTGAGACAAGGTCTCAGCCTTGTGTTGTGGCAGTACTGGTGAGTTTGAGGTACAACTCTCTCAGTTGAGTCATTTTCATGAATTGAGTATGTTCGGATCGTTTCTTATTGGTGCACGTATTATGCAAGTTGTGGCGTAGGCATATATTGATGTGTCATGTCACCTAAGTAGTGTGTTTGGTCAGAAGAGATCGTTGAAATCATTAATGAATGCGAACGGATTCGATTTCAGTATGTGTGATGGGTAAATATTGAGGTTCGGTTCAAAATTTGTTATGGTAATTACCAGGAGAGAAATGACTTCATGAATGGTTGACATAGGAAATGGTTATGATTTATTGCGTGTTTCCTTTATCATTGGCAGTATGTGAAAGTGTTGGAATGAGGCTTTAGTTGTTAAGAGGTTTCCTATCGATATTCGATTATTATGTGCAGCTACTGTGAATAGAAATTATCGTTCCGAGTGTTTGAGTTATGTGGTATATCAGATAATTGCACCTGATGTTGCAGGTATGGGTTATTACAGCTGGTTCGGGCTTATTCTGAGTATGGATGTAAAGTTCTAATCTTGTGTATGATTTCGGAAGGTGCAATGTGGTTCTATAGTTTATGGACTAGATGGATTGTGAAATTTCAGCTATGTTGTGTTATCGGACCTATGCGAGATAGGGTAGTGTGGGATCACCCACGGGTATATTCTTGGTAAAGTCGTTCAGCTATTGGTTGGCTTCTAGGACAACTCTGGGTACGCTCGAGGACGAGCGTTTATTTAAGTTGGGGAGGATGTGACGACCCGACCCGTCGTCTCGTGATTTACCGCCCCATTTTCCCCATTTCCTATTTCTTTATGCTTCATTATCAGTGTTGGGTGTGAACGAGTTGATTTGGATTGGTTTTAGTAGGAAATGAGACACTTAGTCTCTTTAAGGAAGGTTTGTTTTGGAAAAGTCAACTGGACGTTGACTTATGTGTTAGAGGGCTCGGATTTGAATCTCGATGATTCGATTAGCTTTGGGGGATGATTTGTGACTTAGGAGTGTGATCGGAAGTAATTTTGGAGGTCCGGTGTAGAATTAAGCTTGAATTGGCGAAGTTAGTATTTTGGCGAATTCCGATTGATAGGTGAGATTTTGATCCGAGAGTCGGAATGTAGCTTTGTTAGGTGATTTGGGATATGTGTGCAAAATTTCAGGTCATTCGGACGTGGTTTGGTCGGGTTTTTGATCGAAAGTGTATTTCGGAAGTTTTTAGAAAATTAGGCTTGAATTCGATGAGTTTTGGGTAATTTGATGTTGTTTGAGGTGTTTTGATGATTGGAAGAGGTTTGAATAATGTTATGAATTATGTTGGCATGTTTGGTCGGGGTCCCATGAGGCTCGGATAAGTTTTGGAAGAGTTTTTGAAAGATTTTTGCCGTTTGAGCATATGCATGTAATGATCCAAAGGTCCATTTTTAGTTCTAGAGATCAAAATTTTATTTTGAGATTTCCAGAATTTAAATAATGAATTATACGAGTGATCTGGAAAGTTTGGTCTAATTTCATCAAGTCGCGATTGAGTTTTTGACACGAAATATGAGTTAATTGTTTAACGAGTGAAATGGATATCACACTGAGAAAACGAGCTCCGAACTGAGTTTCGATTGAAGGACTATGTTCGTATCATTATTTGTGACTCATAGGAATAAGAATCATCGAATTCCGAGTTCGTATAATGGAGTTAGAGCCATTTTAGTAAAAAGAAAAGTGCTGCAATTTCTTTGGCTGCTGCTGTATTTTTTTTAGCAGCGTGAACAGTAACCGCGCGGGTGAACAGTGACCACGCGCGTGAATAGTAACAACGCGGATGAACAGTACTTCCAAAAAATTTGAGTTTACAAAATAAATCATCCGCGATTTTGGGTCATTTTTCCTCCATGGTTGATCATTTTGAGAGCTTCTTGGTGGATATTAAAGAGGGATTCAAGGGGGAACGACTTGAGGTAAGTTTCTTGGACTTAGAACTCGTTTTTATTGTGAATTCCACCTAGAGATTCATGATATATAAGCCTACAAATCAAGAACTAGGGCTTGAATTTTGAACCAAACAATTAGGATTTGATGGGTCATTTGAACTCGGATTTGGGAGTTCTTTGTATGTATAGACTCGTGGCGAGACAAGGAATCCGGTGATGTTAATTTTCTTATTTTTCGAGATGTGAGCCCGGGGCTCGGGTTTTGTCAAATTCGTGAATTTTGCTATTTTTCGATTGCTTTCGATTGGGTGTTGTCTCTTTAGCATAATGCGACATATTCGTTGTGATTTTGGGCAGATTCATCGCACGAGGAGGGTAATTTGAGAGGCAAGGGCATAGCGAGCTAGACTTTGACCGTCTTGAGGTGAGTAATTGATGTAAATGATGTCCTGAGGGTTTGAAACCCCAGAATTTCACATCGTAACGCTATATTGAGGTGACTTGCACGCCGGATAATAGGCGTGGGGTAGAGCACCGTTGGAGATTGTGACTTGGTCCGTCCCGAGAGATGTTTTTACCGTGTTTTCTACTTGAACTAAATTGAGAATCATCCTTACTTGGATTTAATTGTTACATTTGGGCTTCTTGACAATTATTTGAATTCTTCAGGGATTGATATCACTGTTTTCACATATTTTGCATATCATTTGACCTCAGTTCAAAGTTTTAAATACTGTTTTGCAAACTCAGCCATCTTTCTAAGATTTGAAAACTTAAATGATATTTCTAAATGATACTTCGGACTGAGAACTACTGTTTTACAAATGCCCAAGGGGCTTATGATGATTTTTGGACTGAGCATGGATCGGGCAGCGCGCCGCAACAGTGTTATATTGATATTGAGGCTGAGAGCCTGGTTGATTACATTGATATTGAGGCCGAGAGCCTGGTTGATTACATTGATATTGAGGCCGAGAGCCTGGTTGATTACATTGATATTGAGGCCGAGAGCCTGGGTGATTATACTGAGATTGATATGAGGCCGAGGGCCTAGATTTGATGCCACGAGATGACTTGATATTACGCTTGGGCTGTAGGAGCCCCTCCGGAGTCTGTACACACCCCCAGTGAGCGCCGTCGACGATAAATAAATGGATGGCTCGGGCTGCACGCCGCAGTGGGTACTAGAGTGTACCATCATATGCATTGCATTGCACTCATGCATTTGTTTTTATCTGTTAT
Source organism: Nicotiana sylvestris (assembly GCF_000393655.2). Lineage (NCBI taxonomy): Eukaryota > Viridiplantae > Streptophyta > Magnoliopsida > Solanales > Solanaceae > Nicotiana > Nicotiana sylvestris. Next base: position 143,052,790 of record NC_091058.1, read on the forward strand.
ACCTGTCTCAGTATTTGGTACTCTGACTTAATTGACTTGTTGCTTCACTATTTGTTGTTCTAAACTGCCAGTTATAGTTTACTTTGTATTTTTCCATGATTTCTTATTCTCAGCCTTTATTTATGTTTATCACTCACTGGGTCAGAGTACTCACATTACTTCCTGCACCTTGCGTGCAGATCCAGGTACACCACAGGCTATGTGAGGAATTGTTTAGCTGAGCAGGCAGTATCCGGGAGTATTGAGGTAGCTGCATGGCGTTCGCAGCCTTGATCTCTCCCCTCTCCCCTCTATCTCTATCTTTTATTCCATATTTTTCCTAGACAGACTTGTAATAGGTGGATATTCTGTATTAGAGGCTCATATTCGTGACACCGGATTCTGTTGGGCTATGGTGTGGTATTTTAATTGAACTTCCGCAGATTTTATTATTAATTATACACTTGAATGAAATGACTTAGTAAATTCTCTGTGATATTTATCTATAATCTGAATAAGAATTTGGGATAATGTTGTTGAATGGTCGGGCTTGCCTAGCAGTGTGTTGGGCGCCATCATGACCAGGGTTGGGGTCGTGACATTTGGACCTAGGGATTTGAAAATAAGATTTGAAGATTTGGAGGCCGAATTGTTATCGGAATTTAGTAATTTTGGTATGGTTGGACTCGTGTTTGAATGGGTTGTCGTATTTTGTGAGTTTCGTCGAATTCCGAAGCATTGGCCCGGGGGCCGGGTTTGAGCAATTTCGGGATTTTGATGTTAAATTGGATATTTTCGAGTGGGCTTCGCTCCCTTAGCATATTTTAATGATTATGTACTGATTGTGGCTAGATTTGGAGTATCCGGAGGTCGATTCGTGGGGGCAAGGCATCGCGAGCTAGATTTTGGACCAGATCGAGGTAAGTAATGATTGTAAATACTGTCCGGAGGGTTTGAAACCCCGAATTATACATCGTTGTGTTACATTGAGGTGACTTGCACGCTGGATGACGAGCGTGGGGTAGAGCACCGCTGGGGATTGTGACCTAGTCCATCCCGAACGAATATTTTAATGCGTATTTGATAGTTAATTGTTTGACATTATTATATTTTTGGGTTGTATGCCATGTTTGGGGCCTTGTGCCGATTTGTTGAGACCCTTAGGGGCATTTTTACTATCTTTCCTCACTCTATTTGTTTGAAAGCATATTCTTAGTCATGTTTTACCTGTTTACTGCTCAAATCTGGCTTTATCACTATATTCTTAAAATGTGGAAATTGTTTTGGGTTGAGTTCCCTATTTTACTGAGATAGACCGAGGGTCTGATTGTGAGATTGATGACTAAGATAGACTGAGAGTCTGATGGTGAGGTTAATGACTGAGAGAGGCCGAGGGCCTAGTTGTGAGGATTATATATCTATGGATCGGGCTACATGCCGCAACAATGTATATATATATGTATATGGATCGGGCTGCACGCCGCAACGATACTTATATGGATCGGGCTGCGCGCCGCAGCAATATAGCGCTTGGGCTGTAGGAGCCCCTCCGGAGTCTGCACATCCCCAGTGAGCGCAGTCGACTATTTATATGGATCGGGTTGTGCGCCACAGCGATGCATGGATCGGGCTGCACGCCGCAGCGGTTACTTTGATTTCAGTTATTGTGAGAGATATACGGATCGGGATGCACACCGCAGCGGTTACTATTTGGTACCAATTGAGCGTGAATGCTGAGTGCGAGTACTGATTGGTAAGAGTTGAGTCACGAGTGATAGAGAGGCTAGCCCGAGCTGCGATAGATATATACATGCATATGAGTGATGTTTTTGCCTGAGAGGCCTGTTTATGGACTTATTGATTTCACTCCTCTTTAAAGTGAATTTCTGTCGAATATGGTGATTTATCGACTGTTTTCACTCATCTTTATATTGATCCTTTGTCGGAAAGTTGAACAAATGTTTTAAAACAACTTTTATTTAAACTAGGGTTTATGAGATGTTCAGAAATTAATCACTGATTTGGCATTGGTTATTTCCACTGAGATTTTTAAGTTATAAAGTGTGTATGATTACTGTTTTGCCCGATGGGCTGTTTTACAAACTATATTTTGCCCGAGGGGCCGATTATGGCTTTAATCTCTATTATTATCTTAAATAGTATTGAACCCCTACCGAAACTACTGGAAAGTATTTCAAAATGATTTTTACTAAAAACTGGATTTTAAAAGGGAAGATTGACTCGTATTATGATTTGAAGGCCTGTTGTGTTTATTGAGCCTAACGTGAATGTGGATTCATTATTTCCTACTGCTCAGCCTTTATTTACTCTTATTACTTACTGGGTTGGAGTACTCACATTACTTCCTGCACCTCGTGTGCAGATTCAGGTATATCGGAACCCGGTAGCGGGTGTTGATAGCTTAGCCGCGGAGTCATCAGAGTTAGCAAGGTGGCTTCATGACGTTCGCAGCACCGCTTCCTTCCCCTCATTGTTGTTACTGTATTTAGTACATTTTTAGACTTTTGTTGTATTCAGACCTTGATAGTTGCTCATGACTAGTGACACCCCGATGTCGGGCTGGTATTTTATTCCGCACTGTTATTCCAGGATTTTATTATGAAACATTGTTTAATTTAAAGACATAAAAATGACTCTTAATGCTTAAAAGGTTAAGGTGAGTGTTGTGTCGGCTGACCTTGTCTTCACGAGAGGCGCCATCATGACCGGTCCAGTTTGGGGTCGTGACAATTAGTGAAGTTGCAAATATTGATTCAACCAGATATACATTAAAAGTATGGTTTGATATCAAACTAAATACAAGCAAAGGAATGCTTGTAACTTCAGATGAAGAACTCAGTACCTATATACATTTGCTTACAATTGATTCACCCTACAAGAATTGCCATTTCATCATCGAAAAAATACAACCTTCAGAATCTGCAGTATTCAAATAATCTCTTGCATATGCGATAGATTCAGAACCTTTTGAACATGAAGTAGGACAGCCAATAATGGAAGTAGACAACAAGCTACAACCTTCTAACATTACAGCTGCTTCAGAATATATAATGTTGCAACAATTACCCCCTCCTCCAATAAATTCAAACCAGTTTGTCGATGACCAAGAAGAAAAAGGACAACTAATAATGCAAATTGACAACCAACACACAATCCAACAAACCTTTTTGTTACCTTCTGCAATGATAAGCAATAATGAAGATGAAGTAAACATGGAGAATATATCGATAACATCAGATAGAATTGAAGAAATTGCTGAAAGTTCTTGTGCTTCTCAGAAATCAAGAAAAAGGGTGAGGGGAAAGCTGAAAGAATCTCCACTATGTAAAATACTTGGGCACGATGCGTTGCCTGAGGAACTAAGAGTTGGATCAATTTTTGAGAACAAACAAAACATGACTAAATTTTTCTGCAACTTGGAGATAAACCAGAAAGTTGAATTCACTGCTGTTAGATCATGTTCAAAGAGATACGAGCTAAAATGCATCGTGGACAAATGTGGTTGGAATGTACGTGCTACCAGAATAAAAAATTCCACACTATTCAGGGTGATAAAATATCATAACATCCATGAATGCTCGGTTGATGCAAGAAAATCAGATCAGAAGCATGCTACATCAAATTTTATAAGTGAACAAATTATAGAACATGTTCGAGACAAAAAGATAGAGGTTACACCAACCTTTGTAGAAAATGAAATGAAAAAGAAATTTGGAATTAACATTGGTTATCACAAGGCATGGCATGCTATTCAAAAAGTTGTTGCTTGCATAAGGGGGTCACCTGAAGAGAACTACCAGATTCTTCCTTCATACCTACACATGATGGTGTGAAAAAACCCAGGAACGTACACAAGCATAAAAAGAGATGCGTAGAATAGGTAACCATCAGCCTGAAGTTTCAAATGTTCCTATTTGAAAAACTTCACACCTAATGATTTGTTTTTTTTATGTTTCACTGTACAGATTTGCTTACATGTTCTTTGCTCCTGCGGCATCAGTAGCTGGTTGTTCCTTCTGTAGACCCGTTATTGTAGCAGATGCAACATTTTTAAAGTCATAATATCGTGGTGTTCTATTTGTTGCTGTATCAAAGGGTGCAAACAATCAAATCTTTCATCTATGTTTTGGTGTAGCAGAATTAGAAAACAATGGGGCATACATTTGATTCTTCGGGGAAATGAGAAAAGCAATTCAACTACGTCATGAATTGGTTTTCTTGTCAGATAGAAACCAATCGATTGCAAATGGGATTAGAAAAGTTTTTCCTGAAGCTCACCATGGTATCTGCCTCTATCACTTTGAGAAAAATTTAAAGCAAAGACATGCAAAAGATACGGTAATAAATCTTTTTCAAAGTGCTGCAAGGTCATACAAACGTGAAGATTTTAATCAGTTAATATCCCAACTCAAAAGTATTGACAAGAAAACATACAATTACATAATGGAAGAGCCTTCAGAGAGATGGGCTCGATCGTGGTTCCCACGGCGACGTTATGATATGCTAACAACAAACATGGTAGAATCAATGAATTTCGTTTTACTAAAAGGGAGAGAAATGCCTATTTTAAGAATGTTAGATTTCATCCAAGAAAAGTTAGGAGAGTGGTTTTACGAACGGAGAAAAAAGGCAAATGAAACTTTTCATAGAGTATCAATATGGCAGAAGAAGAGATGACTAAGAAGATGGACTTGGCTTGTAAAATGTTTGTGAGTATATTTATTAACTTCAGCTTTTTATATCTGTTGCAGTGATTTACTGCTTACATTTAAAAATTTTTATACTTTTTCTTTTTGAAGCAACAATACACTAATATAGTTTGTCTTAATTTTTTATTCCTTGTTAGGTGTTCAACCTTGATTCAATGTTGTTAAAAATAAATAGTGAAGGAATCGAATTCATTGTGGACTTAAAGAAGAGAACTTGTGACTGCCTGGAATTCCAACTTGATGAATTACCCTGTCCACATGCAATTGTTGCTATTAATAAGAGATATCTGCAGAAATCTGATTACTGCTCAAATTGGTATTCAAAGGAAACATGGTTGAAAACATATGAAGGACATGTGAATACCGTATGAGATTAAAAATCATGGGATATACCACAAAATGTACAATCTGAGATCACAAAACCTCCTGATGTAGAGATTTTACAAGGAAGAAGACAAAAGAAGAGGCATATACCAAATCTACCAAATGCAGTCGATGTAAACAAGATGGGCATAACAGAACAACTTGCTTGTCTTCTCCAGCACCTTATCCATATTCAAAGAAACACACTGAAAAATACTCCAACCTTCAATAATCCTTGGTCTGAATTTAGACTTTCATTATTGTATGACATATTTGAAATGTGATTTTTTTCATAGGAATATAAAAAAAGAAACTCTTGGACTATTTTACATACTGCTAAAGTACAAATCACTCATTTTTGTTGCACAGGCTTACAGGTTTGGTTGCATTTTAAAAAAGTACGCAATGACTTCTGCGAGAAAAAACTTCAGGTTACAGTATGTGAAATACATATCCTTAACACAAACACACACACACACACACACACATACACATACTCACACACCCACACCCACACACATACGCATACAACACACAAAAGAAAGGCATGTACAAACAATATCTTCAGCATCGATAAGCTGAAATTATAGAAAAGGAACTTAATAACTTCAGCATACTCAATAATGAATATGCTGAAGTAAACAAAAAAGCATAGCATAAAAACTATAAAAAAGAATTACAAAAACTAAACATAAAAATCAACTAAGAAGTATAAAGCAAATACCAACAAATAACAAGGATAATGCAATAGAAAGCTAAGAAGAAAGAGGATGAGAATTATATTGATACAAAAAGAGATGAAAACAACACACAAAGTACAAACAAAACCATCAGCTCTCAGGGCTGAAGTTATACAAAATGAACTTAAAAACTTCAGCTCTCTGGGATGAAGTAAACAAAAAAACACAGCATTAAAATATAAAAAAAGGATTACAAACACTAACAATCATCACCACCACCATCATCATTATCACAATACTCCTCAATTTCTCTAAATATCTCATCATCATCAGTATCAGAGATAACTATAGGGTAGTCGGGCAAAGGACCACTGAATCCAAGGAGATCAATCTTCAACTTGTAGAATTCATCACGCAGCTGACTTTGTTCGTCGATTACTCTGTCCATAAGAGAAAGAAGAGTCTTCAGGTTGTTTTGTAGCTTGGAATAGTCATTCCAGCTGGGAAACTGAAAACTATCAAACTGCTGAACAACCTTGTTGAACGAGGTTGAATAACCTCCACAACTATGTTCCAGGTTAAGCCTGTTCTAGAATGATTCATTGGCAAATAACTATGGCCTGATTCTCTCCCAATCAGCCTTTATTTGATCCCACAAAAGCATAAGATTAGTCATCGGTTTGTTATTGTACCACTCACACTTCAAAGTTTCCCACTTCTGCATGATTTCATCAAAATTAGGCTTCCTACTTCCGCTTCCACCAGACATTCTTTCTTTAACAAAAGCTGAAAGACTAAGGATGAATATAAATTTAAAGAAATATGATGGAAGTCTATGAATGAGTATGAAATTTTCAAGTGAAGAGATTGTTAATATAGACAAAGAGTTCACCTAATCAATTTAATATCTATAAATGTAAAAGTAACTTTTCAGGTATTTTTACTGTTTTACATTCAGAGAAATTGAATGAAACAAGATAAGTAGGTGGTAAAACAAGTATGTGGTAAATGAAAAAGAAATATAACTTCAGCCCTAATAAGCACACAGTTTTTCTATAGTAAAAAAATAACTTCAGTCTGAAAAATAACTTTTCGGATCATTTACTATATGGTGAAACAAATTTAAATGAAAGATGAAGTATGTGACAAAAGACAAAAAGTAGATAGTAAATGCAAAAAAGAAAAGTATCAACTTAAAAAAGTACCAAAACATGCTGAAGTTTTTGTCATAAGCTTTTTCAAAAACTTCAGCCCAATGTGCTGAAGTAATTTAGTTAATTTATAAAACTTCAGCACATAATAAGCTGAAGTTTTTCATCGTGCATTCAATAGTTTTGTTGTAAATGCTTTTTCAAAACCTTCAGATCAATGTGTTGAAGTTAGTTAGTTCATTTCTGACAACTTCAGCACTTGATGAGCTGAAGTTTTTCTCCTGGACTCGATAGTTTTTGTCGTAAAGCTTTTTCAAATAACTTCAGCTCCATGTGTTGAAGTTATTTAGTTCATTTCTAAAACCTTCAGCACTTGATAAGCTAAAGTTTTTATCCTGGACTCGATATTTTTTGTTGTAAAACTTTTTCAAATAACTTACGCAGAAAAAGCTTAAGTTTTTGTCCTACATTTGACACTTTTGTTATGACTTATAACCAAAATTTCAGCTTAAAAAGCAGAAGTTATTTACTTCAATACTGAAGTTTAGCATATTTGAATCAATCCAAGTATACTAAAAAACTAATTAATGCGAATAGAACAAAAATTTAAAACACATCACATAAATCACACAAAATAATGTATATTCGCACAATCCAATTTTATTTTCGCTTACATCCTTGAAAAAAAATTAGTTTTTTGTTTACAAGTTATTCTCTATTCAAAAAATTGATAGAGTGTCTTCATATTCGCCATAGACATGTCCTAGTTGCTCTTATTGGGTTTCTTAACAAAATTCCATGAACCTTCACTATGTCTTCAACTGATTCACAAAAGCAGCAATACGAGCACCTTTCTTTACCAACTTGTACGGACCTCTGAATTACATTTGCCATATTATTGCATTTTCCACATATGTGCATCTGTGAGGGCTCATTAAGTGTGAAAAGTCGTTCATGCAAATTCGCTGCAGCACCATGAGCTATAAGACAATCACCCTCCATTTCACCAAATTTAATTCCACCAAAGCATTTTCTGTCACACACAGGTTGACAAAGTTTAGTACTATGATTTTTTTAGCAACTCCCGTATTCTTTCATAAGAAAAAAATAAGAAAATGTTGGCAAAGACATGCTTACTGGTGTGCAGCTGGGAATTCGTGGCAAGCAAAGATAATGAAGGAGAAGTCCAAAAAACTTCATATGTGACGGAGAGTGGCCACAGCAAATACTCGATACCCAGGACAATTTTACTAAAAGTTAGATTTATCAACTAGTAAAAAGAGAAAATTGTCCAGAAGCTCGAGTGTTTAATCTGGCCACTCTCCTTCACATATGAAGTATTTAGACTTTTCCTTCATTATCTTTGCTTCCCATGAACTCCCTGCTAAACCCAATAAGCATGTCTCTGCCAACATTTTCTTGTTTTTGTTTGAATATAAATTTAAAGAAATATGATAGAAGTCTATGGATGATAATGAAAATTTTCAAGTGAAGAGATCATTAATATAGCCAAAGAGTGCACCTAATCAATTTAATATCTATAAATACTGAAGATATTGTTAACTGTTTTTTGTTCAGAGAAATTGAATATAACAAGATAAGTAGTTGGCAAAACAAGTAAGAGGTAAATAGTAGTAGTTGGTAAATGCAATAAAAAAATAGTAAAAAATAAGGCCACAAAAAGTAGGTGATATAGGTGATAAATGATAAAAAGTAGCTAGAAAATGCAAAAAATATAGCCCAATGTGCTGAAGATTTTTAGTGTATTTCTAAAAACTTCAGCCCTTGATAAAGCTGATGTTTTTGTATTGGATTTAATAGTTTTTGTCGTACAACATTTTCAAAACACTCCAGCACATTCTACTGAAGTTATTTAGTGTATTTCTAAAAACTTCAGCTCTTGATAAGCTGAAGTTTTTTTGTTGGATTTAATAGTTTTTCGTACAGCTTTTTCAAAAAAACTTCAGCTCAACGTGCTGAGGGTTTTTAGTGTATTTCTAAAAACATCAGCATTTGATAAGCAGAAGTTTTTGTCCTTCAGTCGACACTTTTGTTATGACTTTTAACCAAAACTTCAGCTTAAAAAGCAGAAGTCATTTACTTCATGCTTAAGTTTTTTCAACAAAAATGTATTTAAAATTCATAATAAAAGACAGAAACATATTTGTATAAACAAAAGTGAAATAAAAAAAATACTTAATGTATATTCACAAAATACAAATTATGTGCAACCAATTCTCTAATCAAAAAATTCACACACAGTCTCTTCAAAATCTCCATAACCATGTCCTTGTTGTTCTTCTGGAGTTTCATAGCCGCTATCTTTTTTTCACTTTCCATGAGCCCAAAGATTGGCAGTCAATTCTCTCCTGAAGGTCAATGACTGACTTTGATCGAAATTGAAGGCATCTTCTTTATTCAACCGCATATCAATTAACTTAAGAGAAAATACACCACAATAAACACTACAAAAAGAACATAAAAAATAGTTAACACAAGGGCAAAAAATAATAAACATAAGATGCATGGTAAAACATATGCGAAACACGTACTTGTTAGTCTGATGCGGTGAGCTCATCCACTTAATTTGAAATTTTTCATGTGTGCCCCAAATTCCAAGCATTTGAGACAGTGTGGGATCAACCGGGCATAATTTCTGACATGTTCAACTGCACGCTCATATGTTACACTGCCCATGGAATCATACACATATATAATTTTATCTTTAAAGTCCAGAATTCTAAAAAAGTAGTGCGTGGATCTCTGGCCCGTCATTGGCTTAAGTCGAAATGGAAAGAATACTTTTCTGGCAGATGCCCATGAGATACCACAGGAAAGTTCGAGGCCTTTTACGTAGTTGGCCACCTTTTCATTCGTTGATTCTTCCTCAAACCAACTAAAGTCCGTAAGTGGCCGAATAACCGCTTCTTCTTCTTCTTCTTCTTCTTCTTCTTCTTCTTCTTCTTCTTCTTCTTCTTGAGCCTGTTGTTTGGATATCCTCTTTCTCTTTGATTTGCTCTTTTTTGATCCTCCATTCTCTTTTGCTTCCTTTTTCTAATTTTATCCATCTGTTCTTCTGAAGGATGAATACCAGCCATCTTAGTCATATAATGATCAAAAATTAAATCAGTTACTGCAAATCTTGATTTTGGATAAGCTGGAAGATGATAGCAATATTTTTTGCGCAAGTAATATATGCCCACATCCATATGCTGCAAATGAACAACAACAAATGATAACATGTGAAAAAACTACAAACAGCATGACAAAAACTTAAGCATATTCAGTTTGAAGTGTTAGAAAATAATCTAAAAAACATCAGCATGTTTGATTTAAAGTTTTGAAAAAAACTAGAGAATGCATGTCAAAAACTTCAGCACGATTAGGCTGAAGTGTTAGCAAATAAGCTAAAAACTTCAGCATTTTAGTATGAATAAAGCTGAAGTTTTCCAAATTACAGTACAAAAACTTTACTATAAAAAATTAGCTAAAGTTTTGGGAAATACAGTTGAAAACCAATTCAAAAAACAAACTTAATAACTTACTTCATCAGCAAGATCAGAGTTAGGATCCATAAGCTCGGTAAAGAATAATTTTCGAATATCAATTCCAGCTAATCTGAATGGATTGGAATCATATTCACTGGCATCCATCTCCAACCACTCTGTAAATCTTTGCATCAATCCAATGTCTTGATTAACATAATGGAAGGGACACCTTCGTATATTCTTTCCTACTTTCCAATCTTGCCCCCTTTCCTTTCGTTTATGAACTACGTAAGGAGATCTCAACCAAATACTCTCCATACGAATCCTTTTCCCTTTTTTTCTAGTTTTCCTTTTGCTTGCTTTTCCTGCTGTTCCATCACAACTAACTGCTGTTGTTCACCAGCAGGGGGAGAAACCACAGCCATAGTGGCAGATACTTGACCAACTCCCTACTGTTCACGACGTTTTTGTCTCTCTTCACGTACAACAACATCAGCAGAATTACCTTCTGAATCAGTCCCTTGTGTACTACCAAGTGAAAATGAACATAAATTGAAGTTGGGGATATCACTGGTGTCACACATAGGAGAACTAGAAATCTTCCTTCTCTTAGGATTTGGAAGAAGTTGCGATGCATCAGATGATATCTGCAAAAGCAAGGAAAATATAAACATAAATAAAACTGATACAAAACACACATTAGGCAAAAAAATAACTTGTAATCGAATTGCAGAAAATAACTACCTGGTCTAAGTGTTGAGACACAGATGGTGTTTGCATTCCAACAGATCCATTTCCTTTACCTTCAGATATGCCTGTATCTTCATGCGAAAAAAATAAAAAAAATAAAAATAATAATGACTAAATTTTGTAAAATAATACCAACACACTTCACACCTGTCTGTGAGCCAACAAGTGTGAATAAATGTATTTCTCCTTTTTGATATAGCTGCATAAGCTCACCAAATTTTTTTTGAGCTGCCTCGAGTCTTTCTGAAAAATCATTCAAAAACACAACAAAGAAAATAAAATATGTAAAGTTTCAAACTGTAAAAAATATACTTCGATCAAATGTAATAAATTCATGATCTATAGAATACCTTGACGTTTGTCTTCCGCTGTGGTTTCCCCAGGCTGCATGCCTTTCTCGATATCAACATTTCCAACTTCATTCAATTGTGCACCAATGTCGAGGAGCATTGGAGTATTATCTGGAAGGTTTTTCTCAACTCTACCTTCATTTAATTCATCATCATCAGAGACTTTTTGAGTTGTGTCAATTGAAGCACAACTAGTTTCAACTTCCACTGCATATTCATAAAGAGGGGGAATAAATCAACTAATTTTTCTATATATATAACATAGTAAAAATTTATACCTGTAGTGCATATTTCACTACAGGACATTATCAAAAAGATCAGTTAAAACTTCAATCTCTAAGAAGGCTGAAGTTCGACAGTTACAAAAACAAAAACTTCAGCTCTAGAGCTGAAGTTCGACAGCTACAAAAACAAATCTTTAGCTGAAGTTTTGTTTCATGTTTTGTGTTTTTTTGTTATATATTTTTATGAACTATTATAAACTTCACACTTTATACCTGTAGTAACAATTTCCTGTGTATCACCACCTAAATTTCCTTGCAAATAGCTAGTGCTCCATCAAACAAATTGCCCTGTCCAATATCGTTTTCCAAAGAACAACTCGATGCATGTTTTTCAGTACCAACAACTTGATCATCTGCACCTTGTTGTTGAACATGTTCATCGCATTCACCAGCCCTTCCTTACGTGTAGCATTATCATCTGCGACGTTACGCGATGGATCATGAGCAACATGTTCTTCAACTTGATTATCTGCACATTGCTTGCTTCCAACATTCTCAGTTGTTAACTGTTCTTCATCATTTACATCTTTGCTCAGTATATCAGTACTGGAACGTTCCTCTTCAACTTGTTTTTGAACATGTTGATCGCCTTCAAAAGACGCTTCCTCGTGTGTAGCATTTACATCTACGACTTTAATTGATGCATTAATATCCGATGGAGGTTCGTAACAGTCAATCACCCTATCATATTCTCGATGGTTACTCAAATCAAAATTGTCATCATCCATTTCATTTGATTTGTTGACAATCTTAAATAATTGTTCAAACTTCTCATCGAAATATTCCTAGAAAAAAAATTACTAACAATGATTAATCTGAATAACATCAGCAGAAATAAAAAGACTTCTCTATAAATTAGCTTACCTTCACTTTTACAAAAACCGCATCAACAATAGCAGATTGCTCATCCTTTTTAAACTTATCGAAAACTTCGTTCACGATCATGCTTCTTTCTTTTTATGCATGCCTTTGAACCTCTGTCGTTAACCTCTAGAATAGATAAACAACAAAAATTCAGATATAGAAGAAAACTTCAGCTCAAAAACATGTTGTACTTTTACAAAAACAAAACCAAAAAACTTCAGATCAAAACTTACAGAACATATTGTCTCAAGTAATTCATTGTCATCAAAGTCAGATGTAGAACGGGTAGAATGACTCTGGGTATGAGGTGATTCACCAATGACAGGAATTCTCTTCGCTTCTTTTGATCGACTCAGAGTATGTGGTGATTCACCAGTTGAAGGAACTGCATTAACTACCTTTGAACGAATTAAAGGCATTGAATTCAATTCCTCTTCTGTAGGAATTATATCCAATATCCTAAAGTCGCGATATCTCTATTTAATACAAAAATGTATATTATGAGGAGAAAAAAACTAATACATCAACATATTAACACAAAGACAAAAAAAGGTAACTTACTTCATGAGTACTGAACATATAATAAAGTTCAGCAAATTTAGGCTCTCCCACACATACATAACGTAACATCCTGGGAACCTGAGGGGTATCAAGGTACTCATCCTCTCTTATATACCTCTCCCGAACATTTGGGAAGCGCTCATAGAACCAAGCACATAACGGATATGGAAATCCACCAAGTTTATACTCAATTGTATGTAATTTGTTTTGCTTGTCCAATGCATGTTTCAGTGAATAAATTAGCTTCTCATAAGCCACATTACCCCAAGGATATTCAGCACAAACCTTATCATCTTCAACAATAGATGAATACTCCTCCATCACACATGACTCGGTATTTTTCCCAAACAAAATAGACTCTACAACAAGAATTTCCATAAGCTTAACAGCATCATCATCACTCTCGCATACATGTACATGATTCACAGCATTCTTTGGAATTTCATTGCGAGTCATAAAACTTCGAATATCCTTCAAATTCACACCCTTGGACTTACCAAAATACCGCTTCAGAATATTGCTCTCTTGATTAATTGGTTTTTCAACATTATGTGTTGTGATCCGCAAACCACACATAATGTGAAAGTCTTCAAGGGTGAAGGAAACTTCATGACCAAAAATCTTGAAACTAATGGAGTCTCGATCATTGGTGAATATTCAAGAAAGACACAGACAATGAACCAACTTCATGCTGCATTAGAAATTCTCCATAGCCATAATGTATTGAAATGTACCATTAGTAAGTTTATCCCGTTGTATACGAGTCAAGAAAGTTGCAATTAATTTCTTCAAATCATAGTTCCCCTTCCAGTAACTCTTACAGTTAAACCAATCTCCAAACTCAAAATATCTTTGCCCTGGTCTTGTAGGTGGAGGAGCAGGGACATAAGGACTGGGGGTATTATAGGTTGTCTAGGTGCTTTGCCTACTTTAGCTGCATTAGGATCTTTAGGTGCTTTGGGAGCCATCTGTTCAAAAAAAGTAAAAATTACAAAAAATAACATCAGGACATTATCAAAAAGATCAGTTAAAACTTCAATACCTAAGAAGGCTGAAGTTCGACAGTTATAAAACAAAAACTTCAGCTCTAGAGCTGAAATTCACCAGTAACAAACACAAAACTTCAGCTGCTTAAGCTGGACTTCACCAGTTACACAAAAACTTCAGCTCCTAAAGCTGAACTTCACCAGTTACAAACACAAAATATTCAGCAAAAAACATGTTGTAGTTTTGACAAAAAACAAAATACAAATTCTGTTTATCTAAGGTATCATTGAACTATTATAAAACAAATAATACTTCAGCTCTTAAATAGTATCATATATTTAACTCTCAAAATTTTTAAATACTCGTTAAAAAAACATAAATATAGAATTTTCATCAACAACATAAACACTCGTTCAAAAAAACTAAAAACACAATCGTAAAAGTAAAACTAATGCACTTATCAAACTAAACCCTAAGAAAATATTTTATCATAAATACATGACTATCAAAACCAAAACCAGAAATTAAATCGTAAAATAAAACCCAGAAAGTTAATGCAATGTACCTGTGATTAAATCGTAATGTGGGAACAACGACGACTAGCAGTTGAAAAATCAAAACAACAACGAAAACCGTTTGATTTCAGAGAAGAACAAATCAAAAAAACGCGAATAACGAGAGTGAGAGACAGAGACAGTAGAGGACTAGCGTATACTTGGAGAGAAAGTAGTCTTTTAATAAAGAAGGGCAAAATAGTCTTTTCAAATGGTTTTTAACAAAAAAAACGGGTACGGGTGCAAACAGAAAGACAAAGCGGCTACAGGTTAAAACGAGGCGTCCAAATAGGACGCCCCGTGTAATTTTCACTTGAAAAACCCGAACCAACCTGGTCCATATACACCCCTTTGGACAACTACATCCAATTATTTTTTAAGTGACCTAATAGTAGATTTTTTTATTTAGATTTTTGTATATAAGTTAAACTCAAATCTAATGCATCTTACGGTCTTGCAATATGCATATACCATGTAGAAAGCACCTTGCACCTTAAGGTGGGATTCCTAATATAATATACTCTCATAGGGTCGTATATTCTTCAATCTGATCAACTTGTTTATAATATCGGTTATCTCTATCGTCTATTTGGAGTAATGGATTTCTACTTAATTTGATAACTACTCATAAATTCAGATAAATTTTGTACTAACTAAAGTTGAAGTAACGGTGTCATTCCCATGTGTTAATCATGCATGTAATTTAATTCGATACAACGTGCATAAAAATAAAATCTAGCCTATGACATATATATGGATTGAAAAGAAAAATCCCCTTTAATCTGATGGAACGTACTTCGATACAAGCGTTGCATATCTATCATCAGATTGTAACTAAGATAATAGTAATTTCATATAGCACATCGTAACTCGTTAAAAATTAAGGAAACAAATCGTATTTGTATATTGCTGGGTTTAGGGTTTAGGATTTAACATAAAACATCACGTTTAATAAAAGCATCTTAATTCTTTAACATCAGACATGTCCATATATATGTCACGATCCAAGTTCTCTCCATGAACTATCATGACGGCACCAAGTTTGAAGCAAGATAATTTTGCCAGTAATAAATGCTAAGAATGAAAATTTCTGGTGAAATTGGGTATTGCATAATCAGTGACACGCATTAGGCCAAAATATACATCAACTTGTAATTTCCCTTCTGAACTTGTATCATTATCGTCCATTGTGACCGATGATGCCAAATTTTATTTTATCTGCTACGGTACAATGCCAAACTTATATTCGATTTATACTTGGTTCGACATTTAATCGAAAGTGTTTTTTTTTTAACTATAGCCCCCACGATCTCCTTATTTTGACACATTCTCACCCGCCGAAAGCAAGAATAAGTAGACAGTAAATTACACTAACATATCTTCTTTTTTTTAATATGATTCAGTTCTAGATATATCCCCAACAATTTAAAATCAAACACTTACACCGCCTATGCAAATATTACTTATTATGTGTACACTTTTAAAATGATCAACTACTTAAAGTCATACTAAGCTCCAAGTCTATAACATAAAATGAAGATATGCAGTACATAGTGAACTTCCTTTCTGATTAGTTTAGCAATTGGTTATCTTAAATTTTTTGGGAACAAAAGAGATCAAATTGCATTAATGTCTTCATTGGACCTGTCGCAGTAAGTGGACGAATATTTAGCACGTTACGTTTAGAAAGTCTTTTAGTTGTTCTCGAAAAACACAAAAACAAGGATATTCAGTTGAGCAAATATATATACGTTGGTTTTCGTAAAGTCAAAAATCAAATAGTCAAACTAAGAGCCTGTTTGGCCATGAAATGTTTTTTACTTTTCTTTTTGGAAAATGTTTCACTTTTTTTCGAAATTAGTATTTGGCCATAAAATTTGCAATTTTTACTTGAAGATGAAT
Organism: Nicotiana sylvestris; assembly: GCF_000393655.2. Classification (NCBI taxonomy): domain Eukaryota; kingdom Viridiplantae; phylum Streptophyta; class Magnoliopsida; order Solanales; family Solanaceae; genus Nicotiana; species Nicotiana sylvestris. Next base: position 143,069,433 of record NC_091058.1, read on the forward strand.
TTTGAAATTTTTAGAAAATTTGAAAAATACCAAAAAACTGTTTTCCAAAATTTTCACTCAGATCACTCACAAAAATTCAAAAACAACCCAAAATTATATTCATGCCCAAATAAAACTCCAAATTTTCAAACATCATTTTCGCTTAAAAAAGTTTTTTTTTTTTTTTTGGAATTTTACAATTTTTATGTCCAAACGCCCACTAAAGCAACCAATAGTTGGTTTTCATAAAAATTAACAGAGATTTTCTTCAATTTGTAAAAATTTGTGGCGTGGATATAGCTACACATTGCAATTTTGTATACATGGCAGCCTAAATGTGTTTTCTGAGACCGAATTTAGCATTTTTTTTCGTTTGTGGGACATATTTGAGTTTTTTTTTACATGAAAAGTTATATTTATTATTTTGAATCAATAAACTAAAAGTTAAATGAGCATCTGAAATTAAACCAAATCTAGTACTAAAGGCCCTGAATGCACACTTTATAATATGTGCATATTATAAAATAAAAAAAACTAATATGTTTAATATACATAAATAAAATTTGAGTGTGTGATACTAGGTGCACCGTATAACAACAATAATTATACCTCAATCCAAATAAATTACTAATTTCGAAATAGGAAAAATGTCAAATTTATCCCTCTACTTTAGTAAATTGTCCAAGTTTATCCCTAATTCTACTATCGGTCCAAATACGTCCCTACCGTTAAGAAAGTAGATAAAAATATCACCAACCCTAACAGTTATCCACTGTGGCAAGGGATCCCCTCAATAAAAAATGTCACGTAATTAAATAACCCACTCCTTACCTTTCTTTCTTAATATTTCGTTTTCATTCTATTTTTTTATTAATTTTTCTTTCTCTTTTTTCTCTCTCCTTTTCCCTACCATCAGAATCTTTGTCTCCCTTGCCCTCCACCATTACATTAGGTAATAAAATTTTACCGGAAAAAATAGTCCCTCTTTCCTTTAGCAATTGTCGACGCCGCGAGAGCAACTGGCCAACTCACCTCTAGAAAACAATCTATCTCTCTCTCCCTCCTACTATATCCACCTGCAACCTACCGAAAATTACCCACCACCACTAAAAACCAAATCCGTCTGAACACTACAGGAATCCATGAAATCCCAAAACTCTTTGACCACGATTCACCTTCCATGGATATGGTTGATTTGAACAATACTACATAGTTTATTAACCAAGCCACCATTAAAGTGGGTTATAAAATTTCGCCAGAAAAAAAGGTCTCTCTCTCCTTTAGCAGTAGCCGGCGTCGACGAGATCAACTGGTCGACTAACCACGGCAAAAACCAGCACTAATCTCGTCCATGTTAACTCTCTGTTGGAGGAAACTATATGAGGCACTTCTTTACTATGCTACTGTAATCTCGTAATCCGTTGTAATTTTGTTTACCCTAAAAATCGGGAAACAGTTGAATTTGTACGCGGTTTTAAGCACACGTGATGTAACATGGTACAAATTAAAAAGAATAAACTAGTATTGATATTAACGATGAAAGAAATAATGCAAACCACACGAATTATTGAACAGTCTTGGCCCTCAAGTTCAGTCACCCTTGAACCAAATATGTCTTAACTTGCTTATGAACGGAATAACAAGACAATGAAAGTTAGAAAATAATAATATATTGCTTTATATTGCGTGAATATGATGATCTTTATAAATTATCAGACTCCCCTTTATATAGTAGGGGAGTCCTACTCTAAGTACAATTCTATATGAGGAAAGAAATCCCATGATTGGCTAATCAATTGGCCTCTTCTTGATACATGCTGGGATTCATACCATGATCCTCGCCCGATGCGGATGTTTCATCTTTCCGTTATTCAACTCGGTAAGCTTCCCTCGATCTCTATCTTGTTCGGACTCGATCTCAATCTTAATTGGTCTCAGGGCTACGAGCTCGGCAATCTAACTTTGCATCATGGTTCGATATAATACGAGGTTGAACCTTGGCTTATCGCACTCCAATCTCGATCAGTCATACAAAAAGGGCAAGCCTGAATTTGATCATATACAGATAGTTCCCTCGTTTCTTGGAGAGAAGATGACAAGAAACAATATGAATTTTTCCAATCCCATCTTGATAGACCATGACATAAGCAACGAGCTTGATTATGACATCAGCGACAAGTGGGTACTGAAATGTCCCATTGGTTGGGTTATCGAGGCATTAAATGCCTGTCAGTTGCTGGAAGCCACCATTGGATGTGAACCGCCACCAGCAATTTATATGTACCGCCACCTTCTTCCACCTAAACTTTACTCTCAGAATTTCCCTCTTTGTTGCTTCTCTTTAGAAATCTCTTTGCTTTGCAACTCTCGCTCCCAAATCTCTTGAATCTAAAGCAAATTGCACATCATCCTAATTCCCTTCTCTTCTACTTCCCAATGGCAAGAACTTTTAAAACCGTACCACAAATGGAGACTACCTCTTCGTCACGACCGTCGGCGATGGAGCTACGACGGAACCTCCCTTTGAGGATTTTGTTCCGGGAGAGTGCCTTACTGTCGCCGATTTTAGGATTGAAAAAACCTCCTCAATACCTGGTTGATGTGAACCAGTCTTGAGGTATATATATGCACTATAACCGATGATATCCTTGACAAAGTTAAAGATGAGTGCCACTAGGTCGATAAACATGTTTTGGTACCTTCGCCCGAAGAGTCGATCACTACCCATGTGGAGGCTTTCATAAGTGTTTACACTTATCCTTTCACGTTGGGTCCCTTAGACCCTATCATTATCGCCCTCTACAAGAGCTATGACGTGACCCTCGGTCAGATCCATCCTTCCTTCTAGAGAATAGTGATTCTCTTCTAATTCTTCGTGAGCAAAATTGAGGGATGTCCTATCACCCTCGACCCACTTATGCGCCTTTACAGTCCCCGACTATATTGAGGAGGGCTGATTAAGCTTGCTCGCCAAGCTGTTAAGGCCCCCTTCTCGAGCATAGATGAGTCTCGCGATCGAGGTTAGATGGGTCGATTTCTCCGAATAAAGACTTCGGACTTGATCCCTGTTGAAGACATGTCATTTTCGGAGAAATGGAACATGAATCGTGAGTAGTACTTTGTCTCTCTAATTTTGCTCTTTTACCTCTTATCTTCTTTCCTCATCTGTATTTTTTGGTGTTGTAGTTGTGACCTAGGCACCGAAGGTAATCCCCGATCTCAAGCAATGGGTCGAGAGCCTAGTATCATAGAGACCATACTCCGAACGTGCTTGGATGGAATTGTCAAAGGGTCGATGGGAGGCCCGTAATCATGGTAAGCTTCTTTCTTAGAACGGTTATCATTCGTGCTACTTCTCGAGCTTACTCTTTTTTTTTGCTGGCCTCGGAAAAGATGTAGAGATTAGGCCCCCATCAAAAGAAGAAATACTGTCCCAACCACCTGCTCTGAAGCAGGACAAAGAGAAGAATAGAAATGGGGCTTCGAGTTCCCCAAACTCGGAAAAGCAAAAGCCAAAGAAAAGGCAATCCCATAAACTGAAGGTGAGCACCATCGCTCTATCTTTGGACTCAGTTTGTCGGCTAAGGGACGAGTCCAAAGATGAAGAAGAATATGAATCAAATTCGGTAGCCCGTGTGCGGGCTGGTGCTTTGATACAAAAGCCCTCTGTATAGGAGGAGGTTAACGAGGGAGCTTCAGCCGAAGTTCCCGAGCTAAAAAGAGTTGAGGCCACTCCGTCCCAGGCTGAGATGGTTGAGAAAGAGACCGGGGGCAAGTTCCCTCAGATTTTGGATGCCACGATCCGTAAGACTAATGTGTTGGAAGGTCACCCTACGAGGGTCCCTAGGGAACGATCGATATCGATGGCTTCTTGGATGGGGTTGAGTTTGATGCTTTGGGAGATGTCACCGGGCTTGGTGACTTACCGATGCCGAAGAGAACATCATCCCCGGGCACCACTGGGTCTTCGTCGATACCAAACCTACTGGACCGATTCCTGGCCCCAAGTATTAACCCCGACCGTAGGCAGAATATAGTATTTTCTGTACCGGAGGATGCCCGGGTCTTCTCTCCCCCCTCCCCCTCCCCCGGGGATTGCTAGCTATCAAAGGTGCTTGGTGACGAGGAAGACCAAGCTGTGGTGAATACGGTGGGATCCGCTTGCCTGTTCAACGAGGCCCAACATGCTCTGAATCGGGTAACTTCGAGGGTCATAGTGCGAGGCTGAGGTTCGGGACCTCACTGAGAAAAATGACACTTACAAGCTTCTCAGTGAGAAGCTTCAGGCAGATTTAGTGAGAGCTCGGGATGAGCATACTGAGATGGCCAAACAGGTATTCCGAGTGCTTCACGATAGTGAAGACAAATTTGATATAACGACTAACAATCCGATTCTGCAGGTCCGACAGAGGATCGAACAGGCCGGGGATCTTCAGAAACAAATAGATGCAATTCGTGTCGAGGCTGAAGAGTTCAAGAAGAATATGGATATCTTAGCCTCGAAAAAGGAGGTCGTCCAAGCAGAGTTGGAGTCGGCTGAGTCCCAACTCCCGGTTGCAAGAGAGAGAACCTCGGTACAAGCAAAGAAAATAGAGGAGTTTCAGTACCAGTTAGCTAACTTGGCTAATGAACTTGAGGCAGCCAAATCCGAGGTGGCCGCGGCCAACACTAAAGTCAATGCTACTGCGACCCAGTATAAGATCAATGTTGGGGACATCTAGGCACAGGCCAAAAGAATGGTAGATCATGCAAAGTGGCAAGCTCAAAGGGAAGACGTCGAGGAAGTCCATGCTTAGGGCTTCGATGTACAGGCTACACTCGAGAACGCCACAACAGAGGAAGCTAGGGCTCGAAAGCTAGCCTTTCCCGAGGAAGACTCAGATAGTTTAAGTAAGTTTGAAGGCGGGGAAGATCTCGAGGATGGAGATGCTGCCTTTGATGAAGACCAGGCCAGTTAGGTCTTTAGTTTTTTTTTGTTTTTCTTTTGCATCCTTTTGAGGCCATTTCGGCCTTTGTAGATTTTGTATTAGGCTGATTTGTCCTTTGTTAACAATTATTGTATATAAATATAAGGCTTTTATTTCCCTTTCGACTCTCAAATTGTTTCCTTTGCTTTATCATTTTTATTCACAAATATTGGAATGCCTTAGCATGAAACAATAAGGCTGTGTTCGAGGGTTCGAACAAACATTGCTTTTATTGCCTTTCTGGGTTAAGGCGTTATCGGGGTTTGATGTTACCAAAGTTTTCTCCGAAAAATATCTTAAGTTTGAGATTCTACCGAGGGTAGCCTTTAGAACCGGTTGTGAAAGAATTTTATTTTTTCTTTTTCAAAGGCCTATTTTTGTTACGGATTTCGGACATCCCCGAATCGTGTTTAATTGGATGTAGTCTTTTAGTTTGGGCGTATCCTAGTGAGCTTGCTTTCTCGAGTTATCCAGGATTGCCTAAGATAACAATCCCTGAGTGGATATGGTCGTGGCCTTTAAAATTTTGGGGTTGCCTAGGAGGTCTTATGCCCCTGACGATCAATAGTTCAATCTGTTTGAGTTTATTTTTTAGATGGCAGTCCCCGAGTGTGGTAGTGATCATCCGAACTCTGGTTATAATTATCCATTGAGCTCGTTTCCATAATAGATCGAAAGTACAGAATTTCAAGGAAAAGTACTTCTCTTTGTTTTTGTCAAAAATGATAACATATGCGTATATGTTTTGTGCAGGGCTCGAGCAACCTATGTGGGCACGGTTCGTTTGACTGTTTGGCCCTTATAAAAAATCTCACCTGTCGAGGCCCCGTTATTATGAAGTAATTTCCTCGCAAAAAAGTTGACATCCAAGGGCAAAGGGCCCCAGTATTCGAGGTTGATTATAAAGGAACCTCGAATACTATTAGTGTTGTATTTGACACCGATTCATGATCAGCCTTCGACTCTAAGTTAGCATGATCCACTATTGCCTCATTAAAAACCTTTCCAAAATACCCAATTGGGACAAAAACGGTTCAAGGGAAAAAGAGTGCAACGCGTGCTTTCAGACCTAAAGGCTTCATGCCGCTACTTGTCGATAATCTGCAAGTCTTAGTCAAAAAATATAAAGAATTGAAATGGGGTCGTACCTCAGCAGTAATATTGTTTAAGATGAGTTATGTTCCAATTGTTCGGTAGTTGTTCTCTGTCCATCATTTCGAGCTTATAGGACATTTTCCTTGTGATCTCGAGAATCTAGTATGGCCCTTCCCAGTTCGGGCTCAATTTCCATTCGTTTGGATTTCGGGTGTTTAATGTGACCTTCCTCAGCACTAAGTTCCAGACATTAAAATATCGAAGGTTGGCCTTTCGATTATAATACCTTTCGATCCGTTGCTTTTGGGCAGCCAATCGAATAAGGGCATCTTCACGCTGTTCATCCAATAGCTCCAAGCTTGTAAACATGGCCTCATCATTCGATTCCTTCGTCCATATCGGAAACTGATGCTCGGCTCCCCGACTTTGAATGATATTAAAGCTTCAGTGCTGTAAACAATGAGAATGGGGTGGCCCCGGTACTGGACTTCGAAGTTGTATGATACGTCCAGATAACTTCTGGAAAGATCTCTCTCCATTTTCCCTTGGCGTCGGTCAACCTTTTCTTGAGGTTTTGGATTATGGTTTTGTTGGTTGACTCGGCTTGTCCATTTCCACTAGGGTAATAAGGTGTTGATAAGATCATTTTGATCTTATGATCTTCGAGAAATTTGGTCACCTTGCTGCCGATAAACTATTTTTCGTTGTCACATACAATTTCGGATGGTATTCCGAATCGACATATGATGTGGTCCCAAATGAAGTCGATGACTTTCTTCTCCCTGATTTTCTAGTAGGTCTGTGCTTCAACCCACTTAGAGAAATAGTCAGTCATAAATAAAACAAATTGAGCCTTACCTGGTGCCGATGGAAGAGGGCCGACAATATCCATCCCTCACTTCATAAACGGCCACATCGATAAAATCGAATGTAGCAGCTCCCCGGGTTGATGAATCATCAGAGCATGTCTTTGATATTTATCACACTTTTGCACAAACTCCTTCACATCTTTTTCCATATCGACCCAGTAATAACCGAATCTGATTACCTTTTGAACCAATGATTTGGCGCCCGAGTGGTTCCCGCATGTGCCTTCATGGACTTCTCTCAAAACGTACTCGGTATCTCCTGATCCCAGACATATTACTAGCGGACCGTCGAACGTTCTCCTAAGTAAGGTTCCATCTTCGAACAAGCTAAATCAGGTTGCCTTTGTGCGCAGGGCCCTTGATTCCTTTGGATCTGAGGGAAGTTTTCCGGTCTTCAAATACTCTATGTATTTATTTCTCCAATCCCAAGTCAAGATTGTGGAGTTTATTTCGGCGTGACCTTCTTCTACTACCGACCTCATAAGAGGTACGACTGTCCCCGAATTAAGATCCTCGTCGCTGACCGATGATCCCAAGTTTGCAAGGGCATCAGCCTTACTATTTTGATCTCGAGGCACGTGCTGCAAAGTCTGCTCTTTGAACCGATGTAATGTTACCTGTAGCTTGTCTAGGTATCTTTGCATTGACTCATCTCTTAATTCGAACGTTCTGTTAACTTGGTCACTACAAGGAGGGAGTCACATTTAGCTTCGATCACCTCCGCCCCCAAACCTTTGGCTAATTCGAGTCCTGCAATCATGACCTTATATTCAGCCTCATTGTTAGTCAATTTTACAGTTCTAATAGATTATCTAACTATATTGCCTCTGGGTGGCTTCAGTACGATGCCAAGTCCGGACCCTTTTACGTTCGAGGCACCATCCGTAAAGAGGGTCCAGATTCCCGGAGATGTTCCTAAGTTTATCAACAACTTTTTTTGACTTTGAGTATTAGGGCCGGTGTAAAGTCGGCTACGAAATCTGCCAAAATTTTAGATTTGATGGCTGTTCAGGGTTGATATTTGATATTGTACCCCCTGATTTCTACAGCCCATTTGGCCAGTCGTCCCGAGAGTTCGGGTTTATGCATTATATTTCATAAAGGATAGGTTGTCACAACACATATATGATGGCACTGAAAATATGGTTTTAGTTTCCTAGAGGCACTTAGTAAGGCGAATGCCAATTTTTCTATGTGAGGGTATCTAGTTTAGGCCTCACCTAAGGTCCTACTAACATAATAAATTGGAAATTGCATACCTTGTTCTTCTCGAACTAGGACTCCACTTACCGCTATTTCCGATACCGCTAGGTACAAGTACAGTCGTTCGTCCGCTCTCGGTGTGTGAAGTAATGGTGTGTTCGACAAGTATCGCTTAAGTTCCTCTAAAGCTCGTTGACATTTTGGGGTCCATGTGAAGTTGTTTTTCTTTTTTAGCAACAAGAAAAATTGATGACTTTTATCAGACAACCTCAAGATGAATCTCCCTATGGCTGCAATGCACCCGGTTAGCCTTTGTACAACCTTTACATTATCCACTACCATGATATCCTTGATAGTTTGATCTCGATCCTTCGATTGGATACTATGAATCCGAGAAACTTGCCGGATCCAAACCCGAATGCATAATTTTCTGGATTCAGCTTCATGTTGTACTTCTTCAATATACTGAAGGTTTCCTGCAAATGCTTTAAATGGTCCTCTACTCGCAGGTACTTAACTAGCATATCGTCAATATAAACTTCCATGTTTTTCCTATTTGTTCTTCGAACGTTCGATTTACTAGTTGTTGGTAAGTGGCACCGCATTTTTTAATCTAAATGGCATTATGTTATAGCAGTATGTGCCATATTTAGTGATGAAAGAGGTTTTTTCTTGGTCACCCGGGTTCATCCGTATTTGGTTGTATTTAGAATAGGCATCAAGAAAACTTAGAGTCTCCTGGCCGGCTGTGGTGTTGATCATGCTATCGATGTTAGGCAAAGGGAAAGAATCTTTTGGGCATGCTTTATTTAGGTTTTTGTAATCTACACACATTCTAAGTTTGTTTCCTTTCTTAGGAACCATGAATACATTTGCTAACCATTTCGGGTATTTGACCTCCCAGATGGATCTTATTTTAATGAGCTTAGTTACCTCGTCCGTGATGAAGGCATGTTTGATCTCGGACTAGAGTCTCCTTTCTTGTTTTACCGGGCAGAACTTTGGGTCCAAGCTCAATTTGTGAGTAGTGATATCCGGTGGGATCTCTGTCATATCGAGATGGGACCTAGCAAAACAATCCATTTTAGCTATAAGAAATTGAATGAGTTTTTTCTTGAGCTCGAGAGTTAACCTCGTGCCTAGGTATACCTTCCGATCGGGCAGATGTTCGATCAGCACGACCTGCTCCAAATCTTTGACCATTGACTTGGTAGCATCGGAATCATTGGGGGAGATAAAAGATCGAGGAACCCTAAAGTCATCATCTTCGTCAATCCCTTACTTGTCCAATTGGGTCAAAGTTGGCATCAATGATTGCTATTTCGCTTCCTGTTTCACTTTCAAACCCGAGTCTTTTGTCGATGAGAGTGTTGATATCGAAATTACTTCATCGACGACAAACATCTCCTTCGTGGCGGGTTATTCCCCGTAAACCGTCTTTATCCCCTCTGGTGTTGGGAATTTTAATACCTGGTGAAGGGTGAAGGTACGACCCTCATATTGTGGATCCATTGTCTCCCGAATAGGGCATTGTATCTAATGTCCCCCTCGATTACAAAGAACTTGGTTTCCTGGGTGGTACCGATAACGTTTACCGGCAATGTTATTTCTCCCTGAGTAGTTTCGCAAGCCATATTGAATCCATTTAGCACTCGGGCCACAGGTACGATCTGGTCTTGCAGGCCGAGTTATTCTACGACCCTCAACTGAATGACGTTGGTCGAGCTACCTTGATCAATTAGAACACGTTTAACTCTAGTTTTTTTCATAAGTACGGAAGATTACCAGTGCATCATTATGAGGTTGCATGATTCCTTTTGCATCCTCGTCGTTGAAAGATAGAATCCCTTCTGGTAAGTAATCTGTGTTCGTTTTTCTCTTATGATTGACACTTTGTTGCATTTCATCATTGGACCTTGAGGAACATCGACCCCTCCGATGATCATATGGATGACGTGGTGGGATTCGTCTTGTCCGTTTTTTGTTGGAATCCATGTTTATGAAGTGATTCTTAGCTTGGTCACTCAGAAATTCTTGAAGATGACCATCGTTGAACAAACAGGCTACTTCCTCCCTCAATTGTCGACAATCCTCTATTTTGTGGCCATGTGTGCCATGATATTTGCATATTTGGTTGGGATCCCTTTGTGATGGATCAATTTGCAAAGGTCGAGGCCACTTGGTATCTTTGATGCGTCCAATGGTCGATACGATGGCAGTCGCGTCAACATTAAAGTTATACTCCGACAATCGTGGTGCTTCTTTAGGACTCATAGATCTATCGAAGCCATTTTTACTCCTGAGTCCCCACGAACTTTGACCTCGATCATTTCTCCTCTCATTCCGTATAGAATTTTGCCCAGATCTGCTGCCTCTATGACCTTCATTATAAGGCTGATATCAATCCTTGTTCGACCTTGGTTCTCGGTCTATATACCTCTTGCTTCTATCGATGGGTCTGATAGGATAAACGGACCCCAAAGAAGCCCCAAACTGATCGTCCTCAACCCCGATCTTTGAGTGATACCTATTTTGCATATCAGCCCAAGTAATGACCGGATATTCTATCAAGATCTGCTTCAATTGTTGTGAAGCCACTGAGCTTCAAATATTGATCCCTTGAGTGAAAGCTTGAACAACCAATCATCAGCGATCGACAGCAAGTCCATCCGTTCCATTTGGAATAGAGACACGAATTCTCTGAGCATTTTGTTCTCCTTATGCCTTACTTTGAAAAGGTACGACTTTCTGGTTTCGACCTTGATGGCCCCGATATGTGCCTTTTCAAAAGAATCTGCAAGCAGCAAATGAGTCAATAAAATTAGGTGGTAAATTATGGTACCATATCATAGCTCCCTTCGATAGAGTCTCAGCGAATCTCTTCAGCAAGACAGATTTGATCACATCATCTTCCAAGTCATTTTTTTGATAGCACACGTATAGGAGGTGACGTGTTCGTTTGGATCAGTCGTCCCATTATACTTAGGAATCTCGGGCATGCAAAACTTCTTGGGGATTGGCTTTGGAGCCGCACTCAGGAGGAAAGGTTTTTGTGCGAACTTTTTGGAATCCAGTCCTTTCAATATTGGTGGTGCCCTCAGGATTTGGTCGACCCTGGAGTTATAGTTTTCCACCTTCTTGCCATTTTCCTTGATCTTCTTTTCCCTTATCTCGATTCGCTTTGTTAGTTCTTTGAGCATCTTTTTGATAGAAGGATTGGTCTCCGATTTCTTCTCGTTCGATTTCCTCAAAACCGATTCGACCCTATGTATGATTTCCTGGGATGGCTTGAGTTCGACCCTACTCGGTGTGTGGTTCTAGTTTTGGAGTTGGGATATTTCTCCCTGCTGAGCCTGCAACATTTCAAAGACAACCTGCAGGTTGATACCGCCATATTCACTGCCACGTGCGCTTTGTGTATCTGATCGGGCATCCCTGCGAACAATGCTTTCAGGATCGATGGCCAGATTTTCATTAATGGCTACATGTGAACTGATGTCGATTGGATCTACAATGGGAATTCCATCGAGGCCAACAGGGGGTACAACATTTACTGGTGCAATGTTTTCATTTTCGCCGTGGTGGTCGAGATCATTGTCAATATGTTGAGGTGCTGACTGAGAGTTTGATATTTTTTAATCCGTAATCAAAGATACTTCAAATAAAAAGTGTACAATAGTGTGTATCACGAAAGTTTATACCAGGTAATCACTATTATCCTTAGCTCCACAATGGGTGCCAAACTGTTTACCCTAAAAATCGGGTAACAATTGAATTTGTACGCTGTTTTAAGGACATGTGATGTAACTTGGTACAAATTAATAAAAATAAACTAGTATTGATATTAACGATGAAAGAAGTAATACAAACCACACGAATTAAACAGCCTTGGCCCTCGAGTTCAGTCACCCTTGAACCAAATATGTTTCAACTTGCTTATGAACAGAATAACAAATAATAAAAGCTAAAAAATGATAGTATATTGCTTTATATTGTGTGAATATGATAATCTTTACAAATAATGAGAGTCCCCTTTATATAGTAGAGGTGTCCTGCCACACCTCCTTTTTCCCGAAGGATAAGGAGTTTTTCCAATTAAAGTGACATTAATCAAAATGAGATTATTTATTTAGTTTTAGAGTCTCCACTTGGGATAATTTATGGTGTCCCAAGTCACCAATTTATTTTAATTCCCAAATCGAGGAAATTTTGACTTTGTTTTAAACTCCGCGAAACCAAAAGACCGAGTAAGAAATTTTGTTAATTGGGGAGAAGGTGTTAGGCATTTCCGGATTCCGTGATTTTATCACGGTTGCTTTAATCATACCTGGCTTAGTCAATTTGTTTAATTACTCATTTTAGAACCTATGTACATTTTACCTTTTACCGCTTTTTAATTATGGTGTTTATGGATTTATCTTTGAAACGGATCACATGTGTATAATTTCGTTTTGTTCAGTGCGCTGAAAATCATGTCACGCGTATGTGTACGCAATTAATAGCACTTTATTAATTTAAGATTGTTTGGCCGAAGTTGCACGAACGCATACCTCGATTTAATTTTGGAAATCGTAATTATGTCAGCCGGACGTGTACACAATTACAATAATAATTTAAGTCGCGCCTAAAGCATACTATGAAGATTCAAAGATTAAATTGTTCAGCTTCCTAGGTAGTGCGAGATCAAATGACCATGAAATGGTCATCCTAATATAGTGTTGGTTTGTAGCTTAGGGTTGCATTAGCTTCATTTTAAACCGTTCAAATAAATCTCTTTTTCAGCTGGTTGGTATTTATATGAACAAACGGGAGAAGCTATGCACTATGATTTTGATGAGCTATTTCTAATATAAAGAGGTACAAATGGGCTCTTAGATGAGAAAAGCTCAAATGTCCCAACTTTTGAAAGAGACCAATGTTGCAGGTTGCTAGGATTGAACCCAAATGAAAACGTCTATTACCGAATCTTAAAGCGTAAGCAGGAATTTTATTTTTTTAATAAAAACAACAAATTACTTTAAGGAAAGATCGGCTATGCCCATAATTAAACACAACAGACTAGAGTATTTCAAATAAATTTAAACACTAGATCAGTTTGGATTATTTATACAATAACATCACTAAATTAACTACATCTACACTGACGAATAAAGAAGTCATAATCTATATTTCTTGAACACTAACTATCACTCCACTGAATCCATAACTACATTCACTGATAATGAACATGAATTATTAGAACTTTGTATCAAGAACCATATTAATAACCATACCAAACTGGAATTCAACAATTAGATGACCACTTTCAATTTGATAAAACTTAAAACAAGGCCAAGCACTAGCCAGATTTTCAAGCTCATCTTCACACTTTGACTTCTCACTTTTTAGGCCACAAATCTAACAAGAAATCTCCAGAACTTCACATGTATGAATCTAACAACAATAAACCAAATCTCAGCAATCATGAATCAAAATACAGAACTGATAACTGTTTTATCATTCAGATTACCAATATGTACGAAGATTTATCAAACCATTTTTTCTTCAATCTAAACTCAAATTTACAGTCAAACACAGAGGAATATCCAGCACACATGTGAACTAACAAAACAACAAAAATTTCAAAGCAACGTGGTATTCAAATAACTACTACATTATTTGAAGCTATCAGCACATACCTTAACAGCAGCAAAGAAATAAAAGAAGAAAATAAGTCTTTGAAAACTGGGAAGAAAGCAGCAGCAAGAAAACAACGGTAGAGAGCAATAAATAACAGCCTTAAAACCTCAAACCCAGAAAGTCAGAAAATCCCAGTAATATAGGAAAGCAAGCAAGAGATTGAGATGGATCCTAAATCTTCATTTTGTATTAAAATGGAATTTCAGATTGTCTTTTGGAGATGAAATCATTATGAGATCAGAAAAATGAAAAAATCCAGAGTGAATTCTGTATTTTTTGAGTGAATATGCAGGAGATTTTATGTGTGTTTTTTAGAAGATAACAAGTCATATATATAGGGAATAAAATATGCCATGTGCTCTAAAGAATGAGGGAATAATTCTCAGCAGGCCACCCCTAAATTTTGGAAAAAAAAACATTTTTTACAACTAAAAATGGATAGATGTCCTTGTTTCTAGATAGTTCTTCTTATTCCCTACTCTTTAGCTTATAAAAATCGCCCTTTTTAACCCCAACCTGATCTAAACTTTGATTTTTTAATGCACTTTAGTTCCTTTTAGAGACTTCCCCAAACAACCAAATCAGATTCCCTGATTTTTCAAATCCCTTTGACCCCGTTAGCTTTTGTTAATTACAAACAGCTATCACAAGAAACTTAAAGGGACTAAAAATCACAACAAAGCAAAACAAAATTTGAATTTTGACCTATTTTATGCACCTAGACTATTATCCTAACATAGAATAAACTGAATTTTAAAATCCTAACTAATCTAAATATGCTAAATATATGAAAGAACACATTATCAGTTAACTGTCGATGCATCATTAAACAAGCAATTCAAATGACAATTTAGCAAATTCAACTAAGTATAATTTAAACTAAGCTAAAACAATGCCTTAATTAACCTAAAGCTAAACAATAATATGTAAAACAAAAAAAAAACAAAATCTAACATAAAATCCAACTAAGCAAAACAACCATACAAGAAGGGAAGGACGGATTACCTATTGATGACAACATGGCTGGCTTCAAACAATCCGAGCAGTGGTCGATATTGTCCTAGGAGCACTTATTCAAGCATGTAAGGCAGAAACAGTGGCTGCATGTAACGATAATGACCATAGCTCGGCTGGAGAATCGAATGCAAGATGATGAAGAAAGGATTGGAGTTCAGGTGGGTCGGTGGGTGATTGACCGGATTCTGGTGGTTTGCAATAAAATCAATCACTGACTCCAAATGCTAATTTCTCAACGAGGGTAATAGATTAGTGCTGGTATGAACCTCGAATCGCCAGAATCAGGGGCAACTCGAAATAGTGGTGGATTTTAGGTTTTGTAACTTCTTAGATCCGAAATTGGTGAAGATGGATGGGGATTTTGGGAAAATTAGTGGTAGAATGATGATTAGGGGATGTTGGAGATTATTTGGTGTCAATTTGGGGTGGTTTGGGGTGTCGCCTCCGCCATGGGACGATTTTCGACGGGTGGCGGACGGCGGAGATGAAAGAGATGAGAAAGAGGGGCCTGACTCTAGGGTTTGGGGGGAGGGGGTCCGTTCGGACACTTATAAGGGATTTGGTATTTTAATTCCCAGCCGTTAGATCTAAGGTGATCAACGGATTGGATTTGTTTTAGTGGTACGGGGTCGTTTGGTAGGGGAAGGGGGAATTAGACTGGGTAGGCTAACTTGATTGGGCAAAATTTGGGGAGGCTAACTTGGTTGGGACAGATTTGGGGCGAATTTGGGCCACTGAAATTATCTTTGGCCCAAATTTACAAAACCCATCATAACCTTAATTCTTTTTCTTTGTTTCTTTTTTTCTTTTTAATTTTAATTAAAAATCCTAATAAAATTAATTAAGAACCTAAATTAATTTCTAAATCAAATTTATTCCAAACAATTAATTAATTTAGCACTAATGAAAGGAAATTAATGATTTAAAATTAAAAGCTAAGGATCAAATGACCATGGTATTTTTGAGATTTTCACTAATAAACAACCTAAATCTTAAAAAATGCAAATATAAACCTAAAATGCAATGCATGAAATTTTTTGACATTTTTGTGGTATTTTCTTATAATTTAAATATGCAACTAAATGCAAACAAAAAATAACAAGAAATTCCTAAAATTTCTATGAAAATTAAAAACAATTAAGAAAAATCTATTGTGAATTTTGTAGGACTATTTTAGTCGGGCAACATGAAGATTTTTCTGGCAAAGATAAAGTGAGTAATTACGAGCGATTTTTTCCCGTTTGGATACTCCATTGGAAGCACTTTAAAAAAGTTTGACAGAACCTTGCTTTGGAGGTTGCCTACATATCCTTGGCTATAAAGGAATCAGGTCAGTGTAGTTCTGGGAACTTTGGTAGCTGGGTCTATCAAGAAACTATGATTTCACTGCTATTGCTACTGTTACTACTTGTTGAGCTCCTTATTACACCAAAATCAAAATGAAAAAGACTAAGCCTGCCTATCGGCTACGAGTTACAAAATTCCTATCTGTGAGTCTTCTGAAGCTTGATCTTGAGTCTTGGATGGGTCTTCACACAAACTCTGACCTGAACCTTGATGCTCGCTAGCTGTAGGTGCTAGTTCATTCTTCTTCGGCTTTTTCGGATCAAGGCAGGACATGCAATGCTCGTGACTTTAGTAAATGTCTTGAGCAGTCCACATCCTTTCTTCCGCTTCTGCATTTTGGATTAACTTCTTTTCTTTTCTTTTCTCTCTTTTGGATTGAGACTTCTCGTTACATGTCGCGTTTTCGTACGTTAAAAATTTCGTCTTCAGTTAATTGACGTAGACTCGGGGATGAGATCATCTTGATGTTAATGTATTTACGCTATTTGTAACAAGAGATAAATAAGTGTCATGAAGGATAAATGGTACACGAATTAAAGAAAACGAGTTGCGTTGAAAATGGCTAATTTGGGATAAAATACGGGTCAAACGATAATACCCGATAATTATGGACTAGTACCATTCAATGTACTATATGACCACAGTAATACGATGTATAAAGTATATTAAAAATAAATAGAATTTTAAGTAATTCGAGATAATTTTTAAATTATGCAGGTAATTAATTAATTACCGGATAACAAAACATTACCCAGTTAACTAATAAGTGGATAAAAATTTATAAAATATACCCATCTAATATGTGACAAAAAACCACCATGACAAAAAATGACTCATTAGTCATTATGCCATGTGGCTATGTAAGAGCTCATTGAAAATTTAACCAAATAAAACTTGTAACTAGGATAATAGATTGAACATTCTGGATATATCCATACTAGCTCATGGAAACATTACTCATTCTAAAGGAAAGCTTCCTTTCTTAGTTGAAAGGTTGGAGATCAGAATCTAAATTTCATAAGGAAACGTTAGAAATTCCAAACAAAAAAAACTTTTCCATTCTTTGTTGAACACTTCAAAATCAAGAACAGAAGCCCCAACGTCCAGTCACTTCAACGCCAAGAACGGAAGTTGATTTCATTCATCAATTTCAAAACGCAAAAGCTTAATTCGATTTTTGGATTCTAAGTTCAATCCACGAAGGTTTTTAATGGAATATTATACGGAGTTTTCCCTACTCCAGGTATGTTAAGGACATCCCTTCTTTCTTTTGGCATGGTCCGAATTATACAGAAGAAACGAGCAAATGCATAGTTTTCATAAATTACTCTATTCATAGAAATACTAGGGGTGTCTATATTTTTGATTCCCCGTGAGAATTATTATTATCTTCTGTTCATGGATTTAATACGCAGTTGAAAAGTTTATCCGGAAGGAATATTGAGATTATTACGTATTTTTCATGCATTTCACCCATTTATACATATGCATTGACCCATGACCAGATGACGTTATATACGTGTATATATGTAAATATATGTATATGGGATATGGGAAAAGGTTACGGCGTTATATACGTACCACCACCTGATCAACTGGTATGTGTTGATGATGTTGCCTACAGTGGCTGAGACGATATGATGGGATGCTCTCAGTGGCTTGATGATATTATGTATATCCATACCTATGCATGACACGATATTTATACGCACGTGCATGACATTATAAATGTTTTAGAATTTAAAAAGTTATTCAGATTTAAGGATGTGTTTCTTTATTCCATGTATATGTCTTTCACGTACTAATTTTCATGTCATACATACTCAGTACATTTTTTATACTAACACCCTATTTCACGGGGCCTGCGTTTCATGCCCGCAGGTGCAGGTAGGCAAGCTGATGATCCCCCTTCTTAGGATCCCTGATCAGCGAGAGTTGGCGTGCTCCACTTGATCCGGAGCTGCTTTTGATTCTGGTACGATAGTTTTGTATATATATATATATATATAAATACGTTTGTATATATATATATATGTATATGGGTATGACGTGGATCAGTCCCATCTTTGTACAGTTATGTTTCTATTAGAGGTCTGGAGACAGTATGTCTAGTTGGATTGTAGGTGGCCTTATCGACTTTCAGTTTTGGATGTATAGTTGTCTATAACAGCCTTTCCACCTCGCCCACTGTATTCTGCATGTATACGTACATATGCCTGGTTGGCAGCTTTCCTTCATGTATGTTATTTTCATAATTCAGCAGATGTTATTCAGGTTCTTATCTTAGACGCATGCTTAGGGGTGTTTGACAGATAGGACTCAGGCACCCGTTGCGGCCCATCGGTTTGAGTCGTGACACTTCCTTCTTTTGGTCATATCGAATCCTATGCCTCGAGGTAAAACCTGCTCAGACACCAAAACGAATGAAATTTTTCTGCCCTAGTTTTCACTAAGAAAAATTTTGTGAGTTATTTGTAACAAAACTCTATACTATTTTATTATTGAAAGCAAATAAAAGGTTGGGATTGGTGTACCCTAAGAAAACAAAGACTAGGGAGTGGAGACCCTATATTTAAAATGAAAGCAACTAGGGAATGGAGACCCTATATTAGAAAAACGACTAGGGAGTGGATACCCTATGTCTAAAATAAAATCAACAAGGGAGTGGAGACCCTATGACAATCATCAACTAGGGAGTGGAGACCCTATGTTGGAAAAGCGACTAGGGAGTGGAGATCCTATATTTGAAATAAATATAAACTAGGGAGTGGTGACCCTATGTTGGAAAAACGACTAGGGAGTGGAGACCCTATGTCTAAAAATCATCAAATAGGTAGTGGAGATCCTATGTTGGAAAAGCGACTAGGGAGTGGAGACCCTATGTCTAAAATTCATCAACTAGGGAGTGGAAACTCTATGTTGGAAAAGCAACTAGGGAGTGGAGACCCTAAAATATAAAAATCATTAACTAGGGAGTGGAGACCCTATGTTGGAACATCGACTAGGGAGTGGAGACCTTATGTCTAAAATAAACATCAACTAGGGAGTGGAGACCCTATGTTGGAAAATGCAGCAAGGGATTGGGGACCCTATACTACCATGATTTTGAATTTTCTTTCTTTTCTTTCTTTTTATTTTTTATTAAGAGAATGAGTAAAATGCAGGAAAGAATTTGGAGAATACTTCCCTTTTTGGAGTGATTATTGCTGTAGAGCTATATAAGTCTCTGCACAGTTTCTTTTGGTTGCACCTGCTTCTTGCAAGGTTGCTTTGGACTACACTTGTTTCCTGTTTTTCAAACAAAGAACAATTTGTCAGTTTGAAAAAGTGGTTGGTTTTGTGGCCTTGAATATTTCAGTCACTTGATCCCGAACCTTTCAGCTGCAAATGGTTGTTTCCTAAATACCGATTGCATTTCTAACCTTGGAGAACCTCTGGCTCTTCCAAACTTTTCCATGACAGTCACTCACATGGGACTTAACCTTTTCCACTTTATTTTGCATTTGTGGGATTTTGACTTTGAATTTCCTCTTTCAACAGTTTTTGATTTTGAAGCATCGGTCACCATGGCCAGTCGGAGTCAACTTGATGCCCGTTGCCGAGGTTGGGTGCCTTTTTTGCATATTGGCTTGTATCAAGTGAGAATCCCGTAAATCAGTTTTGCCATCCCTTTTTTGTCTTAGTTTCATAATAGAGTAAAACCGAAAGGGATTCAATGAAAAGCAAATAATGGAATGGACAAATGAATATAGACGAGAGGTATCCCTTTCGGGAAAAAGAAAGAAGGACTTATCCGGAGTGCATGCAGACTTCAATAAACATGACATGCCTTTTGGACTGGATGCTTGATCTATGTCAATCATCCGACTCTCAGAAATTCATCACAACTCTTGCCTCAAGACTGAGAAACCTTGCCCAGGACTGTGTCGATGCCAGTGACTGTGAGGATCCTCTTTTCGATCAGTGGTACCCTTTGCAGGTTTTCACCAATTGACCTCTCTTATTTCTTTTCTCATCATCGCCTTATAGTGCTCTTTGCGAGTTTTCACTAACAAGACTCTCTCATTTTCAATGTCTCTGCTTACCATCGCCTTACGGTACCCGTGAGGGTTTTCACCAACAAGACTCTCACTTTATTTCTTTGGATGCATCAGGTCCAAGTAACTATATCCTCCCATTTTGAACATTCTCGTTGATTGATCAGAATGACTTGAAAAGGATTTCGGGTAAAAAGGATTTGGGTTGAGTTACAACATTGGAACTTTTTGGGCGAAACCATCGCCAAACCATTATAACTTCTGCCCCAGTTTCAACTTTAGGGGAATTTGGATTTTTATTTTGGTGTGACTGAACCCCAGAGAGAGGCTGCCTACGTATCCTTTCGGAATCAAGTCGAACATAGTTCAAGAAACTTTTTTTTGTTTTTCTTTTATTGCATTTTCATTTATTTTTCATTTTTTTCCATGATAACTTCCAGGTTCCAATAAGGGTAATCAAAGAATGGGACTCAGCTCAAAGGGTTTGCAAGATTTGGTAGTGTTTGGGTAGCAAGAATGAAAGCCTTCGTCATCCCAATCAGAGAGTATTAAAGTTGAGAAAAGGGTCAAACATAATACCTCTTGATCGCATCTGCATTGACAGTTATTTCGGGGTCATTTCCTTCAATATCCCCTAAAAACAGTGCTCCCCTCGGCAACACTCTTCGTATAATATAAGGACCCTTCCTATTTGGAGCAAATTTTCCTTTTTCTTCTTCATGATGCGGGAGAATACATCTCAGAATGAGTTGCCCCACTTCAAATTTCTTGGGACGCACTTTCTTGTTGTAGTCACGAGCCATTCTTTGTTGGTACAACTGCCCGTGGAAAACTGCAGCCATCCACTTTTCATCAATCATGGTTAATTATTCCAACCTGGTTTTGACCCATTCATCATCCTCAATCTCGGCTTCAACAATGATTTGAAGAGAGGGGATTTCAACATCTGCAGGTATTACGGCTTCAATGCCATAAACCAATAAGTAAGGCGTGGCCCTAACTGATGTGTTCACGGTTGTGCAATATCCCAATAATGCAAAAGGCAGCTTTTCATTCCACTATCTCGAACTTTGAATCATTTTCCTAAGGATCTTCGTGATATTCTTGTTTGCAGCTTCAACAGTGCCATTAGCTTTGGGCCGATAATGGGTAGAATTTCGATACTTAATCTTAAATTATTCGCATATCTCCCTCATCAAATAGTTGTTCAGATTTGCAGCATTGTCTGTAATGACAGTTTTCGGAATACCAAAACAACAAATAATGTTGGAATCCACGAAGTCCACCACTACTTTCTTGGTGACGGCTTTGAAAGTGACTGCGTCAATCCACTTTGTGAAATAATCAATGGCAACCAGGATGAATCTGTGCCCATTTGAATCTTTCGACTTGATTGGCCCAATGACATCCATACCCCCGGCAACGAATGGCCAAGGTGTTGACATAAGATGCAACTCTGAAGACGGTGCATGAATCAAGTCACAATGTATCTGACACTTATGGCATTTCTGGACAAAACTGTAGAAATCCTTTTCCATGGTCATCCAGTAATACCATGCCCACAGGATTTTCTTTGCAAGTACATATCCATTCATGTGGGGCCCACATACTCCCGAATGCACTTCGTTCATGATCATTTCAGCTTCTAGGGCATCTATACACCTCAAAAGATTCAGATTTGGAGTTCATTTGTACAACACTTCTCTGCTCAAGAAGAAACTGCTGGCAAGCCTTCTAATTGTTCTTTTTTGGTCTCCACTAGCCTGCTCGGGATATTCCTTTATTTTCAAAAATCTTTTGATATCATGATACCATGGCTGAACATCTGGTTGTATTTTAATTGCATTAAAATAACCATACCTTTCTTGAATTTGGATTTCCAGCGGGTTGATATGGACATCGCCCGAATACGGTAGCATTGAGGCCAAAATACCTAGTGCATAAACTAGATCATTGTGGAATCGATGAATCTACTTGAATTCGATGGACGTGAATCATTTGCTAAGATCTTCCACATGTTTCCTGTATGGGATGTGTTTGATATCTTGAGTTTCCCACTCGCCCTGAGCTTACCGGATAATCAAGTCAGAATCTCCCATGATTAACAACTCATCAACATCCAGATCAACTTTCATGTTCATTCCCATGATGCAGGCTTCATACTCGGTAGTATTTTTCGTACAGAAGAACCAAAGCCGGCTTGTGGCTGGATAGTGCTGACCAGTAGGTGAAATAAAAATTGCCCCAATCCCGACACCGTTTGCATTTACAGCTCCATCAAAGAACATTTTCCAAGCATTGGTGTCTTCTGGAATTACTTCAACTAAATTTACTTCCTCGTATGGAAAGTATGTACGTAGGGGTTGGTATTAATCATCAATCGGGTTCTCAGCTAGATGATCTGCCAAGGCTTGAGCTTTCATCGTCGTGCGGGTGACATAGACAATGTCAAACTCAGTGAGCAGGATTTGTCATTTTGCTAACCTTTCCGTGGGCATTGGTTTTTGGAATATGTACTTCAGAGGATCCATTATGGTTATGAGATATGTGGTGTAGTCCAAAATATAATGTCTAAGCTTCTGGGCAACCCAAGTTAGGGCGCATCAAGTTCTTTCCAACAAAGTGTACTTGGCTTCATAACTAGTGAACCTCTTGCTCAGATAGTATATGGCTTCCTCTCTCTTCCTGGTCACATCATGTTGCCCCAGGACATAGCCGAAGGAATTTTCCAAGAATATCAAATACAAGAATAAAGGTCTCCCTGGCTCGGGTGGAACCAAAACTGGCGGATTTGACAGATATTCTTTGATTTTATCAAAAGCCTCTTAACACTCATCTGTTCATTTGACCGCCATGTCTTTCTTTAACAGTTTGAATATGGTCTCACAAGTGGTAGTGAGTTGAGCGATGAATCTGCTTATGCAATTCAATCTTCCTAACAGACTCATGACCTCTTTCTTGGTTCTTGGAGGTGGTAAATTGTAACGACCTGACAGGTCGTTTTGAACAATTGCATCCGGTTCATCAGTTTGAGTTCAAGAGAAGCTTCACATTATGTATATCGACTTGTGTGTAGGGTTGGATTCAGTTTTCAGATGAATCGGAGTTGAATTGGAAAGAAGGAATATAGTCCTGGAAGCTTAAGCGGAGAGAATTTGACCAAATTTGACTTTTCAGTAAATGGCTCCGGAATGAGTTTTGGATGATATCAGTAGCTTCGTATGGTAATTTTGGACTTGGGCGTGTGTTCGGATTTGGGTTTGGAGGCCCGTAGGGTAATTTGAGGCATTTTGGTGAAAGTTGGAAAAGTTGAAGTTTGGAAAATGGAGAAGTTTGACCCATAGTTGACTTTTATGTTATCAAGGTCGGAATACAATTCCAAAAGTTGGAACAGCTCTGTTATGTCATTTGGGACTTGCCTGCAAAATTTGGTGTCGTTTGGAGTTGATTTGATATGGTTCGGACGCTTAGTTGCAATTCTAGAGGTTCTTGAAATTCATAGTAATTTTCATGCGTTTGGGCATCTGATTCGTGGTCTGAGCGATGTTTGAAGTTATTTTAAAGTGGGGCTAAGTTCGTATGATATTATGGGATGTGTTGGTACATTTGGTTGAGGTTCCGGGGGCCTCGGGTTTGTTTCGTGGTGAATTTTGAGCGAGTCCGGGCATTTCGGTACTCTGATATGGTTCTGGCACATTTGGGAGTGCGGACCGCACCAAATACATGTGTACCGCAGAGGAAATTGCGGAGTGCACTAAAATTTTGCGGACCTCAGTGCGGACTGCATAATTTTGTGTGCGGCTGCGCATCAAGATGTTCTGCAGGATCGCTAGTCCGACTTCGGAAGCTTATATCTTTTGATCTACAAGGAATTTTGAGATGATTTAAAAACGAAAGTTGTAGCTCATGTCTAGTTTCCAGAACGGTATAGAAATCACAATTTGGACATATGTAGAGAAAGGTATGGCCAAAATATTAAAGCATGTCACTGCAGTCAACATTCTTCGCGGTAGCGGTGGATTTACTGTGGTCAACGCTGGTTTTTTTGGGGTCAGCAGTGATGGAAATCTGGGAGGTTCACTATAAATACGAGGTTTAGGATTTTGTTTCATATTTTGACCTAGAGAGCTCGGATCTTGGCGATTTTTTGAAGTTTTTTCAAGAAATTCATCGGGGTAAATGATCTAACTCGGATTTGGCTAGAATACATGAATCTATCATTGAATTCATCATTTGATTCGTGATTTGAGATGGAATTTGGGAAAAATTGTAAAATCTTTCAAAAATTTAAAATGATGCTTTGAAGGACCAAATGGTATCCGAATTGGATAATTTTTATATGGGTGAACTCGTATCGGAATGGGTATTCCATTTTTGTAAATTTTGTCGGGTTCTGAGGTGCGGGCCCAGGGAGTTAACTTTTGTTGACTTTTTGCAAACTGTATAAGAATCATAGTTTTGTTAATTGGAATTATTTTCTCTTGCTTTGTTAGATGTATTCAAGTCGTTTTTGGCTAGATTGAGCCGAGCATTGATAAATTGGTAAAGAAAAAGCTAAATTGAGTATTAAATTGGCCGGATTGAAGTAAGTATCTTGCCTAACCTTGTGTGGGGGACTTCCCCTTAGGAATTGAGTCTTCTATGCTAATTGTAGTCCATGCATGCAAGGTGACAAGTGTGTGCTCGGACTTATTTGTGGGAAATTTGTCTCTAGGGTTCTTAGGTTCTTATATGGAAAGTATCCCATTATGATTGGGTTTCCTAATTGCTTAAATTGCCTCTATATTCTCCATATGACGTTGTTAACTTTCCTCTAATTCTTACGTGTTATATTGACCCTTAATTGCCTTAATTGAAGTGATTGTCTTCCTTATTGTTTTGATACTTCTTGATTGTGAGTTCCTCTATGACTTCGTGCAACTATGTTACATATCCAATTATTGTGGTTACCGGCGTAGTTATCATATGCTTATTATGTCTTGTTGTTTTGTTGAGGTTATCATGCTTCTTGGTTTTTTGTGACCCTTATTATGTACTTGTTGATTCCCTTGCCGGGATGTTATTGCTTATGATATTGTTTCCCTTACCGGGATATGTTGTTATACTATTGTTCCCTTGCGGGGATGTTATTATTTATGATATTGCCTCCCTTGCCGGGACATCATTGTTATACTCTTGTTCCCTTGCCGGGATTCTTTTATGATTGATGATGATTTGTAAATGGGAGCGGGTTGCATGCCTGCAACAAGATATATGAAATGGGAGCGGATTGCACGCCTGCAACAAGATATATGAAATGGGAGAGGGTTGCACGCCTGCAACAAGATATATGAAATGGGATCAGGTTGCACACCTACAACAAGATATACGAAATGGAATCGGGTGGCACACCTCCATGGTGACATTTGTAATGGGATCGGGTTGCACGCCTGCAACAAGAAAGAATGAAAGTGAATATTGATTCTTATGGTGAGAACGAGAGTAAAAGTACGAAGGGTGATGTCGTG
This sequence comes from Nicotiana sylvestris, assembly GCF_000393655.2. Lineage (NCBI taxonomy): Eukaryota > Viridiplantae > Streptophyta > Magnoliopsida > Solanales > Solanaceae > Nicotiana > Nicotiana sylvestris. The sequence goes on from NC_091058.1 coordinate 143,095,133, forward strand.
CACTTTCTGTTTGCTATGTTTATTTATTGTTACCAATTCAAGTATTTTAACTGTTCAGATTCTTTTACCGCTGTGATCCTTTGTGAAGGAACCCCATCGTGTTTTCAATACTTCGCCGTATTTATATACATATTTTTTAATACTTCAAATTTCAATAATTATTTCATCTTCAATTCATTTAGTTACTCAATTAAATTTTCTTAAACTGTCTGAGGTTATATTTTACTTAAAAATGGCATTTCTACTAAGTTAATTTATTAAAATCCTTGTTAAAGGTAATATTTCATTCGATGTTGTACTTTAATTGAAAATGGTACTTTATTTATTTAAATAATTTCTAAAAATAACTTCATCTTTTCTTGTTGAGTTCATAATTGGTTTAGAAGTTGTACTCCACTTATGTTATGTAAATTAGACTCCTTGAACATCTTAATTGCATTGGTTATGGACCCTTTGAACTGAGTAACATGAGAACGTTGTTGTATAAAGTGAGATACAAATATGTGGGCACAAGGTGCCGGGTGTGCCAAATGTTTGGTAATTGAGGTTATGATATGAGACATCGAGTTTGAGATGGCTGGAAATTGTGCATCAGAAACGATATGATTTATTGAGCTGACATCGCCTTCCTTGTTTGAGTACATTTTTACTTGTCTATGTCCCAGCTATGTTGGTGTTAAATTATTTGGTTATCTTCGTTTCCACCCATGTTTCTCTTTATTGTTTCTACCATTTGTAGTTTGTTCTTTCCCTACTGTTGATATTACTATGTCATTTCTAGGTTGATAGTTTATTATCAAATCATTTTCAATTTATTTTACCAGTAGGTGTCTGGACTGTTACTCGTCACTGCCCCACCAAGGTTAGTCTTGATACTTACTGGGCACCGTCGTGGTGTCCTCATACTACACTTCTGTACATTTTTGTATACAGATCCAGGTATTTGATCGGTAGTAGCTGTGCGGGATGTTGCGGTGGAGACTCAAGGTAAACCTGCTACAGCGTTCGCACGCCTCGGAGTCACCTTCATTTGTACTTATTTCCATTTGTTCCTTTTGTTTCGAAGCAGTGATGTATTTATTTTGTATAGCTACTCTTAGAAAGGCTTGTGACTTGTACCACCGGTTTTGGGAATTGCAATTTGTTCAGAGTAATTTAATTTAAAGTTAGTAAATATCAATGTTATTTCAGTTTATGTTAGGCTTAGCTAGTTTAGAGACTAGGTGCCATCACGGCTCCTTCGGAGAGATTTTTGGATCGTGACATAAATCCCGAATAGACTTTATCTTTGTTGGATCTAACTCGATACCTATCCGCCTAACTATAAACCCCAGAAGTTTCCTAGATGGAACTCCGAATACACATTTAGCTAGATTCAATTTCAAATTATACTTGCGCAGACGCTCAAAGAACTTTCTTAGATCTCGCGCATGGCCTTCTTGCGTTCTGGATTTAATGATTACATCATCCACATACACCTCAATTTCCTGATGCATCATGTCATGGAAGATGGCAGTCATGCCTCTCATGTAGGTTGCCCCGACATTTTTCAAACCAAATGGCATGACCATATAATAGTAAGTGCCCCAAGGTGTGGTGAAAGCCGTCTTTTTTGCGTCTTCCTCATCCATCAAAACTTGGTGATATCCAGCATAACAATCCACGAAAGACTATATCTCAAGTTTGGCACAGTTGTTAACAAGAATGTGGATGTTTGGCAATGGAAAGTTGTCCTTGGGGCTTGCTTTATTCAAATCCCGATAATCAACACACACTCGGGTTTTCCCGTCTTTCTTCAGCACTAGGACCACATTAGCCAACCACGTGGTGTATCGGACCACTCGGATCACACCAGTTTCCAATTGTTTATGATTTATTCTTTGATCTTATCACTGATGTCTGTTTTAAACTTTCTTTGCTTTTGTTGGACGGGTGGGTAACCGGGATAAGTTGGCAATTATAGTACCACCAAATCAACACTCAGCCCTGGCATATCATCATAGGACCATGCAAACACATCTTTGAATTCAAACAAAAGTTGGATCAATGCATCTCTAGTTCTTTCATCGGCATGAATGATTATCATGGTTTCCCGGACCTCTTTTGGATTGCCCAAATTAACTGGCTCGATTTTATTTAAGTTTGGCTTAGGCTTATTCTCAAATTATTCTATTTCTCGATTTATTTCCCTAAAAGCCTCATCTTCGTCATATTTCGGTTCTTGATTCATTATTTCACAATTAGACAGCATTTAAGGATCTGGGCATGAAGTCAGCAAGCATGTCATGTTATTTAAGTTCGCATTATTAGAACTGAAAAGAAGAAGATAAGAAAAATAACAAAATTAGAATAAGAAAAAGGAGACAACCATTGACGATAAAATATTGATTTTATTTCATTGAATTGAAGATAAGAGGGTTTACATTGAAATCAAAAGACAATAAACTAAAAAGAATTCGAGTTACACCTTAAAATAACTCTTAATGTAGAAAAGATGGCAAGACTGGACTACCGGGATTCCCGCCTGATAGGGAATAGGGTAGCATCCAATTCTGAAACTTGGCATTTGGTCCCATGTATAACACCTCAACAGTGCTCGTGCCTTCCCCCTGATGGACCATATGGGACTCATACAATATTTGTTTCATGGCTTCACAAATATCCTCAATCTCTTCGGCCATGAAGGCCTTTTCTTCTTTTTCTTCTTCTTCTTCTTCTTCTTCTTCTTCTTCTTCTCCTTCTTCTTCTTCTTTTTCTTCTCCTTCTCCTTCTCCTTCTTCTTCTTCTTCTTCTTCTTCTCCTTCTCCTTCTCCTTCTCCTTCTCCTTCTCCTTCTCCTTCTCCTTCTCCTTCTCCTTCTCCTTCTCCTTCTTCTTCTTCTTCTTCTTCTTCTTCTTCTTCTTCTTCTTCTTCTATATACTTGGGTTTACTAAATGACTTGGCAAGATGTAGAACGGGCTGGGGTAGGTCCCATCCATTTTTCTTGCACTCATCAGCCCATCTTATATCGGCATTTGTAGCTTGGAAACCTACGCCGAAGAATTTCTCATTGGCGGTCGAAGTGATGGGCTCTGTGATGCCTTGTTGAGATACCCCGAGCCTCTTTCCGAGCTTGTACCCATGTTTTATCATTTCATTGGCAACAATGACCGATGCATTAGATAAACAAGGTTGAGGGAACAGGGCCCCTTCTTTGCATTGGTCGCCGACCACAATTTTGAAAGCTTGGTAGACAATGTGCTCACTTCTTTCTCTAGCTTCGAGACACGAGACTGAAGGGTCCCTGTAAATGAACTATTCATCCTCCCCATGGACAACAATTTCTTGGTTTTCATACTCAAATTTGACCATTTGATGGAGAGGGGAGGGCACAGCTCCTACGGCGTGACTCCATGGTCTTCCTAGGAGAAAATTATATGAAGTATCCATGTCTAGAACCTGGAAAGTCACATCAAAATCCATAGGGCCAATGGTCAAAATCAAAACAATTTCCCCTATTGTGTCGTGCTTAACACCATAAAGAGTGCACACACAGATATTGTTTGGTCAAATTCTTTCTGTTCCAATTTCCATCCTCTGAAGTGTTGAGAGAGGGAAAATGTTGACCCCGGACCCACCATCTAACATGACGCTCTTCACATAATAACCTTCATATTTGACAGTCAAGTGAAGGGATTTGTTATGGGCAGTTCCCTCTAGGGGAAATTCATCGAGGCTGAAAGAAATCATGTTGACTTCGAAGAATCATTTAGCCATTCTCTCCAATTGTTCAACTGAAGTTTCAACTGGGACATATGACCCGTTCAATGTTTTCAAGAGTACCTTTTGATGTTCATTCGAGATCAACAGCATATATAGAAGTGAGACCTGGGAAGGAGTCTTCTGGAGTTGGTCAACTATGACATATTTCGAAGTTTTCATTTTTCGGAAGAACTCTTCTGCTTCTTCAGCGCTCACAGGCTTCTTGGATGGAAACTGTTTCTCCTTGTTCAGTTTTGATTTCTTCAATTCCTCTGGGTTGTGGTACTTCCCAGATTGGTTCATTTCGTTCACCTCTCCCATAATCTCTTTCCCCTTGTAAGTAACTACTATTTTGTTATAATTACAGGGGACTGCTGTGGGGACTCTCATAGGGCTTTATGGTGCGTGACTGATAACCACAAACTCAGTCAGCCTTGGTGGAATTATCGGCCCCCGCACCACATAAGTCCCTTTTGGCACATTTAGCGTGATTTTCCTTTGCTCAAATCTTTTAGGAGTGTTCAACATGAGCTGTTCTTTCCTTGGGGCCCTAGGAACATAGAGAATTGCGTCCTTAGCAGGTGCTGCCCCAATTTTTGTTTCTACAGCTTTATCTACGACTTTAGGAATTAGAGTGATTTTCTTCTCATTTCTGGCTTGTTTTGCCGCTGCTTTAGGTCTTGCCTCTGATCGGTAATGGCAATGATAGATTTTAAAGTTGGATCAAACTCTTTATCATCACAAATCATTCCAATGACCGGCCCATTTTTGGGAGCCGGTAATGGATTGTTAGTCACCTTGGGGACTTCCGTGTCCCTCAGCACCACTCGTTTTTTGTTCTATCAAATTCTCAACTTCCCTCTTAAGAGTCCAACAATCCTCCATATCATGACCCTCTGCCCCCGAATGACAGGCATACCTGGTACTGGGCCGGTATGATGCAAATTCTGGATTTTGCCGATTTGGAGGCACAGGTTACAATAGACCCATCTGGATTAATTTTGGAAACAAGATAGAGTAGGACTCACAATTAATAGTGAAGTCGTTTCTCCTGGGAGGCTCACTGGAGCGTGTATTATGTTGGTAATTGTTTTGTAGTGGACGAGGGTTATATGGAGCTTGGTAAGGATGGTTATTTCTAGGAGGTGGAGCTCGGTTTTGGTTGTAGTGCTGTTGTGGGTGTGTATAGGGTTGGGCATTCATCACCACATAGGGAGGCGGTATCACAGCATACGCTACATTTTGATGGGGGTAGTAGTGTTGTGGGGTTCAGGGAGGCAGGTAAGATTGATCACGTGATCGATGGCGGCCTCTCGAACCTGAAGCCATCATGGATACTTCTTCCCTTTTCTTTCGATTTGCTAAACCTCCCGAGCCGTTCTGGATGGCTTGGGAGGTGGCTCTCAAAGCAGATTGACTTATGATTCAACTAGTTTTCCGGCCATCTTCTACCATTTCTCCGATTTTTATAGCCTCTACAAAAGGTTTGCCTATGGCAGACGTCATGTTCTGAAAGTAATCGGCCTCTTGGGCCTGCAAGAAAACATTGACTATTTATGTCTCATCTATAGGCGGTTTAACTCTGGCTGCTTGCTCATGCCACATGATAGCGTATTCACGGAAACTTTCCACAGTTTTCTTCTTGAAATTGGTTAGAGAATTCCTATGTGGAGCTATATCAACATTGTATTGTAATTGCCTGATGAAATCTCGGGCTGAGTCATCCCATATATGCCATTGGGAGATGTCCTGGTCCATGTACCATTTTGATGCAATTCCCATCAAGATCTCCTTGAAATAGGCCATCAAAAGTTCTTTTTTTCCACCCGCCCCTCTCAGATGATTGCAATATCTTTTCAAATGAGCGATTGGGTCTCTGTGACCATCGTATTTTTTGAATTTTGGCATTTTAAAGCCAGCGGGCAAATGAACATGAGGAAACATGCACAGATCAGAGTACGGAACACTCTTTTGGCCACACAGTCTTAAGACTTTGTTCGAGGCTTTTTATCTTCTGAGTCATCTCTTCTTGCTCGGGGTTTCTCACAGTTCTTTCCTGTTCCATGGGAGATTCATATTGCGGGTGCTGAGGGTAAGAGTTTGGGGTAACATGAGCGATTTCTAGCTGAAATTGCAGGACTTGAAAAGTGAAAGCTGACAGCTCGAAGCATGGTTTAGGCACTGTTGGTTGTTTCGTAGTAGAGGCTGGTGGTGCGGTGAATAATGTATAAGGTATCCCCGAAAACGGTGCCTGGGGGAGAATCTCAGAAGGCATACCGGTGAAATTAGCTGATATAGTGGGGTATCCAAATGGGATGAATGGGTTGGTTACGGGAATGGGGACGTCGGAGGTTCCGCTTGTCCTGGAAAGCAGTTCAGGAAATCCGAGGATTGTACTGGGCGGTTCTTTGCCATTAGACCAAGCGTCCCATATTTCTAACATACGGCAACACAACCTTCTGTTTTCTTCAGTGGTTGTGGACTCTAACTGTGAATTAGTCGATACTAGACTATCCTCAGGCTCAATAATTGGTAGATGACTTTCGGAAGCCATAGGAATACTGCCTTTGGATCTTGTGAAGTAAGGATAGGAAGCCAGATTATCACAAAACCATCCACCTGAAACAGGAACTGTCTTATTTGCACACACAATAAATTGGTTAGTTTGAGACATTTAACAGATAGGGAATTGCATATTGGGGATGCAATGCACCTGAACAGTTAAACGTTTCTAAATGTTTTTGCAACGGCTATGTGTTTCATCCCGGCTTTTACTATCTCTTTTCTCAAATTTCAAATCCTAATTCTTTTTCTTCCTCTTTTTCTATTTTTCGCTCTTTAATTTCTTCACTCTTTTCTTTCTTTTTCACTTAATTTTTCCTTTTCTTTCTCTCCCTTTTTTTTACTCTTTTTCAGTTTGTTTTTCACTCAGATTGTCTATGATTATGATCGAATCTGATAGGGATTGCCTACGTATCATGACGCCGCATGAATCAGACCATTACGTGGTTTAAGGAATAAATGCAGAAATAAAGAAAAGAAAATTTGGGTTTTTCAATATTTAATAAAAAGTCTTTTTTGGTTTTTTTTATTACAAAGACTTGGAAATACTGACGATGTAAAGGAACATATATACTCAAAACAGAAGAACAAACAAACTTGGAAAAGATACACAAACTCGAAAAGGTGAAATATAGACTCAAAGTCAAAAGAAAAGCAGGAATACATAAGAGCCTCCAATGCTACTCCGGGGGACCGCGGGACATCAGTCGGTCTCGACACAGGACTACGTGCAATCTCTTCTTTAAGCTACTCTAAATCAGCCATCACCTGACGGACAAAGGTCATCACAATAGCAAAGAACATGGACCTAGTCATATCTTCGCATTCATGGAACTTCATTGCAACATAATCAGCAATTTCCTTAATTCTCATTATAATGACACCCTTTTCTTAAAACATGCATCAAATTTGCTGAGACCGGGCCCCCGACACCTGCATGGCCATGTAGTTTTGATCTTGCAATTGTTGTTGTCTTCTTCCAATCGAGAAATCAATGTATTGCAATGCTCTCTTTCCGTTTTGAAATCCTTTGCTTGCTAGACCATTTTATTTTCAAGAGTAGTCAGCTTTTTCTTTAAGATTATGACTCCTCTGTCATACTTTTGCCTTAACTACTGAGCAAATCTTGTCCGTTCTTCTGCATTTTTTGCCAATTTTACCCGAGCTTTTGCCAATTCATCCTCGGCCTTTGCCAGGTCAAACCCATTATCATGCACCTTTAACCTTAAACTGCTTATGAGTTTTTTCATCCTTCTCGCACCTCACGGGCGTTTCAGCAACTATCCTCATATTCTAGAGATGGGCTCGGAGCGCCTCGTTCTCCTGGGTCAACCTTCTCCTTTCACCTTCAGCTTCTTACGCCTGTTAGTCATTATCAAATGTGAAGTTTCTCAACTTGTCTTCTAAGGCATGAATAGTGGCTTGATACTTCTTCTCCTTTTCTCCCCACGCCAACCGTTCTTGGATTTTATCATCAAAAGCCTGAATATGAGGTCTCTTGCGGGCCTTTCGGGTTCGGGCTTTGGCTCATCATTAGCACAAGACCTTCTCTCAAACCATATGGCATAATCTGGGTCTACTACACCTCTCACAGAATCTGGTACCTGGGTGTCATCTTTCAAATATCGGCAACTATTCCAATCTTGTTAGACTAAAGCCTTGGGGAGTGGAGCTTCTAGGTGTAGCTCAATGACTTGGGTACTTAAATCTTCATCCTCGGGCACCACTTGATATCTTCCCAACTATCTTAAAACTCTCTGCGGTGTGTACGGTTGGACACTTCTCAAACCCATCAACAACAAATAGTTTTTTGTAGCCGTCATGTGTATGTCTTCCCTTACCGGGAGCCATCCCAAAGTCCATTCAATCTGGCTTGCCATTAGAGTTCTTAGATGGAAGACCCAGGCTTTAAACCCTTCTGGAGAATGTAATCTCTCACCCTCTCCTCATAACTCCCGATGAAGTTGTTTTTATTAAGGCCATAACTTATGAATTTGGGGGTGACGACGGAGATGCTCAATCAACCACATTTGCAAAAGAATATAACAACCTTCAAAAAACTGAGCCCCGTACTTACACAATGTCAATTCTAGATGTCCGCCAATATACGTGTAACAAGCGTGTGATCTCCTTTGGTAGTGAGGACTTGCACAATTCTAGCCATACAGATATCTATTGTCCTTTCTACATTTGGTAAGACCATAATTCCCAGAAATGCCACTATGAAAGCAAAGCGACGATGTTGTATAATCCCTTTTCATGCATTTCGAACCTGGTTGAGTGCCCAAACCTAGAGTACAGGAAGTAAAAGGAACAACATCCTTTGTTTATATTGGTCTTCTTCATTTGCTTATTGATGTCAAGAGATCAAAGAATCTATGCACGAGGGAGGCCTTGGGAATATAAGTTGCTAATTTCTCAAGTCCGGGCAAAACCAGCATATCCGGTTATTTCTTCCAAGGTGGGAGTAAGCTCAAAATCTGAGAAGCGGAAGAAGTTGTGGGTGGGATCCCAGAAAGTTACTAAGGCCTTAATTATATCATCCTGTTGTTTAACATTCATAATATTTATGAGAGCACCCAAATGCTCTGTTACCCAATCCTGACCATCTTTGTCTAAGTCATACCACCACATTTGAAGATGAAGTGGAGTCTGCTCTAGGACCGTTAATGACATATTTTGGACAGTGTTCATCTTGTACCTGTGAATGGTTAGGGTTAGGGCTGACTTCAGTGGACTCTTTTTGCAAAACAAGTTTTCAATTTTCTAAAGAAAAATCAAAAGAGAGTGGCTACTTATGCAATATTAGCAACAAGTGGTTGTTTTTGCAACAATGGCCCCTTCAAACTTTCAAATAAAGTTTGAGGCCGAGGAAGGGCACTTTATGGGAAAAGTGATGACCCATTGACTTACACGTCCGTTCTTTGCGAGAAAAGCCCTTCGACAATTGAAGATGTTCTAAGGCAATTCTGGCAAAAACGGATCAAGACACAACCGAAGCTGGGTCGACTTATTCTTGTTGACCAAAGCACCAAACATATTTATTTTATTTTTGGTTGTTTTGTAAAATAAGGTTGAACCCTATGTAGGTTGCCTAAGTATCTCACATCAGGTGAGAATCAGATCTATATAGTTCGGTCAGTTTTGACATAATCGGGAAAGCATGATATTGACTCATTTTGAAATGACTATTTTTGTTTTTCAATTTCCATCATTTTTCTTTTTTTCTTTTTTTTTAAATAATTTCGGCAGAGCTTCGGGACATTTTCAAATATCGGGGTTTTCAGAACTGGGCTAAATTTCTCTCCTACCTCACTCTTAGTTTTTTCTTTTGATTTTCTTTTCCTAGCCGATCAACATGCAAGCCAAAATAAATAAATGTTCAAATAGCACGTAAGATGCATCGGAATGGTCTTTTATTTCGGGTACACCTTTACTAGACGGACCCAACCCCTGTGTTGAGTCCCCAAAGTCAAATGCACATGATGTAAACAAACGTTCTTACTAGGGATCCAGCATAAGGCTATGTATTCTGGGTTTAAACCTGGGGTGTGTTCTAGACATGGCTTACCCAAGCGGACAGCTCGAGCCGAGGTAGGGCAACGTACCGGAAGCACGAAAGTCTACCCTGCCTAGTTACTAATCTAGCCTCGTTCTATTTGGTATGACTTCTAACAGAAAAGTGGGCCACGCGTACGTGTGCACCATATTCTTAGAAGACTCAGAAGAGAGGCATAAGAAGACAGTTTAATACATTTCAAACAATATCAAAGTGGTAAATGAGCGTCAATTAGCACATTAGGCCCACAAACATAGTAATATCAACAATAAACAAAGCCAAGTACAGATTACTTTACAAGCTCGAATTCTGAACCTTGAACCAGAGATTCTGGATTCGATCCTCAGCAAAGTCTACAGAGTTGTCACCCCTCCTTTTCCCGAGGGGAGTAGGGAGTTTTTTCAATTAAAGTAACATTAATCGAAATGAGATTATTTGTTTAATTTTAGAGTCTCCACTTGGGATAATTTATGGTGTCCCAAGTCAGCGGTCTATTTTAAATCCCAAATAGAGGAAATTTTGACTCTATTTTAAAGTCTGTGAAACCAGAAGACCGAGTAAGAAATTTTGTTAACCCGGGAGAAGGTGTTAGGCATTTTCGGGTTCTGTGGTTTTAGCACGGTCGCTTTAATCATACATGGCTTAATTAATTTATTTAATTACTCATTTTAGAACCTATGTACATTTTACCTTTTATCGCTTTTTAGTTATGGCATTTATGAATTTATATTTGAAACGGATCATATGTGTGTAATTTCGTTTTGTTCAGTGCGCTAAAAATCATGTCACGCGTATGTGTACACAATTAATAACACTTTATTAATTTAAAATTGTTTGGCCGAAGTTGCGCGAACGCATACCTCGATTTAATTTTGGAAATCATAATTATGTCACGCGAAAGTGTACACAATTACAATAATAATTTAAGTTGTGCCTAAAGCATGCTACGAAGATTCAAAGATTAAATTGTTCAGCTTCCGAGGTAGTGTGAGATCAAGTGATCATGAAATGGCCATCCTAATCCAGTGTTGGTTTGTAGCTTAGGGTCGCATTAGCTTCATTATAAACCGCTCAAATGAATCTCTCTTCTAGTTGGTTGGTATTTATATGAACAAATGGCAGAAGCTATGCACTATGATTTTGATGAGTTATTTCAAATATAAAGAGGTACAAACGGGCTCTTAGATGAGAAAAGCCCAAATGTCCCAACTTTTGAAAGAGGCCAACGTTCCAGGCTGCTAGGATTGAACCCAAATGAAAACGTCTATTAATGCGGATTTTAAAACGTAAGCAAGAATTATTATTTTTTAATGAAAACAACAAATTACTTTAAGGAAAGATCGACTATGCCCATAATTAATCACAACAGACTAGAGTATTTCAAACAAATTTAAACATTAGATCAGTTTGGATTACATATACAATAACATTACTAAATTAACACTTACATCCACATTGACGAATAATGAAGCCATAATCTATATTTCTTGAACACTAACTATCACTCCACTGAATCCACAACTACATTCACTGATAATGAACATGAATTATTATAACTTTGTATCAAGAACCATACTAATAATCATACCAAACTGGAATTCAACAATTACAATAGATGGCCACTTTCAATTTGATAAAACTTAAAATAAGGCCAAGTACTGGTCAGATTTTCAAGCTCATCTTCACACATTGCCTTCTCACTTCTTAGGCCACAATTCTAACAGAAAATCTTCAGAACTTCACATGTATGAATCCAACAACAGCAAACCAAATCTTAGCAATCATGAATCAAAATACAGAACTAATAACTGTTTTGTAATTCATATTACCAACATGTACGAAGATTTATCAAACCATTTTTTCTTCAATCTAAACTCAAATTTATAGTCAAACACAGAGGAATATCCAGCACATATGTGAACTAACAAAAAAACAGAAATTTCAAAGCAATGTGATATTCAAATAACTACTATATTATTTGAAGTTGTCAGCGCATACCTTAACAACATCAAAGAAAGAAAAGAAGAAAATAAGTCTCTGAAAACTCGGAAGAAAGCAGTAGCAAGAAAACATTAGCAGAAAGCAATAGACAACAACCTTAAAACCTTAAACCCAGAAATCCAGAAAATCCCAGTAATATAGGAAAGCAAGCAGGAGATTAAGATGGATCCTAAATCTTCATTTTGTATTAAAATGGAATTTCAGACTGTCTTTTGGAGAAGAAATCAGTATGAGAGCAGAAAAGTGGAAAAATCCCAAGTGAATTCTGTTTCTTTTGAGGGAATATGCAGGTGATTTTAAGTGTGTTTTTGAGAAGATAAGAAGTCCTATATATAGGGAATAAAATTTGTCATGTGCTCCAAAAAATGAGGGAATAATTCTCAGCAGGCCACCCCTAAATTTCAGGAAAAAAACATCTTTTACAACTGAAAATGGATAGTTGTCCCTGTTTCTAGATAGTTCTTTTTATTCCCTACCCTTTAGCTTCTGGAAATTACCCTTTTAACCCCAATCTAATCTAAACTCTGATTTTTTAATGCACTCTAGTCCCTTCTAGAAACTTCTCTAAACAATCTAATTTGATTCCCTGATTTTTCAAATCCCTTTGATCCCTTAAGCTTTTGTTAATTACAAACAGCTATCATAAGAAACTTAAAGGGACTAAAATTCACAACAAGGCAAAACAAAATTCGAATTCTGACCAATTTTATGCACCTGGACTATTATCCTAACATAGAATAACTGAATTTCAAAATCCTAACTAATCTAAACATGTTAAATATATTAAGGAACACATTATCAGTTAACTGCCGATGCATCATTAAACAAGCAATTCAAATGACAATTTAGCAAATTCAACTAAGTATAATTGAAACTAAGCTAAAACAGTGCCTTAATTAACCTAAAGCTAAACTATAATATGTAAAACAAAAAAAAATCTAACAGAAAATCCAACTAAGCAAAACAACCATACAAGAATGGAAGAACGGATTACCTATTGACGACAACTCGACTGGATTCAAACAATTCGAGGAGTGGTTGATATCGTCACAAGAGCACTTATTCAAGCTTGTAAGGCAGAAACAATGGCTGCATGTAATGATAATGACCATAGCTCTGCTGGAGAATCGAATGCAAGATGATGAAGAAAGGATTAGAGTTCAGGTGGGTCGGTGGGTGATTGACCGGATTCTAGTGGTTTGCAATAAAATCAATCATGACTCCAAACGCTAATCTCTCAACGAGGGTAATTGATTAGTGCTGGTATGAACCTCAAATTACCCAGAATCGGGGGAGACTCGAAATAGTGGTGGATTTTAGGTTTTGTGACTTCTTAGATCCGAAATTGGAGAAGATGGGTGAGGATTTTGGGGAAATTGTTGGTAGAATGATGATTATGGGGTGTTGGAGATTATTTGGTATCAATTTGGGGTAGTTTAGGGTGTCGCCGCTGCCGTGGGGAGATTTTCGGCGGGTGGCGGACGGTGGCGATGAAAAAGATAATAAAGATCGGTCTGACTCTAGGGTTTGGGGAGGGGGAGTCTGTTCAGACACTTATAAGGGATTTGGTATTTTAGTTCCCAGCCGTTAGATCTAAGGTGATCAACGGATGGAATTTATTTTGGTGAAACGGGATCGTTTGGTAAGGGGGGGGAGGGAAATTGGACTAGGTAGGCTAACTAGGTTGGGCAAGATTTGGGGCGAATTTGGCCCATTGAAATTATCTTTGGCCCAAAATTTACAAAACTCATCATAACCTTAATTCTTTTTTTTTTTGTTTTTTTCCTTTTTAATTAAAAACCCTAATCAAATTAATTAAGAACCTAAATTAATTCCTAAATCAAATTTATTCTTAACAACTAATTTAGCACTAATGAAAGGAAATTAATGATTTAAAATTAAAAGCTAAGGATCAAATGACCATGGTATTTTTGAGATTTTTACTAATACACAACTTAAATCTTAAAAAATGCAAATAAAAACATAAAATGCAATGCATGAATATTTTTTGACATTTTTGTGGTATTTTCTTATAATCTTAAATATGGCAACTAAATGCAACAATTAACAAGAAATTCCTAAATATTCTATGAAAGTTAAAAATAATTAAGAAAAATCTATTTGTGAATTTTGTAGGAGTATTTTAGTCGGGCAAAAATCACGTCCTCACAAGTCCTACTCTAAGTACAATTCTATATGAAGAAAGAAATCCCATGATTGGCTAATCAATCCGCCTTTTCTTGATACGTGCCGGAATTTACACCGTGATCCTCGCCCGATTGCGGATATTTCGTCTTTTCGTTATTCGACTTGATAAGTTTCCCCCAATCTCTATCTTGTTCGGTTTCGATCTTGGTCGATCTCAGTCTTAATCGGTCTCAGGGCCACATGCTCGGCAACCTAACTTTGCATCATAGTTTGATATAATACTCGGTTGAACCTTGGCTTATCGCGCTCCAGTCTCGATCAGTCATACAAAAAGGGAAAACTCGAATTTGACCGTATACAAATTTTCTTATTTTTGGACTTACACACAAAACCCTTCGTGGAGAGATTTGGTACAGACGAAGGAATTTATTGGGGCATTTCGTGGTGGAAAAGATGAGGATAATATAATTGGTGGAGGGAAAGGGATCAGATGGAAGGGAAAATAAAAAGTAAAAAAGAAGTAAAATAAATAGAATAGAGATTTAGAGTTAATTATGTGGATTATTTAATTACGTGATATTTTTTATTGAGGGGGTCCCTTGCCACAGTGGACAACCGTTAGAGTTATTTTTATCTATTTTTTTATGACAGAGACGTATTTGGATCGATAGTAAAATTAGGAATAAACGTAAATAATTTAGTAAAATAGAGGGATAAATTTGCCTTTTACCCTTCTGAAGTTAGCTAGATGAATGCTTATTGATATAATAAAAAGATGGAGTTGGCAATAGAATTTTCACGTATAAAATATGCATAGTCTTTTATTCACTCAAGTCCTACCTTAGTTACTTTTCCACCAACGAACTTTAACGGTGTTAGTCCTACCAGACTTCAATATTGTCTCTACTTGCTTTGTTGTTCTCCCTATTTCCACTCAAAACTAAACGTTCCAATTGGATCTGCGCTTCCGATTTAAATGCTACTTATAAATATCCCCAACAATCCACCTTTCTCCCTCGTCTTCTCCAAACACAATTTTCGTGTGTCTACAAACCAAACACCCCCACAATTATCTCAGCCCTCTGCTTCAAGTAAAAAGAAAAAATTAGCCTTGATCTCTTTTTCCAAATATTTGCGTAATACACAGCTCCAATTCATCTCTACCAACGAGAAAATGGTGAATTTCATGATGGATAAATATATTGTCCCCACTTTCTTTGTTTCTCTATTGGGGTTCCTTCTTCTTTATATTTTGCGACCAAGATTAAGAACCGGCCCCTATTACAAGAAAAAAGACCCTAAAACCAGCCAAAAATGTGACACCCAAAATGTAATTTCTAGCAATTTAACCAATGGTGAATGCAAATTGGAAAAAGGGTCCGATGCTGATATCATCATTGTTGGAGCTGGGGTTGCTGGTGCTGCTCTTGCTCATACCCTTGCCAAGGTCTATTCCTAATTTCTCTTATTGTCTGTTTTCTATTTACTGTTTTCATTTTTTAATTTCCAAGTTCCTTTTCCTAACATATTAGTTATAGAAAAAAAAACCTTTTTTTCTAACTAAGAGAAGATTAATTCGTCATTTCTGAGAAAGCAAGAACGAACAGCTACTTGGTGGAATAGTCTAGGTGGGTACAAACTTGCCGACACTACCGTCATTAAAAAAAAGGAAAAAAGAAAAGGAAATTATCTTATTGGTGAGGTGATATTGTGGGTCTAGAAAGAGGGATGAAGGAAAATTTGTTTTTGCATATGCAGATTCATTAATAGTTCTAGTAAAGAGTAACTTTTAGCTCTTTTGAAGAAGGTCTTTTGAATTTAAATTACTTGTATGCGTATAAACTAGTCCTTCCATCCTAATATAGTCTGGCACTTTTGCTTATCAAGAGTTAATTGGACTAAATTTCAGAGCAAAATTGGACTCGATTAATTCATTTTTGTTTTGAAATTAAAAGCCAGCTGACCAGAAACCATAGGAAAAGTACTATAAGTTGCAATTCCACTCATATCAAAATGGTGCAAGCAGACTTCTACGATGTGAGATTAACTTAGTTTGTATCTTGGGAAGGGAAATATGCTAAACTTTCGGAAGAGGGAGTTGTTTATTATCTTTAATCCAACATAATGGTGCTGTTAATTTTCATATCATGATGGTAAGTGTGATATTTTAATGGTCCGGGGTAAAAAACTATGAGTCTCTAGCTGTCATGGAAATTTTGGCATTTGATCCTTCAACTTGTTTTTTTTTTTTTTTTTGTTAAATCTTTTGAGCTTTTACCAATTGCCCTGATCCTCCCCAAACCCCTAAACTTTTTATCCTTTTGGCAACTGTTGCAGGAAGGGCGAAGAGTTCTTGTCATTGAAAGGGATTTGACAGAGCCCGATCGGATTGTTGGCGAGTTGCTACAGCCTGGAGGTTATCTTAAATTGATTGAGTTGGGCCTTGAAGGTAAGAGGAAAAAAAAAAAGTAAAACAAAGAGCTTACAATTGATTGTTCTGTGATAGAGCTGGTAGGCGCAATACTAGATTTTACTATAAACTATGAATTAAGTTCTACTTTTAACTGAATTATGGACAAATATTTCAGTTTCCAGTCTAAGTTTGCGTAATTGTTTTTGGTAGTGCACTCCTAACGTTTTCCATTGGGCTGCAGATTGTGTTGAGGATATTGATGCCCAGCGGGTGGTTGGATATGCTCTTTTCAAGGATGGGAAAAGCACAAATGTTTCCTATCCCTTGGAAAATTTCCATTCTGATGTGGCTGGGAGAAGCTTCCACAATGGGCGTTTCATACAAAAGATGAGAGAAAAAGCAGCTACTTTTCCCAAGTAAGCTTTCCCTATGTAGTCTATTTATTGTATTGATCTGCTTGAGATGTTTCATACTTTTAGTAATGGATGCAGTCTTGTTTATGTAATTATCCTTCTCCTTAACAAAGTCGCAAATTATCAGCTGGCTGCTCTTTGTTAAATTATGTACAGTGTACGATTGGAGCAAGGCACTGTAACATCCCTGATTGAAGAAAATGGATCCGTTAAGGGTATCCAGTACAAAACGAAGGCTGGTCAAGAACTTAAAGCACATGCTCCTCTTACAGTAGTTTGTGATGGGTGCTTTTCAAACTTGCGACGCTCTCTTTGCAACCCTAAGGTGAACTTAGAACCATTAAACGCGTCGCTTGATTGCTTTCTTTGATGTCATATGCATGCATCAGGTCAAGCAAAAAATTGTGCCTTCATATGCCTGGTGATATATGTGAGTTGGGCTGAGTTTGACATATTTAGATCTTGGAATCATTGTAAGTGTGATTACCTATTGACATTTGCAGGTTGATATCCCATCTTGCTTTGTTGGTTTGGTATTGGAACTGGAGAACAATCAACTTCCATACCCAAACCATGGGCATGTTATTCTGGCAGATCCTTCGCCCATCTTATTTTATCCTATTAGTAGCACAGAAATCCGCTGCTTGGTCGATGTACCTGGTCAAAAGCTTCCTTCTCTTGCTAATGGTGATATGGCAAATTATTTGAAGACTATGGTGGCTCCCCAGGTAGCTATAGTTTCCTTACATAGTACTAATCGTTTAAAACATCAGAATATATACTGCCGGTTATTAAGTCCTAGATTTTTTTTTCTACCTCATATATAACTTCCTGTTTCTGAAGATACATTTTTTATACCTCCCGACATGCTTCTGTTACTGATCTATTGATTTATTCAGGTCCCACCTGAGCTACATGATGCTTTTATAACTGCAATTGATAAGGGGCATATTAGAACTATGCCAAATAGGAGCATGCCAGCTGCTCCGTATCCTACCCCTGGAGCTCTGTTACTTGGTGATTCTTTCAACATGCGTCATCCTTTAACTGGTGGGGGAATGACAGTTGCGCTTTCAGATATTGCAGTGTTAAGGAATCTTCTTAAGCCATTGAACGACCTGAATGATGCAGATGAGCTATGTAAATATCTGGAGTCCTTTTATACTTTGCGCAAGGTAAAGCTCCGGCTCTGTCCTCTGGTTTACTCTATTATCAGTTTTGACTGATTTGTAGTAATATGTGTTATGGCTTATTGAGAAGAAAATTTGATTTCAGTTTCTTGATCAAGTGTAGGAGAAAGAACATATGCTTAATTATCATTAGCTAAAACATCCATATTCTTTTCTCTACTTTTAACTGCTTTATTCATGTTTTATGAACTGAAAAGTTGCATTTTAACGTGGCATGAGTAATCTTTTACCTGATAGCTTTGCCAATTTCTCAGAAAATCATATTTTATTTGAAGTGGGGTTAATTTCTGAAACATACGTCTCTATTTGATAGCTCTTCCGTTGAAAAGAATACAAACAAATTGAACTGAAACACTGGATTGAAAAAATTGTTTCTTTTTTATGACTTAATTAGCCTGTCACTCATTATTGTATTGGTCTCTGTTTGCAGCCAGTGGCTTCAACAATAAATACTTTGGCTGGAGCACTGTACAAGGTGTTCTGTGCTTCTCCTGATCAAGCGAGGAAGGAGATGCGAGAAGCATGTTTCGACTATTTGAGTCTTGGAGGTACTTGTTCAACAGGACCCGTAGCTCTACTCTCTGGTCTTAATCCTAGCCCGCTGAGCTTGGTACTCCATTTCTTTGCTGTGGCCATATATGGAGTTGGTCGTTTACTCGTTCCATTTCCTTCCCCAAAGAGATTGTGGATTGGAGCTAGATTAATCTCGGTATGTACCTGAACTATGATTTTCAAACTTTCTCCTCCATTGAATCTTCGTACATGTGCTATGTTGCACTTCGTTCCAGTTGAAATTCCTGCTTTCCTGCATCATCGTTTTTCCTTGTGCAAAAGTGTGACTCGTATGGCATGAATTCCCTTTTTGCAGGCTGCATCGAGTATCATATTTCCCATTATAAAAGCAGAAGGGGTCAGGCAAATGTTCTTCCCAACAACAATACCAGCATATCACAGAGCTCCTCCAGTAAACAAGGGGTCAGATCAGATTAAGCAAAATAAATAATTGAAGTTTTGTTCCATGAATAGCATCAACATTTATACACTTGCTTTTTCAAAGCAAGAAATGTAAGTTGCAATCCCCTCCCAAAAAAATTAAAGATAAAAATAAAAATAAAGAGAGACTACCATATTGTAGCCATATCATACCAATTAAGGAAGCTCAAGTACGTAGTAGTTGAAATCCAGTGCCACTCTTTAACCTGTAAAATTGAACATTGTAGCCTTTTTATCTTGGACAGTACAATTCATACCTCATTTGTAGTTCTGAGTAAGAGATTCACAATTACGTTTCTATATTGTACATCACGGTTATGTATTGCTTATCAGTTTGTTTAAAGTTGCCTTTTCGTTCTCAACTTCTTAAAAGATTGCATCTTCAATTAATAACAATTGTTTTAAATATTTTGGGATCTCAGAGCCCATGGAATTAATCTCACTAGAATCTCTAATGTCTCATGGGGCGTTCAAAAAACCATGTATGATGAGTTTGTTTAGTTAATTGATGAGTTAAGAGAAATGGACCATTAACTCTTTGTGCATATCTTGAAGGTTTTGTGGGGCAAGGCTTCACATGCCCTAATCACCCTTTCCTTGCAACTAACAGAAGATTTGGTTTTGGACTTCATTATGACTATTTTTATTAGGATTAGTTAAAGCATCACAGATAACTATGAATTAAACACAAAAGATCTTTGCAAAGTCATTTTCTTCTATTTAATTTGTGTTTTCCATCGTCAAGCATATTGAGAAACACATGTGTTTACCCGTAAAACGGTACAATTGAATTTATAACGTGGTTTATAGACAAACGAATCGATTCCCAAAATTATAAACAAATTAAATAATATGCAAGACTTAGTGTTGAAATCGAAATAAGGTGTAGCGGACAGCTTGGTTCCGGGAGCAGGCTTTCGGAGGCAGCAATAAGAACATTGATAGACAGAAAATAAAATATCATTTAGCTTGGGATAATGTGTAGCATAAGTTTGTTAGAAATTTCCTCTCTTACAATGGCTGTTGAAGTCACTATTTATAGTAATACCTAGGGAACAAGATCGTAGGATTAAGCTCCTCTTAAATGACAATAATGGGTCATTGATGAATGCGTAGCGACAAGATATGAATGTCAAAATTCTCCGTAATGAATTGTGTATTTTTTACTGAAGAATATTCTTCATTAAATATCATTTGGTGGCAAATATTCGTTTGCCCTCATTAGCAATGTTTCCTTCGGGATCTATCTGATGCCAAACGAAGCTACTGTCCTTGGTCTTGGTTTCCACTCACTTTGTCTTCTGTCTGTCCCCGATTTCACATGTCATTATGTTATTTGAGTATGTAATGTGAACCGATTTTATCCTATACAAACATGAAAGTCCAAAAATTATTTTGCCCAGCAAGAATAATTGGCTCGTGCTACTTATGTGTTGTTAACAAATAAAGCCTTGTATCTCATTTAGTAAAATAACTAGCATCATTATGTCCATACAACTCCTCAAAAACATTTTAAATATATGGGTCTGAAACTTTAATATTTAGGCTGATTTTCTATGATCAGTTTTCAATTGAAAAGACAAGTGTGATTCCCACTACGTGTAACTTGTGTTATATATTATTTCCATCTGAACTTATTCCTTAATATTACTACTAGAAATCCGGAAAAAAGCGATCAAAGTTGGTCGCTTATATGTCAAAAAGCGACCAAAAAGCGTCCAAACTGGCTTGATCGCTATTTTGCTGGTCCCTTTACCTTAAAGACCAAAGTTGGTCGCTAATTAGCGACCAACTTTGGTCTCTAAGGTAAAAGGACCAAATATTCCGGATAAACAATATACCGACCAACTTTGGTCGCTTTATTATTTTAATAATAGAAATTTAGCGACCAAAATTGGTCTCTATATTTAAATTACGTTTTTTATTTATTATTAATCAAAATATAGCGACTAACTTTGGTCTGTAAACCAAATATTATATTTTAAAATCTAAAAAATAGCGACCAAAATTGGTCGCTTTTTTTAAAAAAATATTAATTTTTTTTAAACATTAGCGACCAAAATTGGCCGCTAATTCCATGAATCTAATTATTTTTTAAACATAAGCGACCAAAATTGGTCGCTATTTTCTAGAATTTTTTTTTTAATAGAATTGCGACCAAAGTTGGTCGCTTTTTAGGAAATCTGGGTTAACGCTATTGAATAGAAAATATTTTTTTTAAATAGAAAAACGATCAAAGTTGGTCGCTTTTCTGGGTATAATTTTGGCCGAAACTGCCTGTTTTGGCAGCTACACCACCTGCCAGCATACCAAATTCCCTAGTACAAGCAACAACAACAACAATACCACCACCAACAACAACAACAACAACATTAAAACCAACAAAGTATAAAGTTCAATAGAACTAACACATTAAGCTAACAAAATTAAGTTAACGCTTATTACAAGCCAATTCGAAAACTGGTTCTATTAAAAGTATATAAAGTACTCAAGGAGTGTTCTTTCAGCATCCTCGTTCGAAAGTTCAATTCATATCCAAAAATTTCAATTCATATCCACAAAAGTTCAATTCATATCCTAAAATTTCAATTTATAAACTAAAATTCCAATACATAAACTAAAAGTCCAATTCATATCCTAAATGTTCAATTCATATCCTAAAGGCTCAATTCATATCCTAAAAGTTTAGTTCATACACAAAAATTTCAATTCATATCCTAAAGGTTCAATTCAAATCCTAAAAGTCCAATTCATATCCTAAAGGTTCAATTCATATCCTAAAATTTCAATTTATAAACTAAAATTCCAATACATAAACTAAAAGTCCAATTCATATCCTAAAGGCTCAATTCATATCCTAAAAGTTCAATTCATACACAAAAATTTCAATTCATACACAAAAAATTCAATTCATATCCTAAAGGCTCAATTCATACACAAAAATTTCAATTCATATCCTAAAGGTTCAATACATATCCTAACATTTCAATTCATATCCACAGAAGTTCAATTCATATCCTAAAATTCTAATTTATAAACTAAAATTTCAATACATAAACTAAAAGTCCAATTCATATCCTAAAGGTTCAATTCATATCCTAAAGGCTCAATTCATATCCTAAAAGTTCAATTCATACAGAAAAATTTCAATTCATACACAAAAAATTCAATTCATATCCTAAAGGCTCAATTCATACACAAAAATTTCAATTCATATCCTAAAAGTTCAATTCATATCCTAAAATTTCAATTCATATCCACAAAAGTTCAATTCATATCCTAAAATTTCAATATATAAACTAAAATTTCAATACATAAACTAAAAGTCCAATTCATATCCTAAAATTTCAATATATAAATTAAAATTCTAATTCATAAACTAAAGGTTCAATTTATAAACTAAAATTCCAATACATAAAATAAAGGTTCAATTCATACACAAAAGTTCAATTCATATCCTAAAATTTCAATTCATATCCACAAAATTTCAATTCATATCCTAAAATTTCAATTTATAAATTAAAATTCCAATTCATAAACTAAATGTTCAATTCATATCCTAAATTTCAATTCATATCCACAAAAGTTCAATTCATATCCTAAAATTTTAATTTATAAACTAAAATTCCAATACATAAAATAAAGGTTCAATTCATACACAAAAGTTCAATTCATATCCTAAAATTTCAATTCATATCCACAAAATTTCAATTCATATCCTAAAATTTCAATTTATAAATTAAAATTCCAATTCATAAACTAAAGGTTCAATTCATATCCTAAATTTCAATTCATATCCACAAAACTTCAATTCATATCCTAAAATTTCAATTTATAAACTAAAATTCTAATACATAAACTAAAAGTCCAATTCATATCCTAAAGCTTCAATTCATATCCTAAAGGCTCAATTCATATCTTAAAAGTTCAATTCATATATAAAAATTTCAATTCATATTCTAAAGGTTCAATTCATATCCTAAAATTTCAATTCATATCCACAAAAGTTCAATTCATATCCTAAAATTTTAATTTATAAACTAAAATTTCAATACATAAACTAAAAGTCCAATTCATATCCTAAAATTTCAATTCATATCCACAAAAGTTTAATTCATATCCTAAAATTTCAATTTATAAACTAAAATTTCAATACATAAATTAAAAGTCCAATTCATATCCCAAAGGTTCAATTCATATCCTAAAATTTCAATTCATATCCACAAAAGTTCAATTCATATCCTAAAATTTCAATTTATAAACTAAAATTTCAATACATAAACTAAAAGTCAAATTCTTATCCTAAAATTTCAATTCATATCCACAAAAGTTCAATTCATATCCTAAAATTTCAATTTATAAACTAAAATTTCAATACATAAACTAAAAGTCCAATTCATATCCCAAAGGTTCAATTCATATCCTAAATTTCAATTCATATCCACAAAAGTTCAATTCATATCCTAAAATTTCAATTTATATCCACTAAAATTCCAATACATAAACAAAAGGTTCAATTCATACCCAAAAATTTCAGTTCATATTCTAAAGGTTCAATTCATATCCTAAAAGTCCAATTCATATTCTAAAGGTTCAATTCATATCCTAAAGGCTCAATTCATATCTTAAAGGCTCAATTCATATCCTAAAAGTTCAATTCATACACAAAAAATTCAATTAATATCCTAAAGGTTCAATTCATATCCTAAAATTTCAATTCATATCCACAAAAGTTCAATTCATATCCTAAAATTTTAATTTATAAACTAAAATTCCAATACATAAACTAAAAGTCCAATTCATATCCTAAAGGTTCAATTCATATCCTAAATTTCAATTCATATCCACAAAAGTTCAAATCATATCCCAAAATTTCAATTTATAAACTAAAATTCCAATACATAAACTAAAAGTCCAATTCATATCCTAAAGGTTCAATTCATATCCTAAAGGCTCAATTCATATCCTAAAAGTTCAATTCATACACAAAAATTTCAATTCATATCCTAAAGGTTCAATTCATATCCTAAAATTTCAATTCATATCCTAAAAGTTCAATTCATACACAAAGCTAACTAAAACAAGACCTAAACCCTAATCCTCAATAAAATACTATGTTCAAAGAATTGAAACACTAATTCATATCCTTAAACTACAATATTAAAATAATTGAAACAAAAACTAGAAATAACAAGGATTCAAGGTTATAATTCAAACCTAGGTTTTTTTTAGGTGGAGAAGGAGAGAAAGGGGCAACAGCGGCTCTGGCGGTGGCTCCGGCGGTCACAGTAGTGGCGCGGGGTGGGGGATTGATTTGTGTGAGGGAAATAGAGAACGGGAGAGGAATGTGTTGAGAGAGAGTTGGGAAAATTTTAAGGAAGAAAATAAGAGAATGGGAGGGGGAAACCCGTTTTTGAGTCTAGATTTACAAAAAGCGACCAACGTTGGTCGCTATTTTTGGTAGCTAATTAAGTTTTGACTGTTTGACCAAAATAGCGACCAACGTTGGTCGCTATTTTTTGACTGATTGACCAAAATAATTTCTAAAAAAAATTAAATAAAATTTTTTTATTTTGGTTTTTAAATATTATAAGCTATAAAAAAGCCTTATTAGCTATAAATATTTATTTTATTTAACTACAATTATTATAAATAATTTAAAACTACAAGCACAATCTTTAAAAAAAATTATATTAACTAGGTAATTACTTTTAATATATTATAATAGCATGTATGTAAAGGAATTTTTAAGTTATATTTAAGTATATGAGTAATTTCATACACATGCATAAACTATATTGTAATTGATGATCAATCTTATACATTACTATGTACGAATAATTAATGAATTGATAAATCAATATAATATTATTCTATATATATAGACACACACACAGACACTTCACTGTAATACTATAACGTATATATAACTTGTTATAGTATATGTTAGTGTGTGTATATATAACACACACTTCGTGCTACTTTAACTACATATATAGCATGTTATAGTATATGCTACTATATTCATTATTTGTATTATAACAGAGTTAATGAATTACATTCATTCATCACTAGGTTATAAGTCGATGAATCAATTATAACATATTAATTGATATAAATCGAGACGTTTTGTTTTTAATATTCAAAGATGCATCTGAGTAGGTTATAAGTCGATGAATCAATTTACAATTTAAGCAATCCCTAAAAGAACCCGACCATGTGTTCCTAGCGTTTCATGTTCTTATATATATACATATATATATATAGACACATGTACACACAGACAGACACTTCACTGTAATACTATAACGCATATATAACTTGTTATTGTATATGTGTAACGACCCGACTTGTCGTTTTAAGAATTAGTGTCCCGTTCAGAGGCTTAAGACCTCAAGAAGCTTCATAGCGTGTATTATGACTTGCGTGTGCGATCGATTTTGATTTTCGAATTATTCAAGACTTAATTGAAAGAACAATATATTCTTGTTTTGGAAGCTTGAATGAAAAGAGTTGGCCGGAGTTTAACTTTTGTGCAAACAACCCCGGAATAGAATTTTAATGGTTCCAATAGCTTCTTATGATTATTTCGGACTTAGACACTTGATCGGAATTGGAGTTAGAAGTCTGTAGAGCAATTCATCACATTTTGGCGAAATTACAAAGTTGACGTGTTCTAATTATTTTGTATACAAACGAGGACTGATAAAATGATGGATATCAATTGGATATGATAATAAATGTACGATGCATATTATAAGTGATATGGGGTTTAACGAATGTCCTAAGTCTAAGTCAAGTTGAAAAATTTCCTAATAGACTAAAGTTGCAAATGAGTACGCGCAAGACCTCACTTTGGATGATCATATTTACATATATATATATAAAGAACTATGTGATGGACAACCTATCAAATGAAAGCTTTTTGAGTCTAGTTTCCAACGCTTCAAACCGTTCGTCATTCGGACACTCCTACTAGAAGTTATGACCAAATTACCAAAGCAGCTCAGAAACTTGCACTACCGCGGCGTCCCATGCGGCGCCCCATGCGGCGTGCCTGTAGGAAAATCCAGAGAGCATTAGAAAATGTTTTCTGAGCATATTTTGCACAGCCGACCCGTCCCCCGCGGTACCTCATGCGCCGCGGCAGTACAAAAACGGGTTTTTTAAGACCCGAACCCCATTTCATTTAACTCGTTTGGGGTTTGTTATTTTGGGATTTTCTGGTGCTTTTAGAGAGAGGGAAGAGAAATTCTAGAGAGAGTAAGAAGCTCAAGTTCCTCGTTCATCAAAAATCTTGTCCAAACCTTGAAATCGCATCAAAGGGGTTGATAAGGCTTCAAGAGGTAAGAATTTCTTTTTCCCAATCCGATGTCGGAATTCGATAATTTTTGTATGGTTGAACTCGTATCGGAATGAGTATTCGGATTTCGTAAGTTTTCCCGGGATTCATGATGTGGGTCTCACTGTTGAATTTTAAAATATATTTCGGATTTTATCCGGAAACAATTAGTAAATTCATATGGAAATAATTCGTATGATTTATATTGAGTATATTGAATTATTATGACTAGATTTGAAGCTTCGGACGAATTCGCGAGGCAAAGGCTTGTTGGAATTTTGAATTGGTTGCAAAGCGAGGTAAGTGTTTGGTCTAACCTTAGCTTGAGGTATTAGGAGTTGTGTCCTATTTGTTATATGTTATTTGTTGAGTACGACGTATAGGCATGATGACGAGTATCTATACGTTGGTGACAAGCATACCCGTGAGTCTTATACTTTGATTAATGTGACTCTGTTTCGTATTGTATATGCTCTATATGATAATTTCTATTGAGGAATATAACTTGCGGAAGTATTATTGTTAATTGGACATTATAGAGCATTAGCTCTAGTTAAAAATAGAATTGTTGAACATTATAGAGCATTGACTCAAGTTGAAAAATTGAATTGTTGAACATTGTAGAGCATTGGCTCTAGTTAAGAATAAAATTGTTGAACATTATTGAGCATTGGCTCAAGTTGACAATTAAATTGTTGAACATTGTAGAGCATTGACTCAAGTTGTGAATAAAGGAGAGAGAGAATCATGACATTGTCTCCCTTGCCAGGATGTTATTGTTTTGATGTTGTTTCCCTTGCCGGGATTTGATTGTTGTACTATTGTTCCCTTGCCGGGATTTTATTGTAATTTCATTTATTTCCTTGCCCTTATTTCTTGTAATTGTTGTTTGGGTGAGGAAGAGTGTTAAAACACGAAGGGTGATGCCGTGTATGATTTGTGAGGAAAGAGTGTAAAGTACGAAGGGTGATGCCGTGCAACACGATGTACCATTCCGTGCCTATTATATTGAGAGTAAAAGCATGAAGGGTGATGCCGTGCAGTTTATATTGATTCTTATGGTGAGGACGAGAGTAAAAGCACGAAGGGTGATGCCGTGCACTTGTCCTTGATTTTTCCTGATTCTAATTGAGTTATGTTGTCCTTTACGTTTATTTACTGATTTTCTGTTGTTACTTGATTTTATTTCGATGTTATAGATTCCCTTACCCTATTTGCTTTGTGTTTGTTGCTTGGGTAAGGAAGAGTGTAAAGCACGAAGGGTGATGCCGTGTATTGTTTTGGTGAGAGAGTGTTAAAACACGAAGGGTGATGTCGTGTATTGTTTTGATGAGAGAGTATTAAAACACAAAGGGTAATGCCATGCACTTTCTGTTTGATGTGTTTACTTGTTATTAACAGTTCAAGTGTATTAACTGTTTAGATCTCTTTACTGTTGTGATCTTTTGTGTTGGAATCCATAGTGTTTACAATACCTCGCCTTATTTTTTTATATGTTCAATACTTCAAATTTCAATAATTGTTACATTTTTAACTCAATTGATTTCTCAACTAAATTTTTCCTTAAACCGTTTGAGGTTGTACTTTACTTAAAAGGGAATTCCTTCTATGTCTTGATTTATTGATTTTTCGTATTAAAGGTAATGATTCATTCGATATTGTACTTTAATTGAAACGGGTATTTTCTTTATCAAATGATTTCTAAAAATTACTTCATCTTTTCTTGTTGATTTCCTATTTGGGTTGGGGGTTGTACTCTACTTTATGTTAAGTGAATGAGGCTCCTTGAACATTTTTAATTGTATTGGGTTATGGAACCTATGAACTGAGTAATATGAGAATATTGTTGTGCAATATGAGACAGAAATATGTGGGCACGAGGTGCCGTGAAAATATGAAAGTGGGTTGAGACCTATATTATCTATGATTATGAAATGAGGCGTCACAAGGTGACCTTTACTCGAAAGAATTATATTCGAAAGATGCTTATTTGAAAGATACTTATTTGAAGGAAATATATTCGAAATATATTTATTGAAAAGCATATTATCTTAGAGATTATTACTTGAAGGATTTATAGGCGAAAGATTTATATTTGAAGGACTTGATTAATTGATTGCACTTGTATTTATTATTTGTTGAGAGAAGCATTTATGGTGTTCCTGTTGCCTGCTATTTATATCACTGGTTGGTCATTTTTGCCATCATTGTTATCTGCTTCCTATTATTTTTGTACGCTATATTGCACATGTTTATTTGGTAGTCTGGTCCTAGCCTCGTCACTACTTCGCCGAGGTTAGGCTAGGCACTTACCAACACATGGGGTCGGTTGTGCTGATACTACACTTCTGTATATTTTTGTGTACAGATCCAGGTATTTGATCGATAGTAACTGTTCGTTGCGGTGGAGACTCAAGGTAAACCTGTTGCAGCGTTCGCAGTCCTCGGAGTCACCTTAAATTGTACTTATTTCTACTTGTCCCCTTTGTTTCGGAACAGTGATGTACTTATTTTGTATAACTACTCTTAGAAAGGCTTGTGACTTGTACCACCGGTTTTGGGAATTGTAAATTGTTAAGAGTTATTGAATTTAAAGTTGACAAATGTCAATGTTATTTCAGTTAATGTTAGGCTTACCTAGTTTAGAGACTATGTGCCATCACGACTTCTTCGGAGGGATTTTTGGGTCGTGACAATATGTTAGTGTGTGTGTGTATATATATAACACATACTTCGTGCTACTTTAACTACATATATATCATGTTATAGTATATACTACTGTATTCATTATTTGTATTATAACAGAATTAATGAATTACATTCATTCATCACTATGTTATAAGTTGATGAATCAATTATAACATATTAATTGATATAAGTCGAGACGTTTTGTTTTTAATATTCAAAGATGCATCTGAGTAGGTTATAAGTCGATGAATCAATTTACAATTTAAGCAATCCCTAAAAGAACCCGACCCTGTGTTCGTAGCGCTTCATATTCTTATATATATATATATATATATATATATATATATATATATATATTTAGACACACTCAAACACTTCACTGTAATACTATAACGTATATATAACTTGTTATTGTATATGTTATAGTGTATATATATAACACACACACTTCGTGCTACTTTAACTACATATATAGCATATAACATGTTATAGTACATGATACTGTATTTATTATTTGTATTGTAACAGAGTTAATGAATTGCATTCATTCATCACTAGGTTATAAGTCGATGAATCAATTATAATAGATTAAGTGATATAAGTCGAGACGTTTTGTTTTTAATATTCAACGATGCATCTGAGTAGGTTATAAGTCGATGAATCAATTTACATATATATATATATATACATATATATATATATATATATACACGCTTATATATATATATATATATATATATATACACGCTTCGTTGTACTACTTTAACTACATATATAACATGTTAGAGTATATTTTAGTGTATTCATCCCTTGTATTACAAAAGTGTTAACGGATTACATTTATATTATTTAGATAGTAAATACAAAAGTGATTTTTAATTTTGACCAATGTTGACCTGAAAAGAGACCAACTTTGGTCGCTAGTTATCCAGAAATTAAAATTAGCGACCAAATTGGTCGCTAAATTTAAATCACATTTATTTATATTTTATATAATATTTAAAATAATAATATAATTGTTAAACGTTAGAACGGGTCCCAGATAAGCGACCAAAGTTGGTCTCTATCTGCTTCCCTTTCGTAAGCGACCAACTTTGGTCGCTAATTTTGAATTATATTTATTTATATTTTATAATTTTTTAAATAATAATATAATTATTAAAATTTTATAACTGGATCCCAGATTAGCGACCAAAGTTGGTCTCTATCTGCTTCCCCTTTCGTAAGCGACCAACTTTGGTCGCTAATTTTAAATTATATTTATTTATATTTTATAATTTTTTTAAATAATAATATAATTATTAAAATTTTATAACTGGGTCCCACTTTAGCGATCAAAGTTGGTCGCTAATTTCAGTATTTCTTTGACCAAGCAAGTCTGACCAGTCCGGTCAACATTTTGACCACATTATCGACCAAAAAGCGACCAACCTTGGTCGCTAATGTATTTAGAATAATTATTTAATTATTTTCTCCAATTTAGCGACCAACTTTGGTCACTTTTCTTGACAGACCAATTTTGGTCGCTTTACCGGATTTCTAGTAGTGAATGTTTTTGGCGTATTTACATCTGTCAATGCACTGTTTTAAAGTATCTTAAACCTAAATATTGGTATGTTTTTTTCCAGTAATATTGAAATATAAGCTTTCGTTACATCGCATTATGATTGAGATTGTATTACAAGAAAGCAAATTAAGTCTCGTCCGCGCGGATCTAATAATTCGAACGAAGCGGCAGAGCCAACAATTCTAACAAGGATACTAAAAGAAATACAACAATACCACACATGAGATATAACGTGCGGCCTAAAATAATTTTTGAGCTACATTTGTGTTGGATTAGGAGGTCAAAGGGATTAAGCAATTCATTCATTATACAAAAAGTAAAAGGCCTTATTTTACCCCTATTTGCATGTATATTTTTTCGATAAAGGAGATTTAGTTTAATCATTTTGAATTATGTAGCTCCGCCCCTAACATATACATGTAAGAATTTAGATTTCTCATCCCGAACTTAGACAGCACAATGCTCTGCTTCAATCAAAGATACACAAAATTTACATATGGATCCAGACATTAATCGTAGTCAATCCTAGGAAAAACAGTCACCACCTTGTTTTAGATCTGAGTATCATGTCGTTTCTACTCCCTTAATTAATTAAGCTTAAGGCAAAGGTTGATTCAGTCAATCAGATCTACAATATGCATTACCAAACTGCCTTAATGTTGTGCAAAACTGAAGCACGATTTAAGCATCTGTTCATTAAATTCTAAAAACGATTCATTTGGTCAATCACACCCGAGTAATTAAATCCATTAAATGAGATATATATGCGTTTCCGTTTTATCAACTTCTTATTACCTTAATTAATTAATTAATTATATCAGTTACACTTTTTAGAGTCATAAGTGTTTGTTCGAAGTCAACCATTGACTTTATGGTTAACTTAAAATTCCACGATCATAAGTAAAATTACAGACTTGGATCATGAACTGTTCCTCACTTGTTTAAACCAAACGGCCCCACTAATAAATAAAACTAAATTGTGCTATAAGAATTGCAGATTTTCTCTATCTTGAATAGTTGAGCTGTTTTCAGAAATGTGAATTGGGTCTAAGCGCATTAAGCAGTGTGAATGCTCCTTCTGTGCAAACCAAATTAAACTTATGCATAATTTTATTTTTGTAATTCTTTAATTTTCACTAATGCGAAATGCCAAGCTATTAGAAACCGGAGGTTGACTTGAACTCATTATTTTATAGGCTATTTCACTCAAATAATTAGAAATAAGAAACTACCATGTGGAAAAATATAATTTAGAATTAATTAAGAAAACAACTTGTTTTTCGCCCAATGCAACCTGAGGACAAGAAAAGATTGAGTGGCCGACACATAGCGAGGAGATGTGGGACAATAGGAGGGAACAAATGGAGCACGGGCACAGCCACTGGTCTTTACTTTTGGATGGAATTTTTTATATGTGTGCCCATGGTTGTCTTCTTCATTTGCTTGTCGACATTATTAAGTTACATATTTTGTTCACCCGAAAAGAGTAAAAATATTTCAAATACCATAATCGATATTCCTTTCAAACATCGATTTCTCACAGAAAATTAATAACTAATTATTATTATAACTTATATAAGAAACACTATTCCTATGAGTCGGAAAAATATTTTAAGTACTTATTGATGAATATTGTGATGCTAATCCAAGTTTAAAAGTAAGATTTTTTAAACTTGTAATCTAAAATAAGCCATAAACATTTGTGTGGGTGTGAATGTAAAATGAAAAATTTAAAGTTTAATTTTTTTTAAAAAAAAATAAGGAGCATGACATTTTTCTCCAGACACACTAAAAACAAAAGAATATACATTAAATTGGGACAGAGGAATATATAATAGAGACAAATTTATTCTTAGTTAGTAATAATATTATATAAAATAGAAAATAAGAGTACTATTACTTTTCTTATGTTAATTTAGAGTAGTACTAGTAGCACACTAATTAACATCGGCAACATTATCTTTTTCCAAGTGTTTTTTTTAACAAGTATAGGAAAAATATATATGGATGGGGACATTAGTTCCACTTTCTCGTTAAACCCTTGGACAAGCAGGGACAATTGAACCCCAAATGTCCCTAACGTTCAATAAAACGATATAAAAGCGCGTTAAATTATTATACATATCCCAGCACATGTACTTAAATTACTAGTAATTGATTGTTTCATAATAAAGGAACAAAAAAACAAAAACGGCTGAGTCAAAGTTTGAAAAATATGGTGAGTAATTAATTGCTGATACGTTGTTTCTTTGTTACTAAACTCCTATATATGTATAGCTCACCCGGATATCTAGCACCTAGCAACATACCATTCAAATACAACCCTTCATTCTTCTTTGTACTATTTTCTGTCTCTCAAACAAATATTTTTCAAGTGCTTACTTATTGCTTGGCCTAATAATTCTTGTTGGCCTTTTATTTCTTGGCACATTTGCTTGAAGTTGTGAGATTTCAAAGACAAAAACATCAGAAAATATGAAGCTCCTATCGAAGAAAGTCATGTGTAACTCGCACGGACAAGATTCTTCATACTTCCTAGGATGGCAAGAGTACGAGAAGAACCCATACGATGAAACTCGTAACCCTAAAGGAATAATCCAGATGGGTCTTGCAGAGAATCAGGTTACATAACAGTAACGCATTAATTTTTCAATTTATGCATTTAGTTCTTGTTTTGACTTGGAATTTACGTGGACGTTTTGATGTGCAGCTCTCTTTCGATTTACTAGAGTCATGGCTTGCTCAAAACCCAGATGCAGCTGGATTTAAGAGAAATGGAGAGTCAATATTTAGAGAGCTTGCCCTATTTCAAGATTATCACGGCCTTCCAGCTTTAAAAAAGGTACGTCTATATTCCACTAATTAATTTAAATATTACATTAATTAAGTGTGCATGTATCTTTTACATAATAGTCTTACATTGTTATGTTTACCATATGCAGGCATTGGTTCAATTCATGGCAGAAATAAGAGGGAACAAAGTGAGCTTTGATTCAAACAAGCTTGTACTAACAGCCGGCGCTACTTCTGCAAATGAGACACTCATGTTTTGTCTCGCCGATCACGGCGATGCTTTTTTCCTTCCCACTCCATACTACCCTGGGTACGTTACGTTAATCCTTTTGCTTCTAACGTAGATTTTACTATACTACTAACTAATGTATTAACATCTCTTTTGCTAAAATGAAAACTATGTTTTTTACTAACTATGGTACTATTGTATTGTGTTGTGCAGATTTGATAGAGATCTGAAATGGAGA
The DNA here is from genome assembly GCF_000393655.2 of Nicotiana sylvestris. Classification (NCBI taxonomy): domain Eukaryota; kingdom Viridiplantae; phylum Streptophyta; class Magnoliopsida; order Solanales; family Solanaceae; genus Nicotiana; species Nicotiana sylvestris. The sequence goes on from NC_091058.1 coordinate 143,129,009, forward strand.
ACGGGGGCTGAGATTGTGCCAATACAATGCACAAGTTCAAATGGCTTTAGAATAACAGAATCTGCTCTTGAAGAAGCTTACCAAGAAGCCAAAAGACGAAACCTTAGAGTGAAAGGTGTTTTAGTGACAAACCCTTCAAACCCATTGGGCACAACATTAAGCAAACAAGAAATTCAACTCCTTTTAACCTTCATTTCTACAAAAGACATCCATCTTATTAGCGACGAAATCTATTCTGGCGCTGTTTTTAACTCGCCTAGCTTCGTTAGTGTCGTGGAAATACTAATAGAAAACAACTATATGAACTCCAAAATATGGGATCGAGTTCACATTGTCTATAGCCTTTCAAAAGATTTAGGTCTCCCAGGATTTCGAATTGGTGCCATTTATTCCAACGACGAATTAGTTGTTGCCGCCGCCACCAAAATGTCCAGTTTCGGATTAATTTCATCCCAAACTCAGTACCTTCTCTCGGCCATGCTTTCTGACAAAAAATTCACAAAAATGTATATCTCCGAAAATCAAAAGAGGCTCAAGAAAAGACATGAAATGCTAGTTCGAGGTCTTCAAAATGCTGGAATTAGCTGCCTTGATAGCAATGCTGGCTTGTTTTGTTGGGTTGACATGAGACATCTCTTAAGATCAAATACTTTTGATGCAGAAATTGAATTATGGAAGAAAATAGTGTACGACGTTGGACTAAATATTTCCCCTGGATCCTCGTGCCATTGTACAGAACCGGGCTGGTTTCGTGCATGTTTCGCTAACATGTCCGAAGATACGCTAAACCTCGCCATACAACGTTTGAAGGCTTTTGTTGATGCTACCAATAACAACAACCAAAATCACCACCAGTCAAGTTTGAGTTCAAAGAAGCCCAGGTGGGTTTTCCGACTATCGTTTAATGACAGCCGTCAAAGAGAACGATAATCATGTCTGAACATTTCCTTGTCTCAGAGGCGAATTTAGAATCTTGAATTTACGGTTTCTGAGGGTTCTTTGTATATTATTTATACAGATGGATTTCTTAACATAAATATAGGATCTCGGCCAAAATTATTGGGTTTTGCCAACCCATAGCTAGAACGCTAGCCCCGTCCCTGCCTTGTCTAGATGATTTTTTATCTCAACGTTTAGATGTTGAGTTTGATCCCAAAATCCTTTTGTATCATAGTAACACTTTGTGTTTTATATTTTTAATGTAGAAGGTGCACTCGGTCCATTTGATGGACGAGAAGTGCTTTTTCATTATTTTGTAAATCTGCATCAAATCTTGTCGAAATGTTCATTTAGTTCCATAATCTCATAAATTTTCTTGAGATAAATGAATTATTTATATCACATGGTGGTGAGGATATCAGTTTTGATATTAAAATGGATTGTTCTCTCGACCATGACTATTTGATTCATTTTTAAGTTGTTGAATCTGGGTATTACCCATTTTCACGACCATACGGTAGCAGGATACAAAATAGAGTCAACAGACAAATGAAGAAGGATGTGTTGTCATAAAATAGTATCCACGGCGGAGAAACTAGAAGCTTCTCTCAGCTAAGGCTGAAATGGCGAAGAAGCAACGAACTGGAGGGAGAGGGCAATTAGGAACGGTAAATCAGCAGAGAAATTTTGGCATGAGAGCAATTCCACAAACTGAAGATGCAAAGAAAACTAGAAGCATTAATGTGTTACAAGGAGTAATTCCGTTGGAACTGCAGCAGACACCTATGACGGGGCCATCAAAGGAAACGCCAATGGCAACACCGATAGCTACGCAATCAATTACGCAAGCAACTAAGCAGCAGGACAATAGCAATCAAGCACAGTCTAGCGGGAAGCAATCATGGGCGGACAAAGTGGGAAAAGAGGAGGAACTAATAGGTAAATCTCAAGCCCTAGCTTTAAATTTGAAATCCTGGAGTAAAATAGTTGGAAATACACCAGTAACTGAGGGATTTGACCTAGAAGGAGTGAATTCTAATGCTAATGTCAAAATAACGATGGAAGATGTAAAAGAGGAAATAGAATACTGGCAAACTGCGGTTGTATGCTTTGTGCTGGGTCAAATCCGCCTTTAACAGTGGTGGAGGGGTATTTCAATCGTATATGGAAGGATTTGGGAATTGATAAGGTAGCTCAAATTAAAAAAGGAGTATTCATGGTCAGATTTTACAGTAATGAAGGGCGTACAAAGGCAATTGAAGGGGGAGTGCAGATATTTAATCGAAAACCAGTGATAATTAAGCCATGGAAACCAGGAATGGAGATAATGAATGTAATAGTGGAGCAGGTGCCTATATGGATTCGACTAGTGGGCCTAGATCTAAAGTACTGGGGGCAAGCATCTCTAATAAAAATAGCTGGGCTGGTGGGGAAACCCGTGAAGGCTGATACAGCAACAACGAGAAAGGAGAAACTCATGTATGCAAGGGTAATGGTGGAAGTTCCTTTGAACAAAACATATCCAGATTCAGTGATGTTTGAAAATGAATTGGGACAAATAATCGAACAGGAAATAGAGTATGAATGGAAGCCTACAATGTGTCAACAATGCAAATTGTTTGGGCACACAGACCAACAATGTAGAAGAGTACAACAAAAACCACAAGCAGAACAAGTAAGAAAAGAGTGGAAGGTAGTGGAGAGGAATGAGCAAAAAGAAAAGCCAGCCATAGCAGGGGAAAGCATGGAACAAAAGCCAAAGAATGTACAAGGGAAAGCTTTACAGAAGCAGATTATCATGCCAGTGAGTAACTCTTTCTCAACACTGGAGGATAATGGGGAAGAGCAAATTGCAGAGGAGAGTGCTAGAGAGAAAACAATGACAGACAGGAGAAATAAAGCTAAAGGAATTACACAAGGAGAAGGTACTCAACAAGGAAAAGGCAGCTCAACAGTAAGCTACCAGAGGGGAATACAAAGGAAAATAGAGATGGGTCCAGGAATAGGGAGGGGAGGTACAAACCCCCTCCAAAATGGATAAATTGGGATTTTGGAATGTGAGGGGTCTAAACAGGCAAGACAAGTAGAAAGAAATGAATCTGTTCTTACACAATACTAAGGTAGGCCTGTTTGGATTCCTGGAGACAAAGATTAAGAGGCAGAAAACATCTTTAGCTTCTCTTAATCTTTGTAATGGATGGTCTTTTAGTCACAATCTATATCATCATCTAGGTGGAAGAATATAGGTGCTTTGGAAAGCAAATATATTCTCTGTAAATATCACTGATGTATCAGCACAAATGATGCATTGTGAGGTAGAACATAGAGGGACTCAGCACAAGTTTCAGATAACATTTGTGTATGGGTTTAATGACCAAGCTTTAAGAAGACAATTATGGCAAGAGTTGGAGAAAATTCATGGTGTCACTAAAAAATCATGGGTAGTTATAGGAGATTTCAACTATGTATTGAATAGAGATGAAAGGGTGGGGAGTCCAATCACAGTTTCAGAAATAAAAGAATTCAAAGAGTGTGTAGGGAGATGTTCACTACAAGAGCTTAAATCATCTGGATCTTTTTTGACATGGAACAATAAACATGGAGACAATAGTAGAGTCTACAGCAGGATTGATAGAGTGCTAGTTAATGGAGATTGGGTGATGAAATTGCTAGGATCAGAAGTTCACTTTGGAAATGAAGGACTCATGGACCATTGTCCAGCTCTGATTAACTGGGATCAAGGACCTCAAAGTGGACAGTACAGATTCAGATATTTCAACATATGGAGTCAAGCCACTGACTTCAAACAACAAGTGGAATATAGCTGGAATAAGGGGATTACAGGTACTAAGCAGTATAGATTGGTGGGGAAGCTGAATAGACTGAAAGCCACTCTGCAAGGAATAAGAAGAACTCAATTTGGTGATGTATAAGGGAAAGATGTGTAGGCAAAAATAGAGCTAGAGGAGTGCCAAAAGAAACTACAGAAAGATCCTTTAAATATAAGGTTGATTGAAGAAGAGGCAAGGCTAGCTAAATAATATTCATACTGGAATCTGACACGGAACCGGTACCTAAAGCAGAAGTGTAAAATGCATTGGCTGAACTCAGGGGATATGAACGCAAAGTTTTTTCATAGCATGCTAAAAGCTAGAAGAAATGCTAACAGAATTTTCACTATAAAAGACACTGAAGGGAGAACAAGAAATGATATAGAGGGGATTACTGATGCTTTTATGAAATATTACTCTACTCTACTTGCCACTAAAACTGAGAATAGAAGTAGGATATGCAGTGCTACTTTTAAAAAAGGACCTGTAGTCTCAAAGGAACAAAGATGTATGTTGGTTGAGGAGTTTACAATAGATGAAATTAAACAAGCTTTATGGGAGATAGATGAAGATAAAGCACCTGGACCAGATGGCTATGGAAGCCAGTTTTTCAAGGATTGCTGGGAAATAGTTAAAGAGGATCTTGAAGCAGGAATAATGGAGTTTTTTAAAACAGGGAAATTATTGAGGGCATGGAATAGCATTGTATTGACTCTAGTACCAAAATCAGATCACGCAAACACAGTAACAGACTACAGACCTATAGCTTGCTGCAATACAATCTATAAAGTAATATCCAAGATGTTAGCAAACAGGTTGAAGAAAGTCCTGCCAGATATCATATCCCCCAATCAATGTGCCTTTATGGCTGGAAGAACCATAGCTCAGAACATACTAATATGTCAAGACTTGGTAAGATTGTATAATAGGAAACAAACCACAAGTAGCTGCCTGATAAAAATAGACTTGAGGAAAGCTTACGACACAGTAGAATGAGAGTTTGTAACTAAAATGTTGCATGCACTGAAATTCCCTCAGCAATTTATCAAATGGACTATGACATGCATCACTATAGTGCAGTATGCAATTGCAATCAATGGAGGTTTATATGGGAACATAAAAGGGGAAAGAGGACTTAGACAAAGGGACCCTATATCCCCAATGATCTTTGTCATTTGCATGGAATATTTCACAAGTATAATGAACATAGTTACAGAGCAGGTGGGATTTGAATATCACACTAAATGCAAACACTTGAAGTTGAATCATTTATGCTTTGCAGATGATGTACTACTATTCAGTAAATGAACCTTTCAATCAGTGCTATTACTATTGAGGGGCTTGAAAACATTCTCAGAAACTTCAAGCCTAACTACAAATGCAAACAAGTCAAACATCTTCAGTGTCAATATGCAAAACCAGCACCAGAAGGATTTGATAGACATGACAGGATATCAGAAAGGAAATCTGCCATTCAGGTACCTTGGTGTGCCTATATCAGCTAAGAGACTATCTAAAATGGATTGTGAAATACTTATAGATAAGATAACAGCTAGAATCAAAGGGTGGGGTACAAGACATTTGTCTTATGCAGGAAGGGTGCAACTAGTGAATTCAGTACTACTTCACATTCACAGCTACTGGTCAACCTTATTTTTACTCCCAAAGCAGGTGCTGAAAGGGATAACTGCTACGTGTAGAAATTTCATCTGGGATGGGAAACCTGTCACACATAAATCACCCATAGTGGCATGGGATCTAGTGTACAGGGCAAAACATGAAGGAGGATTGGCGATAACAGATATAATAAAATGGAATGAAGCTGCTGTTGCAAAATATGTATGGAATATTACCCCAAAAGTTGATAACCTATGGGTGAAATAGATCAACACTATCTACTTAAAGGAGAAGGATTTGGGGCAGTACAGATGCCCCACTGATGTTAGCTGGTATTGGAAGAAAATATGTAGAATCAAGGAAATATTTGCTCCAGGCTATAATCAGAACTTATGGAGCAATGCCAATTAAAAGTACACAATAAAGGGAGGATACATATGGAGAATGGGGGAAAAAGAGAGCTGGACATGGAGAAGATGGATATGGAATAGCATGAACCTACCCAAGCATAACTTTATTTGCTGGATCACTATGCATCAAAGGCTGCTGACAAAGTCCAGATTGTACAACATGGGCATTAGCCAAGAAGATAGATGCCTAATATGTGAAATAGAAGAGGAAACCACCCAACATTTATTCTTTGAATGTGTATATTCACACCAATGCTTACAGTGGATGAACATAGGCATACAAAATACAGAGATAACCAGGATCTGGAGATGAGTAACCAGACTACTTAAAGGGAGAAGATGCAGGGAAGTTGCCACTACTATATTGGCTGCCTTGGTGTACTGGATATGGAAAGCAAGAAATACTGTTGTATGGGATTTCAAACTACCTATAACTACATACATTGTAAGGCAGATAAAGCAAGAATGCAGAATGAGGAAGATCACCTATTTGAAGAGCAAGACAAGTATTCAAGAAAGAGAATGGATTGAGAAGATCATGCAGAAATAGAAGAACAGATAGATAGGAAGAAATGTTTTGAATACATAGCTTAATATATATGTATATAGAAAAAATAGGAGGAAAAGGAAAGTACTGAGGAAAAAGCTTGTAACAGATTTGTGGTGATGAAATAAAAAATTTTCTTCGCCAAAAAATAAAAGGATGTGTTATTGTCCAAAAGTTCTCCTTTAGTGGTCGTGTAAATGGGATAAAGGGAAAACCCTAACCATGTCTCTTAGACCAAAAAATAAAAAAAATAAAGAGACAGGATGAGTCGATAAAGGGTGAATATTTGCTAGTCTACTTTCTAGATATAAATCACGATACGCAAATTGATATTGGAGGTGGATTCAGAATTAAAAGTTTATGAATTCCTATAATAATCTCAATTTAATAGAATAATTGAATTATAAAATATTTATCTATATTTAGTGTTTTTCTTAATAGATATACTTGCAAGTTGCAAGTAAAAGAGTGCTAAATTTTTTTTTTCCCTAGCTATCGTAATCCTACGAATACGTCATGGAATGTGGATTAACTTCATGGGGAGCATGATTCAAAAAGTATTACTCCCTCTAAATTTGAAAAAAAAAATCTAATTTAAATGTTTTATTTTACCCTTAGCGATAACCCAATTAATTTTATGGCTACACATACTAATTAAATTTTATGATATGTTTAACGTCACAAATTTTAATTTTTCTTTTCTTTCTTAGTCAGTCAAATAGAATCACATAAAAGAAAATGAAGGGAATAATTGCCTTTCTTCTTTTTTTTTGGTACAAGATCTTCATGAATCTAGTTTAGGAATCGAACTTATATACCTTTCGTTGCTGTCATCCGTTTTGAATTAGTAGTTACAACTATAACATATCGGTCACCGAAGAATTTGAAGTATGAAATCGGATATTTTGGCCTGAATCTGATTATTAGGTAATATTCTTCAATCTAATCATGGGTTGAAAACTTATTAAGAATTATAAGAAAGAAAATTGCATTTTTTCGGTCCACAACTGATTTATACATTAGTATAGAAAGAACAATAATATATAGACTAGCATTGAAAAAAATATAAGGATCTCTAGTCGTTATGTCTTTTATATATAAATCTCCATGACATGAAGCTAATATATTTTGGTCATTTGCATTTCTACTAGTATTATCACTCGCGCGAATGCGCGGACACTAACCATATAATATATTTGAGTTATTTGGATTATATGAAAATAATCTTAAAACTTAAATTTTCTCTATTAAATATAGATAATCATTGAATATTAATTAAGAAACACTACATGAAAAAGATTAATCATTTTTCAAATTCTGGATATAATTCTATTTTTTTTTTGATACCATTCTCGCCGGTGTTATTGGATCCTAAAATTAGTCGGGAAGCAAAATAATAACTCATATCTATGACAAACAATCAAATGTTGAGATTATGAAGGACTCTTTGGATACGACTTGACTCTTTTATTACTACTTGAACTCTTATTTTGTGTGTTGATATCTTTTAAAAATTATTTCTATTTTAAAATTTCAGTTTCTAAACTATTACTTTTGAATAATAATTTATTTTATAATAATGTAAGTGAAATATTATCCTTAATTCAAAACCCATTTTAGTTGGCTATCTAAAAATTTAAAAAATTGTTTAGCCAGTAAATTTTTGTTTTCCAGTATGACTCCATTTTGATATTTGACATTAACCATATTAAATATCCGTGTTATTTGAATGATATATAAATAACCTTAGTTGATTGTTATTATATAATATTGCATATATTGCCTTGAAATTGCCAAGTAGTTTTTTCTCGAAATCATACTTAGCTTAACCTCAATACAAACTACTGAAATTGCATTTATATTCAAATTTAGATATCATATCAATTTGTTAGTAATAGTGATTTTTTAAAAATGCCACACAATGTAAATAAAAAAAATATTTTAAGATATCCTTGTCTTATAATCTATGAATCTGAGTTGAAAAAAATATTTAAAATCGATGATATCAACTTCCAAATTTTTTATACTTAACACAGATGAAACATAAGAAGAAATTTGTTGTCATCTCTTATTTCTGGTTTTTAGATTTCACATACATTTTTTCTATATTTATTTTCTTTTATCTTATTTTTTATGTCTTTCTTTTTTCTTTTTTATTTACAAAGAAATAATTTATTTCTCTATAAAAGGACGAGTTTAAATAGAAATTGTCTACATAAGAATTTTATTTATATTTTTAGTCTTTAGTTGAAATTCTTCATATTTTTCTTTTGGCTTTATCTAATCAACCAAAATAAGTGATCGCCTTACCACTTAAATGAAAAAATTGAAGAATGTGTAATTTATATATAATCCATATAATATGTGTATAATCGTGTGTTGCCAATATATCATCTATGGATATTAGCTATAAAAAGTAAACAATAAATCTGGCCAGATATTTATGTAAATATTCCATAAGATTTTGGTTTCTTAATTTTATCCATGATATGACTTCTATAATAATAATTTAAAAACTCTATTAAAATTCAAAAATATCTTATCCTTTTTTTTAAAAAATTACAAAATATTTTAAAAGATAATCCCATTTTGAAATAATTTGTTTACATTTAAAAAAAAAATATTTCATGTCATACCTTTTTTTTTTAAAAAAAAATATACTTTTGTTACACATGAAAATTGCTATAGAAACTATCAATTAGTGTGACGACCCGGCCGGCCGTCTTAAGAATTAACGCCCCGATCCCCTATTAACTGCTTTTCCTAAGTTTAATTCTGCTAATTTGATTCGCCGGGATGTTCGGTTTTGAGTTTCGGAGAGTTTTGGGACACATAGTCCCTAAATGAGAGCTTAAGTGTTGGAAAATTGACCGTAGTTGGAACAGTGTGAAGACGACCTCAGAATAGAAATCTAATAGTTCTGTTAGCTCTGTTGGGTGATTTGGGATTAGGAGCGTGTTCGGATAGTGGTTTGGAGGTCTGTAGCTGATTTAGGCTTGAAATGCCGAAGATTGAATTTTGGAAGTTTTCGGTTCGGTAGTGAGATTTTGATCCGAGGGTCGGAATGAAATTCCGAGAGTTGCAGTAGCTTCGTCATGTCATTTGGGATGTGTGTGCAAAATTCCAGGTCATTCAGACGAGGTTTGATAGACTTTTTGATCGTGTTTTATAGAGTTTTTGAAATTTTATACTTGAATTCGATGAAAAGTAGGTATTTTGGTGTTGTTTGTAGCGTTCCGAAGGTTAGAACAAGTTTGAATGAGGTTTTAGGATATGTTGGTATCTTTGGTTGAGGTCCCGGGGGCCTCGGGTGTGTCTCGGATGATCAATGGATCATTTTTGGAACTTGTTGAATTGCTGAACTGCTGGTATCTGGTTTCCTTCTCTGCAATTGCAGCCCTTCCTCCGCGTTCGCGTAGAGTAATTCTGGAGGGTGACCATTTTGTTCTACGTGATCGCATTAGTTGGTTTGCGATCGCGGCGGTCTATTCCCTCCTTCTTCGCGTTCGTATCCCATTCTTCGCGTTCGCATAGTAGAAACTGAGCCGGTGGCTCAGAGGCCATTTTCCTCTTCGTGTTCGCGTGGATTCGACCCGGACGCGTAAGCCCGCTTCTTCCTCTTCTGCGATCACGTGCGTCTGGTCATGTTCTCATAGGCCATTCCAGGAGCTCTTCATTTTTCCTCTTCGCCATCGCATGCCATTTCTTGCGATCGCAATGAACAACATCTGGGCAGAGAATTTAAAATCCAAAATCGAGGGTTTAGACCTTAACTCATATTTTGGACTTGGGAGCTTGGGAGATTATGATTTTTGAAGGGATTTTCACCTGGACAACTTGGGTAAGTGATTCTTACTCGATTTAGACTAATTTCCATGAATCTTCACTTGAATCCATCCTTTAGTTTAGGAATTTTGGTAGAATTTGGGGGAAAAGTTCTTAGACCAAGAGATTGGGTTTTGATTGGGTATTTGACGTCGGATTGGGATAATTTTGATATGGTTAGACTCATGAGAGTGAGAAGATTCTGAAAACATAAATTTTACCCAATTCCGAGATGTGGGACCGAGGGGCGTTTTGGTTATTTTACCTAATTTTGTGTATTAGCTTCGAATTAAATCGTAGAATCAGTTACTTGAGGTGTTATTTATAATATACAATTGAATTGAATAGGTTTGGTCCACTTGGAGTCGGATACTCGTGGCAAAAGTATGGTTTCAAGTTGATTTTGAGCTCGTTCGAGGTAAGTGGCTTGTCTAACCTTGTGTGGGAGACTTTCTCCTTATGATTGATATATTTGGTAATTGAAATGCCTTGTACGTGAGGTGACGAGTGCGTACTTGTGCAAATTGTTGAAAATCCAGTTTTCTTTAAGTACTTATCAGTATGTTCCTTATCCTGTTTTTATTACTTGTGCTATTAAACCTGTTGTTAGCTTAGGAAAGCTGGTCTAAGTGATTTAATTGCTTTAATTGTTCAAATCTGTTTACCTAAACTCCGTGCAGCATGCTAGGCTAGAATTATTTGTTGCCTTAATATGAAATTTCCCTTCTCTGAATATTTCTTGCTGCCGCTGTGTATTTACATTGGGACTACGGATGTGGAATTTCGGTAGCTCTCCCTTGTCTGTTTACTTTGGGACTGCGGGTTAGATTCCCGATAGATCCCCCTCCACATTTACTTTGGGACTGCGGGTTAGATTCCCGATAGATCCCCTTGCACAGTTATATGGAACTACGGGAATGCACCCAGTAGATTCCCCCAGTACTTGGTATTTATATTTGGGGACTACGGATCGAGATTTCCGGTAAATCCCCCGCGCATTGATAGTTGGACTACGGGACGATATCCCGGGAGATCCTTCGGACATATATATATGATGGACTACGAGACGGTATCCCGGGAGATCCACTGGATAGTTGTGATTGGGACTACAGGACGGTATCTTGGAAGGTGCCCCGGTTGTTATCTTTGTGTTGAGCTATATTTCTTTTTCGTGGCTTGTGTTGTCTCTGTTCTAGTTGTTGTTGCTCTGTCAATTCTATGTTATTTTTTACTGTTGCACTTATCTATACTGTTTTATTCTACACAGTTAACCCTTATATTGTATTTAACCTTAGTAGGGCCTGAGCTTCCTCGTCACTACCCAACCGAGGTTAGGCTTGGCACTTACTGAGTACCGCTGTGGTGTACTCATGCCTCTTTTGCGCATGTTTTTCATGTGCAGATGCAGGTAGCGCAGATCAGGCCTACTATCGTTGAGGGAGGCGACTGCTTAGAGACTCTAAAGTACATCTGCCGCGTCCGCAGACCAAGGAGTCCCTTTCTACTCTTGCCTTTAGTATTTATCCCTTCTGTACTTTTCTGTTCTTTATTAGAAATTCCGGAGTTAGAGCTATGTAGTATTTCTTTCTTAGCTTGTGATTCATGGGTTTCCGGGTCTTGGATATGTTTGGTGTTGAGAGTTAAACATGGTGTATGCCGAGCGACACATTTACACACTGTTATTGCTTTATTTCTGTTTTTAAATTGTTTTACTTCCGCAAGTTTGGTTATCTTCCGCAAAGTTAGGCTTACCTAGTCGTAGAGACTAGGTGCCATCACGATGGTTCATGGAGGGCGAACCAGGGTCGTGACAAGTTGGTATAAGAGCTCTAGGTTCATAGGACTCATGAATCACAAGCCGGTTTATTAAAGTCTCGCTGATCGGTACAGAGACGTCTATACTTATCTACGAGAGGCTATGTAACCGTTAGGAAAATTCCACTTCATTTTATTTTCCTGTCGTGCGAGATTTTTGACATCACGAAACCTAAATCTCTGTCTTCCATTCTCTCACAGATGGTGAGGACACGTGCTACCAGAGATGATCAGACACCCGCGCCCTCTGCGAGAGCCGTCAGAGGTCGGGGCCGGGGTATAGGCCGAGGACGCGCACGCGGTGCAGCTAGAGCACCCACGCGAGATACCACTGAGGAGCCACCAGCAATTCTAGCCAGAGCCCAGGCATCGGACATGACTACTGCTACTACTACTCCAGCACTTCAGGAGACATTAGCACAGTTCCTGAGCATGTTTGGTACATTAATTCAGGTGGGGATTGATTCAGGTTGTACCAACTACTTAGCAGGTTGGGGGAGGGACCCAGATTCTCGCCGCCCCCACTCTAGAGCAGCGAGTTTCCATTGGTCAGGTTCAAGGTGTCATGGCGACACAACCTATGGTCCCAGTTCAGTGGGTGGTGAGGACCTCTCACCGAGTAGAGGACAGGTGGGTCCGGGAGAAAGAGGACAGACGAGGTCAGGAGGGAGAGTATAGGGGAGTGAGTAGACCTCGTAGACTAGGGAGACCCATTAGTCCTTATTTTGGAGGAAGAGTACGATATGGTAGAGATTTTATAGGCCAGCCAACTCAGTTTGCATCTCAGATTTCACACAGTGTTTCAGGTGTTCAGGGGTCTTGGATTACCCGTACCGCACAGTTCCCACTGCCACGTCAGCCACAAGGTTGCTTTGAGTGTGGTGATATACGCCATATGGTGAGATTTTGCCCTAGACTTGGGAGGAGTGCACCTCCACGGACTTCCCAGCCATGGCGTGCCCCGCAGAGTTCTTAGGCTATGGTTACAGCCCCAGATGCTACCCCACCTGCTCAGCCACCTAGAGGGGAAGGCCAGGCCAGATACTATGCCCTTCATGCTCGTACCGAGGTTGTTGCCTCCGATTCTGTCATCATAGCTATTGTCATGGTTTACCATAGAGATGCATAAGTTCCATTCGATTTAGGCTCCACTTACTCTTGTGTGTCTTCTTATTTTGCTCCGCATTTGGGTGTACCTCGGGATTCTTTGAGTTCCCCTGTTTATTTTTCTACTCCTGTGGGAGATTCTCTCATTGTGGACCGCGTTTATTGGTCGTGTTTGGTTGCTCTTAGTGGTTTTGAGACCAGAGCCGATATATTATTACTCAGTATGGTCGATTTTGATATTATCTTGGGCATGGACTGGTTGCCGCCCCATTATGCTATTCTTGATTGTCACGCCAAAACCGTGACGCTGGCTATGCCAGGTGTACCATGTGTTGAGTGGAGAGGTACCTTAAATTACACCCCTAGTAGAGTCATTTCTTTTATTAAAGCTCAGCGTATGGTTGAGAAGGGGTGTGACGCATATTTAGCTTATGTGAGAGATGTCCGTATTGATACCCCTTTAGTTGATTCAGTTTCAGTAGTACGGGATTTTCCCGATGTGTTTCTAGCTGACCTTCCAGGCATGCCGCCTGATAGAGATATTGATTTTGGCATTGATCTATTGCCGGGCACTCAGCCCATTTCTATTCCTCCGTATCGTATGGTTCCTCCTAAGTTGAAGGAGTTGAAGGATCAGTTACAAGAATTGCTTGATAAGGGTTTTATTCGGCCTAGTGTATCACCTTGGGGTCCTCCTATTTTGTTTGTGAAGAAGAAGGATGGTTATATGCGTATGTGTATTGATTATCGCTAGTTGAACAAGGTTATAGTGAAGAACCGTTATCCTTTGCCTCGTATTGATGATCTGTTTGACCAACTTCAAGGCGCACGGGTGTTTTTTAAGATTGACTTGCGCTCAATTTACCATCAGTTGAAGATTCGGGAGCCAGATATCTTGAAGACCGCTTTCGGGACTCGGTATGGTCATTACGAGTTCCTTGTTATGTCATTTGGGCTGACCAATGCCCCAACAGCCTTTATGCATTTGATGCACAGTGTGTTTCGACCGTATCTTGACTCGTTCATCATTATCTTTATTGATGATATTCTGGTGTATTCTCGGGGTCAGGAAGATCATGAGCAACACTTGAGGACTATAATTCAGACTCTGAGAGAGAAGAAGTTATATGCTAAATTCTCGAAATGTGAGTTTTGGTTGGATTCAGTGGCATTCTTAGGCCACGTGGTAGCGAGTGAGGTATTCAGGTGGATCCGAAGAAGATATAGGCTGTACAGAGTTGGCCCAGACCATCCTCAGCTACCGCGATTTGCAATTTTCTTGGTTTGGCTGGCTACTACCGTCGTTTTGTGGATGGGTTTTCATCAATTGTAGTCCCCATGACCAGATTGACCCAGAAGGGTGCTCTGTTTCAGTGGACGGAGGAGTGTGAGACGAGCTTTCAGAAGCTCAAGAAAGCATTGACTACAACCCCAATTTTGATACTGCCTATAGGTTCCTATTGTGACGCCTCGAGGGTTGTCCTCGTAGCGGTGTTGATGCAGGACGGTAGGGTGATTGCCTACGCGTCCAGACAGTTAAAGATACATGAGAAGAACTACCCTGTTCACGACCTTGAGTTAGCTGCCATTGTTCACGCCCTGAAGATTTGGCGCCATTACTTATACGGTGTGCCTTGTGAGATTTATACTGACCATCGGAGCTTGCAACATTTGTTCAAACAAAAAGATCTAAATTTGCGCCAGATGAGGTGGTTGGAGTTGCTAAAGGACTATGATATCACTATTTTGTATCACCCGGGCAAGGCTAATGTGGTGGCCAATGCTTTGAGTCGTCTGGCAGAGAGTTTGGGGAGTTTGGCTTATTTACCAGCATCAGAGAGGCCTATGGCGATGGATATTCAGGCCTTAGCCAGCCAGTTTGTGAGATTGGATCTTTCGGAGCCCAGTCGGGTTCTAGCTTGCGTGGTTTCTCGGTCTTCTTTATTTGATCGTATCAGGGAGCGGCAGTATGATGACCCTCATTTGCTTGTCCTCAAGGACAAGGTTCAGCATGGTGATGCTAGGGATGTGACTATTGGTGATGATGGGGTATTGAGGATACAGGGTCGGATTCGTGTACCCAATGTTGAGGGGCTTCGGGAGATGATTCTGGAGGAGGCACATAGCTCTCGGTATTCCATTCATCCGGGTGCCGCGAACATGTATCAGGATTTGAGGCAGCACTATTGGTGGAGGCGGATGAAGAAAGATATAGTTGGATTTGTAGCTCGGTGTCTCAACTGTCAGCAGGTGAAGTATGAGCACCAGAGATCAGGTGGGTTGCTTCAGCAGATAGAGATTCCAGAGTGGAAGTGGGAGCGGATCACCATTGTCACGTCCCCAAACCGGCTCGGTCGTGATGACACCTCTCGTGAAGACAAGGCCAGCCGACACAATACCCATATTAACCCCTTAATCATTAAGAGTTATTTTTAAGCCTTTAATTAAACAATATCTCATAACATGAGTCTGAATGAACAACGCGGAAATAACCTACAAGCCCGACATCGAGGTGTCACTAGCCATGAGCATCTACCAAGGTCTGAATACTACAAAACAGTCAAAGTGTACTAAGTACAGAAATGAAATGAGAGGAATGAAGTAGTGTTGCGAACGTCGTGCAACCATCTTGCTAACCCTGATGACTCCGCGTATGAGCATCCAACACCCGCTACCGGGTTCAGAAATACCTGAATCTACATACGAAGTGCAGGGAGTAATGTGAGTACTCCAACCCAGTAAGTAATAAGAGTAATTAAAGACTGACCAATAGGAAATAATGAATCCACATTTATGTTAAACTCAATAAGTACAACAGGCTTTCAAATCAGAGTACGAGTCAATCGTCTCGTTTAAAATCCAACTTTTGGTAAAAATTATTTAAAAATACCTTCCAACGGTTTCAGTAGGGGTTCAATACCATTTTTTTAATAAAGGAGATGAAAACCATAATCGGCCCCTCGGGCAAAATAGGAGTCATAAATACCTCATAATAAGAAAATCTCAGTAGAAATATCAAATCCAAATCAGTGGTTAAGTTCTGAACATCTCATAAGCCCCAACTTAAATGAAAGTTGTTTAGAAATATTTATTCAATGTTTTCGATAGAGGCTCGGTATAAAGATGAGTGAAAGCAATCAATAAATCAACATATTCAATAGAAACTCACTTAAAAAGGAGTAAAAATCAATAAGTTCATAAACAGGCCTCTCAGGCAAAGAATCACTTAGGTGCATGTATATATATCTATCGCCCCTCGGGCTAGCCTCTCAGTCACTCGTGACTCAACTCTTACCAATCAGCACTTACACTCAGCACTCACGCTCAATAGGTACCACATAGTAACCGCTGCGGCGCGCAACCCGATCCATATATTGTTGCGGCGTGCATCCCAATCCACATATCTCATCGACAACGTTCACTGGGGGTGTGCAGACTCTGGAGGGGCTCCTACAGCCCAAGCGCTATATCGCTGCGTCGTGCAGCCCGACCTACATATCGCTGCAACGTGTAGCCCGACCCACATATTGCTGCGGCGTGCAGCTCGATCCATATATATATATATATATATATATATATATATATATATATATATATATATATATATATATATATATATATATATATATATATTGCTGCGGCGTGCAGCCCGATCCATAGAAATATAATCCTCACAACCAGACCCTCAGTCTATCTCAGTCATCAACCTCACAATCAGACCCTCGGTCTATCTCAGTCATCAACTCACGATTACTCGAACCATCAGTAAAACAGGGAACCCAGCCCAAATAGTTTTCATATTTTTAAGAAATAAAGTGATAAAACCATATTTAAACAATAAACAGGTAAAACATGACTGATGACATGCTTTCAAAACAAATAGAGTGGGGAAAAATAGTGAAAGTGCCCCTAAGGGTCTCAGCAGGCCGACACAAGGCCCCAAACATGGCGTACAACCCAAAATATAATATAAATCTCTAAAACATGGAATATCATAAGATTTCAAATCAAATACGCGACTTAATAGTCGTACGGGATGGACCAAGTCACAATCCCCAATGGTACACCACTCCACGCTCGTCATCTAGCGTGTGCGTCACCTCAAAGTAACACAATGATGTGTAATCCGGGGTTTCAAACCCTCAGGACAGTATTTACAATCATTACTTACCTCGATCTGGTCCAAACTCTAGCCCGCTACGCCTTTGCTCCTCAAATCGGACTCAACGCGCATCGAATCTATCCAAAATCAAAACGAATACGTCACAATATGCTAAGGAACATAGCCCAAGTGAAAACAACCAATAAAGGGCACGAATCCCGAATTTACCAAAACCCGAGCCCCGGGCCCACGCCTCCTCATCGGGTAAAATTTATATTTTCAAAATCCTCATACCCTCATGAGTCTAACCATACCAAAATTATCCAATTCCGGTACCATTTGGTCCTTCAAATCATCATTTTATATTTTTGGAAGATTCCACAAATTTTCTTCCCAAGTTCCATCCCAAATCACGAATTAAATGATGAATTCAATGATAGATTCAAGTACTCTAGCCAAATCTGAGCTAAAATCACTTACCCCGATGAAGTTCTTGAAAAACCTTCAAAAAATTGCCAAAATCCGAGCTCTCTGGGTCAAAATATCAAATAAAACCCAAACCTCGTATTTATAGAGTACCCCACAAATTTCCAACTCCGCGGTCCGCACAAAAACGACCGCGGCCGCACAGGCCTTCCTTTGAAGTGATAGGCTTTAGTATTCTGGCCATTACTTTCTCTAGAGATGTCCAAATTGCGATATCATTACCTTTCTAGAAACTAGACACGAAGGGCTACAACCGTTATTTTTGAGTCATCTCAAAATTCCTTGTAGATCAGAAGATATGAGCTTCCGAAGTAGGACCAGTGAAATGTCCCTCACCGCGCCCACACAGCATTTTGTGTGGTCCGCAAAACACGTACCGCGGCTGCACTTCATTTTGTGCGGTCCGCACAGCACATACCGCGGCCGCACTTCTTTTTGTGCGGACCGCGCGGGTGGGTTCCGAGGCCTGCAACCCTTCTGGACCTGCTACAACTATGATTTTCGGTCTATAACATCCTGGAACCTACCCGAAACTTCAAACCAATTGTACCAACACATCCCATGACATTGTTCCAACTTGTTCAAAACATCGGAACGCTCACAACAACATCAAATAACCAATTTAACATAGGATTCAAGTCTAAGAACTCCAAGAACTCTTAAATTATGCTTTTGATTAAAAGTCTATTAAATCTCGTTCGAATGACCTAAAATTTTGCACACACATCCCGAATGACACAACGAAGCTACTGTCACTCTCGGAATTCCATTCTGACCTCTATATCAAAATCTCGCCTATCAACCGGAAAACTCCGAAATCTCAATTTCGCCAATTCACGCCTAAACCTTCCACGGACTTCCTAAATACATTCTGATCACGCTCCTAAGTCCCAAATCACCCAACGGAGCTAACCAAATCATAAAAATCCCGATCCGAGCTCATATACAAACAAGTCAAATCTTGGTCAAACCTTTCAAATTTTAAGTTTCAAACTGAGGAATGTTCTTCCAAATTTCATGCTAATTACCCTGAAAACCAAAACTAATGATTAACATAAGTCATAATACACCAAACGGGGCAAGTCATGCCCGAGAACTGGCGGTCAAAGTGCAAAAGCTCAAAACAATCGGTCGGGTCTTTACATCCTCCCCCACTTAAATATACGTTCATCATCGAACGTGCCTAAAGTTGTTCTAAAAGCCAATCAATAACAGAATAACCTCACCATGCACATACCCGGGGGTGATCCCATGTCACCCTATCTCACATAGGTTCGATAACACAATATAACTGAAATTTCACAATCCATCCTAGTCCATAAACCATAGAACAACATTTCTGCTTCTAATATCCTCAATACGATCAGAATCTTACATTTATACTGTGAATAAGTCCAAACAAGCTGTCACAAACCATATCTTCTATCTCAGGTGCAATCACATGATATACCACATAATTCAAACACTCGCAGCAATAACTTCTAATGACAGCAGCTGCACATAACAACCGAATACCGATAGAAAACCTCTTATCAACTAAAGTCTCATTCCCACACTTTCATATACTGCCAATGATAAATAAACCACACAGTTAGCCATAACTATTTCTCAGATCAACTATTCATGAAGCCACTTCTCCTTTGGAAAAGACCATAGCAATTTTCCTGAGCCGAAGCTCGATATTATCCTTCCAACAAGCTGAAATCAAATCCGTTTGTATTCATTAATGATCCCAACGATCTCATCTAATCCAACATACTACTCTGGTGACATGACACATCAATACAGGCCTAAGCCACCACTTGCACAATACGCACACCAATAAGCAACAGTCCGAACATACTCAAATCATGAAAATGACTCAAATGAAAGAGCTATACATCAAGTTCACCAGTACCACCACAACACAAGGCTGAGAACCCGTCTTACATCATCAGAACATAACACACAAATCTAACCCCACAAGGTTACTATGCTTGAAATCGACAACCACACGCAATTTGATATTTGAAACTAAAGCAAATTATCATACCCACGGTGAAGCCAATAACATACATCACACAACCGAAAGGACATAACCGATACGTCATTCACTGAGCTACACACAATTACTCTCCTCGCTCGACTTCCACTATGAAACTTCGATAGAACCGCACCATAGGTGCCTATAACCAATAGGTCATAACACCTCGCAAGACAGAAATGCAGCTCATAGATCTCCCCAGAATACTAATAAGCTCAATAAGAATCGAATCAACACATCCCTCAACAATACAACTCGGAGCCAACCAGTCTGAACCCAATATCACATACAAAATCTAACATACCAAGTAGCAAAAGATCCGCTTGGGTCTCCAAACACCGATAGTCACTAAACAATGCCAATACACGCGACCCACAACCACAACATAGCCTGAACATGAGAACTCCCAATCTCCAACTCCATATAGCACACGAATCACCACACCTGATCCTAATCATTCCACGAGAGATACTCTAAAATTCTTCTGTACCACTAAGCACTCGAATATCAGCAGTCGATCTAATAAGAAAGTGCCGCAATACTACCGAAGTACCATCAACTGCACCACATTGCCTTTTCTGAAACATATACCCTCGTCAAATCACTCCAATTAGCAACACCATTTCCTTAATCATCTGAAGATCATCCCCCTAATCATCTGAAGCTCCACGTGCTGCCTAAGAATTTTATAACCTTCCTTTCAGAACCGAACCACAACCTCACACACGCAATTCTCAATCATTTACAACATACCACATGACCCATACCATTCTAGGATAACTGTGAGAACTTCATACCCCTTCCGAACCGCAAGCAACTATGCATTCCACTAGCCAAGAACTTCCCATTGATCCCATCTAGAAAAGAACCACTATACATCCCATGCTCCTCATGCCAATAGGAAAATATACATCTCCAACCAAGGTAGGAACCATTAAGAACTCCTTGAATTCCCTTTGTACAACCCTAATTCATCAGGACTGAATTCCTTCTAACTCAACCGAGCTACGCATGACTCTAGAACCCAAAAGAATTGCTGCAAAACACCTGTAGAGACTCATTACCCCATAAGCATCCAAAGAGTTAATCATATCTTTACCACATCGATCCGACCCACTACCAAGCTATACCATATGTCCGAGTTTCCTTCTGATTTACCTTCAACTTGATACTCCTTCTTGCTATAACATCACAATTCCTCAACCCAAACTTACCATATGGGATCCAAGC
This sequence comes from Nicotiana sylvestris, assembly GCF_000393655.2. Lineage (NCBI taxonomy): Eukaryota > Viridiplantae > Streptophyta > Magnoliopsida > Solanales > Solanaceae > Nicotiana > Nicotiana sylvestris. The sequence goes on from NC_091058.1 coordinate 143,149,941, forward strand.
ATTAAGCCACACCTTCTGAGACCCATAGGCCGCTGAATACTCTCTTATCTATTCCCAAAGGCACCATATTCAAAATACTTTACTCTGAGAAAACTTCATGTGAATCTATATCCGTTACCTTTACCTTCCTGATAGTGATACATAGGATCCCATAATTGATATAGAAGTGATACAGTCTTGGCACCCTCTGATGCAAACCTCAGTTTCTAGCCCAATTATACACTTGAAAATCTCCAATTATTACCTGAAAGTCTTGAACCCATTAGAACCATTCCCGAGAGTCATCCACTCTACTCAAACCGCAATTAGCCTGATCAAAAAAACCATCAGCCCGTGCTTCACTAGCACTCTGACACCGCAGAATGTAACCTCATTCTGGTACAACCAAGCAACTTCCTTCTCTATGCACCGAGCATCCTTTACCAACAACAACTCAAGACATTCCGTGATTCTCATACCCTATGAAGTATAATATAACCTCTGTCAAAATTTTCCTTTACTCGAGCCATCCTCGGTCTCAATTTTCGCAAGCCATAACTGATTCACCAGCACGCCTCAAACTGGAACCAACATAGCACATAATCGTGCAATTGCCTAATCAATAGCAGACTCCCCCACTTGGCTCGAAGCCATAGATCAACACACACTCAATAACTCATAACGATTATACTCTATTGATGCCATGATACCATAGTGAGATTAAACTCAAATATGTTATAAGCTAGTGAAAACACAGATCATCTAGTACTTTAAATCTTCTGCAAATCGCGCATTCACTATCGCAACAGCTAAGCGCACTCTCTTAAGCGACCCACAATTCAAATTTCCGCACTTATATTTCACTTGTACATAAGATCTTCTAACAGACACATAAGGATCACACAACCTCAGAACACTTCGCAGGAGATAGCCCACCTGCTTTGCCTTTAATTATCATTTCTGTATACCTTCTACCGTCACAAACATTACGCAATCACTTAGTCTTCCTAATTTTGAATTCATACCGAAACATGAAATTTACTTTACTCACAACTGGAAAGCATGAAAAGATTCTTCACACGCCCATAACTCGGGGCTATACCTCGAATCAAGATGGAATCCAAGCACCTAATAGTTCTTCTATCCTCCACCAGACCCTTCTCATCGCTTCAAATTCGTATAGATACATCTCGCAGTCATAACATACTCATCACGGAGCCATCCAGCTATCACCTCTACTAATAGGGGCACTATCGAATATATAAGTTCAAAAACACGTGCACACACAATCAGCACCTCAGTGCTCAAACTATAGGCAAAAATCCAGCCTCAAGTCCTCCAGACTGGCCCAACATCAACTCACAGAGATCACATCTCGTCCCTCGATCAGGGAATCACCAGCCATCGATGTACATCTGATACTGAGCGCTCATGCATGCATACGAACACATGGAAGGAATTCAAAGAGTTATATTTCAAGCCGGATAAAGGACGCACGATAAGAATTCAAGAATGTGAAGTTTTTTCCTGAAGGTTCTGCAGCCTCTCAAGGATAAATACAGATATCTCCGTACCGATCCACGAGACTCTACTAACCCTGCTCATGACTCGTGAGACCTATGTAACCTAGGCTCTAATACCAACTTTTCATGACCCCAAATCGGCCCGGTCGTGATGGAGCCTCTCTTGAAGATAAGGCCAGCCAATACAACACCAATATTAACCCCTTAATCGTTAAGAGGCATTTTTAAGCCTTTAATTAAACAATATCTCATAACATGAGTCTGAATGAACAGTGCAGAAATAACATACAAGCATAACATCGGGGTATCACTATCCATGAGCATCTACCAAGGTCTGAATACTACAAAATAGTCAAAGTGTACTAAGTACAGAATTGAAATGAGAGGAAGGAAGCAGTACTGCGAATGTTGTGCAGCCATCTTGCTAACCCTGATGACTCCGCGTATGAGCATCCAAAACCCGCTACCGGGTTCAGAAATAGCTGAATCTGCACATGAGGTGCATGGAGTAATGTGAGTACTCCAACCCAGTAAGTAATAAGAGTAAATAAAGACTGAGCGGTAGGAAACAATGAATCCACATTTATGTTAAACTCAATAAGTACAACAGGCTTTCAAATCAGAGTACGAGTAAATCGTCTCGTTTAAAATCCAACTTTTGGTAAAAATCATTTAAAAATACCTTCCAATGGTTTCAGTAGGGGTTCAATATCATTTTTTTTAACAAAGGAGATGAAAACCATAATCGGCCCCTCGGGCAATATAGGAGTCATAAATACCTCATAACAAGAAAATCTCAGTAGAAATATCAAAACCAAATCAGTGGTTAAGTTCTGAACATCTCATAAGCCCCAGCTTAAATGAAAGTTGTTTAGAAACATTTATTCAATATTTTCGACAGAGGCTTGGTATAAAGATGAGTGAAAGCAGTCAATAAATCAACATATTCGATAGAAACTCACTTAAAGAGGAGTAAAAATCAATAAGTTCATAAACAGGCCTCTCAGGCAAAGCATCACTCAGGTGCATGTATATATATATATCGCCCCTCGGGCTAGCCTCTCAGTCACTCGTGACTCAACTCTTACTAATCAGTATTTACACTTAGCACTCACGCTCAATAGGTACCACATAGTAACCGTTGCGGCGCACAGCCCGATCCATATATTGTTGCGGCGTGCAGCTTGATCCATATATCTCGTCGACGATGCTCACTGGGGGTGTGTAGACTCCGGAGGGGCTCCTACAGCCCAAACGCTATATCGTTGCGGCATGCAGCCCGACCCACATATCGCTGCAGCGTGCAACCCGATCTATATATATATATATATATTACTGCGGCGTGCAGCCCGATCCATAGAAATATAATCCTCAAAACCAGGCCATCGGCCTCTCTCAGTCATTAACCTCACAATCAGACTCTCAGTCTATCTCAGTCATCAACCTCAAAATCAGACCCTCGATCTATCTTAGTTATCAACTCACGATCACTCGGACCATCAGTAAAACAGGGAACCCATCCCAAACAGTTTTCATATTTTTAAGAAATAAAGTGATAAAACTAGATTTAAACAATAAACAGGTAAAACATGAATGAGGACATGCTTTCAAAATAAATAGAGTGAGGAAAAATAGTGAAAGGGCTCCTAAGGGTCTCAGCAGGTCGGCACAAGACCCCAAACATGGCATACAACCCAAAATATAATATAAATCTCTAAAACATGGAATATCATAAGATTTCAAATCAAATACGCGACTTAACAGTCGTACAGGACGGACCAAGTCACAATCCCCAATGGTACACCACTCCACGCTTGTCATCTAGAGTATGTGTCACCTCAAAGTAACACAACGATGTGTAATCCGGGGTTTCAAACCCTTAGGACAGTATTTACAATCATTACTTACCTCGATCCGGTCCAAACTCTAGCCCGCGACGCCTTTGCTCCTCCAATCGGCCTCCACGCACATCAAATTTATCCAAAATCAGAATGAATACGTCACAATATGCTAAGGGAACAAAGCCCAAGCGAAAACAACCAACAAAGGCACGATTCCTGAATTTACCAAAACCCGATCACCTGGCTCACATCTCAGAATTGGGTAAAAATTATATTTTTAGAATCCCCATACCCTCACGAGTCTAACCACACCAAAATTATCCAATTCCGGTACCATTTGGTCCTTCAAATCATCATTTTATATTTTTGGAAGATTCCACAAATTTTCTTCCCAAATTCACGAATTAAATTATGAATTCAATGATAGGTTCATGTACTCTAGCCAAGTCTGAGTTAATATCACTTACCCCGATGAAGTTCTTGAAAAACCTTCACGCCAAAATCCGAGCTCTCTAGGTCAAAATATAAAATAAAACCCAAACCTCATATTTATAGAGTACCCCACAGATTTCCACCTCCGCGGACCGCACAAAATTGACCGCGGCCGCACAGGCCTTCTTCTGCAGTGACAGGCTTTAGTATTTTGGCTATAACTTTCTCTACATATGTCCAAATTGCATTATCGTTACCTTTCTAGAAGCTAGACATGAAGAGCTACAACTTTCATTTTTGAATCATCTCAAAATTCCTTGTAGATTAAAAGATATGAGCTTCCGAAGTAGGACCAGTGAAATGTCTCTCACCGCGGCCGCACAACATTTTGTGCGGTCCGCACAACACCTACCGCGGACGCACTTCATTTTGTGCGGTCTGCACAACACATACCGCGGCCACACTTCTTTTTGTGTGGACCGCGCAGGTGGGTTCCGAGGCCTGCAACCCTTTTGGGCCTGCTACAGCTATGATTTTCGGCCTAAAACATCCCTGAACTCCCATAACTTCAAACCAATTGTACCAACACATCCCATGACATCGTTCAAACTTGTTCAATACTTTGGAACGCTCACAAAAACATCAAATCACCAATTTAACATAGGATTCAAGCCTAAGAACTCTTAAATTATGCTTTCGATCAAAAGTCTATCAAATCTCGTTCGAATGACCTGAAATTTTGCACACACATCCCAAATAACACAACGAAGCTACTGTCACTCTCGGAATTCTATTCCGACCTCTATATCAAAATCTCGCCTATCAACCAGAAAACTCCAAAATCTCAATTTCGCCAATTCACGCCTAAACCTTCCACGGACTTTCAAAATGCATTCCGATCACGCTCTTAAGTCCCAAATCACCAAACGGAGCTAACCAAATCATAAAAGTCCCGATCTAAGATGATATACAAACAAGTCAAATCTTGGTCAAACCTTTCAAATTTTAAGTTTCAAACTGAAGACTGTTCTTCCAAATTTCATGTCGATTACCCTGAAAACCAAAACCAACGATTTACATAAGTCATAATACACCATACAGGGCAAGTCATGCCCGAGAACTGGCGGTCAAAGTGCAAAAGCTCAAAACGACCGGTTAGGTCATTACAACCATGGACTTTGTAGTTGGGATCCCAGGGACTTTGAAGAAGTTTGATGTTATTTGGGTGAATGTGGATCGGCTGACCAAGTCCGCTCATTTCATTCCTGTGTGTACTACTTATTCTTCGGAGCGGTTGGCAGAGATTTATATTCGGGAGATTGTTCGTCTACATGGTGTTCTAGTTTCCATCATTTCAGATAGAGGTACCCAGTTCACATCATGATTCTGGAGGGCCGTTTAGCATGATTTAGGTACTCTAGTAGAGTTGATTACAGAATTTCACCCTCAGATGGACGGACAGTCCGAGCGCACTATTCAGATTCTTGAGGATATGCTCTGTGCGTGAGTGATTGAGTTTGGAGGGTCTTGGGATCAGTTCTTGCCTTTGGCAGAGTTTGCTTACAATAACAGCTATCAGCCCAACATTCAGATGGCGCCGTATGAGGATTTATATGGTAGGCGGTGCAGATCTCCGATGGGTTGGTTTGAGCCGGGTGAGGGCAGACTATTGGGCACAGACTTGGTTCAGGATGCTTTGGAGAAGGTTACGGTGATTCAGGATAGACTTCATATAGCCCAGTCCAGACAGAAGAGTTACGCGGACCGAAAGGTTTACGATGTTTCCTATATGGTTGGAGAGCGGGTTCTGCTTCGGGTCTCACCTATGAAGGGCGTTATGAGGTTCGGGAAGAAAGGAAAGCTGAGTTCGAGGTTTATTGGCCCTTTTGAGATATTGAGGCATGTTGGGGAGGTTGCTTATGAGCTGGCCTTACCTCCTAGCTTGGCAGGAGTTCATCCGGTATTTCATGTTTTGATGCTCCGGAGGTATCATGGCGATCTGTCGCACGTGTTGGATTTCAGTTCAGTCCAGTTGGACAAGGATCTATCTTATGTTGAGGAGCCAGTGGCAATATTGGACAGGCAGATTAGAAATCTGAAGTCAAAGAACATTGCTTCGGTAAAGGTTTAGTGGCAGGGCCAGCCGGTCGAGGAGGCAACCTGGAAGACCGAGCAGGATATGCGCAGCCGTTACCCTCATCTCTTCACTACTTCAGGTATGTCTCTATGCTCGTTCGAGGACGAACGAATGTTTAAGTGTAGGAGGATGTGACGACCCGGCCTGTCGTCTGAAGAATTAATGCCCCGAACCCCTATTAACTACTTTCCCCAAGTTTAATTCTGCTAATTTGATTTGCCGGGATGTTTGGTTTTGAGTTTCGGAGAGTTTTGGGACACTTAGTCCCTAAATGAGAGCTTAAGTGTTAGAAAATTGACCGTAGTCGGAACAGTGTGAAGATGGCCTCGGAATGGAAATCTGATGGTTTCGTTAGTTCTGTTGGGTGATTTTGGGGTTAGGAGCATGTTCGGATAGTGTTTTGGAGGTCCGTAGCTGATTTAGGCTTCAAATGCCGAATATTGAATTTTGGAAGTTTCCGGTTCGATAGTGTGATTTTGATCCGAGGGTCGGAATGAAATTTGAGAGTTGCAGTAGCTTCGTCATGTCATTTGGGATGTGTGTGCAAAATTTTAGGTCATTCGGACGAGGTTTGATAGACTTTTTGATCAAAAGTATGTTTTATAGAGTTTTTGAAATTTTATACTTGAATTCGATAAAAAGTAGGTGTTTGGTGTTATTTGTAGCATTCCGAAGGTTGGAACAAGTTTGAATGAGGTTTTAGGATACGTTTGTGTCTTTGGTTGAGGTCCCAGGGGCCTCGGGTGTGTTTTGGATGATCAATGGATCATTTTTGGAACTTGTTGAATTGTTGAACAGCTGGTATCTGGTTTCCTTCTCTGCGATCGCAGCCCTTCCTCCGTGTTCGCGTAGAGCAATTCCGAAGGGTGACCATTTTGTTCTACGCGATCGCATTAGTTGTTCGCAATCGCGGAGGTCTATTCCTTCCTTCTTCGCATTCGCATCCCATTCTTCGCGTTCGCATAGTAGAAACTGAGCCGGTGGCTCAGAGGCCATTTTCCTCTTCGCGTTCGCGTGGATTCGACTGCGGACACGTAAGCCCGCTTCTTCCTCTTCTACGATCGCGTGCATCTGGTCGCGTTCGCATAGGCCATTCCAGGAGCTCTTCATTTTTCCTCTTCGCGATCGCATGCCATTTCTTGCGATCGCAATGAACAACATCTGGGCAGAGAATTTAAAATCCAAAATCGAGGGTTTAGACCATAACTCATATTTTGGACTTGGGAGCTTGGGAGATTATGATTTTTGAAGGGATTTTTACCTGGGCGACTTGGGTAAGTGATTCTTACTCGGTTTAGACTAATTTCCATGAATCTTCACTTGAATCCATCCTTTAGTTTAGGAATTTTGGTAGAATTTGGGGGAAAAGTTCTTAGACCAAGAGATTGGGTTTTGATTGGGTATTTGACGTCAAATTGGGATAATTTTGATATGGTTAGACTCATGAGAGTGAGAGGATTCTGAAAACATAAATTTTACCCAATTCCGAAACGTGGGACCGAGGGGCGTTTTGGTTATTTTACCTAATTTCGTGTATTAGCTTTGAATTAAATCGTAGAATCAGTTACTTGAGGTGTTATTTATAATATGCAATTGAATTGAATAGGTTTGGTCCACTTGGAGTCGGATACTCGTGACAAAAGTATGGTTTCAAGTTGATTTTGAGCCTTTTCGAGGTAAGTGGCTTGTCTAACCTTGTGTGGGGGACCTTCCCCTTAGGATTGATATATTTGGTAATTGAAATGTCTTGTACGTGAGGTGACGAGTGCGTACTTTTGCAAATTATTGAAAATCCGGTTTTCTTTAAGTACTTATCAGTATGTTCCTTATCCTGTTTTTATTACTTGTGCTATTAAACCTGTTGTTAGCTTAGGAAAGCAGGTCTAAGTGATTTAATTGCTTCAATTGTTCAAATCTGTTTACCTGAACTCCGTGCAGCATGCTAGGCTAGAATTATTTGTTGCCTTAATATGAAATTTCCCTTCTCTGAATATTTCTTGTTGCCGCTGTATATTTACATTGGGACTACGGATGTGGGATTCCGGTAGCTCCCCCTTGTCTGTTTACTTTGGGACTGCGGCTTAGATTCCCGATAGATCCCCCTGCACATTTACTTTGGGACTGCGGGTTAGATTTTCCTAGTACTGAGTATTTATATTTGGGGACTACGGATCGAGATTTTCGGTAGATCCCCGCGCATTGATAGTTGGACTACGGGACGACATCCCGGGAGATCCTTCAGACATATATATATGATGGACTACGGGACGGTATCCCGGGAGATCCACTTGATAGTTGTGATTGGGATTATAGGACGATATCATGGAAGGTGCCCCAGTTTGTGTTGAGCTGTATTTCTTTCTGTGGCTTGTGTTGTCTATGTTCTAGTTGTTGTTGCTCTGTCAATTCTATGTTATTTCTTATTGTTGCACTTATTTATACTGTTTTATTCCACACAGTTAACCCTTATATTGTATTTAACCTCAGTAGGGCCCTGACCTTCCTCGTCACTACACAACCGAGGTTAGGCTTGGCACTTACTAAGTACCGCTGTGGTGTACTCATGCCTCTTATGCGCATGTTTTTTATGTGCAGATGCAGGTACCGCTGATCAGTCCTACTATCGTTGAGGGAGGTGACTGCTTGGAGACTCCGAGGTACATCTGTCGCGTCCGCAGACCAAGGAGTCCCTTTCTACTCCTGCATTTAGTATTTAGCCCTTCTGTACTTTTCTGTTCTTTATTAGAAATTTCGGAGTTAGAGCTATGTAGTATTTCTTTCTTAGTTTGTGATTCATGGGTTTCCGGGTCTTGGATTTATGTTTGGTGTTGAGAGTTAAACATGGTGTATGCCGAGCGGCACATTTACACTATTATTGCTTTATTTCTGTTTTTAAATTGTTTTACTTCCGCAAGTTTGGTTATCTTCCGCAAAGTTAGGCTTACCTAATCGTAGAGATTAGGTGCCGTCACGATGGTTCATGGAGGGCAAACCAGGGTCATGACAATTAGAAACCAATGTCCCTCTTGTTGAATTCGAGAAAAATACATTTTTACATAATCTAGTGATTCAAAACTGATATTCTTCAACAAAAAAATATTAAACCCTTGCAATGTTGGCTTGGCTGCAGCTAAACAAAGAGGTTTCAACTTATACCCTTTAATTTCTAGTAGGTGCTAAATTAAAATTAATAATAGCAAATGTATAGCCAAAATTTTGTTATTTGTTTGATGTCCATTTATACAAATTGACTCTTCAAACAAATATTTTTCAAAATGGAAAAAAATAATTTTTTTGAATATTGACTAATTTTGAGTGATGTTTCTTTCTCCAACATGTAAGTTTACTTCATTATATATGTAAGTAAACTTTTATTCGATTTTAAACTCTTTTTTGTTATCTGGATAACCATAGATGTATACCCTATATGTTACATTTATTTGAAAAGAAATTCAGTTTATTTAAATCTAGCTATATTCCTTTAAAGAACTATAATTATAGGATTTTAAATGTGAAAATATTTTATAGTTATATGGAATAGTTTTTTTTTCCACAGGCGCAGTAGTATTTAAATAATCAGAAAAGATAACAAAAGTTCCTATCATGATTGCATATGATCATTAACCGAATTAAGTATGATAACTTGACAAAAAAAAAGATAATTTCTTTTTTTATTTTAATTCAAATCTAAAAACTTTATCTATAAATTCAAAATTATTCTTTAATTCAAATATATATATATATATGACTAACATAGTCAAATATAGAATAAAGTTACCATATACTATTTGCATTTATTAGCTTGTCACTTGGCTTAACCACAATGCAATTATATATGGTAACTTTCTTGCTTTAATATATATATATAGATAATGAGGTTGGTGGCAGGAGATGAGCAGAGTCGGATCCAATTTAAACTCTACAGATTTAATCTTTAAGATATTTTTAGCATCGAACCTATTATATTTTTAAAATTATAGATTTTGACCTACTATCTATCGTAACTTAACGAATTTTTATATAAATTAATATGTTACGTCAAAAGTATTGGATCCATATAAATCCTGCTCCATTAGGCTGCATCCGCAACTAGAGATGAGAACAACTGAAATCTTGATATTCCTTCCGTTCCAGTTTACGTGAACCTATTTTCTTTTTTGTCTCTTTAAAAAAGAATGACCCCTTTCTAAATTTGAAAATAATTTAGTTTAAACTTACAATTTTATCCTTAATTAGAAGTTTTTATAACCACACAAATACTCTGGGTTTTTTTTGACTTATTTAGGACCACAAATTTTAAAATTATTCATTTTTTTCTTAAACTCTGTGTCAAGTCAAATAAGTTCACATAAATTGGATCGGAGGTAGTATCAAATATCCAAGTAGGATCCTTTTTGGTTATCTCCATGTTTAAGTAGAATCTATGCATGTGCCTGAAATAAAGACAACATTATATTACTTGATTTACTTCCACTTATTATCTGAAAATAAGGTTCTTTTCTCATACTAAATCATTGCAAATCTGAGATTCTGGGCGGTTGTTAAATTCCTTAGACAAACTGAACATCAAATGGAAACATTGATGCTATTTTTTGGGCATGTGGGTCTAGCCAATATTGAAGAAAAATTTTCAGATTCCTAGCAGGAATTAGTAATTAACAAACTAGCACCTAATTAATTACAGTCCTGACCAAAACATATAATGCTGGACCAAAAATTAAGTTTTCTGAACAGATTCTAATTAAACAAAGGACCCAAAATCAGCCCTATTAATTACCGAAAATTAGTCATATTAATACTCATCTCTACCAAAATGTTTGATAGAATTATACAACCCATTTAATTACCTTCAACATGCATCTCTCTTCTAACATTAACGCCACAAACCAAAAGGCATATATGTACGAATCCTCCAAAGGAAAGTATCACTTATTTTAATTTTTTTAGTTGTTATTTTCACATATAGTAATAAAAATATAATTAGATGAGTGAAATATTATAAGTATTTTATGAATCTGTAAACTTAAAATTATTTCCATAGTAAATGTGTATGTTTCAATATCCTAATAGTATATTTATACACTTATATGTTATTGTTCGTACATAATGTACATCAAATATAAATTTAAAATATATCACATATACGGAGTATATATTTCAAATGTCAAATATACTTAAACTATATATTGATCTCATCAAGTATATGTAATTATACACTAAATATACATAATACATATATTGAATATGTATATTTGTTTATACATTATGCATGCAAAATTATACGTTGAATAGACATAAACACGTTCGGTATAGGCAAATATACATAATATATTCATTACATATGTAAATATTTAAAATTACATTGGAAAAAATTATATGTATATATACACCTTCAAACATGGAATAAAAATGTGAATTTACTAAGACTGTGTTTGATACAATAATGAAAAAGGGGATTCTAAAAGCGGGAACTTTCATAAAGATAGTAAGTATAGATTAATGATGGGAGAGAAATATGGATAGATTAATATGGTTCAAAATTAATTTCTTAAATTGTGGACTATGTTTAAAATTTTGAAGAGTACTAAACGTACATGATTTCGGGAAAATGCTGTAATTATAAATGAATGTGCTCTTTTTGGAATAAAACAAAAGTAATGATCTTTATTTAAATATTATTTAAGAAGTAATTGACAATGTAAAATACTTCCCCCATTCTATTTTATGTGGCATTATTTATTTAAAAATAACACATTTCTATATTGAACAGTGTTTACCCTAAAAATAAGTAACAATTAAATCTGTACGCGGTTTAAAGGATATGTGATTTAACTCAATACATTATTAAGAACAACAGATAAATAAGTTAAAGAGAAAATAAACGGAAAAGGGTCATATATGCTAGTGAACTATGCGAAGTAGGACAGATATGCCCGTCGTTAATAGTTTGGCACATATATGCACAATCCGTCCAATACTTGGTCATTCATGCCCTTAGTTTAACGGAACCATTATTTTGTCTTTCTTAAATAATTAATAACCAGATCCAACCAAAATATGTTGACCCGATCCATTATGATCCGACCCACCCTCATTTCAAAGATATTTTTTGATATATTATTTTTGTTTGATTGAGAAATATTGTGATAATCATATTTATTTATTTGAGTAATTTGATAATCGATTTTTTTTGTTATACGTCATTTCGGGAAGTAATCCTACTAAAAGTAGTAATTGATATTTATTTATTATTTTAATAATATAATATTCGAATTAGTTTGTGCTTTCTTCAATCATTTTACCATCTATTTTTATTTTTCTCACAATCTAGTACAAGTCTAAATAAGGTAAAAAATTTCTTTTTTCGGTAAATGTCGATCCGCAGTTGGTGTCAAACGGGATTCACGCCGTAATATCCGATTGAGGGCGAATATTACGGCCCCTTATTCGTCATGCATAATTGTTCTCCACGTTTGCCGAGGTCTAAGTATTATTCTTGGTCTGGATCCATTATTTCACCGTACCTGAACCCAAATAAATCGTTCATTCCTCCTGAATTTCGATACGAGTTGTCCTTGCCTCCATTATAATCAGAGTCGTGCTTCACCTTTGTTTCCTCATCAGGCAATAGGGAAAATTATGCCCTGATTTTACCCGTACACAGATAGTCCCCTTGTTTCTTGGAGAGTAGATTTATCGAAGCGACATGAAGCGATAAATTAAACCCGGTTCCTTTTTCTGTACGCTACAGCCGAGTTGACAGGGCAGTGAAATGTCCTATCAATCGCATCGTTCTGACTTCAGACACATGTCAACCGCTGGTTGACTGTCACCGAATGTGAAACGTTGCACATTGATTACCCTTTCTCTATAAAAGTTTCGATCACCTTTTCACATTTTTACTTTTCGATTCCAGAGCTTCTTAATTTACCCTTGAACTCTTCACCTATTCCTAACCCCTTCAAACATTCATACATTATTTTCTAGATCTTCATATTTTTATCTTCAAATCTTCAAATCTGACCTTCATACGTTCATCCTTATCTTCAAATCTTCATCCTCACATTCAAATCTTCATATTTTCCAAAATTCGATGGCGAAGACCTCCAAATCTATGCCTCAACAAACCATCCTTTTTACTTCCAACCCGGCCACGAATGCCAAGGTGGCCGTGCCTGTGGTGGCCTCGAAACCTCCCCTGAAGAGCTTCATCACCCAGGGCTGCTCCATTGAGAATGACTTCAAAGTTGAAAAAGCCTCCAATCAATATGACCGAGGCGAGGGGGGTATGAAGGTACATGTATGCTCCGTTACCGAGGATACACTTCCTACATTCTGAGGGGGTTTGATCAAACTCATTCGTCAAGCAAGCAAAGCTCCATTCTTAAGCATCGATGAAGATCGGGACCGAGGTTGGTAGGAGAGATTTGTTTAGGTGAAAATCGAAGATCTCATTCCCCCCCCTCCCCCCGAATTTTTACCATTCCCTGAAAAGTGAAACTCAGCACGTAAGTTTCTTTCCTTCCTAAGTAATTGGAATTTCTTTTGTTATTAATCTAATTGCATGTTTCTATCATCATGCGACGGTCGTTCGAGTTCCTAACGCACTCCCTTGCTTCAAGGAGTGGATAGACGGAATCTGCAAACAAATGTTATATTTTGAGCGCAAATGGCGCTGATCGCTGCCAACTTCACAATACTAAAAAGTAGGAAGAGAGGGTCACAATAGATTTTACCCGATATGAGGGTCGGGATCGATTTCCACAGGGAGCTAGGAATGGAGTCGAGTATCTATCTAGACTAGAGTTGTGTAATTGTTCCAAATGTCACTTCCAAACATCTTTTGAATTTTCTTTAATAAACTAATATTATCAATTACTAATTAGAACTAAATTATGCTAATAAGAAAATTTCTAGAGTTGAATCTAATGGGTAGAAAGGCACTAGGATAGTGACTTTCACCTAGGTGGCTAATTGACGGGTAAAAGCTTCTAAGGTTCGATTGATATGATTGGGGAAATATGCTATAACTGTTGCACAATTTTACCCACTCTCACACCTCTCGGTAAAGAGAGTGATTTTGCCCAATTAACTCTCTCGAGACCAAATGGGTAGGCAAATTAGCTCAAGCAACTAGGGTTTAAGTTGGGTAATTACTCTCTCGAGGTTTAACTCTTTAATTGGGACTATCAATACTCTTGAATCCATCCCAATTCCTTGTTGGGTCAATTTTGGTGACTTAGGCTCTCTTTCTCAAGAAGAGCTACGTCAACTTAGCACAAACCAGTGTTTGCAACCACCAATTCATAGATTAAACCATAAAATTGACCCAAATAACAAACACCCATAGTTAATCTAACCCTAGATGGCAACACTCTTCAATTACCCACACTAGGGTTGAGCCACAACCCTAGCTAATGGGTTTAGCTATTCATGCTTGAAGGAGAAAATACAAAAATAGATGAAGCACAAGAAATATCAATTTAAAAGCTAATGTAAATACAGAGAATCTATCATTAAATCTAAATTAAGATGCCAAAAATGGCTACACAATAGCTTCTCACGAGCGCAGCTACGTTCTGGAAATAACTGATGACCTAAAAATGGCAAAATGTTCTATTTATACTAGGCTGAAAAAACTGGACAAAATACCCCTACAGGGTCAGGCGAGCCACATAAAATGGACTACGACCGCACTAGGCTCTTGGACTTCAATTCTGGGCTCTCTGAACTTGGGCTCCGCAGACCGCGTAGAATGGACCACGGCCGCGAAGATCTCTAATGCAGTTCGCACAAGTATGACTGCGGATCGTGTAGCTTGAACCATGGCAAATTTCACCTCTCTATCTCTCTTCCGCGGACCGCACATAATGATAGCGCGGCCGCGGAGCCTTCACCGCGGACTGCGAAATGTGTACTGCGGCCGTGTTACCTGAAGCCCATTTTTGCCAACTCTCTGAACCACCTAGTGCGAACCGCACAAAGACGAATGCGGCCACACTAGGCCTTTTTTCTCAGATTGCCTTGTCTTTGATACTTGAGCAGGTTTCACTCCTTTTGAGCCGATCTTTGACATTTCGTCACTTTGTTGATCAAACCTAAAATCAAGCACAACTTATGAGCCATTTTGAGACTATTTTGTAACAATTTATAATCAAAGCATAAGCAAGAAGGAGCATGAAACACGTTAAAATCCCTAGTTATCAACTCCCCCAAACTTAAGCCTTTGCTTGTCTTTAAGCAAACAAAATAAGACCCACCCCTTAAGGGAAAATTCAAGTATTTCCAGCTATCCTAAAGTAACCTCAACAAGCATCAATTGGGACTAACAATTGCCCTCAATACGAATGAATCATTAACAACATTTAAACTTTGAAAAACCATGGATCAAGTGTGACACAAGAACATCATGAGTTGACTCATTACATCAAAGAACTCTCTCAATTACTTTGGTCATTGTGGAACCCAAACTCACACATCCTCAACTCTCCATAAGCAAACCTCACCTTTTTAGAGTATTAGCACACAAACTGAGGTTAATGGGAATTCACTCGTCTCTCTTAAGGAAAGGTCATAAGTTCGGCTCTAAGTACCATATGCTTGCCCCTCATGTAAGTATCCACTAATGCAAGCGTCATTCAACTCAAGATCATATAGGGCTTTTGTGGAGTCAATGTGAAGGCTTTTGGTTCAGCGTAGGGAATGTTTTGGTCTAAATGGGTTCCATCTTCCCTTAAGCACTTCTTTTATTCATTTGGCACAATTCTCTTGACTCTTTGAGTATCTCACTTCTTTCTAAGGGGCTAGAGAGACACATTATCGCTCTTTCTTATGCAATTCAAAACGTTTCTCCTTTTTCAACTTTTTCCACACCTTTTTCTCTTTTGCTTTTCTTGAATCCCTTTTTATTCTTTTTCACATTGGGCTTTTTTTTGTCTTTTTCTTTTCTTTTCTTTTTTTCATTGCCTTCCTTTTCTTCACTTTTGTACCTTTTACCACTTTGTTCCCTTTCTCGTCTCTCCCCCAAAATTTAGACTTTTGTCATTGCTCAAGGAAAGATCGGGTGCCAAGAGAGGGTATATTTTTGAACGGGTATAGGCTTATAGCATTGGTTCTTGGAAGAAAAAGATTTAAAGCTCAAAAGGGTTAACTAGAGATTATATCATTGGTAGGCTATGAAATTGTTCAACTATCATTTGGATCAAGGAGAGCCTATAATCACTTCTCAAGTCAAATTTCACTTAAGATTTCACCTCAATAGATATTGAGGACAAGTTCTAGACCATTAGCTCAGGACTTGGACTCACAATTCGATTTCTCGCCACACAAGCTCAAGTATTGCTAAAGACATAGAGTTGGGGGCCCACAACAACCTTAGACACGATTTGAGCACACAATGGTCCCGAAAGACCACATGATGATTGTTTAGTCAACACAAGAGTCTCAATGTCACGACTTTCACCATCCTAAACACAACATTTTTGTCTTTGACCATGGGATCAAAGGCAAATGTGCTAGGCCCAAGTGAAGCTTTGCTTGAGGTACCCTTAACTACAAACTACCAAAAATAAAAACAATAAAAACGGACTCAAACCTTTAAGAAGGTTGTTACGCCATCAATCATCGGGAAGAGCCACCCGGTTCACACAATACTCCACCTTTGGAAAGAACCGTGGCATTAAGAAAACCAAAGGCTTATTGAAAGCGCCAAAAACGAAACAAAAAGCTACTAGCCTATATAAGAAGCTACGGGGATTTGAATATGTACAATAGAGGATTTGAATATACAATGGGGGATGAATATATACAATAATGTAAACTTTATATACAGACCAAAGGAAAGATAAAAAGTGCGATAAAAGTAACTAAATGTAAAGTTATATACAGACCAATAGAAAATCAAAAAGGCATAAACTAAATCAGTATATATATACAATCATCCAAGGATAAAATGTAGGGCGCACCCCCTCAAATAAAAGCTGGCATTGTCCCCAATGACAACTAAACAAATAAGCACCAAAAAGTATAAGGAAAGGATATGAGGACTCCCTAAGCTGTGTCCGTCTGCATAGGATCATTAGTGGTCCCCGGGTCCTCTGTATGCACGAGAACCTCAGACTGGTTCCCGGTATCCTACTGCTCAGTTGTTGGGACTGGGGCCTGGACCTGGATAGGCTGTATATCATGTACATCCTGTGGCTGACTGGATGATGGCCTCATCTGCACTAGGGAGCTTCCTCTTCTTCTTTGGAGGCCTCTGTGTCTGCTCCTACTGTGAGCTTCCTCTTCTTCTTTGGAGGCCTCTGTGTCTGCTCCTACTGTGGCTTTGTTGCTTGTACTGTTGCTGGAGCTGGATCCTCAAATAGCAAGTCTAAAGGTATCTAGTCTGCCTTCAGTTTGTCTACATCCGCTCTAAGCTCCTTCATAGACTCCTTGGAAGCCCGTGTTTTGCGCAGCTTCTTGTGCTCCCTGGAAAGCCCCTTCAGCGCCTTGCCATGTGAATCCACTGCCTTAGCCAAGGCAGCCTAAGAATCAAGGATCTTCTATTGGTTGGCAAGAATCTCTTTAAGTGAATCCTCGATAGACTGGGGCACCTACACTGTCTGTGGTGCCGACTGAGCCGCAATGGTAGAGGTCAATGTAGACAACTTGGACGAAGTAGTCGCCATCCAGTTGTTCAAGCTATGAAATGTCTGGCTCAGCTGGTGGGCAGTGATAGGATGGGCCTAGGAAGATGGAATCCTCGGGCCAGCTGAAGTAGAGGGACCAGCAGTAGTGGAAGGTCCGGGAGGCATGTCAGCAACTGTAGAGGTAGGCTCAGTAGAGATAGGCTTAGTGGAGGGCTCTATCGAAACCGGCTCTTCAGACTGGCCAGTTGGGGCAGAAGTAGGCGGCTTGTAATTCTTGTCTTTGGGGTTGTCTGACCCCTTCAAACTATACCACGAAAACAGAGCCACAGGTTTGACCTTGATGTTAAAAGGTCTCTGTCAATGAAGCTCCTCTCAAGAATAAACTTTCGTGACGGCCACCATTCCCTAAACTTGTGGAACGCCACCCGGCTGATGAATCTATCTTCCCAAACAGCGGGGTTTCTAGTCCGGTCAACACCCCCAACCTGAGGCACACCACCCCCAGGTACCTCCTCATCTCCCTCATCCTCTCCATCTGCACTCTCCCCGAATAATGAAGCTGTGGGGGAGGTGGAGTACTCGCCACTGCCGGCTGCTGAGCCCTCAGATGACTTAGTGGAGACATGATCTGCTGCATGGGAAGTGGGTGTGGGTAGAGGAGTATCATCAGTCAATCTCATTCTCCCGGGCCAGTCAGGGACAAATTCGGGCACAGAATTAGAGGATATATCTGGGAAGGTATGTACTCACTCCCCGACTGGTCACAAGCTCTATCAGCAGCTTTAATTGCTTTCCGCAGCTTTTTAATACTTTATCTCACTTTGGGAGTGCGTCGGATCATCTTCTGACCCTTGCCTCTCCGGGAGGATTCACCTCTCCCAGGTTGTTTTGAGCCTCTCCCTCTTTGAGTAACCATTGTCTGCAAGCACAAGCATCTAACTTTGTTAGTATCAGTAGAGACAGTGAGACATTAGTGCAATAAGAATTGCAGAACAAAAACAGACAGTTGCAGACACAGTTGCAGAAACAGGCCAGTGTGGACCGCACAAAAAGGAGTGCGGCCGCACTGGGGGTACCACGGACCACATAAAAGCAATTGCGGTCCGCACTGAGGCAAGGTCTATAAAACCACTTCTCTGAATCTAACCACCGTGGACCTCACAAAATGCAATGCGGCCGCGCTGGGCAAGAGGTCAATTTCCTGAAAAAATCCTCACCGCGGTCCGCACAAATTGTTACTGCGGACCGCATCACAGCACCACAGACCACACAAGGATGACCGCGATCCGCGGAGGGTGCTAAGTCAAGGAACTGAGTTAGGGTTCTCAAATCTTGTAACTAGTTCAAGTTTTTTTTGCCTAATTAACGTCCCTACTCAATTACCCATTTCATTACACTCACAAAGCACACAAAGATTAACAGTTAAACCAAACTAACCTAGAAATTTAAGAATTACGGGAAGAAGAAGAAGCTACAGGCTAATGGATATGAAAATAAAATGAAATCGTAAAATTAAACAAAGAAAAATGAGTGAAATGTTACTAGATGTGGAGATGGAATGCAAGGAATCAATCTAAGCAAGGATTTACGTGAAAAGAGAGGGTGAACAGTAGATTTTAGGTCTTTGAGAGTCAATTTTTCGAAAAGGGTAACTGGTGACCCCTGTGGTCTATTTATAGAAAAACATGTGGGACCTAGTCTTACCTACCAGTGTGGCCGCACAAAACGGACCGCGGACCACGCTGGGTTTGTTCAGAAGAAGTTTGAGAAGGCAACCTCCGCAGTCCGCACAAAATAGACCACGATCGTGGAGGTCCACCGCGGTCCGCACAAAATGCCATGCGGCCGCGATGGCAAACTTTAGAGAGTATTCCATTTAGCCTTCACCAGTGCGGACCGCACAAAGTGCAATGCAACCGCACTGGAAACTTCAGAGACTGTTCAATTTTTCCAAAATGTTTTGCACTATATCAACACAATCCCTGCAACATCTCACAACCAATTAGCTCAAAAATGGATCCTACACTACAAAGAAAATCAAAGAAAACAAGAAGAAAAAGACATGGGTTGCCTCCCAAGAAGCGCCTGATTTAACTTTGCGGCACAACGCATGTTACCATCACATCATTTTAGATGAAGAAGTGTCACCACGTGGCTGTCATTAAATTTTCCAAGATAATGCTTGACCCAGTGCCAATTAACTCTGAAAACTTCACCATTTTTGTTCCTTAGATCAAGAGCACCAAATGGGGTCACGAACACAACTTCAAATGGCCCACTCCACTTTGATTTGAGCTTACCCCAAAACAGACGTAACCGAGAATTGAACAAGAGAACCATATCTCCAACCTTGAACTCTTTACCCAGAGCATATTTATCGTGAAGGTACTTCATTTTGTCCTTATACAAGGATAAACTTGAGTAGGCATGAAATCTAAACTCATCGAACTCAATGAGTTGTTCAACACAAAGATTTGCCGCAATATCCCATTCCAAATTCAACTTCCTCAAAGCCCACATGGCCTTGTGCTCTAACTCAACCGGAAGATAACAAGCTTTTCCAAACACCAACCGATACGGAGACATACCAATCGGAGTTTTGTAATCCGTCCGATAAGTCCATAGAGTGTCATCCAACTTTTTCGACCAATTGGTCCTAGTGGCATTGACAGTCTTTGACAAGATGCTCTTAATTTCCCTGTTGGAGACTTCCACTTAACCACTAGCTTGAGGATGATAGGGGGTAGAAACCTTATGATTGACACCATACTTGGAAAACAATGTGTCAAAAGCTTTATTGCAAAAGTGAGACCCCCCATCACTAATAATCGCACGAGGAGTGCCAAACCTTGTGAAGATGCACTTTTTAAGAAATGCAACAACACTTCGGGCTTCATTGTTAGGCAAAGCCACGACTTCAACCCATTTTGAGACATAGTCAACCGCCACGAGAATGTAAGTATTCCCACAAGAACTAACAAATGGACCCATGAAATCAATGCCCCAAACATCAAAGATATCCACTTCAAGAATGGTATTGAGAGGCATCTCATCCCTTTTTGAAATTCTGCCCATCTTTGGCACTCATCACACCTCTTCACCAAATCGCCCGCATCTTTGAACAAGGTGGGCCAATAGAATCCACAACTAAGAACTTTCGAGGCGGTCCTCACCCCACCATGATGGCCACCATAGGGTAAAGAATGGCAAGCCTTTAAGATACTCAATTGTTCTTCCTCCGGGACACATTTACGAATCACACCATCCATGCAAATCTTGAACAAGTATGGCTCATCCCAATAGAAATCCAAAATATCCCGCTTGAGCTTCTTCCTTTGGTTAGAAGAGAACTCATACGAGATTATTCTGGTCACAAGGTAATTTGCAACATCGTCAAACCATGGCATATCCTTCATTGACACCGCAAGGAGTTGTTCGTCGGGAAATGAATCATTGATCTCAAGGCCATCACAAGGCCTCCCCTCCTCCTCCAAACGAGACAAGTGGTCCGCCACTTGATTCTCACTTCCTTTCCGATCCACAATTTCTAGATCAAACTCTTGGAGTAGTAGCACCCATCTTATCAATCTTGCCTTGGAGTCTTTCTCTGTCATCAAGTACCTAAGGGCAGCATGATCGGTGTGCACTATAACTTTGGCCCCCATAAGATAAGGTCGAAACTTTTCCATAGCAAACACAATAGGCAACAACTCTTTCTTGGTGACTGTATAGTTCCTTTGAGCCTCATTCATGGTCTTGCTTGCGTAGTACACCGGATGAAACATCTTGTTGATCCTTTGGCCCAAAACAACCCCAACCGCAACGTCACTAGCATCACACATGAGCTCGAAAGGCAAGCTTCAATTTGGTGTGATAATGATAGGGGTAGTGGTCAACTTGAGTTTGAGAAGCTCAAATGCTTGCATACACCCCTCATCGAACACAAACTTTTCATCCTTTTCTAGCAACTTGCACAAGGGGTTTACCACTTTTGAAAAATCTTTTATAAACCTCCGGTAAAAACCCGCGTGCCCAAGAAAACTCCTCACCCCTTTGACAGAAATGGGGGGGATCCTTGAAATCACCTCTATCTTGGCTTTGTCAACTTCAATCCCTCGCTTTGAAATTTTGTGACCCAACACTATACCATCTTCTACCATGAAATGACACTTTTCCCAATTGAGTACAAGGTTGGTGTCTTTACACCGGGTCAATACTCTATCCAAATTTCCCAAACACTCATCAACGGAATCCCCAACCACACTGAAATCATCCATGAAAACCTCCAAGATATCCTCCACCATGTCGGTGAAAATAGCCATCATTCATCGCTGGAAGGTCGCTGGAGCATTACACAATACGAACGACATTTGAGAGAAAGCAAATGTGCCATACAGACAGGTAAAAGTTGTCTTCTCTTGATCCTCTGGGGAAATTAAAATTTGATTGTACCCCGAGTAACCATCCAAAAAGCAATAAAAAGCACGC
Organism: Nicotiana sylvestris; assembly: GCF_000393655.2. Lineage (NCBI taxonomy): Eukaryota > Viridiplantae > Streptophyta > Magnoliopsida > Solanales > Solanaceae > Nicotiana > Nicotiana sylvestris. Next base: position 143,171,971 of record NC_091058.1, read on the forward strand.
TCCGCAAGACGATCTAGCATTTGGTCAAGGAATGGCAATGGGAAATGATCCTTTCGAGTCACCTTGTTTAGCTTCCGGTAATCCATACACACTCTCCACCTGGTAACGTCCGAGTAGGAATAAGTTCATTGTTGTCATTGGTCACCACAGTCATGCCACCCTTATTTGGCACAGATTGTACCTGAGAAGTCCATGAGCTATCAGAAATGGGGTACACAACCCCGGCATCCAACCATTTAATAACCTCTTTCTTTACTACTTCTTGCATAGCCTCATTCAATCTTCTTTGATGCTCCAAGGAAGGCTTTGCATCATCCTCCAAGATAATTTTATGCATACAGAATGCAGGGCTTATTCCCCGAATGTCGGCTAGAGTCCATCCAATTGCCCTTTTTTGCTTTTGAAGAACCTCCAAGGTGGCTTCAAACTGTATGTTAGTAAGGCCAGAAGAAAGAATAACTGGTAAAGTAGAATTTGAGCCTAAGAATTCATACCTGAGGTGTGGAGGAAGTGGTTTCAACTCCAACACCGGTGGATCCTCAATTGATGGCTTTGTTGGTGGAGTTTTCCGATTTTCAAGATCCAAAGATAATTTTGTCAGCTTATAAGAATAAGAGCCCATCCCATGTAGGGCATTCACACACTCCACTCTACTAGCATCATTATTGACATCCATGTTTAAGAGCAGTACTTTAATAGGATCTTCCACGTTGATCATAGCACTGGTATCATCCACAATCACAGCTGTGACAAGGTCTACAAATGAGCACGCCTCGGTGCTATTGGGTTGCTTCATAGATTTGCAAACGTGGAAAATGAACTTTTCATCTCCCACTCGGAAAGTGAGCTCACCCGCTTCAACATCAAGCAATGCCTTCCCTGTTGCAAGGAAAGGTCTGCCCAAGATAATATGAACCTCATAGTCCACCTTACAATCCAAAATCACAAAGTCAAATGGCAATATGAATTTGTCCACCCGAACAAGCACATCATCAATAATTCCCAAAGGTCACTTCATCGATCAATCCGCCATTTGAAGTCTCATTGAAGTTGGCCTAGGTTGCCCGATACCCAAAGTTTTGAAAACCGAGTAGGGCATCAAATTGATACTAGCTCCCAAGTCACAAAGAGCTTTGGCAAAATCTGCACTCCCAATGGTGCAAGGAATGGTGAAAACACTGGGATCTTCAAGCTTCGGGGCCATTGAATACACTATAGCACTAATTTGGTGAGTCATCTTTATAGTTTTACAATCCATAGAACACTTCTTTGTAACCAAGTCTTTCATGAATTTTGCATAACCCGGCATTTGTTCAAGTGCCTCCACCAGAGGCACATTAATAGATAAGCTCTTCATCATGTCAATGAACTTTTTAAACTGATTATCATTCTTCTACTTTGCGAGCCTTTGAGGATAAGGTGGAGGTGGCCTTGGCAAAGAAGCCTTTGCTTTTGGCACAATCGGCTTCGGCATGTCAATTATGTATTCCCTAGACGGGTTCACATCATTTTGGGTTTCCACCTCGACTTCTTTAATATCAATCCTCACTTCATTGTTCACATTTTCATCAACCACATCTTCAACTACCAAAGAGACTTCGTCATCTTGCAACTCAACATCATCATCCACGACTTGTTTTTGTTTAGAGGCATTAACATCACCGCGTCTCCCACTTCTTGTTGTGATCGCCATAACATGATTGTTCCCACCCTTTGGGTTCACTACCGTATCACCTGGTAGAGCACCCTTCGGGCGAGTATTCAATGGCTGAGAGATTTGGCCTAATTGCACCTCCAAGTTTTGGATAGAGGTGTTGTGAGAAGCTAATTGTGCATCAGAATCCGCATTCCTCTTCATCATCTGCTCGAACATCATTTCAATTCTACCCATATCATTACCAGAAGAACTAGGACCTTGAGAAAGGAAAGGGGGTGGGTTGTTCGGTTGTTGGTACATTGGGGGCCTTTGAAAGCCTTGCCCCCGGTTGCCTTGGTTTCCATTGTTGTTCCACCCGCCTTAATTATTGTTGTTTCCCCAGTTGTTGTTATTTCCATTCCAATTACCTTGGTTGTTGTTTTGATTACCCCAATTATTATTTTGGTTGTTGTTGTTCCAATTGCCACCACTTTGTTGTTGATTGCCCCAATTTCCTTGGGGCCGCCATTGTTGGTTTGAAGAGTTGGCTCTATTGCCTTGATAGTTGTTGACATATTGTACCACTTCACTTTGGTCATCATAACCATCATTTTGACACCCATCATATTCATCAACAAATTGCTCAGAATTTCCTTGATTTTGTTGCCTCCTTTGCCTTCTCTTGTTGACAAGCATACTAACACCCTCCATGGCATTCACTTGGCGAGGATTTTGAACTTGTTGCAACTGTGCCTTAGCCAATTGATTCATCGTAGTATTACACTCAGCTATCGCTTGCCCGTGATCATGTAATTCCTTGTGCAGCTGGATATCCGTAGGGGCACCTTGAGGCACATTTGCTCTACTTTGCCATGCTGAAGAAGTGTATGCCATTTCATCAAGTACATCACATGCCTCCTCATAAGAAAGCTTCATAAAATTGCCCCCAGCCAATTGGTTAACAATGCATTGATTTGTAGTATTTATGCCCCGGTAGAAGGTTTGTTGGATCATGGCCTCGGTCATATCATTATTTTGGCACTCCTTCACCATCGTTCTATATCTCTCCCAAATCTCATGCAAAGGTTCCGTTGGCTCTTGCTTAAAGGCTAATATTTCATCTCAAAGTGCCGCCATATGACTAGGAGAGAAGAATTTGGCAATAAACTTATCCGTCAACTCATCCCAAGTTGTGATGGAATGGTTGGGGAGTCTCTCGAGCCAATCCAATGCCTTTCCCCAAAGTAAGAACGGGAAAAGTCTCAATCTCAACGCATCCTTGGATACATTCGTCTGTTTGCTCCCCCAGCATGTATCTACGAACCCCTTGAGATGTTTGTAGGCATTTTGATTTGCAGCGCCCGTGAAGTACCCACACTGCACAAGTAAGGTCAACATCACATTGGTTATTTGAAAGTTGCTCGCCCGGATTCGGGGTGGGACAATAGCACTTGCGTAGCCCTGGTTCGGTAATACTCTGGGAGCCACTCTTTGGAGGAACCGAGGGAGGGTCTGGAATATTGTCATTTGGATTAACATTGGCATTCCGGCCTCTCCGTTGACCTTGAGGTTCAAGAGGCACCTCATCTTGCTCAAGATCATCTACCTCCTCCCTCGCTATCACGTTTCCAAGAGGATCATTACCGTTGTTTAAAGCCATGTGGGTACCTGAGTAATGACACAAACAAGTAATTAACAAAGAAAGAAAGAAGAACAATACACAAAACTAACTAAATAGATAGCCAAAACCGTTAGCTCCCCGACAACGATGCCAAAAAGTGATCGTTGCCAACTCCACACTACTAAAAAGTAGGAAGAAAGGGTCGCAATAGCTTTTACCCGATATGAGGGTCAGGATCGATTTCCATAGGGAGCTAGGAATGGAGTCGAGTATCTATCTAGAGTAGAGTTGTGTAATTGTTCCAAATGTCACTTCCAAACATCTTTTGAATTTTCTTTAATAAACTAATATTATCAATTACTAATTAGAATTACATTATGCTAATAAGAAAATATCTAGAGTTGAATCTAATGGGTAGAAAGGCACTAGGGTAGTGACTTTCACCTAGGTGGCTAATTTACGGGTAAATACTTCTAAGGTTCGATTGACATGATTGGGGAAATATGCTATAACTGTTGCACAATTTTACCCACTCTCACACCTCTCGGTAAAGAGAGTGATTTTGCCCAATTAACTCTCTCGAGACCAAATGGGTAGGCAATTAGCTCAAGCAACTAGGGTTTAAGTTGGGTAATTACTCTCTCGAGGTTTAACCCTTTAATTAGGACTATCAATACTCTTGAATCCATCCCAATTCCTTGTTGGGTCAATTTTGGAGACTTAGGCTCTCTTTCTCAAGAAGAGCCAAGTCAACTTAGCACAAACCAGTATTTGCAACTACCAATTCATAGATTAAACCATAAAATTGACCCAAATAACAAACACCCATAGTCAATCTAACCTTAGATGGCAACACCCATCAATTACCCACACTAGGGTTGAGCCACAACCCTAGCTAATGGGTTTAGCTACTCATGTTTGAAAGAGAAAATAGAGAAATAGATGAAGAACAAGACATATCAATTTAAAAGCTAATGTAAATACAGAGAATCTATCGTTAAATCTAAGTTAAGATGCCAAAAATGGCTACACAATAATTTCTCACGAGCGCAGCTATGTTCTGGAAATAACTGATGACCTAAAAATGGCAAAATGTTCTATTTATACTAGGCTGAAAAACCTGGACAAAAATACCCCTGCGGGGTCAGCGCGGGCCGCATAAAATGGACGACGGCTGCGCTAGGCTCTTGGACTTCAATTCTGGGCTCTCTGAACTTGGGCTCCGCGGACCGCGTAGAATGGACCGCGGCCGCGGAGATCTCTAATGCGGTCCGCACAAGTATGACTGCGGACCACGCAGCTTGAACCATGGAAAATTTCACCTTTCTGAATCTCTCTTCTGCGGACAACACATAATGATAGCGCGACCGTGGAGCCTTCACCACGGACAACGAAATGTGTACTGCGGCCGCGGTACCTGAAGCCCATTTTTGCCAACTCTTTGAACCACCTAATGCAGACCGCACAAAGACGAATGCGGCCGCACTAGGCCTTTTGTTTTCCTCAAATTGCCTTGTTTTTGATACTTGAGCAGGTTTCACTCCTTTTGAGCCGATCTTTGACATTTCGTCACTTTGTCGATCAAACCTGCAATCAAGCACAACTTATGAGCCCTTTTGGGACATTTTTGTAACAATTTATAATCAAAGCATAAGCAAGAAGGAGCATGAAATACGTTAAAATCCCTAGTTATCCGGTGCAAACTTTCAAAGGGCAAGTGGGAGGCCTGTTCCCATGGTGAGTGCTCCTTCCAAACAAGTCTGCTTTCATACTCAATATTTATTTCTACTAAGTTCCTTTTCTTTCACACGTTTGCCCAAGACCATTGAGCTTCGTCCATTGGACGAGGATGAGGCTCCATCCTCACTTGCTAAACTCTCTGCTTCGGGATAGCCCGGAGCTGCTGCAGGAGAAAAAGAGGAAATCATTTGGCTCCCCGTACGTCGAGGCTAAGAAAAAGAGGGTAACTGCCCAAGTTTGGAAAAGCAATACGAAGAGTACCCAAGTCGAGGTATCGAACCTCGACTCCCTCTGCCGGCTCAGGGAATACCTTGAAAACGATGAACTAGAGTTCGTTGTTCATGGGCCGATCATTGACGAAAAAGAATAGGTAGCAACCGGGGAAGGCGGTTGAGAGGCCGATCCCTCTTTAGCTCGAGAGCCAGAAGGAAAATCAGAGGCTACGGCCTCCCAAGAAACTATCCTTGCCCCGAAGGAAATAGCTGATATCATTAACATCGCGAAGTCACTATCTCATACAGAGTCTATGTTTGAATAGGCTTAGGCTGATATAGAGAAGTCAAACAAGACAGTACGGGGTGCAGATGCGGCCCTCAACATGTTCTTTGATAGTGTGGACAAGGGTGCGGTAGGATTATTCCACGTTTGGTCACCTGGAGATTCCAAAAAAGAACATATCATTAGGGGCAAGCGAGCCGAGATCGAGACCGAATTTGGTAAGGCAGTTCCCTGCACCGAGTGTGGATCCCAACTGTAAAAGAACGGTCATGTTTACTATCTCGGCAGACACCTGGGTTCTATCTTCTCCGGTGGGCACGACCAACTATCTTCGTTTCCTAGTTATCGAAAAGGACCAGGAAAAGATGAACGTAATGGGCACATCGAGCATCATAAATGAGGCACAACAAGAACTGAACCAGGTAAGTTTCCCCTTCATTGTGCCCTTCGTGCATCTTATCTAACTTTAGCATGTCCTCATGACCTTATCGTTTTGTTTTTTAGGCTTCGATTCTTTACCATGAAAGTTTCCTTCGGTCTCAAATGGAAGTCAGCTAGCTCGAGTTCAAGATCAAAGAGCAAGTCAGGCAGAAGGACATGTATAGGGTTCTCAGTGAGCAAAAAGACGAGGCCCTCAAAGACCTCCCTATTCTTCGAGCCGAGTTAGAAAAAGCTCAAAAAGAGGTTCTGTCCGTGAAGTAGGAGCACGCCGACCTGGTCGAGAAGGTAAGTATTATTTAGGTTAAAATGAGAGGTTACGCGTAGTGACTAATGACACGACCTCGCAGGTCCAAGAGAAGATATACCTGAATGACCAACCACGAGCTGAGATGAACGAGCTTAGCACTTCTGCCGAGACGCTGTGGAGCAGGATAGACCTTCTGGCCTCAGAAAAGGGAGGATACAAAAGAGGAGTTGTCATCGGTCAAGGACCAGCTTCGGGTGTCAAAGAGATAAGGCTGACAAGTGGTCTCGGCTAAATGACGAACTTAGGGCACAACTGGATTCAGCCATCTCGGCACGAGATGACCTTAGCCGGGAATATAATGCGCTGAAGTCCAAGTTAGATGCAACCTCGATTGATTCCTCCGATGTTGAAGAAATTCTGGCCCAGTATAAAACTGATATGGAGATAGCCGAGGCCCGTTTAATAATGAAAGCCGAGAATGTAAAGCGGCTATCCCGGAGGGAGACCCTCGAGGAGATTAATGCTCGGGCATTTGATTTGTCAGCCAAAATTGAAGAGTCCAAGAGGCTTGAGGCCAAGGCAAAAAAGATTTATGAGCCCGAATGTCCAGAACGTTTCGGCACTGAGTTGAGCTCCGTTGAAGATTAGGCAGAGATGCCTTAGCTCCTTTTCCCTTTGTATGTTTTCTTTTTTGTTTATTTTGAGGCTATTTTATCGTGTCTTTGTAAATACCTTTTGGGATATATATATATATATATATATATATATATATATATATATACAAATTTTCCTTGGGCAACTATGTGTCTTTTACTTTTAAGCATCTATTTGCAATTTTTTATTTGTGAATTGTACTTAATGCCTCAGCATAGAATTAGACGTGATCTGGAGCATCCGTTCTCCGGAAGCCCGAATGAGGCCCGATTTCGATTGTAACTCCGAGTTGTTCGTGGCTTCCAAATTTTGATAAAAATGAAGGCCTTTAAGATACATGAGTGTTTTAGTCATACACGGCGGTGTTTGTCGAGGGTAACCCTTTAATAGGTTTAATCATATGTAAGGGCCTTACTTTCTGAGTATGGTCTCTGACCTCTCTGAGCCGTTTTAGGTTGGTCGTATCTTTTCATGATCAAGCCCTGCCTAATAGGCTCGGTGCCTCTGGGATTCAATAGCCCAGGCCATATAATTTTTTATCAGACGATAGTCCCCGAGTCGGGTTAGCCCGTGTGCTCTAAGATTTAGGATCCATTATTCATTCTAAGTGATTCAACGAATGCATCGATAGTGCAAAATGTGTAGTGATAATATATAAAAGGCAAATTTATTTCATTGCTTTGTATGTAGAGTGCATAATCGGATGCGCGTAAACCTTATGGCATGGCAAGAGTGGGCTACACTGGTACGGTTTGTTTGACTGTTTGATCCTTAAAACGAATCCTAATTACCAAGCCTTAGCTTTTCATATTAAGTAATAACACCTTGTAAGGATCCTAACATAGGGGGTAATGAGCCCCCAGTATTTGAGATCGAATTTTTGAGGGCTCGAATACTGTTGATCCAGTGTAGGTGATCAGCGACTTCGGTTTTAGGATGACCTTCAAAACTAAATTATCATGTTTTACTATTGCCTCGTTAAACATCTTGCCGTAAAACTCACTTCGGGAAAAATTAGTTCAAGGAAAAAAGAGTACAACACGTGCTTTTAGACATAATAGTCACATTTGCCCCCGACCGAGTATCTGCACAAGTTAGTCTGTAACATAACAAATTTCAAAGGGGAATTGTGTTTGTACCTTAGCAGTAGTACCATTTTAAGTGTGACACATTCAAGTTGTTCGTCAGTTGTATACCGTTTCCCAACTCGAGTTTATATAAACATTTCCCGCTTATTCCGGCAACTCTATATGGTCCTTCCCAATTCGGGCCTAGTTTTTTGTCACTTGAGCTCCTGGTATATAGTGTTTCTTTCCTTAACATCAAGTTCCCAACCTGAAAATGTGAAAGGTTAGCTCTTCGGTTGTAGTACCTTCCTACTCGTTGCTTTTGGGCGGCCAACCGGACCAGGGCGGCTTCCCGCCTTTCATCCAATAAGTCCATACTCGTAGTCATGGCCTCGCTGTTTGACATTTTGGTAGCATATTGGAAACTGAGGCTCGATTCCCCCACTTCGACTGGGATCAAGGCTTACGTGCTATAAACTAAAGAGAACAGGGTCGCTCTGGTACTCGACTTTGAAGTCATTTGATATTCCCACAAGACTTTGAGCAAGATTTCCTTCTACTTTCCTTTCGAATTGGTCAGTCTATTTTTCAAGTTTTGAAGTATAGTTTTATTCGTCAATTCCGCTTGTCCGTTCCCACTAGGGTGATAAGGTGTTGATAATATCTTTTTGGTTTTGTGGTCTTCAAAAAAATTACTTACCTTGTTGCCAATAAATTGTTTTTCGTTGTCGCAAACGATCTCGTTTGATATCCCAAATCCACATATTATGTGATCCTAGATGAAGTCGATGATCTCTTTCTCTCGGACCTTCTCGAACGCCTGAGCTTCAACTCACTTGGAAAAGTAATTGGTCATGAGTAGTATGTATTGGGCTTTATCGGGCGCCCAAGGCAGGGGACCGATGATGTCCATCCTCCATTTCATAAACGACCATAGCGACATGACCGGATGAAAATCCTCTCCCGGTTGATGAATCATTGGGGCGTGTCTTTGACATTTGTTACATTTCCGTACTACGTCTTTCGCATCATTCTCCATTTCATTTTAGTAGTAACCGACTTTGATTAACTACCGAACCAGGGATTCTTCCCCCCAGTGGTTCCCGCAAGTGCCCTCGTGGACTTCTCTCATAGCTTATTCAATGTCTCCTGGACCCAAGCACCTAGCTAATGGGCCGAAGAAGGATCTTCTGAACAATTTCCCCTCGATTAAGCTGAACCTGGAAGCTTTGGTGCGCATGGCTTTTGATTCCTTGGGATTCGATGATAATTTTCCTATCTTCAGGTAGTCTATATATTTATTTCTCCAATCCCAAGTCAAACTTGCCGAGTTTACCTTAGCATAACCTTCTTCTACCACCGAGTCCATTACTTGCACCACTGCCCTCGAGTCGAATTCATCGGAGTCAACAGATAACTCCAAGTTGGCTAGTGCATTGGCCTCACTATTTTGATCATGGGGCACACACTGTAGAGTCCATTCCTTGAATTGGTGTAAGGTCACCTGAAACTTGTCCAAGGACCTCCGAATCCGTTCCTCATTTACTTTGAACGTTCCGTTGACTTGATTTACGATGAGGAGGGAGTCACATTTAGCTTCGATAACTTTGGCCCCAAGGCTCTTGGCCAGTTCTAGACCTGCAATCATAGCCTCATACCCCTCTTCGTTGTTAGTCAATTTAACATTTCTAATAAACTGCCTAATTACGTTACTAGTAGGTGGTTTCAATACGATATTGAGACCAGACACCTTCGCGTTGGAGGCACCGTCTATAGGGTCTATATCCCCGAGTTAATACCCAAAGTGAGTAGTATATCCTTTTCGACCTCAGGCATCAGAGCCGGCATGAAGTCAGCCATAAATTTCGCCAAATTTAAGATTTTATGGCAGTCTGAGGTTTATAGTCGATATCATAACCGCTAATTTCTACAGCCTATTAGGCCAACCAGCCCGAGAGCTCGGGTTTGTGCATGAAATTCTTTAATGGATAGGAGTGACGACACATATGGGGTGACATTGAAATTATAGTTTTAATTTCCTAGAAGCGCTTAGTAAGGCGAGCGCTAATTTTCTAGGTGAGGATCCTTGTTTCGACATCACTAGGGTTCTACTGACATAATAAATAGGAAATTGCATACCTTCTTCTACCTGGACCAGGACACCACTTACCGTCACCTCGAAAACCGCCAAGTAGAGGTACATTTGTTCGTCTGCCTTCAGAGTGTGCAGAAAGGGTGGGCTCTATAGGTGCCGCTTGAGTCCGTCCAAAGCTTTTTGGCATTCCGCAGTCCTAGAGAAGTTGTTTTTCTTTTTTAATAGTGAGAAGAACTGATGACTCTTATCCGACGATCTCGAGATGAACCGGCCCAACGCGGCTATCCGCCCGGTCAATCTTTGCACTGCTTTGAAGTTGTCCACTACGGTGATGTCCTCTATTGCTTTTATTTTGTTCGGGTTGATCTCTATTCCCCGATTGGATACCATAAATCCGAGAAACTTTCCCGAGGTAACTCCAAAATGCGTACTTCTCCAGGTTTAGCTTCATGTTGAACTTTCTCAATATGTCGAAGGTTTCCTGCAAATGTTTCAAATGGTTATCTCCTCGCAAGAACTTAAACAATATATCGTCAATATAAACTTCCATTGATTCCCCTATTTGTTCTTCGAACATCTGGTTGACTAGGCATCAGTATGTGGCACCGACATTTTCTAATCCGAATGGCATTACATTATAGCAATAGGTGCCAAACTTGGGTATAAAAAAAGTCTTTTCTTGATTGCCCGAGTTCATCCGAATTTGGTTGTTCCCGGAATAGGCGTCAAGAAAACTAAGTGTCTTGTGTCCGGTTGTTGCGTTGATCATTCGATCGATGTTAGGCAAAGGTAAATAATCCTTTGGACACTCCTTGTTTAGATCCTTATAGTCTACATACATTGTAAGTTTATTTCCTTTTTTAGGCACGACTACTACGTTTGCTACCCAATCAGGGTATTTAACTTCTCGGGTAGAACCTATTTTCAGAAGTTTAGATACGTCATCCTTGATGAATGCATGTTTGATCTTGGACTGTGGCCTTCTTTTCTCCTTAATTGGATGGAACTTCAAATCCAAGCTCAATTTGTGAGTGGTTACCTTCGGTGGGATCCCTGTCATGTCTAGTTGGGACCAGGAAAAACTATCGGCATTAGCTTTAAGAAAATTAATTACTTTTTTCCTGACTCGGGGGTTAAACCCGTGCCTAGGTATACCTTTCGATCCAGTAGGTGTTCGATCAATATAACTTGCTCCAACTCATCAATTGTCGATTTGGTGGTGTCAGTGTCATCGGGTGCTATGAAAGATCTCGGGACGCTGTAATCATACTCTTCATCTGCTCCGTGATCTTTCTATATTTTTCGACTCGGTTGAGGCCAATATCATTGGTTGCTATTTAGTTTCTTCTTTTTTGGTCGGTTCCACGCTCTTTGATGTCGAAACTGCAGGCACCGTGATTACTTCATCGATAGCGAACATTTTCCTTGCGGCCAATTATTCTCCGTAAACTATTTTGATTCCTCCCAGAGTGGGAAATTTAGTTCCTGGTATTAGGTCAAAGGCACCGCTCTCATGTTCTGAACCCACGGCTTTCCGAACAAGGTGTTATACCTCATATCCCCTTCGATCATGTTGAATTTGTTTCTTGGGTGGTGCCAACAATGTTTATTGGTAAAGTTATCTCACCTTTTGTGTGTCTCACATTCCATGTTTAATCCATTTGATACCCGGAATGCCGATACGATTTGAACATGTAACTCCAGTTGCTCTACGACCCTCGATCTGATGATATTGGCCGAGCTACCTGGATCAATGAACATACATTTAACCCGAGATTTATTGATAAGTACATATATTACCAATGGTCGTTGTAAGGTTGTACGATGCCCTCGGCGTCCTCGTCGTTGAACGAGATAGCTCCTTTTGGGACGTAATCCCGGGTGCATTTTTCTCTCGTGATAGAAACTTTGGTGTGTTTTATCATCGAACCTTGGGGGACATCAACTCCCCCAATGATCATGTTGATTATGTGTTGAGGCTCCTCTTGTTCGACTTATTGGCGTCCTTGTTTCTGAAGTGGTTTTTAGCTCGGTTGCTTAGGAACTATTAAAGGTTCCCATTGTTGAACAATCGAGCAACTTCTTATCTTAACGGTTAGCAAACTTCAGTCCTATGACTGTGAGTACCATGGTACTGACATATCAAATTAGGATATCTCTGTGTAGGGTCAGACTACAATGGTCGGGGCCACTTAGTCTCTTTGATGTGCCCTATGGCTGATACTGTGCTTGCAGCGTCCACATTGAAATTATACCCCGATCATCTTGGTGCCTCCCTACTCTCGAGCGACTTGTCAAACCCGCTCTTGCTTATCAGACCCCGGTCGCTCGGTCCTCGATCATTCCTCTTCTCGTTCTTTATCGGGTGGCACCCAGATCAGCTTTTCTTCCGATCTGCATTGTATGGTTGATATCGATCTTGGACTGGCCTTGACTCCTGATAAATGATTCTCCTAGACCTGTCATCGGTTCTGATGGGGTAGATCCCAAAGGGGCCTTGAGTGGTCATCTTCGACCCTAATATTTGATTGATATTTGTTGTATACACCGGTCTAGGTGACCTCTAGGTACTCTACCAAGTTTTGCATTAGTTATTGAGAAGCCACGGAACTTTGGGGGTTGAGCCATTGGGTAAATTCCTAAACGGCCCAATCATCCGCAACTGGTGGAAGATCCATCTGTTCCATCTCGAATCTCGGCACGAACTCCCTGAGAATCTCGTTATCACATTGTTTGACCTTGAAAAGGCCTGACTTCCTGGTCTCGACCTTGATGGCTCTGGCATGGACCTTCACAAAAGCATCTACAAGCATAGGAAACGAGTCGATAGAATTCGGAGGTAAGTTGTGATACCATATCATTGCTTCCTTAGACAAGGTTTTCCCAATTTTTTTTAAAAGTACCGACTCGATTTCATCATCTTCCAAGTCATTCCCTTTGATTGTGCATGTATCAGAGGTTACATGTTCATTTGGATTTGTGGTCCCACTACACTTGGAAAATGTTGGACATTCAAAACCTCTTCGGGATCGGCTTCGGTGTCACGCTCGGAGGGAAAGGCTTCTGAATAAACTTTTTGGAGTTCGATCCCTTTAATATTGGAGGCGCTCCCGGGATCTGATCGACCCTGGAGTTGTACGTTTTCACTTTCTTGTCGTTGGCCTCAATCTTTTTCTCGCATGACCCTACCCATTTTGTCAATGCTTCGAGCATCTTCCTCACCTCAGAAGTTTCCCCGGGACTGAATTCACCTAGTTCTGTAGCAACTTATTCATCCCTCCGAGTACCTTCCCGGGACTTCTCGGGGTTTACCCTGTTAAGGGCATGGCTTTAGTTCTGCAATTGTGCTATTGTCGTTTGCTGAGCCTGCAACATTTCGAAGATCAACTACATGCTCACCCCATCAGCATCACCTTCGGGCACCTCTCCAGCTGCTGGCCGAGGTCCCCCGCGAACGCTGTTTTCAGGGTCGGTAGGCAGATTGATGTTGATGGCTACCTGCGAGTTAGCATCAACCGGTCGGTGGCTGGGACACCATTGAGATCGACAGGAGGCATATCATTGCTAGGCATTACGTTATTATTCTCACCATGATGGCCCGACTCAACGTCAACGTTCAAGTGAGCAGACTGAGAATTTGACATCCTTTGGTTAACCTGGAATCAAAACTTCACAGAACAAGCATAAAATGAGTAACAATTAAATTTGTACGCGATATAAAGGATATGTAATCATTCAATATGAATGATTAAGAACGACAGATAAATAAGTTAAAGATCAAACAAATGATCAAACCAATCGCAATGTAATGGTCAAGCCTGATCTTAGGTTGAACAATGGAGTTTCTCCTCGATCGGACCCTCGATACAAGTTTGGCCGCGAATAAAGAAGAGAACAAATGAAGAACACTTTGAATGATAGCTAGAAGACAAAAATAAACTTTTATCACTTTGGTTTGCGTGTCACCCTTTGTCAAATAAAAGAAACCTTCCCCTTTATGTACTAGGAGAATTTCGGTCCTAGTACAAGTCTAAATAAGGTAAAAAAATTCTTTTTTCGGTAAATGTCGACTACAGTTGATATCAGACGGAATTCGTGCTGTAATATCCAGTTGAGGGCTAATATTACGGCCCCTTATTCGTCATGCATAATTGTTCTCTACATTTTCCGAGGTCCAGAAACTATACTTGGTCTTGGTTCGTTATTTCATTGAGCCTGAACCCAGATACATCGTTCATTCCTCCCGATTTTCGATTCGAAGGATCCTTGGACCTCGATTATAATCATATCGAGCCGTGCTTCACCTTTGTTTCCTCATCGGGGAATCGGAGAAACTCTGAAATAATTTTACCCGTAGACATAGATAATTTAAGTTTAAACTGTTATTACATTCTTAATGACAAGATTTTATGGTAATAAAAATTAAATGCCTAAACCATATTTATGACCACACGATTCCAAATATTTTCCTTTATTTTTTAAGATTCTATAGAAAATCATACACCGCCATATAGATGAAACTAAGAGGGTATTGCTTTTATCTTTGAAAAGGATCTACAAAGAGCAGGAAAAAGGTGAAAATGCCAAAGAAAGAAATTTCTCAGCATTATGCTTTCTACTTGGAAAATTACCTCTTGGCTAGCAAAAACAGAACAGTTTAAAGACATCGTAATTATCAACAGGCATCTTGCTGATCTATTTGCTTAATATGGGAAGCATTTTCAGACATTTTTGGGACACGAGTAGATTTGATTAATGGGGTTGTTTTGTCAAGACGTGGATCTCTAACATCAGATTTAGACGGTAAACACTTTAGTCTGACAAAAATTTAGCTAGAAAACAATTAATTAAAGGATGAATACACATGACAAGAAAAAGCTAGCTAGGTGTATATATCAACAAAATCATCCTTAAAATAAAGGCAGAATAGCTCGTAGGTACTTGTACTTGTTAAGATTCATCCAGACACTTATAGTTATTCAAAACCAATATTTTAAACTCCTCTCACCTTGCATGTTCTTTAAATCTCTGACATGGATGACACATCAGTGGCCACGTCAAATTTTTTGTTACACATCATTATTAATTTACTTTTCACATTATTTTAAAATTGTTCATTTCCTTTTTTTTTATTCCACCATTTATTCCATGATCCTTCTCCCTCACCATTTTTATTCTCCATTCACAAATCTTAAAAATCTCCTAACCATCACTGTGTGCGACCCCTCTTCGACCATTCTTCACCTACAAAGCTTCTTCACAACCAACATTCCGCCATAGCATCACCAATGAACCACCAAAAGCTAAACCGGCCATCAATAATGACCACCCGAAAGACCAACATCGCCCGAAACTTTTTGAAATTTCACTACAGGAAAACTAGAAAATAGGTTTCACCGCCGATCTTCTTTTACTATTTCTATTTCTTTTCTTTGCAGAGGCTATCTTCCAAAGTAGGGAATGGGGATGTGAGAAAAAAAACTCCCCAAAAATTGATGCAAATCTGGTAGATGTTTTGGATCTATAGCGACGAGGGATGTCATTGTTTGGATGAAGATATGGTGGGAAGGGACCGTTGCTGTGGGTTTTGGGTTAAAATGGGGGAGGAGGAGCAAAGTGAAGAAGGGAGGGAGATAGAGGGGGTCCTTGGTGGGCGACAGAACGTAAAGAGAAAGAGAAAAATCACCTATTTGGCCTTTTCTTTCTTTTCTAATTTGATTTTTTGCATTTTTTTTTCTTTTTTCCTTATTTTAATCATAGTTTATTTTACATTCACGCTCCTTATATGCGTGAAATACACGATTTTGTCCAGTTCAGCAATTAAGTTGCTACATAGACTTTGTCAATGGTTAGAGGGATTTAAAACATTGAGTTTGAACAACTATAAGTGTCTAAATGAATCTTCTTTGAATATAGGGACCGAAATAACAAACGCTAACAAATACAAGTGTCTACGAGACTATTCTGTCTAAAATAAATGAAGCTTTCTCTTTCCACCCTAAACTTTGGGATTATTATGAGTTTAAATTACGTGTAATGACAGTATATATATAGATTTTTCCAGTATCATGTCAAGTTAACGGTTACGGTCAAACGCACGTGTAAATATACGCGGTCAATCAAGTAATAAAGAGTGAATAGAGTATCGTTCCCACGAAAACTTGTGATCAATTATCAACTAAATCAAACAGTTTCTAATTTATCGAGTCAAAAAATGTTCAAGGTAATTTTTGTTTAATTGATTCTACTAAATAAAGTTGCGATTAAAGGAAGAACTAATTGATTAGCACACTTAGCACGAAGATTTAATTCAGTGAGAAATACTATTCCAAGGTCATGGTTAACTAACAATCCTGATGAATTCTTCAATCAACTCGATTCATTAATTTATCTGGGTAATTAACCTGCAAGGACAATAATAATCGTAGAAATTTGACTACTTTTACTTGCCTATTCAATTTATTCCAAATATATATATATATATATATATATATATATTATGAAAGTAGAGATGAAAAGAACGAATTAACAATTTCATACATAATTGGCTAAGTACGGCAAATAGGTATATTTCTATCTGTATTCGCAAATTAATCCTCCAATGACTAGGTTCAAATCGCGCTCTATTCAAGCCTATTGCACTCAAGAACTACCTCTTTCAAGTTCAACTGATGACTCATATATAGTATTTCACTGTTAGCTAGGTAGTAAAATAATTAGGCTCGTGATATGAATAAACAGCCAAATATGACAAATTAAATCATCAAATCAATCTTTGAATATCAGCATTCATGTAAAATTATAACCCCAAAATAATGAGTTTCTTAGTCACTCATGCTCATGACAATAACTGAAATATTATTTTTAAACATAAAAGCTATGAATACTAGATGAAACATGGAAGAATGATGAATTCCGTGCTCCGTTCGTGTTTCTTTGCCTTTTCTTGCCTCCAAAATTGACCAACTCCACTAATCAAGTTTAGGGGGTATTTATAGGTTAGGGTCGGAGTCTCCAAGCCCAAATCCATGTAGAAAATATTTAATGCACTGACTAGGAAAGGACCAATCCTCAAAGCTCGCGAGGCCCGGTGTGAGGTGCGTGCAGAGTGGGCGTCACCTACTATAACGCCCGGCGGACCTCGCGTTGGACCAGGCGTCACCCATTCTGGCGCCTGGTCCAATTTTTTCGCCTTTTGGTGCTCTTTTTGTGTATCTTTGACGTTCATGTGTATAACCTTCTTATATTTTCATCCTTCAATAATCTTTCACATAAAACGACATAATTAGGCTCAAACGTCATATATTTAATCGCTAAAATTAATATGTAAGGTAAGCAATACACTAGAAATATACATTCATAGCCAAACATCATTAACCTACCATCATAGCAAGTCTCTTTATAAATATCTAGTATTGTAACCTGTAAATGAAGAAATAACATATTATAACTGATAAAAGAAAACTTATTATATCTGATTAAATTAAATAATTAACATCGTAAATTTTACCAGTTATCTGTAAATATAACTTATATGCATTCTATGTAGGATTCATCAGTATTCGAGAAGGCAAAACATAACAAAATTTTATCAGTGGATGGCAAGTCATGCGGGTTTCACATGACTAATTTCATGCACAAGCCTACATGCAAGGAACAGAGACACACATTTTGCCAGCAGAGTGTAAACAGGTCGGGTATTAAGGTTTTCCCTCGCCCTTCATTCAAGGAGCAACTAGGTATGATTTCTTGTGTGCTTGGCTTTAGACAACGTAGGCCAATTCATATTAATGAATTCAATACTTTAATTTGTTGCACCTTGTCAAATACCTATGACCCTACTTTCCATACCTCTGCATCCTTTTACTTTTTAGCGAAAATAGGTTCTTTCTTGTGTCATCATGAGTACCAAATTCTTCAACCAAAAAAAAGAAAAAGAAAATGGGTACCAAATTCTTTTTTGTCTCATACGGCTGATAATAACGTTGAAAAGGTAATTTATTTAGATGGTTATAATCTATATTTATCTGTATCTATATTTATATATATATCTATACTATAATAAAAGCCCAAGGCCTTTAGCGAAATATAGTTCACTTATTTTACCCCTTTAAATAGATTTTACACAGTACAAAATTGTCATTTAAATCTTTCCCTATTATTTAGATATTTTAAATAAACTAAAATTATCATTATTTAATGTATGTAAAAACTCCTAAAATTTAGAATTTTGAATGCAAACAAAGAATTTGCTATTTTTTCTCTCCTAACATTAAGAACACGATTTTTCTCCCCTAGTCTTATATTTTATGTGATGAAGTTTGTAGTACTAGAGTTATAGCCCGTTTGGCCAAGCTGCAAAAATCAGCTTATTTTGAGAAGTGCTTTGTTTCAAAAGTGTTTTTCTCAAAAGTACTTTTGGTGAGAAGCAGTTTGTGTTTGGCTAATTAATTTGAAAAGCACTTCTGAGCAACAATTAGTTTTTGGCCAAGCTTTAAAAAACTGCTTCTAAGTGTATTTTTCTCAAAAGTGCTTCTCAAAAAAGTGCTTTTTGAGAAGCTATTTTTTTCTGCTTCTCCAAAACTGCTTCTGCTTCTCCTCAAAATCACTTTTTTTTCCTTTTAGAAGCTTGGCCAAACACCTCAAATTAAGGCCAAAAGTGCTTTTGGCCAAAACAAAAGCACTTTTGGCCAAAAATAAGCTTGGCCAAACAGGCTATTAAACTAGTTAAATTTTTATATGATTAATTTTTTGAATAAAATTTACATACTACATTAAAGTTACAAGTCACACTATTAATAATCTAATATTTAAAATATATTTAAGAGAATAATGATTAAAAAAACGTTTTAACTTTCTAAATAGTATAATAAGAAAAAGTGACATAGAGGTAATATTATTTTTTTATGGTGAGAAAATTTGAGATAGAGTAGAAGAAAATAATTAAATCTTGCACATGTAAAACGAAAAAATTAATATGTGATTTAAATGTTTTAGCTATATAATACAAGATTATTAGTTTATCACTCCGTTCTCAACTCTAGTAGAGTTAATTGTGGCATGTTGCTGTTCACAGTTCGACTTAGTTGTATTTTTATTTTTGCTAAGTAAAAGATATTTCAAGGTAAATATAAAATTAGAAAAATTAGTTCGACTTTGATTGGTATTGTGAGTTTTTTCGGTTCATTTTGAATTTATTTCTTTTAGGTTTTTGCATTTTTCATCAAATATTTTTTTTCCGATTTTAGCCTTAAAAAATACATATATATCCAAGAGCTGGTTTATGAAACTCCTGAAAGCAAAGATTACTTAATTACGAGCAATCCAAAAAAGGATTGTCATTACAAACATTAAATTTAGCATCAAAATTAAAATTTTAAAAAAAGTTCTCAAATACAAAGTCATCTATATCTTCTATATTATTATTATTATTATTATTATTATTATTATTATTATTATTATTATTATTATTATTATTATTATTATTATTATTATTATTATTATTATTATTATATTTTAGAGTCCCAATAATCTTTTTTTTATCTCTTAAAAATAAATTTTATACTAAACAAAACTGTCATTTTAAGTTTTCTCCCTAATATTTAGGAGTTTTAAATAAACTAAATTAGTACGCTAAATCCTTCCTTATTTGAAGTATATACAAATTCTTAATATTAAATATCTTATATAAATCCTTCCTTATTTATATAACGTAACATAACAAATTTATTAATAAAAAGAAAACAACGTTTGAACAATTATTAATAATAATTTTATTAGTTAAAGATGTATACAATTACAGTAATAAATATGCATTCCATGTTGGGTATAATGAAGTTATGGATAATATTTCAAATATTTAATATTACAATTAATTTTTAAATTTTGAATGTCCTAATATCTTGAGCTCTGAGTTCAACTATAAATTCACCACTTTTTACTTTCCTAGATTTATAATGTTTCTTCAATTCTTTGATCTTTTCAATTAATAAATAAAGATCTTATTTCATTGAATGGTGATTTTATGAAATACGTTAGGAATGCATTATATATAGTTTAATAATATTTATATAATATTTTAAAGTTCTATAATTATTTATATGGACTATACACACACCAAGATCATAGCGAAATATCGTTTACCTTTTTTACCCTTTAAAATTTTATTTCACACTAGATAATCTAGTGTCATTTAATTATTTTCTTAAAATTTTGGCAACTAAATCTTTTCTTCTTGAAAAATGTAGAAACTCCTAATATTTAGAATTTAAAATTGAGCAAAATTTCACTAATATAAATCCTTATTCATTTGAATATTGTGTAAAGTAAAATATGTTAAAAGTAAAACCTTTAATTTAATTATTTTAAGATATGTAATATTAAGCGCGTTAAAAGTTACATATTAAAGGCACACGAGATTAGTTCATCTAATATTAAGCATGTTGTAAGTTATTTGTGGTTTTGTTACATGATTATTTTTTATTATGTAGTCAAATAATATTTTTATCATTACTTTGATAAGTTTAAAGTTCTCATAAATTATTTTGTTGGATTTTTTTAAAAATGTGGATCGTTAATTATTTTTCTCCGCCTTCTTAATTCCTTAATCCATTGACGGCTAATTATAGTTTTTTATATATGAGATAATTTGTGGTATAATATTATTTCAACATTAGTAATTCTTAGGCTTTAGATCGTTAATTATACATTTTATTTCTCCAGGAATTGTAGGACCAACCTTCACTCGCAAATTCCAAAAGATCAAAGTTTTCGGTTTTTCATTCATGTTATTATGAATATTTGTGATAAAACTATGTCACAAAAACATTTAACTAAATTTAATGTTGATATACCCTTTTTACTTTAAAAATGATTTTTTTTCTAAATAGTTGCCTACCAACAGTTTAAACTTTAAATAGCCGGCATATATATATATTATATATGTATAAAATTTATGTATAGTCAGTTGAAAAAAGTAAATAGGGAATCCTGTCGGCTTTCTGTGTAAAGATCCCTTTAAAAATAAATTTTATATAAACAAAATTACTATTTAATTGTTTTCTTAATATTTTAAGACTTTAAAATCAATAAAATTTATGATTCAAAATATAGTTGCTGGATTTTATTTTATGCCATCGTAACTATTCTTTTTAAATTTGTCAAATTTAATTCATATAACATTTTTAATTAATTAAAGAAAAAAAGAATGTCTTTTATTAGTTAGGTGAACATGTTTGTGTCTTTTAGAATGAACTTGAAAATTATCACACACCCACACACACAAAAAAGTTGAAAATAGATTTTTTAAGAAAATAAAAAAACTTTTAAATCTTCAAAGGTTATGTGTTCTTGCTGAAACTGAAAAGAAAATATGATAATTTGTGAATTTGAGGTGAGGAAGTCATAGAGCTGAAAATGAGTTTAAGCTGAATATACAGGAAGGTAAATATATTAAGGAATTCTATGAGACAGATTCTCTTATTTATTGAGTTATTTATATTCGATCAATATTTATCAATTTTAGGAGTTTAAATTTTTATTTTATAATGCAAATATAATTTTAATATACTATTTATGTATTTTTTTTTAAAAATTATTCATCAAGCTGGGTTACACGCGCAAAGCGCGTACTCTAAGGCTAGTCTATATCTATATTATTATAAAAGTACGAATAATTTAGGCTAAATGTTGAACGACTAAACTATCTCCGAAATATTGATCGATATTTATAACCTTAAATATTTATATAAATTAAGGATAAAATTGTAAATCACGTAAGGGTGGATTTCTTTTTCATTTAAACTCACTCGAGCCTACAAAGTCGATATTGGGTCGAATTATTTTTCGGACTCTATCGTTTTGGACTCTACTCCTCAACGCCTACTTCTTCTTGGACAAGACTATGCACGTGTCTCCATTATGCTTCTGGTGTGCTTTATTTTTAGGTTTTTATTATATAGCTAGACTTATTCTCTTATTAATTTCGGAACTATATTCTTTATTTCTTCCATTAATATGTTTAATTGTTTTCTTTTTTGTAGTTTACAAATAGTTAATATGCTTATGATATTCCATAAAATGAAGACGGAGACGAACCACACTTCATATCTATATTATTAGAAAAGCACGAATATTTCATGCTAAATTTTGAACGACGATAATATTTTCAAACTATTGATTGACTTTCTGTCCTTAAAAAAATTAAATACTTCTTCAAAAAATAATTCAATACAATATTGATGGAATAAAATATTCTCCAAAAATTAAATTATTTCTTCAATACTATTACTACAACAAAATCAGTGGATTCCCGCAAGTGAGGCCTAGAGAGGATAGGATATTCACATGCCTTGCCCCTTTCAATATAGTATACAAAAATGTAAACTCAATAGATTCTTATTAAAAGTCAAGTAACTCTAGAAGTCTTCTACTTTAAAAGAGTCGTAATTAAAATCAATATAATTAAAACATTACGGCGTGGAAATTTGAGTCATATTTGGAGAAGCGATAAATATTTTTATTTGATTTAGGAATCTTAAATATTTACAAAGCTACTATAAAAAGAAAATTTAGTACTGTACGCTACAGACATTTATGACATTTTAAACGAAATGAAAAATTAGTACTACCCTTTAAAGTCTTAACTGATAACATACGTATAAAATTAAAACCAAATTTAGCTAGATGTCTTTTGTGATATATTTTATGTTTCTAAATATTAGGAGTTACTATATAGTTTTTAAAAAAAAAAGATTTAATAGTAAAAAATTATTAAAATTTTAAAGTGAAATAATAAAAATAATAATTAAATGACAATATTTTTCAATGTAAATCTAATTAATAAAAAGATCTAGGGATTTATATGAATATCTTTCTTTTTGAATAAAAAAATTGATCATAGATTATAATGAAATGGTTCTAATAATACGGATGGAAGTGTGCTCTTTAATCCATTTATTTACTTAAGTATGAGTAATAACTCCTTTAAAAATTTCTCAACGCATAACAATGGATGTTGGATTAAATTTCTTAAAAAGAGTTCGTGTGAGTTTCCTATATATCGAAGTTTAAGAATTTTTAGTGATTAATTTATTTTCATAATTAGATGCTCTTATACCATGAAGTTGTCTATAACTTCAAGATTTACGATCAATTTATGTCCATTTAAAAATAAAACTGTCGCAAGATATTATTATCAATGTATTATGTGTGGTGCTTGGTTAATAATAATTTTGACAAAAAACAATTAAAACAAAGATTGGATTGGCTCCGTGATGGAAGTAAAAATACATTAAAATATTCATATATAATGTGAAAATCTATTGAACCTTTCCAAACAAATAGGATGTTTGCATAATATAAGGTATTAATTTTATGATATTCTTGAAGAAAATGTACATCGTTTTCTAAATATTGAATTTATGAATTTAGGTTTATCCTATCTATCGTTTTCATATTTATCTTATTCTAGTTAATAATTATTTATTTTTTATAAAATAATATTAGTATTATTTTTAAGGTACTGATTTGTCGAGGGCAAAGGCGGGGACAAGAGGTTGTACCGGTTGGCCAAAATGAGAGAGAGGAAAGCCCGTGACTTAGACCAAGTCAAGTGCATCAAGGATGAGGATGGAAAAGTGTTGATGGACGAGGTACTTATTAGGAGAAGATGGCAGCCATACTTCCACAAACTGTTGAAGGAGGAGGGGGATAGACGCATTGTGCTGGGTGAGTTGGAGCACTCCGAGAGTCGGTGTGATTTTGGGTACTGTAGGCGGATTACGGTAGATGAGGTGGAAGGGGCGATGCGTAAGATGTGCAGGGGAAGAGCGACGGGGCCAGACGAAATCCCGATGGAATTCTGGAAGAGCGCGGGGCGGACAGGTTTGGAGTGGCTCACTGGACTGTTTAATGTTATTTTTAAGACAAAGAAAATGCCCGAAGAATGGAGGTAGAGTACGATGGTTCCATTTTACAAGAACAAGGGTGATATCCAAAATTGCAATAATTATAGGGGTATAAAGCTGTTGAGTCACACTATGAAGGTTTGGGAGGGGGTGGAGGCCAGGGTGAGGAGGTGCGTGTCTATTTCCGAGAATCAGTTTGGATCCATGCCGGGGCGTTCGACTACGGAAGCGATTCATCTGGTAAGGAGATTAGTGGAGTAGTACAGGGAGAGGAAGAAGGGTTTGCATATGCCTTTTATTAATCTTGAGAAAGCATACGATAAAGTTCCGAGGGAGGTCCTGTGGAGATGTTTGGAGGTTAGCAGTGTTCCGGTATCGTACATTAGTGTGATTAAGGATATGTATGATGATGCTAAGACTCGGGTGAGGACTGAGGGTGGTGACTCGGAGCATTTCCCTGTGGTGATGGGGTTACACCAAGGATCGTCTCTTAGCCCATTTTTATTTGCCTTGGCGATGGATGTATTGTCGCGTCACATCCAAGGGGAGGTGCCTTGGTGCATGCTATTTGCCGATGATATAGTGTTGATTGACGAGACGCGTAGCCGAGTTAATGCGAGGTTGGAGGTTTGGAGACAGACCTTGGAGTCTAAAGGTTTCAAACTGAGTAGAACCAAGACAGAATACTTGGAGTGCAAGTTCAGTAACGAGACCCATGATGCAGACGTATAGGTTAAGCTTGATGCTCAAGTTATCCCCAAGAGAGCAAGTTTTAAGTATCTCGAGTCTATTATCCAAGGTAACGGCGAGATTGACGAAGATGTCTCGCATCGCATTGGAGCGGGATGGATGAAGTGGAGGCTCGCTTCCGGTGTTTTGTGTGATAGGAATGTGCCGCTAAGAATTAAGAGTAAGTTTTATCGAGTGGTGGTTCGACCGGCTATGCTATATGGGGCTAAGTGTTGGCCAGTCAAGAACTCCCACGTGTAGAAGATGAGAGTAACAGAGATGAGGATGTTGAGATAGATGTGTGGGTGTACCAGGAGAGATAGATTAGGAATGAAGCTATCCGGGATAGAGTGGGAGTAGCCTCCATGGAGGACAAGATGCGGGAGTCGAGGCTGAAATGGTTCAGACATGTTAAGAGAAGAAGCATTGATGCACATGTTAGGAGGTGTGAGAGGTTGGCCATGGAGAGTTTGAGAAGAGGTCGAGGTAGGCCTAAGAAGTATTGGGGATAGGTGATTAGGCAGGACATGGCGATGCTTCAGCTCACTGAGGACATGACCCTTGATAGGAGAGTGTGGAGGTTGAGGATTAAGGTAGAAGGTTAGTAGGTAATCTATAGTTGTTCACCGATAGTCTTAGTAGTATGCATGTCCCTTCATATTCTTAGATTTTTATTATGTTATGTATTTTTGTTTGCCTCAGGTATTGTATTCCATGTTGCTATTATTTGGTACCACTTATCCTTTATCTCTCCCTTTTCTTTTATCTTCCATCTTTCTTCCTCCCTTGCTTTCCTCTTCTTCTTCTTGCCCTTCCTGAACCGAGGATCTATTGGAAACAACGTAGGGGTAAGGTTTGCGTACAGATTACCCTCCCCAGACCCCACTTGTTGGGATCAAACTGGGTTTGTTGTTGTTGTTGTTGTTGTTACTGATTTGTTGAGGGGTACATATTTTATTTTTAGAACATCGGAGTAATAGAATCTTTTCAAAGTATCTATTCTCGTGTGTCATATTATTCTGGATTACTCTTGACAGTACATATGTACAGTAGAGATTACCAAAAAATTTTAAAAATTAGTTTAACTCAAATAATGTGAATAAATTTCAAAATTATCCTGAAAAAGATATACTTCTTCATAATTTTGAATTAAAAAAAGGTGTGCACTCGATAATAGTTATTATGGTTCGTGGTAATTGAGAAGAAAAGAACTCCTAAATAATCAATAAAATCTTCCGAACTGGAACTAATCGAGAACGAAGAAAAAAGAGAAAAAATGAGTGGTAAGTTAATTACTCTTATAAGAGCATGAATGGTATCACTTGTAGATAACTACAAGCTAATATTGTTGATATATCATAGGCCAAAAGCTTCTAAGCTTTCCTATAATGCAATCATAAATAGAATGCAAGATTTTAGGTTCAATCTACCCCAAATTATATCATATGTTCACCAAAGTAATTCCTTGCCCAAACTGTTCATATAAATCAGTATGAGTAAGAAATAACAATCATTATGAGAAGTTTATGGTATAAATTAGTTAAAAGAGTTGTGTCTTTGATATCTTCATAAGCTACAATAAATCAACTCCTTTTTGGTAACAAGAATTAGTCGCATTTATCATCACATTTCTAATTATTATTGATATCTTACGTTGCTTTTTTATCCCATCTTTCTCTACTCAGTTCTAGGGGTATATGTAATAAAAAAAAAATTACATTTCAAGAATGATGGGATCACACTGGATTTGTTGTTGTTATTGTTGTTGTACATTTTAAGGGTTATTTTATTATAGATATTTCTATTATTTGGTGTCCCTTGATATAAATAAATGACTAAATCATCATGTGTCGTTATTAACGTACAACGCACGTACATAGAAACTAGTTATTATAAAAGCACGAATAAGTTATGCTAAATATTGAACGATTAAAATATCCTTAAAATATTGATCGACTTTTATGCCCTTAAATATTTGTATAATTTAAGGATATAATTGTAAATCACCCACGACTAGAATTCTATTCCGATTCAAATTATACATACGAGCAAAAAAGAAAAACGTGTGAAGGTGAAATACCCCTATCCAAATTAATTTTGGATTCATCCTCCAGCACTAACACGCCAATACCATCTCCAATATTGTACAACAATAAGACAAACCAAAAGAAAACACAATAATATGATATACAATCCACACCAAGTCAACAAAGAATTTATAAAAAGCGCTCTCATGTGTTTAAATTCAGTGAATAAAGGCAATACATATAAATCCTTTACTGGTAGTTTAATTTTATGTTTTCATCAGTATTTCAAATTGCAGCCATTAATTTTTATTATATTTTGCCAGTCTCTTTTTAGATTATGTATTCCACAAGTTTCATGTTGATAAATCACCGGATCCGGTGACTACTTGTAACGTTGTAACGACCCGATCGGTCGTTTTAAACTTTTGCGCTTTGATCGTCAGTTCCCGGGCATGACTTTCCCGTGTAATGTATTATGACTGATGTAGATCGTTGGTTTTGGTTTTCAGGAAAAATCGGAAAGAATTTGAAGGAACAGTCTCAGTTGAAAGCTTTAAATTTGAAAGGTTTGACTAAGAATTGACTTATTTGTATATGAGCTCGGATCGGAAATTTTATGGTTTGGATAGCTTCGTTGGGTGATTTATGACTTAGGAGTGCGATCGGAATGCATTTTGGAAGTCCGTGGAAGGATTTGGCTTGAATTGGCAAAGTTAATATTTTGGCGAATTCCGGTTGATAGGTGAAATTTTGATCCGAGGGTCGGAATGGAATTCCGAGAGTTGTTGTAGCTTCGTTATGTCATTTGTGATGTGTGTGCAAAATTTCAGGTCATTTGGACGTCGTTTGGTCGACTTTTTGATCGAATTCGGATTTCGGAAGTTTTGGAATTTTTAGTCTTGAATCCGAGGGTGATTTGATGTTTTGATGTTGTTTTGAACATTCCGAAGGTTGGAACAAGTTTGAATTATGTTATGGGGTGTGTTGACAAGTTTGGTCGGGGTCCCATGAGTCTCGGATAAGTTTTGGAAGAGTTTTTGGAAGATTTTGCCGTTTTGAGCATAAACATGTAATGATCCAAAGATCCATTTTTAGTTATAAAGATTGAAATTTGATTTCGAGACTTCCGAAATTTTGATAATGAATTATAGGACTGATCAGGAAAGTTTGGTCTAATTTCATCAAGTCGCAATTGGTTTTTTGACACAAAACATGAGTTAATTGTTTAACGAGCGAAATGGGTCTTGAATTGAGCCAATGAGCTCCGAATTGAGTTTCGACTGAAGGGGTATGTTCGTATTATTATTTTTGACTCATAGGAATAAGAATCATCGAATTCCGAGTTCATATGATGGAGTTAGAGCCTTTTTAGTGAAAAGAAAAGTTGTTGCAATTTTCTGGGCAGTTTCTGCATTTTTCGCACGTGTGAACAGTGACCGCACCTGCGTGAACAGGACCCCCGTGAACAGTACCGTGAATAGTACCCCGTGTGCAGTACCCCGTGAACAGTACCCCGTGAACAGTACCATGTGAACAGTGTGAACAGTAACGGATAAAATGTTAAATTCTGGAAAATGGGACGAATCCCATTTTCCATTTTTACCAAATTGGAGCTCGGGGAGAGGCGATTTTCGGGAGATTTTCAGAGAAAACAATGGGGTAAGTGTTCTTAACTTAATTTTGGTTAGATTACCCGAATCTATTACTAGTTTTAGCATTTAATTGGTGATTTTAGTTGAGAAAATCTTGAAAACCCTCTTGGTTTAATTTGAAGATTTGAGGGTCGCGTTGATGTCGGATTTTAGTAAAATTGGTATGGTTGGACTCGTGGTTGGATGAGATTTCATATTTCGTAATTTTTGTTGGGTTCCGAGATGTGGGCCCCACGGGCGAATTTTGAGTGCAATTTCGTATTTTTAATGGAAAATGTAGAATTTCATATGGAATTAATTCCTATAGTTTTTATTAATTGAATCGAATTATTGTGGCTAGATTCGAGGCATTCGGAGGTCGATTTGAGAGACAAAGGCATCGCGAGCAAGAGGATTAGCCGGTTCGAGGTAAGTAATGATTGTAAATACTGTTCTGAGGGTTTGAAACCCCGGATTATACGTCATTGTGTTACTTTGAGGTGACTTGCATGCTGGATGACAAGCGTGGGGTAGAGCACCGCTGGGGATTGTGACCTAGTCCATCCCGAACGAATATTTTAATGCGTAATTGATAGTTAATTGTTTGACATTATTATATTTTTGGGCTGTATGCCATGTTTGGGGCCTTGTGCCGACTTGTTAAGACCCTTAGGGGCATTTTTACTATCTTTCCTCACTCTATTTGTTTGAAAGCATATTCTCAGTCATGTTTTACCTGTTTATTGCTCAAACCTGGCTTTATCACTATATTCTTAACATGAGAAAAATATGTGGGCTGAGATCCCTACCTTATATTATTGTGCCCGAGAGGCTGTGATTATAATGACTGAGAGGGGTTGAGGACCCAATAGTGAGGATATTATATATGATATTGGATCGGGCTGCACGCCACAACAAATACATATATTGGATCGGGCAGCACGCCGCAGCAAATACTTATATGGACCGGGCTGCGCGCCACGACAAATATGTATATATATATATATATATATATATATATATATATATATATATATATATGGATCGGGTTGCACGCCGCAGCAATATAGCGCTTGGGCTATAGGAGCCCCTCCAGAGTCTGCACACTCCCAGTGAGCGTAGTCGACTATTTATATGGATCGGGCTGTGCGCCACAGCGATGTATGGATCGGGCTGCACGCCGCAGCAGTTACTTTGATTTCAGTCATTGTGAGAGATATACGGATCGGGATGCACGCCGCAGCGGTTACTATATGCTACCAATTGAGCGTGAATGCTGAGTGCGAGTACTGATTGGTAAGAGTTGAGTCACGAGTGATAGAGAGGCTATCCCGAGGGGCGATATATATATATATATACATGCATATGAGTGGTGTTTTGCCTGAGAGGCCTGTTTAAGGACTTATTGATTTCACTCCTCTTAAAATGAGTTTCTATCGAATATGTTTATTTATTGACTGTTTTCACTCATCTTTATATTGAGCATCTGTCGGAAAGTTGCACAAATGTTTTAAAATAACTTTTATTTAAACTGGGGTTTATGAGATGTTCAGAAATTAATCACTGATTTGACATTGGTTATTTCCACTGAGATTTTTAAGTTATGAAGTGTTTGTGATTACTGTTTTGCCCGAGGGGCTATTTTACGAACTATGCTTTGCCCGAGGGGCCGATTATGACTTTAATCTCTATTATTATTTTAAATGATATTGAACCCCTACTGAAACTGTTGGAAGGTATTTCAAAGATGATTTTTACTAAAAGCTGGATTTTAAAAGGGAAGATTGACTCGTATTATGATTTGAAAGCCTGTTGTGTTTATTGAACCCAGCGTAACTGTGGATTCATTGTTTCCTACTGCTCAGCCTTTATTTACTCTTATTACTTACTGGGTTGGAGTACTCACATTACTCCATACACCTCGTGTGCAGATTCAGGTATATCGGAACCCAGTAGCGGGTGTTGATAGCTCAGCCGCGGGTGTTGATAACTCCATGGTTGATCATTTTGAGAGCTTCTTGGTGGAGATTAAAGAGGGATTCAAGGGGGAACGACTTGAGGTAAGTTTCTTGGACTTAGAAATCATTTTTATTGTGAATTCCACCTAGAGATTCATGAAATATAAGCCTACAAATCAAGAACTAGGGCTTGAATTTTGAAACCAAACAATTAGGATTTGATGGGTCATTTGAACTCGGATTTGGGAGTTCTTGGTATGTATAGACTCGTGGCGAGACAAGAAATCCGATGATGGTAATTTTTTGAGTTTTTGAGACGTGGGCCCGGGGCTCGGGTTTTGTCAAATTCGTGAATTTTTGATATTTTTTGATTGTTTTCGATTGGGTATTGTCTCTTTAGCATAATGCGACATATTCGTTGTGATTTTGGGCAGATTCGTCGCACGAGGAGGGTAATTTGAGAGGCAAGGGAATAGCGAGCTAGACTTTGACCGTCTTGAGGTGAGCAATTGATGTAAATGATGTCTTGAGGGTTTGAAACTCCGGAATTTTACATCGTAACGCTATATTGAGGTGACTTGCACGCCGTATAACGGGCGTGGGTTAGAGCACCATTGGGGATTGTGACTTGGTCCGTCCCGAGAGATGTTTGTACCGTGTTTTCTACTTGAACTAAATTGAGAATCATCCTTACTTAGATTTAATTGTTACATTTGGGCTTCTTGCCAATTATTTGAATCCTTCAGGGATTGATATCATTGCTTTCGCATATTTTGCATATCATTTGACCTCAGTCCAAGGTTTTAAATACTATTTTCCAAACTCGGCCATCTTTCTAAGATTTTAAAAAAAAACTTAAATGATATTTCGGGCTGAGAACTACTGTTTTACAAATGCCCAAGGGGCTTATGATGGTTTCTGGACTGAGCATGGATCGGGCTGCGCGCCGCAGCAGTATTACATTGATATTGAGGCCGAGAGCCTGGTTGATTATACTGAGATTGATATGAGGCCGAGGGCCTAGATTTGATGCCACGAGATGGCTTGATATTGCGCTTGGGCTGTAGGAGCCCCTCCGGAGTCTGTACATGCCCTCAGTGAGCGCCGTCGACGATAAATAAATGGATTGCTCGGGCTGCACGCCGCAGTGGGTACTAGAGTGTACCATCATATGCATTACATTGCACTCATGCATTTGTTTTTATCTGTTATACCTGTCTCAGTATTTGGTACTCTGACTTAATTGACTTGTTGCTTCACTATTTGTTGTTCTAAACTGCCAGTTATAGTTTACTTTGTATTTTTCCATGATTTCTTATTCTCAGCCTTTATTTATGTTTATTACTCACTGGGTCGGAGTACTCACATTACTCCCTGCACCTTGCGTGCAGATCCAGGTACACCACAGGCTGAGTGAGGATTTGTTTAGCTGAACAATAGTATCCGGGAGTATTGAGGTAGCTGCATGGCATTTACAGCCTTGATCTCTCCCCTCTATCTCTATCTTTTATTTCGCATTTTTCCTAGACAGACTTGTAATAGGTGGATATTCTGTATTAGAGGCTCATATTCGTGACACCGGATTCTATTGGGCTATGGTGTGGTATTTTAATTGAACTTCCACAGATTTTATTATTAATTATACACTTGAATGTAATGACTTAGTAAATTCTCTGTGATATTTATCTATAATCTGAATAAGAATTTGGGATAATGTTGTTGAATGGTCGAGCTTGCCTAGCAGTGTGTTGGGCGCCATCATGACCGGGGTTTGGGTCGTGACAAGTTGGTATCAGAGCCTGGGTTAATTGGTCTCGCGAGTTATGAACCGGTTTAGTAGAGTCTCGCGGATCGGTACAGAGACGTCTGTATTTATCCTCGAGAGGCTGCAGAACCTTTAGGAAAACTTCATATTCTTGAAATTCTTGTCGTGCGACTTTGTTGATCCGAACACTAAAAATTTCTATCATTCTATTCTCTCGCAGATGGCGAGGACTCGTGCTACTGGATGAGGCGGACGACCACCAGTGCCACCCACTAATGCCACCAGAGGCCGTGGGCGCGGTCGTAGGCGTGGCAGAGGTGGAGTAGCGCGGGCAGCACCTGTTAATCCGCCAGCTGCCCCAGTTCCAGATAAGGCTCCAGCAGCTGTACCAGTTCAAGCACCAGCTATGCCTATTGTGATTCCGGGTCTTCAGGAGACCTTGGCTCAGATTTTGACAGTTTGCACTGGCCTAGCTCAGGCGGTCTCAGCCACTACAGCCGCAGCTACTTCACAGGCCAGGGAAGGCACCCAGACTCCTGTTAATCGCACAACTGAGCAGGTTGTGCAGGGATTACAGACACCGAAAGCTGTTCCAGCTCAGCCGGTTGCACCAGTTCAGAACCTTGTGGTCCCAGCTATGCCAGACGATAAGCAGCATCGTCTCGAGAGATTTGGTAGGCTCCAGCCTCCGACATTCAGTGGTGCAGAGGGAGAGGATGCCCAGGGTTTTCTCGACAAGTGTTAGCGTATGCTTCGCACCGCAGGGATTTTGGAGTCGAATGGTGTATCTTTTACTACATTTCAGTTCCAGGGAGCTGCATTTACCTGGTGGGAATATTTTGAGAGGCGTAGACCTGTTGGTGCAGCGCCCTTTACTTGGCAGCAGTTCTCCACTCTATTTCTGGAGAAGTATGTACCTCAATCCCACAGAGAGGAGCTGCGTAGGCAGTTTGAGTGGTTGACTCAGGGAGATATGTCTGTGACCCGGTACGAGATGAGATTTTCATAGTTGGCTCGTCATGCTACTTGGATGATTCCGACGGATTGTGAGAGGATCCAGAGATTCGTGGATGGTCTTAACTACTCTCTCCGCATTTTGATGACTAGAGAGAGAGTATTAGGTGTTTCGTTCGAGGGTGTGGTTGACATTGCTCGTGATATTGAGACAGTTCTCCGTAGAGAGAGAGAGGAGAGGGAGGCCAAGAGGCCCAGAGGTTCAGGAAGTTTTAGTGGTGCTCCGTCTAGGGGCCAGTTCCAGTGTGGTAGAGGTCGTTCCTTCAGACCTCCTCAGCCGTCCCGTCCAGAGTATAGTAGGACATCTTCAGACCGTGGTCATCAGGGATTTCAGCAGGACCAGTCTTTACTTAACGCTCTCCCAGCTCAGAGCTCATCCTATGCCCCTTCAGTTCAGGGTTCATCTGCGTCGAGTGCATCGGCTGGTCATTCAGATGCGAGGGGTTCCCTCCAGTTCCCTTCTCTAGTACATGGTAGTTGCTACGAGTGCGGAGAGTTTGGTCATATAAAGAGGCAGTGTCCTCGACTCGTGGTGGTCAGTTTCAGCAGAGGGGCCTGTTACACCTCCTTTTTACCCCGTGCCACCGCAAAGGGGCGCGGAAGGGAGTTTTTCCAATTAAGGGACAATCGAAACGGGATTTATTTATTTATTTCAGAGTCGCCACTTGGGAGATTTATGGTGTCCCAAGTCACCGGTGCCGAATATGACAGTTGAGCGACCGTGCTAGAACCACGGAACTCGGGAATGCCTAACACCTTCTCCCGGGTTAACAGAATTCCTTATCCGGATTTCTGGTGCGTAGACTGTTAAACAGAGTCATTCTTTTCCTCGATTCGTGATTCAACCGGTGACTTGGGACACCATAAATCTCCCAAGTGGCGACTCTAAAATAAATAAATAAATCCCGTTTCGATTGTCCCTTAATTGGAAAAACTCCCTTCCGCGCCCCTTTGCGGTGGTGCGGGGTAAAAAGGAGGTGTGACAGCTCTGGCGACTCTGCTGGGGACCGAACCCAGAACCACTGATTCAGAGTTCAGAATTCGAGCTTAGATGAATTGTTATATTTGGCTTTATTTATTATTTGATCTTATTACATGTTTTGGCCTAAATGTGCAAAATGATGCTTTTTTACCGCTTTGATATTATTTGAACTGTACATACAAACTGTGCCGAAACCTTCTCTTCTCACCTCCGGGGATATGCTTACTGGATGAGACTTCCTATTCTGTTAGTGTCATACCCTGAAATAAAAGAGGCTCAGAAAGTTTCTAAGCCGGCTGGCCTTTTGGTTCCCGGAAAGGAGCTCCTTCCTCAACTCGAGTTGTCCGCTCGGGTACACTGTCAACCACGTCACAATCAATGCACCCGTGATTAGCGACACATTTCTACTCCGTTTAGATTTGGATTTGGGTCACATAAATGTGCACCCGAGTTTAAGAAGATAACATTATTAAATACGCGCCTAAAGCGACTAGCGTATCATTATTTTGGATAGGGCCGTGAAATTTGCTAAACGGCCCGTCCCGGAATCTAAGTATTTAATACATACATTTAACGAGGGCCCCACCATTTATGTGTTTATCCAGCGAGGCTCATCTCATTTATTTTAAAAGGACAATCCTAAAGTGACTACATTTTTATTAAGTTTGTCTGTAAAAGAAAATCTCCAAATTAATTACATGCTTAAAAAAGGGACGTGACTTATTAGTTATTAGTCTAAGACAAATGCAAATGGGAAATTGTAATCGAGCTTGTACAAAGGGAGATTATTTCGTTCCTTATTCTATTAGTTAATAACACTAAAGTTGAGATTATGAATAGAACACGAGATTGACACCCGGTAAAATCAAAACAAACCAACTAATCTTTGATTAATTTAAACTAACATTATTAGATGACTTGAACTATTGGAATTGACTATGTGTAATACAAAGCCATTTTTGTTTTTTACTCTTTTTACGACTTGTCGAAGAAATGCGTCAATGCTTAAAAAACCGACATTAGGCTAACATCAATCACTAACATTCGAGAATATTAGTTACTAACATTATTCACATGTTTGTAGAAATAGATTCAACAGTCCAGTTTATGCATTCCGCAGGCATTTGCATGATATTAATGAATGAGATATCCTAATATACAAATCAGTAGAAAAGCTAGATCAAACTTAAAGCTTCAAATCTTCATGTATATTCATGCTTATGTTTTCGGCTTACAAATGACCAAGGTTACAGCTGTGTACCTGGAAATGACAATACAAGAAGATGAAAGAGCAGTCAGCAACAGTAGTAACACAACAAAATACAGCAATAGAAAGCCCAACACAGTAGCTTCAACACCTCAATCCAGAAATCCCAGCAACACGGAGAAAACTAGTAAAAATGGAGAAGAAAAATAGTCCGGAAATCTCTCTTTGTTTTCTCTTTCTAGCTTTGAACTCTCTCTGGTGTTCTTCCGCTCTCAATATTTCAGAAAATTTGGTTATATTTTTTTTTACTCTCTCCAAAATGAATTCTGTCCATGTATATCTAGTGTATCCAGAGTGTATATCGAGTGTATACCACTATCTCCGTCCCCTCTTTTTTTTCTTCTCTCTATCTATTTTTTCCTCTTTTTTGAAACCACTTCTTCCTAAATTTTCTCTTCTATTTATAGCAAAATTTTCGAAATTTTCAGATTTGTTTTTTATTATATGTTTATTTTTTAATTAAAAGAAATCCCACTTACAAATTGCTTTTATTTTTTTAGAAAAAGAAATCCCACCTTTATTTACTTTTATTTTTAAAATTCCAACTTTAATTACTTTTATCTTATTTAAAATCCCACTTTTTATTTTTTTAAAAGAGAATCTCACTTTATTTAACTTTTCTTTAAAAAAACAAACCACTATCTTTTCTTTTTCTTTTAAAAATGCTACTTTCAATTACTTTAAATTTTTTAAATTTTCAGATACCTTTATATTTATTTTTTAATTTCACCCTTCTTTTACTTTTTAATTTTTTTAAAATTTCCACAAAACTTTTTATTTTTTTAAATTTTCTACATTCTTTTACTTTTTTTAAAAGAGAATTCCACCTATTTTTACTTTTATATTTTTTTTATTCAATACTTCCCTTTTTCTTATTTTTAAATCATTCCCGAATTTTTTTTTTTAAAAAAATAAATAAATATTTTTCGGATTTTTTTATATAAAAAACAAAAAATAATAAAAAAATATTAATAGTGATAATTCACCTTTTAATTTTTTTGGTATTTTTATCCTATAATAAAAAGTGTAATAAAGCTAAAATAATAGTAGGTTAAAACCCCCTAAAATATTTACATAAAAGAAGTAATAAAAAATTAAATGTTGTCAAAAATTAGGTGTTCACAGGGCCAACCTTCGTCTTCTGCTCCAGTTTCTTCAGCACCCGCTCAGTCAGCTAGAGGTGGAGGTCAGGCATCCAGGGGTCGCCCCAGAGGGGAGGTCGATCAGGCGGTGGCCAGGCTCGTTTCTATGCTATTCCAGGCAGGACAGATGCTATTGCTTCAGATGCTGTCATTACAGGTATTGTTCCAGTCTGCCACAGAGATGCCTCTGTATTATTCGATCCCGGATCCACCTATTCTTATGTGTCTCATATTTTGCTCATCATTTGGGTACGACCCGAGGGTGTCTTGTTTTACCTGTGCATGTATCTACCCCGGTGGGCGATACTATTATTGTAGACCATGTGTATCGGTCTTGTATTGTGACTATTGGGGGTCTGGAGACCCGAGTTGATTTATTGTTGTTGAGCATGGTAGATTTTGATGGTATTCTGGGCATGGATTGGCTATCTCCGTGTCATGCTATTCTAGACTGTCATGCTAAGACAGTTACTTTGGATATTCCAGGTGTTCCGAGGATCGTGTGGTATGGTATGACTGATTATGTTCCTAGCAGAGTAATTTCCTTCTTGAAAGCCCAGCGTATGGTTGGGAAGGGTTGTCTATCATATCTAGATTTTGTGCGAGAAGTTGGAGCTGAGACTTAGTATTGATTCTGTCCCAGTTGTGAGGGATTTTCCTGATGTATTTCCTGCAAACCTGTCGGACATGCCGCCGGACAAGGATATCGATTTTGGCATTGACTTGGTGCCAGGAACCCAGCCCATTTCTATTCCGCCATATCGTATGGCACCAGCAGAGTTGAAAGAATTGAAGGAGCAGCTTCAAAAGCTCCTAGACAAGGGGTTCATTCGGCCTAGTGTGTCACCGTTGGGTGCGCCAGTTCTGTTTGTGAAGAAGAAAGATGGCACAATGAGAATGTGCATTGACTACAGGCAGTTAAATAAGGTAACAGTGAAGAACAAGTATCCTTTGCCTCGCATTGATGACTTATTTGATCAACTTCAGAGAGCGAGGGTGTTTTCAAAAATTGATCTCCATTCGGGCTATCATCAGTTAAAAATCAGGGACTCGTATATTCTTAAGACAGCTTTCAGGACTAGATATGGTCACTATGAGTTTCTAGTCATGTCTTTCGGGCTGACCAATGCCCCAGCAGCGTTCATGCATTTGATGAACAGTGTATTTTGGCCTTATCTGGATTCTTTTGTTATTGTATTTATTGATGACACTCGCGTAGTCAGGAGGAGCACGCCAAGCATTTGCGTGTAGTGTTGCAGAGATTGAGGGAGGAGAAACTTTATGCAAAATTCTCCAAGTGTAAATTTTGGCTAAGTTCTGTGACATTCTTGGGACATATAGTGTCCAGCGAGGGTATTCAGGTTGATCCAAAGAAGATAGAAGCAGTGCAGAGTTGGTCTCGACCGTCCTCAGCCACAGAGATCCGTAGTTTTCTCGGATTAGCAGGCTATATCGCCGGTTTGTTCAGGTGTTTTCATCCATTGCGTCACCCTTGACCAAGTTGACTCAGAAAGGTGCTCCATTTGTATGGTCAGACGAGTGTGAGGAGAGCTTTCAAAAGCTCAAGACAGTTTTGACCACAACTCCAGTATTGGTTTTACCATCAACTACAGGTTCATATACTATATATTGTGATACTTCGAGAGTTGGGATTGGCTGTGTGTTGATGCAGGAGGGTAGAGTTATTGCATATGCTTCTCGTCAGTTAAAGCCCCATGAGAAGAACTACCTAGAGTTGGCTGCTATAGTTCATGCCTTGAAGATTTGGAGGCACTATTTATATGGCGTATCTTGCGAGGTATTCACTGATCATCGCAGTCTTCAACATTTGTTTAAGCTGAAAGACCTTAATTTGAGGCAGCGGAGGTGGCTTGAGTTGCTAAAAGATTATGACATCACTATTTTGTATCATCCGGGAAAGGCCAATATAGTGGCAGATGCCTTGAGCCGAAAGGCAGTCAGTATGGGTCGTTTGGCATACATTCCAGTTGGGGAGAGGCCCTTTGCAGTTGATGTTCAAACCTTGGCTAATCGGTTTGTGAGACTGGACATTTCTGAGCCCAGTCGGGTGTTGGCTTGTGTGGTTTCTTGGTCTTCCTTATATGATCGCATCAGAGAATGCCAGTATGATGATCTGCATTTGCTTGTCCTTAAGGACAGAGTTCAGCATGATGATGCCAGGGATGTGACTATAGATGATGATGGCGTATTGAGGATGCAGGGTCGTATATGTGTGCCCAATGTAGATGGGCTTAGAGAGTTAATTCTGGAGGAGGCCCATAGCTCGCGGTATTCTATTCATCCGGGTGCCGCGAAGATGTATCAGGACTTGAGACGGCAATATTGGTGGAAAAGAATGAAGAAAGATATTGTAGGTTATGTAGCTCGGTGTCTCAACTATCAGCAGGTGAAATATGAGCATCAGAGACCGGGTGGTTTGCTTCAGCGGATGATTATCCCAGAATGGAAGTGGGAGAGAGTTACCATGGATTTTGTGAGTGGTCTTCCTTGGACTTTGAAGAAATTTGATTCTATTTGGGTGATTGTGGATCGGCTGACCAAGTCCGCGCATTTCATTCCGGTGTGTACTACTTATTCTTTGGAGCGGTTGGCAGGGATATTTATCCGAGAGATTGTGCGATTGTACGGTGTTCCAGTTTCTATTATCTCAGATAGAGGTACTCAGTTTACTTCCTAGTTTTGGAGGACTTTTCAGCGAGAGTTGGGTACCCAGGTGGAGTTGAGCACATCATTTCATCCTCAGACGGACGGACAGCCTGAGAGTACTATTCAGATATTGAAGGATATGTTGCGTGCCTGTATGATTGATTTCGGAGGTTCTTGGGATGAGTTTCTGCCGCTTGCAGAGTTTTCCTACAACAACAGCTATCAGTCTAGCATTCAGATGGCACCGTATGAGGCTTTGTATGGGAGGCGGTGTAGATCTCCAGTTGGTTGGTTCGAGCCCGGCGAGGCTAGGCTATTGGGGACAGATTTGGTTCATGATGCCTTAGAGAATGTGAAGGTGATTTAGGAGAGGCTTCGTACAGCGCAGTCGCGTCAGAAGAGTTATGCGGACCGGAAAGTTTGAGATGTGTCCTACATGGTTGGTGAGAAGGTCTTGCTGAAGGTTTTGCCCATGAAGGGTGTTATGAGATTTGGAAAGAAAGGAAAGTTGAGTCCATGATTCATTGGACCTTTTGAGGTACTTAGGAGGATTGGGGAGGTGGCCTATATGCTTGCTTTGCCACCCAACTTGTCGAGTGTGCATCCGGTATTTCATGTTTCTATGCTCCGGAAGTATGTTGGGGACCCGTCCCATGTTTTGGATTTCAGCACGGTTCATTTGGATGGTGATTTGACCTTTGATGTGGAGTCAGTGGCTATTTTGGGTCATCAGGTTCGGAAATTGAGGTCAAAGGATATATCTTCTGTAAAAGTGCAGTGGAGAGGTCGGCCCATGGAGGAAGCTACCTAGGAGACCGAGCGAGAGATGCAGAGAAGATATCCTCACCTGTTTGAGGCTTCAGGTATGTTTCTTGACTTGCTCGAGGACGAGCGTTTGTTTAAGTTGGGGAGGATGTGACGACCCGACCCGTCGTCTTATGAGTTACCGCCCCGTTTTTCCCATTTTTATGCTTCTTCATGTTTCGTTATCGGTATTCGGTGTTAGAGTTAAATCGGATTGGCTTTGATAGGAAATGAGACACTTAGTCTCTTTAAGGAAGGCTTGTTTTGGAAAAAGTCAACCGGATATTGACTATTGAGTTAGAAGGCTTGGACGTGATTTCTGGTGATTCAGTTAGCTTCGGGGGATGATATGTGGCTTAGGAGTGTGATC
Source organism: Nicotiana sylvestris (assembly GCF_000393655.2). Classification (NCBI taxonomy): domain Eukaryota; kingdom Viridiplantae; phylum Streptophyta; class Magnoliopsida; order Solanales; family Solanaceae; genus Nicotiana; species Nicotiana sylvestris. The sequence continues at coordinate 143,212,233 of NC_091058.1, forward strand.
GGAATTTATTTTGGAGGTCCAGAGTAGAATTAGGCTTGAATTGGCGAAGTTAGTATTTTGGCGAATTCCGGTTGGCAGGTGAGATTTTGATACGGGGGTCGGAATGGAATTCCGAGAGTTGCAGTAGCTTCGTTAGGTGATTTTGGATGTGTGTGCAAAATTTCAGATCATTCGGAGGTGTTTTGGTCGGGTTTTTGATCAAATGCGTATTTCGGAAGTTTTTAAGAAATTAGGCTTGAATTCGATGAGTTTTGGGTAATTTGATGTTGTTTGAGGTGTTTTGATGATTGGAAGAGGTTTGAATAATGTTATGAATTATGTTGGCATGTTTGGTCGGGGTCCCATGAGGCTCGGATAAGTTTTGGAAGAGTTTTTGGAAGATTTTTGCCGTTTGAGCATAAGCATGTAATGATCCAAAGGTCCATTTTTAGTTCTAGAGATCAAAATTTTATTTCGAGATTTCCAGAATTTAAATAATGAATTATAGGAGTGATCTGGAAAGTTTGGTCTAATTTCATCAAGTCGCGATTGGGTTTTTGACACAAAATATGAGTTAATTATTTAACGAGAAAAATGAGTATTGAACTGAGCAAAAGAGCTCCGAATTGAGTTCCAATTGAAGGTCTATGTTCGTACTATTATTTTTGACCCATAGGAACAAGAATCATCGAATTCTACAAAAATATTTCTCCATTTATCTGCTCTCTATATCTCTTCTCTCCCCTTCTCTCAGAACCTTCCAGAAGACTCCATGGCAACTCTGAAGGTCTGAGCTTGGATGTACAATTCTGTTATGGTATCAAAGCACGGGTATCAGCTCACATTCCTCTCAGTGTTTCAAAATCTAGTTCTGAATCTCACTTGAATTTCGTCGATCTCCAAAGCTTCGGCTGTTGCCGCCCAGTTCTGAAACTCGTCTCAAAATTGATGGTCTCTGATTCAATTGAGGACTTTATACTTCACAATTTCATCAAATTCAAACCTCGCACATGGATATCGATCAAAATGAAGAAACGAGCCCTAGCACGAGCAGAAATGACCAGTTGGTCATTGATACTGGTAATCCCCTTTACATCCATCCTTCTGATAGTCCTGGAATGACCTTAGTACCAGTTCCGTTTGACGGAATTGGATGTCGCTTATGGAGAAGAAGCGTGTTGCGAGCTTTGTCAGTTAAGAACAAATTAGGGTTTATAAATGGGGAATCTAGAAGACCTAGCCCCGATTCACCTTAATTCCGCCAATAAGACAGGCGTGATGATATGGTGATCTCATGGATCCTCAATTCCCTCGCTAAGGAGATTTCTGATAGTGTGGAATATGTAAATGACTCGGTTGAGCTGTGGAGGGAATTAGAAAATCATTATGACCAAACAGATGGAGCAAAGTTGTATCAGATTCAAAAGGAGATTAATGACCTTGCACAGGGTTCCATAGACATTACTATGTACTATACACGAATGAAAAGACTATGGGAGGAACTAAGCACTTTGAGTATCAAGTCTCAGTGCAGCTGCAACTGCACATGCGGGGCAAAGGAAACCATGCACAAGGCAGAGCAAGATCCATGGCTTATCCAATTTTTGATGGGACTAAATGAGGTCTACACAATAGTGCGAGGAAGCATTCTTATGATGAAGCCTCTGCCTTCTATGGCTCAGGCCTTTTCTCTGTTGATACAAGAAGAGAAACAAAGGGAATTCAAGACCAATAGTCAGCTGAATCTAGATTCCACTTCACTACATGTTAATGCAAGTCCACAACATCAAAACCCATATGGAGCCAGGAACTTCAAGACACATTATACAACCAACAACAATAATAAGGGTCGCCAATTCTGTGATTATTGTAAAAGACCAAGACATACGAGGGAAAAGTGCTAAAAGTTACATGGATACCCTCAAGGCAGTTCTTACAACAATCAGAACCTCAATTGTGCCAATGCACAGCCATACAATCAAGGGAACAACCAAAACTACAAGTTCAATAGGGGAAAGGGTCCGTGGCAAGTGTATATGGAACTCCAGCTGATATAATTCATGGGAGTGGAGATGATCAGGACCTTGCAGGAAAATCAGAATGTCAACCTAACAAAAGAACAGTATGAGCAGATAATGGCCTTGCTGCAGCACTTTCAAGTAGGACATGCGGGAGGATCTTCCAACAATAGCAATATCACCACTAGTAGTGCAAACTTTGCAGGTATTGTTGTCTGTACTTATTCCATTGATTTTGACAAGCCTTTATGCAAATGCTTTGAATCAAAGGCTGATCTTTGGATCATAGACTCAGGAGCATCTAACCACATGACCTTTAACAAACATGCACTCACTAACATCACTAGATTACCCTATCCTCTATTGATAAGTCTACCAAATGGTTATTGAGTAAGAGTTCTTGAATTTGGAGATGTGATACTCTCTTCAGATATTGTCCTACATAGGGTTCTTCATGTTCCATCATTCAAGTGTAACTTGATTTCTGTTCACTCCCTTGCAGTACATCTTTGATGTCTTGTATTGTTCAGTGGTACACTTTGTCTGTTGCAGGCCCCTTCAGTGAAGAGGCCTCAGGTGATTGGTAACAGCAAAGAAGGTCTGTATTATCTCTGTTCCAGGTACTTGAGGGGTAAAAGGACCAATTTACCTTCTACTGTTTCAACTTCCTACTGCAATTGTATTCCTGCTCCCAATGTAAATAGTCACGAGTCTGTTAGTCATGCTCATTCATATCACACTCCTCAATCTGTAGACACTTTCATTTCAAATAAGAATGAGTCCTTATGTGTGTTTGATAAACATGATGTAAATTCTCTATGGCACAATAGGCTTGGTCATGTTCCTTTTATCAAGATGAAAGGAATATCATCAATTCCTGTTAAGTTTTCACCAAGACAACCCTTCATTTGTCCTATATGCCCTATGGCAAGACAAACCAGACTCCCATTTCCTCAAATAACAAGTACCATATCCAAATTATTTGAACTGGTAGACATAGATATATAGGGTCCTTACATTGTGACCACCCATGATAACTACAAATATTTCCTTACACTAGTGGATGACTTCAGTAGGTCCACTTGGACACATCTATTGAGTTGCAAAAGTAATGCTCTTCAGGCGGTAAAAGCTTTTGTGTCCATGATTGAAAACCAATTCAATACATCCATAAAATCATTAGATCTGATAATGGCTTGGAGTTTATCAGCCATGAAGCCTCTTCATTTTACCAATCTAAAGGAATTATACATCAAAAGATATGTCCCTATACACTACAACAGAATGGTGTAATAGAGAGAAAACATAGATACCTTCTTGAGACTGTCAGGGTTCTCATGTTCTAGTCTAAACTCCCAACCAGATATTGAGAAGAGTGTATCCTAACAGCCACCTATCTGATTAATAGGCTGCTAACTACTTACCTTAACAACAAATGCCCCTTTGAGTTATTATACCAAAAGAAGCCCAATTATTCTCACTTGAGAAACTTTGGTTGTCTCTGTTACCCCACTGCGCCCAAAATATACAGAGACAAATTTGAACCAAGAACTACCCCACATATCTTTGTAGGATATCCCTTTGATACAAAAGGATACAAGGTACTAAACCTAGCCACCAAGAGAATTCACATTTCTAGAGATGTGATCTTGTATGAAAATGTTTTTCCATTTTCCTTAGGTTCTAATAATGCCTCCTTCCCTGTTGTCCTTAAAACAGTCTCATTTCCTAACTATTCTAAGGACAACAGTCAAGTTTCCCCTATAAACATTGGATAAAGTCCCGATAGTGTCATATCTCCAGGGATAAAACACCACTCTGAATCATCCACCAATAATACACCTTTTTCAAATGGTAATAGTCCACAGAATTCATCTACACATGAATTATCAGAAGCACCAGTTCTGAGAAAATCTAGTAGAACTCATCAGACTCCTGTCTACTTGAAATATTATGTTTATCAATTACCTAGTAATGCCACTCAACTATCCAATGCATCTCATTGCATCCCTTCACTAAATGCCCTATTTTCTAATCATCATCACATCACTCCTGATGCTCTATTTTCTGAAAGTCAGCACTTGATGCTAAGTATTTGTCATGATAATGAGTCATCTTCATATGAGGAGGCAGCCCTCAATCCTGCTTGGCAAGAAGCCATGACACAGGAATTTGAGGCGCTTCATGCCAATCATACTTGAGATTTGGTCCCTTTGCCATTTAGAAAGCAAACAATAGGCTGTAGGTGGGTATACAAGATCAAACATAAAGCAGATAAAAGTATTGAGAGATTTAAAGACAGGTTGGTAGTAAAGGGTTACACTCAACAGGTTGGGATTGATTATACAGAGACCTTCTCTCCTGTTGTGAAAATGACAGCTGTCAGAGTTCTAGTCACAGTGGCTGTTAAGAAGGGCTGGGATATATTCTAATTGGATGGAAACAATGCCTTCCTCCATGGATACCTACATGAGGAGGTATACATGGAGGTCCACCTAGACTTGTAGTTGATCAATGCAGCCAAAGTAAAGTGATATGCAAGCTAAACAAGTCACCATATGGACTAAAGCAAGCCAATAGACAATGGTATGCAAAGTTGACTGAAGTATTGTCTTCAAAGGGGTATCAACATTCTGAAAATGATCACTCCTTTTTCTGCAAGAAAACTTCCACATCCATCATCTTTGTAGATGTATATGTTGATGATGTTATCATCACTGGAACTGACCCAGAGGAGATTGCAAGCTTGAAGGTTTTCCTTGATCAAAAATTTAGAATAAAGGACTTGGGCAGACTTCATTATTTGCTGGGTTTAGAGGTCCTATACAAACCTGATGGCATCCTTATATCTCAAAGGAAGTTTGCTTTGGATTTGCTAAAGAAATACCTGTGTTTTGATTACAGCAGTCTCCTCACCTCTTGACCCTACTGTCAAGCTAAAGGCACAAGAGGGTAATCTCCTACAAGATCCCACATACTATAGAAAGTTAGTAGGAAAACTCAATTTTCTCACCAATACCAGGCTGGATATAGCCTACAGTGTGCAACTCTTAAGCCAGTTTATGCAGGCTCCAAGGGATACTCATTTGACTGCAGCATTCCACCTCCTTAGGTATCTCAAAAAGGATCCTAGCTTGGGTGTATTATTCTCCAACAGTCCTGACTGCTCAATCAAGGCCTATTGTGATTCAGACTGGGCAGCCTGCCCAGACTCTAGGAGATCTATTACTGGGTACACTGTTCTAGTAGGAGACAGTCCTATCAGTTAAAAGTCTAAGAAACATGAGACTGTTTCCTTGTCCTCAGCTGAAGCAGAGTACAGATCCCTCAGGAAAGTAGTTGGGAAGTTGGTGTGGTTGAGCAGGCTGTTTGCAGAGCTTACTCTTGCCCAATCAGGACCCATTCAGGTGTTTTGTGACAGTCAATCTGCCATACATATTGCCCATAATCCAGTATTTCACGAAAGAACCAAGCACATTGAAGTCGACTGCCATATTGTGAGGAACAAGCTACAAGAAGGTCTCATCTCTTTTCATCATGTGAATACTCACAATCAGTCGGCTGATATTCTTACCAAATCCCTCACAGGGGTCAAACATTTAGCTGTCCTAGGCAAGTTGGCTGTGAATACCTCACCTCCAACTTGAGGGGGGTATTGAGTATTGAGTATAATTGTTATTTGTACATTTTTTACTGTATTGCATACTTAGTTAGCCTATGCTTAGTTAGCTTAGTTAGTGGCTTAGTAAGTAAATAGCTTGGTCAAATAGACAACATGTATATATATACTTGTACAATTACTGAAATGAAATGAAGGTTCATTTCTACAAAAATATTTCTCCATTTATCTGGTCTCTCTATCTCTTCTCTCCCCTTCTCTCAGAACCTTCCAGAAGACTCCATGGCAGCTCTGAAGGTCTGAGCTTGGGTGTACAGTTCTGTTAGTAACTTCGGTTTATCTATGTTTAAAATAAGATACATCTAATGAGTCAACTGCTTTCTTAGTGATTTGGGGATTGGCAATACATGCATTCACTTCTTTTGCAATTAAATCCAGTTAATTTCTGTCTGGTGTAATAATCCTTTTTACATGTTCCCTTTTTAATACTATTTGTTGTGGCAGAAAAAAGAGATTGGAAGGCGAAAAGAAAAGAGGATCATAACTCAAGGTAAATATGATTAAAAGGTATGCCAGCCTTTTGCATTGCATAGTTCTTGCCTTTCTTTTCTTATGCCAATGCCAACTAAAATGTGTAGGTATTTTTTGTCATAATTGTGTCTTTGTCGATCTATGACTAATTGTTGTTTGATATAGTATATGAGCATTCACTGGGTAGAGATTATTGGTTTTATTTTTGTCATTTATTGTTGCGAGTATTAAGCCCCGATTGTTTTTGGTTTATCAACAATTGAATAGATCAAAAATAAAAAATAAAAAACTGAATAGATTAAAAGTATTGAAATGATTACAATTAGTTAAAATACTTTCTATTGTTTTGCCTCCAATATAAATTTCGTTTGCACTCTTTTAACAAGTTATTGGAATACTTGGCTGCGTAATTGATACTACTCCTATTCTACAATAACTAAAGTTATTTAAACGTATTAAGTAAAATAATAATAGCTATTGTCAGCATGAGATGTTAAGTTGTTTCAAATTATTTTAGATTATTATCTATATCAAACAATATAGTTAATCAAATTTAGAAAGTACAAAATATGTCTTATAGTATACTATTATATATGTACTATATTTGCTTTATCGACCTAATTAACTATAGCAGGCTAAATCAAAACCGCAACCAAAATAGATCTAAAAGAATAATATGTACCTATTAACAAGGAACAAAAATATTCATTTGATTGATGATAAAAGTATTAGTAATCGAAAGAAGCATGATACAACCATGATAAAATATGTCAGTATATACATGGTGCTGCTAAATTAATAAGATAAACTATTGAGAGTATGAGACGAAACACCGATGACCAAGCGTCACACAATTAAAATAGTTGACAAGAACTTTTAAAATATAATATACGTCATAACCTTTAGTTTTGGTGGAAAGGTCATGATCTTTGAAGGATATTTTTGTAAACCACTGCCGATTTTTCCAAAATTCACAAGATTTTGAAATTAAATTTGTGGCCGTTAATGAAAAGGTTCAGCTCAAAACCAATATGAGAGTAAGAATAGATCAAAATTTCAGTTGCTTCTTAGTTTGCGTTAGTGACAAGGAAGAGCAAACAGTAAAAGACAATTTATAATTTTTTTCTTACTTAAATGGTTTTCAAATACAAATTGTGGTAGTAGGATAGAAGGCTATCTTAGCAAACAAAAATGAATATGTAAATCAACTAAAGAAAATGTTGCTAAAAAAAAAGGTAGCCTGATGCATTAAGTTCTCACTATGTGCGGGAGTTAGAGAAGGGTAAAAAAATATTGCTAACAAGTTTGTTGTAAAAGAAAGACATTTATTAGTTTTGACTCTGCAGAAGACTGTACCAACTACTACTAAGAAAAATACCTGAACACGCTAACTGCAACGATCACGCCACACACACTTGTGCCTACAAATGCAACAATAAATTAGATATATTTATGTTTCCTTAAACGTGTTAGTTTTAAAAGAAAATGTACCTATCCTGCTAATTGAAAATTTGAACCCTTCAAATGTCTTATGCAACAGTACAATGACGATCAATAGAGGATTTAAAAATGATGTCATACATGCAAAAATTACACCTGTATCTAATCAAACTTTGTTCTCCGACGATATCCTATCTTGACCGCAACAAATAAGAGACTATGCAACAGTTTATATTGATCATTCATAAAAACTTGTACTTTGTTCTTTCATGTATAATTGTTTGCTCAATACTTTATTTTATTGATAGGAGCATTATTTTATAAAATTATGTATAGCATGACTTGGCATATACGTGCAACGCACATGCGGAGAAACTAGTCATCATCATATCATCATACTATATTATAAGTGTGAAGCCCCAAAGTTGAAATTGAATTACCAAAATGTCCATTAAAAACCGAAAGACTATTTTACCCTTATACTAACTATATATATTCTCCATTCATATAGTGTACAAAAATGTAAAAATGCTCATAACTATAATAAAGTCATTGAGCTTCTCTTACTCCTTCCCGTACAGATGAAAAAATGCAATGTATTTGATTCTTTTAAACTTTGTAAGTTTTATTGGGATTTAATGTACATTGTAATACATAATACTCTTTGGAATCCAAGCAGACATTAAACGGTCTGCTTTTTCATATCAAGTTAATGAACGTTTCAAACTTTTTATTATATCTTAGTTATACATCTCTTGAAAGCTACCGTTTCATTTCCACAGTAATTTCATCCAAAAATAGTTACATGAACTCAAATTATTTTCATCCAATAAATGAGTAGTGTAACTACCAAAAGATAAATGTAAAACAAGAAAAAGAGGGTCGCGCAAAGATTCTTGAAGGAAACCAGAAGAAGTGCCCATTATTCGTCATATTTTTATTCAGATGGCAGGCTTAATAAAGGTTCTCTCACGGCAAACTTGCGTCTCTCATATTTAACTCCATCTTGGTGAGTTCCATATTAGTGCTTCATTATTGGAGTTTTAATTTTTTATATTTCATGATTCTTTGTATGTTTTATCAAGTTAATTTTTAGTTTGTCTTTTATTTCCACAAGTATCCTTCAGTATTAAAATTATTTGTCTTTGTGAGGCGTTTTTGATTACTGCAAAACTTCATATTGACAGATTTAGCTATTTTTTATCTAATCTAAATATGTATGTCTTCAAATTTTAGAGTCTTGCTTTGGGGTTTAAAGAAAACATATACAAATTGAAATTCCAAAAGATGTGTCAAAGATAAACTTTTATTTTGTCATTATCATTTCGTAAACTTGGCCTTTTAGATTCTCAATACTTAATTGTAATTTTTTAATTATAAGTGCAGTTGTATTAGAACCATTTGGTAGAGAGAAAAATGAAATAGGTGCAGTGAAACACAAAGTCAATAGAAAATTCGGAATAAATTTAATGTTTTTTAATATTTAAAGTCTTGTAATATTTGTGGATGTTTGTATTAATTCAAGTTTGTCTTCCGTTGACTTCTGTCAAGTAAACTTACCAAAATTGATAGGCAGAATTGTTGGATTAAAGTAGGAGGCCATGAAGATTGTCAAAAATTACAACTTCGATAACAAGATATTCATTAAGTCCCGTATTAGTCTATTAACACCGGAAAAAATAACAAAAATACAGATTGTAATTTTTTGCAAATTTGAAGTATTAGTCTATCAACATTGCAGGTATTAGATACACGTGTATAACTAGTATTTATAAAAGATCCTCTCCGATAACTTTGGCCACTTTGGACGATCATCTTCTTCCTTGTTGTCCACTTAATTCAACTTAATTTCTATTGCTTGATGCATTTGATGAAGTTAGATAATGAACTCAAACATAATTGTGCCTTGAATAAATCCAAATCGCAATATGACACGTGCTATCTACTAACTAAACTCCCGTTCTGACACATGTCTTGGTTTCTCGAATCACGATAGTTTAACGCAGTGTGAAACTTACTATAATTAAACAATTCATATTTCTGTTATTCGATTTTGTTTGTTGTTTGCAATAATCTGAAAAATGAACCTAATTCTTTTCTAACTAAATTGTCATCTCCCTTGTGGGCCTTCATTCATGCAGTAAAAGGTTGTTATTCTCAACTTCACGAACCAGTCTACCAGGTCTGACCCAAGAGCCCCACATTTTTGTCATGGCAACAATCATACGGGTGTTTGAAATCATGGTATTTAATTTGCCTCCCTCCCCTCCTCCCATGCAGGATCTTCAAACGATTTCACTGTTTAAAGCTATTTTAGGCTGTCACGATCCCAACTTCCCTTCCTGGGAAGTCGTGACGGCACATAATTTCTAAAATCCGATAAAATATAAGTCACAAGCTCTAAGTAATAGAACTGAATAATCCTATACATCACTGTCTATAATAGGGTAATGAAATAAGGAAATCAGGATAGAAGGGACTCCAAGGCCTACAGACGCTAGCAGGTATACCTTGAAGTCTCCACGCTTGGACTCAAATCACCTAGACTGGTAGAATGTATCTGGATCTGCACAAAAAGATGTGCAGAAGCGTAGCACGAGGATACAACAATGGTACCCAGTAAGTGCTAAGCCTAACCTCAGTAGAGTATTGACGAGGTCAGCTTAAGGCCCTACTGGAACAAATAAGCAGACTGTACAAGAGTATGGCAATATAACAATGATAATAATAAAATTTAAAAAACGTATAGCAAATAAAGGCTAGCTACACGGAACTAAAGCAAGTAGAGCAACATGGAGAAAACAAGAAATAATATGCAAAGGAAACAAACAACCAAAGTCAAATACAACAAATAGAGAAAGAGTAACAAGGGGAACTACTGAGGTACCGCCTCGTAGTCCCAAATCACAAGAATAACTCACAATCTTTCCTTATATCACCAAAGGAGCCTTTGCATTTAGTTTTGAAAATTATTTTTTCCGAGTAGTCTGTGAAGGTGCACCCCTCCTGAGTCTAGACAATCCTCACCAAATGACGAGTGTCACCACACTCAAAACAAGACCTTGGAGGATGTGGCTGCTGGAATTGGCTCGGGCGTGATTAGCTGGACTCACCGCTGAAAGCACACCATGCAGGAGGTGCACTAGACAGTGGCAGTGCATAATGAGGAACCTGTTGCCTGGGAGTAGCCAGAATACCACTGGGAGCTAGAAGTGCTGAATGAATAGGGCACCTTACTAGCCCCTACCATGATGGGCTACAACTGGGGCACGAGCACCACTATATGTGCCAAAATCTCGAGGCCTCTTGGCCTCCCTCTCTTCTCTTTCACGGGATCAGATATCCTCCAATCTCCCAGCGATCTCCACTACTTGATGGTATGCGATGTCTATGTCCAACTCTCGTGCTATGCTAAATCTGATACCAGGGTTGAGCCCCTCAATAAATTGACGGACTCTCTCTCTAACAGTAGTAACCTATCACTACCCTAAGACCTGCCCGGTCGTGATGGCGCCTATCGTGAAACTAGACCAGCCGACACAACTCTCGAATTAATCGTTTATTAATAAAAGTCATTTTTAAATGTTTACTTAATCAAATATTTCATAATGAAAGTCTAAATAAACAGTGCGGAATAAATACACAAGCTCGACATCGAGGTGTCACAAGTCACGAGTATCTACTAAGGTCTAAATACAACAAAGAGTCTAAAAATGTACTAAATACAGTCTAAGGAAGAAAAGAGGGAAAAAAGCAGTGCTGCGAACGTCGGGCAGCTACCTTGCTAACTCCGATAACTTTGCCACTGAGCATTCAACACCCACTACCCGGTCCAGAAACACCTAAATCTGCACACAAGGTGCAGGGAGTAATGTGAGTACGCCAACTCAGTAAGTAATAAAAGTAAATGAAAGCCGAGCAGTAAGAAAACACGTAAACTATGTCATAACACTACAACAAATGCAGTATATTTCCAAAATAGTATAGAAATCATTTAATTCGTAAATCAAGCTCAGTTTCAGTAAAACCTTTTAAAACAACTTTCAATAGTTTCAAATGAGTGATAAAATAGTGAGTAAAAATGATGAAAACATAAACAGCCTCTCGGCAAAACATGTACCATAAACCGCTCCTCAGGCATAATATCGACGGAGCCAGCCCCTCGGGCTACCTCACAATCACTCGTAACCAGCCCCTCGGGCACAACATCAATTAAGAATCGCTCCTTAGGCTTCAATATGAAACAACAACAGCCCATCGGGCTACAACATATCACTCACACTAGGTACCCGTTCTCACTAGGGGTGTACAGACTCCGGGAGGGGCCTCTTACAGCCCAAGCGCAATAACAAGCCATCTCGTGGCATAATCAAATAGGCTCTCGGCCTCATATCAAGACACGACGTAACAAATTAGGCCCTCGGTCTCATAACCATAAATCAGTACCATACTACTGTAGTGCGCAGCCCGATCCCATAATATTCTCACAACACAGGCCCTCAGCCTCACTCAGTTAGAAATCTCTCATGCCACTCGGGCAACAGTAAAACATGATGCTCAGCCCAAAATATCATTTATAATATCAAAACGGAGTAAATATGGCTGAGTTATGAAAATAGTAGAATACAGCATGACTGAGTACAAATATGAAGCAAAAACAGTGAGGAATAGTAGTAAAAATCCCCTAAGGGTCCAAAACAATTGGAACGAAGACCAAATATGACATTCAGCCCAAAAAACGGTAATAATTTCAAAAATACAATGATATCAAACAACTTACAATCAAATACGCAGCTTAACAGTCATATGGAACGGACTAAGTCACAATCCCCAACGGTTCATGAACCCACACTCGATATCTAGTGTGTGTGCATCACCTCAAAGTACCACAATGATGTGAAGTCCGGGGTTTCATACCCTCAGGACAGACATTTACAATCATTACTTACCTCAATCCGGTCCAAACTCTAGCCGGCGATGCCCTTGCCTCTCGACTTGGTCTCCAAATGCTCCAAATCTAACCAAATACAGATTTATACCATCAAAATATGCTAAGAGAACAAAGCTCACTCAAAAATAACCAATTTACATCAAAAATTCCGAAATTGGCCAAACCCGGCCCCGGGCCCACGTCTCGGAATCCGATAAAAATTACATCAATAAACTCATTATCTTCCCACGAGTTCATCCATATCAAAAGTACCAAAATCCGACTACAAATGACCCCTCAAACCCTTACTCAAAGGTCTCCAATCTCAAGCCCTAGTTTCTTCAATATTTACCTCAATGAAGTCCCCTCTGATTCCTTCTCCAAAATCCCCCCAAAAGCTCCAAAATCGATTTAAAAATGGTGAAGAAAGACTGAAAATCGCGAAGGAGGATTTATATACTTTCTAACCCAGGGATTCCGCACCTACGGTCCTATTTCCGCTTCTACGGTCTAACTCACCCATTTGTGATTTTCACTTAAAGGCCCAATTCCGCATCTACGACAAGACTCCCGCACCTACGCTATCGCAGATGCGCTCCAGTGACCGCTTTTGCGGTTCCAGCTGACTTATCTCTTTGCCGCATCTGCAGCTCCATCTCCGCTTCTGTGAGCCCGCACCTGTGGTCCCCTAGCCGCAGGTGCAGTTATGACAGCAATAGGAAATCTTCAGCTGCCAAACCCAACTAAAAATCGTCCGTCAACCATCCGAAATCACCCCGAGGCCCCCGGGACCTCAACCAAAAGCACAACCAAGTCATGTACCACTATCCAAACTTATACCAATCTTCACAACACCTCAAACAACATCGAATAAACCAAATAACATCGGATTCAAGCCTAAGGTTCCAAGAATCTTTTGAATTCCGCTTTTGATCAAAAAGTCTACCAAACCTCGTCCAAATGACTTGAAATTTTGCACACATGTCACACTTGACACAACGAACCTATTGCAACTTATGGAATTCCATTCCGACTTCTATATCAAAATCTCCCCTATCAACCGAAAAAACCAAAATTTCAAATTTCGCTAATTCAAGCCTAAATTTAATCTGGACCTCCAAAACGCATTCCGATCACGCTCCTAAGTCCCAAATCACCTAACTAACCAAATCATAAAAATTCAAATCCGAGATCATACAGTAACAAGTCAAAACTTTCAAATTTTAAGCTTCAAACTGAGAACTATTCTTCCAAACCCATTTAGATTACCCTGAAAACCAGAACCGACGATTTACATAAGTCATAATACATCACACGGGGCTAGTTATGCTCAAGAACTGGCAAGAGAAGTGCAAAATCTCAAAATGACTGGTCGGGTCGTTACATCCTCCCCCACTTAAACATACGTTCGTCCTCGAACGTGCCCAAAATTGTTCCAAAACCATCAAATTTCTATTTAACCTCACCATGCACATACCCGGGGGTGATCCCAGGTCACCCTATCTCATATAGGCCCGATAACACAACATAACTGAAGTTCCGCAATCCAACCTAGCCCATAAACCTTAGAACTACATTTCTACTCCTGAAATCATCTACAAGATTAGAATCTCTTATTTATACTCTGAATAAGCCCAAACAAGCTGTAACAAACCATACCTGCAACCTCAGATGCAATTACATGATATACCACATAACTCAAACAATCGTAGCGATAATTTCTAATCACAATAGTTGCTCAAAACAACCGAATATCGATAATAAGCCTCTTATCCAATAAAGCCTCATTCCAACACTCTTGTATACTGCAAATGATAAATGAAACACATAGAAAGTCATAACCATTCCTCAGATCAACCATTCGTGAAGCCACTTCTCCTTTGGCAAGGACTATAGCAAACTTCTAAGCCGAACATCGATATTATCCTCCCAACACGCCGAAACGAAATCCGTTTGTATTCATTCTAGATCCTAACAATCTCATCTAATCCAACACAACTACTCTGGTGACATGACACATAAACACAATCTAAAGCCACAACTCGTGCAATCTGTGCACCAATAAGCAACAATCCGAACGTACTCAAATCATGAAAATGACTTAAATGAGAGAGTTGTACCATAATCTCACCAGTACCACCACACACAATGCTAAGAACTCGTCACACATCGTAGGAACAGAACACACGAATCTAACTCAAAGGATCATACCTCCATATAACTTCACTGAAATGTGCGACCCTATCGAAACACCGGTTCACATAAAACACCTTAAGTAACTATGCGCAAAGTCGACAACCACGCGCAATTTGATGTCCAAAACCAAAGAAAATCATCATAATCATGGTGAATCAATTGACATAACATTACACAACCCGAAAGTACACAACCGATATGCGATCCGCCGAGCAATACCCAATACTCTCCCCGCTCGAATTCCACTAAGAGACCCCAATAAAATCGCACCACCTGTGCCTATAACCAACAAATAATAACACCTCGTAACACGGAAAGGTAACTCATAGATCTCCCCAAATCACCAATAATTTCAATAACAATCGAATCAACACATCTCTCAACAATAACAACTCAGAGTCAACCAAGTCGACTCAAGTTAGAACACCCATCCGTATTGGCCTACCAATGAACCCCTTATCAAGGAATTCCTGAAGCTGCTCCTTCAACTCCTTTAACTCTGTCGGTGCCATACAATACGATGCCCGACACCAAATCAATACCGAAATCAACAACCCTGTCCGGCGACATGCCCGACAGCAGGAAACACGTCCGAAAAATCTCTCACCACCGAATCTGAATCAATGGTAGGAGTCTTTGAACTGACATCCATCAGGAAGGCCGAATAAGAAAGACAACCCTTTCCAGCCATCCGATGGGTCTTAAAAAAATGAAACCACCCTACTAGGCACATAATCCGTCGAACCTCGCCACCCAATCCTTGGAATTCTTGGCATAGTCAGCGTTGCCGCCTTAGCGCAATAGCCTAGAATAACACGACACAGAGACAACCAGTCCATACCCAATATCACACCAAAATCTAAGCATACTAAGCAATAAGGATCCACTCGGGTCTCCAAACCTCCATTAGTTACCACAAAAGGCCGATATACGCAGTCCACAACCAGGACCTAACTTGTTTATGAGAACTCCCAGTCTCCAAATCCATACAACACGTGAATCACCATATCCGATCCCAATCCACCGTACGAATATACAACAAAACTCTAATACCCATTCATCCCACGAGAGGTACTTCTATAATTCTTCTGTGCCACCAAACAAACTCGAATATCAGCAGTCGATCCAACCAGAGAGTGCCGCAATACTAATAATGTATCCTCAACTCAAACACATCGCCCTTGCTAAAATGTATACCCTCATCAAGCCACACCAATTAGTGATCTCATTTATCTAGTCATCTAAACTATCCATGATACCTAAGAATTTGTGACCTTCCTTTCAAAACTGAACCGTGACCTTACACATGCAAATCTCAATCCTACACAACACACCGCATATACCATACCATCCTAGGATAAACATGAGAACTTCATATCCCTTCCGAGCCATAAGCAACTACGTTCTCACTAGCCAAGAACTTTCCATTGATCCCATCTAGAAGAAAATCACTACACATCCCACGCTCCTCACGCTCGTAGAAAATGTACATCTCTAACCGTGGTAGAAACCATCAAGAACTCTCCGAATTCCATTTGCACAAAACTAAACCATCAAGACTGAATCCTTCCAACTCATCTAAGCTACGTAGTCCACTAAAACCCAAGAGAATTGTCGCGCAATACCTGTAGAAACTCATTACCTCATAAGCACCCAAAGAACTAATCATATCCTTATACCATGCCGATCCGGCCTACTACCAAGCTATCCCATCTATCCAAGTTCCTTTGATTTACCTTCAACATGATACTTCTTCTTGCTATAACACCACAATTACTCAGCCCAGACTCACCACACGAGACCCAAGCATAAAACCACATCGTCTAAGGCTCATACGTCGCTGGATACTCTCCTAAATATTCCCAATGCACCGCATTCAAAATACCGACCCTGAAGTGACTCCCTGCAAACCCAAAGCCATTACCTTCACCTTCTTGATATTGATATATCGAATCCCATAATGATATAGAAATACCATGAGTCTTGACACCCTCCAATGCAACCCTCAGTTTCCAGCCAAATATACAACTTGAAAATCTCCAATTATTACATATAAAATCTTGAACCCATTAGAACCATTCTCGAGAGTCATCCACTCCACTCAAATCGCAATTAGACCGACCAAACGGACCGGATGACCTATGCTCTAATAGCACTCCAACACCACAAAATGTAACCTCACCTTAATACAACCAAGCAACTTCCTGTTCTATAGACCGCACATCCTTTACCAATAACAACTCAAGTCATTCTGTGATTCTCATACACCCATAAAACATATCATAACCTTTATTAAAAAATCCTTTACTCAAGCCATCCTCGGTCTCAACCTCCGTAAGCCATAACTGATTCACCTGTATGCCTCAGACTGGAACCAACATAGCATATAACCGTGCAATCAACTAATCAATAGTATACTCCCCCACTTGGCTCAAAGACAAAGATTAAAACACACAATAACTCATAATGCATATACTCTATTACTACCATAATACCATAGTGGGATTAAATTCAGTCCTTCATAAGCTCGTGAAACATATACCATCTAGTACTTTAAATCTCCTGCAAATCTTGCATTCACCCTCGTAACAGTCAAGCCCACTCTTTTAGGTGACCCAAATTAAAGTGGCAACACATATATTTCACTGGTAACAAAGATCTTCCAATAAACGACATAAAGGTTCACGCAAACTTCAGAACACTTCGCAGGAGATAACCCACCTGCTTCGCCTCAAACTAACATCTTTTCATACCCTTCCACCATCATAAACATTACGCAGTCACTTAATCTTCCTGAGTCTCACAACGTGAAATTTACTTCACTTCCCAACTAGGCAACATGAAAAGATACTTCATCACACCCACAACTCGAGGTTATACATCAAATCACGATGGAAATCAAGCACCAGATAGTTCTTACTACCCCCAAGCAGACCCTTCTTGTCTCGTTCAAATTATATGCACACATCTCGCAGTCACATCATCTCATAACATAGCCATCTAGTCATCACTCCCACTAATAGGGGCACTATTGGACATACAAATCCAAAAGTACGTGCTCATACAATCAACGCCTCAGTGCTCAAGCTATAGGCAAAATATGGCCTCAAGTCCTCCAGACTGGCCCAACATCAACACACAGAGATCAAACCTTGCCTCTCGATTAGAGAATCATAAGCCGTCGATGCATATCTGATACTGAGTGCTCATACGCGCATACAAATGCGTGGAAGGAATTCAAGGAGTTACATTTGAAGCTGAATCAAGGACGCACGATAAGAATTCAAGAATGTAAAATTTTTCCTAAAGGTTCTGCAGCCTCCCGAGGATAAGTACAAACGTCTCCATACCGATCCGTGAGACTCTACTAAACCTGCTCATGACTCGTGAGACCTATGTAACCTAGGCTCTGATACCAACTTATCACGACCCTAAAACTGGCCTGGTCATGATAGCGCCCATCGTGAAACTAGGCCAGCCGACATAACTCCCGAATTAATCATTTATCAATAAAAGTCATTTTTAAGTCTTTACTTAATCAAATATTTCATAATGAAAGTCTAAATGAATAGTGCGGAATAAATACACAAGCCCGATATTGGGGTGTCATAATTCACAAGCATCTACTAAGGTCTGAATATAATGAAGAGTCTAAAAATGTACTAAATACAGTCTAAGGAAGACAAGAGGGAGAAAAACAGTGTTGCGAACATCGGGCAGCTTCTTTGCTAACTCCGATAACTCTGCCACTAAGCATTCAACACCCACTACCGGGTCTACAAACACCTAAATCTGCACACAAGGTGTAGGGAGTAATGTGAGTATGTCAACTCAGTAAGTAATAAAAATAAATGAAAGTTGAGCAGAAAGGAAGCACGTAAGCCACATCATAATGCTACAGACAATGCAGTACATTTCCAAAACAGTATAGAAACTATTTAATTCGTAAATCAAGCTCATTTTCAGTAAAAAATTTTAAAACAACTTTCAATAGATTCAAACGAGTGATAAAACAATGAGTAATAATGATGGAAACTAAACAGCCTCTCGGGCAAAACATATCACTCACACTGGGTACCCGCGCTCACTGGGGGTGTACACACTCCGGGAGGGGCCCCTTACGGCCCAATCGCAATAACAAGCCATCTCATGGCATAATCAAATAGGCTCTTGGCCTCATATCAAGCCACCTTGTGGCGTAACAAATCAGGCCCTCAGCCTCATAATCATAAATTAGTACCACACTGTTGCAGTGCGCAGCCTGATCCCATAATATCCTCACAACACTGGCCTTCGGCCTCACTCAGTCAGAAATTTCTCATGCCACTCAGGCAATAGTAAAACATGATGCTCATCCCAAAATATCATTTAAAATATCAAAACGGAGTAAATATAGCTGAGTTATGAAAACAGTAGAATACATCATGAGTGAGTACAAATATGAAGTAAAAATAGTGAGGAATAGTAATAAAAATCCCCTAAGGGTCCAAAACAATTGGCACGAAGCCCAAATATGGCATTCAGCTCAAAACATGGTAATAATTTCCAAAATACAATGATATCAAACAGTTTACAATCAAATACGCGACTTAACAGTCATACGAGACGGACTAAGTCACAATCCCCAATGGTGCACGAACCTACACTCGATATATAGTGTGTGTGTGTCACCTCAAAGTAGCACAACAATGTAAAGTCCGGGGTTTCATACCCTCAGAACAGACATTTACAATCATTACTTACCTCAATCTGGTCCAAGCTCTAGCCCGCGATGCTCTTGCCTCTCGACTCGGTCTCCAAATGCTCCAAATCTAACCAAATATAGTTTTATACCATCAAAATATGCTAAGGGAACAAAGCCCACTCGAAAATAACCAATTTACATAAAAAATCCCGAAATTGGCCAAACCCGACCCCCGGGCCCACGTCGCGTAATCCGATAAAAATTGCATCAGTAAACTCCTTATCTTCCCACGAGTTCATCCATATCAAAGTACCAAAATCCGACTACAAATGACCCCTCAAACCCTTACTCAAAGGTCTCTAATCTCAAACCCTAGTTTCTTCAATATTTACCCAAATATTTCCATAAATTTCAAGCCTAATCAATGAAATAATACTATAGGCACGTGTTTTATGATCAACAATCTTACCTCAATGAAGTCCCCTCTGATTCCTTCTCTAAAATCCCCCCAAAAAGCTCCAAAATTGATTTAAAAATGGTGAACAAATGCTGAAAAATCGCGAAAGAGGGTTTATATACTTTCTAACCCAGGGAGTTGAACAAGGTTACAATCAAGAATAAGTATCCGTTGCCGAGGATTGATGATTTGTTTGATCAGCTTCAGGGTGCCAAGTTATTTTTGAAGATTGACTTGAGATCTGGCTACCATCAGTTGAGGATTAGGGCATCCGATGTCCCTAAGACAGCTTTCCACACTCGGTACAGACATTATGAGTTCTTGGTGATATCATTTGGGTTGACAAATGCCCCAACAACTTTTATACATTTTATTAACCGAGTGTTCAGGCCTTACTTGGATTCATTTGTGATAGTCTTCATTGATGATATTTTGATCTACTCCCGTAGCCGGGAGGAGCATGAGCAACATCTTAGAGAGGTTCTTCAGACTTTGAGGGATAGTTAGTTGTATGCCAATTTTCGAAGTGCGAGTTTTGGTTGAGTTCAGTGGCCTTCCTGGGTCATGTTGTATCAGCGGAGGGTATTTAGGTTTATCCAAAGAAGATTGAGGCAGTCAAGAACTGGCCTAGACCAATATTAGCTACAGAGATCCAGAGTTTCTTGGGATTGGCAGGCTACTATCGTTGGTTTGTAGAGGGGTTTTCATCTATCGTAGCCCCGATGACCAGGTTGACCCAGAAGGGTGCCCAGTTCAAATGGTCAGACGAGTGAGAGGCGAGCTTTCATAAGCTCAAGGCAGCTCTGACTACAACACCGGTGTTGGTTTTGCCCACAGGTTCAGGGCCTTATATAGTTTATTGTGTTGCATCTCGTATTGGACTTGGTGCAGTGTTGATGTATGATGGCAAGGTCATTGCCTATGCTTCACGGTAGTTAAAGATTCATGAGAAGAACTATACGGTTCATGATTTGGATTTAGCAGCCATCGATCACGCGTTAAAGATTTGGAGGCATTATCTGTATGGCGTGGCATGTCACGGATCACAAGAGTTTGCAGTATTTGTTCAAGCAGAAGGAGCTAAATTTGAGGCAGAGAAGGTGGTTGGAGCTATTAAAGGACTATGATATCACCATCTTATATCATTTGGGAAAGGCCAATGTGGTGACCGATGCTTTGAGTAGGAAGTCAGCCAGTATGGGCAGTCTTGCTTATATTTTGGTGGGTGAGAAACTGCTTGCCTTGGATGTTCAAGCTTTGGCCAATCAGTTCATGAGGTTGGATGTTTCTAAGCCCAGCCGTATGTTAGCTTGCACAGTCGCTCATTCTTCTATATTGGAGCACATCCGTGATCGGCAGTATGATGATCCCCATTTATGTGTCCTTAGACATGGTGCAGCACGGAGGTGCCAAGCAGTTTACTTTAGGTGATGATGGAGTTTTGAGATTGCAGGGTCAAATTTGTGTGCCTAATGTGGATGGGCTTCGAGAGTTGATTTTAGAGGAGGCTTATAGTTCCCGGTACTCTATTCATCTGGGAGCCGCGAAGATATATCAGTATTTGCGGCAACATTATTGGTGGAGAAGAATGAAGAAGGACATCTTTGCATATGTGGCTCGGTGTTTGAATTGTCAGCAGGTTAAGTACGAGCATCAGAGACCTGGTGGTTTGTTCCAGAAGGTTGAGATTCCTGAGTGGAAGTGGGAGCGTATCACTATGAACTTCGTTGTTGGACTCCCACAGACTCAGAGGAAGTTCGACGCAGTGTGGGTTATTGTTGATAGGCTGACCAAGTCGCCACATTTCATTCCTGTGGCAGTCTCCTACTCTTCCGAGAGGTTAGCTGAGATCTATATCTAGGAGATTGTTTGTCTTCATGGTATGCCCGAGTCTATCGTTTCGGATCGAGGTACGCAATTTACCTCCCATTTTTGGAGAGCAGTTCAGCGAGAGTTGGGCACACAGGTTGAGTTGAGCACAACATTTCATCCTCAAACGGATGGGCAGTCCGAGCGGACTATTCAGATTTTGGTGGATATGCTCCGAGCTTGTGTCATTGACTTTGGAGGCTCGTGGGATCGGTTTTTGCCTTTAGCAGAGTTTGCCTACAACAACAGATACTAGCGAGTATCCAGATGGCTCCGTATGAGGCTTTATATGGTAGGCGGGGTCGGTCACTGATTGGATGGTTTGAGTCGGGGGAGGCTCGGTTGTTGGGTACAGATCTGGTTCAGGATGCCTTGGACAAGGTCAAGATTATTTAGGATAGGCTTCGTACAGCTCAGTCCATGAAAAAGAGTTATGCCGACCGCAAGGTTCGTGATTTGGCCTTCATGGTCGGTGGACGAGTATTGCTTCGCGTGTCGTCTATGAAGGGCATGATGAGATTTTGGAAGAAGGGCAAGCTTATCCCTAGGTTCATTGGCCTGTTTGAGATTCTTGATCGAGTGGGAGAGGTGGCTTATAGACTTGCGTTGCCGCCGAGCTTATTGGTCGTGCATCCAGTGTTTCATGTATCCATGCTTCGAAAGTATCACGGCGATCCAACCCACATGTTTGATTTCAGCACTGTCCAGTTGGACAAGGACTTGTCTTATGAGGAGGAGCCGGTAGCTATTATAGACCGGCAGGTTCGTCAGTTGAGATCGAAGAGTTTTCCTTCTATTCGTGTTTAGTGGAGAGGTCAGCCCGCAGAGGCATCGACCTGGGAGTCCGAGTTCAATATGCAGAGCCGTTATCCCCATCTTTTCCCCGACTCAGGTACTTCCTTCTTCTGTCCGTTCGAGGACGAACGGTTATCCCCATCTTGTTTTAAAAGTAAATTTTGTATTTTGAGGCCTCAAAACCTCTTTCAACATCACCTTTATTTGCGTGCACAGTCCGAGCACGTAGTCGGAAAGCTATTATGTGAAAATCTGTGAAAAATAATGAATTTTGACTTAAA
This sequence comes from Nicotiana sylvestris, assembly GCF_000393655.2. Taxonomy (NCBI): domain Eukaryota; kingdom Viridiplantae; phylum Streptophyta; class Magnoliopsida; order Solanales; family Solanaceae; genus Nicotiana; species Nicotiana sylvestris. The sequence goes on from NC_091058.1 coordinate 143,235,032, forward strand.
AATAAATTTAAGTTGACTTTGGTCAACATTTTGGGTAAATGAACTCGTACCCATAATTTGACAGTCCCAGAGGGTCCGTAGGAAAAAATGGAACTTGGGCGTATGCCCGGAATCGAATTCCGAGGTCCCAAGCCCGAGAAATTAATTTTTAAAGAAAATTATTTTCTGGAATTATTTATGAGTTTTGGAAATGAAATGTGTTTAAAACTTGATGGTATCGGGCCCGTATTTTGGTTCTGATGCCCGATACAGGTCATATATGTGATTTAAGATAAGTTTGTGAATTTTGGTAAGAAACGTACTTGAAATGACGTGAATCAGATCGTTTTTCAGAAAATTAGAAAATTTGACATTCTTAAGTAATTTCATGACTTTGATGCTAGATTCATAATTGTTGATGTTATTTTAGTGATTTGAATGCACGAGCGAGTCCGTATGATGTTTTTAGGTTGGTGTGCATGTTTTGTTTGGAGCCCCGAGGGCTCGGCTGAGTTTTGGATAGGCCACGGGTGGATTTTGGACTTGAGGAATTGCAGATTTCAGCTGTTGTGTGTAAATGAACTCATACCCATAATTTGACAGTCCCAGAGGGTCCGTAGGAAAAAATGGAACTTGGGCGTATGCCCGGAATCGAATTCCGAGGTCCCAAGCCCGAGAAATTAATTTTTAAAGAAAATTATTTTCTGGAATTATTTATGAGTTTTGGAAATGAAATGTGTTTAAAACTTGATGGTATCGGGCCCGTATTTTGGTTCCGATGCCCGATACAGGTCTTATATGTGATTTAAGATAAGTTTGTGAATTTTGGTAAGAAACGTACTTGAAATGACGTGAATCAGATCGTTTTTCAGAAAATTAGAAAATTTGACATTCTTAAGTAATTTCATGACTTTGATGCTAGATTCATAATTGTTGATGTTATTTTAGTGATTTGAATGCACGAGCGAGTCCGTATGATGTTTTTAGGTTGGTGTGCATGTTTTGTTTGGAGCCCCGAGGGCTCGGCTGAGTTTTGGATAGGCCACGGGTGGATTTTGGACTTGAGGAATTGCAGATTTCAGCTGTTGCATGGCAGGCCTACAGGCTTCACATTTGCAAAGCCTGGCTCGCAAATGCGAAGACTATGCCGCAAATGTGAACAATAGCCCAGGCCAGCTTACCTCGCAAATGCGAGGGATTGATCGCAAATGTGATCCCCCAGTTTGAGCCAGACATCGCAAATGCGACACGTTGTTCGCAATTCCCACTTCGCAAATGCGAAATCTGCTTTGCAAATGCGAACTTAACAGAAGTCAGGGTTCGCAATTGCGAACCTTGGTCACAATTGCGACATCTGCAATCTGCAATTTTATAACTTAGCCGAAAATCTTTCATTTTTCACACTCTTTCAAAACCAAAACACTCTTGGGCGATTTTTCAAAGACAACTCTTCTTCCAAATCGATTGTAAGTCAATTTTAACTCGTTTTCTTCAATCATTAACATCTTTTCACATGATTTTCATGGGGGAAATTGGGTGTTTTGGGTAGAACCTAGGTTTTTCAAAAATTGGGGATTTAGACCTTGATTTGAGGTCCGATTTCAAAATAATTTTATATTTGGGTTCGTGGGAAAATGGGTAATCGGATTTTGGTTTGAACCTCGAGTTTTGACCATGTGGGACCGGGGGCGATTTTTGACTTTTTGGGTAAAAGTTTAGAAAACTGATTTTCATGCATTAGAATTGATTCCTTTAGAATTTATTGATGTAATTAAGTAACTTGTGACTAGATACGAGCGAATTGGTGGTGGAATCAAGAGGTAAAGCGATAGTAGAGACTTAAATTGTGTTCGTGGCATCGAGGTAAGTGTTTGGTCAAACCTTAGCTTGAGGGATTAAGAGTTGTGTCCTATTTGCTATATGTTACTTGTTGAGTACGCCGTATAGGCATGGTGACGAGTATCTATACGTTGGTATCAAGCATGACTGTGAGTCTTAAATTAAACTTTGTGTGTTCTTAATAAATACTACGAATTCTTAAGTTGTTGATTCTCTGTGTTGAGCAAGAATTATGATTATTCTCGTGGAAATTAATTACGATTGAGTATTGGTGCTAGTTGAGGTAGTTAGATGTTGGAACAAGTTTGGTTATAGCTAATTTTCCCTTGCTGGGACGTACTTACTTATACTGTCGATTCCCTTACCGGGATAGTGTTGTTTCTTTGTTGATCCCTTGCCGGGACTTTTGTTGTGATTGGTGGTGAACTGTATATGTGGATCAGGTTGCACACCGCAACAATATTATATTTGGATCGGGTTGCACGCCGCAACAATATTATATTTGGATCGGGTTGCACGCCGCAACAAGATTATATTTGGATCGGGTCGCATGCTGCAACAATATTATATTTGGATCGGGTTACACGCCGCAACAATAGATAATAGAAGTGCTTATAGATTGGTGACGAGTTCCTTATTGTTTTGCTATGAATTCTAAATTGTCCTTATGTTTTTCTCTTAAATTACTGTTGGTATTGATATTTCCCCCAGCTTGTACCCTCTCCCATCTTTACCTGTCTATTCCTATTTTATTTTCCACTGCATATTATATAACTGCAAAGGTTTATTTGGTAGTCTGGTCCTAGCCTCGTCACTACTTCACCGGGGTTAGGCTAGGCACTTACCAGCACATGAGGTCGGTTGTGCTGATACTATAGTCTGCACTATGTGCAGATCTCGGAGCAGCAACTTTTGGACCGTAGCATTGGGTTACTGCCTTCAGTCCAGTTAGAGATCCCGAGGTAGTCCTGCAAGCGTCCGCAGGCCCGACGTTCTCTTCTATCCTTATATGTATTCTGTTTTTATTCACTTCGGAGACAGATTGTACCTCTCTTTCCAGACTTTTGTATGTAGTATTCGTAGATGGTCCGTGATATTGTGACACCGGATTCTGGGTAGAGATGTATGTTGGTATTGCCGTACTGGTTTTGGCTAAGTTATCAGATTAAGTCTTTCACATGTATTTATTTATCGTTAATATTTCATTGTTAATTGTATGTTAATTTAAATTGTTAAAAAGGGTAAATAAAAGAGTTAGTGATTCTATATTACGCGGCTTGCCTAGCTTTCATGAGTGGGCGCCATTACGACTCTCGAGGGTGGGAAATCCGGGTCGTGACATCCCCGGGACCTTAACCAAATGCACAGCCGAGTCATGTACCACTATCGAAACTTATACCAATCTTCAAAACACCTCAAACAACATCGAATCAACCAAATAACATCGGATTCATGCCTAAGGTTCCAAGAATCTTTTGAATTCTACTTTTGATCAAGAAGTCTACCAAACCCCATCCGAATGACCTGAAATTTTGCACACACATCACATTTGACTCAACGAACCTACTGCAACTTCCGAAATTCCATTCCGACCTCTGTATCAAAATCTCCCCTATCAACCGGAAAATACCAAAATTTCAAATTTCGCTAATTCAAGCCTAAATTTAATCCGGACTTCCAAAACGCATTCCGATCACGCTCCTAAGTCCCAAATCATCTAACTAACCAAATTATAAAAATTCAAATCCGAGATCATACACTAACAAGTCAAAACTTAGTTAAACCTTTCAAAGTTTAAGCTTCTAACTGTGAAATATTCTTCCAAACCCATTCTGATTACCCTGAAAACCAAAACCGATGATTTACATAAGTCATAATAAATCACATGGGGCTAGTCATGCCCAAGAACTGGCGAGCGAAGTACAAAAGATCAAAATGAACGGTCGGGTTGTTACACAACCAAGGTTCGTACATGCATAGACAAATCACTAAACCGTACTGCATACTCTAATATAGTCATAGCACCCTAGCGTAACTACTCAAACTCTGCACGCCATGCATCTCTAAGACTCTAGGGAACAAACTCCCTCAAGAACATATTTAAGAACTGAGCCCAAGTGAGTGAAGTTGCATCGGTCGGACTACCCAACTCATATGCTCGCCACCACTGATATGCCACTCTCTTAAGCTGGAACATAGTGAAAGCAACCCCACTAGACTCCATAATACCCATAGTACGAAGGACACGATGTTACTCCTCAAGAAAACCCTAGGCATCCTCTGACGCCAAACCACTGAAAGTAGGAGGGTGGTACTTCTTGTACCTCTCGAGCCTAAGCTGCTCCCCTTCAGAAACTGCTACCCTAACCTCGGGCTGAACTTGGAAACCGGCTGCACTGGTATGACCTCTGGGACCTGGTCGACCTGGACCTGCTACTCTAGGGTATGGGCGACGTGATTCTGTGATCCTTCCCCGGCCTAAGATGTGGCAGGAGCAAGTGGGATCAACCCTACCTGAGCTAGAGTGCCAAACTTGCTCAAAAACTGTGTGAGGGTCTCCTGAAGTGCTGGGGAAGTAATAGGCGCATCGGATTCCTGTCCTCCAACTGGAGCTACTAGTGGCTCCTCTGTAGCAGCTCGAGCCGGTGCTCTAGCTGCACCACGTGCCTGTCCTCGGCCTCTACCCCGGCCCCGACCTCTTGAAGTTTTAGTAGGGGGCACGGGTGTCTAGTCATCTGATCCGCTTGTGCGTGTTCTCATCATTTGTGAGAGAATAGAAAGACAGAAACATAGAATTTCAAGATCAACAATTTCGCACAATAAGGAATCAAATAAGTGATGTGTTTCCTAACAGTTCCATAGCCTACCAAAGATAAGTACAGACGTCTCCGTACCAATCTATGAGACTCTACTAAATATGCCTGTGACTCGTAAACACTATGAACCTAGAGCTCTGATACCAACTTGTCAAGATCCCAACTTCCTTCTATAGGAAGTCGTGACGACACCTAGTCTCCAAAACTAGGTAAGCCTAACAAATATGCGGAATAAATGAAACAATAATAATTTAAAGTCTCAAAATTTCAACTATTATATAAAATAAAATCAGAAACTCAATATGTACAACTCCCAAAATTTGGTAAAATATAAGTCACAAGCTCTAAGTAATAGAACTGAATAATCTTATACATCACTGTCTATAATAGGGTAATGAAATAAGGAAATCAGGATAGAAGGGGACTCCGAGGCCTATGGACGCTGGCAAGTATACCTTGACAAGAAATAATATGCAAAGGAAACAAACAACCAAAGTCAAATATAGCAAATAGAGAAAGAGTAACAAGGGGAACTACCGAGGTACCGCCTCGTAGTCCCAAATGACAAGAATAACTCACAATCTTTCCTTATATCACCGTAGGAGCCTTTACGTTTGGTTTTGAAAATTATTTTTTTCGAAATAGCATCATGCGTTTTAGCCCACCTTATCGCCTTTCAAAACCCCAAATTTAAGCCTAAGAAGTTTTCACACTTTTCCCCAATTTTCCAACTTAAACCACTAATTACATGATAAAAACAACGATAGATTTGAGTAAGTTAACCAAAATCGATTTAGGAATTCTTAACCCAATAATTTCTCTAAAAATCTCTGGAAAATTCGCCTCACACCGAGATCTGTAAGTCCAAAATATGAAATATGAGATAAACCCTCATTTTGAAATTTAAGTTCTATTTTCCAGTGATTCCTTCTTTGCGAATGCAGAAAATGCCTCGCGTTCGTGAAACATAAAATATTGTTGCCCAAAATAACACTCCGCGATCGTGGAAGACCACATGCGAACGCGAAGCACTGCCTCATCAAGATATTCGATCGCGTAATACACTAGGCGATCATGATGAAAAAAATGCGTGAACCTACAGCACCCTAATTCTTCTATGCCAACACAACCTTCTTCAAGCGTTCGTGATTCACTAAGAACAAACCTTCCCCGATCACAAACCCCTTCTCGTGATCGCGTAGAGAAAATTTCTCCCTGTGCCAAACTACTCTTTGTGATCGCGTTAATCCTCTCGCTATTGTGCATAAAGAAGCCAGAAGCACTAGATTTAACAACCTTTAAAGTTCCTAAATGTGCCGAACATGATCTGAATTACACCCGAGGCCCCCGGGACCTCAACTAAATATACCAACAAGTCCTAAAACACCATACGAACACGCTCGAAGCGTCAAATCATATCAAAAAAAGGCTAGAATCATGAATCGTATATCGATTCAAGCCTAAAAAACTTATGAACTTCCAAATTCCAAAACTAATGTAAATTCATACCAAAACAACTCCGATTGCCCTCAAATTTTACACACAAGTTATAAATGACATTATGGACATATCCCAATTTCCAGAGTCAAAATCCGACCCCGATATCAATAAACTCAACTCCCGGTCAAACTTCTTAAATCTTCCAAACCTCCAACTTTCGCCAATTTACGCTGAAATGACCTACGAACCTCCAAATCCAAATCCGAATACGCTCCTAAGTTAAAAATCACCATACAAAGCTATTGGAACTGTCAAAACTCCATTTCGGGGTTGTCTACACTAAAGTCAAACTACGGTCAACTCTTTCAACTTAAACCTCCTACTTAGGGACTATGTGTCCTCTTTCACTCTGAAACTCACCTGAACATGAAGTCAAGCACCCTGGCAAGTCACATAAACAAAATATAACATAAAGGAAGCATAATTTAGGGAATCAGGACTAAAATACTCAAAACGAACGGCCTAATCGTTTCACAGACCCGACAGAGAAATGAGAAAAAATTGGGCGATTAGAGAAGTTTTGTTTGAGAGGCAAAGGGACTAGACCCATTAAAAAATCAAAAAGAGAATGCTTGACTAAAGAAGGAAACCTTAGAACATGTTCTAAAAAATCTTGACCCAGAAAAACTGACCCAAGCAAGGACAATCCAGAAGTTGGTCGATCAAGACGTGCACTTTCCCTTTGTAAAAAGAATTTTCTAGTGTTGCAAAAAATGAAATTCATTATATGGACCATATTTGCATTTGTTAAGGAAAATATCATGGATGCTAGGGTTCGACATATATCGGGTATAATCGATAACCCGAACCGATAAAATTCTATTGGGTAATCAATATTGAGTTATTGGTGTATACCGTAAAAATTAGAGGGCCCGATTTTATGGTGATTATGACGCTTTGTAAACACTCCAAAGGCTCGAGGCAAGGCTCGAGGTTAAACCCCCAAGGATTCTCAACATTCGACCTAGGGGCAATGCAAATCAGTAGTTATGATGGAAAAATGAGAAGTTTCCAAGGCACGTGATTAAGGCTGACCCAGTCTATTAGGCTAGCACGAGCCCGTACCGTGGCATTAAATGGCTATACCAGCCATATATCTTTGTAATAAATGCATTTGTACTATATTGTGATTCCTCTTCATATATAAAGGGGACCCTTGTCATTTTGTAAAAAATACACAATATTCAATACAAGAACATTCCTTGCTTCCTAACTTAAACACATTCTCCTTTGATTCTATTACTTACATTTATGGCTTACATTTATTGTCTTTCATTAATTGTTCTTTATTTATTACTCATTATTGATCATAAAGAGCTCTTATCAAAGCTCTTAGTATTGTTAGACCTGCATCGGCCGGTCATAGCCCAACGCTTAGTTCGACCTCGAGGCCCCGCATAGGACAGCTCGAGACCCCGAATCCCAGCCACTCGGTTTGCTCGACACACTGCTTTCAAGCTCTTATCATATTTCCTAGTCTTACATTTAGCATCTATTGCCTAACAACTAGCATAAATAAATCATGTATTTTTAGAACCATAAAATTAAATCTAATTGTAATTACCATTTTCAAGGTAAACAATTTGGCGCCCGCTGTGGGGCTAAAAATAATAGTGATCATTTTCTTGCTGGTTTACTACATAACGCAAGTTATCTTTCACACTTTTTCTTGTCCAAGAATCTTTGATTTCAGGTCAAAATGTCTAACTCACTAAACGCACATGAAAACAATGGTCTTGAGGACCATGGAGAGAATGGTGTAGCTGTTGTAGGTATTGGTGTACCACCAAGAAACCCTAAGGATACACCAGAACCAATTCCCGTGGATGTGGTCTCGCGCAACGCCCAACACGTCGGCATAAGCTCTCACACCAATAGGAGTATACGCCAAGAAAACCAACAAGAAGCTCAAAAAACCCTGGCTCGAGAAGAACAAGTGGTTAGCCTTCACGTCATCTTTGAGATGTTACAGGCATAGCAACTGGCGATTGCTCAACTACAAAGCCACCAGAAAACCCCAAGCCCAGCAGCACCGGAAACAGCTCCTCAAGCTGAACAGGTACCAGAAAGGTCAAGCAACAACGGGTCAACAGCCGACCCCGCCATCATAAAGATACTTGAGGACCTCACAAAGAGGATCGAACCGGGCGAAAAGAAGATAGAAGCCAACGACAAAAAGGTAGAGACCTACAATTCAAGGGTCGATCAGATTCCGGGCGCACCATTGATCCTGAAGGGTGTAGATTCAAAGAAGTTCATGTAAAAGCCATTCCCACAAAATGCCGCTCCAAAGTCTATCCCGAAGAAATTCAGAATGCCCGATCTTCCGAAGTACAACGGAACATCAGACCCAAATGAGCACGTCACTGCTTACACTTGTGCGGTGAAGGGCAACGACCCGAGGGACAAAGAGATCGAATCCGTACTGCTAAAAAAGTTTAGAGAAACACTTTCGAAAGGGGCCATGATGTGGTATCACAACCTAGCTTTGAATTCGATAGAATCATTTGCCATGATGGCATATTCCTTCATAAAGCCATATGCCGGTGCCATCAAGGTGGCTACAAGGAAATCTGACGTCTTCAAAATCAAACAAATGGAAAACGAGATACCGTAGGAGTTCGTATGTCGCTTTCAAATGGAGCGGATGGAATTACCACTAGTCTCCGATGACTGAGCTAGGCCTTCATCCAAGCAGAAATTGGTTGAATAACGTTGTGACTTGGTCGGATGTCCACAACCGATATCAATCGAAGATTATGGTCGAGGACGACCAACTGAGAGCCTCCTCGGGCTCGGTATATCCAAGAAGACTCCTAGAAAAGGAGCCAAAGCCAAACAAGGAAAGGTACCAACCATAAATCGAAGAAAGGAGAAATGACCCAAGGCGTAATATACCCCAAAGTGATCGAAGGACAGATCGAGGTTAGAATCCTCGGGGACCTGTAAGTAGAGCCGGATTCGACAGACACACAACACCGACGAAGGCACCCGATTGTTTGAATACAAATTCAACGTTGACGTTTCGGACATCATATCTGCCATCTGTAGAATCAGAGACACTAGGTGGCCAAGACCTGTAGTATCAGATCCGTCGCGGGGGACCCTAACTTAGTGTGTGAATTTCACGGCACACACGATCATAGGATCAACGATTGCAGACAGCTCCGAGAAGAAGTAGCCCGGCTACTTAGCAAAGGGCACCTCCGAGAGTTCCTTAGTGACCGAGCTAAAAATCAGTTCTGAGAAAGAGTGGCGAACAGGAAAAATGAAACAGATGAGCCGCAACATGTCATCCACATGATCGTTGGAGGAATCGACATCCCGCGGGAACCCATTGTCAAAAGAACTAAAATATCCATCACTAGGGAGAAGCAAACTCGGGGTTATATACCCGAGGATGCTCTCACATTCAATGACGAGGACATTGAGGCCCTGTCTCAACCTCATAATGCCTTGGTAATTTCTTTTCTTGGGAATACATTTCAAATTAAGCGTGTACATGTGGATCCAGGTATATCGGCCAACATTATCAGGTCAAGGGTGGTGGAGTAGTTCGGACTGCTTGACCAGATCGTGCCTGCCTCTCGAGTCCTCAACGGATTCAACATGGCGAGCGAAACAACAAAAGGGGAAATCACCCTCCTAGTCAACGTGGTCGGCACGACCCAAAATGTCAAATTTCATGTCATCTAAGGAGACATGAGGTACAACGCCTTGCTCGAAAGGCCATGGATACACTACATGAGAGTAGTACTATCAACCGTCATCAAATGACGAATTTTCTGATGAAGGACGGAATAAAAAACAAATGTATGGTGAACAACATGCAGCGAGGAAGATGTTTGCGGTGCACGATATGGTACCGACATCGACACCTTAAATGTCGAAGGAGCCAAATGATAAGCAAACAGTGAAGTAGCAATCACGAGACACATTCTTGGCTACACCCAAATAAAATATGCAAAGGACCGTGCCGCATCCCCAGAGCAAACGTTTGAAGCATATCGAGGCTCAAAGCGCCATCACCACTAAGGTATAACCATCTCCCTTTTTATTTACATCTTACACTAACCTTTGTGCAGGTGTCCAATCAAAATAGTCGAAGCGTTGTCCAGCTCAAAGACCTTAGGTTTTAAAGCATGCATTGCACTATTTTCCTTTGATCAGATATTATCCCAAGAAGGGTTTTACCGGCAAGGTTTTTAACGAGGCAACACATATATGCTACCCAAGAAGAACTCAAGAAATATTCAAGGCTTCTCTTCAATCAACCTCGAATACTGGGGGGCATCGCCTTGGGAGATCACCTCCTCGGAGAAGTCAAGAATGTGCCAAAAAGGGCCTCAATAGGAAAATAGTATATCGGGCCAAATGGCCGAACGAACCGTGTCCACATAGAATAACCGAACCCTTGACAACGAAAACATGTATACTTGTGACAAGTAATCAAAGAATATTTTTCCTCCATCAAAACACTTTACGCTTCAAGGAAGTCTACTATTTTTTACAAGAAACGGCTCCAAAGCCAGAAATTTCCCAAACACTCGGGGACGGACGTCAAAAACTCGAAGCCATATGACCTCCGGGTCGGAAACTTCAAACTCGTAAGCCCTCAATGAGGCAATTCCAAGTTTACAAGGAACGGCTCCAGAGCCAAGAAACTTTCGATGCCTCAACTATTGCCGACTGTCACCCCTTCGATTTGTCGAAAACCCGAGGCTATAAGACCCCATGTGGGCAACCTCAAGCTCGTAAGACCTTCATATGGCAATACCAAATTTGTAAGACCTCAAGCAAGGCGTGAATTATATTTGTACCAAGTAACCAAATCTATAAGACCTCAAGTAAGGCATGTTAAAATTTATAAGACCTTGCAAAAGGCATCATCCCGATCTTAATGTTAAGGCTATATATTCGAACTTGTAAAACCCCTAAAAAGGCATACCCTCGATATAAACGCCGAAACTACTTCACTCGAGGACTGAAAGACTATGACCAAACATAATGACTATGGTCACAAGGCTCCGACCAAACTCACGCGACTCGGGGATGCCCGATCGTCGCTATAAATTCACAGGCCTTTAAATAACTTTGAAAATACTTCAAAAAGAATCGGTTAATAAGGCTACCCTCGACATAAGTAAAAAGCTTCAACTATGCCAGCTCTAAACAACAGGCTTCAAAACAATTAAGCCATCGAGCAAAACCTCCCGAGGTGCTTATTTATCGCTGCATAACGGCTCACAATCGAGGTTCTTATTGAGCCGTCGAAGAGTCGGGCGGACACAAAAATTTCAAAAAGTCTTTAGCGAGAGAAAAATAAAGCCTACATTAGAGGTCGTATCGACCAGACACGTAAGAGCCTAAGCGCTGTCACACCTCCTTTTTCACTACACCCCGAAAGGATGTATATAAGGGAGTTTTTTCCAATTTAAAGTGACAATCGAAACGAGATTATTTATTTATGAAAAATTTAGAGTCGCCACTTGAGATAATTATGGTGTCCCAAGTAACCGGTTCAAATCTCGAATCGAGGAAAGATCGACTCTGTATTACAGTCCGCGAACACAGAAATCTAGGTAACGAATTCTTTTAACCCGGGAGAAGGTGTTAGGCATTCCCGAATTCCGTGGTTCTAGCAAGGTCGCTCAACTGTTATATTTGGCCTATTTACTTGATTTTAATACATGTTTTAGCCTACGGTTCAACTTTAACTTTATAACCGCTTTTATTTAAATATTTTTTAGAAAGATTTCAACATTATACAAAACACGTTTTTGGATCACGTCACATGAAATGCACCCACGATCTGCGACATATTTTATCCAACATTGTTAGGATTTGGATTTGGGTCACATGAAATGCACACCCGAGTTTAAGGAAAGTAAATTATTAAAATAACGCGCCTAAAGCAACTGCGCACTTTCAAGTTTTGCGAGGGCCATGGGAATTCAACTAAATGGCATGCCTCGATTTCTATTAAAGGAGAAGACATTCAACAAAATGAACTACGGATATTCATATTTAAAATTTGAAACTAAGTATTACAACTACGCCACGGAACCGTACCCGTAGTGGTGATGTTCTAATTATATACCTAAAGCAAACTACGAATGCTTATCAACATTAACGGCCTAAGCATACTCCTAACAATCGAAACAGTAGGATAATTACAACATAAAATAAAAGAAAGTTGAGTGACAATAACATGTTGACTTCCTTAATTTACCCCATTTTTCCAACACCCTACAGTCATCCGCATAATTTCATATTTGACAAAATCAAAATAGTGAATTCAAACTGAAAGACATTTAAGAGGTAACAACTACGGAATGCCATCAAATGATTGAGCAAGGAAAGGGTGAATCAAAATGATTAAGAAAAGCCATTTAAAGATTTTATCACCACCTAATTTAGTCTTTAGCTTGTACAATTCTAATTCTAAACAGGCATCACATAAACCAATGCATCCATTTTACTATACATTACCTACTTTAACAAATCAATGCAACAAAGCCTCAATTAGCATGTAGGATCAGCTAGATGGCACCTAGCGTTTAAGATTCCCAAGTGAAATAATCAGATGCATAACAAGCTCACAAGGATAGTGTTGTAGTTGACCTTCCCATGCCTATTTAACATATTAATGCAAACTCACCACAATGATAGAGATCCAAACTATCTAATCCTTACTTGAATGGAAACATTTCTAGGAGATGGAATTCAGACAAGATGCAATCAATACAAAGTAAACTAATTCAAGAAGAAATTAAACACAATCCCAGAAGTCATTGTTCATTTACCTAATCCTTTAATGACTCTCCTAAAGCTTATCTTACCATAATCCAAATTGAGTCAAGGAAAAGGTATGAACCTGTTAAAGACGACTCTTTCGCTATATGAAAATCAGTAGGCACACATGAATCCGACAATGACAATTTGAATGAAAACAGCAACAAATCACTACAGGGACTCGAATCAACGAACTCGAGCTTCGATTGCGCTTGAACGGTGGTGGCGTTGAACACAAATCTTAGCTAATTCAAAACTGGAACATCACTTTTTGAAATGTGAAGGAAGCAAAAACAGAATTGAACTTTCATTAGATGAAATTCCCAATATTACACGGATAGAAATCAAGCAAATGCTACAACCCCAAATTCGAAACAACTGAAGCTTGAACCAACAGATGCCGGACAGATCTCAAATCAGAAACAAAGAGCCACGATCTTAAATCGAACCTCGACGGAACCTCATCGAATCCCTTAGTGGACTGCCTCACCTCTCGGATGGCAACGATCGAACACCTATTTCAACTCCACTCCGTTTCGAAAGCCAAGACCAAAAGAAGATCTAGAATTTTCATTATATTTTCGAGTTTGAAATCAGAAACAAAGCCAAAATCAACTGAAATTATTTCTTAATATCAATGAACTAAGATGAAATCAGAAAAGTGAAAATCAGAAGCAAAACCAAAAACCCCAAACCTTTGTTCTATTTTTGTCACTCCCTCTATCCGGTTTCCTTTGTTTCTCTTCTCCGTTCCCTCCTCCGTTTCCCATATACTGTATCTGCATATATGGTTGAAGATGAGACAAAACTGATGTGGTTGTTTGGGTGCAACTGCTGCTTCCTTGGGTGTATATCTCTTGGAGCTTTTTTGATAAAGAAGACGACCAGGGAGGTCGTTGTTTTTTTTTGTTTGGTTGAAGAACGGTGGGAGGCTTTGTAGAAAAGAGAAGAGGGGTCTGTTCTAAGGGTATGCGGTGCTCCTCTTGGAGAAGAAAAAGCAGAACGATGGGGGTAGGGTTCTATATTGTTTTTTCTCAAATGCCAATTGAAAAAGGAGATGCAGGACGATAGGGTCTCTCTTGCCAAAAGCTACAGGCGTTAGTCTCTTTTTTAGGTCTCAAAATAATAGAAACGGCTGATTGTGTGTAATAGAGTGTCCATATTTAGGTATTAGGTACTATTATATAGGGGTAGAGATTAGGTTAAGGGTATGAGCCTAGGAATTATGAGCTAGGGAATTGGGCCAAAGTCTAGAGAAATGGACTACATGATTTATAAAGACGGGATAAACCAACCTAAAACTAATTCCTCCTTCTAAAACTATGTACAATTATAATATAAAAATATAAAATTAATTTTAATTAATTGAACTAAACTATAAAACATAAAACTATTTTTTGTGTTTTCAAGATTATATAAAAATAAATATAAGGTACTATTTTGTATATTTTTTATTTAAATTTACGAAAGATACGTAAACTAAATATTTTTTGTAATTTTCATTTTTTGTGATGAAATAAAGTAAAAGAGTCAAGATTATTTAAAATAGCTGTATTAGGCCTAAATTAAATATTTACGTGCTAAAATATAAAAAATCTTGGGGAGGGTCAAAAATCACATGTCTACAGCTGCCCCTCTTTGACTTGAAACGCGAAGCGTTTTCGGACAAAGAACGACTAGATAGGTTTTTTTGACCCGACCCTTATTTAAGGAGACCAAAAACTAAGATAAAAGGGGAATGTGACCGAGCCCTGATATCTGAGCTGCCTACATATCCTTGGCTATAAAGGAATCAGGCCACGTGTAGTTCAGATGTGAGTGAGATGATGAAGTATGCCGAGGTGGAGATCCGGTCGAGGTGCCGTCAAGGTTTCGGTCCGCGGTCCTATTATTACATCAAAAATCAAAATTGAAAAGTCTAACAAAGCCTACAAGCTACGAGTTAAAAGATTCCTATCTATGAATCTTCTGAAGTTTGATCTTGAGTCTTGGTTGGTTCTTCATGTGGACTGATCTGAATCTTGATACTTGTTAGCTGCGGGTGTTAGCTCAATCTTCCACGGCTCCTTCGGATCAAGACCGGACATGAAGTGCTTGTGACCTAAGCCATGTCTTGAGTAGCTCACATCTTTCATCATCTTCTGCATTTGGATTCTCTTCTTGCTTTTCTTTTCTTTCTTTTTTTATTCTGGATTGTGGCGAACTTCCGTTGATCATCTCGGACTGTTGACTCACATTCTTGCTGCGAGCTTCTTTTGTGGCTGACTTGAATTGCATTCTGAAGTGAATTCCCTTGTTTCCAAGGTTGGTGCCTGATTGCCAAAACTTGAACTGTCTTCCTTCGAAACTGGAACCATTTTCCCTTGTTCTCCAGGTGGGCGCCTAATTGCTGAACTTGAACTGTCCTCCTTCAAAACTATTTTCCCTTGAAACTTGAACTGTCTTCCCTTGTTCTCCAGGTGGGCGCCTGATTGCTGAACTTGAACTGTCTTCCTTTGGAACTGCTTTCTCTTGAAACTTGAATTGTCTTCCCTTGAAACTTGAACTGTCTTCCCTTGTTCTCCAGGTGGACGCCAAATCAAAACAAACAAAGCAAACGAAATTTTCCGCCCCAGTTTGCACTAGTAAGATTTGTGGGTTGTTAGCAATATTGTAAACCACTTATACTATTGATGCAATGATGAGAGTAAACTAAAGACTAGACTAGGATGTGTGTCTCCTATGAGTAAAACCAAAAAACTTTGTCTAGCCAATACGTCTGCTAAAAATAAAACCTGAATGAACCAAATTAGGAAGTGCGTCTCCTAGATTTAAGATTGAACTTGCGGAAAACTATAAACTACGCTTGACTAAAGTAAAAATTGACCCTATTCTCCAAGGCGGGACCCCTGATTTCGAGAAAACTAAAGATTGATAAATTAAGAAATCTAAAAATTGACCCCTTTTTTTCTTTTTTTTTAGAAAATCCAGACTTCCTCTTCTTTTTTTCAAAATATCCTAGGAGAAAATTCGTCAGACTAGGTCCTTTTTCTCTTCTTTTTTTTTGTTTTTTTTGGTATCTTAGGAGAAATATTTATCCGACTAAGATTTCTATCCTAGGAGAAAGTTCATCAGACTAGGTCTTCTATCTTAGGAGAAAAATTCATCAGACTAAGATTTTGATCCTAGGAGAAAGTTCATCAGACTAGGTTTTCTATCTTAGGAGAAAAATTCATCAGACTAAGACATCTATCCTAGGAGAAAGTTCATCAGACTAGGTTTTACCTTAGGAGAAAATTCATCAAACTAAGATTTTTATCCTAGGAGAAAGTTCATCAGACTAGGTCTTCTATCTTAGGAGAAAAATTCATCAGACTAAGATTTCGATTGGAAGGAAAATCCATCAGACTAGGACATATTACCCTAGGAGGAAAATGTAAAGAGCAGTGACATGACTTTATGCATATTAACAAGACAAATAGAGGTAAAAATTTGAGAAACTTCCCTTCGTCGGCTCTTCTCTTCTTTTCTTTGTCTTTTTTTTTTTTGCTTTTTTCTTTTCTATTTTTCTCTTTCTTTTTTTCTCTCTTTTCTTTTCCCTTCTTTCTTTTTTTTTTTTTTGGAACCTCTTTCCTTGCACTGCCTTGTTCCTGTTTCAAACAAAGAAAATTTTGCCAGTTTTGAAAGTGATGGTCGGTTTGTGGCCTTGAGTCTTGAGCAGCTTGGCTTTTGCTCGATCAGCCTGAGTCGGTCTCAAGAGACTTTTGTTCTGCACCAACTCTGATTGTTTTACACCCAGTACCGTTTGTATTTGCAGCTCAAACAACCTTATCCCAACTGGAGATCTTTGCTTAGATGACCTTTTCTGATATCTTGAATGACTTCCTTCTTTTGAGCAATTTGTCTGTCAAAAAGAATCAGTAGTTATCTTTGCTTGCGCCCAGTAGGCTGACAAGAGTCTTTTGGGGGAGCCGTTGCATGAATCCTCAAGGCGCGTTGACAGTAGCAACCGAATATGTTGACCAAATTTACTTTGTGAAACTAAAAAACTGGTAGCAGATTTTGAAATTTTTTCTTGCTTGTTTTGACAAGGACTGACTCAGAGTGGAGGAAACAAATGATGCAAAGAAATAATATTAACAAGAAATGTCCCTGTCGGGAAGGATAGAAGGAAGTTTTTTTTTCTTTTTTTTTTCAATAACTATTTAATGATCTTGACATGCATTTTGGACTCCACGGCCCGATCTATCAAACTAATCCAATCTTCCATTTTACCATTCTTATGACCTTTGAAGTAGGGATGCCAATTCTTTGCATCAGTTTCATGACTCACTTTCGACTAGTGGTGCCCCGAGGAGTTTTCACTGACAAGTCTCTCTCATTATTCATCTCTGCTTACCGTCGCCTTACTGTGCCCGTGAGGGGTTTTCACTAATAAGACTATATCATTTTTTTTTCTTTTTTTTTCTTTCCCTCTTTTTTGTGAGCAACTCGACGATGTTCTACGTTGTGTGATAACTGTTGCTCATTGCATGCGTCTCTTGGCATTCTTGAAGGCATATTGGGAGGTCTTTATTTGGAAGGTTTTTGGATAGGATTGGAAAGAAAGGTTGGCATGAAGGCTCAAAATAAACTCAAAATGAGGTGTTGTAGACTTACAACTCTAGGAATTGACTCTTTCAAAAATGAAATAAAATCTTTGCCCCAGTTTCAGATACTGGGGATTTTTGGATTTTTCTATTTTTTTATTTTTCTTCTAAATTCTTATTTGGTTGGACCGAACCGTAAGGCTGCCTATGTATCCTTATTTTAAAGGAATCAAGTCTAACGTAGTTCAAACATCTGAACTAATTAATTTTTTTTCATTTTTCTTTCTGTTGTTTTTTCTTTTCTTTTCTTTTCTTTTCTTCTTTTTTTTCTTTCGTTTTCTTTTATTTTCAAAACAAGTTGCCCCAGCTCCTATTTTTAGGGCATGGACCTTTGACAAATCTTTTTTTTCTGAACTTTCTAAGAATTGCCCCAGTTTGTACTCTGGGGACATGAATTTTTTTTTGACTCTAAACTTGATTCCAAAAGAGGGTAGTCAAAGAAAAATAATACAGGCTCAAAAAGGGTAGCAAAGGATATAAAGTGTTTGAGTAGGAGAAAAAGGGTCTTCCAACCTCAAGAACGTCAAACATGGTATCTTTTCGCGATCACAGCATTGACGAACATGTCTGTCTTCTTGGTGTGCCGTGGTCACAAGACATTTTTTCATCCCTTAGTGACAAACTTTCCAACAAACATCAATTGATTAAACATCCTCAAGCCCGATCTTCACAATGATTTGAAGGTGAATTTTACTCGACCTTAGTTCCAAAGTATTCCAACTCTTTATTCATCCTCAAAAGTATTTTTTTAGTTATCGAATTCCAGATTAAATCAGTTCCTAAGATCTGGCCAAAATTTCCGCATGCATGTCATGTCATTAGAACTAGCGAAAAAAGAACTAGGAACAGAATGACACAGAAGGACAAACTGTATTTTATTGAGTAAAGGATGAAAGGGTTTTACAACTAAACAAGAAACCCAAAATACGAGTTACAACCCTAAAATAACCCGAATAATGAAAATAGCAACAGAACAGATAGACAAGGCTCACACAAATAAAATGGAGGGATAGAAGGGTTTGACTCAATAAAACAAATAAAATCTAGATCACAACCCTAAAATAACCCAGATAATAGAGAAAACACCAAAACAAGCTACCATGATTCTTTCCTAGTGAGGAGGGAATGACTTTTCAATTGCTAGGCTTGATATTTAGCCACAAATTTGCTCATCAGAATCAGCAGAGCCTTCTCCAATTTCAAAATCATTAACTTCAGTTAGCAAATTCCCGAGAGGATTCTCATACTCCGTATCACCACGCATCATCCCCACAAAGTGTACATCATCATGTGCAGGTAAAGGATTCTGTGCAATATTCTGGGTGTCACTGTTTTGGATCACAATCAGGTTTTCCTGGATCATCCTTTCTATTTCTCTTTTCAAATACCGACAACTTTCAACATTGTGCCCCTGGGCATTGGAATGGTATTCACACCTTTTAGAAAGGTCAAAGCTTCTTGCACGTGGGTCCACATGATTTGGAGGAATAAGTGCAATCATGTCATAATGCTTTAATTTCTCAAACAAGCTTGCATAGGACTCTCCTATTGGTGTAAAATTATCTTTCAACCTTTGTTCCCCTTTATACCTCTAACTTGGATGTGGGTTATAGGGCACCTAAAAATTTTGTGGATGCTGTTGAAGATTTCGTGATGCTCATTGGTCGCAGCAAACTCAACCTCACACAACGGTAGGAAGAGCGGGCGCTAAGACTTTTACCCGAATAGTGGTATCGGGGTCAATTTCCACAGGGAGCTTGGAATGGAGTTGCGTATTTGTTCAGACTAGGAATGCGTGTTTGCTCCTAATTGTACTTCTAACATTTTTTGGGGTTTTTATTTAATAACTACTATTATCAACTACAAGTTTAAACTAATTTATGCTGAAGGGATATGTTCTAAGTTGTGATTAATATAGAGAAAGGCACTAGGGTCGTGGCATAACCTAGGTGGTTAACTAACGGGTACAGACTACTAATAATAGATTGACATATTTGGGATCAATGTTATAACCGTTGCACAATTGTACCCACTCTCACACCTCTCGGTAGGGAGAGCGAATTTGCCCAATTGACTCTCTCGAGACCAATTGGGTAGGCCAATTAGACCAAGCAACTTGGGTTCAAGTAGGGTGATTACTCTCTCGAGGTTTAACCCGTTAATTGGGACTACCATTTCTCATGGGTCCACCCCAATTCCTTGTTGGGTCAATTTTGGGGTCATAGACTCTCTTTCTCAAGAAGAGTCAAGACCCACTAAGCTAGAATCAATGTTTGCAACCATCAATCCTTAATTAAACCATAAAATTAACCCAAATAACAAACACCCAATATCAATCTATCATTAAGAAGCAACACCCATTAATTACCCACACTAGGGTTGAGCCACAACCCTAGCTAATGGGTTTAGCTAGACATAATTAAAGAAGAAACTAAAGAAATAGAAGATGAAACAACCATATTAATTAATTATTAATGTTAAACTACAATAATCTATGATGAAACCAAGCTATAAATGCCCAAAATAGGCCAAAACATAGGTCTCACGAGTGCAACAGCTATCAGATGTACCAAACTTAACCTAAAAATGGTAGAATATTCTATTTATAGTGGGCTGAAAAAACTGGACAAAAATGCCCCTGTGGGGTTAGTGCGGACTGCACAAAGTTGGCACGCAGCCGCAATGGGTTGCTTGACCTCTGAATCTTGCTATCTGAAGATGGTGATGCGGACCGCACAAAGTTGGAATGCGGACGCATGAAGACTGGCGCGGACCGCACAAAGTTGTTGTGCGGCCGCATGAATGGTGTTGGCAGCTTCTCTGAACTTCACTGACGCGGACAGCGTGACCATAGAGTGCGGCCGCATGGAGAGGGACGCGGGCCAAATGAAGTGGGACGCAGCCGCGTGGTTTGCTTCTAGAATATGACACTCTCTAAACTTCTTGGACGCGACCGCACAGCAAGATTGTGCGGCCGCATGAGAGAGACGCGGGCCGCATGAAGTGGGACGCGGCCGCATGAGTTTGACTTGTAGTTTCACAGTCTCTGAACTCCTATGTTGCGGCCGCATGACATGATGGAGTGGTCCGTACCAAGTTCTGAATGTCCTTACTTTAATGATCTTTGACACATGAGCAGGTTTCACTCCGATTTGAGCCGATCTTTGACGATTTGTCACTTTATAGCTCAAACCTGCAATCAAGCGCAATCTGTAAGCATTTTGGGGCTATTTTGTAGCAAATTACACTCAAAGCGCAGGCAAGTATGGGTATAAAACATGTTGAAATCCTACTTATCAACTCCCCCAAACTTAAACCTTTGTTTGTCCTCAAGCAAACAAAATAAGACCCACCCCTCAAAGGCAACATCCAAGCAATTTTAGCTTATCCTAAAGTAACCTCAACAAGCATCAATTGGGACTAACAATTGCCCTCAATGCGAATGCATCATTAACACATTTAAACTTAGACAACTTGTGGATCAAGTGTGACACAAGAGCATCAAGAGTTGACACATTTCATCAAAGAACTTTTCTCAATTACTTTGGTCATTGTGGAACCCAAACTCACACATCCTCAACTTTCCCTAAGTGAACCTCACCTTTTAGAGTATTGACACACAAACCGAGGTTGATGGATTTTCACTCATCTCTCTCAAGGAAGAGATCACAAGTCCGTCTCTAAGTACCATATGCTTTCCCCTTATGTAAGTATCCACTAATGTAGGTTTCCTTCAACTCAAAATCATGTAGGGCTTTTGTGGAGTCATTGTGAAGGCTTTTGGGTAAGGGTAGAACATATTTTTGTTCAAGTGGGTTCAATCTTCCCTTAAACACCTCTTTTGATTCATTTTGGCACACTTTCTTGACTCATTTGAGTATTCACTTCTTTTTCAAGGGGTTAGAGAGACACATTATCACTTCTTTTGCTTTTGTACCTTTTACCATATTGTTTCCTTTCTTGTCTCCCCCCCCCCAAACTTAAACATTTTCCATCTACTCAAGGGAAGATTTGGGTGCCAAGAGAGGGTATCATTAAGAACGGGTATAGGCTTGTAGCTTTGGTTCTTGAAAGAAGAAGGTTCAAGTCTCAAAAGGGTTAACTAGGGATCATTACATTGGTAGGTCATGGAATTGTTCAATCTTAGCATTTTGGATCAAGGAGAGCCTATAATCACTTCTCAAGCCAAATTTCACCTAGGATTTCGCCTCAACTAATATTCGGGACAAGTTCTAGACCATCGGCTCGGGACTTGGACTCGCAAATCGAATTCTCACCACACACACTCAAGGATTGCTAAAGATATCGAGTCGAGGGCCCACAACGACCTTAGTTACAATTCAAGCGCACAATGGTCCAATACGACCACATGATGATTGTTTGGTTAACACAAGAGTCTCAAGTCCACGCCTTTCACCATCTTGAGCACAATATTATGTCTTTGACCATGGGATCAAAGGCAAATGTGTTAGGCTCAAGTGAAGCTTTGCCTGAGGTACCCTTGACCGCAAAACTTGAAAATCAAAAAATGAAAAATAAAAATCGGACTCAAACCCTTAAGAAGGTTGTCACGCCATCTATCATTGGGAAGAGCCACCCGGTTCGCACAACACTCTACCCTTGGAAAGAACCGTGGCATTAAGAAAACCAAGGGCTTATTGCAAACGCCAAAACAAAACAAAAAGGCTACGAGCCTACTATGAAGCTAAAAACGAAAAAATTTAACGAAAATAGAAAAAACGTATGAATATGTACAATAGGGGAGTAGAATATACAGCGGGGGGAATGGATATGTACATAAAGTAGAAAAGTAACTAGAATGAAAAGTTATATACAGGACAACTATCAACTAGCAACATAAGCTAAGAGTCAAATAAATATGTACAGTCATCCCAAATGTATCAACCATCAAAATAGTAGGGCGCACCCCCACGAATAAAAGCTGGCATTGTCCCCAATGCCAACTACCAAAAGAAGCATATAAACAGAGAAAGGATATAGAGTGGCTCCTCAAGCCTGATCCGTCGTCATGGGCTGATCAGTGGTCCCCTAGTCCTCTGTACTGGCGGGAACCTCAGATTGGTTCATGGCCTGCTGCTGCTCTGCTGCTGGGACAGGGGCCGGGTCATGGACCGGCTGAACATCTGGTGGAGCACTGGAAGTATCCTCCTGAACCTGTGCTACCTCTATCACAACACCCTCAGTGCTAGGAAGCTTCCTCTTCTTCCTTGGGTGCCTAGGCTCCTCATCCTGTTGTGGCTCCGGTACAACTACTGCTGATGGAGGTGCTGACTCATCAAAGAACAAGTCTAAAGGTAGCTGGTCTGCCTTTAGCTTGTCAACCTCAGCCGGAGCACCTTCACCTATTCCTTAAATGCCCTGGATTTTCTCATCTTCTTGTGTTCTCTAGCAAGCTCCTTTAGAGCCTTGCCCTGTGCATTAACTGCCTTTGTTAAGGCAGCTTGAGTAGCCAAAATCTTCTCCTGGTTGGCCAGGAGTGTCTTCAATGTCTCCTCAATAGACTAAAGAATCTCAACGGTGGCTGGAATAGACTGGGCCTCAACTGTGGTAGCCAAAGTGGACAACTTGGATGTCGAGACTGACATCTAGTTGTTCAAACTGGCTAATGTCTTTGCTAACTGCTGGGCCGTGAAGGGGTTGGATTTGGAGACGGGAATCACTGGGCCAGTTAAAGAACTGGGACCCGCAAAGGAGGATGGGATGTCCGGAATAGTAGTGGCAGCATAAGTAGGTGGCTCAAAAGAAGCCTCTACCGCAACTGGCTCCTCAGACTGGCCAGTCAGGGCAGAGGTGGATGTTTTTCCCTTCTTATCCCCCTTCGAGTTGTCTGGCCCCTGAATACTAAACCATGAAAATGGGGACACCAGCCGGACTCCAACATCGAAGGAGTATTTCTTCACCTTTGCATCTTCAAAGTACATTGTGAGGGTGTTCGGGTAGGGGTAGTTTCTGTCTGTATCAATGCCAATGGATGTGATCACACTGTACATAACATTCCCCGCATTAATGGGGAAGCGTGCCATAATGGATGCAATGAGAACCGCTCGGGCGATTGGAATGGTCTGGTCATGCGACGAAGGGTCCAACCTGTTGCATACAAAAGTTAACCATCCTCTCGCCTCAAAATTGAGGTCCTTTTGCAGTATTTGCTTCCCCACCTGAATCCATTCCGGAACAGTACCCGGCTGAGCTAAGAACTGTGCCACCCAAGGACGAGCTTCCTCTTTCAACTCTAACTTCTCTTTGTACAGAGAGTCATCCTCCTCATTGAAACCCAAATACTCGTTCAACGCCTCTCCCGAGAACACTATCTTCGCATCCCGCACTTTGGTTGCAATTGACCCTTCTTTGATGTGGGCCACATTGCTGTAGAATTCCTTCAGCATATGTTCATTTACATCGACCAGCTCATCTTTGAAGAAATCCCACCCCACTCTAGTAATAAATTGTTCATGGACTCGGGGAAGGTAGGGTAACAAATCCCGGGTGACTACTCTTCTTTCTGGAATCACCTTCTTCTTGGGCCACACTTCCCGGAATTTATGAAAGGGCACCTCGCTGACAAATCTGTCCTTCCATACAATTGGGTTTCTAGTTCTTTCAATTCCCCCAACTCCAAGTACCCCACTGTTCGGGACCTCCTCATCACTCTAGTTTTTATCTTCTGCACCTTCCCCGGATTCTGAAGTTGTGGGGGAGGTGGAGTATTTGGCACTGCCTGCTTCTGAGCCCTCAGACGACTCAGGTTGTATAATAGTTGGAGCTTTAGCTGGGCCTGCGGGGGCTTTCCCCGAATCAGTTGAGACATCCTGGGAGGGGAGGTACTCACTCCCCGACTGCTCCTCATCACTCACCACCTGCTTTCTTGTTTTTAGCTTTGGTTGGGGAGTGAGTTTCTTCAATTTTGCTTTACCTCCCCGGGAGGGGTCACCTCCTCGTCCAGGTTGTTTAGCTCTGCGCCCTCATTGTTTAACCATTTTCTACACACAAATAATTCTAACATTGTTAGTTCAGGCAATTGCAGAGTTTAAGTACATAACAGAAACACAGACAGAGAACAGATGATAGCAGTGCGGACCGCACAAACAAGGCATGTGGACCGCACTGACCAAGTTGGGAAATGAACATCTCTCTGATTAGGAACCATGCGGACCGCATGAATAAGGAGTGCGGCCACGTGTGGGCCAATGCAGTCCGCACAAACTGGTCATGCAGCCGCATTGGCCATACTATTAAAAACTGGTGCCCTCTGAACCTCACATACGCGGACCGCGCAAACATGGGATGCGGCCGCGTGGGGCATGGAGCGGACCGCATAAACCAGGCATGCGGCCGCGCTGGGAAGTATCAACCTTTAGGCTCAAGGCTTACGCAGACCGCGTAACAGAATGATGCGGCCACGTAAAAGGCATGCGGACCGCATAATCAGGGAGTGCGGCCGCGCTGGGCTTTCATTACAGGGGCAATTAGGGTTTTACATAAAAAAAACTCAAGCCTTTCACGTTTTAGCATCCTACTTTGTCCCTACTCATTTATAACATGCCCATCATTTCAAAGAACAACAAGAACAATATAAAACTATCTTAATCATGAAATGACGAAGAATAAAAAGAAAAACGAAGAAGTTATGACTAGGGAAATATGTATAAAGTTTAAATTAATACTAAGTAAAGACTAATGTGAGAGATATGTTACCAGGAAAGCGAAGAAATGCTCTTGATATTAACACTAAGAAGGATCTCTGATGTGAACAGTAACGTTTAGGGCTCAGGGGTCAATTTTTTCGAAAAGTTCTAATGAAGACCCTAATGGCCTATTTATAGGGAACACAGCGGGGCCCAGCACTTATCGTCCAGTGCGGTCGCGTGAACACGACCGCGTGCCGCGCTGAGACTTTACCATTTACCTGTTGCTAAAACTAAGGCACGCGGACCGCATGAGACGGGCTGCGGCCGCATGAGAACCACGCGGGCCGCTCAAAGTGGGACGTGGCCGCATAAACGCAGTTCAAAGACTGATCATTCTTGGCCTTTACCGGTGCGGACCGCACAAGCAAGGGTGCGGCCGCACTAGCCATCTTCAGAAACTTGGCAATATTTTCTTTGGCCAGTGCGGACCGCACAAAGTGGGATTGCGGCCGCACGGTAACTATTCAGAGACTGTGCACTTTTTGCACAGTTGTTTTGCACCGGTTCAATCACAATTCCTGCAACATCTCACAAACCATTAGCTCAAAAATCCTAATCTACAACAGAAATCAAAAAGAAAGAAAAAGACATGGGTTGCCTCCCAAGAAGCGCCTGATTTAACATCGCGGCACGACACATGTTACCATCAAAGTCACTTCAAATGAATGAGTTCCACCACGTGGCTGTCATCAAACTTTCCCAAGTAATGCTTGACACGATGCCCATTGACCCGGAAAACTTCACCATTTTTGTTCTTGAGATCAAGCACCAAATGGGGTTACACCAACAACTTCAAATGGATCATTCCACTTAGACTTAAGCTTTCCCGGGAATAACCTCAACCGGGATTTGAACAGAAGAACCATGTCACCAACTTTGAATTCCTTCCCTCGGGCATACTTATCGTGAAGGTACTTCATCTTGTCCTTGTATAAGGACGAACTGGAGTAGGCATGAAATGTAAACTCATCTAGCTCATTGAGTTGCTCAACCCAGATATTCGCAGCGACATCCCATTCCAAGTTCAATTTTCTCAAGGCCCACATAGCCTTATGCTCCAATTCCACCGGAAGATGACAAGTTTTCCCAAACACCAACCGGTACAGAGACATACCAATCGGGGTCTTGTAAGCTGTCCGATTGGCCCAAAGAGCATCATCTAATTTCTTCGACCAATCGTTCATATTGGCATTGATAGTTTTGGACAAAATACTCTTGATCTCTCAGTTAGAAACCTCAACTTGGCCACTCGCTTGAGGATGATAATGAGTGGTCACCTTGTGATTTACACCATACTTGGCAAGCAATGAATCAAAAGCCCGGTTGCAAAAATGAGAATCACCATCACTAATGATAGCACGTGGAGTGCCAAACCTTGTGAAGATACTCTTTTTCAAGAACTCCACCACACTTCGAGCTTCGTTGTTGGGCAAAGCGACGGCTTCGACCCATTTCGACACATAATCAACTGCTACCAAGATATAGGTGTTCCCACAAGAACTCACGAACGACCCCATAAAGTCAATACCCCACACATCAAAAATGTCCACCTCTAGAATTGTGTTGAGAGGCATATCATCCTTTTTTGAAATCCCACCGACTCGTTGGCATTCATCACATCTCTTGACAAAATCACCGACATCTTTAAACAAGGAGGGCCAATAGAAACCGTAACTAAGCACCTTAGAAGTCGTCCTCACCCTGCCATGATAGCCACCATAGGGAGAGGAATGACAAGCATCCAAAATACTCAATTGTTCTTCTTCCGGGACACATCGGCGAATCACACCATCGGTGCAAATCTTGAACAAATATGGCTCATCCCAATAATAATCCAAACTATCCCGCTTGAGCTTCTTCCTTTGGTTAGAAGGGAGCTCATACGGGATTATACCGGTCACAAGATAATTTGCCACATCGGCAAACCACGGCATATCATGCATAGATACCGCAAGGAGTTGTTCATCCAGGAATGCATCATTGATCTCAAGACCGTCAGAAGGCCTCCCCTCTTCCTCCAAGCGGGACAAGTGGTCCGCCACTTGATTTTCACTTCCTTTCCGGTCCATAATTTCTAGATCAAACTCTTGAAGAAGTAGCACCCATCTCATCAACCTTGCTTTTGAAACTTTCTTGGTCATCAAATACCTAAGGGCGGCATGATCAGTATGGATAATCACTTTGGCCCCCATAAGGTATGGTCGAAACTTTTCCATGGAAAACACAATAGCTAGCAACTCCTTCTCGGTGACTATATAGTTTCTTTGAGCTTCATTCATCGTCTTGCTTGAGTAGTACACCGGATGGAACATCTTGTTGATTCTTTGGCCCAAGACCGCCCCTACCGCAACATCACTAGCGTCGCACATGAGCTCAAATGACAAGCTCCAATTGGGTGCGATAATGATAGGGGTAGTTGTTAACTTGTGTTTTAGAAGCTCGAAAGCCTCCATGCATTTCTCATCAAAGACAAACTTGGCCTCCTTCTCTAACAACTTGCACAACGAGTTAACTACCTTAGAGAAATCTTTGATGAACCTTCGGTAGAAACCCGCGTGCCCCAAAAAGCTCCTCACCCCTTTGACAGAAGTAGGGGGAGGTAACCTTGAAATGACTTCAATCTTGGCTTTGTCAACTTCAATACCTCTCTTCGAAATCTTATGACCCAATACAATACCCTCTTCTACCATAAAATGGCATTTTTCCCAATTGAGAACTAGGTTTGTATCTTCACATCGGGCCAACACACGGTCTAAATTTGTCAAGCATTCTTCAAAGGAGTCCCCCACCATGCTAAAATCATCCATAAAGACCTCCAATATATGTTCTACCATGTCGGTGAAAATTGCCACCATACATCGTTGAAAGGTCACTGGGGCATTACACAATCCAAACGGCATCCTCGAAAATGCAAATGTGCCATAGGGACAAGTAAAGGTAGTCTTTTCCTAATCCTCCGGGGCGATGAGAATCTGATTGTAACCCGAATACCAATTTAAAAGTCAATAGAACGACCGACCCGCAAGACGATCAAGCATTTGGTCGAGGAACAACAACGGGAAATAATCCTTTCGAGTCACCTTGTTAAGCTTTCTATAGTCCATACAAGCTCTCCATCCTGTCACCGTCCGAGTAGGAATCAACTCATTGTTAGCATTGGTTACAATAGTCATCCCGCCCTTCTTCGGTACGCATTGCACCAGAGAAGTCCATGAGCTGTCAGAAATATGATACACCACACCGGCGTCAAGCCACTTGATAACTTCCTTCTTGACCACTTCTTGCATAGCTTCGTTGAGTCTCCTTTGGTATTCAAGTGAGGGCCTCGCATCCTCCTCCAATATGATCTTATGCATGCAAAAGGCGGGGCTTATACCCCAAATATCCGCCAATGTCCATCCGATCGCCCTCTTGCGCTTTTGTAGAACTGCCAAAGGGGCGTCAACCTGCACGTTAGTCAAGCAAGACGAAAGAATAACAGATAAAGTGAAATTAGGGCCCAAGTATTCATACCTGAGGTGAGGAGGAAGTGGTTTCAACTCCAACACCGGCGGCTCCTCAATAGATGGCTTGGTTAGGGGAGTTTTGCGATTCTCAAGATCCAAGGATAACTTCCTAGGCTCATAAGAATACGAGCCCATACCATGCAAAGCGTTTACACATTCAACTCTCCCGGCATCATCATCAACATCCATGTTCAAGAGCACGGCCTCAAG
The DNA here is from genome assembly GCF_000393655.2 of Nicotiana sylvestris. NCBI lineage: Eukaryota > Viridiplantae > Streptophyta > Magnoliopsida > Solanales > Solanaceae > Nicotiana > Nicotiana sylvestris. The sequence continues at coordinate 143,264,014 of NC_091058.1, forward strand.
TGGGTCCTCAACATTCACCATTGCGCTTGTGTCATCCACTATCACCACCGTGACAATGTCAACAAACAAGCACACCTCGGTGCTATTCGGTTGCCTCATAGATTTGCACACATGGAACACCACCTTTTCATCACCAACACGGAAGGTCAACTCTCCCGCTTCGACATCTACCAAAGCCTTTCCAGTAGCTAGGAAAGGTCTTCCAAGGATAATTGGCACCTCAAAATCCACCTCACAATCCAAGATAAGGAAATCGGCCGGCAATATGAACTTATCAACACGAACAAGGACATCATCAATAATCCCCAAAGACCGCTTCATTGACCGGTCCGCCATTTGAAGCCTCATAGAAGTTGGACGAGGTTGTCCGATTCCCAAGGTCTTGAAGACCGAATATGGCATTAAATTGATACTTGCCCCCAAGTCACAAAGGGCTTTTGCAAAGTCGGCACTTCCAATGGTACATGGGATAGTGAATGCACCGGGGTCCTCAAGTTTCGAAGCCATAGAATGCACAATTGTGCTCACTTGATGGGTCATCTTGATTGTCTCACACTCCATTGATCTCTTTTTTGTAACCAAATCTTTCATGAACTTTGCGTACCCCGGCATTTGCTCGAGTGCCTCCACCAAAGGCACATTGATAGTCAAACTCTTCATCATCTCAATGAATTTCTTAAATTGGTTGTCACCTTTTTGCTTGGACAACCGTTGAGGATAGGGCGGAGGAGGCCGAGGTAAGGGTGCTTTGGCTTTGGGCACCACCGGCTCGGGCATATCAATCACGTGTTCCCTAGACGGGTTCACAGCCTCTTGTGTCTCCTCTTCAACCTCATAAATATCAATCCGCACATCATCTCTTACACTTGGTTAAACTACATCTTCAACCACCAAAGGCATTTCATTATCTCGTAACTCATCTTCATCCACCATAACTTGGTTTCCTCTTGAGGCATGCACATCACCGCCTCTTCCACTTCGCGTTGTCACCTTCATCACATGATTATTATGCCCACCCTTGGGGTTTACTATCGTATCACTTGGTAGAGCACCCTTTGGGTGATTTAAAGACTGAGAAATTTGGCCAAGTTGTACTTCCAAGTTACGGATAGAAGTGTTGTGGGAGGCCAATTGAGCTTCGGAGTCTTGGTTCTTCTTCATCATTTGCTCAAACATAACTTCAACTCTACCAAATTCATTTCCCAAAGAACTAGACCCTTGAGATTGAAACGGCGGCGGGTTGTTCGGTTGTTGAAACATCGGAGGCCTTTGAAAGCCTTGCCCCCGATTTCCTTGACCACCATTGTTATTCCACCCACCTTGCCCATTGTTGTTGTTCCAATTGTTGTTGTTGTTTCCGCTCCAATTCCCTTGATTACCTGAATTGTTGTTCCCCCAATTTCCTCCTTGGTTGTTGTTATTGTTCCAATTATCACCTTGTTGATTGCCCCAATTTCCTTGGGGTCTCCATTGTTGGTTCCCTTGATTACCTCTATTCCCTTGATAGTTGTTGACGTATTGGACTTCCTCACTTTGATCATCATAGCATTCATTCGAATATCCACCACCATTATCATAGTTATCAAAATTTCCTTGAGGTTTTTGCCCTCTTTGCCTCCTTTTCATCATATTCACTCCTTCCATGGCGTTGACTTGGTGCGGGTTTTGAACTTGTTATAACTGTGCTTTAGCCAACTGATTCATTGTTGTTGTAAGTTCGGCAATGGCTTGGTCGTGATCATGTAACTCCTTATGCAAATGTAGGATGTTAGGATCACCTTGAGGCACATTAGCCCGGCTTTGCCATGCCGACGATGTGTCGGCCATCTCATCTAACACATCACAAGCTTCATTGTAAGGAAGCTTCATAAAATTTCCTCCCGCCAGTTGGTTCACAATACATTGGTTGGTTGTGTTGATTCCCCTATAGAATGTTTGTTGGATCATCACATCATTCATATCATTGTTAGGGCATTCTTTCACCATTATTCTAAACCTCTCCCATATCTCGTGTAACGGTTCAGTCGGCTCTTGCTTGAAAGCTAGAATCTCATCCCGTAGAGCCGCCATGTGACTTAGAGAGAAAAACTTAGTGATGAACTTGTCCGCCAACTCATCCCATATAGTGATGGAATGATTGGGGAGCCTCTCCAACCAATCAAACGCCTTCCCCCGAAGTGAGAACGGGAAAAGTCGAAGTCTCAATGCATCCTCCGAAACATTTGTCTGCTTGCTACCCTAACAAGTATCCATGAAGCCCTTCAAGTGTTTATAAGCATTCTGATCAGCGACCCCCGTGAAATAACTTCGTTGTTCGAGCAAGGTGAGCATCACATTTGTAATCTTGAAGTTCCCCGCCCGGATTCAGGGATGAACTATTGCACTTGCGTACCCTTGATTGGGTAGAACTCTTGGTGCCACTTTTGGTGGAGGTGGAGGAGGGTCTGGTATATTCTCATTTGCATTGGCATTTGCATTTGCATTTCGACCTCTCCTAGGAGCTTGAGGTAATACGTCTTCTTGTTCTAGATCCTCAACCTCCTCCCCCACGATCACGTTACCAAGAGGGTCATTTGCGTTTAAAGCCATGTGTACCTGAGTGAATTGACACAAATAAAATTAGTAAAAAGAAGGAAAGAGAAGAAAAACACAAAATTAGCTACATAAATAGTCAACACCGTAAGCTCCCCAGCAACAACGCCAAAAAGTGGTCGCAGCAAACTCAACTTCACACAACGGTAGGAAGAGCGGGCGCTAAGACTTTTACCCGAATAGTGGTATCGGGGTCAATTTCCACAGGGAGCTTGGAATGGAGTTGCGTATTTGTTCAAACTAGGAATGCGTGTTTGCTCCTAATTGTACTTCTAACATTTTTTGGGGTTTTTGTTTAATAACTACTATTATCAACTACAAGTTTAAGCTAATTTATGCTGAAGGGATATGTTCTAAGTTGTGATTAATATAGAGAAAGGCACTAGGGTCGTGGCATCACCTAGGTGGTTAACTAACGGGTAGAGACTACTAATAATAGATTGACATATTTGGGATCAATGTTATAACCGTTGCACAATTGTACCCACTCTCACACCTCTCGGTAGGGAGAGCGAATTTGCCCAATTGACTCTCTCGAGACCAATTGGGTAGGCCAATTAGACCAAGCAACTTGGGTTCAAGTAGGGTGATTACTCTCTCGAGGTTTAACCCGTTAATTGGGACTACCATTTCTCATGGGTCCACCCCAATTCCTTGTTGGGTCAATTTTGGGGTCATAGACTCTCTTTCTCAAGAAGAGTCAAGACCCACTAAGCTAGAATCAATGTTTGCAACCATCAATCCTTAATTAAACCATAAAATTAACCCAAATAACAAACACCCAATATCAATCTATCATTAAGAAGCAACACCCATTAATTACCCACACTAGGGTTGAGCCACAACCCTAGCTAATGGGTTTAGCTAGACATAATTAAAGAAGAAACTGAAGAAATAGAAGATGAAACAACCATATTAATTAATTACTAATGTTAAACTACAATAATCTATGATGAAACCAAGCTATAAATGCCCAAAATAGGCCAAAACATAAGTCTTACGAGTGCAGCAGCTATCAGATGTACCAAACTTAACCTAAAAAAGGTAGAATGTTCTATTTATAGTGGGCTGGAAAAACTGGACAAAACTGCCCCTGCGGGGTTAGTGCGGACCGCACAAAGTTGGCACGCGGTCGCACTGGGTTGCTTGACCTCTGAATCTTGCTCTCTAAAGATGGTGATGCGGACCGCATAAAGTTGGAATGCGGTCGCATGAAGACTGGCGCGGACCGCACAAAGTTGTTGTGCGGCCACATGAATGGTTTTAGGAGCTTCTCTGAACTTCACTGACGCGGACCGCGTGACCATAGAGTGTGGTCTCATGGAAAGGGACGCGAGCCGCATGAAGTGGGACGCTGTCGCGTTGTTTGCTTCTGGAATATGACACTCTATGAACTTTTTGGACGCGACCGCATAGCAAGACTGTGCGGTCGCATGAGTAAGACGCGGGCCGCATGAAGTGGGACGCGGCTGCATGAGTTTGACTTGTAGTTTCACAGTCTTTTAACTCCTATGGTGCGGCCGCATGACATGATGGTGCAGTCTGCACCAAGTTCTGAATGTCCTTACTTTAATGATCTTTGACACTTGAGTAGGTGTCACTCCGATTTGAGCCGATCTTTGACGATTTGTCACTTTATAGCTCAAACCAGCAATCAAGTGCAATCTGTAAGCATTTTGGGACTATTTTGTAGCAAATTACACTCAAATCGCATGCAAGTATGGGTATAAAATATGTTAAAATCCTACTTATCACTCGTGCTCGGCTTCTGGGGTGTTTTGGTGGCTGGACAACATACTGAGGTGGAGCGACAGAGTATTGAGGGTTCTGAGGTGGATAATACTTCTCAGAGGAGTCATGGAAAACTTGAGGAGGCTGCTCATACCTTCGAGATGTTCTCGTGAGACCTCTTCTTGACCCTGATGTCATCATGATTTCTTCAACCTTCTCATTTGTGTCGCTAAAATTATCAGACTCAACCCGGAAAGCCTGAGTTGCGGCTTTAAAAACTACTTGACTTATAATTTTACCTGTCTTAAGACCATTCTCTACCATTTCTCCTATTTTGATTGCTTCCGAGAAGGATTTGCCAACTACAGACGTCATGTTTTGAAAATAATCTGGCTCTTGAGCATGAAGGAAGACAGTGATTAGCTCGTGGTCGTCCATGGGTGGCTTAACTCTAGCTGCTTGCTCTCTCCATTTAACGGCATATTCCCTGAAACTTTTAGTGGTTTCTTCTTCAAGTTTGAAAGGGAATTGTGGTCTGGGGCAATGGCAATGTTGTATTGGAACTATTTGACAAAGGCATGTGCCATATCATCCCAGACATACCAGCGAGACGTGTCTTGATCCATAAACCATTCGGAGGCTACTCCCGTAAGGCTTTCCCAAAATAAGCCATCAACAATTCTTCATTTCTTCCCGCGCCTCTCAATTGATTGCAATACCTTTTCAGGTGGGCTATGGGATCTCCATGTCCATCATGCTTTTCAAATTTGAGAATCTTGAAACCAGGCGACAATTGGACATCGGGGAACATACATAGATCTTTGAAGGCAACACTCTTTTGACCTGCCAACCCTTGCATGTTTTTCAACCGTTGTTCTAAGCTTTTCACTCTTTGGGCCATTTCTTCCTGTACCATCTTTCGGGCAGGCTTCTCAATGTTTGTAGGAAGATCAAACGAGTACGAGTGGTACTCAGGAGAGTGGTACTGCTCTTGTTGTGTAGAAAATTGTGACTCATGATGAGGCTGCCCTTGGCCATTGGCCCATGCTTGACACATTTTAGCCATTTGTTGTTTCAGTATTCTATTTTCCTCAAACACAATAGACTCTTGTCGAACCCTCTGACCTTGAGTCTCTTGAGCACTTGTAACAGCTTCGATGTCAGTTATCATTTTTCCTTGGATCTTGTGTTGTCCGCTTACCACAAACCGACCATCTCAACTTTCTTCACAATTCAAAACAAAACATGTTAGAATGGACTCAGCCAGTCCTTATTATTATCAACATTTTTCATTTTTGTTTTTTTTTCATTTCTTTTTAATTGTTATCGAACCTGATGTGGGTTGTCTACGTATCATGTGGGAACATGAATTAGATCTTGCGTAGTTCGGGAAGATCATGAATAAAGTAAATCAACTAACTTTTTTGTTTGAATTTTTTATTTTATTTTTTCGAAAGAAAGACTTATAAAGAAGAAAGGGAATGTTTTTGGATTTTGATTTTGCTTCAGCATTTTTGCAAAGAAAGACTTCTAAAGAAGACAATTTTTTTTTTAATTCTTTTTTCTGGAATTTCGAAAGAAAAACTTCTAAAGAAAATATTTTTGAAATTTTATTTTGAATTTATGAAAGAAACGCTTCTAAAAAAAATATTTTTGAATTTTAAATTTTCTTTTCAATTTTGAAAGAAGAATGAAAATATTTTTGGATTTTGGAAGAAATTAAAAGAAAATATTTTTGTATAGTTGTTTTAAAAACAATTAGGATCTAAAAGAAAGGCTTTCTAAAGAAGCAAGTAATAGAGAATATTTTTGGATATTTTGAAAATTGGGGTCTAAAAAAAAAGACTTTTCTAGAGAGGAAGTAAAGGAAAATCTTTTTGGATTTTTTGAAAATTATAGGCCGGAACCGATGAGGTTTGCCTACGTATCTCACATCCGGTGAAAATCAGACCCGCGTAGTTTGCCCAGTTTTGATGGAACAGGAAAACATGACACTTGAAAATTTTGGCTCATTTTGAAATGACTTTTTTTTCCCCCAGAATTTTGGCAGATTTTCAGAATTTTCTAAATACCTACCTCTCACTTTTTGTTTCTTTTTTCTTCTTTCTCCTCTTTTTTTTTCTTTTTTCCTTTTTCTTTCCCTATTCTAGAAGCCAGTCAACATGCAAGCCGAAACAGACAGATACGCAAGTAGCACGTAAGATGTATCAAGATGGTCTTTTGATTTTTGGGTACACCTATTCTAGATGGACCCAACCCCTGTGTTGAGTCCCCAAAGTCAAAATGCGCATGATGCAAACAAGTGTTCCTACTAGGGATCCGGCATGAGGCTATGTTATACTAAGTTTAAAAACCTGGGCTTATTTGTTCTAGACCTAGCTTACCCACGCGGACAGCTCGAGCCGAGGCGGGGCAGCGTACCAGGAATACAGAAGCTTCACCGGCTTTGCAACTTGGCCGAACCTCGTTCTAAAATTTGGGATATGACTCTAACAGAAGAGAAGTCACACGAACTGCATAGTTCTCCATGATTTAGAAAACTCAGAGAGAGGAAGGGTTTCGTAGCAGTTTATATACAGTTCAGATAAAAGCAACATTTAGCATATTAGGCTCAAACATGTAATAAAATCAGATAATAAATATAGCCAAATATAACAATTATTCTAAGCTCGAATTCTTGAAACAATCAGATGCATAACAAGCTCACAAGGATAGTGTTGTAGTTGACCTTCCCATGCCTATTTAACATATTAATGCAAACTCACCACAATGATAGAGATCCAAACTATCTAATCCTTACTTGAACGGAAACATTGCTAGGACATGGAATTCAGACAAGATGCAATCAATACAAAGTAAACTAATTCAAGACAAAATTAAACACAGTCCCAGAAGTCATTGTTCATTTACCTAATCCTTTAATGACTCTCCTAAAGCTTATCTTACCATAATCCAAATTGAGTCAAGGAAAAGGTATGAACCTATTAAAGCCAACTCTTTCACTATATGAAAATCAGCAGACACGCATGAATCCGGCAATGACAATTTGACCAAAAACAGCAACAAATTGCTATAGGGACTCGAATCAAAGAACTCGAGCTTCGATTGCGCTTGAACGGTGGTGGCGTTGAACACAAATCTTAGCTAATTCAAAACTAGAACATCACTTTTTGAAATGTGAAGGAAGCAAAAACAGAATTGAACTTTCATTAGATGAAATTCCCAATATTACACGGATAGAAATCAAGCAAATGCTACAACCCCAAATTCGAAACAACTGAAGCTTGAACCAACAGAGGCCGGACAGATCTCAAACCGGAAACAAAGAGCTACGATCTTAAATCGAACCTCAACGGAACCTCATCGAATCCCTGACTGGACTGCCTCACCTCTCGGATTGCAACTTCTACGATCGAACACCCATTTCAACTCCACTCCGTTTCGAAAGCCAAGACCAAAAGAAGATCTAGAATTTTCATTATGTTTTCGAGTTTGAAATCAGAAACAAAGCCAAAAGCAACTGAAATTTTTTCTTAATATCGATGAACTAAGATGAAATCAAAAAAGTGAAAATCAGAAGCAAAACCAAAAACCCCGAACCCCTGTTCTATTTTCGTCACTCCCTCTGTCCAGTTTCCTTCGTTTCCCTTCTCCGTTCCCTCATCCGTTTCCCCTCTACTGTATCTACATATATGGTTGAAGATGAGACAAAACTGATGTGGTTGTTTGGGTGCAACTACTGCTTCCTTGGGTGTATATCTCTTGGAGCTTTTTTGATAAAGAAGACGACTAGGGAAGTCGTTGTTTTTTTTGTTTGGTTGAAAAACGGTGGAAGGCTTTATAGAAGAGAGAAGAGGGGTCTGTTCTAAGGGTCTGTGGCGCTCCTCTTGGAGAAGAAAAAGCAGAACGATATGGGTGGGATTCTGTATTGTTTTTGCTCAAATGCCAATTGAAGAAGGGGACGCAGGATGATGGGGTCTCCCTTGCCAAAAGCTGCGGGCGTTAGTCTCTTTTTTAGGTCTCAAAATAATAGAAACGACTGATTGTGTGTAATAGAGTGTCCATATTTAGGTGTTAGGTACTATTATATAGGGTTAGGGATTAGGTTAGGGGTATGGGCCGAGGAATTATGAGCTAAGGAATTGGGCCAAATACTAGAGAAATGGACTACAAGATTTATAAAAACGGGATAAACTAACCTAAAACTAATTCCTCCTTCTAAAACTATGTACAATTATAATATAAAAATATAAAACTAATTTTAATTAATTGAACTAAACTATAAAATATAAAACTATTTTTTGTGTTTTCAAGATTATATAAAAATAAAGATAAGGTACTATTTTTGTATATATTTTATTTAAATTTACGAAAGATATGTAAACTAAAATATTTTTTTGTAATTTTTAATTTTTGTGACGAAATAAAGTAAAAGAGTCAAAACTAATTAAAATAACTATATTAGGCCTAAATTAAATATTTACGTGCTAAAATATGAAAAATCTTGGGGAGGGTCAAAAATCACATGTCTACAAGCGCTCACCTACATTAAAGGTCGTACCGACCCAAAGGGGAAGACCCTAAGCGCCAGCCTACATTAAAAATCGTACCGACCCAACGCATAAGAGCCCAGACGCCAGCTTACATTAGAGGTCGTACCGACCCAATGCGTAAGAGCCTAATAGCAAGCTTAAAATTCAAAACTTAAGGGTCAATGAGCTCGAGTCGAAACCCGAATCGAAGACTAAGCGCGAAACGATTAACTAAAAATGCCTAAAGGAAAATGCGTAAGAGCTTTCGAGCCAGCCCAAAAAGCCTCAGGGCCGATTTGCAAACCTAAGGTTTTACCTTGAAGTCCAATTCGCCTGGCCAATCATCGACAAACATATAAATTCAAATAAAGACGTGCACAAGCAGAGGGAAATGCAAGAAAGATGAAACCGAAAGGTTTTGTTTTATACGCATACCTGAAAAAATACAAAAAGCTCCATTTACAAAGTTCTCTAAGAACATTGTACAAAGAATCAAAAAGAAAAAAGCCTAGTCTATTTTCCTCCCGGGGATTGCGGCCCCATCGGCCTCTTCTCCATTATCTTCGGCATTAGATATGCGGAATTTGGCGTCGTATTAATCCGCCTTGGCCTGCGCTATCTCTTCCGAGAGATCCAAACCCCTACCATGAATCTCTTCGAGGGTTTCCCTCTGAGATTTGCACCGGGGATATTCATTGTTTCTGCTCTCTCGATCAGAAGCACGTCTCAACTCAGCCCGAGGCCCGGTGGTGTCTTTTAAATAGATGGCCACTTTCTGTCGGCCTTAGCCCAAATTTATTCAGCTTCAGCCCAGGCGTCCATGACCTCGGCCTTCATCTCCAAAAGATCAGACTCAAGCCTTGCAATCCTGCTCCTATGAACCGAGCAGTTTTCACGAACATTCTAGAGCTGCACCTCGAGGGCAGAAACCTTGGCCAAAGCATTCTTCTTGGCCGCAACATGGGCATCTATCTGACCCCTTATCTCGTTACACTCATACTTGGCCTGGACAACCTCGCCCCAAAGGCGTTCCAAATCCTCTGCCTTGCTCTACAAGTAAAGTATCAAAATATTAATCTCTGAGGATAAAAGAAGGAGTATGTGTTCCCTCGGAGCAAAGGTTACCTGTTTCTCAAGGTGGCTTTTGTAGGTCAGGCGTTGATTCGCCTCGTACCGAAGGTGCCTCAATTCTTTTACCCTTTTATCACAAAGAAGCGTGAGGGATTTCTCCCCATCCAAGTCTTTCCTCAACCTGGCTTCATAGCAGAGCAGCTCGGACTTAAGCATGTCAAAGGCCCATGAAAAGGAAGCTCAATGAGAAAACGAAAATGTAAAATCAAAAGACCAACAAAGTCAACTAAAGCTCACCACAGAACAAAGCCGCTGAGCCTTTTCAAAGGTTGAGTGTGCATCTACTAGCCTGGTCTCACCAGCCTCAGTTGAACCGATCTCGATGAGGACATGGTCGCTTGAGACCCCGCTTGATTTAGGCAGCCCTTGGTCTCGAGCATCCCTCAAAGTACCTTCGATAGGAGGCAAGGATGACTGTTGAACACCTATATCCCTCGAAGTACCTTCGACGGGAAAGGAAGACGGCGGTAAAGAAGGAACCATTTTTCCGAGGTTAAAAGCCTCTAATGTCGCAGGCCCAGCTGATACATCTCCTTTGAGCCTCTGAATAGGGCTTACCTCACTATGAGCACCCTCGTCCTTTGAGGACTCCTTCCATTTGTTATCAGTCCTCGGCCCAGAAGCCGACAATCCTTCCTCCTCCCCAAGGGGACACGGCCTCATCTCAGAAAATTCTCCAATGCCCGCGGAGACAGAGTTAGAACATATAAAAGAAAGTACCTTTCAAAGAAAACAAGCCACACAACACATACCGTGGAATTTTGCCTCCCATATACCCTTGGATAGAGCTCACCACTTACGCTCATCGTAAGTCGAGCAAGTTGCCAGTTTTTAAGACCAATCCGCCAGGCTGGGAACCTCGTGTGGAATCCACAGGATTGATGCCAAATAAAAGAAAGCATCTTTATAGAATCCGCCTCCACCATGGACAAAAATAATAAGAACACGAGTGTTCCAGTTATGTGTGAAATTCCATTTCTCAGGAAATGAGAGGAACTCTGCAGGGATTATATTGATGATCCGCACCCGGACGAATCAGCTCATACACCCTCGATCCGCGTCTTCTTCATTGCTAGCAACAAAGGGCCGGGTGGATCGATATCGCAAAGTAATCAGGCCTCGGTAATGCAAAGGTCGGTACAATCTAATAAGATGGCTGAGGGTGAACTCGAGCCCGGCTCTATCTGCAAAATACCTTATCATCAGCACTATACTCCAAAACGACGGGTGAACCTATGCCAGGGTAACCTGATATCTTCTACAAAATTTGAGCACGATCCTATCGAGAGGTCCCAATATAAAGGGGTACGTGTATACATTCAAAACCCCTCGACATGAGCCATGATGCTCTCTTCCGAGGAAGGTACCTGCAGTACCACCTTTTCCCCCCATCCGCAGTCTTTTCTAACTACCTCGAGGTGTTCCTCCCCTATTAAGGAAATAAACCTCGATGCATGCTCCCGATGGCCCTGAATATTGGGACGTCTCTCTAACATAAAGTCCCTCCCTGAGATAAAGCACCTTGAGGTTAGCTCACCAGACACTGGCGGTGTACCATCGATCGAGTGCGAAGCAGAGGCAGAACTCTCCTCTCCTTGGTGAACGGATTTGGACGGAGCAGCCATGGCTATGTTAAGAAAAGGAAGATGAAGACTTGGGCGAAAGCTTTGAGTTGAAATGATAAGAGAACTGGCGCAAAGAATAAGAGCTCTATGAAAGGGATAATTATTCAAAGTAGCGGAGTCCCAAATAAGAAACAAGCAAATGCATATATAGAGCAAGCAGCGACTGTTTGCCTATCCTGAAGGCCAATTAATTTTAATCATGTCAGTACCATTTTTGTGGAAGTGTACTGGTGGGGCCATCCCGGTCACTTCACAGCCGTGTCACATAAATGACACTGCCATACGGCACTCGGGAACCATTGATATCCCAAGGACTTCTATTATTACAAGTATCGACTCTAAAAAAGCTATCGACCTAACCTGGAGATGGTGCCCGATCTCGAGGGCCACGATTACTCCAAGTATGGGCTCCGAAGATCCAACATCAAAGTTCAAAGACTAACTTCGTAGACACTAAAATATGAAATTCGAAGACTTGAAGCAGAAAAATCTTTTACATTCCCAAAAAATATATTTACAAGGGAGTGGCTTTACAAAACCTTTCCCCCCGAGAAATTCATACACAAAAAAGAAAGGGGAAAGACGACGTGAGTCTATTCTTCACCCTCGCTACTCTCTGGATCATCTCCGGAGCCCTTGTCTGAAGTGGCCAAAAATGCCGATTCTTCCTCCAAGATTCGGGCTTCCTCAATCTCAACTGAGAGATCGGCGCCTTTGGCACTTGCTTCCTTGAGAGCCTCCCTCCTTGTTTGCGAATGAGCATAAGAAACGGCCCGAGTTAGCTTCTGTTGGGCCTTCTCCGGTATCTCTCTGGCCCGATCATTTATAGTGGCGACATCTTTCATGTATGAAGATGCATTTTCTTCGGCCTCAGACTTGGCCGCGGATAGTGCAGCAGCCTCCTTTTAAGCACTCCAAAGAAGACACTGGATTGATGCCAACTCTATCCGCAAAAGGTCTCTCTCTCTCTGAGGTCACGTCCTCATTTTTCCCCCTCAGCTTGAGGATCTCCATGTTCTTGGCAGCAACTTCTTCCTGAAGTTGGCCCCCAGGGCATCCTTTTGCCTAATCTGCAAAGGCAAGACAAGTTGGTGAGCATCGAATTATAAGAACAAAAAAGGTGAGTTCATGGATGCCATGTCACCTGCTCAGCAAGGCCATCCCTTTCCTGGCGCACTCCCTTCAAACTCACTCGAAGCCCACTCAACTCTTCCCCCTTCCGGGCAAAGGAGGCCTCCGACTCCTTCAGCACCGAGGGGATCTTCTCGAGCTCCTTCCCGCAGTGCCAAAGCTCATATTGAAGCCTAGAAAAGGCATGGTTGTACATTTTCTTATCCTGCAACAACACAGAAAAGTTAGAAAGTCAAGAACAAAGATTTAAAATGCAAATGATATGTCAAAGAACATCACCTGTTGTTGAAGCCTCTCCGTTTCCTCGAGAGCAACGGGAGCATCGAGATCAATGTTCTCGTCAACATTGTCAAAGAGGTCTCCGAGCACATTTTCCCCTCCATGAGAGGCCCCTACATCGGTGGTATTCGGGCCTTGTGCATCTCTGACTTCCCCTGTTGAGTACAAAAGGCCCAAATTAAGGCCACCCAAAGCATTAATTTCTCTAAGGGTCTCATCTTGCCACCGAAAAGCTTCGGGTTCAGGCCCTCCGGAGTCACCAGTAGCAGATTCATCGGCACGGACTGTACCATGTATGACTTGAAACTCGGGGACTGTGCTCGTACCCTCCTCGAGGGTCTCCTCAACACAGGTTTGGTCCATATCGACCACCCCTGATGCGGCGGCTTTCCGCCCAACAACTTGTGGAGCATCTGCATCTCGTCTCGTCCTTTGTACCAAAAGGCCTTCTCATCATCATCACCTTCATCCTTGGTAAAGGGACTTGCCATAACAGCCGAAATCAAGACCGTAGCATCGGTCTGAGGCCTACGTACCTTAGGTTTCTCTGACTTGGGGGACCCGGGCGATGTCTCTTTCTTCCTCTTCCTACCTTTGTCGGGTTTCGAGGTCCCTTCCTCACCATCAGGATATGGCCTCATCGACACTCCATCCCCGAGTCCTGCACAAGAATGATGCATCAAACTTACCACCACAAAAGATACTCATAAGGAAACCTAGTAAAGATAGCAATAAAAGCATATTGTGGTTCTTGGCCTGCCACCGCGTTTTGGCCAAGTCACGCCAAAAATGATCGAAATAAGGGAAAGCGAAATCCAACTATCTGATCCATCCTAATAGGTTCTGAACTGCACCAGGGTACCAATCGGTGGCTGCATATTCAAAGGAAGATCATTTTTCAAAAGGGGATGAAAAGGCAATAAAATATGCTTGAGATAGGGGCACTTACGGTTCATATTCCATTCCTCCAGGAATGGCATCCTATTAGTCAGGATGATCTCCTAGGTCCTCACTTAGACAAATCGGCTCATCCACCCCCGATCCTTGTCCTCATCAATGCTCGAAAAGAATGGCCCCGCAGATTGAGGGTGAAGCTTGATCAAACCTCGGAAGAGATGAGGGTTGTATAATCTAACCAAGTGATTGAGGGTGAAGGTCATACCCTCGACCTGGTTGGAAAAGTATCGAAACATATAAATGATCCTCCAGAAAGAAGGATAGATTTGACTGAGCGTCACTCGGTACTCATGACAAAAGTTGAGAATCACCGGATCTATCGACGGGGAAGAAGGATCCGAAGAATCTATGGGACCTAGAGTAAATGGGAGGAAGCCAGCTTTGTGGTCTACTATGCTTTCCTCTGGATTGGGGATCTTTACTAACACTTCCTCCTCCCATCGACAATCTTCCTTCACTCTGTTCGTATTGGTCACCACGCTGATATACCAAGACACGTGCTCACATCAGCCTAGTATAGAAGGGGGATTTTTGATAAAGAAATTGGATACAGTATCGAATTGGGTTAGAGTACATTGCTCGACAGTTGGGTGTACTTTTGGTTTACCCCTGGATGGCGAGACAAAGAAGCAGTTCTCTCTTTCTGAGGTACCGTTCTAGAGGTCCTAGACATGGCTATAAAAAAGGTTTCTGAGAAAGAAAGTGAGGAGGCAAGCGCAGAAGGGAGAAAAATGTAGAAGATGGTGAATTTAACTATAGAAAATTGAAGACGTTGTAAAAGTGTGAATAACGAAACGGCTGAGGTATTTATAGAAGCCATATGGGCATCGTTTGGGAAGCGGAAAGGCTAAACCAATAGCAGTTCATGGGTTTCTCAATAGTCGTGTTGGCATCGACTCTTGTGCAGCCTTTGAGTTATGGCATTTAATGCTCTGATCGGCTGACGTCATAATGGTAGTATCGAAGAGGCAAGAATTCAAGACCATTGTATGCCTGAAGAGTGAAGGTGGAGTACCATGGTTCTGTTGTATAAGAACAAAGGCGATATCCAGAGCTGTAACAACTATAGGGGTATCAAGTTACTTAGTCATACCATGAAAGTTTGGGTGAGAGTGGTATAAATGAGAGTGCGAGGGACGGTACCAATTTGGGTTTATACCGGGGCGTTCTACTACCGAAGCTATCCACCTTATTAGGAGGATGGTGTAACAGTATAGGGATAGGAAGAAGGATCTCCAAATGGTGTTTATTGATCTTGAGAAAGCGTACGACAGAGTTCCTAGGGAGGTGCTGTGGAGCTACTTGGAGGCTAAAGACGTTCCGGTTTCCTACATTAGGGTGATTAAAGACATGTATGCTAAAGCTAAGACTTGGGTTAGGACAGTAGGAGGCGACTCCGAGCATTTTTCGGTTGTTACAGGGTTGCATCAAGGGTCTGCGCTCAGCCCATTCCTATTTGCCCTGGTGATGGACGCACTGACTCGTCATATTCAAGAGGAGGTGCCATGGTATATGCTATTTGCTGACGACATAGTTTTGATTGATGAGACACGAGGCGGCGTCAATGAGAGGTTGGAGGTTTGGAGACATGCCCTTGAGTCTAAGGGTTTCAAGTTGAGCAGGACGAAAACAAAATACCTCGAGTGTAAATTTGGGGTCGAGCCGACGGAAACGGGAGTGGACGTGAGGCTTGACTCTCAAGTCACTCCCAAGAGTGGTAGTTTCAAGTACCTTGGGTTGGTTATTCAGGGGATCGGAGAGATCGACAAGGATGTCACACACCGTATAGGGGTGGGTGGATTAAGTGGAGGTTAGCATCGGGAGTCCTGTGTGACAAGAAAGTGCCATCATTACTAAAAGGTAAGTTTTATAGAGCAGTGGTTAGGCCTGCCATGTTGTACGGGATGAAGTGTTGTCCGGTTAAGAACTCACATATCCAGAAGATGAAAGTAGCGGATATGAAGATGTTGAGGTGGATGTGCGGGCATACTAGGATGGATAGGATTAGGAATGAAGATATTCGAGAGAAGGTAGGCGTGGCCCCCATGGAGGACAAGATGTGGGAAGAAAGACTCAGATGGTTCGGACACATTCAGAGGAGGAGCACTGATGCACCGGTGAGGAGGTGTGAGCGATTGGCTATGGTGGGCATGAGGAGAGGTAGAGGGCGACCTAAGAAGTATTGGGGAGAGGTGATCAGGCAGGACATGGCGCGACTTAGGATTACTGAGGACATGGCCCTTGACAGGGAATTGTGGAGGTCGAGCATTAAGGTTGTAGGTTAGGGGGAAGGTTTGAATATTTCTACGGTGCACCAGAGTGACACTAGCCAGTTAGGATTTAGTTCTACGATGCTAGTGGTTATCTACTGATGTAGGGCTTTATCTGCTAGTTATTATTGTACTTTGCATTTATTTCGTATTTTTTATATTGCTGTTATTTTATTATGATTCTATTGATGGTACTAATATATCGTCTTTTATTGCCTTCTTGAGCCGAGGGTCTCCTGGAAACAGCCTCTCTACCCCTCGGGTTAGAGGTAAGGTCTGCGTACATATTACCCTCCCCAGACCCCACTTGTGCGATTACACTGAGCCGTTGTTGTTGTTGTTGTTGTTCTTATCATTTTCATTCTAAGAAATGCGGGGACTCTCTGTATACGGTAAAAATCAGATGGTCCAATTTTATGGTCATTATGACACTTCGTAAATACATCTCCAAAGGCTCGAGGCAAGGGTCGAGGTTAAAACCCGAAGAGTTCTCAACGTTCGACCTCGGGGCAATGCAAATCGATAGTTATGATGGAAAAATGGGAAGTTCCCAAGGCATGTGATTAAGGCTGACCCAGTCTATTAGGCTAGCACGAGCCCGTATCGTGACATTAAATGGTTGTACCAGCTATATATCTTTGTAATAAATGCATTTGTACTATGTTGGGATTCCCCCTCATATATAAAGGGGACCCTTGTCATTTTGTAAGAAGATACACAATATTCAATACAAGAACATTCCCTGCTCTCTAACTTAAACACATTCTCCTTTGATTCTATTACTTACATTTATTGCTTACATTTATTGTGTTTCATTAATTGTTCTTCATTTATTACTCATTACTGATCATAAAGAGCTCTTATCAAAGCTCTTAGTATTGTTAGATCTTCATCGGCCAGTCATAGCCCAACGCTTAGCTCGACCTCGATGCCCCGTATAGGCTAGCTCGAGGCCCCGAATCCCAGCCACTCGGCTTGCTCGACACACTGCCTTCAAGCTCTTATCATATTTCCTAGTTTTACATTTCGCATCTATTGCCTAACAACTAGCATAAAAATAAATCACATATTTTTAGAACCATAAAATTAAATCTAATAGTAATTACCATTTTCAAGGTAAACAATTGGGTAAATAGTTCGATAACAGTTTAATGTTATTTGACTAATTGGTTCGTGTCTCAGTTTGCCCAATTTATTAACGGTTTAACTAATATAACCCAATAAGCTATAACTAAATTATAATTTTACCTACTAAGTATATAAAGCCACCTTGTGGCTTCATTCTCTCAATTCTCTCGACAGTTGCTCTTCATCTTCATACCTTAATCCTTAGAGTAAGTTTTAAATTTTTTTGAATTTCTCATCTTAATTCTTTAAGTTAAGATTTTTAGTTTTAAAATTTAAAGAATTAATTGTTTAAATTTTTAAATTTTCTATTTGTTTCTTTTGCACTGATTCTTTAATATTTACAAGATTAGGATTTTATTATTTTTCTGTGAATTACACCCGCCGGCAGTGAGATTGCTAGTAAGATTAGATTGACGAATGTCTTATTCCTTACTCCCACTAACATATCATTTTGAAAATTAAAATCAGTCATTGAGATTTTCAAATACAAAGAAAATTTTCTTTTTTAAAAATGAAATTAAATCCTCCTTTTTTAAGAGCAAAAATTCAGTTCTTTTCTCTTAATAGTATAATCACGATTTCTATTAAAAAACCATGAATTTTTTAGATATTTTTTATTATTATCGGGTATACCGATAATCGGATCGATAACCGACTAACTGATACCTAATAATCGATATCTTATCGATTCGATTATCAGTTTAATATATTTATAGACCGATAACTGATATAAAGAACCGACAACATTCATTAGTGCCCGCCTTTAATGGACGTTGTATCGTTAATTTTACTTCAACACAAATCTTTGTTGGGTGCTTTCGAGATTGCCTTTCCAGTGTGCTGAGGTCTGCAATCACTTTTCCCAACAAACAACTTTCCTGATTTCTACTTAAAAAGCTGATCTTATTCTTTGTCTCCTGATTAAATTAGTCTTTATTATTATTTCAGTTATTTTGTACCTGAATATTGTGTTCTTGATCCCATTTAGAGACTGATCAACATTCAATTATAATAGGCTTTGTGTTATGGCATTGATTCATGCGAAATTTATTACTTAGGTCTTAGCACATTGAACAGATCCAACTAATTAAGCAGTAAAAACTATTTAGGAAAATATTTCCCAAATTGGATTTGAAGTTAAATTGATTCACTTTTATTACAATGGGAAATAAAAATTTGCGCCTTCGTTGACAATTTCACTGGTCTAACAGGATAAGGGTGGACGTCTGGTCGGTGATGTTCAGTTTTCAAGAAGTTCTTTATATATTGGCAGTGTAATTTATAATATCAAATCATTTAAAAGAAAACTATAATAATTATTCATAATAAATTAAATAAATAAATTAAGGAATAAGAGGAATCGCCTTCTACAACATGCTAAGTACATTGATAATAGAAAAAATTTGTGCTTTGATTATATATAAGTAAAATCATACTAGCTAGTATCAAATTTTCTTATTACTAGTGTATGATACATGCTAATGGTCTCCCGCCCCAAGAGAAAAAAGAAGCGACAAAAGTGCGTTAGGAAAAGCAAAAGTTAGAGTCCCTTTTGTGATGACCCGCCACGTCATTATGTTACATAGGCGCCATTTAGTATTATTAATATCATGTGGAAGCTTACATAAGAAAAGGCTAGCATTTGTGAGAAGATTCTAAAGAAGTATGGACATTTCCTTAGGAAGAACCTAGATACTTACGGATATGTTAGGAAAGTCCTTGGAATCTTCTAGGTTTGTAGAGAATTCTAGAGAAAACCCTTATCTTGTAAATATTTAGGACTTGTGTAATAATTAATATTTACACACTAGTCCCTAGGAGACTAGTATATAAAGGAGGTCATTCATTTGTAATTCACCAAGAAAACAACTCAAGTTCACTCTAATATAAAGCTTCCCTTAACAATTCTCTTCTGTTCTTTCTACCATTCTCTTAGCTATCTTGAGTGTAGTAAGGCTGACTTGGCATAACAAGAACTTGCAAGTTGTGCAAGATCTTGAGCGAGTTGTCAAGTGCCATATGTGTACTTAGTTAACGACTAAGGACATGACAACGTGGTATCAGAGTAATGGTTGCAACTAAGAGAATGGCTAACGACGGAGAAATTAACGTTGCCAACACCCAAGCCAACGTCATCCAGGATGCTGCTGGCAAGAGAGGCCGTAACAAAAATAAGAATGCCACCAACAAAAGCCAGAAGGTGGCACCTGAAGTTGTGTCAAACGAAGGGCTTACATCCCAGAAACGCCTGCCACTGAGGCGAGCAAGGATGAATTGGAGGTCCTGCCCGAGGACATCTCGCTCGGTAAAGAGTGTGTGATGAAGATGAACGCAGGGATGGATGCCGTGGAGATCTTTGGCTAACGTTTAGGTAAGATGGAAGGCACCATTAGCGTTCTTGAGGGGCACACTCTTGAAGAGATTGAGAGTATCCAAAATGACTTGGAGGGACGTACTCAATCCGAGATGGAACTAAGGCAAACCATCACTGCCTTAGAGTGCAGACTCATTGAGGCTTTGAGTACTATCGATGCTATGAAGGCAAAGATAGAGTCACTCGAGGAGCATGTTGATGCTGGCGTGACCGAGGTAGCCAGCAACATTGTGGTGATGAGGGAGGCCAAGATCGAGGCTCCCAAACCCCTGGTGTTCAAAGGTGTTTGTGATGCACAAGAAGTGGAAAACTTTCTTTCGCACTTGGAGAGCTTCTTCGGGCACGGAAAAGTGAGGGATGACAAGGCCAAGATTGGCACTACCATGTTATACCTCTCAAAAACTGTCTTGCTATGGTGGAGAAGGAAGATGACTGACGTGGATAAAGGTCTATGTACTATTAAAATGTGGGATCAGTTCAAAGCCGAGTTCAAGCGATAGTTCTTTCCAAACAATGTCTTGTACGAGGCAAGGTGCAAGTTTAGGGAGTTGAAGAAAACATGGAGCATACATGACTATGTCAAATAGTTCACTACCCTTATGCTTCAAATTCCCAACCTGACCAATGATGACTTGTTGTTCCACTTCATGGACAGGTTGCAAAATTGGGTTAAACAAGAGTTACAACATCGGCAAGTCGCGGATATAGACAAAGCCATAGTGGAGGCTGAATCATTGATGGATTTCAGGCATCACAACCACGACAAAGGCAACGAGAAGGAGTTAAAGGTTAGCTACGTCAAAGGTAGGGGAGATCGTGGCAAAGGCAAAGAGATACAACAACAATACTTCAAGACTCAAGATTCCAAAAAGTGGAGTGGCCTTAGGGCTACGCCGAGAAGAAGAGATGCTATATATGTGGAGGGCTACACGGCTTTAGGAATTGTCCCGACCTCATGAGCCTCAGGGCCATAGTCCGTGAACGAAAGGAGCAGCCGCAAGGAGAGAGTTCCGGAGCCGCACAATTGGGTATGATCGGATTATGTGGTGTTGTCACAAAGCAAGCGATCCAACATACCGAGAATGGCAATCAGTACATGGATCTCACCATCAACAACAAGCTCGCTCGTGCAATGGTGGATACTGGAGCAACTCATAATTTCGTGACTGAGGTTGCTGCAAAGAGACTAGAATTGAAGATTGCTCCAACTAACTCTCGCGTCAAGATTGTGAATGCCGAGGTACAAAATGCTCGTGGGTTAGTTAATGGAGTTGGTGTCAAATCGGGAGCTTGGAAAGGTATGACAAACTTTACCATAACCGCTATGGATATCTTTGACATCATACTGGGGCAAGAGTTTTTTAGACATTGTCATACTTTGATCGACCCCTACCTCCAATGTCTCTTGATTATGGAACGAGAAGGAGCTTGAATGGTACCTATAGTGACTATACCACACGGACAGATCTAAGCACAACTCTCAGCCATGCAGGTTGTCAAAGGGATAAAAAAAGGGGAGCCGATGTTCATGCCAACCATTGCAAGTCTAGAAGAGGATAAGAGTTTTCAAGAGACAGTGCCGCCCTGCATAGAGAAGTTTCTTGAGGAAAACAAATATGTTATGCCCGAGGAGTTACCTAAGAAATTACCTCCTAGTAGAGAGGTGGATCACAAGATTGAGTTGGAGCCAGAGGCTAAGCCACCTTGCATTTTCCCCATATCGTATGGGACCTCCCGAGCTAGAGGAGCTCAAGAAACAATTGAAAGAGCTACTATATGCTAGTCACATTTGCCCATCAAAGGAACCTTTCGGCACACCATTATTGTTCCAGGAGAAGAAGGATAGATCATTGCACTTATGCATAAACTATCGAGCACTTAATAAGGTCACAGTGAAGAATAAGTACCCGATCCCGCTCATTTCTAACTTATTCGATAGAATTGGGCAAACGAAGTACTTTACCAAGGTGGATCTTCGCAAGGCTACTTTCAGGTTCGCATTGCAGAAGGGGATGAGCCGAAGAAAGCATATGTGACGAGATATGGAGCCTTTGAGTGGTTGGTTATGACCTTCGGCTTAACCAATGCACCGGCCACATTTTGCACCCTTATGAACAAGATTTTACATCTCTACATTGATCAGTTTGTGGTAGTCTACCTAGATGACATAGTCATTTACAACAACACCTTAGAGGAGCACATGGAGAATTTAAGGAAAATTTTCCAAGTCTTGCGGGAGAACGAGCTATACATCAATATGGAGAAATGTAAGTTCACACAATCAAAGATGCACTTCTTGGGCCATGTCATTAGCAATAGCGAGCTACGTATGGACGAGGCTAAGGTACGTGCTATCCATGAGTGAGAGGCACCTACAAAGGTAACAGAGTTAAGATCCTTCCTTGGCCTTGTTAACTACTATCGTCGGTTCATCAGTGGCTACTCAGCAAAGGCCACACAATTGACTGAGCTACTGAAGAAGAACAAGCCATGGGTCTGGACGGAGCATTGTCAAAAGGCGTTTGAAGGCCTTAAGGCAACTGTAACAGAGGAGCCAGTCTTGGTGTTACCTGACTTTGCCAAGACATTTGAGGTGCACACAGATGCCTCAGACTTCGCCATTGGGGGTGTCCTGATGCAGGATAAGCATCCCATAGCGTTTGAGAGCCACAAGTTAAATGAGACGGAGTGGCGTTACACAGTGCAAGAGAAGGAAATGACTGCCTTTGTGCATTGCCTTCGTACATGGTGACATTATTTTATCGGGTCGAGGTTCGTGGTCAAGACCGATAATACGGCTACTAGCTACTTTCAGATGCAGAAGAAGCTCACACCAAAACATGCTAGGTGGCAGGATTTCTTGGCCGAGTTTGATTATGTAGTAGAGTATAAGCTGTGCAAAGGTAATGTTGTAGCCGATGCCTTAAGCCGGAAATCCGAGCTTGCTGCAATCACTTCAGCAATATGGGACATTCGGGAGGCTATAAAAGAAAGCATGCAACATGATCCAGCAGCCAAACGGCTTATCGAGTTAGACAACAAATGCAAGATGAGACGATTTTGGATAGAAGACGGCCTACTACTTACCATAGGTCGACGGGTCTACGTGCCTAAGTTTGGAGACATTAGACAACGGATCATAAGGGAGAGTCATGACACAATGTGGGCTGGTCATCTAGGTCAACGTCGCACTAGGGCTTTAGTTGATTCAGTCTACTATTGGCCATGCATGCGAGATGGCATAGAGTGTTATGTGCAGACTTGTCTTGTCTGTTAATAGGACAAGGTTGAACAACAACAGGTCGGAGGACTTTTGGAGCCACTGCCAGTTGCACAGCGTCCATGAGAGAGCGTCACTATGGACTTTATCACTTGTCTACCGAAGTCTGATGGTTATGGTACTATTCTAGTGGTCGTGGATAGATATTCTAAATATGCCACCTTCATGCCCGCCTCGCCAGGTTGCACTGCCAAGGAAGCCGCCAAGCTATTCTTTAAGAACGTGGTAAAGTATTAGGGCTTACCAAGGCATATTATCAGTGATCGAGACCCCTGCTTTACTGGAAACATTTAGAGAGAGTTATTCGACATACTTGGCACGAAACTGCACTTTTCCACTAGTTTCCACCCATAGACAGATGGACAAATGGAATGGGTCAATGCCTTACTAGAATGCTACGTAAGGCATTATGTAAGCGCACATCAGAAATATTGGGCAAGGCTCCTAGACATCGCCCAATTCTCTTATAACTTGCAGCGGAGTGAGGCCACGGGGCGGACAACATGTGAGCTAGCCACAGGCCAACAGCCACAAACTCCACATTCATTACCAGTTGCGTTCGAGGGAAAGAGTTTGGGGGCTTATCGTATGGCCAAAGGATGGGAGGAGCAACTTGACACTGCTAAGTCCTACTTGGATAAGGCAGCTAAGAAGATGAAAAAGTTTGCAGACCGTAAGCGCCGTCCCATGGACTATAGAGTTGGGGACATGGTCATGGCGAAGTTTAACCTAAGATAATTCAAGGGACTACGGGGCATGCATCAGAATCTGATTCGCAAGTATAAGGGGTTATTTAAGATTATATCCAAGGTAGGCAAGATATCATATAGGTTTGACATGCCATCATTTCTTAAAATCTACCCTATCTTCCATGCCAACATGCTTTAGCCATATCATAAAGATAAGCATGATCCGAGTAGGGACCAATCAAGTCGAGCGCCTATGACTATCACTGCTTCGCATGATTGGGAGATTGAGGCTATATGGATTACCAGGCCAGGCAAAACAAGGGCAAAAAGCCACCGCTATATTCCACGTCCATTGGAAGGGGCAATCATCGAAAGAGGCCACATGGGACGATATGAAGACTTATGAAAATTCAAAGATAAGATCCGAGAGTTTATGCAACAGCATTGCACTGGGGTCATTGCAATATTAGGTGGGGGAGAGTGTGATGACATGCCACATCATCATGCCACATAGGCACCATTTAGTATTATTAATATCATGTGGAAGCTTACATAAGAAGAAGGCTAGCATTTGTGAGAAGATTCTAAAGAAGTATGGACATTTCCTTAGGAAGAACCTAGATCCTTATGGATATGCTAGGAAAGTCCTTGGAATCTTCTAGGCTTGTAGAGAATTCTAGAGAAAGCCCTTATCTTGTAAATATTTAGGACTTGTGTAATAATTAATATTTACACACTAGCCCCTAGGAGACTTGTATATAAAGGAGTCCATTCATTTGTAATTCACCAAGCAAACAATTCAAGTTCACTCTAATATAAAGCTTCCCTTAACAATTCTCTTCTGTTCTTTCTACCATTTTCTTAGCAATCTTGAGTGTAGTAAGGCTGACTTGGTATAGCAAGAACATGAGCAAGTTGTGCAAGATCGTGAGCGAGTTGCCAAGTGCCACACGTGCACTTAGTTAACGACTAAGGACGTGACACTTTCCTCCCTAAGTTAGCAGAGAGTTAGGTGCTTTAAATAACAAGTATACGTACATAAAACGGGATGGCTAAATTGCAAATCAACTCATTAGCTATACACATTGTGCCACTACTGTCATAAATAATGCATAACTCCCAATAAATTTTGCTTTTGGCACTTGAAATTTCTTTCCACCAATTAGGGATGTACATGACTTGGTTTGGTTTGGTTTCTATTAAAACCAAATAAAATAAACTATATCAGTTTAGTTAGTTCGATTTTGTCGGGTGTTTATCTGTTGGATTTCTTTTGTCACATGGATATTATTTTAACTTACTTTATTAGTGTTACGAAGAAGGATAAGTACTTGGTTACTTTTCAAAGTGCGGTGGCGAAGACTCATATTGACTATCTCTTCCTTAAAAGATGTGATAGAGGATTGTGCAAGGATTGCAAGGTTATCCCAGGTGATATCCTCGCAACACAGTATAGGCTCTTAGTGATGGACGTTGGTATTATGTTAAAGAGGAAGAATAGGTCTGTACGAGGATGATTGAGGATCAGGTGGAGAGCCTTGACTAAGGATAAAGCCTAGGAGTTGGAGGGGAGGTTAGCGGCTATGGGAACCTAGAATAGAAGCGGGGACGCAAGCGTTAAGTGAGCAACAACGGTAGACTGTATAAGGGAGGTTGTAAGAGAGGTGTTAGGGGCCTTCTTCGCTTCCACTTTACCTTTGACCACTTCATTCCACTACTAGTCGCCTTTGTACCCGCCAGAGTATCCCAAAGTTAGTAGGGAGCACAGGTGAGGAGGAGAGGTTAGCGAGCAAGAAGAGGTATAAGGTAGCTAGGAAGGAGGCTAAGTTGGCGGTCACAGAGGCTAAGATTGCGGCTTTTGGTCGTCTGTACGAGGAACTAGGGGACAAATGAGGGGAGAAGAAGTAATTCCGCTGGCCAAGAAGAGAGAGAGAGAGGAAGGCTCATAATTTGGACCAAGTGAGGTGCATCAAAGTCGAGGACGGTAGAGTATTGATAAGTGAGGCCCAAATTAAGAGGAGATGGCAGACTTACTTCCATAAACTTCTGAATCAAGAAGGGGATCAGGATATTGTGCTAGGTGATTTAGAAAATTCTGAGAATCACTTTGACTTTGGGTACTGTAGGCGCATCAAGGTTGAGGAGGTCGTGGGAGCTATGCGTAAGATAAGTAGGGGCAGAATGACTAGGCTAGATGAAATTTCGGTAGAATTTGGAAGTGTATGAGAAGAGCAGGCTTAGAGTGGCTAACTAGGCTATTTAATATTATTTTTAGGACAAAGAGGATGACGGATGAGTGGAGGTGGAGTGCGGTGGTTTTGTTGTATTAGAACAAAGGTGATATCCAGAGTTGTAACAACTATAGGAGTATCAAACTACTAAGTCATACCATGAAAGTTTGGGAGATGGTGTAGTAGTGAGGATAAGAAGGACGACGTCTATATCCGAAAACCAGTTCATGTTCATGCCGGATCGTTCTACTACGGAAACTATCCAACTTATTAGAAGGTTGATGGAGCAGTACAGGGATTAGGAAAAAGGATCTACACATGGTATTTATTGACCTGGAGAAAGCTTATAACAAGGTTCCTAGAGAGGTTATACGGAGATGCTTGGAGGAAAAGGTGCACTGGTTGCCTACATTAGGGTGATTAAGGACATGTATTATGGAATTAAGACTCGAGCTAGGACATTAGGAGGTGACTCAGAGTATTTTTCGGTTGTTATGGTGTTACACCAAGGATCTACACTCAGTCCATTCTTATTTGCCATGGTGATAGAAGCACTAGCATACCATATTCAAGGGGATGTGCTATGGTATATATTATTCGTTGATGACATAGTTCAGATTGATGAGACGCGAGGTGGTATTAATGAGTGGATGGAAGTTTGGAGACAGGCCCTTAAGCCTAAGGGTTTCAATTTGAACAGGACTAAGACGGAATACCTGGAGTACAAGTTTAGCATCAAGACGAAGGAAGCGGGCATGGACGTGAGGCTTGAATCACAGGTCATCCCCAGGAGAGGCAATTTCAAGTACCTCGGGTCGGTTATCCAGGGGGTGGGGATATTGACGAGGATGTCACACACCGTATTGGAGTGGGGTGGATGAAGAAGAGGTTAACATCTGAAGTCCTATGTGACAAGAAAGTGACACTGTTACTTAAAGATAAGTTTTATAGAGCAGTGGTTAGATCGGTCATAGTGTACGGGGCAGAGTGTTGGCAAGTTAAGAACTCACATATCCAGAAAATGAAAGTAGCAGAAATGAGGATATTGAGGTAAATGTGCGCGTACACGAGGATGGACAAGATTAGGAATGATGATATTTGAGAGAAGGTTGGCATGGATCCCATTTATGATAAGATGTGGGAAGCGAGGCTCATATGGTTCGGGCATGTACAGAGGAGAAACCCATATGTATCAGTGAGGAGGTGTGAGTGGCTGGCTTTGGAAGGAACGAAAAGAGGTAGGGGCGGCCTAAGAAGTATTGAGGAGAGGTGATCAGGAATGACATGGCGCAACTTCAAATTTTGATGACATGACCCTTGATAGGAAGTTGTGGAGGTCGAGTATTAGGGTTGTAGGGTATCCTCGTAACTATGTGAGGATAGCCTAATAGGATTTTTGTCTTAGAGTGGTAGTCTTTAATGTTGTGTTCACACTATTCTTTCATTTTATAGTGCCAAATCTATTTACTGGTTATTGCTATTGTTTTCATCTATCTTTTGGCTTTTATGATGCTGTTATTATTCCTTTGGTTTCTGTTGACTGTATTGATATATTGTCTCTTTTCTTCTTCTTGAGCCGAGGGTCTTTCGAAAGCAGCATATCTACTCCCTCGGGGTAGGATAAGATCTGCATACACATTATCCTCCCTAGACCCCACTAGTAGGATTTTACTGGATTGTTGTTATTGTTATTTATTAGTGTTATAGAAGGTTTGATGAATTAATAAATTAACAAACATATGATCTATTAACATATTCTTACTTGAGATTTTTTTTCGTAACATATGATAGTTATTTTTTTAATCAAACAATATTTTTTTCTTGATGTATGCTGCTTAATCGAATTTTAATAATTAAATAAAAAAATATGAAAACTAAAAAATAATATGTTCTATTTTATTTTAAAAATTACAGATAAAATATTATTTGAAATTCAAAAAGAATATAAAAATTTAATAGATCTTGATATATGAAAGAGATAGATGAACTTTTAATAATAATTGTTAAGAAAATATTGATACACGTTAGAATCAAGCATATTTAAAGTAAATGAAGATATATGTACTTTATAGCTCTATTAAATATTATATCCCATGGGAAGATCTCAAATAGTCTCGATATTTTTTTTAAAGAAAATTTTATATAAAGTTTTAAAAGTATATATAAAAATTACTCCATATATTTATATGTTAGTTTGGTTCGAATTTTTTATTCTATATTAAACCAAACCAAAACCAAATCAAATTTAATCGGACTTTTAATCGGTTTAATTTGACTTTTCAATTTGAAGCAATTTTTTGATTCAGTTTGAACACCCCACCACCAATGTATGCACCCTAAAGAAAAGTGGAAACAACTAGGAATTTTTACCTCCTATAGCAAAGGTTAACATCTTATTTATTTTAAATAAATACCATTTAAAAAAATTATATTCTATAGATACCTTTTAAGGTTTATAGCAAAATATTTAATTTTGGTTACCTCCTAGCCCTAAGCCACTAAATACGCTATTCAGTTACACTATTTTCTTTCTCTCTCTACTTTGATACATCCCATTTTCTTCCTCATCCCATTAAAATTTCCGCTCTCCTCCTCCTTCTAATGGCATCTTCTCAACTGAAAAAATTTCCCAATAATAATTAATTACAGGTTATATATTTTCAAACAACGGTGTGCTCAAACTATTGTACTTTCTGAACAAGGGATCTATACATTGCTTGGTCCTCAAGTTGAGAGGTTGTTCATTATCGATATCAGAAAGCAGTTTCCACAGATCTTTGAGCAAATTCCGATAAGTCTACCGAAGAAGAAGTCGTCCGACGTCGTACGACACTCGCCGACTATCGGAAGAAGCTCTATTTGGCTACAAGGCGGAAATTAGGGTTTGTTCTTGCGCAAAGATGACGAAGTTTGGGGCTGAACAACTTGATTTTCTGTTAATATATTTCAATGTATTTTCAACGTATCACGCTATATTTTCATGTATTTCATTGTATTCATTTTCTTTTTTCAATTATAATTCAATGTATCTCACTGTATTCCATGTATTTCATTGTATTCACTGTCTTTTTTTTCATTATGTTTCAATGTATCCCGTTGTATTCTATGTATTTCATTGTATTCACTGTCTCGCTATATGCCATGAATGTATTCATATATTTTTTTAATTAATATAATTTATGTATTCATATGTATTATATAATTTCTTTGAAGATTGCTATGTTTTTGCGATATTTTTCAGTTGAGAATATTTTTAAAACCGGAAATACAAATTTTGTGTTTTATAATTGAGTTTGTTGAGTTATATTAAGAGTCTATTATGTTAATTGATATACTTTCCGTTTAAAAACAGTGTAATCCCCTATTTTACGCCGTGAATACAGTCGAATACAGTAATTTGTCCAGCTGTAATCTCATGTTTCACGTGATGAATACAGTCGAATACAACAACTGATTAACTGGACTTCCCTGATTCACGCCTATTTTTGCTACTGTATTCATGAATACAATAGCTTAAATACATCAAATACATCTTAACCACAGAAAAGGTATCTATAATCCGTAATATAGCAAATAGTATTTATAAATGACTAATTACTACTAAAAGATAGTGTTTTATGAAAATTTCCCAAACAACTATGAAGTCAGTTCCTGTGCTGATACAAAAGAGCCCAATAGACGAAGGCCGAGTGAGCATAAGCCCATTCAATGTCCATCTTTCCAAATTCGAGCATTCTCCACATTTCCATTTGAAGTAATTTGGGCTTTAAGATGTCACGAAAGGTTAACTTTATCCATATTCAAATTTATTCTTTTGGAAGTTAAAAAATCAACTTAATTAATTTGATTTTTTCTTTGTTTCTTTTTGGTCATTTGAGATTAAACTCATAGACTGCAACTATATCAGTAGTTTCTTTTTGAAGAATCGGCAAATAATCTTATTCTCACTCTGAGACACCTGGATAAGAAAAATTAATCACTTTTCGCTTAATCAGGGATTTTATGTACGTATTCATGAGCATATCATATAGACTATCGCAATTTTAATCTCATAATTACCAACTTCTAATCAATCACCGCATTCCTTCATCTTTAGCGATGAATTTTACCTGTTAACATAGGAGTCGGACTTTTCATGTAATCGCCTTTATTTTTTTCTCTCCTTATCAGTAAGCAGCACTAACGAAACCAGCATATTGACATATGGATTACAGAAGTTAACGCAAGTACTGTAACTTTCCTGAAACTCATATAGTCAAATATATCTTCGAAGATCGTTGCTAAACATTAGTTTCCCCTCCTAGTTCAAAATTGCTATCACTGATTACATTTATGGATTAATTTCACTTATGATTAATGAATTCTATCCACTGTGATATTAGAATCATAAAAAAGTCTTTTTTTTTTTTTTTTTTTTTGCATTAAAGCTTCTGAATTTTACTCAATGTAACTAGGGAAAAGGCTCAAAATTGCCCTCGTGTTCTTCGAAATGGCTTATCTGTACCCTCAGTTTGAAAATGAGTCATGTGTAACCTTGTCGTTAAACAAGTAGTTTACTGGCACCCTTTACTGCTAACGGTTCCGTTTTGGGCTCTCTTTTCCTCGAAAAATCTATAGCAGGACACGTGCCTTCCTAAGCCACCCTCCTTAATTTTTTTTACCTGCCCCCCACTTATTTTATCCACTTTTCCCAACACTTTCACCACATAAATTAACATTTTTACCTGCCCCCTCACTTATTTTGCCCACCTTCCCAATACTTTCACCAAATTAAATTATCATTCATTAGTCTCTCATCTTTGTCGAAGCAGAGTTACTTTATCTTGATAATAGATGAGACCTAAATTTTGCAAATGAAATTGCACGTAATATAATCCAACTGGGCATAATGGACGTAAATGGGTTTTTTGGGCGGAAAAGGGTGGCCGCTAGCGGTGTTGGATTTGGCTTCTAGAATCAAAGCATACTATCACACCATTCCTTGTTATGTCGAAGACTTCCGCTGCATTTAATGCAAAATTGAGAACAACGTAATCACTATCTGCATGTCGATCATATAATTTTTTTATTGGGTTAAATTTTTATACTATGTATACTTCTTTTTTTACTTTCTAGATTCTTAGAATGGTGAGAGGCAAGGAGGAACGAAATGGGTAACGACAATGACCCATCTCGTCTGGAAGGGGAGGGGAAGGTGCGTAAATAAGGGGGGGCAAGTAAAAAAAATTAAGGAGGGTGGTTTAGGAGAACACGTGTCGTGCTGTGGATTTTTCGAGAAAAAAAATGGGCTTCCAGTGGACTCCTTGTTTAACTGCAAGGTTACACATGACCTTATTTTGAAACGGAGGGTATAAATAAGCCATTTCGAAGACCATCACGGCAATTTTGAGCACTTTCCCATGTAACTATAGCAATAAAGTGAATTCTTGAAAAAATATAATGAGCTGATGATTAAATGTTGGATTTTGGGTTTTGACATTCTATAGTCACGTCAATATTTATCACTTTCTAGATTTCACGTCTGACAATTAAAAATGAATCTAGTTTGTAAATTTTTTATTTCTCATACTTCATATGCACGCATAATTACTGTGACTCGTGTGTATGAGTGACATGGTGCATAGCCTGCCACCTCTGAAACAATCAATGTTTATAAATATTTGATTCACGGATGAAAGCACCCTTCTTCGTACACATGTCAAAGTATGCGTAGATACAAATCATCATACTATGGTATAATACTATATTATAATTGAGAAGACCCTAAGTTGTAAAATTAATTTACTAAAATGTTCATAAAATATTGAACGATATTTTACCCCTCATCAAATATGTAAATTTAACTTCCAATAAGTGATAACTAAATCAATTAAATGGGAAGTGGTATGAAGTTCCATGTATCTATCTGCCAAGCATTTAGTATAGTCTATTTATTTATTTATGCACAATAAAGTTGGCTAATTAATTTGTATCGTATTAAATGGTAAATGATGGCTATAAAACGTGAGAATTGGAATGAATTTCTTATCACCACTTGAGTGTTTCAACTCATATCAAGATAAATGCACAATAAAGTTGCTTCATTAATTTGGATCCTACTAAATGGTACTTTCTCCGGTCTAGTTTAATTATTTTTTTTAGTTGAATTTGCACATATTAAGTAATCTATGTTTTAGGATTAATTAACAATAACATTGACTATATTAACCTTAATTTATTTATTAAAAATACAACAAATACTCCTAGGCTCTTTACTCTAAGGGCAACTTTGAAAAAACAGAAGTTAATTCCGTCTTCATATTTTAAAAAATCAAATATTGTGATTTAATATAAAAGGGTCTATCATAGATCATATTTCCTTTTGTTATAGAGATTTTAGAGTTATGTTCTGATTTAGGAGACTTGCTGATAATTGTACTAATTGAAATTAGTTGTATCTTTTTAATCACAGATACACTCAATAACTTTTAATAAGATCTTTTACATATTTCATCTATTTATATCAAGCCCTTTGTACGTGAATAGGAAGCATAGCAAATGAGTTATTCGTAACAGTAACGTTTTATTATTTTGTACGGGTTAAATTTTATATTTTTTTATTAAGTCTTAATTTTGTGTTATAATCATTTTAACAGGTTACTTAAATAGCTACAACACAAAATCGATAATTCTACACCTTTACAATTACTTTTTAAAGAAAATTTATTAAGATAGTCGTACATATTAAAATTGGAAGTTGTTCGCTTTTCAGATAGAACAACAATAATTAATGGTGTTTTTGTACCATTTTAGATTGCAGAAATTAGATAATTTATACTACTTGTATGGGACTCACGAGTAACACACGTGTTCAAAAACTAGTACTCCTTCCGTTTCAATCTATGTGAATCTAGTTCTTGTTCAGTGATGAGCTTAAAATTACTCAACTTTTATGCCCGCTTTGAGTCCTTGATTTGGTTGATTTGATAGAGATTTTGTCCGATTATATTCTAATATTTTGCCTTTCAGTGCAGGTGGTACAGATCAATGGACAGATAGTGCACTAAGTGAGAGGAAAACAAGCTAGGCAAGAAGAAATTCTAGTGCGTGGTCGCGCACGAGCAACCACAAACTTCAGTGAAGAGCATTAAAAGCTTTCTAGGGCATGCAGGATTCTATAGAAGGTTCATCAAGAATTGCTTCAGCATCACCAAGCCCTTAACAACATTACTTGCCAAGGATGTGAAGTTTGTGATTGATGTAGAGAGCCTCAAAGCATTCGAGTTGATTAAGGAAAAGCTAGTGAGTGCCCCCGTAATGGTAACTCCCGACTGGAGCTAACCCTTTAAGATCATGTGTGATGCTAGTGATGTGCCAGTGGGAGCAGTGTTGGGGTAGAAAAGAGATAAAATATTCAGACCCATCTACTATGCAAACCAGATTTTGAATAATGTTCAAGTGAACTATGCTACCACGGAGAAGGAGTTCTTTGCAATGGTCTTTGTTTTCAACAAGCTCAGATCTTATCTAGTGGGGAGCAAAGTGACAGTGCATACTGATCACTCATCGCTGAAATATCTACTGAGCAAGAAAGAATCAAAACCGCGTCTGATCTGGTGAGTACTACTGCTGCAAGAGGTCGTTCTTGAAATCAATGATAGGAAGGGAATGAAAAACCAAGTGACTGACCACCTATTGAAACTGTGGACATTTGGGAAGAGTTACCAGATGAGCAAATTTCTTCCATTGCAGTGGTCTCTGATAGACCGCCATGGTATGTTGACATAGCCATCATTTTGGCTAATTGATGGCTACAACATGACTTTTCCTTTGACCAGAAGAGGAAGTTGCGAAGCAAGGTAAAAAGCTACTTCTGTAATGACCCCTTTTTGTTTAAATTGTATGCATATGGCATAATTCGAAGATGCATACCAGAAGGGGGAACGGGAAGTATATTATCCCTTTGTCATGATAGAGAAGCTAGAGGACACTATGGAGGAAATAGGACAACAACGAAGGTCATGGAAGCCGATTCTTACTGGTCGTCCTTGTACAAGGATGCAAGATTCTATGTGGATACATGTGACAAGTGTCAACGGACAGGTAATATTAGTAAGAAGAACGAGATGCCCCTGAATTCCTTTTTGGTATGTGAAGTCTGCGATGTATGAGGCATCAATTTTATGGGTCCCTTCCCATCTTCCCATTCCTATGATTATATCCTAGTGGCTGTTGACTATGCCTCCAAGTGGGTCAAGGCAATCCCTACTAGGACAAGCGATACTCGGGTAGTATATAAATTTCTTCGAAAGAATATTTTCACCCGTTTTGGAACTCCTCGAGTCATCATCAGTGACAATGGGTCCCATTTTGTCAATAAACAGTTTGCCAGACTGCTCTCTAAATATGGGTAACTCATAAAATAGGAACCACATATCATGCTCAAACTAGTGGGAAAGTTTGTAGCTAACCGTGAAATCAAAAAAATTCTAGAAAAAATGGTCAGTGCTTCCAGAAAAGATTGGTCAGTAAAGTTAGATAAAGCTCTATGGGCGTATAGAACAACGTTCAAAAAATCATAGGGACTTCACCTTTCAAGTTAGTATATGGAAAGTCATGTCACTTACCTGTGGAGATGGAGCATAAGGCTTATTGGGCAATTAAATTACTTAATCTTGATCTTAGTCTTGCAGGTGAGCAGCGAATGTCACAGATGAATGCTCAGGTATTTTCCTCCATCTTTTCCATTATTTTTCTTTCTTTTTTTTAGGGTTTAATGACTGGTTTTCACCATGGATGATGAGAGTATGGCTGCTTTATAGTTTAATTGTTGTGTATGTAGTCCACCTAGGGTTAAAATTGATTTGTGTGGAATAGGAGCAACATTGCATGATAGGTGTTTGTGTAAATTCCATAATGAGGTTGTGTAGTGCTTTCTTGAATTTGTTGCCTACCCAATAATAATCCATGTACTTTAAATGGGTGAACTGATAATGAGGGTAACTCTATTAATTGTGGGATTGATCATTCATATGGCAAGAAATTGTGTATCTTCGTGACCGCTATACGGGTGAAGTCTGAGAACCCCTTTTTGGTCCGAAAAGTGGTCTAATTTCTGATAATTGTTGGATTGTTTTAGGTACAAATGACCACTTCAAAGAAAAGAAAAACACCAAGCCCCTCCACCAGTAGGCAAGCGGGCACGTCCATAGCTAAAGATGTGTGCACTTCTAGGTCGCGCTTCTGCATCCTCTTGCCCATATGATTAGAATAAGTTTGTCTCCTAGGAGGCCCAAGACCGATTTAATAGCAAGGAAGATAAAAAGCCAGTTCTAGAAAAGGACATAGACATCTGGTCACTCCTCAATGAGTGTCCCACAGTTCATGATGAGTTAGTCCAGCGAGGATTGGAAGTGTTCTTCGAAGAACCTAATAAGGCCATTTTGACCGTTCTACGGGAATTCTATACGAATTGCCCGGAACATAAAGAATATGTGTGTACAGTCCAAAAGAAAAAAGGTGGACTTTTCCAAGGAAGCTATCCAAAGAGCCTACCACTTACTAGAGTATGTGGACCATCGTGATACAACCAATTACTTTTTGGTGCACAACAAGCAACCATACCCATGGCCTATGTTCTTTCAAACCATCCGTGTGCTCGAGAAAGAGGTGGTGTGGTTAATCAGGGACCACAAATTTACCCAGATGCACTTTTGAAGGAAAATATTGGTTATACATCATTAATAACCACCTGATTCCTTCCGGCAATAGAACTGAGGTCAATGGTCCCTGGACTGGTCTGATTACGTGTTTTGTCAATGGCCACAACTTTGTTGTGGCTAAGGTTATTAAAGACGAGATGACAATTCGTTGTCTAGTAAGGAGGTATGGGTTCTTTTTCCCGTCGTCAGTCACTCGGTTGTGCCGTGAAGCACGGGTACTAGAAAACAAGGTTACAGACGAAAAGGTTAAGAGAGAGAAGAAATTTTGGGCTGATAAAGTTATCATTGGGAAGGAACATGTTGTGGCTGCAAAGATTGAGAGTGAGGAGTCCGATGCACTCGTAGAGGAAAGGGAGGTGCCCGAAAAGGATGTTGATGCTACTACCCTACATGAGCAGGGTGTCGGAGAACCTTCAGGCAGTATGTGGGAAACAAGAATGGTTGCCTTGAAAGAGAAGATGGCAAGGGTGCGCACTTCTGTTACTGATTTAGGCACTCGAGTGGAGTCACTTGCTCGGAAAAATGCCAAGTCCAAGAGGAAGATTACGGCATGGCTGCAAGCACTCGGCCGGGCTTGTCACCTGGACCCCAGCACTGTCTTCAGCATGAATCGACCCAATCAAAGGAGTTTTCTTCCACCTTTGTATTTTAATTTGTGACATGGGGACATGCCACTACTTAAGTGTAGGGGTGAGGGTATTGCAAATAGCGTTTTTTAATTTGCTTTCCTATTGAAAAAAAAAACACACAAAAACAAAAATCCCAAAAATATTTTCTTATTTTCTGTTAAGATAACTTCTTCACGTGTACTTCCATGGGTTTCTTGTTTGGTTCTTTACCATGGTCGTAATATTTTGAACCAAACACTTTCTAGAGTAGGTTTTTGTTTTTTTGAGATTAGTTTTGAAAAGATGGCGGTGGTTGGCAAATTCAACAGTGCCTAACTTGTGGGATGCATGATCCTGTCCTTGTGAGTCGGAGAGACCATTATTGACTGCGGTCTGAATTGTATGCCTATCCAAAATCTATATGTGATGAGATGAATGTTTGCTTGGTAATCATGCCCGACATGGTCTAGAACTTGGCTTGGTTGTGACTCAAGGCGAAATCATAGGTAATAGTTGAGTTGGGATGATTGTAGGCCTTCTTTGATAGCCCTTTTTCTGTTGCTTTGACCCCTCCAAATTAAAGAACTAATAAAGTTATCCCTAGTTAGCCTAGTTGAGCCTAATTTCCTCTTCCTTTGGCAACCATATTACAATCTAAACATGTAGCCATCTTTAAGTACTTGAATGACTTGTGTGTGATTCTAAAAGATGTAAAAAGTTAAGTGTGGGGGTGGGGGTTGGTTTTGAGTAGAATCAATGATAAGTGAAAAATGGTGCATCATCATGAATATATGTGAGGTACACGAGCAGGGGATTGTGAAAAGCGAAAAGCAAATAAAAAAAAAGTAGAAACAAAATAGGAAAAAAAGAGCGAGAAAAGGGATCAACACTCTCATGCTGAGTAAATAAATAAAAGTGAGCATTCTTCTTCTGATGTAAAGTTCTTGTACGTTGTGCTTAAAGAAATGGGGACTGAGTGCTATTTTGAAATAGAAGTTTGGGGATAATTGTAATTGTAAAAGCCATAGGTTACGTATGAAGTTGTAGGTATTAAAGTGCTTAGGGAGATGAAGATACCGTTACACAGATTGTATACAACCATTCCCAAAGCTTACATTACGACGAAATGCAAAGTCCTACATGATCTGAGATTGTTCCTACATAAGTGGAGAGTTACACGATAGCCAAACTTATGATACTCTTGAAATAATGCTTTACTTCTTTGTGAGGGTGAGTGATTATTGTGCATTGCCCTATGCTATTATTTTGAAGTGGTGTGTGAATGGATATTGTCTTTTTCTTCTGAGGTGTATTGAGAATTTGGCCCCAATTTGACCACAAAACTAGTGGAATGTTATGGATGGGGTTAAGATTGAATGTGACCACAGGATGGTATCTAGTTGATTCTGGCAGGCCATTTGTCTAAGGAGGTTGTAGGGTTAGGAGCAATTTAG
The DNA here is from genome assembly GCF_000393655.2 of Nicotiana sylvestris. Classification (NCBI taxonomy): domain Eukaryota; kingdom Viridiplantae; phylum Streptophyta; class Magnoliopsida; order Solanales; family Solanaceae; genus Nicotiana; species Nicotiana sylvestris. The sequence goes on from NC_091058.1 coordinate 143,301,727, forward strand.
TTTTAGATTCGCTCGAGACAAGCAAAATCTAAGCGTGAGGGTGTTTTATGATCTTAAAAATACTCTACTTTTATGATCACTTTGTGTCCTTGATTTGGTTGATTTGATAGAGATTTCGTTTGATTATGGTCTAATATGTTGCCTTTCAGTGCAGGTGGTGCAGAGGGGATCAATCGACAGATGGTGCACTAAGTTGGAGGAAAACAAGCTGACAAGAAGAAATCCTCATATGCGACCGCGCACGAGCAACCACAAATGTGCACCTGATCAGTGTGCAAGTATCACAGAAACATTGACAGATGTGCACGGCCATATGCGCGGTCATACTCCTAAATGCGCGGATGCGCACGTCCGCCTTCGGGAATTCTATTCATGCCTATTTTATAAATTTGGAGGCTTCCTTTTGACCTATATGAGACCTAGTTCGTCCCAAAACAGGGTATTGGAATTTTGGAGCAACCTTTGGAGAAAAGAAGACAATGAAATAACATAGACTTTGAATACTTCATCCAAATCATTCAATATGAGAGTTTGTTGATTTCGTGGATTTTAATGTTTTATTGTCCTCTTAATACTCTTTTGATGAATAATTTCTCCACTATGGATTAGTACTTCTTAGGGTTATTGACAGATATTGTGAATTGATTATTATTCAAGGGTTTGCTTTCTGTAAGTTGCTTGAATCGTTGAACGAGTTTTGAATTAAATCACAAAATTAATTGGGGTTTCACTTTAATCGAAAGAGAAGTGCTATTGCATTTATCATTATATTATCCTTTTGGGTTAATTTCACGACTCTCATAGGTAATCGAAAGAGTTTGTAGAATTATCGATTGACCCAATTTAGAGGAATAGTCGAGAGACGTTCTTCATAAGAACATTCATTTAGCGTATTCTTGCACATGTTCATAGCACTGACCATTAGGTTGTTTTAACTAAATTCTCACTCGTTCAGAAGAAGAATTTGAATCCTTAATACAACTTAATCACCTGTTGAAATCGAAAGAGTCAATAGAATTCAAGAGTGAACTTGGCATAGAGTTATCCCGAACAATAGCTGATCATATATCTTGTCAAGGCCCTTATTTTCAACATTGGTATTCAATCGTTGCTTTTTAGCCACTCAATTTTCATTATTCATTCACAAGTGATAATCTTAGTTTTTACTCTTAGTTCGTCAATAACTCAAAATCAAAAGTTAATTTTTTCGAATAGTATTAAGTTGAAGATTTATTTGAATATTATTAAACTAATCCATGTGGAGACGACTTAACAACTATACTATCTTTGACTAGCAAGCCTAAGTTTTATATACTGGTTTTGCGCTCATTATTTAGTCCGTACCAAAAATATTATATACCGGTTTTGCGCTCGTCATTTAGTCCGTATCAAAAAGAATGACTCCTTTTTATGTTTAACAGTAATTTTACTTTATATAATGATTTATATCCATACAAAATATATGTCCTTATTTTATACCATAAGTTCAAAGGTCTTCTCTTTTTTCTTAAAGTTCGTGCGTGCTCAATTAAATAGGTTCACATAAATTAAAATAGAGGAAATAATAAATAAAAGGAAAAGTCCCAGAAATGGCCTTGTGGTATTTGAATTAGATCAGTTATAACCCCCGTGTCAACTTGAGCCTACTAATGACCTTGCCGTCAAAGAATTCGTCTAATACCACCATTTTCCACTAACAATTACTCGCTCCGTTCCAATTTATGTGAACTTGTTTGACTGAGCACGTAATTTAAGAAAAAAATAAGACTTTTGGAATTTGTGGTCCTAAACAAGTTTAAATGGGGTCAGAGTATTTGTGTGGTTATAAAAGCTTCTCATTAAAGGTAAAGTTGTAACTTTAAACTAAATTGTTATCAAATTTAGAAAAGGTTCATTCTTTTTGGAACGGACCAAAAAGGAAATAGGTTCACATAAACTGAAACAGAGGTAGTAATATTTACTTCATCCAAAAAAATCAGGAAATGACACGTATCTTAATCAACCCATCCCCCCAATATTTTTTTACCAGCCCCTACCTCACTTATTTCACCCATTCTTCCCCCCTTTTTACTCCCCTTCACTTAATACCTAATAAATCAGACCTTTCATTGTTATTTTCCCCTCCTAGGATTTTCTGACTAGTGAAGTGTGGTAGATCGAAGGAGAATTCCCACTGAAGTTCCATCCGAAGAGTGATATAATACAACAAGATAAGTTGTATTTTGCTCTTTTATCTTAATTTAATTTTTTTCAGTGGGGTTTTAGGTTTGTCTAATACATATGTATTAAATTAAAGGCCATGTGCACCTGTTTGATATGAGTTTAAAGTATAGTTTTATAGGGTGTAAAGTTTTGTCATTTTACGAGTTTGTTGGGATTGTTATTGTTGCCGAGTTATCCCTTGTCTTTATGTGATTTATTTATTCGATTTTTGTTGCTCCTTTTAAATGCATGTTATGCACAAATGACTAATTTGGTCTCTGTATTTTTTTGTCTCCTCTTTTACATATGACCCACTGTTGAAGAATGATTAATAAAGTCGATATTGTTTTTAATTATGAGGGTGATTGGATAATTTCTTGACCTTTGTCTATAACAAGAATTGGTGCACATATGGGCTAAGTTTGATTGGAAATTACTGTAGTTTGAAGATATATGTCAGGAGGTCACTTCAAAATTAGAATTTTATGAAGTTAAGCAGCTACTAGTAACAGGTTTTCTGGTAGGTGTTATCTTGTTGAAAATGATAATAGTATTAGGACTTTGCAATGTCTCTTTTGTCAGCAATTCAAGAAAATAATTTTTTTGGCTGTTGATGAGTCTGAAGATAGTCCATGCACAAGACATTACATACCACAGTGAAACTTATGGTGTTGATATTGAAGTAGGCAGTGATTGTGAAATAGTCTTGGTTCCTATGATTTTTCTGAACCTAATTTTAATGATTATGATTCTGAAGAACTTGAGAGTATTAACATGCAAAGGAGGAGAGTAGTGTCTGATAGATTAGGAAACTTCAAGGAGTTGGAACTTGGAATGATATTAAAGGACATGAAGGAAGATAAACAGATTATCAATTTCTATGTTATAGTTAACAAGAAAAGGTTGAGGGTTGATAAATGTGACGAAACAAGAACTAGATTTTAAATATGATACAGGTTGCCTATTTGTATGTCTCATATCTCAGGATGGTAGGTGTCACACGGGCGTTTTCTGTCCGCCGAAAATGCTGCCCGATGTGCGGCAGTCAAGTCCCCACTTGACTTCAGCCTTACCCAATTTTCGTTCGGTTCCGAGGTTCAACACTTAGAATAATTTAAAGGCAACAAGAATAAACAAAGGCAACACAGATTTACGGGAACTCTTTCCCAACCTTTTATAATAAATCAATTACAAAGGAAAATCTCGAGTTAGGCAAGGTGCTGCCACCCTTGGCAGGCACCAACTCACAAAACTGGCCTACTCATGCACGAATCAGCCCTATAAAAGCCCCTGCCTAAGGATACTCGTGCTGCCACTCGTTTGGCAAGGCAATGGCACATATTTTGCCATGCTCAAGCCATAAAATAGACAACCCTATGCCTATCTTTCAGACATTTCCCTCCCTAGGTACTTAGCCCGTTTTTAAGGCTGCTAGCACACATATATATAATGTAGTCAGCCCCAAAAGTGTTTCCTATGTTCAGTTGACATCCCCCAACTGATAGGAAATGATCCCCATGATCAAAACGTGGGGAACATGTCTCTAACATGCCCCAAAAACGTGCAAAGACTCAGCCATTTAATCAGCAACTCTTGGACATGGTAGTTGTAACCGCCAACTGCATGGCATGTGCACAGCACACTTGAAAACCACTTCATGTGCACTGCATGTGCGTGTTTCTTGGCCAGCTGCTGCACGCCTAAGGCTGACTTTGCGCCCAGCCTTAGCCTTTGACACTGCTCCCGCTCAATGCCATCGCCACAGCTCGTCACCCTTGACTTAGCCGCACGCCAATCCGCTGCCACAGTTGTTTGTCCTTGTCAAGTCGCCCCTACTTGATCAAGTCTGCCCGTTGCCCATGCTGATTTTAACATCAAGTCACCAAGCCTTGATGCCCTTCCCTTTGCCAAGTCGTTTGCCCACAATTAACTTAGGTGCCAGCCCGCTCACCTAAGTCATGGCAACACCACATTGCCAATGCCACTGCCTTGGCACTAAGCTGTCTCACTTTAGCGCCAAGGTCTTTCCCGTTTTGGCTTGTCAAGCTCTCATCCAGCCCGCCTAGTTCCGTCAAGGTCTTGGCCTTGCTTGTACGCAGCCCACTCTTGCTTTAGTGTAGTCCGTCGCACCTTAGCCCTCAAATACAAGTGTAGTCCGTCTCACTTGCTTAGCAACAGTTTGTTGCCATTGACAACACCCCCGCATTGTCTTGCATGTTGATTTTCCCTCGCACATAGGCCAATGGCAAGGCCATCATGCCAAAATCCTTGCCACTGCCGTGCCGCTTGCCGATCAGCTTTGTCAGGGGTCTAACAAACCACCCCAACCAGTTGAATTCGACGCCCTCGTCGAATAGATCCCAACACATGCTGCCATTTGCAAAGACATCACAAGTTCAGCACCCTTTTGAGAATAACGTTGTCCTTGCCCTCAAGTGCAACGTTTTTGTTTTCTCATTGCATTTCTTGTCCGTCGTTCCCACAGCAAAACCAGCACGCCAACTGACTGATTTGTAAGAACCCACACTGATTTTTGGCACCCTCAAACTCGAAATTTCTGCATCACTGCCTTCCTTGCCTTTTCTGAATTTCTAAGCCAAGACAGTCCCTTCCACGAACAAGCACACTGACCCCTTGTCTTGCAGTCTTGTCCATGGCCATCTCGACCTCATCACGAACCAAACCAAACCAAGCCTAACCTGGCTTGCTCTGATACCAATTGTCACACCGGCAATTTCTGTCCGCCGAAAATGCTGCCCGATGTGCGGCAGTCAAGTCCCCACTTGACCTCAGCCTTACCCAATTTTCGTTTGGTTTCGAGGTTCAACACTTAGAATAATTTAAAGGCAACAAGAAAAACAAAGGCAACACAGATTTACGGGAACCCTTTCCCAACCTTTTATAATAAATCAAATTACAAAGGAAAATCTCGAGTTAGGCAAGGTGCTGCCACCCTTGGCAGGCACCAACTCACAAAAATGGCCTACTCATGCACGAATTAGCCCTATAAAAGCCCCTGCCTAAGGCTACTCGTGCTGCCACTCGTTTGGCAAGGCAATGGCACATAATTTGCCATGCTCAAGCCATAAAATAGACAACCCTATGCCTATCTTTCAGACATTTCCCTCCCTAGGTACTTAGCCCGTTTTTAAGGCTGCTAACACACATATATATAGTGTAGTCAGCCCCAAAGAGTCTCCTATGTTCAGTTGACATCCCCCAACTGATAGGAAGTGATCCCCATGATCAAAACGTGGGGAACATGTCTCTAACATGCCCCCAAAACGTGCAAAGACTCAGCCTATTTAATCAGCAACTTTTGGACATGGGTTGTAACCGCCAACTGCATGGCATGTGCACAGCACACTTGAAAACCACTTCATGTGCACTGCATGTGCGTGTTTCTTGGCCAGCTGCTGCACGCCTAAGGCTGACTTTGCGCCCAGCCTTAGCCTTTGACACTGCTCCCGCTCAATGCCATCGCCACAGCTCGTCACCCTTGACTTAGCCGCACGCCAATCCGCTGCCACAGTTGTTTGTCCTTGTCAAGTCGCCCCTACTTGATCAAGTCTGCCCGTTGCCCATGCTGATTTTAACATCAAGTCACCAAGCCTTGATGCCCTTCCCTCTGCCAAGTCGTTTGCCCACAATTAACTTAGGTGCCAGCCCGCTCACCTAAGTCATGGCAACACCACATTGCCAATGCCACTGCCTTGGCACTAAGCTGTCTCACTTTAGCGCCGAGGTCTTTCCCGTTTTGGCTTGTCAAGCTCTCATACAGCCCGCCTAGTTCCGTCAAGGTCTTGGCCTTGCTTGTACGCAACCCACTCTTGCTTTAGTGTAGTCCGTCACACCTTAGCCCTCAAATACAAGTGTAGTCCGTCTCACTTGTCTTAGCAACAGTTTGTTGCCATTGACAACACCCCCGCATTGTCTTGCATGTTGATTTTCCCTCGCACATAGGCCAATGGCAAGACCATCATGCCAAATCCTCGCCACTGCCGTGCCGCTTGCCGATCAGCTTTGTCAGGGGTCTAACAGTAGGACTGTTGGGTAAAAAGTCAAAACTTTGATTCAAACCACAATTGTGATCTTTCAAAAATAGGAGAGCTAGAGGGCAAAAAGATTGTCTCTTGAGAAGCTAGAGGGAAACTTTCTTGATGATTACAATAAGCTTGAGGCATATGGACATGAGATTAAGCCTAGTAATCATGATATTGATGTAGTCATTAACATATCAAAGGATGCTTTGGCTGGAGGGGAGAGAAGATTTTTTAGGATGTACATATGCTTGCAAGCTATGAAACATGGATGTAATGATGGCTTAAGACAACTAATACGCTTGGATGGTACTTTTATAAAGGGAAATGTAAAGGTCGGCTGCTGGTTGCCCTAGGGCACTATTGTATGAGTACTTGGTCAGTTTTGGACAAAGAAACTAGCGAAACTTCGAGCCGATTTTTGAGAACTCTTTGGACTTGAAAAATGGTGCTAGAGTGATATTCATATTAGACATGCACAAGGTTAGCCTTTCTAGAATTTATATTTATGTTTTCTGATTATCTATTTTGTATTAACTAATCGTGTTTTTTCCTAATTTATGATAGGGCTTGTTGGATGTTGTTAGTGTTGAACCGCCTGAGGCAAATAAAAGGTTTTGTGTGAGGCACATTGAAGCCAATTGGTGTAAGAGATGGAAAAGTAGTGAAATGAATAAACTGTTGTAGTGGTGTGCGTGGAGCACTAATGAAGAGGAATTTAAGAATTAGTTGGTAAGCTTGGCAGAGCTTGATGAAGATAGTGCAAAGGACTTGTTTAAATATCCTCCCAAAGCTTACTGTAGAGCATATTTTGACATTCAGTGTAAGAACATGATGGTAGACAATATTTTCACCGAGTCTTTTAACTCATGGATCTTAGAGGCAAGACACAAACTAATTATCAAAATACTGGAGGAGAGTCAAGGTAATAGAAATATTGGCTAACAATGAAGGAAAGTTAGAGGAGTTGGAATGGTGATTTCAGTCCACAGTGTTTGAGGTTATACAATCACTATAGGGTAATTGCACAAGGTTGTATAGTTGTGTTTAATGGTGATTATGGCTATGAGATAGCTGAGGGTGAAGATACGCATAATGTTAACCTTGATTCCAAGAGATGCACCTGTAGGCTATGGGGGTTGAGTGGAATTTCATGCCCTCATGTTATCAAAGCATTGTCACACAAGAAAGTAGAAGCCGTAACTAAAATTAATTGATTTTGCAGTAGAAAAGCTTATTAAGGACATAAACAAGTTGCTTCTTCTCAGAGAGAAAATTTGAATAAATGAACCCTTCACAACATATGAAACCACCAAAAGTTGTGAAATTGGTTGAAAGGTCCAAAGTCAAGAGAAACAGGGAGCCAGATGAGGCAAGAAAGAGAGAGGAAGAATGGAGTGCTTCTAGAAAGGGTCTTCCATCCACCTGCAATAAATGTGGTGAACTAAACCATAATGCAAGGGGATGTTACAAGGTAAATCATATATATAGAGCTTAGGATAAATTTTGTGTTTAAGTATTTGATTAATATTTATCTTCTTCAAATTTGACAGAACACCTTCACTGGAAAGTTGGATATCGCAACTGAGAGAAGGGACAGACTGCAACCAAAATCAAAGCCAAAGACCAGTTAGTAATGATAACCAAAGTGTTCCTTACGAAGATCATTTAGATGCTGGAACACAACAATTATTTCCATCTGTTTGACACTTAAACCGGAACACAACTTTCGTTTGCATATGGTCCAGAAGTTAAGAATGAAGAAGAACCCCTCTTGCGGCCAATGATTGTATCTAAGACACAAACATGGCTGGAACCAAGGAAGACAAAGCCTGTTGCACCTGTGGCAAGGGCTAATACAATGAAGATTCAGTTTAGCGGAGATCTACACTAGTGTTGAAAATTTAACTAACCTACCTTATTCGCCAATCAAGTGCACATAGAAGGAAAAATAGGAAATGACATCAAGCCAACTTCAAGAAGAAGGACGAAAGAAAAGGATAAAAAGTATGGGAAGCAAAAGGAAGGGAGCACTTGCATAATGTAGTCGATAATGGATAGTTTTTGGGGGTTCTTGTGGTTTTTGTTATTGAAATATGGCTAAATGTACTTTTTATAATTTCAATTAGCTGAAACTTATATTTTTTGTGATTTCATATGGCTGCGACTTGTACTTTTTTGGGGTTAACCACCTGTAGATTTTAGGTAGCTTTGAAACTTTAATCTTGCTATTTGTGGTTAACCAATTATAATTTTTATGATAGTTATTCTGGTTGAACTTAATGTGTCACCTTTGATATACAATTTTCGTTTAGTATCTTGTTTATGTTGTGTGTGATTGTGGTGTTTGTGGATATTTTTGGTACCAAACTCATAGACTAGCATACATGTATATCAATCACCGCCTCTGTTGATTTGTGTATTCCAACAACTTTTAGAAAACCATAGACGAGCAAAATGTGAATGAATTCTACTGGAAATAAACTCTTTCCATACTTGTGTATTCCAACAACTTTAAGAAAATCAAATCAACATACAAATATTTCTCTAAGACATTAGAAGGAAAGCAAGATCATTATAATCTTTATAACTATTCAACAAAATACACTCCACGAATTAATACACTACACAGATTAACTGTGATTATGTCCTAAATTTAGACTTCACATCAACAACCATAATGCAACGAATCTAACCAAGCATCCACATAAGATACGAATTAAAATCCACTGATGGGCTATAATTTTGCTGAATGTTGCAATAGTTCCGGCATCGATAGCAGCAGTAGACTCAGCATCAACAAGCTTCTTCTTCAAAATATTTCTTTCAACAACTTTTTCGCTCAATTTTGCTATAGCTTGAGCCTCAACGCCAGCATCAATATCATAATCGGCCATTTTCTTTTGCAAAATATCTCTTTGCATTTCAGCAGCTTTCAATTTTCTTTTATGTAACGACCCGACCGGTCGTTTGAGAGCATTAGTCCTGATCCCGTATTTATTGCTCCCTATGTTTTATTTTGTGGTTACTTCGACATGCGGGGGGTGCTTGGTGTCGGGTTCGGGAGAGTTTCAGAGTTAAATGGGACACATAGTCCCTAAGTTTGACGTTTAAGTTCTAAGAGTAGACCGTAGGTTGACTTGTGTAAAGACGATCCCAGAATGGAGTTTCGTCAGTTCCAATATATCCATATGGTAATTTTATTCTTACGATCGCATCCGGATATTGATTTGGAGGTCCATAGATTATTTCGGCACTAATTGGGGAAAGTTAAAAATTAGTAGAATTTTGGGAAGTTTGACCGGGAGTGAACTTTTTGATATCGGGGTCGGGTTTCGATTCTAAAAGTTAGAATAGGTACATAATATCAGTTATGACTTGTGTACAAAATTTAAGGTAAATCGACGCGATTTGAAAGGTTTCGGCATCAGATGTGGAAGTTAGAAGTTCTAGAGTTCATGAGGCTTGAATCGATGCGCAATTCGTAGTTTTGATGTTGTTTGACGTGATTGGAGGCCTCGACTAAGTTCGTATCGTATTTTAGGACTTGTTGGTATATTCAGATGAGGTCTTGGGGGCCCCGAGTGTGGGTTGGATCAAATTCAGAATAATTTGGACTTAATCTCACTGTTGAAGTTCTAGTCTTCTGGTGTCGTCACACCTGCGGAGGAACTAGCCGCAGGTGCGAATTCACAAATGCAGGGGTTTATAGTAGAAGCTATATGTAGGGGCGACTGAGGAAGCGCAGAAGCGAAAAGGCTAGCCAAGCCTGGGGTCGCAGAAGTAGAGCCCTTTCCGCAGGAGCGAGAGCGCAGATGCGCATTTTGGTCCGCAGAAGCGGAGCTTGATGGGCTAAGTAAGAATCACACCTGCAATGGATTGTTAGTGGCTAAGTGGCATGAGGTTTTTGCCGTGCGAATTGTTATTGTGGCACGAGGTTTTTGCCATGCGGATTATTATTATGGAACAAGGTTTCTGTCGTGCAGATTGTTATAGTAGCACGAGGTTTCTACCATGCGGATTGTTATTGTGGCACGAGATTTCTGCCGTGTTGTTGTTATTGTTTGCACAAGGTTTCTGCCATGCTGTTGTGAGATAATTATTTTTGAGACTACGAGGCGGTACCTCGGGAATGCCCCTGTTGATTTCCTCTATTTGCTGTATTGTTGTTGTTATTGATGTTGTTGTTGTTCCTAAACTTGTAAGATTCTTTCTTCCTTATGTGTTGTAATTGACTCCTTGATTCCGTGTTGTTATCTTCTGTGAATTTCTATTGTTACACTTCTCTGTCATTCTATTATATCATTATATCCTCTGCCTTGTTTCTTATTATTTCTATTAGGGCCCTGACCTGACCTCGTCACTACTCTACCGAGGTTAGACTTGGAACTTACTGGGTACCGTTGTGGTATACTCATACTAGGCTTCTGCACATTTTTTGTGTGCAGATTTAGGTACTTCCTACCAAACTAGATATCAGTGAGCTAGTCTGTACGTGGAAACTTCAAGGTATATCTGCCAGCATCCACAGACCTCGGAGTCCCCCTCTATCTTTATTATGTTGTTTTCCCTATACTCATTAGACTCTGATGTATAGAGATGTTTAGTATTTCCCTTTAGAGATTGTGACTTATATCTACCGGATTTTGGGAGTTGTTTATACTCTGAGTTGCAGATTTTATTTATTACAGCTGTTGATGTTTTGAGTTTAACTTAATATTTCATTCCACATACTTGTTAAGCTGACCTAGTCTTAAAGACTAAGTACCATCATGGAATCGTACAATGGGAATATGGGGTCGTGACAAGTTGGAGTGCAAGCATATGAGACGCCTATTACTGCACCAGCTCTCCAAGAGATCCTCGCCCAGTTTCTGAGCATGTTCGACACTTTGGCTAAGGAAGGATTGATACCACTTGCTCCTGCCACATCTCAGGCCGGGGGAGGAGCACCGACTCTCGCTGGCCGTACCCCAGAGCAACGGGTTCAGGTCGACCAAGTTTCAGAGGTCATACTAGTACAATCGGTAGCCCCAGTTCAGCCCGAGGTTAGGTCAACAGTTTCTAAGAAGAAGCAGCTCAGGCCCGAGAGGTACAAGAAGTACAACCCTCCTACTTTCAATGGCTTTGCGTCAGAGGATGCCCAGGTTTTTCTTGAGGGGTTCCACCGTATCCTCCATACTATAGGTATTGTGAAGTCTAATGGGGTTGCTTTTACTACGTTCCACATTAGAGGAGCGGCCTATCAGTGGTGGTGAGCATATGAGTTGTGTAGTCCAGTCGAGGCAGCTTCACTCACTTGGACTCGTTCTCAGATATGTTCTTGAGGGAGTATGTTCCACAGAGTCTCAGAGATGCATGGCACGCATAGTCTAAGCAGTTACGCCATGGTTGTATGATCGTGTCAGAGTATGCTGTCTGGTTCAGTGATTATGCTAAGCATGCACCAGCCTTGGTTGCTACTAATAGAGAGTGGGTACGTCGATTTATCAAGGAGATCAACCCCAATATTATATTTAGCATAGTCCGAGAGTTGGAGATGGACATTGCATACCAGCAGGTAGTGGGGATTGCTAGGATATTGGAGGGCATGCTGATTTGGGAGAGAGAGAAGAGAGAGGCAAAGAGGTCTCGAGAGTTTGGCACATATAGTGGTACTCATGCCCAGCTTCAGCTCGTCAGGGTAGGGGCTATGTGAGTCGCCCTGTTCATTCAGCACTTCCAGCTACCAGCAATATTCCAGCCACTCCTAGGCCTTAGGCTCCCTATTATGCACCGATATTGTCTAGTGCACCTCCTGCACGGGGTGCTTTCAGCGGTCAGTCCAGCCGATCAGGCCCGAGCCAGCCATATCAGCCACGTCCTCCAAGAGCTTGTTTTGAGTGTGGTGATACTCAATATGGTGAGGAATTTCCCCAGACTTAGGAGGGGTGCACCTCTACACACTACTCAGGCTCCACGTGCTCCATCGGGTCCTCAGGCTATGGTTACAACACCAACTACCCTCCACATGCACAACTAGCTCGAGGTGGAGGTCGGGCAGGTAGAGGTCGCCCTAGAGGGGGAGGCCAGGCCAGATATTATGCTCTTCTTGCTCGGACAAAGGCAGTTGCATCTGACTCAGTCATTACAGGTATTGTTCCGGTTTGTCATAGAGACGCATCCGTCTTATCTGATCTAGGCTCCACTTACTCCTATGTGTTATCTTATTTTGCTCTGTATTTGGGTGTATCCCGTGATTCTTTGAGTTCTCCTGTCTATGTGTCTACACCTGTGGGAGATTCTATTGTTGTTAACCGTGTATATCGGTCATGTTTGGTTGTTCTTAGTGATTTTGAGACCATAGCCGATCTATTATTGCTTAGTATGTTAGACTTTGATATTATTTTAGGCATGGACTGGTTGTTGCTCTATTATGCTATTCTTGATTGTCACGCCAAAACCGTGATGCTGGCCATGCCAGGATTACCATAGTTAGAATAGAGAGGTACCTTCGATTATACTTCTAGCAGAGTTATTTCATTTCTAAAGCCTTAACGGATGGTTGAGAAGGGGTGTGAAATGTATCTAACATATATGAGAGATCTCAGTGTTGATACTCCTAACATCGAGTCAGGTCCGGTAGTGAGGGATTATCCGGATGTATTTTCAGCAGATCTTTCAGGTATGCCGCCTGACAGGGATATCAACTTTGGTATTGATTTGTTACCGGACACTCAGCCCATCTCTATTCCTCCATATCGTATGGCCCAACCAAAGTTGAAAGAGTTAAAGGAGCAGTTGTAGGAGTTGCTTTATAATGGATTCATTTGGCCCAATGTGTCGCATTGGGGTGCCCCAGTCTTGTTTGTAAAGAAGAAGGATAGTTCTAAGCGGATGTATATTGATTATCGCTAGTTGAACAAGGTTATAGTGAAGAACAACTATCCATTGCCACGTATTGATGACCTATTTGATCAGTTAGAGGGTGCCAGAGTGTTCTCCAAGATTGACTTGCACTCAGGCTATTATCAGTTGAAGATTTGGGAGCCAGATATCTCGAAGATTGCCTTCAAGACTCGGTATGGCCACTACGAGTTCCTTGTGATGTCATTTGGGCTGACCAATGCCCCAACAACATTCATGCACTTGATGGACAATGTATTTGGGTCATGTAGTGTCGAGTGAGGGGATCAAGGTAGATCCGAAGAAAATTGAAGCAGCAGAGTTGGCCCAGGCCGTCCTTAGCTACGGAGATCTGGAGTTTTCTTGGTTTGACGGGGTATTACCATAGATTTGTAGAGGGTTTCTCATCTATTGCAGCAACTATGACCAGGCTGACCTAGAAGGGTGCTCTGTTTAGGTGGACAGAGGAGTGTGAGGAGAGCTTTCAAAAGCTCAAGACTGCTTTGACTACAGGTATTGGTATTGCCTACATGTTTGGGGTCTTATACTGTGTATTGTGATGCGTTGCGTATTGGTCTCGACACGGTGTTGATGCAAGATGGTAGGGTGATTGCCTACGCATCTAGACAGTTGAAGGTGCATGAGAAGAACTATCCTGTCCACGACCTTGAGTTACCAACTATTGTTCATGCCTTGAAGATTTGGTGGCACTATCTGTATGATGTCCCTTATGACATCTACACCGATCACCAGAGTCTGCAGCATCTGTTCAAATGGAAGGATCTTAACTTGTGTCAACGGAGGTGGTTAGAGTTGCTTAATGACTATGATATCACCATTCCATATCATTCTGAGAAGGCTAATGTTTCTGCCAATGCCTTGAGTCGTAAGGCGAAGAGTTTGGGCAGTTTAGCATATCTACCAGCTGGCAGTAACGGAGAGGCTATTAGCCTTGGTTGTTTAGGCCTTGGCCAACCACTTTGTTAGATTGGATATTTCTGAGCCAAGTCGAGTTTGGCTTGGTGTGGTTTCTCAGCCATCTCTTTATGATTGTATCAGAGAACGTTAGTATGATGACCCCTATCTGCTTGTCCTTAAGGACACGATTCAGCATGGTAATGCTAAGGAGGTCACTATTGGAGATAACAGTGCATTGACGATGCAGGGTAGGCTATTTGTGCCAAATGCAGATGGGTTGCATGAGTTGATTCTCCAGAAGGCTCACAATTTGCAGTACTCCATTTAACTAGGTGCCGCAAAGATGTATCAGGACTTGAGATGGAATTATTGGTGGAGGAGGATGAAGAAAGACATAGTGGAGTATGTACCTCGGTGTCTAAATTGTGAATAAGAGAAGTATGAGCATTAGCGGCCAGGTGGATTGCTTCAGAAGCTAGATATTCTGGAGTGGAAATGGGAGCGGAATACTATGGATTTTGTTGTTAGGCTCCCACGGACTCAAAGAAAGTTCGATGCAGTTTGGGTGATTGTGGATAGGTTGACCAAGTTGGCTTATTTCATTCTAGTGTTGACTACTTATTCTTCTGAGCAGCTGGCTCGAGTTTATATCCACGAGATTTTCAAGCTTCATGGCATGCCAGTATCCATCATATTTGACCAGGGTACGTAGTTTACATCGCGGTTATGGAGAGTCGTACAACATGAGTTAGGTACTCGAGTTGAGTTGATCACAACATTTCACCCTCAGACGGATTAATAGTCCGAGGGCACTATTCAGATATTGGAGGATATGCTCTATGCATGTGTGATGTAGTTTGGGGGTTCTTGATCAGTTCTTGCCACTTGTGGAGTTTTCCTACAATAACAGCTACCAGTCGAGCATTTAGATGTCCCCGTATGAGGCTTTGTATGGTAGACAGTGTCGGTCTCTAGTGGGTTGGTTTGAGCCAGGCGAGGCTAGGCTATTGGGTACAGATTTGGTTCAGGATGCTTCGAAAAAGGTTAGGTTGATTCAGGATCGACTTTGTACAAGCCAATCCAGACAAAATCATTATGCAGATTGGAAGGTTCACAATGTTGCATTCTTGGTATGAGAGCGGGTCTTGCTCCGGGTTTCGCCCATGAAGGGTGTTTTGAGGTTTGGGAAGAAGGGAAAGCTGAGCCTAAGATATATTGGCTCATTCGAGGTGTTGCGGCGAGTTGGGGAGGTTGCTTATGAGCTTGCCTTGCCTCCCAATCTATTGGGAGTTCATCTAGTATTCCATGTTTCTATTCTCCGAAAGTATCACGATGATCTGTCTCATGTGTTAGATTTAAGCTCAGTCTGGTTGGACAAGAATTTGTCTTATGTTGAGGAGCCGGTGGCCATTTTGGACAGTTAGGTTCTAAAGTTGAGGTCGAAAAACATTGCTTCAATGAAGGTTGAGTTGAGAGGGAGGATGTAACTACCTGGCTAGTCGTTTTGAGAGTATTAGCCCCGATCCCCTATTTATTTCTCCCTATGTTTCATTTTGAGGTTACTTGACGTGCTGGGGTGCTTGGTACCGGGTTCGGGAGAGTTTCGGAGTGGAATAGAACCTAAGTTTGAAGTTTAAGTTGTAAGAGTTTACTCTAGGTTGACTTGTGTGAAAATGATCACGGAATGGAGTTCCATCGGTTCCAATAGCTCCGTATGGTGATTTTGATCTTAAGAGAATGTCCGGATGTTGATTTAGAGGTCCGCAGGTCATTTCGGCATTAATTGGCGAAAGTTGAAAATTGTTGGATTTTTAGGAAGTTTGACCAGGAGTGGACATTTTCATATCGGGGTAGGATCCGATTCCAGAAGTTTGTATAGGTCCGTAATGACAATTATGACTTGTGTACAAAATTTGAGGTCAATCGGGCACGATTTGATAGGTTTCGGCATTGGATGTAGAAGTTAGAAATTCTAGAGTTCATTAGGGTTGAATCGATGCGAAATTTGTGCTTTTGATGTTGTTTGAGGTGATTGGAGGTCTCGACAAAGTTTGTATCATGCTTTTGGACTTATTGGTATATTCGGATGGAGTCTGGGTGCCCCCAAGTATGATTCAGATCGAATCCGGAATAATTTGGACTTAATCTCATTGCTGAAGTTCCTGCCTTCTAGTGTCATCACACTTGTGGAGGAATTGGCTGCAAGTGCGGATTCACAAATCGGGGGGGGGGTTGATCACCGAAGCAAATTGTGGCCTGCCTAGTTGGGACCGCAGATGCGATCAAAGTTCTGCAGAAGAGGACACGTAGGGGCAATTGAGGAAGCGTAAAAGCGGAAAGGCTAGCCAAGCCTGGGGTTGCAGAAGCGGAGCCCCTTCCGCAGGAGCAAGAGCGTAGATGCGCATTTCGGTCTGCAGAAGCGAAGCCTGATGGGCTAAGTGAGAACCACACCTGTGATGGAAATTCCGCAGGTGCGGGAGCCGCAAATCCGGCTGTGGGTTCGCAGATGCGAAATCGCTGGGCAGAAAAAGTCTAAGCTCGAGGGTTTGATTTCATTATCCATTTTTGGACCTAGAGAGCTCGGATTGAGGCGAGAATTTTGGGGATTTTCAAAAAACATATTTGGGTAAGGATTCTTGATACGTTTTTGATTAATTTTCATTAATTTATCATTAATTTCTTTATTTAATTAAGGAATTGGGTTGTGAAATTGGGGGGAAAAGGTGTAAAGTTCTTAGACCTAATTCTTGGGTTTTGAAAGGCAATATGAGGTCGGATTTGGATAATTCTTGTATGGTTGGACTCGATATCGAATGAGTGTTCGGTTTCTGTAATTGTGGTTGGGTTCTGAGACGTGGGCCCAGATTGACTTTTTGGGGTGATTTTCCAATTCTTTGTTAAAGTCATAATTTTATTATTTAGATTAGTTTCATATAGTTATATTTATGGTATGTAATTATCTTTGTCTAGATTTGAGCCGTTTGGAGTCGAAAAATCGAGGGAAAAGCCTTCTTATTGATTGATTAAGCGTGGTTTGAGGTAAGCGAATTGTCTAACCTTGTGCGGGGGAAATTCCCTTAGGATTTGGAACTGTTTTGGTAATTTTCAATATGTGAAGGCCGTGTACGCGAGGTGACGAGTGCGTATTCAGGCTAAATGTTGAAAAATTCGGGTTTTGCTAAGTAGTTTCCTTTTATTTCCTTAATTGAGTTACACTAGCATGTGTAGTCATCATGTTTAGCCTAATTTCACATATCTACGTGTCTTATCTCTTGTTTTCAATTTGTACAACATGCTTAGTTAAATTACATGCTTCCTTGATTCTGCATTCATTCTTTAACTGTAGGATTCTTTACTTGTAATATCATTATTTCATTTGTTACATGTTGGTTTGTGATTATTGTTGAGGTGACTGTTTGGCTATGGCACGAGGTTTCTACCGTGCGGATTATTATGGTGGCACGAGGTTTCTGGCGTGCGAATTGTTATAGTGGCACGAGGTTGCCGCCGTGCGGATTGTTATTGTGGCACGAGATTTCTGCCTTGCGGTTGTTATTATTTGCACGAGATTTTTGTCGTGCCATTATGAGATAATAATTTTTGGACTACGAGGTGATACCTCGGGAGTGCCCCTATTGATTTTCTCTATTTTTTGAATTGTTGTTGTTGTTGTTCTTAACTTGTAAGATTCTTGCTTCCTTACATGTTATAATTGACTCCTTGATTCCGTGTTGTTACCTTCTGTGAATTTCTATTATTACACTTGTCTATTATTCTATTATATCATTATACCCTCTCCCTTGTTTCTTATTATTTCCAGTAGGGCCTGGACCTGACCTCGTCACTACTCTACCGAGGTTAGGCTTGACACTTACTAGGTACCGTTGTGGTGTACTCATACTACACTTCTGCACATTTTTTGTGCAGATCCAAGTACTTCCTACCAGACCAGATATCAGTGAGCTAGTCCATACGTGGAGACTTCAAGGTATATCTGTCAGCTTCCGCAGACTTCGGAATCCCCCTCTGTCTTTATTATGTTGTTTTCCTTATCCTCATTAGACTCTGATGTATAGAGATATTTAGTATTTCCCTTTAGAGCTTGTGACTTATATCTACCGTGGGAGTTGTTTATACTTTGAGTTGCAGATATTTTTTATTAGAGTTGTTGATGTTTTGAGTTTAGCTTAATATTTCAGTTATTCCGCATACTTGTTAGACTTACCTAGTCTTAGAGACTAAGTACCATCACGACATCCTACGGAGGAAAATTGGGGTCATGAAATTTTAAGACTACTAATTAAAATCACAATTCTTGGAGGTAATTCATTATCATACCACTCCCAATAATCACATGGTTTCTTCAGTTAAAATAACACAACAAATATAAATCCAAATATTTTATGAGAATTCAAAGAACGCTAGAAGTAAGGCTTTTGAGAATTTAAAGAACACTATTAGCCATAAATGAAGCTGACTTACCTCAGATTTTGGGCACTTAAAAAAGCGCCTATCAGCATTTTCAAGAATATATGCCGTAACATGGTGGGCAATAAGACCACAAAGACACCTCTTCTTCGGCTCATATGATAAACTAGAATAAACAGACATATTTATCAAGGAACCAAAGAATTAACTAAGTTTGTAGGTCAAAAATAATGGTAGAAGCCTAATCTATGTGACGACCCAAAGGGCTCATCACCTGTTTTCTTATCCATCTGTGTATCTGAGGCCTTGAAAACCTCATTTAGAGTCGCCTCGATTTGCGTGCGTAGTCCGGACACGTAACCGGAAAGCTTAAATATGAAATTCTGTGAAAAATGCTAAATTTTGAGGTTAAAATGAATAAATTTGACTTCGGTCAATATTTTGGGTAAACGGACCCGGACCCGTGATTTGAGGGTCCCGTGAGGTCCGTTGGAAAATATGGAACTTGGGCGTATGCCCGGAATTGAATTCCGAGGTCCCAAGTCCGAGAAACGAATTTTTGAGTAAAAATTGTTTTCTGAAATTTATAAAGAAAATTGAAATGAAAATTGTTTAAAACGTGTTGGTATCGGGCCCGCATTTTGGTTCCGGCGCCCGGTATAAGTCTTATATGTAGTTTAAGATGTTTCTGTGAAGTTTGGTTGAAATTGGACGTAATTTGACGTGTTTCAGACTTAAAACTCTAAATTTGAAAGTTTATGAAGTTTGAAGAAAAACTAGTGATTTTGAGGCTTGATTCGTTGTTTTTGATGTTATTTTGGCGATTTGATCGCACGGTTGAGTTTGTAGGATGTTTTTGAGTTAGAGTGCATGTTTGTTTAGGAGCCCCGAGGGCTCGGGTGTGATTCAGATGTGTCTCGGGATGGTTTTAGCATTAGAAAAAAGTTGCAGAAAGTAGCAGTTCTGGTGTTCTGATATTTAATTCTATGCGATAGCATAGGCAACATCGCGATCACATAGTGTAAGCTTCCGGGTGCCCAGTTTTGTTTTATGCGATCACATAGATTCATCCACGATCGCGTAGCTTAGCCACAATTCATTCAACGCGATCGCATCCTTCTTCTGCGATCGCAGTTCATAAAACCAAACCTGAAAGTGCAAAGTCCTTTCTTCTATGCGATCACAATTCTTGGTTCGCGATCGCAGAGACCAACCTTCCCTTCCCCTATGCGATCGCATGACTCTCTTCGCGATCGCATAGAGCAATTTTGCCCAGTTATAAATTTTAATTTCAGAACAGTGTAGTTACGGTATTTTCATAAAAACACACGAACTCTTTCGTCTCCAAGGTCCTTAGGCATCCATTGAAGCTCTCTTTCACCAATACTTCTTGGGTTAGTAAAATTTCAACTTGTTTTCTTCATTCCATCAATATCTATTGAATTCCTAAGCATATAACATGTAATTTAGAGTAGAAATTAGGGGTTTTGGGTAGAGTTAGGTTTTTTGGGAATTTTGAGTGATTCAATCTCAATTTGGGGCCGGATCTTAAAATAAATTATATATTTGAACTCGTGGGGTTATAGGTAATCGGGTTTTTGTCCGAGCCTCGTGTTTGGACCATGTGGGCCCGGAGTCGAATTTTGGTATTTTTGGAAGAATGCTAGGAACTTCATATCTAAGCTATGGGATTTTGTTATCGAGTCTTTATTGATATTATTGAATTAATAATGCCTAGATATTGTTGTTTCGGAGTTGGATTATAAAGGAAAGGCGGTATTTGAGGGTTGATTGCTATTCTTTGGACCGAGGTAAGTGTTTGTTCTAACTTTGGCTTGAGGGAATAGGATTAGAGTGTTGTTTGCTATTTGCTAATTGTTGAGTACGGTGTATAGGCATGGTGACGAGTATCTATGCACCGGAGTCTAGCATGACCGTGAGTCTTGTTTGTGTTTATTCGGATTTTGTGATACCTCTTCCTTGTTAAATTGATAAATTTCATATAATGTGAAGAGTTTGAGGAAGAATTATGATTTGTACATTCTTGGAGCGTTGGCTCGAACGAGAATATGATAATTGAGCAAGAAGTGATCAAAAGAGAAAGTGATGTAATTATTCCCTTGCTGGGACGTGTAGTTTATTATAGTTGTTGCTCCCTTGCCGGGATTTAAGTATTATATTTTTCCTCCCTTGCCGGGATGTTTAATATTGTTTGTCTATCCCCTCGCCCCATTTGGTTGTGATTGTTGATTAGGTGAGGAAGAGCGATTATGCACGAAGGGTCATTCCGTGCCACGTTTTGAATATTTATGTACGAAGGGTTATTCCGTGCCATGTTTGAATATTTATTCACGAAGGGTCATACCGTGCCACGTTTTGAATATTTATGCACGAAGGGTCATTCCGTGCCTTGATATGAGAGTTTATGAGAGTAAAAGCACGAAGGGTGATGCCGTGCATTTGTTGCTTTCTTATTCTTTGTTGATATTCGAGTTATGTTGCTTCCCTTACCCTAATTGTCTTGTGGTTGTTGTGTAGGTGAGGAAGAGCGTAAAGCACGAAGGGTGATGCCGTGTATTGTTTTGGTGAGGACGAGAGTAAAAGCACGAAGGGTGATGCCATGCAAATTTTTGACTTTTGATTCTTGTTGATATTCTGACTTGTTGTTTCTTTCTGTTATTGGGGATTTCTATTTGAAACTGTTAACTTCCCACAGCATGTTTCCCCCTCCCACATTGACTGATTAATTCTGTATCTCTTTTCCACTGCATGTGTATATATATATATGAACTGTACAGGTTTATTTGGAGTCCGGTCCTAGCCTTGCCACTACTTCGCCGAGGTTAGGCTGGACACTTACCAGCACATGGGGTCAGTTGTGCTGATGCTACACTCTGTGCATCTTTTTGCACAGATCCAGGAACAACTTTTGGAGCTCAGCAGTAGGATTTGATCGGGAGCTGACTTCAGTCCAGAGACTTTCGAGGTGGCCTAGCTGACGTCCGCAGGCCAGAGTCCCTTCCTATTTTACTTGGATTGTTTCCCTTTTGTATCGGAACAAAGCATTGTATCTTTTATTCAAACCTTGTTTGTAGTACTCTCTAGTAGTTTGTGAGTTAGTGACACTAGACTCTGGGTAGAGATGTATTTAGACTTCTGCATTTAATTTCAGTTATCTAAGTTTAAAGACTTCCGCTTTTATTTAATTGTCTCATTTTGTTTATATTGTTGCGAATGTTATCAGAAATGTTTTAATACTTGGTTGGCCTAGCTCCAATAGTAGGCGCCATAACGACTCCCGATGGTGGGAAATCCGTGTCGTGACAAGTTGGTAGCTCCAATAGTAGGCGCCATTACTTAGGTTTCACAACTCACGGACAAGCTCGGTAGAGTCTGAGGGATCGGTACGGAGACGTCTGTATTTATCCCGCAGAGGCTACTGAGTTAGGAAAGCTTCATATCTGTTCTTTCTTGTCGTGCGGTTCTGTTTCCCCAATACTGATTGAATTTCTACTCCGTTCTTTTGCAGATGGTGAGGACACGTGCTTCCTCATCGACCTCTCAGCAGCTCGAGCCCCTAGCAGCAACTCCCACTAGGGGCAGAGGGCGAGGGCGAGGCCGTACTAGAGGCCGAGGTAGGGGTAGAGTTCAACCTCGAGCAACAACACTAGTGGAGGAGCCTCAGGTTGATTCTGAGGAGGAGATTCCGGCCCCAGCAGTTCCGGTGGGCCCAACTCAAGTCCCAGAGGGGTTCATTGCCACCCTAGTTCTTCAGGACGCCCTGGTTCGATTGGTGGACCTTATGGAGAGTGTCACCCAAACAAGTTTGTTTCCTGTAGCATCAACCACTTCTCAGGCTAGAGGAGGGGCTCAGACTCCTGCTACATGCACTCCGGAGCAGGTAGCTCCCCAGATTCAGACTCCAGCGGTTCAGCTAGTTGGAGTAGTTCAGCCGGGTGCCATAGCTCAGACCGGCGATGGAGCGGTTATGTCCGCCGATGCTTTGTGGAGACTGGATAGGTTCACCAAGCTCTTCACATCTACTTTTGCCGGTGCATCTACTGAGGATCCCCAGGATTATCTAGACAGCTGCCACGAGGTTCTCAGAAACATGGGTATTGTTGAGGCCAATAGGGTTGATTTTGCTACATTTCGCTTGTCTAGATCCGCCAAGCCTTGGTGGAGGGATTATTGCTTAGCGAGACTAGCCGGATCGCTATCTTTGACTTGGGAGCAGTTTACAGTGTTGTTTCTAGAGAAGTTTCTCCCCGTTACTCAGAGAGAGGCCTATCAGCGGCAGTTTGAACGCCTCCAGCAGGGTTCCATGACTGTTACCCAGTATGAGACCAGGTTCATCGATTTAGCTCGCCATGCTCTCATCATACTTCCCATAGAGAGAGAGAGGGTGAGAAGGTTTATTGATGGTCTTATTCTGCCGATTCGTCTTCAGATGGCCAAGGAGGCCGGGAGCGAGATCACATTTTAGGAGGTGGCCAATGTGGCCCGCAGAGTTGAGATGATTCTGTCACAAGGAGGTGGTCATGGGTCGGATAAGAGGCCCCGTCATTCAGCCAGATTCAGTGGTACCTCGTCTGGAGGTAGATATTCGTATGGTAGAGGCCATCCTCCTAGGCCCTTTCAGTCAGCTCTCCAGGTCCCTCGTGATACTTCAGGTGGTAGTAGTTCTTAGCCATATTATTCTGAGCAGCAGTCCTTCAGTGCACCACCAGCTCCCATCAGTGCACCACCACTTCAGAGCTTCAGGGGAGGACATTCAGGTCGACAGGTCCAGCAGTCTACGCAACCGAGGGCTTGTTATGGTTGTGGTAAACACATTGTTAGATTTTGCCCTCGAGCTTCGGGTAGTTCTCAACAGCAGGGTCCTCATCCTATGATTCAGGCACCAGTTGCTTCACAGCCTACCCAGCCAGCTAGAGGCGGGGGTAGAGGACATAGAGATGGAGGTAGAGGTTATAGAGGTGGAGCTCAGACCGCCAGAGGTAGGGGTCAGCTAGAAGCCGATCTTCCTAGGGATGTGATTCAGGGAGGTGAGGCCCAACCCCGATGTTATGCTTTGCCAGCCAGGCCAGAGGCTGAGTTATCCGATGCTGTTATTACAGGTACTATTCTGGTTTATGATAGAGATTCTTCAGTGCTCTTTGACCCTGGATCTACATATTCATATGTGTCGTCCTATTTGGCACCCTACTTGGTTATGCCTAGTGAGGCCTTGAGTATTCCTGTATATGTATCTACACCAGTGGGTGATTCTATAGTGGTTGATCGGGTTCATCATTCCTGTGTTGTGGTGTTTAGGGGTCTTGAGACCCGTGTTGATTTGTTACTCTTAGATATGGTGGATTTCGACGTTATATTAGGGATGGATTGGTTGTCCCTGTATCATGCGATCCTGGATTGTCATGCCAAGACTGTGACTTTAGCCTTACCGGATTTGCCCCGTTTAGTATGGAGAGGGACTCCTGGCCATTCTACCCGCAGTGTTATTTCGTATGTGAAGGCTCAACGTATGGTCGAGAAGGGGTGTTTGGCCTACTTGACTTATGTTCGTGATTCCAGTGCTGAGATTCCCTCTATTGATTCTGTGCCCGTGGTTCGTGAGTTTCCTGAGGTTTTCCCATCAGACTTGCTAGGGATGCCACCCGATAGGGATATTGATTTTTTCATCGATTTGGCTCCAGGCACTCAGCCCATTTCTATTCCGCCATATCGCATGGCCCCGCCAGAGTTGAAAGAGTTGAAAGAGCAGTTAAAAGACTTGCTTGGGAAGGGTTTCATTAGACCCAACATGTCACCTTGGGGTGCGCCGGTTCTGTTTGTAAAGAAAAAGGATGGCTCGATAAGAATGTGCATTGATTACCGGCAATTGAACAAGGTTACAATTAAGAATAAGTATCCACTGCCGAGGATAGATGACTTGTTCGATCAGCTTCAGGGTGCCAAGGTATTTTTAAAGAGTGACTTGAGATCTGGCTACCATCAGTTGAGGATTAGGGCATCCGATGTCCCTAAGACAACATTCCGCACTCGGTACGGGCATTATGAGTTCTTGGTTATGTCATTTGGGTTGACCAATGCCCCAGCAGCCTTTATGGATTTGATGAACCGAGTGTTCAGGCCTTATTTGGACTCGTTCGTGATAGTCTTCATTGATGATATTTTGATATATTCCCGCAGCCGGGAGGAGCACGAGCAACATCTTAGAGTGGTTCTTCAGACCTTGAGGGATAATTAGTTATATGCTAAGTTCTCTAAGTGTGAGTTCTAGTTGAGCTCGGTTGCATTTCTGGGTCACGTTGTATCAGTAGAGGGTATTCAGATGGACCCGAAGAAGATAGAGGCAGTCAAGAACTGGCCTCGACCAACTTCAGCTACAGAGATTCGGAGTTTCTTGGGGTTAGCAGGTTACTACCGTCGGTTCGTGGAGGGGTTTTCATCCATTGCATCCCCGATGACCAGGTTGACCCAGAATGGAGCCCAGTTCAGATATTCGGACGAGTGTGAGGCAAGCTTTCAGAAGCTCAAGACAGCTCTGACTACGGTACCGGTATTGGTTTTGGCCACAGGTTCAGGGCCTTATACAGTCTATTATGATGCATCTTGTATTGGACTTGGTGCAGTGTTGATGCAGGATGGCAAGGTCATTGCCTATGCTTCGAGGCAGTTGAAGGTTCATGAGAAGAACTATCCAGTGCATGATTTGGAGTTGGTAGCCATTGTTCACGCATTGAAGATTTGGAGGCACTATCTGTATGGTATGGCGTGTGAGGTGTTCATATATTATAAGAGTCTTTAGTATTTTTTCAAGCAAAAGGAGTTGAATTTGAGGCAGAGGAGGTGGTTGGAGTTGTTGAAAGATTATGACATCACTATCCTATATCACCCGGGAAAGGCCAATGTGGTGGCCAATGCCTTGAGTAGGAAGTCAGCCAGTATGGGCAGTCTTGCTTATATTCCGGTCGGTGAGAGACCGCTTGCTTTGGACGTTCAGGCTTTGGCCAATCAGTTAGTGAAGTTGGATATTTCTGAACCTAGTAGAGTATTAGCTTGCACGATCGCTTGTTCTTCATTATGGGAGCGTATCCATGATCGGCAGTTTGATGATTCCCATTTGTGTGTCCTTAGAGACATGGTGCAACGTGGAGGTGCCAAGCAGGTTACCTTAGGTAATGATGAAGTTTTGAGATTGCAGGGTCGAGTTTGTGTGCCTAATGTGGGTGGGCTTCGAGAGTTGATTTTAGAGGAGGCCCATAGCTTCCGGTACTCTATTCACCCGGGCGCCATAAAGATGTATCAGGACTTGCGGCAGCATTATTGGTGGCGTAGAATGAAGAAGGATATCATTGCCTATGTGGCTCGATGTTTGAATTGTCAGTAGGTTAAGTATGAGCATCAGAGGCCTGATGGTTTATTTCAGAGGATTGAGCTTCCCGAGTGGAAGTGGGAGCGGATCACTATGGACTTCGTTGTTGGGATCCCGCAGACTCGGAGGAAGTTCGACGCAGTTTGGCAACGTTGTTGATAGGCTGACCAAGTCAGCGCATTTCATTCCTGTGGCAGTCTCCTATTCATCCGAGAGGTTAGCTGAGATATATATCCGGGAGATTGTTCGCCTTTATGGTGTGCCGGTATCTATCATCTCAGACCGAGGTACGCAGTTTACCTCACATTTCTGGAAAGCTGTCCAGCGAGAGTTAGGCACTCAGGTTGAGTTGAGTACAACATTTCATCCTCAGACGGACGGGCAGTCCGAGCGGACTATTCAGATATTGGAGGATATGCTCCGAGCTTGTGTCATTGACTTTGGAGGTTCGTGGGATCAGTTCTTGCCTTTAGCAGAGTTTGCCTACAACAACAGCTACCAGTCGAGTATCCAGATGGCTCCTTATGAGGCTTTATATGGTAGGCGATGTCGATCTCCGGTTGGATGGTTTGAGACGGGGGAGGCTCGGTTGTTGGGTACTGATCTGGTCCAGGAGGCCTTGGACAAGGTTAGGATCATTCAGGATAGGTTTCGTACAGCTCAGTCCAGGCAAAAGAGCTATGCAGATCGTAAGGTTCGAGATGTGGCTTTCATGGTGGGTGAGCGGATATTGCTCCGGGTGTCGCCTATGAAGGGCGTGATGAGATTTGGGAAGAAGGGCAAGCTTAGCCCTAGGTTCATTGGTCCATTTGAGATTCTTGATCGAGTGGGAGAGGTGACTTATAGACTTGCATTGCCACCGAGCTTATCAGCCGTACATCCAGTGTTTCATGTGTCCATGCTTCGGAAATATCACAGCGATCCATCCCATGTGTTAGATTTCAGCACTGTCCAGTTGGACAAGGACTTATATTATGAGGAGGAGCCGGTAGCTATTCTAGACCGGCAGGTTCGCCAGTTGAGGTCGAAGAGTTTTCCTTCGGTTCGTGTTCAGTGGAAAGGTCAGCCTCTTGAGGCATCGACCTGGGAGTCCGAATCCGATATGCGGGACCGTTATCCTCACCTTTTCCCTGACTCAGGTACTTCCTTCTTATGTCCGTTCGAGGACGAAAGGTTGTTTTAGAGGTGGAGAATGTGACGACCCAAAGGGGTCATCACCTGTTTTCTTATCCATCTGTGTCTTCGAGGCCTTGAAACCTCATTTAGAGTTGCCTTGATTTGCGTGCACAGTCCGTGCGCGTAACCGGAAAGCTTAAATTGATTTGTTTTTGGGTAAATGGACCCGAACCCGGACCCGTGGTCAATATCCAAATTTTTTTGGGTAAACGAAATTGGACCCATAATTTGACGGTCCCGGGAGGTCCGTAGGAAAATATGGGACTTGGGCATATGCCCGGAATTGAATTCGGAGGTCCCACGTCCGAGAAACGAATTTTTGAGTAAAAATTGTTTTCTGAAATTTATAAAGAAAATTGAAATGGAAATTGTTTAGAACGTGTTGGTATAGAGCCCGCATTTTGTTTCCGGCGCCCGGTACAAGTCTTATATGTAGTTTAAGATGTTTCTGTGAAGTTTGGTTGAAATTGGACGTCATTTGACGTGTTTCAGACTTAAAACTCTAAATTTGAAAGTTTATGAAGTTTGAAGAAAAACTAGTGATTTTGAGGCTTGATTCGTTGTTTTTGATGTTATTTTGGCGATTTGATTGCACGGTTGAGTTCGTAGGATGTTTTTGAGATAGAGTGCATGTTTGGTTAGGAGCCCCGAGGGCTCGGGTGTGATTCAGATGTGTCTCAGGATGGTTTTAGCATTAGAAAAAAGTTGCAGAAAGTAGCAGTTCAGGGGTTCTGATATTTAATTCTATGCGATCGCATAGGCAGCATCGCGATCACATAGTGTAAGCTTCCGAGTGCCCAGTTTTGTTTTATGCAATCACATAGATTCATCCGCGATCGTGTAGCTTAGCCACAATTCATTCAATGCAATCGCATCCTTCTTCCGCGATCGCAGTTCATAAAACCATACCTGAAAGTGCAAAGTCCTTTCTTTTATGCGATCACAATGCTTGGTTCGCGATCGCAGAGACCAACCTTCCCTTCCCCTATGCGATCGCATGACTCTCTTCGCGATCGCATAGAGCAATTTTGCCCAGTTATAAATTTTAATTCCAGAACAGTGTAGTTACGGGATTTTCATAAAAACACACGAACTCTTTCTTCTCCAAGGTCCTTAGGCATCCATTGAAGCTCTCTTTCACCAATACTTCTTGGGTTAGTAAAATTTCAACTCGTTTTCTTCATTTTCTATCAATATCTATTGAATTCCTAAGCCTAAAACATGTAATTTAGAGTAGAAATTAGGGGTTTTGGGTAGAGTTAGGTTTTTTGGGAATTTTGAGTGATTCAACCTCAATTTGGGGTCGGATCTTAAAATAAATTATATATTTGAACTCGTGGGGTTATGGGTAATCGGGTTTTGGTCCGAGCCTCGTGTTTGGACCATGTGGGCCCGGGGTCGAATTTTGGTATTTTTGGAAGAATGCTAGGAACTTCATATCTAAGCTATGGGATTTTGTTATCGAGTCTTTATTGATATTATTGAATTAATTATGCCTAGATATCGTTGTTTCGGAGTCGGATTATAAAGGAAAGGCGGTATTTAAGGGTTGATTGCTATTCTTTGGACCGAGGTAAGTATTTGTTCTAACTTTGTCTTGAGGGAATATGATTAGAGTGTTGTTTACTATTTGCTAATTGTTGAGCACGGTGTATAGGCATGGTGACGAGTATCTATGCACCGGAGCCTAGCATGACCGTGAGTCTTGTTTGTGATTATTCGGATTTTGTGATACCTCTTCCTTGTTAAATTGATAAATTTCATATAATGTGAAGAGTTTGAGGAAGAATTATGGTTTGTACATTCTTGGGGCGTTGGCTCGAACGAGAATATGATAATTGAGCAAGAAGTGATCAAAAGAGATAGTGATGTAATTATTCCCTTGTCGGTACGTGTAGTTTATTATAGTTGTTGCTCCCTTGCCGAGATTTAAGTATTATATTTGTCCTCCCTTGCCGGGATGTTTAATATTATTTGTCTATCCCCTCGCCCCGTTTGGTTGTGATAGTTCATTGGGTGAGGAAGAGAGATTATGCACGAAGGGTCATTCCGTGCCACATTTTGAATATTTATGCACGAAGGGTCATTCCGTGCCATATTTGAATATTTATGCATGAAGGATCATACCGTGCCACGTTTTGAATATTTATGCACGAAGGGTCATTCCGTGCCTTTATATGAGAGTTTATGAGAGTAAACGCACGAAGGGTGATGCCATGCATTTGTTGCTTTCTGATTCTTTGTTAGCAGTAGGATTTGATCGGGAGCTGACTTCAGTCCAGGGACTTTCGAGGTAACCTAGCTGACGTCCGCAGGCCAGAGTCCCTTCCTATTTTACTTGGATTGTTTCCCTTTTGTATCAGAACAAAGCATTGTATCTTTTATTCAAACCTTATTTGTAGTACTCTCTAGTAGTTTGTGAGTTAGTGACACCAGACTCTGGGTAGAGACGTATTTAGACTTCCACATTTAATTTCAGTTATCTAAGTTTAAAGACTTCCGCTTTTATTTAATTGTCTCGTTTTATTTATATTGTTGCGAATGTTATCAGAAATGTTTTAATACTTGGCTGGCCTAGCTCCAATAGTAGGCGCTATCACGACTCCCAATGGTGGGAAATTCTTTTTTAAGTAGTAATCCGAGTCGTGACAATCTATTGGAATTGGAGAAGTCTTGAAATAGTGAACCCTAGCAAAAAAACTTTGTCTGATTTGGTGTTTGGGTAAAAAGTGGGGACAGGTGGGTGAAATAAGTGAGGTAGGGGCTGGTAAAAAATATTGGGGGTGAATTGATTAAGACACGTGTTATGTCCTTTTTTATAACAAAATAAATATTTTAAGTAGTAACTGTTAGTGGAAAAGGATAGTATTAGATCCAATCTTTAATGGCAGGGTCAATAGTAGACTCAAGTTGAAACAGAGGTTATAAGTGATCCATTTCGAATACCACAAGGTCATTTTTTGGCCTTTATCCACATCGTCTAATGACCATGAAGAGAGAAATTCAAAAATAGCCAGATTTACAAGTGATAATTGAAAAATAGTCAGTTTCAAAAGTAATTGATATTTAGCTATTTTTTTATGTAAAAGATTAATCTGAATAAAAATACTATCCAAAAGCTAAAATATATTCCAGCATAATATGTTGGACTTCGATTTTTTTACATGTTAACTTCCAGCATAACATGCTGGAATCTCATAATGTGTTGGAGTTCCAACATAATATGCTGGAAGTTCATACACATGTGCTCCAATCTCCAGTATATTATGCTGAAACTTTTCGTGTTGCAGCAAAATAGTGGCTATGTTTCAATGACTTTATGCTGACTATTTTTCAATTACCAATTCGAAAACTGGCTAGCCCGTGCTATTTTGACGTCCATAATTGTTCCATTTAAAGTATGATATCCCACGTCGCCGCATTCATGAGGACTTAGAGGTTAATTAATGAAAGGAAGGCTTCACTTCATTAAGATTGAAATCTACTAATCAGTTGTTTTCACCAGCATAGATCAAAATTTTATTAATGTAACACCGTTGATTAAGAAATAGAAAAATAATATTATATGGCTGTTCTCAAAATAATAACCAAAAAATATATATTATATATATATATTTATAACTATCGAATATAAATAGTTTCGGCGGCGAGCTAAAAGTAATTTCTACCCGAAAACTCCACATTGTCTATTAGGCATTAGCTATATTAGGCCCGGTTACAAGGAATGCGCAAGCCGAGAATTTTGTCTTTCACCTATCATCTATCCTGTCAAAATGGCATGGCGTAGCCATTTTTACGGTTGGCTATCGAAAAATAGCCACCGATCTAAATGTAATCGATTTCTAGCCATTTTAAGTTAAAATATATTGGTAAATAACATAATTACCCTTGAACTTTTTAACATATTGTTTAGTTACTTTTTATCGCCTTTCTTTGTTTTTACAGCAGTGTACGGATTTCGCTTTCTTGAGAGAGCACTTTTCTTCGAATTTTGTGTGGGTTAGGTCCAATTTTCTTCAAAATTATATGGGTGAGTTTTGTTTTTACGGTAATGTGTTTGAATTTTCGTTTTTATTGTTGGTTCTTTAGGTTTAAGTTTGATATCCGTACTGTTAGGGTTTAAATATTTATTGTATTTTAACTTTTACGATTTTTTCTCTATTCATTAGTTTGTCTTATTTCTGGTAATTTTATCACTTTGTTATTAGTTTTATATTGTAATGTTGTAATCGTTGTGTAATTTCTCCAGTTCTTGTTAAATATGGTGTAGTATTTTATACGGGAAATCTGTATTTTGAAAGCTTATTTCCAGTTTTTTATACTGTGTGATTTTTGATTATGTTTTTTGTTTATTAAATTTAGTAAAATTTTGTCCAGTATATTATACTGGAAGTCCGTCATGTGAATGTTTGTCTTCCAGTATGCTATACTAGATGAATATTATAATATAGTTTGAGTTTTATTTCATTCCAGTATATTTTACGGGACGTCTGCTGTGTGTAAGCTTATTCTCCAGTATATTATACTGGATGAGTTCTGTTTAGACTAAAATTTTATTTTATTTGTGATTACTTTTTTTGAATGATTATTTGTTTTTTTTGATTATGCTCTTTGATCCAGTATATAATACTTGAGTTTTGTTTGATTTCAGTATTTTTTAAATGAAGTGTCCCATCTTTATACGCAAATCTGTCTTCTGAAGGCTTGTATCCCAGTTTTTTTATACGGTGTGGTTTTTTATTATATTTTTTGTTTATTAAATTAGTAAAAGTTTGTCCAGTATATTATACTGGAAGTCTGTCATGTGAATATTTGTCTTCCAGTATGTTATACTGGATGAATATTATAATATAGTTTGAGTTTTATTTCATTCTAGTATATTTTACGGGACTTCTGCTGTGTGTAAGCTTTTTCTCCAGCATAATATACTGGATGAGTTCTGTTTAGACTAAAATTATGTTTTATTTGTCATTACTTTTCGTAGACTTTGTTGTGATTATGATTTATTTCTCATATATATACTGGATTCTGATTGTGTTTATTTATCTAATTTGTAATATATTTTTTTTCATGATTTTATAGAAATGAAATCTTCAAGTAGGATATTGAAGGTACGTATTTCTAAAATGTTGAAGTTTTTATCTTAAAATTATATGAAATGTTGTTTATGTGTGTTGTATTTTGATTTTAGGAGGGAGATAGATTTTATGATTTGGATGAGTGGTTTCCTGCTGATTGTTATTGGAGAGGCGATCGAAAATTTAAGAAAACAATTTCGTCGTTTATGTGTGGAACTCAAATGGATCAACTAAAGAATGATGTATTTGGGAAATTTTTAGAGTTGAATGATGTGGGTCACTCTGGGAAGTTGACTCATTGTATGTTGCTTTCTCAAGTTTTTTACAAGGATAAAACCAAAATGGTTTTTAGAGTTTTTGACAATGATGTAGCATTTACAGAAGATGGTTTCCATTCTATTACCGGGCTGAAGATTGAGGCATCTGATAATAGTTTCGTTGATGATAGAGAGAACCGTTTGAAGGAATAGTATTTCTCTAATGTGAAAAAAGGTTTGAAGGTAGATAATTTATATCAGTTTATAAAAAAACGTTCTCGACTCCGTGATGGTGCAACAGATGATGTATGTGATGATGTCGAGGTCTGTGATGAAGATGCTGTAAAGCTTTGTCATGACCCAAACCCCGCTCCGGTCGTGATGACTCCTCTTGTGAAGACAAGGCCAGCCAACAAACTCATATCGCCTTTTCAACAATAGTTAAACATTAATAAACAGTTTAAATATAATTTAATGATATAATTAACAGAAGCATAACCCGACACAGCCCTAACCGGGGTGTCACAAGTCACGAGCATCTACTAGAGTATAAATACAAATGAAAGCCTGGAGTGTACAAATACAGACTAATGAAATGAGGAGAGAGAAAAGCAGTGTTGCGAACGCCGGCAGCTACCTTGCTAAACCCTGATGACTCTGCCTCCGTTCAGCCAAAACATACCTGAATTTGCACATAAGGTGCAGGGAGTATTGTGAGTAATAATGTGAGTACTCCGACTCAGTGAGTAATAATAATAAATAAAGACTAAAGACAAGAAATCACGCAAAAACACAAGGTATTCTATAATGAAGCAGTAAAATCACTTTAAACAGTAAAGCAGTGAGAAATCAAGTGAAAATCCCTTTTTTTTCCAACAAGTAAAGCAAGTAGTTTACAAGTGAGTAACAAAAATGATAGAAATGTAAACGGCCCCTCGGGCAAAAATGTACAACAAACTGCCCCTCGGGCATAATATCAACAGAACCAGCCCCTCGGGCTCAATATCAGAACAGTGCCAGCCCCTCGGGCTCAATATCAGAACAGTAACAGCCCCTCGGGCTCAATATCAGATCAGTAACAGCCCCTCGGGCTACCTCACAATCACTCATATCAGCCCCTCGGGCATAGTATCAATCACTCAGAACAATAGGTACCCGCGCTCACTATGGGTGTGCAGACTTCGGAGGGGCCCCTTACGGCCCAAGCACTATATCAAGACACCTCGTGGCATCATCACTCAGCATATCCTCACATCACTCAAGCCACTGCGTGGCATATAAAGTATCTCAGGCCCTCGGCCTCATATCACTCGGTCTCACATCACTCAAGCCACCTCGTGACATAAATAGTATCTCAGGCCCTCGGCCTCATATCACTCGGCCTCACATCACTCAAGCTACCTCGTGGCATAAATAATATCTCAAGCCCTCGTCCTCATATCACTCAGCATATCCTCACATATGGCCCTCGGCCTCACTCAGTCCGAAAATCATCATAAGCCCCCCGGGCATTTGTAAAACAGTAGTTCTCAGCCCAAAATACCATTTAGAAATATCATTTGAGTTTTCAAATCTGCATAAAAGCGGCTGAGTTTGTAAAACAATAATTATCAACAAGACTGAGTTTAAATATAAGTCAAAATAGTGAGGAAGTAGTGATAAAAATTCTCAAAGGATTCAAATAATTGGCACGAAGCCCAAGTATGGCAATCATCCCAAATCATGATGATAACAAATAAGTTTCAATCAAATATGCGGTAAAATCATCAATCGGGATGGACCAAGTCACAATCCCCGATAGTAAAAGACCCCGCGCTCATCATCCAGCGCATGTCTCACCTCAATATAGCACTACGATGTGCAAATCCGGGGTTTCAAACCCTCAGGACATAATTTACAATCATTACTCACCTCGAACCGGCTAATCCTCTAGCTCGCGATGCCTTTGTCTCTCAAATCGACCTCCGAATGCCTCGAATCTAGTCACAATAATTCGATTCAGTTAATAAAAATTATAGGAATTAATTCCATATGAAATTCCATATTTTCCATTAATAATCCGAAATTGCACTCAAAATTCGCCTGTGGGGCCCACGTCTCGGAATCCGATAAAAATTACGGAATATGAAACCTCATCCAACCACGAGTCCAACCATACCAATTTTACTAAAATCCTACATCAACTCGACCCTCAAATCTTCAAATTAAACCAAGAGAGTTTTCAAGATTTTCCCAACTAAAATCACCTTAAAAGCCAAAACTAGTAATAGATTCGGGTAATCTAACCAAAATTAAGTTAAGAACACTTATCACGTTGTTTTATCTGAAAATCTCCCGAAAATCGCCTCTCCCAGAGCTCCAATTTGGTAAAAATGGAAAATGGGAGAACTCAACATTCTGTCCAGAATTTTCGCGGTTACTGTTCACGCATTTTACTGTTCATGGGTACTGTTCACGGTACTGTTCATGGATACTGTATACGGGGTACTGTTCATATGTACTATACATGGGTACTGTACACAGATACTATTCATGTTTACTGTACATGGTACTGTACACGGATACTGTTCACGGAGGTGCGGTTACTGTTCACACGTGCGAAAAATGCAGAAACTGCCCAGAAAATTGCAGCAGCTTTTCTTTTCACTAAAATGGCTCTAAATCCATCTTACGAACTCGAAATTAGATAATTCTTGTTCCTATGAGTCACAAATAATAATACAAATATAGCCCTTCAGTCGAAACTCAATTCGGAGCTCATTTGCTCAGTTTAATACCCATTTCGCTCGTTAAACAATTAACTCATGTTTCATGTCAAAAACCCAATCGCGACTTGATGAAATTAGACCAAACTTTCCAGATCAGTCCTATAATTCATTATCAAAATTTCGGAAGTCTCGAAATCAAATTTCTATTTCTAGAACTAAATATGGACTTTTGGATCATTACATGCTTATGCTCGAAACAACAAAATCTTCCAAAACATATCCGAGCCTCATGGGACCCCGACCAAACATGACAAAACATCCCATAACATAATTCAAACTTGTTCCAAACTTCAAAATGATCAAAACAACATCAAAACATCAAATCACCCTCGGATTCAAGCCTAAGAATTCCAAAATTCCGAAATCCGAATTCGATCAAGAAGTCGACCAAACGACGTCCAAATGACCTGAAATTTTGCACACACATCACAAATGACATAACGAAGCTACATCAACTCTCGTAATTCCATTCCAACCCTTGGACCAAAATCTCACCTATCAACCGGAATTCGCCAAAATATTAACTGTGCCAATTCAAGCCAAATCCTTCCACGGACTTCCAAAATGCATTCCGATCGCGCTCCTAAGTCATAAATCACCCAACGAAGCTATCCAAATCATAAAATTTCCGATCCGAGATCATATACAAATAAGTCAACTCTTAGTCAAATCTTTCAAATTCAAAGCTTTCAACTGAGACCGTTCCTTCAAATTCATTCTGATTTTTCTTGAAAATCAAAACCAATGATGTACATCAGTCATAATACATTACACGGGGTAAGTCATGCCCGGGAACTGGCGATCAAAGAGCAAAAGTTCAAAATGACCGGTCGGGTCGTTGCAAGCTTGCTGAGATTTATATATTAGAAGTTGTTCTTTTGGGTAAAGACATTAATAGAAATATAAGTGAACGTAATATGAAAATCATTGACGATGCAGAACTTTGTGCTTCTTTTCCATGGGGCAGTTTCTGCTTTGAAGAGTTGATTGACAATTTGTCTCATCTTCTATCAACTGAGTCAGTGAAAAGGAAACCAGTTGGTAGGCTTCCATCTTATATGTCACTTGGATTCCCGTTTTTGTTTAATGTATGGATAATGGAACTCTTTACTGATTTCCGTCAATATTCAATATATGTGGATCGGGGGCCAATTAGGATGTTGTTTTACTCCAGCATTGGATGTCCAAAATATGACACACTTTGCTATGAATTCTTTAAGAAAACAAGTGTAAGTTAATAGTATGTGAATTTTTAATATATACTTGTGCTCGTATATTCTGTTTTTGTCTAACTATTTATATTTCTGTTTAATTAATAGAACTTCAAGGTTTTTAGGGTGGATCAATCATATCTTCTCCAAGCTTCATCAAAAGTAAATGTTAGCGACATTGTCAATGTAAGTAGTTGTTTCTTAAATTTTATTTAGTCTTGTTTTTCATTAATTTCTACTATCGTATACTAGATCTATGTTCTAATAACTTGCTTTTCAGTAAGTTTATTCTGTGAATGATTGTCTTCCAGTATGTAATACTGGAAATATGTCCTCTCAATGTTTGTCTTCCAGTATGTAATACTGGGATAATTGTTGAGTTGTTTATTCCAGTATATATTACAGGAAGTCTGGTGTGTGTTACCTTCTTATTCATTTCATCTAGTATATTATACTGGAAGACTGCCAGTATATTATTTAGTCTTACTTTTCATTAATTTGTACTATCGTATACTAGATTTATGTTCTAATAACTTGCTTTTCATTAAGTTTATTCTGTGAATAATTGTCTTCCAGTATGTAATACTGGAAGTGTGTCCTCTTAATGTTTGTCTTCCATTATGTAATACTGGGATAATTGTAGAGTTATTTATTCCTGTATATTTTACAGGGAGTCTGGTGTGTGTTACACCTTCTAATTCATTTCATCTAGTATATTATACTGGAAGACTGCCAATATATCATTTAGTCTTGCTTTTCATTAATTTCTACTATCATTTACTAGATTTATGTTCTAATAACTTGCTTTTCATTAAGTTTATTCTGTGAATGATTGTCTTCCAATATGTAATACTAGATGTCTGTCCTCTCAATGTTTGTCTGCCCGGTAAAGGGCCACCATACGATCTAAGGGAGCTCTGCCAAACGGCCTTGAGGCCATGAGCCCCAAGCATGATGTTCAAGGATAGAAGAAGATGATATGAATGAATATGAAAGCAAGCCAATAAAGGCACTGAGATAGAAAAAACAGCACCAAAACACCCCCACTTTTAGGGGGTTACGACACGATCGTCGAGGCTTTGGAAAATTGACCGACGAACGCAGTTAATGCATCCTTAAAAAACCGAATTGATGGCGGTACCTTCACCTTGGATAGTGGGAATTGGGAGTGCATCGAATGAAGTAGAAAATACATAAGCCCGTAGATGCTCCAGTTACCACAAAGCTCGCACCGGGAGTCGCATCATCGGTATGACGTCCCCGTAAGGAGCTTGAGGAGTCAAGTGTCAAAATCATTTCCCATCATGTTCTGGGAAATGTGGAGACTATTTTTACGCAGAGAAACCAGAGGACTTGATTTCTCACTGTCAAGTCATTTCGCAAGAACGCCTCGAGACCCCGAGCACGGGAAGCCACGACCGAGTTCCCGACCTCGGGGCTCGTCGAGGCCCGACTCAAAGAAGATGGAGATCGAAGCCAGGATAGAGGAGGAAGCTCCTAAGGAACACGACTAAGTCTGACAGGGCCGACCTATCTAGAGCCTAGGCTGAGGCGTCGCGTCAAGCCATCCTCTCTCCATACTTTATAATTAATGCCCACGTACTTGTAGTCGAGTTCCCCTCCTATATAACGGGGACTCACACTACCTTGTAAGGGACTGATGTCGCTCCATTTCTCCACAAGTGTAATAATATCTCTCTCTCTCTCTCTTCTTTCTAAACTTGCTCGTTCTCACTGGCCTGAGGTCACCTTAATATCCATCGCTCTCTTACTTGTTCTTCATGATATTGCTTAGTATTGGCCGTAAAGAGCCTTGTTTAATTATATCCTCCACTTTTATCCCATTCCCGACTATCCCGATAGCTCGAGCTCGACCCTGGCGTCGACCCCGAGATCCCCTATCGAACGAACCTATATCTGGGCAGCATGCTCCTCAGTTCGATTACTATCTCGTTTTAGCTTGCATTTCATCATTAAACCTCACATTCTTAGCATCAACTGCTCTAACAACTAGCTCGAGAATAGATCACGTATTTTTAGAATCCCATTTATGAATTTAATTGTTGTTACCATTTTCACGGTAAACAAAGATCTTTTGCAAAAAGATAGAAAGAGAAAAGGTGTACCTTATCTCAACTATTCAGAGTGATCATGAGGGGAATTTAAAAGTAGATCATTTGAGGAATTCTATAATGACCAAAGATACACTCATAGCTTCTCAGCACCAAGGTCACCACAACAAAATGAAGTGGTCGAACATAAAAAAAACTATACAGGACATGGCTAGAACCATGATACTGAAACCCTCCCTACCAAACTACTTCTAGGCAAAAGCAGTCAGCACAACATGTCATATTCTTAACAGGTGTTCAATTTGACCCTTCTGAAGAAGACTCCATATGAACTATGTTATGGTAAGAGACCTAACATTGGATACTTTCATCCCTTTGGAGGCAAATGTTTTGTCCAATATAATGGTAAGGATAATCTTGGCAAGTTTTATCCAAGAAGTGATGAAGGTATATTTTTCGGTTATTCGAATAATAGTAGATCCAAGAAGTGTGGAGGAATCAATTAATGTTATTTTTGATGATGATAACTATATGGCCGAGAAAGGAGTTCTTGTAGGTGATGGAGAGATCAGCCAAAATCAACCCGTGATCAGTGAGAAAATCAACCCAAAAGAATCTACTGATAGTGGAAAATGAAATCCCAAAGTCGACTAATGAAGTTATCAGCGAGCATACTAAGTCTCAGATTGAGTTGACTACTAAACATAATGAAGTAGTACCAAACAAATGGAGAAGCGAACATAAATATCCTCAAAAGATTATCATAGGAAATCCAACTGACGGAATGAAAACAAGAGGAGCTCTAAAGAAAAAGGCTGACATTGCACTCATATCTCAAATAGAGCCAAAGAAAGTCGATGAAGCTTTGAAAGACACAAGTTGGGCAGAAGCTATTCAAGAAGAACTTGATCAGTTTGACAAAAATCAATTTTGGAGATTGGTATCCAAACCAGCAAAAACAGCAAGTATAGGAACCAAATGGTTATTCAGAAACAAGCTGAATGAAGAAGGCAAAGTTGTCCGAAACAAAGCAAGGCAAAGCTGATATTTACACAGGGCTACTCTCAACAGGAAGGAGTCGGCTATGATGAAATCTTTGCTCCGGCGGCTTAGTTAGAATCAATTCGTATTTTACTTGCATATGCTTCTTTTAAAAGTTTTCAATTATTTCAAATGGATGTTAAAAGTGTTTTTAAATGGTTTCATTGTTGAGGATGTCTATGTTAAACAACTTCCTGGATTTGAAAACTCACAATTTCCTTACCATGTGTTTAAGTTGACTAAGGCTCTCTATGGGTTAAAACAATCACCTAGAGCCTGATATGAAAGACTAAGTTCAATTTTGGTTAGTCATGGCTTCTCGAGAGTTATGATCGATACTACTCTCTTTATTAAAAGGTTATCTTCAGGTAATCTCATTATTTAAATTTATGTTGATGCTATTATGTTTGGAAGTGCTAACCATGTTCTATGCAAAGAATTCTCACATCTCATGCAAAGAGAGTTCAAAATGAGCATGATGAGGGAACTGAATTTCTTCCTTGGGTATCAAATTCATCAACCATATGAAGGTATCTTTATATGTCAGACAAAGTACGCAAAGGAAATCATACAAAAATTTGGAATGAGCAATGCAAAGACACTTGGAACTCCCCACGAGTCCAGCTACATCTCTTGACAAAAATGAGGAAGGAAAACCGGTAGATGAATCAAAATATCATGGAATGATTGGATCCTTACTTTACTAACTGCCAGTCGTCTTGACAAAATGTTTAGTGTGTGCAGATGTACCAAGTTCGAATCAGCTCCCAAAGAGTCTCACTTAACGACAGTGAAACGAATTATTAGGTGTCTCATTTGGAATACATCACATGGTTTATGTTATCCACGTTTTACCAATTTTAAGCTTGAAATTTTTTCAGATGCTGATTTTGTAGGAGACAGAGATGACAGGAAAAGCATAAGTGGAACATGTCAATTACTTGGAAAATCACTCATCTCCTGGAACAGTAAGAAACATGGATCAGTTACATTACCTGCAATTAAAGATGAATACATTGCCATCGGACAATGCTGGGCTCAGCTACTCTGGATGAGTCACCAACTAAGTGACTGTGATCTGTCCTTTCAGCCTATTAAAATTTTATGTGATAATTCTAGTGATATCTATCTATCAATAAATCCATTGCATCATTCTAGGGCAAAGCAATCTCAAGCATCTTTTTATTAGAGACCATATTCTTAAAGGTGACATTGAATTATCATTTGTTTGTACTGAAATGAATTAGTTGATATTTTCACGAAGCCTCTACTAGAGGACATATTTCAAAACCATAGGGACTTACTTGGCATTATTACTTTTTCTAATTAAGCCTTTGGAAATTCTGTACTTTTCAAAGATTGTGTGATGGAGCTGATTAGATCCACAACCGAGATGGGTGCTTTAGTGAATTTGGTAGAAAATATTTTTTTACCGTATATCTCGTTATTACTGAAAGTTGCATCAATGAAGTGCCTCTAATTTTAGCCTTTCTTTCCACCTTTTTAGTAAGACGATAAGGAAACTGAATCAATCAATTGTGCATGTTCCCTTTCTCTGCACCTATCAGACATGTCATCACTTTCAAGGAAAAATCAATTGATCATGGAAAAATTGTCAATCTGGAAGAGATGGAAACCCTTAATTACAAGGTAAAAGACTTCTTTAGTTTTAAGGATGGGAAAATTTATTTGTTCTAACCCCTCCAAAAGTCTATGAAGATATTATTCGCATATTCTATGCAAATATTCGTTCCCCCAAATCTGAAAAAATTGAGTCACTCATGCTGGGTCAGCGTATGTTTCTAGACTGCTCTACCTTTGATAGTGTAAAAATTCTGGTTACTCTACTTTGCTTAAAAACTCCTGGCTTGAAGATTTTGAAGTGTCGTTTGAACAAGCCAAACAATGTCTTGCTAATTGCCTGTCAGATCCTTTTCCAAATCAACTAGGACCTAGTGACATCAACTTTGAAACATGTATTCTTGCCATATTGTTTCCACCATCATTATTCCCAAAACAGGATCATACACTACTTTATCTCAAAGAGACACCTCTTGGTCTACTTCCTTCTCACCAAGCACAAAGTGAAGTTGTGCTCCTAGGTAATCAATTTTATGATTGAATGTGCTGAAGAACCATCGAGTTTTCCTTACGAGATGGTTATCTTTGTGACGACCCAAAGGGCCATCACCTGTTTTATTACCCATTATGTACTTCTGAGGCCTTGAAAACCTCATTTAAAGTCACTTCAATTTGCGTGCGCAGTCCGGGCACGTAGCCGAAAAGCTTAAATATGAAATTTTGTGAAAAATGCTAAGTTTTGATATTAAAATGAATAAAATTTGACTTCGGTCAACATTTTGGGTAAACGGACCCGGACCCGCGATTTGACGGTCTCGAAGGGTCCGTAGGAAAATATGGGACTTGGGCGTATGCCCGGAATCGGATTTCGAGGTCCCAAGCCCGAGAAACAAATTTTTGAGTAAAATTGTTTTCTGAAATTGTTAAGGAAAATTGAAATGAAATTTGAATAGAACGTGTTGGTATCGGGCCCATATTTTGGTTCCGGTGCCCGGTACAGATCTTATATGTGATTTAAGAGGTTTCTGTAAAGTTTGGTTAAAATCGGACGTCGTTTGACGTGTTTCGGACTTGAATTCCTAAATTTGAACTTGATGGAGTTTTTGAAAATTTCATTGATCTTGAGGTTTAATTCGATGTTCATGATGTTATTTTGGCAATTTGATTACACGAATATGTTCGTAGAATGTTTTTGAGGTTGTGTATATACTTGGGTTAGAGTTTCGAGGGCTCGGGTGAGTTTCAAGTAGGTTCCGGGATGCCTTTGGCTTAAAAAGACCAGATGTTGCAGGTTCAGGAAATATTGCAGATCTCTGAACCCTCTTGCGCGGTCCACGAGAAATCACGTGCATCCGCGGAGGGGCCAGCACGGCCGCAGTCGCCTTTGAGCGGTCCGCGGTGGATGCTGTGTAGCCGCGGTCGGCTTTGTGCGGTCCGCACGGGGCTATGATCTGCAGATTTTTAGGGAAGCCTGTGCGGCCGTGGTCCTTTTTGTGCGGTCCGCACAGGGAGTTTCAGAGGGGTATAAATTCACGTGAATTTCAGTTATTTTTACACTTTTCAAAACCCCAAAACGTAGGAGGCGATTTTCTAAACAACTTTTCTTCTCCAAAATGATTGGTAAGTGATTTATAACTCATTTTCTTCACTTCTTAACATCTTTTAACATGATTTTAACTTCAAATCAAAGATTTTAATGGGGAAATTGGGTGTTTTAGGTAGAACCTAGGTTTTCTAAAATTGAGGATTTGGACCTCAATTTGAGGTCCGATTTCAAAACAAACCATATATTTGGATTTGTGGGGGAATGGGTAACCGGGTTTTGGTCCGAACCTCGAGTTTCGACCACGTG
This sequence comes from Nicotiana sylvestris, assembly GCF_000393655.2. Classification (NCBI taxonomy): domain Eukaryota; kingdom Viridiplantae; phylum Streptophyta; class Magnoliopsida; order Solanales; family Solanaceae; genus Nicotiana; species Nicotiana sylvestris. The sequence continues at coordinate 143,344,617 of NC_091058.1, forward strand.
GGCTCGGGGGCATTTTTGACCTTTTTGGGTAAAACCTTGTAAAACTTATTTTCATGCATTGGGGTTGACTCATTTAGCATTTATTGATGTAATTAAGTAACTTATGACTAGATTCGAGCGGATGGTGGTGGAATCAAGAGGTAAAGCTATAATTGAGACTTGAGTGGTGTTCAAGGCATCGAGATAAGTGTTTGGTCTAACCTTAGCTTGAGAGATTATGAGTGGAGTCATATTTTCTACTTGCTTCTTGTTGAGTATGACGTATAGGTATGGTGACGAGTATCTATACGTTGGTGTCGAGCATGACCGTGAGTCTTAAATTGAAAGTGGTTGTGTCCTTAAATGACATTTCAGATACTTTAATTAATGATCTTCTATATTGCGCAAAGAATTGTTCTATCGTCGCAGATCTTATTTATGTTTGAGCATTGTCATTATTTGGGCCGAGTACAAGCTAAGTTAAGATTGGTTATAGCTGATTCTCCCTTGCCGGGATGATTGTTTCGATATCTTTGTTCCCTTGCCGGGAAACTATTATATTGCTTTTGTTCCCTCGCCAGGAGGTTATTATATTGCTTATGTTCCCTTGCCGGGATTTCTTGTAATTGTGTGATGAAATGGGAGCGGGTGGTATACCTACCATAAGATATTATGAAATGGGAGCGGGTGGTACGCCTACCACAAGATATTATGAAATGAGAGCGGGTGGTATGCTTACAACAAGATATTATGAAATGGGATCGAGTGGTACGCCTACCACAAGATATAATGAAATGGGAGCGGGTGGTACGTACCATGAGAAATAATGAAATGGGAGCGGGTGGTACGTCTACCACGAGATATGAAAAATGGGATCGGGTTGCACGCCTGCAACAAGATAAAACTAAAAGTGAAAGTTGCCTTTATTTTCTTCATTTGTGATAGAAGTTATATTGCTAGCTTCCTTATTATTCCCTATTATTTTCTTTTAACTGCTATCCCCGAAGCATGTTTCCCTTCCCCAGCTTTAACTGCTTATTACTTGTTTACTTTTCTGCCATATATTGTATAACTACACAGGTTTATCTGGAGTCTAGTCCTAGCCTCGTCACTACCTCGCCGGGGTTAGGCTAGACACTTACCAGCACATGGGGTCGGTTGTGCTGATGCTACACTCTGTTCTCTTTTGCCCAGATCCAGGTCTTGGACAGTAACAGTAGCGCGAGAGCCAGCCTTCAGTCCAGTGAGACACCGAGGTAGCCTTGCAGGCATCCGCAGGCCCGGCGTCTCCTCTATCTTTTATTTCAGTCTGTTATCTCATGTATTCGAGACAAACAATTTATATTTTCTTTCAAACGGTTGTATTTAGTACTTTTAGAAGTTCGTGAGTAATGTGACACTAGTTCTTGAGTAGAGGCATATGTTGATTCTCGCATTATTGTTTCGTCTTCTTTAATTTAAGTCTTCCGCATAATTATTTAATTCCGTTGCTTTATGTTATCACTGATAATTGTTAAAAGAAGTAATTGTTAATGAAGTAAGCAGTTAAGGATTGGCTTGCCTAGCTCACATTAGTAGGCGCCATCACGACTCCCGAGGGTGGAAAATCCGGGTCGTGACAATCTCTCACCTCATCGAAGCCTTCAATATCCCTCTCTTAAACTTCCCTTTGTGTCTGTCTCCAAGTGTTATACAAAATAGCATTTGTTAGCATGGGTTATGTTATTGTGGATAGTACATGGATAAAGAAGCAGGAAATTGAAGCCAAAATGATTCCCTTTAGCTCCAAGGTAAAGGTTGATACTTCTCAGGCTGCTATGAACAATCTAGAATTGCTTGCAAAGATAGCTGCACTTGATGACAAACTGACTACCATCAAAGATCTGCTCCTGACCACTCAGTCCTTAGTTGGCGATATCTACGAAGTTGCCAAGGAAATAGGTTTTGATGTGTCCAAGCTGAGAGTCTTGGTTCTAAAAATCATAGAAAAGGCAATAAGAGCTTTCAATAAAGTTCATGATCGTGTTGATGAAATCTCAGTCACAATGAACACAAGTTTTGATCATTTCAAAGAAGCTATCTACAATACCCTTACTTACTTTCTTCGTCAATGATCTAAGTTGGCTATGTTTAGACAATCTTTTAGATGTTTTGGATATTTTGTTTTGCTTGCATGCTATTGGATACTATTAGGATGACTGTAATTAAATTTACTATTATCGTATCTTCTAGTAGTTAAAATTTGTTAGTTCTCTTTTTGAGTGATGCCAAAGTGGGAGAAAAGGATACACTAACTTGAAGGAAAATTTTGAGTCAACCGCTGCGAAGGGTCAGTCGACAAGTCGACTAACTAAACAAGAGTCGAATAATCAACCATAGTAATGGGCAACAGGTTGAGGGGGAGCCTACTCAAAAGACCTGATAACAAGTTGAGGGGGAACCGATTGAAGACACGATAAACATGGAAGTAAAATGAATTAAGTTATTTTGTCATCATCAAAAAGGGAGAGATTATTAGATATATGTTTTAATGATGGAAAATAACTTACTTCTACTTGCATGAAAACAATTCCAAAGAAGTAAGTCAGAAGGAAAAATGAAAGAGTACCGATGAAGAAGCAGTCAAGATTCTACTGAAGATCTAGAAGCAAGAATCAATGAATCAATTATAATGTTATTACAAGCTTCATGGAAAACAATTATTTGATTCCAACTATTTACGAAAGGTTTATCAATCAATCTGTATGGAAGATTTATGAAGAATAATCAATCTCATCTATCAAGGAAGCAACGACTTGCGGAAAAAAGTAAATCACGAGAGCTACAGACCAAGTAAAGAAAGTTACTATCTTATTCTTGGAAGAAATCAATCTTGATTGATTATATAGATCAAGTCCCTTAGGTTGCCCACCATCCATGGATCTTTCATGCCTAGAATATTGGCATTCCAAAAACATATACACAACAAGAGATGCAAAGAAAGGGAATATTTTGATCCAACCACTATCAATCTTTTTGTTCTGCTCCAAACAAGCATTATTATCAATTCAGGATTTACTGTATAACTAGGAAGAGAAGAAAGAGAGAAAAATCACCGGTGAGGCATTATACCAGAAGCAAGAAAAGTACTATTATCGTAATGAAGTTATTGGTGTATAATAACACCAACATACCTATATCAAAAGATTTTAAATTCTTGAAAGAGAAATCCCTTGCAACCAAGGGGACTGGACATAGGAGTCACTCTGAATCTGAACCAGTATAAAATATCGGGTGTCATTTACTTTTTTCTATTTATTATTCTGTACTTTTTTACATCTCTCGCATCAAGAATCTAGTCGACTAGAAAGAAAATTAGTCATCTACCTTGCAAAAGAAAAGAAAAATTACAATCCCCCCTCCCACCCCCCACACTTTCATTTACTACAATTGCTGGCCAATAATTCGCTAAAATCAATTGCCTATCAAGAAACATCAAATGCGTATACGTCGTTATGGAGGCAGAGTTAGGACCTTAAGTTTATGGATTTTTTATTACAGAAAAAGATGGCTTATTTGGTTCAGGATAAATTATTTATATATATTAAGTGAATATTTTAAGGAAAATTACCATTTATGTCAGTACATAAATAAGGTAGTACAAAAATTAGTATTCATAAAATATTATATATATTAGCCAATTAGCTATTTGTAATCCAAACATATTAAATTTTTACTTTCTTTTGAGTGAGTGCTGTTGGAATAGATTGAATACATCTTAAGAAGGTTATATCTTAGTTTTGGGATGATTTGATAGAGTTTTGAGGTGGTATGAATTGAAAATTCGAAGTAATAGACGCATATGGAAAAATATACTATGTGTATCACACTGTATTATTTGTGTATCACATATAAATCATATTTGTATCAAATGTATATCACATGTATATCTATGTATATATATATATGTGTGTGTGTGATACATGTGTGATACATGTTTGATATATGTGTCGCAGAAGAATTTTGTTTGAACTTGATTTTAACTACAAAATTTGATCCCAAATCACCTCCAATCTTCTTCCAATTTTGTATATTTGACTCATCTATAAGTTTTCAATATATTCAACCATACCCATTGAAAAAAGTTTTTTTTTTTGCTTAAATTGTTGAAATATATATATATTTCATCATCTTATTTGCTATCTCATCTATGAATTTTAGTTTCGTCTTGCATCTATTGTTGTTGATCAAGCTTAAAAATGTGGAATGAGATCTATGCCTGTGATTCCTGGAGATAATTTAAGTTTCTAATTTTTGTATGTGCTTGGTTAGTTTTGGTAAGTCTATGATTAATGGCTAGGGGTTGTAAGTTTTGACTTATTTGGGACATTTCCGTAAGATTCCTTCTTTTTTTTTTGTAACAAAATATATGATTTGAGCCAAAGCTGCTGGGCTCTACCAAACCCATATAAAGTATACTATCCTCTTCCCTAATCATTAAATTAGAAAAATGTGTTATCCATAGTTGTCACGGCCCCCATTTTCTTCCGCATGATGTCCTGACAGCTTACCTAGTATCTAGAACTAGGTAAGCCAAACAAACATGCGGAATAACTGAGATGATAATTAAAATCTGAAAACATCAACAACTATATAAAATAAAATCTTTCGCTCAGCATGTACATTTTCCCAGAACGCGGTGAAATATAAGTCACAAGCTCTAGATACAATGCTGAACAATCTCATATATCAATGTCTATTAAAACGTAAGGAAATAAGGAAAAACAAGGTAGAATGGGACTCTAAAGCCTGCAGATGCAGGAAGGTATACTGTTAAGTCTCCAAAAGCAAGCCACTCAACGCGATAATACAGAGGCTGATAAGATGTACCTGGATCTGCATAAAATATGTGCAAAAGCCTAGTATGAGTACATCATAACGGTACTCAGTAAGTGCCAAGCCTAACCTCGGTACTGTCACACCTCCTTTTTCCGCCCTCGCGAGGGTACAAGGAGTTTTTTCCAATTAAAGGACAGTCGAAACGGGATTTGTTTATTTATTTCAGAGTCGCCACTTGGGAGATTTAGGGTGTCCCAAGTCACCAGTTTAATCCCGAATCGAGGAAAAGAATGACTCCATATTACAGTCCGCGAACCAGAAATCCGGATAAGGAATTCTGTTAACCCGGGAGAAGGTGTTAGGCATTCCCGAGTTCCGTGGTTCTAGCACGGTCGCTCAATTGTCATATTTGGCTTATTTATCTGATTTTAATACAATTATGAACCGATGTGCCAATTTTAACTCTTTACCACTTTATTATTATTATTATTATTATTTAAAAAAATTGTGAACATCGTTTAAAACATGTCTTTGGATTACGTCACATGAAATGCACCCGCAATCCGGAACACATTTTTATTCAATGTTTTAGGATTTAGATTTGGGTCGCATGAAATGCGCATCCGAGTTTAAGAAGGTAAAATTAATTAAATCGCGCCTAAAGAGTCTAGCGTATCATTATTTTGGGTAGGGCCGTGAAATTTGCTAAAACGGCTCCTCCCTAATTCTAAGCGATTAAATGTACATTTATTGAGGGCCCCGCAATCTATACATTTCATTAAGCGAGGCTCATCTCATTTATTTGGACAAATCTTAAAACGACTACATTTTTCTATAAAAATGAGTCTCTAAAATAAAGAAAGAAAATCCTAATTTATTACTAGCTTTTATTATTTTAAGAAGACATGACATGCTAATTGCTTGATTAATACAAATATTGATGAAAAAGGAATTTCACTCTTAATTTCGAAATTATAGATAAAATAAAAATTCAACAACTAATATTCAAAATAAACAAATATAGCTAGATTAAAACTCAGCATTGTTATTTTTTTAAAAAAAAATTATTGAGATTAATTATTCACAATCATTTGAAACTAGATTTAACCATAATTACTAAAGCTTATTAGAAAGTTTATTAGACTTAAACGTTCTCTTAATCTTGCTTAAGCTCAAGTCATGCCTTAATGCCTAATTTACGATGTTTAATTTAAATTCGTGTCTTAGCTAAATTTAGCTACTTGTTCATGATCAACCTATAATCTTGAAGCCTTCATAACTAGTGAATTAACCTATTTTGCCGAACTGATTTATTACAGACTAACTTATGATATTATTTTCTTATTCCAGTTATTATTTAGTAATTCATGAAATAGCTTAAATACAATCAACAAAAGGAACAAAGAAATAAAAACGAAATTAAAACTTCAAATTTTCATTCTTCATATGTATTCACGCTTCATATTTCGGATTACAATAAACAGCTTTTCAGTTGTGTACCTGATATTGGAAGCAAAGAAAATGAATATGAGAATCAGCAACAGCAGTAAAATCAGTACAACACAGCAACAATAGCCCAGCAACAGTAACAACCCAGTAACAGACCGGTGGAGTAGTAATCCAAAAAAAAACAAAAGCTTCCAGCTTTTATGAAACAACAATTAATTCTGATTTCAAACAACAAAAGAAAACAGAATATTTTTTTTTAGTTTTTTTTTTATATTTGAAAGCTTAAATATTTTTCGGAATTTTCTATCTCTTAAATGTTCAGCCCTTTTCTCTCTCTTATTTTCAGATTTGTTTCTCTCTCCCGTTTTTTTCCTGTCTGTGTATTTCTCTTGTCCTCCCTTTTTATTCTGATTCAAGACTTCACATATATAACACATCTCATAAACCTTTTAATCAATTAAATCAATACTTTTTCTCTACCTAACCCATTATCTTTCCACTCATCCCCATTACATTAAATAAACATATCACACCACCCCATTATATTTTGTCCCCCATGCTTTATTTAAAATAATGCAAGATTCCCCTTTAATTTAAATCTTGTCCCCCCTTTATATTAAATAATCATATCACAACCCACCCCATTTCATTTTGTCCCCCATGCTTCAAATAAACAATTTCAAAATGTACAATTCCTAAACTACCCCTTCCGACCTTACTGAAATTACCAAACTACCCCTAAACGTACTACAAATTTACCAAACTACCCATCAGCTATAACACATCAATTAATCAAACTTAACCAAAATATAGACAATATGATCAATTTCTAACAATGTTCAAACAACAATATGAACATGGATGAACATCATAACAACAATATCACATGAACACGATTTTAACAACATTTCAACAACAAATCACATGAACACGAATTGAACAACAAAGAACAACTAAAATTTGATTGAACAATATTTTAGCAACAAACAATCCTATTTTCGGATTCAACAACAACAACAATCAAAGTATGAAGATTTCTAAATTCAATCATATTGAACTTAAAATCAACTCTAACAACATTACAACAAACAATTCTTATATTAAACTTAAAACAAGATTATGAGAACAATTCAAGCAATAATCATAAATGGTAAACAAGAAATCAAACTATACAAAATTCGGATTCAAGATCATCCAAACAAAGTATGAACATGAATGAATCTATTTTAAGACAACAAACATGACGGATTAAACGATTAAAACAATATATTCCTTTAATACAACTAAATTCTTTAAACAAATAACAAGATCGACGAAGAAACAATTATGAACTTAAACTTGAACTTAACAATATTAACAATTTCTAACAATACATAAACACATGAAACAAATTGAAGAAATAGTTGATTAAATTTCAATTTGAATCTAACAAACATCAAACTAACAAATACTTACTTAAACAATAATACAAACATGAAATAAACATGAAAACAACTAATTAAACTTCTATTTTGAAATCTGAAAATTAATTTAACAAACAACATGAACACAATAGAAAATTATTTCAAAGATGAACAACGAACAAAACAAGGATTAAATCATTTAACGATTTTGGATCCGGAAAATATCAAACAAAATATGAACAAAAATAAAACTCAAAAACAACTAACCGGAGATGAATCAACGACGAACTTTGATTGTAAACAAATCTGTCCAAGCCTCGACCAAAGCTCGAACGAAGGACGACGAAGACGAAGAAGAAGTAGAAGCAGCGGCGGAGGAAGGAGGAGCAGCGGCAGCGTCGCGGACAGCCATGGCTGCTCGTCGCAGCTGGACACGGGCAGCAGCTGGTCGTCTACTGCTGCTGCGTTCAGCAGCTTATGGAGAAAATGGAGCAGCAGTTCGGGAAGCCATGGACGACGCAGAGGCAGCAAGAAAAAGCAACAAACATGGCGATGGGTTGACGACGAAGACGCAGCCATGGACGAGCCTTTTGAGCTTGACATGGAGAAGATGGGCTTCTTGGTGGTGTGTGCGCTTGTGTCGAAGGAGATTAAGCTGCTGGAGCTTAGCCATGGCAGCCATGGATGTGTGTTTTAGAGTTTGGAGAAGAAAGAAGAAAAGAAGAAGAAGAATGATAGGGGGGCGGATGACTTAGGTCATTTTTAGGGTTTTTGGTTTGTTTTTTTTTTTGTTTTTTTTTGTGTCTTTGAAATGCAAGATAGGGGTATTGGGTCTTTTGGGTTATGGACTGGGTCGACCCAGTTCGAAATGGACTGGGTCGTAGGGAAGATTGGGCCATTTTTTGGGCCTATGTCTTGAAATTGAAGAAGAGGCCTAATTCCGACTTTCTTTATATTTTCGCTCTCTTTTCTTCTTTTATTTTTTCTAAAACTAAATTATAAAAATACTTAAACTATTATTAAGAACTAAATTAAGTTATAAAAGCGCAAATTAACTCCCAATAACAATTAACGCACAATTAAGTATTAATTAAGCATAAAATTGTATATTTGGACATTAAATGCTAAAAATGCAAACGATGCCTATTTTTGTAATTTTTAATTTTTGTAAAACAATTTTAATTACTAACAATTGTAGAATTAAATACTACATGCAAAATGCAACATATTTTTGTATTTTTTTATTAATTTAGCGAATAAACACGCACAGACAAATACAAATAATTCTTCAAAATATCACAAAATATCACAAAATTGCACACCAAAGAAAAATCATTTTATTTTTGAATTTTTTGGGAGTAATTCTCATATAGGGCAAAAATCACGTGCTTACAGCTGCCCCTCTTTGCCCGAAGACACGAAGGGTTTTCGTGCAAAGATAAAGCGAGCGATTTTTTGCCCATTCGAGTACTCCGTTGAAGCATTTTTTGAAAAAGATTTGACCGAACCTTTGCTTCAAAGGTTTCCTACATATCCTGGGCTAAATAGGAATCAGGTCAATGTAGTTCGGAAAACTTTGGTAGCTGGGACTACCGTTGGACTGCACTGTTACTGTTGTTGCATGCTATTACTACTGCTTACCGATCTCCTTGTTACACCGTGCTTAAAAGAAAACAAGAAGCTAGGCTAGACTAAAATTTGTTCTTGTTGCCTTGCTTTCTCGTCGGCTTGTGTTTCCTCCGGTGCTTTTCTTCCGATGCTTTTCTTCCTTTTGACACATGGACTTGAGTTTATGCTGAGACCTCTTGTTGCAACCTTCTGCTTCCCGGTGCTGGGGATTTTATTGTTTACTGCTGGGGATTCCTGTTGTAACCTTCCGCCTTCTGGTGGGGTTACTGATTCCAAACTCTGTAATACAAGACTAAAAAGTTGCTTCAATGCAAAATTATGAAATGTATGCCCGCATTATACTGGTGGACGACCTAGAACTGAAATGTATTCCCGCATTTTACTGGTGGGCGACCTAGAACAGAAAGTATTCCCGCATTTTACTGGTGGGCGACCTAGAACTGAAATGTATTCCCGCATTTTACTGGTGGGCGACCTAGAACAGAAAGTATTCCCGCATTTTACTGGTGGGCGACCTAGAACTGAAATGTATTCCCGCATTATACTGGTGGGCGACCTAGAACTTAAAAGTATTCCCGCATTCTACTGGTGGGCGACCTAGAACTGAAATGTATTCCCGCATTTTACTGGTGGGCGACCTAGAACAGAAAGTATTCCCGCATTTTACTGGTGGGCGACCTAGAACTGAAATGTATTCCCGCATTTTACTGGTGGGCGACCTAGAACAGAAAGTATTCCCGCATTTTACTGGTGGGCGACCTAGAACTGAAATGTATTCCCGCATTTTACTGGTGGGCGACCTAGAACAGAAAGTATTCCCGCATTTTACTGGTGGGCGACCTAGAACTGAAAAGTATTCCCACATTCTACTGGTGGGCGACCTAGAACTGAAATGTATTCCCGCATTTTACTGGTGGGCGACCTAGAACAGAAAGTATTCCCGCATTTTACTGGTGGGCGACCTAGAACTGAAATGTATTCCCGCATTTTACTGGTGGGCGACCTAGAACTGAAATGTATTCCCGCATTCTACTGGTGGGCGACCTAGAACTGAAATGTATTCCCGCATTTTACTGGTGGGCGACCTAGAACTGAAATGTATTCCCGCATTTTACTGGTGGGCGACCTAGAACTGAAAGTAAAAGGACAGAAATGTATGCCTCTATTATATGGGCGGGCTCCCAACTTCAATGCTAACTTAGGAGGAAATGCGTCTCCTATGGGTAAACTAAACTTAGGAGGAAATGCGTCTCCTATGGGTAAAAGTAAATTTAGGAGGAAATACGTCTCCTATGGGAAAACTAAACTTAGGAGGAAATGCGTCTCCTATGGGTAAACTAAACTTAGGAGGAAATGCGTCTCCTATGGGTAAAACTAAACTTAGGAGGAAATGCGTCTCCTATGGGTAAAACTAAACTTAGGAGGAAATGCGTCTCTTATGGGTAAAACTAAACTTAGGAGGAAATGTGTCTCCTGTGGGTAAAACTAAACTTAGGAGGAAATGCGTCTCCTATGGGTAAAACTAAACTTAGGAGGAAATGCGTCTCCTGTGGGTAAAAGTAAATTTAGGAGGAAATGCGTCTCCTATTGGTAAACTAAACTTAGGAGGAAATGCGTCTCCTATGGGTAAACTAAACTTAGGAGGAAATGCGTCTCCTATGGGTAAACTAAACTTAGGAGGAAATGCGTCTCCTATGGGTAAACTAAACTTAGGAGGAAATGCGTCTCCTATGGGTAAACTAAACTTAGGAGGAAATGCGTCTCCTATGGGTAAAGGCGTGGAATGTATTCCCTTGTTATACAGGTGGGCGCCTAAAATATGCAATGGACAGACAAGAAAAGTATTCCTTTCGTTATTCAGGTGGGCGCCTGGCTTCAACAACAACTTTGAAAATAAAATCCTATTCGAGGGCGGATGAACCCAAAATATCCTATTCGAGGGCGGATGAACCCAAAATATCCTATTCGAGGGCGGATGAACCCAAAATATCCTATTTGAGGGCGGATGAACCCAAAATATCCTATTCGAGGGCGGATGAACCCAAAATATCCTGTTCGAGGGCGAATGAACCCAAAATATCCTGTTCGAGGGCGGATGAACCCAAAATATCCTGTTCGAGGGCGGATGAACCCAAAATATCCTATTCGAGGGCGGATGAACCCAAAATATCCTGTTCGAGGGCGGATGAACCCAAAATATCCTTATGACTTGAAAATGTCTTACCTCGAATACTTGCTGGGGATAACACTGTTGGGGAATTATTTACTTACCTGTTGGGGGGTAAAATGTTATCAGTTGGGGATAACGCTGTCGAGGATAACACTGTTGGGGGATTCTGATTCTTTCAGAACTAGTGCTTCACTGAGCTCAAGTTTCATCCCTTTGCTGGGGAACAACTTCCTCCATAGAACTTATTATGTTGGGGGCAACACTGGTTCTAAGACCACTTCCCTTGAGACTGGCGTTATCTTTATTCTTTCCCGCATGGGTACCTGACTTCCAGAAAATTTTCTAAGCAGAAGGAAAATTTTCTGCCCCAGTTTGATAATATCCCTTGCGGCATGCATTTCTGGCATCAATGCCATTTCCTTTACCTGTTTCAAATTAAACAAAATTTGTTAGTTTAAAACATAGTGGTTGGTTGTGATACCCCTACTGGGATGGCTTTTCCCTTTCTCCTTCCTTGCTCTGCGTTCCACAGCTTGTTGGGGATGATATTATGTGCTGGGGATAGTCCCTTCCTACTGGGGATATCCGTCTTCTTTTGTGACATAGCTCGGAAGCTGGCATTTCCCCGACCTTTTAGTCCTAGTATGAATTTCCCAAATCATGCTCATTGCTCTCCTTGATTTGCCCACGGGCTTTGGCCTTGAGGTTTATAACTTTGGTTTTGGCAAGGATATCCCTTTTGACACTCGTCAATCCTTTTGTCTATTCCCTTTTGCTGGGGATATTTTCTTGACACTGGCCTCGCGCTTGTTCCTCGCTGACTACACCATTTGGATGCACTAGTCAGATCTCATTTTGTATAATTGGGAAGCTGATGACATATTTTGAAGTCAATTCACACTTATTATGACCAGACAGACTCTATTGGGGAGTTTTTCTATGAAAGGAGAAAGACAAAAGAAACAAAATAAAAGACAAAGGAAACGATGACTCTTTTACAAAAGAAACTATAAATAAAAACCTATCAAACGAAAACACCGACTCTAATGGTCATGACATGCACATGTGGCCTATCCTTTGTTGTCAATCATCTTTCAAGACCTTCAATTGGCAATTCCCCATATGGTTCCTAATCTTATTCGACTTGTAGTGCCCGAAGGGTTTTCACTATCAAGCCTCTCTCATTTTGGTTTTTCTCTCAGCTTTCATCGCCTTATGGTGTCCGTGAAGATTTTCACCGATAAGACTCTCTCATTTGTATCACTTTTCCGCTGGGGATTTGGAGTGTTGCCGGTATGACTCTCTCTGCTGGAGATTAGAGTCCTTTCTGTTGTGGAACAGAGTGTTATGTTCGCCGGTAAGACTCTCATTTGTCTGACTTGGCATCTTTTGCAGACTGATCAGAAGGTCTTTCTTTGGACCGTAATGTGGTTTTTTTGGATAAGCTTAGAAAGAAAGGGTATTAAAGGCTCAAACAAAATAAATTGGAGGTTTAAAATTACAACATTCGGAACCAATTTTGCTTACCACAAGCGCAACCCTTGCCCCAGTTTCTTGCTTGGGGATTATTTATTAATTTTTTTTTAATTTATTACACCATGCATACCATGCACATTATGCACACTATGCACCATATGACCGAGCTGTGAAGCGCCTACGTATCCTCTTTGAGGAATAAGGTCAAACGTAGTTCCCAATTCCTCTTTTTTCATTTGACTTTCTTTTTTTTTTTTTTTTGGTTACCATTTTTCTTTTCTTTTCTTTTTCGTTTTGTTGTTTTCTTTTCTTTTTTTTTTCATGTTTTCATGCCATGCTCGCGTTTTCTAGTCGTTTTTACTGATTCCGAACGAGGGGTATGAAAGAAAAATAAGTAAGGCTCAAAAAGGGGTAACGAAGGATAAAGTGTTTAGGTAGCAGAACAAAATGCCTTCGTCATTCCAGTCTTCAAAACATGCCAAATGCAAACAACACAACAAACAATAGATTTATAGTCTCTTCCGACGGTGCTGGGCTTGACAATTATGTTAAACATATGTTTGTTCATTTGTCACTTCTAAAGCACCGTTGGGCGACACTCTCATTCTCTTTTATTATGAACGACCCTCATGCCAATTTAGGCGAATCTTTATTTAACGGTTTTCTTTGTGTTTGCCCCAGTTCCACATGACTCGGGCTCCAAATAATCTCAAACCGTTCTTATTTCCTTTAAATGCTTTGATCACCTTCTCAGGGTTTTATGATTAACTTTTAAGACTAGGCCCAAACTGGGTGCGCATGTCATGTCCCTAGAATCGGCATTGAACAAAAATGATAAAAGGACTAAACAAAAAGATGACTGGAAATAATAAAAGACCGGATTTTGTATTAGACTACCGGTGAAATGGTTTAAATAACAAAACAAACAAAACAATTCCAGAACAAAATCCTAAAACAAACTGGACAAGACAACATCCGACTTATAACCCTAATAATCCGAACAACAGAAATGACAACAAAATGAGCCACCACAAGCTTCTCTCTTGCTGACCAAGGAACGAAACGTCCTCCCACTTTATCAAAATTGGCATTTTAGCCACTGAGCTTTGCATCAATACTGCCGAGACCATTACCAGCTTCAATCTCATCAACCTCCGTCGGCAAGTTCTCGAGGGGGTTCGAGTGCTCCATGTCACTGTTATTAATCACAACCCGCCCTTCTCGGATCATTTTCTCTACTTCCCTTCTCCAACTATGACAGCTCTCAATGTTGTGCCCTATGACATTGGAGTGGTAGGCGCATCGCGCTGCCGGATCAAAGCTCCTTGCAAGTGGATTTGGAGTACATGCGGGGAGTGGTTCAATCGAGCCAGCATGCCTTAGCCTTTCAAACAGACTGGCATAAGATACCCCGATAGGGGTGAGAGCCTTTTCTCGTTTCAGCAACCTCTTCATTCTTGCATGTTGACAGGGCCGGAAACCTGATCCAGATGGCTTTTGGTAGGCTTGTATGGGTGGGTAAGCATTTCGTGGAGTCGGGTACCTGGGAAGTGAGGTATGGCTTTTGAGGTCACGGGGAAAGAAGTGGTGTTGGGGAGCGGAGAAACATTGAAGAGTGATGGAGCTACTCGGATAGCTGGGAAAGCTGCCATAAATGGGTTGGGATGGAGAGTATGGAGAATCTTCCATTATGGTGTTGGGTGCTTGGGAAATGACCGAGTTCAAGAGGCTTGGAGGTGGAGGGGGTGGTGCTTTTCCCGTTATCCATGCCTGATACATGTCTGCCACATGCTGTCTCAGCATTTTCACTTCTTCTACCAACCTGTTGTTCTGTTCGACCAATTGTTGTCGGTCATCAGTACCGATCCACTCGGTTCTGCGGTTCTGAGCCATTGTCCTTTGATTTTGCTTTGCAGGGAGGAGTTACCACAACCAACCACTTTCTATATATGGACACATCAAAGGGAAGCCATCACGTTAGTGTTAGGGCATTGGACAGACAATCATGTATCAGAGATACAATGTACCTAAGCAGTTAGACAATTGTGCCCCCCTGAAAATCTTCCACACTCTCTTTTATTTATTTATTATTATATTTTTTTATATTTTTTTTTATTTTGGTGGTGGTCGAATCTTATGGAGATTGCCTACGTATCATGACCCCGCATGAATCAGACCGAGCGTAGTTCGGACCCAATAAAAGATAAACAATGCTAAACATTTTTTTTTCAATTTTCATGTTAAAACAAACTGAGTTTCAAAGGTTTGAAGATGACCTACAAGTGGAAAATCAAACAACCCACATATTCTAATTAAAAGATTTACAAATGGCCAATTTCTTTCCCCGTTTGACAAATGCAACCAAACGGTTATTTTTGCAAATGTGGCCCCTTCCAACTTTCACATGAATTTGAGGTCGGGGAGGATTATTTTATGACACTTTACACACTTGTCCATTCTTTTACGAAAATAACCTTTCGACAACTGACAGATACTCTAAGGTTATTTCGGCAAGAACGGTTCAAGACGCGGCCGAAGTTGGCTCGGGTTATTTTGACTAAAAAAAAATCCAAACGGTATTCACCTGACCGCTGACTCTTTTTTTTTTCTTTTCAAATTATACTAAAAACCTGATGTTGCAAACACGGCCCTTCAGCGCCTCGGGGACGAAGATTTATAGGGCTGTGTGGGTCAACTAGACCAAAATCCTAAACAGGACCCAAAAAAAGTGGCTGTTTATGCAAAGTCAGCCTTCCGGCGTCCCTCTCGGGAACATTCGGCTATTTTTGACAAAACAGCATCACCCGACTTATTTATGACTCTTTTTATCATTTTTCGAATTAGAAAAGTCAATATTGCAAACACGGCCTTTCAACGCCTCGGGGACGAAGATTTTTAAGGCTGTGTGGGTCAACTGGTCAAAATCTTAAAAATGACCCAAAGGTGGTTGTTTATGCAAAGTCAGCCTCCCGGCGTCCCTTTCGGGAACATTCGGCTATGTCTTCATAAAACAGCGTCACCCGACTTCTCTATGACAAAATTAAAATTTTGACATGTTTTTTTTTTTGGCTATTTTAGCAAAAGGGAAGGTTGGACACCACTAGACTTATTTATGACAAAATAAAAAATTTTGACACGTTTTTTATTTATTTTTTTGGTTTTTGACTATTTTAGCAAAAAAGGGGGTTGGACCCGATGAGGGTTGCCTACGTATCTCACATCCGGTGAGAATCAAACCCGCGTAGTTCGGGCCTCGCGAATAAGTAAATGAACTAATATATTTTTTTTAATTAGAACTGTGAAAGAACTGCTTCAAAAGAAGAAAGGAAGTATATATATATATTTTTGATTGATTTCTTTTTGAAAGAAAGACTTGTAAAAATTCCTTTTCTTTTGATTTGAACTTTGAGAATTTCAAAAGTAAAAGGAAGTTTTTTTTTTTTGAATTTCCATTTGTTTTTTTTTTCTTATTCTAAAGAAAAAAAAAGAAAATATTTTTGGAATTTTACTTTTGATAAAAGAAATGCTTCTAAAAAATATTTTTTGAATTTTGAATTTTCTTTTCAATTTTGAAAGAAGTATCAAAATATTTTCGGATTTTTTTTTTTATAAAAAAAACATTTTTATTATTTTTGTTTTATCAACAATGGAAAATAAAGATATTTATATTATTTTTTGCAAGACATATCTTTTTTGGAATTTTACTTTGAATTTTCTTGGCAAGACAAATACTCTTTGCAACAAATAAAGATATATATATTTTTTGGAAATAAAAAAAAACTTTTCAGATTTATATATATATATTTGCGACAAATAATGAAAGTTTTTTTTTATTTTTTTATTTTTTTGCATTTTCATAAGCAAATAAATAATAAAAAAACCATTTTAAAAATAAGACTCTTTTTCATTTTCATTTTCATTTTCATGGCAAGACAAACTATATATTTTTTTCTATTTTTATTTTTTGAAAAACAAAACAGAACAACGACTCTTTTTTTTTCTTTTCTTAGCTTTTAATAAAACAAACTAATAAGACATTTTTTTTTCATTTTCTCAAAATTTCGGCAGAGTTTTGACAGTATTTTGGGCATTTGTTTTCTTTTCAAAATAAACAATCAATTCCCTAACCGCTATTTCTTTTTTTTTTCAAAATATTATTCCTGATATTCACAAGTCAGTCAACACACAAGTCCGAATCAAATTAATGCGCAAGTAGTAACAAGTAAGATGCATCAGGATGGTCATTTTCATTTTTGGTGCACCTGTCCTAGACAGACCCAACCCCTGTGTTGAGCCTCCAAAGTCAGATGCACGTGATGCAAACAAACGTTCCTACTAGGGATCCGGCATGTGGCTTTGTTATACTAGGTTCAGAACCTGGGTGTTTGTTCTAGACCTGGCTTACCCGAGCGGACAGCTCGAGCCGAGGGGGGGTAGCGTACCGGGAATACAGAAGCTTCACCGGCTTAGCAACTTGTCCGAACCTCGTTCTAAATTGGGATTTTACACTATACAGAAAAGAAGTCGTACGAAGTACACCCTTCTTCATGATTTAGAAGACTCAGAGAGGAGATGGGTTTCGGCACAGTTTATACACAGTTCACGTAATATCAAAGCGGTAAAAGCAGCATTTAGCACATTAGGCTCAAACATGTAAAAATCAGATAAAACCAAATATAACAATTTATATGAGCTCGAATTTCTAACCCTGAACCACTGGTTCTGGGTTAAGTCCCCAGCAGAGTCGCCAGAGCTGTCACACCTCCTTTTTCCGCCCCCGCGAGGGTACAAGGAGTTTTTTCCAATTAAAGGACAGTCGAAACGGGATTTGTTTATTTATTTCAGAGTCGCCACTTGGGAGATTTAGGGTGTCCCAAGTCACCAGTTTAATCCCGAATCGAGGAAAAGAATGACTCCATATTACAGTCCGCGAACCAGAAATCCGGATAAGGAATTCTGTTAACCCGGGAGAAGGTGTTAGGCATTCCCGAGTTCCGTGGTTCTAGCACGGTCGCTCAATTGTCATATTTGGCTTATTTATCTGATTTTAATACAATTATGAACCGATGTGCCAATTTTAACTCTTTACCACTTTATTATTATTATTATTATTATTTAAAAAAATTGTGAACATCGTTTAAAACATGTCTTTGGATTACGTCACATGAAATGCACCCGCAATCCGGAACACATTTTTATTCAATGTTTTAGGATTTAGATTTGGGTCGCATGAAATGCGCATCCGAGTTTAAGAAGGTAAAATTAATTAAATCGCGCCTAAAGAGTCTAGCGTATCATTATTTTGGGTAGGGCCGTGAAATTTGCTAAAACGGCTCCTCCCTAATTCTAAGCGATTAAATGTACATTTATTGAGGGCCCCGCAATCTATACATTTCATTAAGCGAGGCTCATCTCATTTATTTGGACAAATCTTAAAACGACTACATTTTTCTATAAAAATGAGTCTCTAAAATAAAGAAAGAAAATCCTAATTTATTACTAGCTTTTATTATTTTAAGAAGACATGACATGCTAATTGCTTGATTAATACAAATATTGATGAAAAAGGAATTTCACTCTTAATTTCGAAATTATAGATAAAATAAAAATTCAACAACTAATATTCAAAATAAACAAATATAGCTAGATTAAAACTCAGCATTGTTATTTTTTTAAAAAAAAATTATTGAGATTAATTATTCACAATCATTTGAAACTAGATTTAACCATAATTACTAAAGCTTATTAGAAAGTTTATTAGACTTAAACGTTCTCTTAATCTTGCTTAAGCTCAAGTCATGCCTTAATGCCTAATTTACGATGTTTAATTTAAATTCGTGTCTTAGCTAAATTTAGCTACTTGTTCATGATCAACCTATAATCTTGAAGCCTTCATAACTAGTGAATTAACCTATTTTGCCGAACTGATTTATTACAGACTAACTTATGATATTATTTTCTTATTCCAGTTATTATTTAGTAATTCATGAAATAGCTTAAATACAATCAACAAAAGGAACAAAGAAATAAAAACGAAATTAAAACTTCAAATTTTCATTCTTCATATGTATTCACGCTTCATATTTCGGATTACAATAAACAGCTTTTCAGTTGTGTACCTGATATTGGAAGCAAAGAAAATGAATATGAGAATCAGCAACAGCAGTAAAATCAGTACAACACAGCAACAATAGCCCAGCAACAGTAACAACCCAGTAACAGACCGGTGGAGTAGTAATCCAAAAAAAAAACAAAAGCTTCCAGCTTTTATGAAACAACAATTAATTCTGATTTCAAACAACAAAAGAAAACAGAATATTTTTTTTAGTTTTTTTTTATATTTGAAAGCTTAAATATTTTTCGGAATTTTCTATCTCTTAAATGTTCAGCCCTTTTCTCTCTCTTATTTTCAGATTTGTTTCTCTCTCCCGTTTTTTTCCTGTCTGTGTATTTCTCTTGTCCTCCCTTTTTATTCTGATTCAAGACTTCACATATATAACACATCTCATAAACCTTTTAATCAATTAAATCAATACTTTTTCTCTACCTAACCCATTATCTTTCCACTCATCCCCATTACATTAAATAAACATATCACACCACCCCATTATATTTTGTCCCCCATGCTTTATTTAAAATAATGCAAGATTCCCCTTTAATTTAAATCTTGTCCCCCCTTTATATTAAATAATCATATCACAACCCACCCCATTTCATTTTGTCCCCCATGCTTCAAATAAACAATTTCAAAATGTACAATTCCTAAACTACCCCTTCCGACCTTACTGAAATTACCAAACTACCCCTGAACGTATTACAAATTTACCAAACTACCCATCAGCTATAACACATCAATTAATCAAACTTAACCAAAATATAGACAATATGATCAATTTCTAACAATGTTCAAACAACAATATGAACATGGATGAACATCATAACAACAATATCACATGAACACGATTTTAACAACATTTCAACAACAAATCACATGAACACGAATTGAACAACAAAGAACAACTAAAATTTGATTGAACAATATTTTAGCAACAAACAATCCTATTTTCGGATTCAACAACAACAACAATCAAAGTATGAAGATTTCTAAATTCAATCATATTGAACTTAAAATCAACTCTAACAACATTACAACAAACAATTCTTATATTAAACTTAAAACAAGATTATGAGAACAATTCAAGCAATAATCATAAATGGTAAACAAGAAATCAAACTATACAAAATTCGGATTCAAGATCATCCAAACAAAGTATGAACATGAATGAATCTATTTTAAGACAACAAACATGACGGATTAAACGATTAAAACAATATATTCCTTTAATACAACTAAATTCTTTAAACAAATAACAAGATCGACGAAGAAACAATTATGAACTTAAACTTGAACTTAACAATATTAACAATTTCTAACAATACATAAACACATGAAACAAATTGAAGAAATAGTTGATTAAATTTCAATTTGAATCTAACAAACATCAAACTAACAAATACTTACTTAAACAATAATACAAACATGAAATAAACATGAAAACAACTAATTAAACTTCTATTTTGAAATCTGAAAATTAATTTAACAAACAACATGAACACAATAGAAAATTATTTCAAAGATGAACAACGAACAAAACAAGGATTAAATCATTTAACGATTTTGGATCCGGAAAATATCAAACAAAATATGAACAAAAATAAAACTCAAAAACAACTAACCGGAGATGAATCAACGACGAACTTTGATTGTAAACAAATCTGTCCAAGCCTCGACCAAAGCTCGAACGAAGGACGACGAAGACGAAGAAGAAGTAGAAGCAGCGGCGGAGGAAGGAGGAGCAGCGGCAGCGTCGCGGACAGCCATGGCTGCTCGTCGCAGCTGGACACGGGCAGCAGCTGGTCGTCTACTGCTGCTGCGTTCAGCAGCTTATGGAGAAAATGGAGCAGCAGTTCGGGAAGCCATGGACGACGCAGAGGCAGCAAGAAAAAGCAACAAACATGGCGATGGGTTGACGACGAAGACGCAGCCATGGACGAGCCTTTTGAGCTTGACATGGAGAAGATGGGCTTCTTGGTGGTGTGTGCGCTTGTGTCGAAGGAGATTAAGCTGCTGGAGCTTAGCCATGGCAGCCATGGATGTGTGTTTTAGAGTTTGGAGAAGAAAGAAGAAAAGAAGAAGAAGAATGATAGGGGGCGGATGACTTAGGTCATTTTTAGGGTTTTTGGTTTGTTTTTTTTTTTGTTTTTTTTTGTGTCTTTGAAATGCAAGATAGGGGTATTGGGTCTTTTGGGTTATGGACTGGGTCGACCCAGTTCGAAATGGACTGGGTCGTAGGGAAGATTGGGCCATTTTTTGGGCCTATGTCTTGAAATTGAAGAAGAGGCCTAATTCCGACTTTCTTTATATTTTCGCTCTCTTTTCTTCTTTTATTTTTTCTAAAACTAAATTATAAAAATACTTAAACTATTATTAAGAACTAAATTAAGTTATAAAAGCGCAAATTAACTCCCAATAACAATTAACGCACAATTAAGTATTAATTAAGCATAAAATTGTATATTTGGACATTAAATGCTAAAAATGCAAACGATGCCTATTTTTGTAATTTTTAATTTTTGTAAAACAATTTTAATTACTAACAATTGTAGAATTAAATACTACATGCAAAATGCAACATATTTTTGTATTTTTTTATTAATTTAGCGAATAAACACGCACAGACAAATACAAATAATTCTTCAAAATATCACAAAATATCACAAAATTGCACACCAAAGAAAAATCATTTTATTTTTGAATTTCTTGGGAGTAATTCTCAAATAGGGCAAAAATCACGTGCTTACAGGTACTCAAGGCCATACATGAGATAATAAGAAATAAGGAAGAAGATACAATAATATAATGATAATTACAAGGAAATGAACAATAAAGAATTACGGAAATATAACAACACGGAATCAAGGAAGCTAACACAACCCGAAAAGAAAACAAGGATTTTACATGTTATGGAAAACAACAACCAAATAAAATACAACAATTAGAGAGAGATCAACACGGGTACTCCCGAGGTATCGTCTCGTAGTACCAAATCATAAAAGTAAATACAATCTTTCCTTATATCACCATGGGATCCTTTATATTTTGTTTCGACAAAATCCTTTTTCAGAAATAGCATCCCGCGTATTTGCCCGTATTATCACACCTCTTGGCTTCTAGTAGTTCCCCAACAAGCCATGCATATGAAGCCCACCTTATATCAACACATGCGTTTCAACACCCAGACCATATACCACCACATGCGTATAAATAATCACAATGGCACAACATAAACCTCATGCAAACAACCAAATAATCACCTCAACAATAATACGAAAACCAAAACATAACAACTAAAAGAAATGATGTTTCACAACTTACACCTTGACTCAATAGAACCCACAACCATTACAACTCCCACCGAACTCAGTTGCAAGATATTTCAAGGATAGCAATTTCAAGTAGAGAATCCCACAGTTAAATCATGAATATGGAACTATGAAAGCAAGTAATTCAGCTAAACATGAGTACAAGTTTCAATTAAGAGATAAGACAAGTAGACATGTGAAATTAGACTAAACATGGTAACTATAACATGCTAAAATAACTCAATTAAAGTATGAAAAGGAAACTACGTAGCTAAAATCGGAATTTCAGCATCTAGCACGTGTACACACTCGTCACTTTGTGTACACGTTCTTCACATATCATAAATTATCATATAAGTACGAAATCCTAAGGGGAATTTCTCCCACATAAGGTTAGACAAGTCACATACCTCAAACCACGCTAAATCAATCGACTAAAAGGCCATTCTTCAATTTTCCAACTCCGAACGGATCGAATCCAACCAAAACAATTTCATACTATAAATATAACTATAGAAAAATAATTTAAGTAATAAAATTATGATCTTAACAAAGAAATGCAAAATCGCCCCAAAACGTCGACACAAGCCCTCGTCTTGGAACCTGACCAAAATTTAAAAAATTGAACACTCTTTCAATATCGAGTCCATCCAAACAAGAATTATTCAAATCCGACCTCATTTTGCCTTTCAAAACTCAAAAATTTAGTCTAAGAACTTCTATACTTTTTCCCAATTTTTCCACCCCAAATCCCTAATTACATGATGCAATCAATGATAGATTAGTGAAATTTAATCAAAAATAAGTTAAGAACTCTTACCCCAACAATTCATCTGAAAATCCCTCGAAATTTCGCCTCAAACCGAGCTCTTTAAGTCCAAATTGATGAAATATGAAATAAACCCTCGATTGTGAACTTAAGTCTGCTACCCAGTTAATTTCTTCTTCGCGAACGTGGAAATTGCCTCGCGTTCGAGAAGCACAAAAGTTACTGCTGAATTTTTCCTCTTATGCAAACGTGAGGATCCACTCATGTATGCGATGGCCAAAAGATCCTAGTCTTCGCGAATGCATAGACTAACGTGTGAGTTCCCCCCAGCCTGCCTCTCTTTTTCGCGAATGCGAAGAACAAATCTCTCCTACCTCCCAGGTACCCTTTGTAAACGCAAGAAACCTCTCGCGTACGCGGTGAAGGAAACCAGACATAAGAAAATGCAGCAGCTTCAGCAATTCTTCAAGGTTTCGAAATGCGCCGAACATGGTCCGATGCACACCCGAGGCCGTCGGGACCTCAACCAAACATGCCAACAAGTCCTAAAACATCATACGAACATGCTTGAAGCATAATATCACATCAAGCAATAATAGAATCACAAATCACGCATCGATTCAAGCCTAAGAACTTATGAACTTCTGAATTCTGAAACCGATGTCGATTCATACCAAACAAACTCTGATAGACACCAAATTCTGCACACAAGTCATACGTGACATTACAGACCTATTCGAACTTTTGAAATCGGAATCCGAACCCGATATAAAAAATTCCAGTCACTGTCAACTATCTAAAAATCTGCCAACTTTCAACCTTTCGCCAATATACGCCAAAACGACCTATGGTCCTACAAATCAACATTCGGACACGTTCCTAAGACCAAAATCACCCTTTGGAGCTATTGGAACCATCAAAACTCCATTTTGGAGTCATCTTCATACAAGTCAAACTACGGTCAACTCTTAGGACTTAAACTTCCAGTTTAGGGACTATGTGTTCCATTTCACTCCGAAACTCATCCGAAACAAAAAGCAAACATCCTGGAAGTTTCATAACTACAATATGACACAAGGGAGTTAATAAATAGGGGATCAGAGCTAATGCACTTAAAATTACCAACCGGATCGTTACATTCGCCCGTCTAAAAACAAACATTTGTCCTTGAACGAGTATAGAAACATACCTGAAGTGGTGAAAAGATGAGGATAACGGCTATGCATATCATGCTCGGCCTTCGAAGTCGCCTCCTTGACTGGTTAAACCCTCGACTGGACCTTAACTAAAGTAATGTTCTTCGACCTCAACTTTCGAACTTGCCTGTCCAAAATGGCCACCAGCTCGTCAACATAAGATAGATCCTTGTCCAACTGGACTGAGCTGAAGTCTAACATATGAGACATATCACTATGATACTTTCAGAGCATAGAAACATGTAACACTAGATGAACTGTACTAGACCAGGTGGTAGTGCAAGTCTATAGGCCACCACTCCAACCCTCTCATGAATCTCAAAAGGTCCAATATACCTAGGGCTTAGCTTTTCCTTCTTCCCGAACTGCATAAACCCCTTCATTGCCGAAACCCGGAGCAAGACCCGCTTCCGAACCATGAATAATACGTCACAAAATTTCCGATCAACATAACTCTTCTATATTGATTGAGCTGTACGAAGTTGATCCTATATCAATTTAACCTTTTCCAAAGCATCCTAAACCAAGTCTGTACCCAATAGCCTAGCCTCACCCAACTCAACCAACCCACCGTAAGCCGACACCACATACCATACAAAGCCTCATATGGGGCCATCTGAATACTCGAATGATAACTGTTATTGTAGGCAATCTCTGCAAATAAAAAGAACTGATCCCAAGAACCCCCAAATTCCATCACACACGCACGAAGCATATTCTCCAATATCTAAATAGTGCGCTCGGACTGTCCATCCGTTTGAGGGTAAAATGGTGTAATCAACTCCATCTGAGTGCCCAACTCATGATGTACAGCCCTCCAGAACCGTGATGTAAATTGCGTACCCGATCAGAGATGATATATACCGGCATGCCATGAAGCATAAAAATCTCACGAATATAAACTTGAGCCAGCTGCTATGAGGAATAAGTAGTCACCACTACAATGAAGTGAGCTAACTTGGTCAACCTATCCACATTCACCCAAATTGTATCGAACTTCCTCTGAGTCCGTGGGAGCCCAACAACAAAATCCATTGCAAGCCGCTCCCATTTCCACTCTAGAATCTCTAACTTCTGAAGCAACCCACCTGGACGCTGATGCTCATACTTCACTTGCTAATAGTTTAGGCACAGAGCTACATATTCCAATATGTCCTTCTTCATTCTCCTCCACTAATAATTCTGCTTCAGGTCTTGATACATCTTCGCGAAACCTGGATGAATGGAGTACCGCAAACAGGGAGACTCCCGGAGAATCAACACACGCAAACCGTCTACATTGGGCACACATAGCCTGCTCTGCATCCTCAATGCACCGTCATCTCCAATAGTAACTTCCTTAGAATCACCGTGCTATATCGTTTCACTTAGAACAAGCGGATGTGTGTCATCATATTGACGCTCTCTAATATGATCAAAAAGAGAAGATCGAGAAACCACACAAGCCAAAACTCGGATCGGCTCAGAAACATCTAATCTAACAAACTATTTGGCCAAGGCCTGAACATGCAAGGCTAATGACTCTTTGCTACCGGTAGATATTCTAAGGTGCCAAACTCTCCGCCTTGCGACTCAAGGCATCGGCCACCACATTTTTCTTCCCGGGATTATAAAAAATGATGATATCATAGTACTTAAGAACCTCTAACCACCTCTGTTGCCACAAGTTAAGATCTTTCTATTTGAATAGATGCTTTAGACTCCGGTGGCCAGTATAGACCTTACAAGGGACACCGTACAAATACTGCCGCCAGATCTTCAAGGCATGAACAATTGCTACTAGCTTGAGGTCGTAGACATCATAGTTCTTCTTATGTACATTCAGCTATTTCGATGCATAATCAATCACCCTACAGTCCTGCATCAACACCGCGTCGAGACCAATATGGAACGTATCATAGAATACTGTATAAGACCCCGAACCTGAAGGCAACACCAACATTGGGGTTGTAGTCAAAGCTGTCTTGAGTTTTTGAATGCTCTCCTCACACTCCTCAGCCAACCTGAAAGGAGCACCCTTCTGGGTCAATCTAGTCAAAGGTGCTGCAATAGACGAGAAACTCTCTGCAAATCGATGGTAATACCCCGCCAAACCAAGAAAACTCCGATCTCCGTAGTCGAGGACGGTCTGGGCAAACTCTGTACTACCTTAATATTCATTGGATCTACGTTGATCCCCTCATTCGACACCACATGACCAAAAAATGCCACCAAATCAACCTAGAATTCACACTTTGTAAATTTTGCATATAACTTCTTTTCTCTCAAGGTTTGGAGCACGGTCCTCAAGTGCTGCTCATGCTCCTCCCAGCTTCAGGAGTACACCAGAATGTCGTCAATAAACACAATGATGAACGAGTCAAGATAGGGTCGAAATCTTGATATCGGCCTCCCGAATCTTCAACTGATGATAGCCTGAATGCAAGTCAATCTTAGAGAACACTCTGTCTTCCTATAACTGATCAAATCGGTCATCAATAAGTGGTAGTGGATACTTCTTCTTCATTGTAACATTGTTCAACTAGTGATAATCAATACACATGCGCATAGAACCATCCTTCTTCTTTACGAACAAGACTGGAGCACCCCAAGGCGACACACTAAGCCAAATAAAACCTTTATCAAGCAACTCCTGCAACTGTTTCTTTAACTCCTTCAACTCTGGTGGGGCCATATGATATGGATGAATAGAGTTGGGCTGAGTTCCTAGTAACAAATCAATACCAAATTCAATATCCTTGCCGGGTGGCATTGTTAGAAGATCTGCCAAGAATACATCTGGATAATCCCTCACTACCAAAACTGACTCGACAGTAGGAGTATCAACACTGACATCTCTCACATATGCTAGATACGCATCACACCCCTTCTCAACCATCCGCTGGGCCTTTAGAAAGGAAATAACCATGTTAGGAACTTAATATAAAGTTCCTATCCACTCTAATCATAGTAATCCTCGCATAGCCAGCTTCACGGTCTTGGCGTGACAATCAAGAATAGCATGATAGGGAGACAACAAGTCCATGCCCAAAATAACATCAAAATCTACCATACTGAGCAATATAAATCGGTTCTGGTCTCAAAACCACCAAGAACAACTAAACAAGACTGATATACGCGGTCTACAATAATAAAATCTCCAACAGGTGTGAACACATAGACAGGAGAACTCAAAGAATCATAGGATACACCCAAATATTGAGCAAAATAAGATGACACATAGGAATAAATGGAGCCTGGATCAAATAAGACTGATGCATCTCTATGACAGACCAGAACAATACCTGTGATGATAGAGTAGGATGAAACTACCTCCGTCCTAGCAAGAAGAGCATAATATCAAGCCTAGCCTTCCCCTCTAGGATGTCCTATACCCGCTCGACCTCCACCTTGAGTTGGCAGCATAGGTGGAGTGGTAGATGGTACGGTAACCATGGCCTAAGGACCTCGTAGAGTAGGAGGAGTCTAAGTACTTTGTGGAGTTTGACCTCTCCTGAGTTTGGGGCAATCCCTCACCATATGACAAGTGTCACAACACTCAAAATAAGCTCTCGGAGAACGTGGCTGCTATGGATGACTCGGGCCTGATCGAGTGGACTGACCACTGAAAACACCCTGTGTAGGAGGTGTACTGGATAATGGCTGTGCGTAATAGGGAGTCTGAGACCTAGGAGTGTATGGAATACCGCTACAAATTTGAAGTGATAAATGAACAGGGAGACTCACATAGCCCCTACCATGACGAGCTGCAACTGGGGCACGTGTACTACTATATGTGCCAGACTCTCGAGACCTCTTGGACTCCCTCTCCTCTCGCTCCCGAGTCAACATACCCTCCAGTCTCCTAGGGATCCCCACTACCTGCTAGTATGTGATGTCCATCTCTAACACTTGTGCCATGCTAAATCTGATACTGGGGTTGAGCCCCTTGATAAATCGACGGACTTACTCACTAACAGTAGCAACCAAGGCTAGTGCATTCCTTGCCAAATCACTGAACCGGACGGCATACTCTGACACGGTCATAGAACCCTAAAGCAATTGCTCAAACTCTGTGCTCCATGCATCTTTGAGACTCTGGGGAACGTACTCCCTCAAGAACATATCTGAGAACTGAGTCCAAGTGAATGAAGCTTCCTCGGTCAGAATACCCAACTCATATGCTCGCCACTACTAATAAGCTACTCCCTTAAGCTGGAACATAGTGAAAGTAACCCCACTAAACTCCGCAATTCCCATTGTACAAAGGATATGGTGGCACTCCTCAAGAAAACCCTAGGCATCTTCTGAATCCAAGCAAATGAAAGTAGGAGGGCGGTACTTCTTGTACCTCTCAAGCCTGAGCTGCCCCCCTTTAGAAACTGCTGCCCTAACCTCGGGCTGAATCGCGGATACCGGCTACACTAGTATGACCTATGGGACCTGGTCAACCTAGACCCACTGCTCTGGGGTACGAGCGGCGAGAGTCTGTGCTCCTCCCCCGGTCTGATATGTGGTAGGACCAAGTGGAATCAACCCTGCCTCAGCTAAAGTGCCGAACATGATCAGAAGCTGGGCGAGAATCTCCCAGAGAGCTGGTGCAATAACAAGCATCTCAGATGCCTACCCTCCAACAGGAGCTACTAGTAGCTCCTCTATAGTAGCTTGTGCGAGTGCTCTGGCTTCACTACATGGAGGTACTCGGCCTCTACCCCAGCCCCAGCCTCTCGCATCTCCAGTAGGGGGCGCGGGTGTCTGGTCATCTGATCCAGCTATACGTTCCCTCACTATTTGTGAGAGAATGGAAAGACAGAAATTTAGAATCCAAAGTCAAAGATTTCACATGATAAGGAATCAAAGAAGTGAAGCTTTTCCTAATAGTCCATAGCCTTCCGAAGGTAAGTACAGACGTCTCCACACCGATCTTTCGAGACTCTACTAAACCTTTTTGTGACTCGTAATACATATGAACCTAGAGCTCTGATACCAACTTGTCACGACCCTAATTTTCCTTCGTATGATGTCGTGATGACACCTAGCCTCTAAGCCTAGGTAAGCCTAACACACATGCGGAATAACTGAAATGTTATTTTAATTCTCAAAACGTTAACAACTATGCAAAATAAAATCTGCTGCTTAACATGTACATTTTCCCAAAACCCGGTAAAATATAAGCCACAAGCTCTAGATACAATGTTGAACAATTCAATACATCATTGTCTATCAAAATATAAGGAAATAAGGAAGAACAGGGCAGAAGGGGACTCCGAGGCCTGCGGACGCGGGCAGGTGTACCTTGAAGACTCCAAAATCAAGCCACTCAATGCACTAATACCAAGGCTGATAGGATATACCTAGATCTGCACATAACATGTGCAGAAGTATAGTATGAGTACACCATAATGGTACCCAGTAAGTGCCAAGCCTAACCTTATTAGAATAGTAAGGAGTTCAAGTCAAGGCCCTACTGGAGATAATAAGAAATTAGCAAGAAGATATAATAATATAATGATAATTATAAGGAAATGAAATAATAAAGAATTTACGGAAAGATAACAACACGGAATCAAGGCAGCTAACATAACCCGAATTCTAAACAAGGATTATACATGTTAAGGAAAACAACAACCAAACAAAATACAACAATTAGAGAGAGATCAACAACGACACTCCCGAGGTACCGCCTCAGAGTCCCAAATCATAAAAGCAAATCATTGTCTTTCCTTATATCACTGTGGGAGACTTTATATTTTGTTTCGAGAAAATTATATTCCCGAAATAACACCCCGCATGCTAGCCCACCATATCACACCGCATGAGTTCTAGTAGTTCCCCTACTAGCCATGCATATCAAGCCCACCTTATCTCACTGCATGCGTTTCAACACCTAGACCTTATACCACCACATGCGTATCAATAATCACAACGTCACAGCAGAAACCTCATGCAAATAATAAAAATAGCACTGCAGAAACCTTGTGCAGACAATAATAACAACACGACAGAAACCTCGAGCAAACAACCAAACAATCACCTCAACAATAACACGAAAGTCAAAACATAACAACTAAATAAATGATGTTTCACAACTTACACCTTGCCTCAATAAAAACCACGACCTTTACAACTCAACATCAAACATAACAACAAGATATTTCAGCGATAGCAATTTCAAGTAAAGAATCCCCCAATAAAATCATCAATACGGAACTAAGAAAGCAAGTAATTCAACTAAACATGTATTACAAGTTGCAATTAAGAGATAAGACAAGCATACATGTAAAATCATACTAAACATAGTGACTATAACATGCTAGAATAACTCAATTAAGGCATGTGAAGAAAACTACGTAGCTAAAATCAAAATTTCAACATCTTCCCATGTATACACTCGTCACTTTGCATACACGACCTTTAGATATTACAAATTATCACATCAGTACGAAATCCTAAGGGGAATTTCCACCAAACAAGGTTACACAAGTTACTTACCTCAAAGCACGCTAAATAAATCAACTAGAAGGCCTTTCCCTCAATTTTCCAACTCCGAACAGCTCGAATCTAGCCAAAATAATTTCATACTATAAATATAATTATAGGAAACTAATTTAAATAATTAAATTATGATCTTAGCAAAGAATTGAAAAATTACCTCAAAAGTCGACCCGCGCCCGCATTTCGGAACCCGACCAAACAAGGATTATTCAAATCCGACATTATTTCGCCTTTCAAAACCCAAAACTTTTGTCTAAGAACTTATACACTTTTGCCCCAATTATTTCACCCCAAATCCCTAATTACATGATGAAATCAATGATAGATTAGTGAAATGTAATCAAATACGAGTTAAGAACTCTTATCCCAGCAATCCCTCTAAAAATCCCACAAAATTTCACCTCAAACCAAGCTCTCTAAGTCCAAATTGGTGATATATGAAATAAACCCTCGATTTTAAACTTAATTCTGCTGCCCAGTTAATTCCTTCTCTGCAAACGCAGAAATTGCCTCAAGCTCGCGAAGCACAAAATTTGCTACCCTATTTTTCCTCTTACCCGAATGCGAGGATCCACTCACGAACGTGATGACCAAAAGATCGCAGGCTTCGCAAACTCTTCACTCATGAACGCGTAGACCAACGCGTGAGGTCCCCCAAGCATGCCTCTCTTCTTCGTGAACGTGTGGCCTTCTTTGGGAATGTGAAGAACAAATCTCTCCTGCCTCCTAAGTGCCCTTCGCGAATGCAAGACACCTCTTGCAAACGTGGTGAAGGAAACTAGACATCAGAAAATACAGCAGCTTCAACAATTCTTCAAGGTTCTGAAATGCGCCGAATTGCGCACACTTGAAGCGTCAAATCATATCAAACAACACTAGAATCACGAATTGCGCATCGATTCAGGCCTAAGAACTTATGAACTTCTGAATTTCGAAACCAACGTTGATTCATACCAAAACAACTCCGCTTGACACCAAATTTTTTACACAAGTTATAAATAACATTATGGACCTATTACAACTTTCGAAATTAGAATCTGATACCGATATCAAAAAGTCCACTCGCGGTCAACTTTCCAAAAATCTTCCAACTTTCGCAAATATACACCGAAATGACCTACAGACTTCTAAATTAACATCCAGATACACTCCTAAGACCAAAATCACACTACGGATCTTACGAGCGGCCAAACACTATTTTAGAGTCATCTTCACACAAACTACGGTCAACTCTTACGACTTAAACTTCTAGTTTAGGGACTATGTCCCATTTCACTTCGAAACTAATCCGAAACCAAAACCAAACATCCTGGAAAGTCTCGTAACTACTATATGACACATTGGAGGAAATAAATAGGGGATCGATGCTAATCCGCTCAAAATGACCGGACAGATATTACAATAATAAATCTGCCAATTCATAGAGATTTTAGACAACTCACCCAATTGTTCAGAAGAGCAATTCCATTTACTAGTAAGTAAAATCATACATTATTTTCGTGGCATAGCGGTCATAGACGGTAATAGAGAAGAGTTTATTTTATTATAATATCCTCATAAATAAAAACAAATAAAATACTAAAACAACATAAGACCTTCTATCCATAGTTTAAGACCATGAAGAAATGGATGACTAAAGACACGACACAAACTATTAGACCTCTAAATATTAAAGCATAATAATCGACTCACAGAAAGACTCACTTATTGAAAAGAAACAATCATCACTGAAAATATCAAATAAAGCAAATGACAGACTCAAACAAACTGGATAAACTCTTCCCTGGTTACAACTTATATTAGCCTCCAATTAATTTGCTGCAGAAGTCTCCGCGTCGTCAGCGTCAGCAACAACATTCAAATCATTCATCACAAAACTTTCTTCAGATGAAGATGGACGAATAGCAACAAAATTGGGCGATGTGTTACGACTCTGAATTTCTTGAATTATACCCAAAAGTTTCTCCAGTTTTTCCTTCTGAACCATCAATCATTCATATTCCTTATTGCAATTAGATTCAACTATATCAGAATAATTATTGTTACCATCATTTAGTTTCCAGTTTAGAAACCTACCTGCAATTGTGTCAAAATTATGAGGAGATCCATACGTATATGGTTTTGCACTTGGGGAGAAGACAAGAAGACCAACTTTAGCCCCCGTCGTAATCGAAAGTTCATGTGCTTTTTGAAAAATGATTTCCTTTGTCTTTGCGAAAGCTGTCAAGAGTTCCACCATAGATTCTAACGCCTTTATTTCAGCCTTTTGCTGGATCAAACTCTTGTTTTTTGCCATTGCAAAAGCGTTAAAAGAAAGGAAAAAGAAGGTAGTTTTAATGTATTAGCGCTTGAGAAACTCTGAGGAGAAAGTCACTTCATTTATAGGCAGCAATATTTTTTTACTCTATTTTTTATTCCATTTTATTAATGAATTGCATATTATGTGATTTTTTTTAGAGATTTACAACAATCCAAAATACTATAATATGATTATTCCTAGTTTTGAAGGAACTAGAGTTACATTTAATTTTCAGTCAAATTAATATCTCCATTATTTATATTCTGGAAGTATGCTAGAAAATTGGTTTGATTACCATGTTAAATTAGATCTTTTAATTATTTCTCAATAGATAACTCCAACTAAAAAGATTAGCTACTTTTAGTTAGCTGTTTGTTACTTTCCTAGATTGACGAAGTATGTACCTTTATTATTTTTCCATTTTTGTATCATTTTTACCAATTTAGTTTTATTATCAAGATTCTAGCTCATTAATAATAAATTAATAAGTATAAAGCATATATTTGTTAGATTTCATACCTAAACTGTTGGATGTTTAAATAGAAAGTTTCATCTAATACATTACTTGATGTACATACAATATTTTAGTTAAACTTTTATAAATGGTTCTCTTCCTACCATAAGGATTAGGTTATTATATTGAGGAAATTTCATAGGTAGCCATCCAGATTTGTGTTCATTACCCAAAAGTTAGTTTTTTTTGGGTAATGTAAAAGTCATTCAATTTTCTATTTTTTTACACAAAAATCACTTTTCTTTCTCTTGTTACACAACAATTATTTTACTTTGCTCTAGTTATCACAATTGTCACCTTGACCAGATTTTATAATACTTTTACTTGAAAGGACTATTATGCCCTTGACATTATAATTTCTGCCATTTATGTAATACCTTCTATATTATATATTATATTTTTATCTAAGTATTTAATTATAACTAAAATAACTTTATATTATTTTATTTATTATTTTTATAATATATACGTATATTTATTAGTGCAATTAAGCCCAATCCTACCGGGTAGTTCGCTTATACAAAGTTAGCCAAGATATTTATCTCAACTAGGCGAAATCAACACTCAAAAATAGATTTTCCTTTAAATTCCGGCTTTGCATGGCTTAGCTCTAACAAAAGACAACTTTACATCATCTAACAATGCAAGAGAACTCAATTTCGATTAATAAAGCTAAGATCATTACACAGTTACCCAAGAGTCAACAAACTCAACCGCGGGTCCGCCTGGTCAAAGCCTACTCCAAGGGTAGATCTCGATTATCCATAACCCTACGAGTACATATATGTATTTTATTTTTAAATCTGAGTCAAATTCGACTCTCAAATCTCAAATTTTAATTTTGTCTAAACAGACAAAATTCTCCAAAAATTCTCTTTAAGACCCATGGATTAAAGGTTAAATATCATAAATAATCATGTAAAATAATTAAAAACTGATCAAAATCACTTACCCAATAGTTGTATGTGAAAATTCCTCCTCCAACTCGTCTCAGACCGAGTCTACGATTTTACAATATAAGAAAAAAAAGCCAAGTCTCATTTTCCAGCCCTTTTGTTCAGGTCCAGAAGTTGAAAATGCGACCCCAGTTTCACAATTGCAAATTCTCGCAAATGCGGCTCATGACAGCCCAGGAAAATGTTGTAAATGCAGCCAAATAGTCGCAATTGTGACCTACCCAGTCCAAGCCTTTCTTCGCAATTGTGAGTAAGGCATAGAATTTCCTATACATGAGCCCTCCTTTCCTATACTGCAATTGCGATGCTGGTGCTCGCAATTGCGATAAGTGGAGCACCAACACCCCGACAACTTGAAACCAGCTCAAACTATTTTGAAACTCACTTGAGCCTTCGGGACTCCACACTAAACATCCATACAAGACTAAAAATATCATACAAACTCGCTAGCGCTATGAAAACACCAAAATAACATCCGAAACCATGAATCGTATATCTAAACACATGAAATTCAAAAGAAAACTCGAGAATCGCTAGAAACACAACTAGACATGAGATTCCTATCAAACTAACTCGGAATCACACCAAACTTTGCAGACAAGATCCAAATAATAATATGAACATTTTCCAAGTCCCGAAACAAAAGTCCAACCTCGATAGCCATAAAGTTAACTTACGGTCTAACCTAAGGAATTTCTAAACCTTCAAATTGCTGACTTTCAGCAAAACAAGTTAAATGAACCTATGTACCTCCGAATTCAATTATGGGCATATGCTCACTTCCAAAATCACAATACAAACCTATTGGAGCCATCAAAATACAGTTTCAGGATTATTTTCATAAAGTCAAACTATAATGACCCGACAGACTGTTTTGAGAATTAGAATTCTATTCAGTGGCTTAAGGTCTCAAGCAGCTTTGTATCTTGTGTCATGACTTGTGTGTGTATTCGGGTTCGGTTTTCAGATGATTCAAGATTGATTTGGAAGAATAATTTTTATTTTAGAAGCTTAAGTGGCAAGAGTTGGCCGGAGTTTGACTTTTGTATAGATAACTCTAGATTGGTATTTTGATGATTCCAATAGCTTCGTATGTTGATTTTGGACTTAGGCATATGTCTGGATTTGGATTTGGAGGTCCGTATGTTGTATTTATTGATATAGGGGTGGATTTGGCAAAAGTTGGAAAGCCGAGGTTTTAAAGGTTTGACCGGGAGTTGACTTTATTGATATAGGGTTCGGATTTTGATTCCGAGAGTTGGTATAGCTCTGTTGTGTCATTATTGACTTGCAGTGGTGAACAAGTTCAAAAAATCCTAAGAAGCTTGCCCACAACATGGCAGACAAAGGTAGTTGCATATATAATCTTAAAATATAGGTAAACTACCATATGATGAACTACATGGAGACCATATAGCTTTTGAGAAGACACATCTCGACAAACGTGGTTAGGAAGAAAAGATGAAAACTGTTGCTTTCAAAACCAAGACTGAAGGATCTAAAAATGACAATGAAGATGATGCAGAGGCACTAGAAGAAGAAATTGCCATGGTTTCAAGAAATATGAATGGATTTATGAGAAGATATAGAAATACGAAAAAGGAAAGAATGTTATTTAGAAGAACCAGACAATTCAATGAACAAGACAAAAATAATAGAAAATACTTTGAATGTGGAAGATATGGCCATATTAAAGATGAATGCCCAGAGCTAAGAAGGAAAAGTCTCTAGGGGTTGTACCAAGAACAAATGAGTTGAAAGACGGAGTGATGAAGACAACTCAGAACATGAAGAAATAACAAATTTATGCTTTATCGCCATGTTGAAAAATGATATGAACATATAGCCTGGTTGTTGGACCGATGAAAATGTACAGACGATGACTGCAATGAAGAAACTGAAAATGCTTCATAGCATGCGGTGAAACAAATAAGGTAAGACCTTATGATTGTGTAAGATGTAATGAATTACAATATATTCTTGATCTTTCCCTAAAAAGACTCAATAGAGATAAGAAAGACTTGAAACTTAACCTTGAAGTATGTGAAATCGAAAGAGATTTTCTTTAGGATGAAATTCAGGAATTGCAATTGCAATTAAATGGCATGTGCAAATCCACTAGTCACAGTTCTATCAGGTGTAACCAAACGACTTGTAAGTCAACTGGTAAATAGCCTTATGGAAAAAAGACCAATCGGAAAGACACCACTAGTGGATCCAGTGAAAGATCCACTACTGTTTGTCATTATTGCAATAGAACTGGTCACAAGTACTCTTTTTGTAGATTTCGTAATTCAAATGTTGCTGGATGGATCGGGAGGCCTAAAAATGTCCCTGATATTAATAGAAGCAACCAAAAAGGACCCAAGAAAGCTTGGTTACCTAAAAGAAGGTAAGAATCTTTTTTTTGCAGGAATACCACAGGAAAAGTCGAAAAGGAAAGTGGTATTTCAATTGTGTGTTTCCAGTCATATGACAGACAACAAAAATCTCTTTAAATAAGATATCAAAATCAATGGAGGAAACGTTAAGTTTGGTGATGACTCAAAAGGCAAAATGTCGATAGCGTAACAATTCCTTTGAACAATAACTATGATATTACTGAAGTTTGTCTTATAGACGGGCCAAACTATAATCTGCTAAGCATTATTCAACTATGCGATTCGGGATATGAAGTGAAATTCAAGAAAACTAGGTGTGCTATTTAAGATGAATCAGGTAAACTCAATCTTCTGGGAAAGATGTATGAAAATGTCTACATATTAGATTGCATTAATAATCTGGATAGTCATATCTGTTTAGCATCCATCATTGATGATCCATGACTTTGGCACAAAAAGCTTGGTCATACCAGCATGCATTTGATTGAAAAACTATCCAAGCATGAATTAGTCATTGGCCTTCCTAAGCTCAACTACCCTAGAAATCATGTATGTGATGCATGTCAACTTTGTAAGCAAACTAGAACCTCTTTCAAACCTAATGATATTGTTTCCACAATCAAACATCTTCAGCTACTGCATATTGTTTTATTTGGACCTACTAGAACTGCTGGTATAGGAGGAAACATGTATGCTTTTGTTATTATTGATGACTACTCACATTTTATATGAGTTTTATTCTTGGCTCACAAAGATGAAGCTCTAAAGAATTTTGAGATTTTCTACAAAAAGATAAAAAGAGAAAAAGCGTACCTTATCTCAACTATTCAGAGTGATCATGGAGGAGAATTTGAAAGCAGATCATTTAAAGAATTCTTCAATGACCAATGATACACTCATAACTTCTCAGCACCAAGGTCACCACAGAAAAATGGAGTGGTCCAACATAAATATAGAACTCTATAGGACATGGCTAGAACCATGATATTGGAGCACTCCCTACCAAATTACTTCTGGGCAGAAGCAGTCAGCTTAGCATGTCATATTCTTAACATGTGTTTAATTCGACCCATACTGAAGAAGACTCCATATGAAGTATGGAAAGGTAAGAGACCTATCATTGGATACTTTCATTTCTTTGGAAGCAACTGTTTTGTCCACAATAATAGTAAGGATAATCTTCGCAAGTTTGATCTAATAAGTGCTAAAGGTATATTGTTCGATTATTCTAATGATGGTAGATCCTTTAGAATTTTTAGTAAGAGTACTCTATGTGTGGAGGAATCAGTTCATGTGATCTTTGATGATGATAACTCTATGGACGAGAAAGGAGTTCATGCAGGTGATAAAGAGATCAACAAAAATCAACCCAGGA
This sequence comes from Nicotiana sylvestris, assembly GCF_000393655.2. Lineage (NCBI taxonomy): Eukaryota > Viridiplantae > Streptophyta > Magnoliopsida > Solanales > Solanaceae > Nicotiana > Nicotiana sylvestris. The sequence goes on from NC_091058.1 coordinate 143,382,928, forward strand.
TCAGTGAGCAGATAAGGCCATTAGAATCTGTTGGCAGTAGAAATGAAATCTCAAAGTCAAATAATGAAGCTATAAGTAAATTGACTACTTAACATACTGAAGCAGCACCAAATGATCTAAGAAGCGAACCTGAATATCCTCAGAAGTGTATCATAGGAAATCCAACTTATGGAATGAAAATAAGAGGAGCTATAAAGAAAATGGATGACATTGCACTCATAGATCAAATAGAGTCAAAGAAAGTCGATGAAGCTTTGAAAGACTGAAGTTGGGTACAATTTATGCAAGAAGAACTTGATTAGGTTGACAAAAAATATGTTTGGACATTGGTACGCAAGCCAGCAAATGCAGCAAGTATAGGAACCAAATGGGTATTCAGAAACAAGCTGAATGAAGAAGGCAAAGTTGTTCGAAACTAAGCAAGGATATTTACACAGGGCTACTCTCAACAGGAATGAGTCGACGATGATGAAACCTTTTCTCCGGTGGCTCGGTTAGAATCAATTCGTATTTTACTTGCATATGCTTCTTTTAAAGGTTTTAAATTATTTCAAAAGTATGTTAAAAGTGCTTTTTAAATTATTTCATTGATGATAAGGTCTATGCTGAACAACCTCTTGGATTTGAAAACTCACAATTTCCTTACCATGTGTTTAAGTTGAATACGGCTCTCTATGGGTTAAAACAATCACCTAGAGCCTGGTATGAATGATTAAGTTCATTTATGGTTAGTCATGGCTTCTCAAGAGGTAAGATCGATACTACTCTCTTTATTAAAAAGTTATTTTGGATGTGCTAACCCTGTTCTGTGCAAGGCATTCTCACATCTCATACAAAGAGAGTTGGAAATGAGCATGATAGGAGAACTGACTTTCTTCCTTGGGCTTCAAATTCATCAATAAAATGAAGGTATCTTTATATGTCAAACAAAGTACGCGAAAGAACTGATACAAAAATTTAGAATGAGCAATGCAAAGGCACTTGGAACTCCCATAAGTCCAGCTACATCTCTTGACAAAGATGAGGAAGGAAAATCGGTGGATGAATCAAAATATTGTGGAATAATTGGATCCATACTTTACTTAACTACCAGTTGTCTTGAAATAATGTTTAGTGTGTCCAAGTGTGCCGGGTTCCAATCCGCTCCCAATGAGTCTCACCTAACGGTAGTGAAACGAACTATTAAATATCTCATTAGGGCTACATCACATGGTTTATGGTATCCACGTTTTAACAATTTTAAGCTTGAAGTTTTTTTATATGCAGATCTTGCAGGAGACAAAGATGACATGAAAATCAGAAGTGGAACATGTCAATTACTTGAAAATGATTCATCTCTTGGAACAGTAAGAAATAGTGATCAGTTACATTATCTACAACTGAGGCTGAATACATTGCCATCAGAGCATGCTGGTCTGAACTACTCTGGATGACTCACCAACTATGTGACTACGATCTGTCATTTAAGCCAGTTAAAATTTTCTATGATAATTCTAGTGCTATCTGTCTATCAAAAAATCCAGTGCATCATTCTAGGGCAAAGCAAATAGATAAAAAGCATCCTTTTATTAGAGACCATGTTCTTAAGGGTGGCATACAATTATCATTTGTTAGTAGTGAGAATTAATTAACTGATATTTTCACTAAGCCTCATCAAGAGCACAAATTTCAAAACCTTAGGGACTTACTTCGCATTATTATTTTTCTAATTAAGCCTTTGGAATTTCTGTACTTTTCAAAGATTGTGTGCTTTAGTGAATTTGGTAGAAACTCTTTTTTTACCGTGTATCTCATTATTACTGCCTGTAGCATTAATGAATCACCTCAGTTTTTAGCCTTTATTTCCACCTTTTTAGTAAACCGAGAAGAAAACTCAATCAATCAGTCGTGCATGTTCCATTTCTCTGCACCTATCAATCATATCGGTTCAATCCCACCTTTTCACGGCTCTATCCATCTCCATAAGTCTTCCTATTCCTTAAGGCCTCACTTTATAATCTTCACCCTATCTCTCAAATGGCTAAATTAATGCTTCGAAAAACCCTTCTGCCTCCACTCGTAAAAGCACCCGGTCTCACGGGAAAACCCCTTCTCAACCATCAGAACCAGTTACCATTGGGTCTGACCACTCTGAGAGTTTCTCATATTCTCAGGGAGACCTCTTCGATAGTGCTCGAATGGAAAATTCCCTAGGATAGAGCCCCGTGGAAGAAGGAGTAGAAGATTACACCCCAGAGAAAGTGAAGATAGACTTGGATAGTGTGCTAGAGTCAGAGTTGAACTTCTGGGATTCACCCAACAGAGATAAGTTCGTCACTTTCAAGGAAAAATTAATTGCTCGTGGAAGAATCGTCAATCTGGAAGAGATTGAAGCCCTTAATTGTAAGGCAACATACTTCTTTAGTTTTCAGGGATGGGAAAATTTATTTGTTCTAACCCCTCCAAAAGTCTATAATGATCTTATTTGCATGTTCTATGAAAATCTTCATTCCTCCAAATCTGATAAAATTGAGTCACTCGTCTTGGGTCAACGTATGTTACTAGACTGTTCTACCTTTGATTATCTGTACAAGTGTAAAAGTTCAGGTTACTCTGATTTGCTTAAAAACTCCTGGCCTGAAGATTTTGATGTGCCGTTTGAACAAGCCAAACAATGTCTTTATTATTCCCTGTCTGATCCTTTGCTAAATCAACTCTAACCTAGTGACATCAAATTTGAAACCCGTATTCTTTCCCACATTGTTTCCACCATCATTCTTCCTAAGAAGGATCCTACATTATTTTTTGGTCTACAGCCTTCTCACTAAGCACAAAGTGAAGTCGCCCTCCTGGGTAATTAATTTATGATTGAATGTGCTGAAGAACCATTGAGTCTTCCTTACGAGATGGTTTTCACTCACCTCCTCCAAGCCTTCAATATCCCTCTATCAAACTACTCCTTTGTGTCTGTCTCCAAGTGTTATAACAATAGGGTGTTTGTTAGCATGTGTTATGTTGTGTTGGATGGTACTTGCATAAAGAAGCAGGAAATTTAAGCGAAAGGGATTCCCTCTAGCTCCAAGGTAAAGGTTGATACTTCTCAAGCTACTGTCAACAATCCAGAATTGCTCGTAAAGATATCTGCACTAGTTGACAAGCTGGCTGTCATGAAAGATTTGCTCCTGACCACTTAGTCCTCAGTTGGAAATATCTACAAAGTTTTCAAGGAAACGGGTTCTGATGTGTTCACGCTGAGAGTCATGGTTCTAAAAACCGCAGAAAAGGCAGTAAAAGCTTTTAAGGAAGTTCATGATCGTGTTGATGGAATCTCGGTCACAATGGACATAAGTTTTGATCGTCTCAAAGAAGCTATCTTTCATACCCTTAGTTACTTTCTTCGTCGATAATCCATGTTGGTTATGTTTTGCCAATTTTTTGGATGTTTTGGATATTTCTTTTTTGCTTGCACTCTTTTGGATGCAACATGGATGACTGTAATTAAACTTACTATCTGCTAATCTTATCTGCTAGTAGTTAAAATTTGTTAGTTCTCTTTTTGAGTGATGCCAAAGGAGGGAGAAAAGGATACACTAACTTGAAGGAAAATTTTGAGTCAAATGCTGGGAAGGGTCAATCGACAAGTCGACTAACTTAATGTATACGGTGAAATCAGTGGGTCCAATTTCTCATCATCGAGGAACCTTAGAAGACCATCTCGAAGTCTCGAGACTACAAGGCTATGATCGAGTTTCCTCCCTCGAGGTTCGTCAACGCCCGATCATGGGACAATGTTGACTGCGACCATGGTAGAATGGGGAGTTCCCAAGGCACAAGGCTAGGAGTGACAGAGCCTAGTAGACTACCCTAACCCTTAATCAGGGTGTCATCTAGCTGTCCCATCCCCGCTCCTTTACCATTAATGTATTTAATACTATGTTAGTTTTTCCTTCCTATATAAAGGGGATCCTTGTCATTTTGTAAAGGTTCTATTGCTTTAGCTGCTCTATATGAAATATACAAGAACATTCTTTTTGCTCTCCAGCATATTCCCTTGATATTGTTGCTTTCATTTATTACCTTTATTGTTGTTCATCATTTATTGCTTATCATTGACCACAAAGAGACTTCGTTGCTTTTTCTGTAACTATTAGCCATACGTCTACCCCCCTCTATAGCTCCTAGCCAAGCTCCGAAATCGACCTCGAGGCCCCTAAATTGACAAGCTCAAGGCCCCGATTATTGACCTATCGGTTTGATTGTCACCCTATCTTTAACCCTCATTTCGTTTCTAAGTCTCACATACAAAGCATCAACTACTTAACAACTAACATAAAAATAGATCACGTATTTTTAGAGTTCCATAATAAATTTAATTGTTATTACCATTTTCACGGTAAACACTTAACAAGATTCGACTAATCAACCATAGCAATGGGCAAGAAGTTGCGGGGGTGTAACGACCTGACCGGGTGATCTGCTTTCCAGATCTCAGTTCACCTAAATAAGACTTCCCGTATGTGCTATCATTATTTTATGACTTGCGGATATGGTTAGTTCGGGATTTGGAAGGGCTCGGGTTGAAATCGGAACACTTAGTTGGGTTAAGACTGACTTGGGTCAACATTTCTAGTAAACGACCTCAGAACCGGGAGTTGATGGTCCTAATATGTTTGTATGATGATATTGGACTTGGTAATATGTTCAGATCGGGTATTGGATGACCCAAGAGCTTTTCGGCGCATAAAGTTGAAAGTTGGCACATTAAAGGTTTTAAAGTTCTTTAAATTTTGTATGGAATAGGTTTTGGTGTTATCAAGGTCCGTTTGGGATTTTGAGCCTAGGAATAGTTCTGTACAGTGATTTAAGACTTGCACGTAAAATTTGTTATGATTCCGAGTAGTTCAAGTATGATTCGGCGCGTTCGAAGCAAGTTGGAAGAACTTGAAGTTCATAAGTTGATTCAATTGGTTTGAAGTGTGATTCTTAGTTTTGGTGTTATTTTTTGTGTTTTGAGAGGTCGAGCAGGTCCGTTTTATGATTTTAAACTTGTTGGTATGTTTGTACGAGGCCTCGCGGGCCTCGAATTCCATTCAGACGATGCATGAAACTCGTTTGGACTTGGAAGAAGTTTCTGAAGCAGCAGGGCTTCTGGTGCTTTCGCACCGGCGAAGGATTTGTCGTAGGTGAGGCATCGCAGAAGCGTCTCGCTGGATGCAAGTGCACATTTAGGCTATATGGGATAAATCTGTAGGATGGGCATAGGGCCGTATATGTGCGACCACAGAAATAGTCAGTTGTCCGCAGAAGCGGCAAGGTCATAGGTATGGGGCTCGCAGAAGCGAGCCATTTTTCGCAGATAAGGAAGTATGCTGGCTGAGGGAGAGCCGCATTTGTGTGCACTTTCCGAAGATGAGGAGCCGCAGAAGCAGCCAATTCTCCACAGAAGCAGAAATCGCTGGGCAGTGAGGTTCATTTAATACGGGACTTAAGCCATTTTTGGTTCATTATTTCACTTCTTGAGCTATTATGGGTTGATTTTAACGTGTAATATTGTGAAGTTACCCTTCATGTTATTTTTGAAATGTTGCAGGCACAACAACTAGCTATTGCTCAGCTGCAAAGTCACCAGAAAACTCCTAGCACGGTAGCATCGGGGACAGCTCCCCCAGTCGAACAAGTACTAGAGAGATCGAGCAATAACAACTCGATAGCCGACCCTATCATCGTAAAAATGCTCAAGGAACTCACCAGGAGGATCAAATTGGGTGAGGAAATGATAGAAGCCAACAACAAAAAGGTCGAAACCTACACTCCAGGTTCGACCAAATTCTTGGGGCGCCCCCGGTCCTGAATGGTGTGGATTCGAAGAAGTTCATACAAAGGCCGTTCCTAGAGGAAGCAGCCCCGAAAACCATTCCAAAGAAGTTCAGAATGCCAGAACTCCTAAAATACAGTGGGACATCAGACCCTAATGAGCACGTTACTACTCACACTTGTGCAGTGAAGGGCAACGACATAAAAGACGACGAGATCGAGTCCGTTTTACTGAAAAGGTTTGGGGAAACGCTCTTGAAGGGGGCCATGATGTGGTATCAAAACCTATCTCCTAACTCTATAGACTCATTTGCCAAGCTGGCAGACTCCTTCATAAAGGTACATGCCGGTGCCATCAAAGAAGCAAGGAAATCTGACGTGTTCAAGATCAAGTAGAAGGAGAACGAAATGTTGCGAAAGTTCGTATCTCGCTTCCAAATGGAACGAATGGAACTACCACCGATCTCTGACGACTGGGTGGTACAGGCCTTCACTCAAGGTCTGAATGAACAAAGCTCGGTGGCTTCAAAGCAGTTGAAACAGAATTTAGTCGAGTATCCCGCTGCGAACTGGTCGGACATCCACAACCGATACCAGTCGAAGATCAGGGTCGAAGATGACCAGCTAGGAGCCCCCTCGGGCTCATTATACCAAGCAGGCTTCTGGTGAAGGAGCCAAAGCCAAACAAAGAAAGATATCAGCCATACACCGAAAACAGAAGGAACGCCCCGAGGCGTAACCTACATCGCATTGATCGAAGGATAGACCGAGGATAGAATCTTCGGGGACTCATCAACAGAGGCAGATTAGGCAGGAACACAAGGCCAATGGAGGCACCTCACTTATTTGAATACAACTTCAACGTCAATGTATCAAACATCGTGTTCGCCATTAGTAAATTCAGAGAGGCCAAGTGGCCCAGGCCTGTACAATTGGATCCTTGACAACGGAATCATAACTTAGTGTGTGAATTCCATAACACACACGGCCACATGACCGAGGATTGCCACCAACTTCAAGAGGAAGTAGCCAGACTACTCAATAAAGGTCACCTCCGAGAATTCTTAAGTGACCGGGCAAAAAATCAGTTCCGGGAAAGAGAGGCGGTCAAAAAGAACGAAACGAATGAGCTACAACATGTCATCCACATGATCTTAGGAGGCATAGATGCCCCATAGGAACCCGTGATGAGAAGGACGAAAATATCCATCGCCAAAGAAAAGCGAACCCGAGGATACATACCCGAGGATGCCCTCATGTTTAGCGAAGAGGACACTGAGACCTTTTCTCAACCCCACAATGACGCACTTGTAATCTCTTTCCTTGTAAATACATTTCAAATAAAACGTGTACTCGTTGATCCAGGTAGCTCGGCCAACATTATTAGATTGAGGGTGATAGAGTAGCTCGGACGGCTCGACCAAATCGTGCCCGCCACTCGAGTAATCAACAGGTTCAACATGGCAAGTGAAATAATGAAAGGAGAAATCACCCTCCCAGTTAATGTGGACGGCACAAATCAAAACGCCAAATTCCATGTCATCGAAGGGGATATGAGGTACAATGCCTTGTTCGGGCAGCCGTGGATACACTTTATGAGAGCGGTACCATCCACCCTCCATCAAATGATGAAATTCCAGACAAAGGATGGGATTAAAACCATCTACGAGGAATAGCATGCGGCGAGGGAAATGTTTGCTGTGCACGATGTGACACCGGCACCAATACCTCCACTCGCAAAAGAGCCGAAGGCTAGTCAAACTACATCTTTGGTTATGCCCGATTAAATAAAGCAAAAGACCGTACCACGTCCTCATCTCGAGTATCTAGGACATATCGAACCTCGAAACATCGCCGGCACATCCTACGCAAAGGTATAACCATCTCCCTTTTCATTTTGTATTTATACTAACTCTTATGTAGGCGCCCGACCAAAGCAGTCAGAGCGCTAACCTGGCTCAAGGATCTTAAGGTTTTTAAGCATCTGTTGCACTCTTTTCCTTCGGTAGAGTTTTTATCCCGAAAAGGGTTTTACCGGCAAGGTTTTTAACGAGGCAACATCCATATGATACCTAAGGAAGACTCAACAAGTATTCGGGGCTTCTTTTGCAATCAACCACGAACACTAGGGGCATCCCCCCTAGAAGGCCATCCGCTCGTAAAAGCCAAGAAATGCCAAATAGGGTCCCAATAAGAAAATGATTTACCGGGCCAAACGATCGAACGAACCGTGTCCGTTTAGCCGGGCCTCTGATGGTGAAAACATGTACACTTGCACCAAGTAATTAAAGAATATCTTTTATCAAAGCATCTCACACTCCAAAAGAAGCTCAACGCCTTCTCAAAAAATGACTCCTCCGCCGAAAACGTCACGAACACGAACACTCGGAGACTGACGTCAACAATTCAACACTTGAACGACCTCCGGGTCGGGACTCTAAACTCATAAGCCCTCAATGAGGCAACATGAAAATTGCAAAACATCTCCAAGGCCGAAGGTGTCCCGAAGACTCGGGGACTGGCATCAAAATCTCAAAAAATGCGCAACCTCAGGGTCGGAATCTCCGAAATCGTAAGTCCTCAATAAGGCAATACAAAGTTTACAAACAACGACTTCCGAACCAAGATACCCTCACAGACTCGGGGACTATCGCCAAACGTCATTCATTAAAAAACCCGAGGCCATAAGACCCCGAGCGGGCATACTCGGTCTCGTAAGACCTACATAAGGCATCAATTATTTGTGTAAGACCTCTAGCAAGGCATGAACCGCACTTGTACCAAGTGACAATATCTGTAAGACCTCAAGCAAGGCATGGACAATACTTGTACCAAGTATCCAAAACTGTAAGACCTCAAGGGCATGTAAAACTTGTAAGACCTTACTAAAGGCATAAACCCGATCTCAAAGTTTCAGCTATGTATCGAACTTGTAAGACCCCTAAAAAGGCATACCCTCGATTTAGATGTCAAAACTATCTCACTCGGGACTCAAAAGCTCCGGCTGAACACAAATGACTCCGGTCACAAGGCTGTACTAGCCAAACTAACGCGACTCGGGGACACCCAACCGTCGTTACAAAATCACAAGCCTTCAATTACTTCGAATCTACTTCGAAAAGAACCAGTTAAATAGGCTACTCTTGATACAGGCAAAAGATCTTCAACCACGTCAGCTCCTAAACATCGACTTTGAGATATTCAGCCTCCGAGCCAAACCTCCCGAGGTGCTCGATCATCGCCATATAACAACTCACAATCGAGGCTATTTATTAAGCCATCGAAGAGCCGGGCAAACATTATTTCAAAAAATCCTTATCAAGGGAAAAATAAATCCAATAAAAGGTCGCTCCGACCCAAGGTGTAAGAACCATTGTTGCCAGCCCACACTAAAAGGTCGCATCGACCAAAATCGTAAGAGCCAGTGTCGCCAGCCTAAAATCTGAAAACTTGAGGGTTAAATGAGCTTGAATTGTAACCCAATTCGGAGACTGAACCCAAAATAGTTAGCTAAAATATGCCTAAGAGCAAAGCGTAGGAGCCGTTGTCGCGAGCCAAATAAGCCTCAGGGACACATACATAAAAGGTTGTTTCAACTCAAGGCGTAAGAGCCATTGTCGCCAGCCCACACTAAAAGGCCGCATCGGCCCGAGGTGTAAGAGTCATTGTCGCCAGCCCATACCAAAAGGTCGCATCGGCCCAAGGCATAAGGGTCATTGTCGCCATCCCACATAAAAGGTCACATCGGCCTAAGGCATAAGAGCCATTGTCGCCAGCCCAAATAAAAGGTCACATCAACCAAGCGCGTAAGAGCCTACAGGCCAGCCTAATGAGCCCCAGGGCCATATCACGACTCTAAGGATTCCTACCAACTCAAAGACTAGTTCACCTGGCCAAATTCAAGACAGAAAGAGATACAAAAGTAATAAATCTACAAGGTTTTCTTTTATACACATATGCAAAAAAACGCAATCTCCATCTACAAACCTGCTTTGAAAATGCTACATGTAGATGGCAAAATCTATGCCCCCACCCGAGGCCTACGACCTGTTCGCCTCACAGCTTTCTTCAGCATCTGACAAAAGTAACCCAGCATCACGCTCGTCCTCCCTCGCTCGCGCCAACTCTTCCCAGAGGGCGAAACCCCTAGCACGGATCTCCTCGAGGGTCTTTCATCGAGATTTACAGCGAGCATATTCTTCAGTCCTCTCTTCACGGTCGAGGATCCTTTTTAGCTTATCTTAAGCATCAGTAACATCCTTTGAATAGATCGCCATCTCCTGGTCAGTCTTAGTTTGGCTCATTACAGTTTCAGCCTGGGCATCAACGATCTCAGCCTTGAACATCGAAAGCTCGGACTCAAGCTTCGTAATCATTTCTGTCTGAACCGAAGCTTTATCACTAGCTAAGCAAAGTTGAGCCTCAAAAGCGGGAACTTTAGCCAGAGCATCCTTCCCTTCTAAAGCCTGAGCCTCCGCCCAAGCTTTTAGCTCATCGTGCTCACGCCCGGCCCGGCCAACTTCATCCCGACGACGCTTCAGGGCCTCCATCTTTTTTTGCAATTGAAATAAACAAAGCATTAGCCTCAGATACTAGAAGGTGGAATGCACGCTCACTCGGAACAAAAGATTACATGCTCCTTCAAGTAGCTTTCATAATTTAAGCTCCGACCCACCTTATACCGCAAGTATACCAACTCGACCTCCTTTCCATTGCAAAGTATCCTAAGGGATCTCTCCTCATCTAGAGCTTTTCGCAGCCTGGCTTCATGACGAAGCAGCCTAGACTTAAGCTTGTCGAAGGCCTACAAAAGGAAACCCAATAAGGAAGGGAAGGCACGAAGCTCGAAGGGCCTATGCCAAACTCACCACAAGGTGAAGCCGTCAGGCTTCCTCGAAGGCCGAGCGCACACCTGCCAATCTAGTTCCCTCAGCTCTGAAAGGGTCAACTCCGATCGAGGCACATTCACTAGCTGTATGCGACCCCCGGTTTCTAGTATCCCATGAAGTACTGCTGATGGGAAAAGAAGGTGACAGCAATGGGGAAACCATCTCTCAAGAACCAGGAACCACGGACGCGGCAGGCTCGAAAGATGCTCCCGCTCTAAAGCCCGACCCCATTTTGCCTTGCTTTGAGTGCCATCGCCTTGTTAAAGTATATCTCGCTTATTGTTGTTGTTCTTTACCCCGGAAATTGGCAACCCTTTCCCCACTCTAGAGGAGCATGACCTCACCTCGAAAAGCTCTCCGATACCTATGATGGCAAGATTATTACGCATAAAGGGAAAGTGCCTCTCCAAATAAAGGAAGGGAAAGGAAAAAATAGCACAACATGCACCATGATGTTTTGCCTCCCATCTGCCCCGGGACAAAGCCCGCCACATGCGCTCATCACAGGTCGAATAGGTCGCCAACTTTTGAACCCAATCCGGCAAACAAGGAATGTCGCCCGGCGCCAATGAAACCGCTGCTGAAAAAGAAAAGAAGGCACAGTTATGAAACCAGCTTTCGCCATAGACAAAACTGAGAAGGAATGGGGTGCGCAACTTACGTGTATAGTTCCATTCCTCAGGGAATGGCATAAGCTCCACGGGGATAATATCAGCGGTCCGCACTTGGACGAAGCGACTCACCCACTCCCAATCTCTATCTTCCTCATCATCAACAACGAAGGGCGTGGTCGATCGACATTACAAGGTTAGCATACTTCTGTGGTGAAAGGGCCGGTACAGCCTAATAAGATGACTTAGCGTAAATTCAAGCCCTGCCTTCTCCGCGAAAAATCTCATCATCAACACTGTTCGCAAAAATGACGGGTGGATCTGCGCCAAGGTAACCCGATACTTTAAATAGAAGTCAAGCGCGACCCTATCAAGGGGGGCCAATGTGAAAGGATACGTGTACATATTTAAAAATCCATCGACACGATCCGTGATGCCCCCGTCCGGGGAAAATGTTTGTAACACCACTTTCTCCCCCTATCCATAGTCTTGTCTCACTAACTCAAGATTCTCTTCTCATATCGAAGAAGTAGTCTTCAAGGTGTACTCTCGTTGGTCCTGAATGCTGGAATCTTTGCAAGTGCATTAGTACTGAAGTAATGAAAGACTTAACGCAGAAAAAGAAGGGTAACTACTTAAAATGGTGGGATCTCCGAAAGAGCATAAACAACCCTATTTATATATGGAAAAAACGGCAACGATTTGCCTGCCTAAAAAGCCAATGACATCATTACAAGTCCCGAGGTGGTACCCGACCTCGAGGACCTCTATCAAATGAGAAGTTAGGCTCTGAGAAGCCAACAACATCATCGCCAGTACCTAGGTGGTACCCGACTTCGAGGAACTCCATCAAAAGAGAAGTTAGGCTCTAAGAAGCCAACGACATCATTGTCAGTCTCGAGGTGGTACACGACCTCGAGGACCTCCATCAAAGGAGAGGTTAGGCTATAAGAAGACAACAACATCATTGCCAGTCTCGAGGTGGTACCCGACCTCGAGGACCTCCATCAAAGGTGAAGTTAGGCTTTAAGAGTAACAACATCATTGCCAGTCCCGAGGTGGTACCTAACCTCGAGAACCTCCATCAAAGGAGAAGTTAGGATCTAAGAAGCCAACAACATCATCGCCAGTCCCGAGGTGGTATCCGACCGCGAGGACCTCTCTCAGAAAGGAGTTAGGGTTTAAGAAGTTAATAACATCATCGTCAGTCCCGAGGTGGTACCCGACCTCTAGGACCTCCATCGGAAAAAGGTTAGGCTCTAGGAAGCCAATGACATCATTACAAGTCCTGAGGTGATACCCAACCTTGAGGATCTCCATCAAAGAATGGTTAGGCTCTAAGAAGCCAACAACATCATCGCCAGTCCCGAGGTAGTACCCGACCTCTGGGACTTTCGTCAAAAAGGAGTTAAGCTCCAAGGAGATAAGCACCCAAACTCCACTCGTATGGGCTTGGCCCCAAGGTACAGTCTGAGTTCGGACAAACCCTCTTCCAAGATCTATCTCCAACGCCTTAAGGTTGTCTACCTTCTTACTTTCATTCGACTCAAATTAAGGGGCCCGATGACTCGAGTTTATCGGTCCAATCCTGGCTCGGCCCAAGGAATAGCGAAGGGCTCCACGAGAAGCCATACTAATCAGTCAAAAATTTGGAAAAAACACTCAGATCCGGGCTCGGCATTGGCACCAACCGGTAGAGTCATACATTCAGAATCTTCATAAACGTAAATAAAGGGGAATACATCAAGCATCGAAGACAAAACTGTAGAGACTTCTTTGTATTCAGAAAACACTTGATTACAAAATCCCACGAGAGGTCCTCACATATGATTACAAAACCCCACAAGGGGTACTTACACAGAAACAAATAAGTAAGAAGGTACACATATAGTAAAAGACAAGGGCCTAATCTATTCTCAAAGGTTCTTCCTCGGTAGTAGCATCTTTGAGCATCATCTCCTCGGACATGCATCCTCGGCAGCAACATCTTCGACCGCCACCTCCTCTAGGGTTTAACCCTATTCCTCCAGGATAATATCTCTAAGGGCGAAGATGAATAAGAGGAAAGTGACGTAGAAGAAGCAGAAAAAGAGACATAGCCCGCCGAAACCAAAGGTCGAAGATTCGGCGGGCATCAACCCTACTTGCACGACTGCTCCGAGTCCGCCTTCTGGGACATTGTGTCGTACAAGATTAACGACCAGCTGTGCCATTTTATCCCTTGGAAAACCCAGGGGATAAAGTTCCACACCATGTCAGGGTAAAAGAGTGAGCAGCGATGTATAGTCTAAACTCTCTCCCGAGCAGCGGTGTAGAGTCTAAACGTCCTCCTAAGTCGGAAGAGGCCGGACCCCTTATCTCATCACCTTGAACCAACAATGACAGCAATGACAACCGTAACAACAACAACAATAGTGACAAGACAGTATAATTTTGCTTGATAAAGAAAAGCCCAAGCAAAAGGCCCTAGACCCCAGACATGGTGGGTAGAAATGGAGGAGAATAATGGGAAGAAAGGGATGGAAAGATGTTGAAAGGCACTTGGATAAAAAGATAGTACCGAAAGGATCCCATTTATAAGGGGTGATAGTATGGCCAACAACGCCATCAATTCTATTGACAGACGGATCGACAAATATAATCAATGTGTTATTGGAAGCCGAATCGACGGCGATGCTGTCGCTTTGAAAAATGGGAATTGGCAGCACATTAAATAACACTGAAAAGACAAGTCCATGTGATGTTTTGGTAATCACGGAGGCTTGCAACATCAGTATGGCATCATCACGGGAAATCGGAAGAGTCAAATGTCAAAATCGTTTCTTATAGCTCCTCTCTAAGAAACGCGGGGACTATCTGTATACGGTGAAACCGGAGGGTCCAATTTCTCATCATCGAGGCACCTTAGAAGACCATCTCGAAGTCTTGAGACTACAAGGCTATGATCGAGTTTCCTCCCTCGAGGTTCGTCGACGCACGATCTTGGGACAACGTTGACCGTGGCCATGGTAGAAATTGGGAGTTCCCAAGGCACATGGCTAGGACTGACAGAGCCTAGTGGACTACTCTAACCCTTAATTTCTTTACCATTAATGTATTTCGTACTATGTTGGTTTTCCTATGCTATATAAATGGGATCCTTGTCATTTTGTAAAGGTTCTATTGCTTCAGCTACTCTATATGAAATATACAAGAACATTCTTTTTGCTCTCTAACGCATTCCCTTGATATTATTGCTTTCATTTATTACCTTCATTGTTTTCATCATTTATTGCTTATCATTGGCCATAAAGAGCCTTCGCTGATTTTATTGTAACTGTTAGCCAAACTTCTACCCCCTCGATAGCTCCCAGCCGAGTTCCGGAATCGACCTCAAGGCCCCTAAATCGACAATCTTGAAGCCCCGATTATTGACCTATCGGTTTGATTGTCACCCTATCTTTAACCCTCATTTAGTTTCTAAGTCTCACATACATAGCATCAACTGCTTAACAACTAGCATAAAAATAGATCACGTATTTTTAGAGTCCCATAATCAAATTTAATTGTTATTACCATTTTCACAGTAAACAGTTAACAAGTGTCACGACCTAAAATCCACTAAGGGTCATGATGGCGCCGGACACCATTGTTAGGCAAGCCAATAACTAGTAACTTCTCATTTTAAATATTTTTGAAATCACTTCTTTTGTACGTTTAAACAATACATAATAAATTCCACAGAATAAATAATGAAATATTTAACAATTTTAAATTTCTGAATAAACTCATAGACATCCCAGAACCCGGTGTCACAAGTGCATGAGCATTCACTAGGGAATGAAATAAAATACAGTAATTGTCCGGTATACAAAGTGGACAGAAATGAAAATATAGTACAATACTCTGAAGGAGACTCTGCTGGCTATGAGTCGTCTCGATAAGTGCAGCTCGCCTAAGTCTCCGTATCAACCATGCCGCTATGCCACTAATCCACTAGTCACACATAAACCTGTGCAACAAAAATGCACAGCAAGTATAGTATGAGTACGAAAACAACGTGTACTCAGTAAGTATCCCGTCTATTCTCGAAGAAGTAGAGACGAGAGGTCGACTTCGACACTTGCTAGTGATCCAATAATGTTATATCAATAATATATTAAATCAGGGATTATTATAAACATGATTGTAATTATATAGAATGAAGCAAATAAACAATTCTTTCTTTTATAGGAAATTTCCAAATTCTTTTTAGTCATTTATACATTTATTCTCAAGCCGGGAAGGAACAACATCACTTCAATAAATTCCAAGGCAAGCAATACAAGCACGCGCAAATCATGCCGAGGACGTACGACCCGATCCAATAATATTTAAACTGTGCACTACCAGAGGGTCAAATGGCGCGAACCATAGATGCGTCTATTTAATGTACCGAGGCATTCGGCCCGTTCCACAATAGATAAACACATTCAAACAATAAAATCAATAATTCATCAAGGAGCAAATATTCAGGAAAAGGCAAGTTTCTCTTTTAAAAGTCAAGAAATGATATCTAGCCTTTTTTAGAAATTCATTAACACGTTTGATATGTTTTAAGCATTATAAGTTTGTCAACAAGGTTGCATGTATTACAAGAAAGCATGCTTTTAGGCCCTAAACTACCCGGACTTAAGCATAACAGTAGCTACGCACGGACTCTCGTCACCTTGTGTGTAGGTAGCCCCCGCAAATAGGAGAACAAAACTAATTAACTCACATATGAGGATAATTTCCTCTTACAAGGTTAGAAAGGAGACTCACCTCGCTCCGAAATTTCCATAACTGGCTTCTAAGCCCTTCCAACGACTCCAATTGATGCACAACGCCCCAAACTATTCAAATAACGGGCAAACCAATAAAAATTCACTCTAATACTTGTAACAATTCAAATTATATAAGTTCCCAACTCCGCTCAAAAAGTTGACCAAAATGCCCTTGGGTCCACGTGCCCGAATTCCAAAATTTCTCGAAGATAAATTCTACCCATAGCTTTACCAACTCAAATATACAATTTGCTCTAATTTTCATGCTCAAATTCAAGGTAAAAGTCCAAAATTCAAAATTCTAGGTCTTCCCCAAAAATCCCAAATTTATACTAATTGTCCATGTCTAAATCCATGTAAGATCACATATTTAACACAAAAATAGGAAGAAATCACTTACCTAGTGTTGCTTGGTGAAAATCCCTCCTTGAGCTCTCCAAAATCGTCCAAGCCAAATGAAAAAAATGGGCCAAAACTCGTGTTTAAAACAATCTGCCCAAGCTTCATCGAGTTGTACCTTGCGCTGTACAGGTTGTACATCCTATTACAATTTCCCCCTGTTCTACACCTTCTGTTAAAACGCCCATAACTCCTTGTGCAACTATTCAAATAACAAGCGGTTTGAACATTTCAAAATTAGACTCGAAGATCTTTCATTTGATAGGTTGTACACCATATAACTCTTTATATATTCCAAAATATGAGCTTCTAAATTCGGCTCCATGCATCAGAAAATTCTATCGAAACTGCTCCACCTGCCATCTTCGATTGATCATAACATTCTGATAAAATGTCCATATCATGAATTGTTTAACTTTCCGGAAACTAGAATGCAAGGGCAACAACTTTTATGTTTTGAAAATATTTAGATTCCTTATAGATTTCGAGATATAAGCTTCCAAATTCAGCTCCGCGATTGCACTAGTTGCTGTCAAAACAACTTTCTGCAGAAAATTTCATCAATTCTTTGGTCTGAGATTCATTTCGTTAACCTTTCGAAATCCACCCGAGGCCCTCAGAACCTTAACCAATTATACCAACATGTCCCAAAACATGATACGAACTCGCTCGAGGCCTCAAATCACATCAAACAACGTCGTAATCATGAATCGTACTCCAATCCAAACTTTATGAACTTTGAAATTTCAAACTTCTACATTCAACGCCAAACATATCAAATCACGTCCGATTGATTTCAAATTTTGCACACAAGTCACATTTGACATTACAGACCTACTCCAACTTCTGGAATCGGAATCCGACCCTGATATCAAAAAGTTCAGTTCCTGTCAAATTTCTCAAAACCTTCAAATTTCTATCTTTAGCCAAATGACTCCAAAATGACCCACGGACCTCCGAATTCACCTCCGATCACGCTCTCAGCACTAGAATCACCATGCGGAACTACTTCCAGACTCGGAATCCCAAACGATCATCGATAACACTAAAATGCACTTCAACCCAAACTTATGAAATTTCTTCCAAAATGCTAACTTCCACAATAGGTGCTAAAACTCTCCCGGGTCATCCAAAACCCTATCCGGGTATACGCCCAAGTCCGAAATCATCATACGAACCTATTGGAACCTTCAAATCCTGATTCCAAGGTCGTTAACTCTAAAATCAAATGTTAGTCAATTCTTTCAACTTAAAGCTTCCGAAATGAGAATTCCCTTTCGAAATCAACTCTGAATTCCCCGGAATTCAATTCCGACCATGCGTACAAGTCATAATACCTGAAGTGAAGCTGCTCATGGCGCCAAACTGCTGAACGACATGCTAGATCTCAAAACGACCGATTGTGTCGTTACATTCTATCTCACTTAAACATACGTTCGTCCTTGAACGTGCTAAGAACTGTGTTGGGGTTGTCCGAAATCACTGTTTAACACCTCAACACCTACCCGTGCTACCACAACTCAGCTAGACACCCTAGCTCGATCAATTTGAAGATATCCTTTTTCACTTAAGCAAATAAGCCTTAGAGCCCAATCTTATCATCCGGAATTCTCTGCTAGGCCTATTCCAACGTACGCTCACTGTATCAATAACTACACGCAACACCAAAACATGACTACATACATTAGCTGAATTCACAACTCGCACCACTTTACTCACAAGACCACAATAACATTTTCTGATCAAATTAATCAAAATTCCACGAATCTGATGCTCCCATTGCACCTCATAACCTACATAAGTCTTGCTGTAACTCTTACAATACCACCACGATGGAAGAGATGTGTAGAAATTCATAACCGACTGTCGAATCAACAAATCATTGGGTCTATACTCCTAACACGAACCATCACTCCATTCTGAACCAAATAATGGTCTTAGCTCCTTAATATTCTTCAGATAATCAGGTTGCACTGATCCTAAATCCAATGATCTCGTCTCACCCAGTGCAAACTGCTCAGGCAATAAGCCACCCCAGACATAATGAAAAGTCTCATATGAAACCACAATGTGCCAATAGGCTATGAACTCAAACGTGACAAAAGGAAAACAAACTCTGGAAGGAACTACTCAACTCACGCACTAATATGGACTTTCCTTAGAAAATGGGAAATAAGGCATAAACAATAGCATATAGAAAACTTTACTAAACATCACACTGTTGCAGCGTGCAATTCGATCCAAATAACATACCCATGGCGGCGTGCCATCCGATCCACACATAGAATTCACATAAGGAGATATACATCGAGCTAAATTGCTCATCACAACAAAATACCGAATATCGGTCACAAGCATGCTATGTACATAATACCATCCCTGGGGAGACATATAGTGCCATAGGCTACAAAACTCAAGCACAACTAAGGTGCGATATATGATATGAATCTCGAGAGCCATCCTGCTCATATAACATCATCTCTACGCGGAACTTCAACACATAAGAAATTCACCAAGCCATCTCACAACTCATACGACGCAATATATCATTACATAAAATAGCTGGCGACGAAATAGTACCCCGGCTACTTGTCCAAAGGAGCGCATTGCTGAAATGAACACATCTGGCCTGATATAGAGTCTATATTAATATTTAGATCCATCCACAGACCTCAAGCTAATTCCGATAACACTGAACTAGGCTAATAACCTTTCGAAGGTCCATAATAACTCCCTTTTTCTCATAACACATGAGAACTACCATTATAACCGGGGCAATCCTCCACGGTCCACAATCTAATAAGTCGAGTGCCCTCCAAGCATAAATTCTCAAATTAATGATATCACCATCGTCTTCATACTTGGTTTAAATCTTCAATCAATCAAGTGACTACATGCCACACTTATACAATTTTCATGTGGGGCACGCTCCCACGACCTTCCGTAATAGACAATAAGTATGCGTATCCATACCACCAGCCGCACTAACGCGGAGAAAGAGTTCAAGAATCCATAACCAGGATGTAAGGCCTTTTTCACAAAACACCAATCTCAGGTGAGACTGATGACGATACCCACTTACTTTAACTATCGAAACTTCTTTACTGCTCATCCGAGCTCATGACATCCTTGTCAACATCGAACTACAACCTTGATCCTCACTTCAAATTCCATACCACTCACTGCACCCAACATGCCAATATATGCTAGAACACGATTTTCATCATAACTCCGGAACCACTAATAGGTTAACACTTCATCATATAAAACTTTTTACTTAACTCACTTCCGGAGAACCATAGCAACACACAGATGAATTCTCATAACCGTAGAATATGCAAATCTTAAAGTAGTGGTCTAAGCCACCATAGCCCTTTCTAGATCCGCCTACACATAACAGGCCATAACAGTGGAATACTTCTGAATAACATCAATTACGGCGGCCGACAGGCCTCACTCGTACCGTCACAAATCACTTGCATAACTTAATCACACTAAGGGAACTAGTCACTGTCATCATCATGCCAATTCAATCATGGTTAACCTATCTACTTCTTCTAACTTAACCTCAATTGCCTTAGAAATAATAATAGTTCCATTCAACACATAGCGAACTAAATCTGCACTCATCCCGAGTGACCTTGAATCACGAGACCATGATGTCTCAAATCCTATGAACCATTTCATACCTCCCTTGTGCTCGCATTTGCATCCTTATCTGGTATGCCCATTTTGATAATCCCACTACGGATTCGAACACGTTTCTTATTTTCCTCCCAAATGCTACATTGCAAGTCAAAACATCATAAAAAATCCTGGGCCTCTTCTCATAAGCTACTATAAAAGCTTGATTCTTAACCGTACCTATAGGCTCGAAATCATTAGGCACCACACTTTACCCTTTTGAATCCACTAGGACCGTTGTTGAGAGCCACCTGCTCTAACTTGACCCCGAATATAATCAACTTCATGAATCTTCTAGTACATGAATACCTTCTCGGTGAAGCACCCGACAGAATCACTTCCCTTGAAACCCGCATCTATATAAGGAATAAATCCTGAATCCTTCCCCAAGTCTGAACATGAGCCAATAAGGCCAACCATAGCACACCTTTAAAAATTCCTTTGCTCAAATTACCACTTATGTTCCTTTTTCGTAGATGAAATAACCCATCAATATGCTAATAAACATAAACTTCGCAAGTCGTTAACCATGCCACCCAATCATAGGCGTTGGGACTCTCTCACTTAGCTTGGAGCTACTACTACACAACTCTGGAAACCACCAAGATTCTTTACTTTTTATTGACACAGCCTTGCGAAATCAACCGCCAAATTCCTAGAAATCCTTCTGTTAGCATTCCATGAACACCCTAAATCTCTCGCAACATTCCCATGTTCGATTTCTTACTAGGTAGTCAGTAGGACTCTTGGCAGAAGCTTCACCAACCACGCGAAAGCTGATCTGCTCACAGAAGATAACCCACCTGAGTCCGTGCTCACTCTCTAGTTGCACAAGTCCTTTCACCCCTCGTGGACATCAATTAATTGTGCGGCAACTACTTTTTAATTCAAAGTTATGTTGTATCCTTCTTCATTTCAAGCATCTCCTTTCCGTTATATCAAATCTCCTGCCGCATAATAGCCCATACTTCAGATTAAATCCGTACACCCCAATCACCAATCACTAAAATTCCCAAATCATTCCAAATTCTCCTTAAGGTGCGTAGTCATCCTACCACAAAGCTCATATACAACTCTGTCACTCTCCCACTTCGGCGGAACTCACCCCTTTAATCGACTACTCGACCCTTGCTTCTTATACTTGGCCTTCTAGAAATTTTAACCACCGCCTGACACTCCCCACATGTCCTTCCTTATCCTTTGCTGCTCAGTTGTTTCCTTAATAAAATATATCTTTGTAGAACTTGAACCCACAAATCGCTACTAACTTTAAACCTTTCTGGAGATCATCTTTCCAAAATGAGAATTCCATTTCCAAATCAACTCCGAAATCCCCGAAATTCAATTCCGACCATGCGTACAAGTCATAATATCTGAAGTGAAACTGCTCATGGCCCCAAACTGCTGAACAACACACTAGAGCACAAAACGACCGATCGAGTAGTTACAACAAGCGTCGACTAATCAACCATAGATGTTACATCTTATACTTTAATATTAGGATGAGTCGTAGTAATCCATATGAGCTTAAAGGGACTAAGACAATTCATAAGGTTATAGAGAATTTGCGACTATATTATTGTAAGACTCCGCAAGATTAACAACATTGGTACCGTTAGATACATTTTGATATGATATTTATTTTGAGTAGAACAATTATTATACAAAAAAGTTTAAAAAATAGGATTTTATATAGTTATTAATATTACTACTTTCGAATATGCTTTAAATTATACACATATATAATATAAGAAAGTTTATGAGATTTTCTTTATTGTAAAGATAGAAATTATTTTCTCATAAGAAAAGAAAGTTATTTTTTTATCATTTTATGAATTAAGCATACAAAAGTTTGTATTCTTTATATGAGATTAGGAAAATTAGAAGTTGAAAAAAATATATGTATCTTTACATGAATGTTTTAATGAAATAATAGTATATGTATTAATTTTATATGGTACCACATGACCACAATAGTAAAGTATATTATAGTAAGGTATATAAAGTGTATTAAAAGTAAGTAGTATTTTAAGTAATTTGAGATAATTTTTAATTACGTGAGTAATTGATTAATTATCGAGTATCATGACATCACCTAATTCACTAATAAATTGGATAAGATTAAATTTTCTTCCACCTATCCCATGTGGCAGCCTAGCCTTAAAGGGAGATTGTGACACTTACAATTCACAAATAGGTGGCAACCAAAAATAAGAACTTTGAGCAATTCTGTATCAATATTTGAAAAAGGAAAAGCTTCAGCAACAATCTCATTTAGGCAACCCTATTATTCCTTTTCCTCTGAGACAAACCAAATTCCTTTTACAAAATCACAGCTCAATAAAACCAGATAGAATTAGTAAAGATCGCAAATAGTAGTATGATATTCTTACGTTACAACATCACTATTTTCCACAAAATTCTTTTTCTTTGATGATGGTGTAAGTTTGTTTAAATTTTTCTACTCAAATGTTGTTGTGATATCTACAGTTAAAGTATTTTATGTATTATTCATCATTTTTAGTTCTTCAGAATAGTTTTTAAACTTCAATTCAAATGAAGATGGTATTTGAGACATTGACTTGGCCTCTTTACATTTCGAAAGATATCTCTAGGCAGCTTGAAGTATTGTTACTACCAAAACATGCTATCTAAGCTTCACATCATTACTTATGAGTTCACTTGTGGCTGTTTGTTGGTGGGATTTGATTGCAGTAGATTCTACCCGCCTGCACTTTAGTAACCCACTTTTCCTTCTAATTTGTGCATGTTCATATAGTAAAATGTTCCACTACCAATGCAAGATTAGTTAATCTACTTACAAGTCTTTCCCATATTCTTTTATATACAACTTCTCTGTTACATCACATTTTTTTCAAAAAGGAATCCCAAAAAAAAAAAAAAAAAAAAAAAAAAAAGAAGAAAAAGAGAAGTAAGAGGGAAAGAAGATTTAGATTCAGTTACTCATGAAACAGATTGAAGGAACTAAAGTAAGGAGCCGTAGTTTAGACATAATGCATATTTGAAAACTCACATTTTAATTTAATTTCTGATGTGTGAACAATAAGAAATGATGGTTATCTATGATCTTAGTTGTCCAACTTTATTTTCTTTAATAGATATACTCCCTCCGTTCGAGTTTATGTAAACCTATTTTGTTTTTGGTTCGTTCAAAAAAGAATGACCTTTTTCTAAATTTGGAAACAATTTAGCTTAAACTTACAATTCTACCCTTAATGAGATGCTTTTATAACCACACAAATAATTTGGACCTCTTTTTAACTTGTTTAGGACCACAAATTTCAAAAGTCTTCATTTTTTCTTAAACTCAGTGCCCGATTCACATAAATTGGAATGGAGGGAGTAGTAACTATTCTAAAATCTTAATAGATGTTGCATCAGAAAATCTTCATGATGCTGTAGGGAAGGAAACAGAAAGAGAGACATATACTTGATATTTTATAACTTTTGCATAACATTGATACAGACGAAGCATGAAAAAAATGCGAGTATTTTAATTTATCTAACATGCATGTCTAATGTTGAAATTCTTGAGTTTTTGCAGGACTCAAATTTGTGTAAAGATGCTAAAATGATTTTACATTCCACTATTACTTGTAATAGTAATTCCATGGAGTTTCTCGGTAGTTTCTTCTTCTAAAACGCAAGATGAAGCTGCAACTAAAGATTCTTCTTTTCAGGTATGTTAAGGCTATCTCTTCTTGCTTTGAGCATGATCTATACAACACGAACGAGAAAATGTACAACTTCCATAAATGACTCTATTCATAAAAGTGTTAGAGGTGCACATGTTCTTGAATTTCCATGTGTCATATTATTATACCTTCTGTTCATTGGTCTCAGAATAATACGCAGTCGATAAAGTTTATCCGAAAGGAATATTGAGATTATTACATATTTTCATGCATTTCATTCATTTATACATGTGCATTTACCCATGACTCAAAAAGGCCATATATGCGTATATATGTATGTATATGTATATGAGATACGGGAAAAAGTTACGACGTTATATACACATCACCACCTGATCAGCTGGTATATATTGATGATTTACCCATAATGGCCGAGATGATATGATGGGATGCCCTCAGAGGCGTGATGATGTTATGGTGTTATATATATACATATATATGGGAAAGGTTATGGCGTTATATACGCACCACCATTTGATCAGCTGGTATATGTTGGTGATTTGCCCACGGTGGTCGAGATGATATGATGGGATGCCCTCAGAGGCTTGATGATGTTATGTACGTACACACCTATGCATTACATGACATTTACATGCATATACATGATACTATAAATATTTTATGATTTACAGAGTTATCCGGACTTACAGGTTGAGTTCTCTACTCCATGTTTCTCACATACTCTTTATTTATTTATTTACATACCTTACATACTCAGTACATTATTCGTACTGACGTCATTTTGTTGGGGACGCTGCATTCATGCCTGCAGGTATAGACAATCAATTTGACCGGTCCTCAGAGTAGACGAGATTGGCATTCAGCAAAGCATTGGTAAGACTACACCTCATTCGGACCACGGCCGAGTCTATGAGTTGTCGTGTCAGAGTTTTGCTACAGACTTATGGGTAGGTCGGTACCCCGTCCCATTTGATGTCAAATAATCTTAGAGGTTTTGTAGACAAAGGTTTATTTTATATAGTATGCCAGAGGCCTTGCTGGACCATATGTATTCATATTTTAAAGAACGATAGTTTATTGATACAGTATTGCCCACCTATAGATATGCACTACAAGTTGTGGCCAGGTTGGCTCTATAACGACTTGATCAGTCGTTTTGAGCTTTAGCACGTTCTTCGGCGGTTTGAGGCCATGAGC
This sequence comes from Nicotiana sylvestris, assembly GCF_000393655.2. Classification (NCBI taxonomy): domain Eukaryota; kingdom Viridiplantae; phylum Streptophyta; class Magnoliopsida; order Solanales; family Solanaceae; genus Nicotiana; species Nicotiana sylvestris. The sequence continues at coordinate 143,407,962 of NC_091058.1, forward strand.
AGCTTCACTTCAAGCATTATGACTTGTACGGATGGTCGGAATTGAATTTTGGGAAGTTCGGAGTTAATTTGGAAAGAAAATTCTCAATTTAGAAGCTATAAGGTGAAAGAATGGACTAAGATTGGATTTTTTAGTAAACGACCTCGGAATTGGGATTCGAAGGTTCCAACAGGTTCGTATGATGATTTTGGACTTGGGCGTATGTCCGGACTGGATTTTGGAAGACCCGGGAACATTTCAGCACTTATTGTGAAAGTTGGCATTTTTGAAAGAATTTCATAAGTTTGGGTTGAAGTACATTTCAGTGTTATCGATGTCCATTTGGGATTCCGGGTCTAGGAATAGCTCCATATGGTGATTCTGGTATTGGGAACGCGATCGGAAGTGAATTCGGAGGCCCGTGGGTCATTTTGGAGTCATTTGGTTAAAGATAGAAATTTGAAGGTTTTTGAAAAGTTTGACCGGAAGTGAACTTTTTGATATCAGGGTCGTATTCCAATTCTAGAAGTTGGAGTAGGTTCGTAATGTCGAATATGACTTGTGTGCAAATTTTGAGGTCAATCATACGTGATTTGATAGATTTCGGCATCGAATATAGAAGTTTGAAATTCTAAATTTCATTAAGCTTGGATTGGAGTGTGATTCATGGTTTTAGCGTTTTTTAATGTGATTTGAGGGCTCGAATAAGTCCGTGATACGTTTTGAGACTTGTTGGTATGTTCGGACGGGGTCCCGAGGGGCTCGGGTGAGTTTCGGGGTAGTTTCGGACCATTTCTAGACCATTTTTAGCTACTAGTTTTTGGCTATAGCAGTGTGCTACGCGATCGCGGGGAACTAGTCGCGATCGCGATGAGTAAAATGGGATAAAATGGCCAGTGATTCACGATCACGGAAGGGCTTTCGCGATCGCGTAGAGGAAAGTTTCAGCTGCACTGACCCGACTTTGGAAGGTTGTATCTCGCAATCTATAAAGAATTTGGAGATGATCCAACAAAAGTTGTAGCCCTTTATTTCTAGTTTTCATAAAATTAAACCATTTAGCATTTGAAGTTTTGTACAAAAACGGTATGAGTGGTACACTATAGCCTATCCGGGAAGAGTTTAGAAATCGCGAAGAAGAAATTTGTGTTGCATAGGGCTGACTTTGGAAGATTATATATTGTAATATATAAGGAACTAGTAGATAAGCAAAGCATGAAATTTTAGTCCTTGGAGTCTAGTTTTCAAAAAATTAAACCATTTGCAATTTGGAAATTTGTACAAAACGTTTTGGCCATTATACTAGAGACTGTCTGGAAAAGCTAGGCATTTGTTCTTCGCGATCGCGAATCATTTTCCGTGATCGCGAAAGGCAAATTTTGGGTTGAGAAATGTTGTGCTTCATGATTGGAAAGCATTTTCCGCGATTGCGAAGAGTAAATACCTGAGCAGAGGCTATATTTCGAGGTTCCAACCATTTTTATCATATTTGGAGTTATGTAGCTCGGATTGAAGCGATTTTCACCATATGGATAGGGGTAAGTGTTCTGTATCCGAAAGTAATTATACTTCATGATTCTATGGTTATGTTCATCATTTATTTCGGATTTAAATGGAACAAATCAAGATTTTTGTAAAACTTTTCAAGAACGAAAATTCAAGATTTGGAGGTCAAGTTGTTATCGGAATTTGATAAAATTGGTATGGTTGAACTCGTATCGGAATGAGTTGTCAGATTTTGTGAGTTTTTCCGGAATCCGGGCACGTGGGCCCTAGCGTAATTTTGTCAACTTTTCGAACGAAGTTAGGAATTTATCTAAATTGAATTGTTGTGAGTATTAGAGCATATATTAATGGATTTGCATAATTATTGGATAGTTTTGGAGTATAGTGCATCGATTCGAGTCTTCGGAAGGGCGTGGAATGCCGATTATGTATCTTCGGAGCAAGGTGAGTCTCCTTTCTAACTTTGTAAGAGGGAGTTGTCCCCATAGGTGAATTAATTGAATATGTGCTCCTAATTGTGGGGGCTATATACGCATGAGGTGACGAGAGTCCGTGTGTAGCTACAATTATGCTTATGTCCGGGCAGTTTAGGACCCAAAAACATGCTTTACTTGTATTAATGGTAACCTTATTGACAGTTTAAATTGCTTTAATTGTATCAAAGTGGTAAATGATTTTCTAAAAGAGTTAAACTTCATTTTCTCGGCTTGTAAAAGAGAAATTGACACTTCCTTGAATAATTGTCTCCCCGATGAAGTTTTGATTAACTGTTTGAATGGGTGTTTCTCTATGTACCTACGTCTCATGTATGATTCGCGAGCGGGGTGATTGTTTATTTATATTTGACCGCGTTGCATGTATGATTTGCGAGCGGGGTAATAGATGCATCTATGGTTCACGCCGTTCGACCCTCGACAGTGCACATTTTATATTTATATTGGATCGGGCTGTATGACCTCGGCATGATATACACATGCTTATATTGCTTGCCTGCGATTTATAAATGTTGATACTTGCCTTTCCTGGCCAGAGACAAAAAAATAAAGATAATGAAAAGTAAATCTTTGGAAATCCTTTATTATTTGAAAAGTTGTTTACCTGCTTTCCGACTTTATGAGTTTATTCTTGCTTTATGAAATCCATGATTTTCTCACATTTTTACTATGTTATCATTAGACCACTTGTAAGTGTCGAAGTCGACCTCTCGTCTCTACTTCTTTGAGATTAGACGGGATACTCATTGGGTACACGTTGTTTTCGTACTTATACTACACTTGGTGTGCATTTTTATTGCACAAGTTCACATGTGGCTAGTGGCTTAGTGGCATAGCGGCATGGTCAATACGGAGACTTAGGTGAGATGCACTTATCGAGACGACCCGCAGCCAGCAGAGTCTCCTTCAGAGTATTGTACTGTATTTTCGTTTCTGTTCACTTTGTATACCAGACAGTTACTGTATTTTATTTCATTCCCTAGTAAATGCTCTGCACTCGTGACACTGGGTTTTGGGATGTCTAACGGGTATCTTGTATTTACTTCTTAACATTATATTTAATTTAAAATGACTATTTTTTTACTAGTAAAATTGAACGAAAAATCATAGTTTTTAAAATTATTAAATTAAGAACTTAATCAAGTATTTTGGTTGGCTTGCCTGACAACGGTGTCCGGCGCCATCACAACCCTTAGTGGAATTTGGGTCGTGACATCATGGTATCAGAGCACTAGGTTCCCTTAGGTCTCATAAGTCATGAGCAAGTCTAGTAGAGTGTCACGGATCGGTACGGAGACATCTATACTCATCTTCGGGAGGCTGCAGGGCTGATAGGAGTACTTCCCTTCTTGATTCCTCATTGTGCGATTTGATTCCTTGAGGCTTATGCCCATATTTCCTTCCTACTCAATTCTACACGACGCGAACCGTTGGTTATAAATCGAGAATTGAAGGATTGTAATGGCACTACATATGTTGTGCGGGATGTTTCTCGCGATATTGTTGATTGGGCTATTGTCGTTGCCTTGCAGAAGGATATCTTGTAATTTCAGCTCAGTAACAGTATTCCTGAGAGCTTTGAGACTATGCACAGATCGCTATGATTGCTCATGATTGGTTATCGCACAGTATTACCTTGATGGTAGGATACTTGCCCGTGTGTTGGAGCGGTGAATAATTTGAAACGAAGTCTACTCAATGCATGATTTAGAGATCTGATATTTCATTTCTGGCGGAGGAAAGGCAATTGGCCCAGGGACGTCCATATTTGGAGTGATGAAGTAACAAGACTTGGTGATTTCAAGCATGATGGGATTTTCATCTGCGATGTGGTGTCGTCGTTCGCGATTGAATGTTTTAAGTTTGTCGTTGTTATGGTCTTCTGCAATTTGCCTTTGGGGTAAGATATTGTGAAATAGTATTGGAGCAATGACTTTTAGATATCGCGGGGTACGATGGTTCTGGATTGAATCGGTGTTTCTCATGTTGACGGCTCGAGATAAATGATCTTCGAAAAAGTTTATAGTTAGTAGAGATTGGTGGGTTCAAGTCTTACGAATATAGATTTTATTTAAGGCAATAACTGAGCAGCAAAGGATGAGGAAGGACGTGTGGGAAGTGTCATGCGATGGTTAAACTTCTAGAAGACCAGGTGCAAGAAGTGGAGGTCGAGTAGTTACTTAAGGAAGTGAGTCTGCCCAAAGTGAGAGAGTGGCGGAGTTGCGTGTGGGCTTTGTGGTAGGATGACTACGCACCTTAAGGAGAGTATGGAATAATTTGGGAATTTCAGTGATTGGTGATTGAGGTCTACGGATTTAATTTGAAGTATGGGCTATTATGCGACAAGAGATTTGATATAATGGGAAAGAGTTGCTTGAAATGAAGAAAGATACAACATAACCTTGAATTGGAAGGAAGTTGCCGCACATTTAATTGATGTCCACGAGGGGTGAATGGACTTGTGCAGCTAGAGAGTGAGCCCGGACTCGGGATGGGTTCTTGATGTCATAGTGATTGTACCCCGTGTAGCAACGTTGGAAGATGTCGAGAAGTGATTTCCATAGGTGGGTCATTCCCTATGAGCAGGTTAGCGTTCGCGTGGTTGGCGAGGCTTCTGCAAAGAATTCTATTGGTTGTACAGCAAAGAGATCGGTCGTGCGAATGTGGTTCATGATTCAGAGTATAAAAGGGGTTTTACAGGAAGATTCCGAGAATTATGGCGGTTGATTGCGCAAGGTTATGTCAATAAGAGATAAAGAATCCTGGTGAATTCCAGAGTTGTGTAATAGTGGTTTCGAGCTAAGTGGGAGAGTCCCAACGCCTATGATTGGGTTGCATGGTTAACTACTTGCGAGTTTTCTGTTTATTAGCATATTGATGGGTTATTTCAGCGACGGGAAAATAATATAAGTGGTAATTTGAGCAAAAGAATTGTTAAAGGTGTGCTATGGTTGGCCTTATTGGCTCACGTTCAGAATTGGGGAAGGATTCAGGATTTATGCCTTATATAGGTGCGAGTTTCAAGAGAAGTGATTCTGTCGGGTACTTCGTTGAGAGGGTATTCATGGTCTAGAATATTCATGGAGTTGATTATATTCTGGGCCAAGTCAGAGTGGGTGTCTCTCAATAACGGCACTAGTGGATTCAAATGGGTAAAGTGTGGTGCCTAATGATTTCGAGCCTATAGGTACAGTTAAGAAGCAAGCTTTGTAGCAGCTTATGAGAAGAGTAACAAAATGTCCTATGATGTTTTGACTTGTAGTGTAGCATTTGGGGGGTATGAAATGGTTCGTGGGATTTGAGACAACATGGTCTCGTGATTCAAGGTCACTCGGGATGAGTGCGGATGAAGTGTGTTATGTGTTGAATGGAGTTATTATTATTTCTAAGGCAATCAATGATAAATTGGAAGAAGATATATTGGTTAGCCATAGTTGAGTTGGCATATTGGTGGTAGTGATCAGTTCCTTCAGCGTGATCAAGTTATGCAAGTGATTGTGGTAGAACGTGTGAGGCTTTTCGGCCGCCATAATTGATGTTATTCAGAAGCATTCTACTGTTATGGCCTTTTATGTGGAGGCAGATCCCGAAAGGGATATGATGGCTTAGACCACTACTTAGAAATTTGCATATTCTACGGTTATGAGAATTCACATGTGTGTTACTATGGTTCTCCTGAAGTGAGTTAGGTGAAAAGTTTTTATATGATGAAGCATTAATCTATTAGTGATTCCGGAGTTATGATGAAAATTGTGTTCTATCGCATATTGGCATGATGGGTACAGTAAGTGGTACGGAAATTGAAGTAAGGATCAAGGTTGCAGTTCGGTGATGACGAGGATGTCACGAGCTCGGATGAGCAGGAAAGAAGTTTTGATGTTTAAAGTAAGTTGGTATTGTCTTCAATGTCACCTGAGATTGGTGTTTTGTGAAAAGGTCTTTCATTCTGGCTAAAAATTCTTGATCATTTTTCAGTGTTAGCGCAGCCGGTGGTTTGGATGTACAGACCTGTTATCTGTTACAGAAGGTTGTGGGAGTGTGCCCCACGAGAAGGTTGTATAAGTGTGGCATGTAGTTACTTGATTGATTGAAGAGTAGTCAGGGTACTATTTCGTCGTTAGCTATTAAATGTAATGATATATTGCGACGTATGAGTTGTGAGACGGCTTGGTGAATTTCTTATGTGTTGAGGTTCCTCATAGAGATGATGTTTTATGAGCAGGATGGCTCTCGAGATTCAGATCGTATATCGCACCTCAGTTGTGCTTGCGTTTTGTAGCTTATGGCGCTATATGTCTCCCCAGAGATGGTATTATGCACTTAGCGTGCTTGTGACCGATATTCGGTATTTTTTTGTAATGAGCAATTTAGATCGATGTATATCTCCTTATGTGAATTCTATGTGTGGATCGGGTGGCACACCGCCATGGGTATGTTTTTTGGATCGGGTTGCGTGCCGCGACAGTGGGATGTCGAGTACAGTTCCCTATATCTGTTTTGATGCATTTTGTTTCCTATTTTTCTGTGGAAAACTCATATTAGCTATGTGCCCATGTCGCATGTATGATTCATGAGCGGGGTATTTGTGTAATTATGTTGACCGCGTCGCATGTATGATTCGCGAGCGGGGTAATGAGATTTCCTTTTCAGAGTTCGGTTTCCTTTTGTATCGCATTCGAATTGGTAGCCTATTGTCACATGGTGGCATCATATAAGACTTTTGGTCATATCAGGATGGCTTACTGCCTGAGTAGTTCGTACTGGGTGAGATGGGATTATCGGAACTAAGATCAGTGCATCGGATTATATGAAGAATATTAAAGAGCAAATACCATTATTTGGTTCAGAAGGAGGTAATGATTCTTGTCATGAGTATAGCCCCGATGATTTGTTGATTCAGTAGTTGGTTATGAATTTCTACACATCTCTTTCGTCGTGGCGGCATTGTAAGAGTTAGAACAAGACCTATGTATATCATGAGGTGCAATAGGAGCTTCAGATTTGTGGAATTTCGACTATTATGCTCAGAGAATGTTATTGTGGTCCTGTGAGTAAAGTGGTGCAAGGTATAAATTTAGCTAAGATATGTAGTCATGTTGGTGGAATTTCGACTATTATACGGTGAGCGTATGTTGGAACGGTCCTGACAGAGAATTCCGGATATTGGAATTGGGCTCTAAGGCTTATTTGCTTAAGTGAAAAAGGATATCTTCAGATTGGTTGAGCTAGGGTGATCAGCTGAGTTGTGGTAGCACAGGTAAGTGCTCGAGGTGTTAAACAGTGATTTCGAACAACTCCTGCGCAGTTCTTAGCGCGTTTGAGGACAAACATATGTTTAAGTGGGAGAGAATGTAACGACCCGACCGGTCATTTTGAGCTTTAGCGTGTTCTTTGGCAATTTGAGTCCATGAGTAGCTTCATTTCAGGTATTATGACTTGTACGCATGGTCGGAATTAAATTTTGGGAAGTTCGGAGTTGATTTGGAAAAAACATTTTCAATTCGGAAGCTTTAATGTGAAAGAATGGACTAAGATTGGATTTTTGAGTAAACGACCTCGGAATCGGGATTTGAAGGTTCCAAAAGGTTCGTATGATGATTTCGGACTTGGGCGTATGTCCGGACCAGGTTTTGGAAGACCCGGAAACGTTTCAGCACCTATTGTGAAAGTTGGCATTTTTGAAAGAATTTCATAAGTTTGGGTTGAAGTACATTTCAGTGTTATCGATGTCCATTTGGGATTCCGGGTCTGGGAATAACTCCATATGGTGATTCTGGTATTAGGAACGCGATCGGAAGTGAATTCGGAGGTCCGTGGGTCATTTTGAAGTCATTTGGCTAAAGATAGAAATTTGAAGGTTTCTGAGGAGTTTGACCGGAAGTGGACTTTTTGATATCGGTGTCAAATTTTAATTCCGAAAGTTGGAGTAGGTCTGTAATGTCGAATATGACTTGTGTGCAAATTTTGAGGTCAATAAGACGTGATTTGATAGATTTTCGGCATCGAATATAGAAGTTTGAAATTCTAAAGTTCATTAAGCTTGGATTGGAGTGTGATTCATGGTTTTAGCATTGTTTAATGTCATTTGAGGCCTCGACTAAGTCCGTGCTACGTTTTGAGACTTGTTGGTATGTTCGGACGGGGTCCCGAGGGGCTCGGGTGAGTTTCGGACCATTTCTAGACCATTTTTAGCTATTGGTTTTTGGCTACAGTAGTGTGCTACGCGATCGCGGGGAACTAGTCGCGATCGCGATGAGTAAAATGGGAGAAAATGGCCAGTGATTCGCGATCGCGGAAGGGCTTTCGCGATCGTGTAGAGGAAAGCTTCTGCTGTACTGCCCCGACTTTGGAAGTTTGTATCTCGCAATCTATATGGAATTTGGAAATGATCAAAAAACAAAAGTTGTATCCCTTTGTGTCTAGTTTTCAGAAAATTAAACCATTTAGCATTTGAAGTTGTGTACAAAAAAGGTATGAGTGGTATACTATAGCCTATCCGGGAAGAGTTTAGAAATCACGAAGAAGAAATTTGTGTTGCATAGGGCTGACTTTGGAAGATTATATTTTGTAGTCTATAAGGATCTAGTAGATAAGCAAAGCATGAAATTGTAGTCCTTGGAGTCTAGTTTTCAAAAAATTAAACCATTTGCAATTTGGAATTTTGTACAAAAGGTTTTGGCTATTATACTAGAGACTGTTTGACCATTGAATTGTTGTGAGTATTAGAGCATATATTAATGGATTTGCATAATTATTGGCTAGTTTTGGAGCATTGTGCATCGATTCGACTCTTCGGAAGGGTGTGAAATACCGGTTATGGATCTTCGGAGCTAGGTGAGTCTCCTTTCTAACCTTGTATGAAGGAATTGTCCCCATAGGTGAATTAATTGAATATGTGCTCCTAATTATAGGGGCTACGTACGCACGAGGTGACGAGAGTCCGTGCGTAGCTACTATTATGTTTATGTTCGGGTAGTTTAGAACCCAAAAAGCATGCTTTACTTGTATTAATGGTAACCCTATTGACAATTTAAATTGCTTTAATTGCATTAAAGTGGTAAATAATTTTCTAAAAGGGTTAAACTTCGTTTCCTTGGCTTGTAAAAGAGAAATTGACACTTCCTTGAATAATTGTCTCCCCGATGAAGTTTTTATTGATTGTTTGAATGTGTGTTTCTATGTGTACCTGCGTCGCATGTATGATTCGCGACCGGGGTGACTGTTTATTTATATTTAACCGCATCACATGTAGGATTCGTGAGTGGGGTAATAGATGCATCTATGGTTTGCGTCGTTCGACCCTCGGCAGTGCATATTTTATATTTATGTTGGATTGGTCCGTACGACCTTGGCATGATATGCGCATACTTATATTACTTGCCTGAGAATTATAAATGTTGATACTTGCCTTTCCTGGCCAGAGACAAAAAGTTAAAGATAATGAAAAGTAAATCTTTGGAAATCCTTTATTATTTGAGAAGTTGTTTACCTGCTTTCTGGCTTTATGAGTTTATTTTTGCTTTATGAAATCCATGATTTTCTCACATTTTTACTATATTATCATTAGACCACTAGTAAGTATCGAAGTCGACCTCTCGTCTCTACTTCTTCGAGATTAGACGGGATACTCATTGGGTACATGTTGTTTTCGTACTCATACTACACTTGCTGTGCATTTTTGTTGCACAGGTTCACGTGTGGCTAGTGGCTTAGTGGCATAGCGGCATGGTTTATACGGAGACTTAGGTGAGCTGCGTTATTCGAGACTACCCGCAGCCAGCAGAGTCTCCTTCAGAGTATTGTACTGTATTTTCATTTCTGTCCACTTTGTATTCTGGACAGTTTCTGTGTTTTATTTCATCCCCTAGTAAATGCTCATGCACTTGTGACACCAGGTTCTGGGATGATTACGGAGTATATTGTATTTACTTCTTAACATTATATTTAATTTGAAATGACTACCTTTTACTAGTAAAATTGAACGAAAAATCATAGTTTTCAAAATTATTAAAACGAGAATTTAATTAAGTATTTCGGTTGGCTTGCCTGACAGCGGTGTCTGGCGCCATCACAACCCTTAGTGGAATATGGGTCGTGACAGGCCCATGATAGTTACAAAAGGAATGAGTCCAGCTAACTCGACCTATTCATGTTGTAGTTTTGGCCGAACGATATCATGAGTTACAGAGTGGTTCATTCAGGCCATCATGGCACCGGGTGCCAGCCACGCCTCCCCAGGTTCGGGGCATGACAAAATGATATCAGAGCAGTTCGTATCCTAGGGAGTCTACAAAGTCGTGCCTAGTAGAGTTTCACTTATGGGTGTGTTGCGCGCCACATTTATAATTGAGAGGCTATAGGGCATTTAAGAAATGTTACCCTTCTTTTGTTTCCAGATCGTGCCACAGAGCGGAGCCATAAGAAGTCAGTATGAAGCTTACGCCAGATTTTGTATGCACCAGAGGTTCTATCACAATAGATCTTTAAGAAGTAGATGCAATTTCTACCTATGTGGAAGGGAGATTATGAAAGCGATAAAATATACGATGCGATATTGAAAAGTAAGTAAGGTAAAGGTGAAGAAGATACAAAGTACTCATGTACAAAAGGTTGTGAATAGTCGAGACTTCAGAAATAATTTGGGTTTTAAGTTTAATTTACAGAAGATACCCTGGTGAAAATTTTGTAAATCCCCAAGAGTTAACATTCAAGGATGAATATTCTAAATGGGGGAAGGATGTTACATCCTTTACTTTAATATTAGGATGAGTCGTAGTAATCCATATGAGCTTAAAGGGACTAAGAAAATTCATAAGGTTATAGAGGATTTGCGACTACGTTATTGTAAGACTCCGTAAGATTAACAACATTGGTACCGTTAGATACATTTTGATATGATATTTATTTTGATTGGAACGTTTATTATAGAAAAATGTTTAAAAAGTATGATTTTATATATTTATTAATATTACTACTTTCGAATATGCTTTAAATTATACACATATAATATAAGAAAGTTTATGAGATTTTCTTTATTGTAAAGTTAGAAATTATTTTTTCATAAGAAAAGAAGGTTATTTTTTTTACCATTGTATGAATTAAGCATACGAAAATTTATACTCTTTATATGAGATTAGGAAAATTAGAAGTTGAATAAAATATATATATCTTTACATGGATATTTTAATAAAATAATAGTGTATGTACTAATTTTATATGGTACAACATGACCACGATAGTAAAGTATATTATAGTAAGGTATATAAAGTGTATTAAAAGTGAGTAGCATTCTAAGTAATTTGAGATAATTTTTTATTACGTGGGTAATTGGTTAATTACTGAGTATCGGGATATCACCTAATTAACTAATAAATTGGATAAGACTAAATTTTCTTCCACCCATCCCACGTGGCAGCCTAGCCTTAAGGGAGATTGTGACACTTACAATTCACAAATAGGTGGCAACCAAAAATAAGAACTTTGAGCATTTTTGTATCAATTCTTACGTTAAAACATCACTATCTTCCCGAAAATTCTTTTTCTTTGATGATGGTGTAAGTTTGTTGTCACGCCCCAAACTTGGGGAGGCGTGGCTGGCATCCGGTGCTGCACTGGCCCAAGCGAATCACTTTACAACTCTTTTTTTTCTTTATAACTATCATGAGACAATATGGCTACAACTCGTAATGTATAACTATAAATGGGCAATACTGTATCAATAAACTATTGTTCATAAAATATGAATGCATATGGGTTGGCAAGGCCTCTGATATACTGTATAAACTGAACATCTATCTACAAAACCTCTAATATTATTTGACATTAGAAGGGATAGGGTACCGGCCTATCCATAAGTCTGTAGCAAAACTCTAACACGATGACTCATAAACTAGGTTGCACTCCGAATGAGGTGAATTCTTACCGATCCTTCGCTGAATGTCAATATTGTCTACTATGAGGGATCATCAAACTGATTGTCTATACTTGCGGGCATGAAACACAGCGTCCCCAACAAAAGGACGTCAGTAGGAATAATGTACTGAGTATGTAAGGCAGAACTAAAACATAACAGTAAGTCAACATTAATTAAAGACATGATAGACACATGGAGTAAAGGACTCAATCTGTAAGTCTGGATAGCTCTGTAATTCACAAAATATTTGTAGTATCATGCATATGCATATGAATGTCATGTCGTGCATAGGTATATATATTCATAACATCATTAAGCCTCTAAGGGCATCCATCATATCATCTCAGCCACTGTGGGCAAATCATCAACGTATACCAACTGATCAGGTGGTGGTGCGTATATAACGCAATGACCTTTCCCATATCCCATATATATATATTTATATATATACGTGTATATAATGCCATCTGGTGCCACTGTGAGCAAAATCATCAACATATACCAGCTGATGAAGTAGTGGTGCGTATATAACGCTATCACCTTTTTCCATATCCCATATATATATATACGCGTATATAATGCCATCTGGTGCCACTGTGGGCAATGTAAATGAATGCAATGCATAAAATGCATAAGAAATACCTTAATAAGATTTTCTCGGAATACCATAAAAAATCAATATTCCTTTCGGATAAACTTTATCAAATATGTATTTTTCTGAGACTCATAAATAGAAGATATAATAATAATTCACATGGGAATTCAAGAATATAGGCATCTCTAATACTTCTATGAATAGAGTCATTTATGGAATTTGTGCATTTTCGCATTTCACTGTGTCTTATAAACCATGCCAAAAAGAAAGAAAATGTAGCCTTAACATATTTGGAATAAGAAAAAAATCCGTACGATATTCTTGAGAAGGATTGCACCTCTTAGAGTTTTCTTTTACATGGAAAAGTCTTTATCAATGATCTGAAGCTCCATGAAATGTTAACTAGCGAGTGGTTATGGAGTCTGCATGCGACTTTAAAACTCTGTAGTAGGGCTTATGTATTTTAGGCTATTGGTTTAGATTTCATCTGTCACGGCCCATTTTTCCATAATAGGTCATGATGACGCCCAACACCGTTGTCAGACAAGCCAACGTGGAAGTATTAGTGTATTCCTATTTTACTTACCCAAAACAGTTACAACATTTTTCTTAATTTGCAATTAAAAGTAGGTGATAATATGCAACATTCAATAATAATTATACAATCCAAAAGAAACGTCTACTAATGTGTGTGCCCAGACCTGGTGTCACAAGATGTGGGCAACTAGTAGAATATACAAATAATACATCTATCCTACTGTCTGAAACAGAATAGACAGTCAAAAGTAAGGAAGACTCCATCCAGCTGCTGATCGGCGTAGGAAGAGAAGCAGCTCACCGTGGAAGTCTGGGACTATGATCAAGGACGCGTACCGGTCTGAGAGTCAGATGAACCTGCCTCAGAACCTTTACAATTAAGTACAGAAGTGTTTCATGAATACATAAATAATATGTAGCCAATAAGTATCTCATCTAATCTTGAAGAAGTAGAGACGAAAGGTCGACTTGATACCTACTAGGGCCAAATAATATAATATGATGTTATGCCAGGCATGATGGTCACAATATATAACAGTTGAAATAAGTATTTCTAAGACATGTCATTTTAATACCCCAGCTAATCCTTTACAATTTAAGCCATGAATCTGGCAGGTCATAAAAAATAAATTCACATAAATATCATGCGCACGTTATGCCGAGGTCGACGACCCGATCCAACATAAAAGAAATTGTGCACTGCCAGAGGGTCGAATAGCGCGAACCATAAATGCATCTATTTCTACCGAGGCAATCAGCCCGATCCACAAATATCAAATGTCAATAGAAAAATACAAGAAAGCGCATTTATATTCAAATAAACTCATACCAGTGTTCAACACAACATATGTTCACTTATGTTAATTTTCAATTCTCTAGCATATCTTGAATGATCACATTAGCAAGAAGACATATAACATTTGCAAATATAGCATGACACAGTTCCTAAACTACCCGGACAATTAACATGATAGTAGCTATGCATGGACTCCTGCTACCTAGTGCGTACGTAGCCCCCGCATTTAGTAGCAAATTATACAATTATTACTCCTATGGGGACAATTCCCTCTTATAAGGTTAGAAAGGAAACTCACTTCACTCCAAAGTGCACTTCCAATACCAAGAACAAGCTCGAACTCTCAATTTGGAGCCGAACGATCCAAACTAGTTAAATGGGGTAAGAACTAGTCAATACAAGCTCATAAGATCACATCCTAACGATTAAAGCAATTTCCCAACCATCAACACAAGTTTCCTAAAATCCGACCCCAGGCCCAAGTGCTCGGATTCCGAAATTTTTCGAAGAAAATAGTTCTTTGTAACCTAAGGATCAATAATATATGATTTCTACTTCGATTCATACCCAATTTCGTGGAAAATCTAAGTTTTATCAAAACCCTAGGTTTTACTCTAACCCCATAATTTTACCTTAATCCTAGTGTTTAATCTACATAAGACACAAATATTAAACTAGGAATAAGTGGGATAAACTTATCTCAAGATGCTAGGTGAAAGTATTCTCTTAAAAGCTCCACAATCGCCCAATGGAGGAGTGAAAAGTAGAAAAATGACTTAGAACCCGTATTAAATAAAGCTCACTGCTTCAGCGATTTCCGCATATGCGGCCAGGGGACCGCATCTGCAGAAATGGGCCAAGCGGGCTGGGACCACTTCTGCGGTCTTGAAGCCGCTTTTGCGGAATCTCTTCTGCGGCTTGGGAGCCGCTTCTACGATTTCTGGCCCGGCCTGCCTTGGCCGCATCTACGAGAAGGCGACCGCTTCTGCGGTCTTGCTCCTGTGGCCATCTAACCACAGGTGCGGTTATGACAGATACCAAATGCTTCAACCCTTTGCAACTTTTCCAACTTCACTTGAGCCTCGTCCGATTGACTCTCGGGGCTCCCGGGCCCAGCCCAAATATACTGACAAGTCTGAAATCATGAAACGGACCCGCTCGAACCTTCGGAACACCCGAAACAACGCTAAATCTAAGAATCACCCCCTAAAAACAATTGAATCAAACTTATGAACTTCAAGTTCTTAGTTCTCCTCTAATGAGCCGAAACGCGCTTAAACTACTCAGATTAATACCAAATTCTGCGGGCAAGTCTTAAATGTTATATTGGACCTGTACCGGGCTCCGAAACCAACATACGAGCCCGATACCCATGTGATCAATCATTATTTAGTTACTTTAAATCCTTAGAATTTTAGTTTAATAATTTCTAATAAAAAATTCATTATCCGACCTAGGGACCATGGAATTCGATTCCGGGCATACGCCCAGGTCCTATATTTTCCTATGGACCCTCCGAGATAGTCAAAACACGAATCCGGGTCCGTTTGCTAAAAATGTTGAGTAAAGTCAAACTTAGCCTTTTAAGAAAATCTTAAAGAATCAAATGAGCATATTTCAGCCCAAATTCTTCCAATTCCCGAACCAACCATCCCCGCAGGTCGTAAATTAGTTAAAACAAGCGCGGGAAGTCTTATTTATGGGAACGAGGTTCTAAAAAGAAAAACGACCAGTCGGGTCGTTACATTCTCCACCTCTTAAACAAACGTTTGTACTCGAACGGTCATAGAAAAGTACCTGAGGTAATGAATAAGTGTGGGTATCTGCTCTGCATGTCCTCCTCGGACTCCCAGGTCGCCTCCTCGACTGGTTGGCCCCTCTACTAGACCTTTACCACTGAAATCCTCTTAGATCTTAACTAGCAATCCTGTCTATCAATAATGGCAACTAGCTCCTCCTCGTAACTCAGGCTCTCATCAAACTGAATAGTACTGAAGTCCAACACATGGGGCAGGTCGATATGATACCTCCGAATCATAGACACATGAAAGCCTGGGTGAACTCCTGACAAACTAGGGGGTAAAGCAATCTCGTAAGCAACCTCCCCAACTCGTCTCAACAGCTCAAATGGGCCAATAAACCTTGGGCTCAGCTTGCCCTTCTTCCCGAACCTCATAACACCCTTCATTGGCGAGACTTTCAAGAGGACCTTCTCGCCAACCATGAATGATACATTGCACGCCTTCTGATCCGCATAACTCTTCTGTCTAGACTGAGCTGTGCGAAGCCTCTGCTAAATCAAATTTACCTTGTCCAAGGCATCCTGCACCAAATCTGTACCGTATAACTTAGCCTCACCAGGCTAAAACCACCCGATATGAGAACGACACCGCCAACTGTTTAAAGCCTCAAGTGGAGCCATCTCAATGCTAGACTGATAGTGGTTGTTGTAAGCAAACTCTGCCAAAGGAAAGATCTGATCCCACTGCCCTCCAAAGTCAATCATGATCACACTGCTCTCCAAAGTCAATCACACATGCTCTAAGCATGTCTTCCAAGATCTGGACTGTCCGCTCCGACTGTCCATCGATCTATGGATGAAATGTTGTGCTAAGCTCCACGTGGGTCCCCAACTCACCCTGAATATCTCTCCTTAAATGAGAAGTGAACTGAGGGCCTCTATCTGATATGATAGAAACAGGCACACCGTGCAACCAGACTATCTTCTGGATGTAAATATGAGCCAGTCTCTCTGAAGTGTAAGTAGTCACAACCAGTATAAAGTGTGCCAACTTGGTCAACCTATCCATGATGACCCACATTGCATCAAACTTCCGTAAGGTCCGGGGCAAGCCAACTACGAAATCCATAGTAATGCACTCCTACTTCTACTCTGGTATAGGCATCTGCTGAAGTAGGCCACCCGTCCTCTAGTGCTCGTATTTGACCTGTTGGCAATTCAAACACCTAGCCACATACTCCACTATGTCTTTCTTCATCCTCTTCCACCAATAATGCTGCCTCAAGTCACGATACATCTCTATAGCACCCGGATGAATGGAATACCACGAACTGTGTGCCTCCTCTAGTATCCTCTACCTCAGACCATCAACATTAGGAACACATATGTGACCCTGGAGTTGCAAAACACCATCCTCGCCAATAAAAATCTCCTCAGCACTACCCTGAAGCACTATCTCTCTGAGAACTGCCAAATGTCGATCATCAAACTGTCGAGCCTTGATCTATCCCAATAATGAAGTCTGAGCAACAACGCAAGCAAGAACTCGGCTGGGCTCTGAAATATCCAACCTCACGAGTCTGTTAGCTAAGGACTGGATGTCCAAATCTAGTGGCCTCTCCTCTGCTAGAATGAATGCCAAGCTACCCATACTCTCTGCTTTCCTGCTTAAGGCATTGGTGACCACATTTGCCTTGCCCGGGTGATAAAGAATGGTGATGTCATAATCCTTCAGCAACTCAAGCCATCTACGCTGCCTCAAATTGAGATCCATTTGCTTGAACAAGTGCTGTAAGCTGCGATGATCAGTATAAACCTCACATGATAACGCGTACAGATAATGCCTCAATATCTTAAGAGCATGAACAATCGCGGCCAACTCCAAACCATGCACAGGATAATTCTTCTCATGGATCTTCAGCTAACGCAAAGCATATGCAATAACTCACCCCTCCTACATCAATACACAACCCCAATCTAACGTGCGAAGTGCCGCAATATACTGTATATATCCCTGAACCGGAAGGCAACACAAGAACTGGTGTTGTAGTCAAGGCTGTCTTGAGCTTTTGAAAGCTCGCCTCACAATTATCGGACCAACGAAAGGGAGAACCCTTCTGGGTCAATCTAGTCAGAGGTAATGCAATAGATGAAAATCCATGTACAAATCGTCTGTAATAACCTGCTAACCCTAGGAAACTCCTGATCTCGGTCATCGAAGTAGGACGTGGCCAACTCTGAACTGCCTCAATCTTCTTGGGGTCCACCTTAATACCCTCTACTGACACAATATGCCCTAAAAATACCACTGACTCTAGCCAGAACTCACACTTGGATAACTTAGCATATAGCTTATGCTCTCGCAAGGTCTGAAGCACTACCCTCAAATGTTGCTTGTGCTCCCCTAGGCTACGGGAGTATATAAAGATGTCGTCAATGAAGGCGACGACAAATGAATCAATATAAGGCCTGAATACCCTGTTCATCAAGTCCATGAATGCTGCTGTGGCATTAGTCAAGCCAAAGGACATTACCAGGAACTCATAATAGCCATATCTATTCCGGAATGCAGTCTTCGGAACATCCGAGTCCCGAATCTTTAGCTGATGATACCCTGACCTCAAGTCGATCTTGGAGAACACCCTAGCACCCTACAACTGGTCAAACAAATCATCGATACGAGGCAACGAATACTTGTTCTTGATGGTGACTTTGTTCAACTGGCGGTAATCAATGCACATCCGCATAGTCCCAACCTTCTTCTTCACAAATAACACTGGTGCACTCCAAGGCGATATAATAGGTATAACAAACCCCTTTGCTAACAACTCCTCAAGCTGCTCCTTCAAATCCTTGAGAGTCATACGATACGGTGGGATAGATACAAGCTGGGTGCTTAGAGCCAAATCAATACAAAAATCAATATCACGATCCAGTGGCATGGCAAGAAGATCAGAAGGAAACACATTGGTGAACTCTCGAACTACTGGAACTGAATCAATCGTCTGAGACCTTGTGGTGGTATACCGAACATAAGCCAAGTAAGCCAAACACCCCTTCTCGACCATATGCTGAGCCTTCAGGAAAGAGATAACCCGGCTAGACGTATCAACTGTGTAACCCTTCCACTCCAACCCTGGCAACCCTGGCATCACTAAAGTAACAGCCTTGGCATGGCAATCTAGGACAGAGTGCTACGGAGATAACCAATCCATGCCCAAGATGATCTCAAAATCAATCATATCGAGCAACATGAGATTTACTCTAGTCTCGAAACAATAGAATGTAACCACACAGGACCGGTAGATCTGATCCACAATCACAGAATCACCCACAAGAGTGGACACTTGAAAAGGAGTGCCCAAGGGCTCAGGAGCAATAACCAGAAAATGAGCAAACAGAGATGACACATACGAATAGGTAGACCCTGGATCAAATAATACTGAAGTATCTCTACCGTAGACAAAAATAATACCTGTGATGACAGCATCTGAGGCCAATGCATCTGGCCTAGCCGGGAGGGCATAAAATCTGGCTGGAGCGCCGGCTGGCTGGCCTCCACCCGACTGAGCAGTAGCTGGCTAACCTCTCCCAGCCTGGCCTCCACCTCAAAGACGGCCTCTACCTGTCTTTCCTCCACCTCTAGGTGGCAAGGCAGCTGGTGCTGAAATCATAGGTTGCTGACCCTACTATACTGCCTTTCCCCCGAAGCTTGGGGTAGTATCTCCTAATATGACCAAAGTCTCCACACTTGAAACAACCCTGTGGTGTAGCGACCTGCTGCCCTCATGGCTGACTCTGATGGCCTATAGACCCACTAGAAGAAGCCTGAATAGCCAGTGGATGGTATGAACTTTCTGGTATAGCACTGAAATAAGAAATAGAAGAACCCTGTGGACCTAAATACCCACCGAAGGAACCCTGAATAGCTGGTGGGCGGTAAGAACTCTCCGGCATCGCACTGAAATACTGTCTCACTGGAGCACCTCGGGGAGGTGGTGGTGTTGATGAATACAGTGGTATGCTGGGCTGACCCCTCCTGAAGTGACCTCTACCCCTAGCTGGGTACCTCTAAACTCTCCCGAAAACCGGGCCCTCTTGCCCTGTTGAATCTGCTCTCTACCCCTCTGGCATTACCCCCAATCCTACGAGCAATCTCTACGACTAGCTGATACTTAGTACGCATCTCCACCTCTCGGGCCATGCTAGCTCAAATACCGGGGTGCAACCCCACAACAAATCTCTGCACTCTCTTTGCATCAGTGGGAAGTATCATGAGTTCATGACGAGACAACTCAGAAAACCTCGCCTTATAATCGGTCACGGACATCTAACCCTACTCCAGATGCTCAAACTGATACCGCAGCTCTTCCTTCTTAGAGGGTGGAATGTACCTATCCAAGAATAACTGTGTGAACTAACCCCAAGTGAGGGGAGGGGGACCTGCCAGCCTGCCAAGAACATAAGACTGCCACCATCTACGGGCCCTACCCTCTAGGTGAAAAGTAGTGAAGTCAACCCCATGCGACTCCAATATCCTCATGTTGTGCAGTCTATCCCTGCACCTGTCTATGAAGTCTTGGGCATTCTGTTGATGCTTACCCCCGAAGAGAGGAGGGTGAAGTCTGGTCCATATATCCAACAACTTCTGCGGGTCGCCATCCGCAGTTGGTCTGGGCTGGGGCGCTACTGCAGCCACTGGCTGGGCCCCATATGCGGGTTGTGCACTTGGAGTCTAATACACTGCAGCTGCATGTCCAGGGGACTGAGAAGTAAGGGTCTGTGCTCCCCCTCCTACTTGTGATGTAGCTGGATCTGCTGGAAATAAACCATCTTGAGTCATGGAATCCATGAATCACAACATACGACCCATGATCTCTTGAAAACCTGGTGTTGTCACAATGTCTGTCGGGGTAGTCTCAGTTGCGGGCACCTCGCCCTGCTCCTCAATGATAGGATCTCCGCAGGATCTGCTGATGGTGCTACTAGAACAACTCTAGGACTCCCTCATCCCCTACCTCGGGCCAGTGCCCTCCCCCGGCCCATGCCTCGGCCTCTAGCAATGGGGGAGCAGCTTCTCCCAGGTCTGGAACATCAGTCGTGCGTGTCCTCACCATCTGTGAGAGAATAGAAGAGGAAAATTTTGTATACCAACCACTACACGATAGGAAATGAATAAAGAGTAGTTTTCCTAACACCCTATAGCCTCTCGAAAATAAATACAAACGTCTCTGTACCGATCTGCAAGACTCTATTAGGTTTGCCCATGACTTGTGAGACCTACGTGAACCTAGTGCTCTAATACCATGTTGTCATGACCCATTTTTCCATAATAAGTCATGATGACACCCAACACCGTTGTCAGGCAAGCTAACGCGGAAGTATTAGTGAATTACTATTTTACTTACCCAAAACAGTTACAACATTTTTCTTAATTTGCAATTAAAAGCAGGTGATAATATGCAATATTCAATAATAATTAACAATCCAAAAGAAACGTCTACTAATGCGTGTGCCAAGACCTGATATCACAAGTTGAGGGCAACTAGTAGAATATACAAAATAATACATCTATCCTACTATCTGAAATAGAATAGACAGTCAAAAGTAAGGAAGACTTCATCCAGCTGCTGATCGGTGCAGGAAGGGAAGCAGCTCACCGTGGAAGTCTCGGACTATGATCAGGGACGCGCACCGGTCTGATAGTCAGATGAACCTACCTCAGAACCTATACAATTAAGTATAGAAGTGTAGCATGAGTACATAAACAATATGTACCCAGTAAGTATCCCGTCTAATCTCGAAGAAGTTGAGACGAGAGGTCGACTTGATACCTACTAGGGCCAAATAATATAATATGATATTATGCCAGGCATGATGGTCACAATATATAACAGTTGAAATAAGTATTTCTAAGTCATATCATTTTAATACCCGAGTTGATCCTTTACAATTTAAGTCATGTCTCAGACAGTTCATCAATAATAAATTCACATAAATATCATGCGCATGTTATGCCGAGGTCGACGGCCCGATCCAACATAAAAGAAATTGTGCACTGCCAGAGGGTCGAATGGCGCGAATCATAGATACATCTATTTCTACCGAGGCGATCGGCCCGATCCACAAATATCAAATATAAACAGAAAAATACAAAAAGCGCATTTATATTCAAATAAACTCATACCAGTGTTCAACACAGCATATGTTCACTTATGTTCATTTCTAATTCCCTAGCATATCCTAAATGATCACATTAGCAAGAATACATATAACATTTGCAAATATATCATCACACGGGTCCTAAAATACCCGGACAATTAACATGATAGTAGCTACGCATGGACTCTCGTCACCTAGTGCATATGTAGCCCCCGCATTTAATAGCAAATTATACAATTATTACTCCTATGGGGACAATTCCCTCCTATAAGGTTAGAAAGGAGACTCATCTCGCTCCAAAGTGCACTTCTAATACCAAGAACGAGCCCAAACTCTCAATTTGGAGCCGAATGATCCAAAACTACTTAAATAGGGTAAGAAATAGTCAATACAAGCTCATAAGATCACATCCAAACTATTAAAGCAATTTCCCAGCCTTAAACACAAGTTTCCTAAAATCCGACCTTGGGCCCACGTGCCCGGATTCCAAAAATCTTCGAAGAAAGTTGTTCTTTGTAACCTAAGTATCAATAATATATGATTTCTAGTTCGCTTCATACCCAATTTCGTGGAAAAAACTATGTTTTATTAAAACCCTAGGTTTTGCTCTAACCCCATGATTTTACCTTAATCCTAGTGTTTAATCTACTTAAGACACAAGTATTAAACTAGGAATACGTGGGATAAACTTACCTCAAGATGCTACGTGAAAGTATTCTCTCAAAAGCTCCACAATCGCCCAATGGAGGAGTGAAAAGTAGCAAAAAAGATTTAGAAACCGTATTAAGTGAAGCTCACTGCTTTAGCGATTCCTGCATCTGCGGTTAGGGGACCGCATCTGCGGTCCCAATCTGCGAGGAAGAGGCCGCATCTACGGAAATGGGCTAAACGGGCTGGGACCTCTTCTGCGGACTTGAAGCCGCTTCTACGGCTTGGGAGCCGCTTCTATGGTTTTAGGCCTGGCCTGCCTTGGCCGCATCTGCGAGAGGGCGACCGCTTCTGCAGTCTCGCACCTGTGGTCGTCTAACCGCAGGTGCGGTTATAACAGATACCAGATGCTTCATCCCTTTGCAACTTTTCCAACTTCACTCAAGCCTCGTCCGATTGATGCTCGGGTCTCCCAGGCCCCGCTCGAACATGCCGACAAGTCTGAAATCCTGAAACGGACCCTCTTGAACCTTTGGAACACCCGAAACAACGCTAAATCTAAGAATCACCCCCTAAAACCGATTGAATCAAACTTATGAACTTCAAGTTCTTAATTCTCCTCTAACGAGCCGAAACGCACTTAAACTACTCGAATTAACACCAAATTATGCGGGCAAGTCTTAAATATTATATTGGACCTGTACTGGACACCGGAACCAACATACGAGCCCGATACCCATGTGATCAATCGTTATTTAGTTTCTTCAAATCCTTAGAATTTCAACTTAACAATTTCTAATAAAAAATTCATTATTCGGCCTAGGGACCTCGAAATTCGATTCCAGGCATACGCGAGGTCCCATATTTTCCTACGGACCCTCCGGGACCGTCAAAACATTAATCCGGATCCGTTTGTTATAAATGTTGACCAAAGTCAAACTTAGCCTTTTAAGAAAATCTTAAGGAATCAAATGAGCATATTTCAACCCTAATTCTTCCAATTCCCGAACCAACCATCCCCGCAGGTCGTAAATTAGTTAAAGCGAGCGCGGGAAGTTTTATTTAGGGAAACAGGGTTCTAAAAAGCAAAATGACCAGTTGGGTCGTTACATCATCCCATCAAACGATTGGACACAACACTTACATGTATAGCTACATGCATAGCTAACCATTCAATTAATATTTGTTTTTTTTTTCAAGAGCCATAAGCTGAATAATCACCCAACAAAAATAGTTTTATTTGTGATGCTTTCTCACCCAACATTATTGTTTTTCAGAAGACAACAATCTTTCTCATTATTGATGCTTTCAAGAATATAAAACTAGTCAATTATAATTTGAAGATCCTAGAAGTTGTATCCTTCAAGTTAAGAGGACAAGAGCAACTATGAAAGGAGAACGTCAGCACACTTGGAGTAGATACTTCTCTCTGTATGCAATAATAATCTCTTTTCTCAACTAAAGCATTTTTAACTCCAAAAGGAAGGAAGATGGCTTATATTCAAACATCAAGTTGTAGATGTATTGTTTACCAATCATGAGCAGAATAACAATAGTAATAGTTTAATAAGCAATTCCTGTAAAACTTTGATGCATGTGTATTGGGAAAAAACTGAGTTTATATTAAAGATGATGTGGCATGACACGTGGATTAGTTAAATGGTCAAAGCGCAGCAATTGACTAAGAGGCACGGATGGAGACAACCACGGGAAGAAGAATATAAATAGGCACGAGACGACGTATAGATACGAGTCTCGTACTAATTTAAATTATTTACAGCCAACGGATTAGAAGGCATTGAAGACAAAGATCTGATGACAGAAAGGAGTCCAAATTCATTATTAAATACTTGATATGTTACAAAATTGGTATTTAATAGGAATGATTGTATAACGGCTTATTTAATGTCATTTATTACTCATGATTATATCATTAAAGCCGAGGCTTCATTCCTTTACCTAGAATTATCTATAAAAGGAAGAAGTATCATCATTTGTAAGGATACGGAATACTACTGAGAATTCATTGAAATACACAACTATTTGCTTTTTTACCATCATTCTCAAAAGTATTTTATTTTTGTCTCCTGATTATCAGTAACCCGAATTTCTTTTTAGCTTTGACCAAAGACTCAGATTTTTGGTTAAACAAATTGGTTCCGTTACCGGGAATCTGATAATCTTTCCTTTTAAGCTATATCTTATCTATTGTCGTCACCATGTCAAACAACAACGCCGACAACAATAGTAATAACACATTGGGAAACCATGAGAATCAAATACATCAAAATCAAGATGACGTGGTTCCCTCTCCTCTAAATTCACCACGTCAATCTCGTGAAGGCACTCCTGTTACTGAATCTCATGCTGATCAACAAGAGCAATTTGAACATTTTGAAGGAGTTACAACTGAAGATTTGCAAAAGCTAATTGATGCATAGGTCGGCAAAGCTCTTCAGGCACTTGTTAGTCGATTGCCTGCTGCGCCACCCACACCAACTCCTAATAATAATACATTGGAGAATCCCCGTTCTGGTCTTGATAATTCTGGAAACGGAGCAGCCCCCAGTGAACCACAAGAAGGGGGACCAGGTAATTTAAATAATTCATATTTGCAAAATTTAGTACTAACCTTGCAAAAACAGCTTAAGGAACAAAATGAGCGTATTGAACAAATCCCTGGAGTTCCGCCTGTAATAAAAGGAGTAGACATGGACAAATACTCACAATAACTATGGAAGCCTAGTGCTGCTCCCCTTCCAATTCCAAAAAAGTTCAAAATGCCTGACATCCCGAAATATGATGGTACTACAGACCCACGTGACCACGTGACTGCATTTACAACCGGCGTAAAAGGCAATGACTTGACCAAACAAGAAATTGAATCAGTATTGGTCAAGAAATTTGGAGAAACACTCACCAAGGGTGCATTAACCTGGTATTCTCTTTTATCTGAAAATTCTATTAATTCTTTTGCTGAGCTTGCAGATTCTTTTATTAAAGCACATTCGGGAGCACAAAAGGTTGAGAAAAGAATGGAAGATATTTTCAAAATCAAACAAGGGGATTCGGAACTGCTTAGAAACTTTGTTGATAGATTCCAGCGTGAAAGAATGACTCTACCTCGTGTGCCTGACAATTGGGCTGCTATAACCTTTGCAAGTAATTTAAATGACAAAAGTTCTGAAGCCACGAGACGACTCAAAGAAAGCCTTCGAGAATTTCCTGCAACCACATGTAATGATGTTTACAACAGGTATAGCACGAAGCTGCGAATCGAAGAAGATACCGTACCTAAGCTTCATCATGAAGAAAGAGGCGGTACCCGAAGGTCAGAAACCGAAAAAAGATCAGGTAAAAACAGGTACGGTCCATATATGGGACCTGCAGGAAAAGACCCACGGTCGAAACAAGATAGCCAGCAATATGATCAAAAATCGAGGAACCGGGATTTTGGCTCTTCTTCAAAGTTTAGGAATGATCGGAACAGACAAGAATCACGGGATGATGACAAGAGTTTAATGGCACGATTCGGTGGATATAATTTTAATGTCTCTACCTCCGAGCTCGTACCTGTTTTAAGAAGCATGGGAGATAAGGTACGGTGGCCAAAAGAGATGTCGTCAAATCCAAGTAGACGCAATCCGGATCATTGGTGCAAATTTCACAACGATCACGGGCACAAAACTTCAGAATGTAGATTCCTGCAGAGTGAAGTGGATTATTTATTGAAGCAAGGGTACCTCACTGAGTTATTTAGTGAGAAAGGAAAATAAGCTTATATGAAAAACAGGCAAGAGCCACCACAACCTCCTTCACCCAAGAGGACAGTGAATGTCATAAGCGGGGGAGAAGATATTCACGGCGTAACCTACACAGCCTCCAACAAGGTTTCTAAGGTAACGATTACACACGGGAAACGGGTGCGGCAGGTCCTTGAAAATGAAAGTATTTTGTTCGATGACGCAGATACCGAAGGAGTGACAACTCCACATAATGATGCACTGGTAATATCTTTACTTGTACATGATACTAATGTAAAACGAGTTTTGATTGATCCAGGGAGTTCTGTAAATATTATATTACTAAGGGTACTACGAGAAATACAAGCTGAAGACAAAATGATACCCAAGGCGCACACCTTGTCAGGCTTCGACAATTCAAGTGTAGTAACAAAAGGTGAGGTATTTCTAACAACTTTTGCTATGGGTGTTGTGAAGGAAACTAAATTTCAGGTAGTTGATATGGAAATGGCCTACAATATGATCATGGGGAGACCATGGATACACGATATGGACGTTGTCCCATCAACTCTACATCAGGTTATTAAATTCCCATCACCATGGGGAATTTGCCAAATTCGTGGGGATCAGCAGATGGATAAAAGTGTCAACGTTGTAACAAGTACGAGCGTCGCAAATAAAGAAAAGTAGCAATTATAGGAAACAGTTGAAGGTAAAAAAGATCAAACTTCAACTGAACAGGAAAAGACGGATTTGGACTCAAGACCTGACACAATTCAAGAACCTGAAGAAAATGAAAGCATCAAAACGACAATTGAAGAGCTTGAGGCAGTGATGTTATTTGATCAATGGCCTGAACGGAAGGTTTATGTCGGGGCCAATTTAAGCACGAACATGCGAGGTATGATAATCGAATTTTTAAAAGCTAACTTAGACTGTTTTGCTTGGTCCCACACTGATATGACAGGGATACCACCAAATATGATAACTCACAAACTCAATGAGGACCCTTCTTTCACACCAATAAAGCAAAAGAAACGGAAACAAGGTGCTTTCAAGAACCAGGTGATTCAGGATGAAGTTCAAAAATTATTAAAAATCGGATCAATCCGTGAGGTAAAATATCCTACTTGGTTAGCTAATACGGTGGTTGTACCCAAGAAAAATGGTAAGTGGCGTGTTTGTGTAGATTATACCGATTTAAATAAAGCCTGTCCAAAAGATTCCTTTCCCTTACCGCATATAGACCAACTAATTGATGCAACCGCAGGTCATGAACTTTTAAGTTTTTTAGATGCATACTCGGGATATAATCAAATTAAAATGGATCCTGGTGATGAAGAAAAAACTTCTTTCATCACAGACAGGGGGACTTACTTTTATAAAGTAATGCCCTTTTGCCTCAAAAATGCTGGGGCAACCTATCAAAGGTTGGTCAACAAAATGTTCCAAGAACATTTAGGGAAAACAATGGAGGTATATATAGATGATATGCTCGTCAAAACCCAACAATCTCATGATCATATTTCTCATCTATCTGTTACTTTTGAAATTTTGCGAAAATTTAATATGAAACTCAACCCAGAAAAATGTGCATTTGGAGTTGCATCAGGTAAGTTTTTGGGTTTTCTTGTTTCTAATCGTGGTATTGAAGTGAATCCTTCTCAGATCAAAGCAATAGAAGAAATCCTGGATATCCTTACTAATAAAAAGGAAGTACAAAGATTAACGGGAAGAATTGCAGCTTTGGGGAGATTTATTTCCAAATCCTCAGAAAGGTGTTTTAAGTTTTTCTCTGCACTTAAAAAGCAAGATCATTTTGAATGGAATGAAGATTGTCAACAAGCCCTTAGAAATTTGAAAGCTTATTTGTCAAAACCACCGTTGTTGGCAAAACCGAAGGTGGGGGAAAAACTTCTCATTTATCTGGCCGTATCTGAAGTCGCAGTAAGTGCTGTTTTAGTCCGCGAGGACCAAGGTAAACAATCTCCTATTTATTATGTAAGTAAGTCCTTATTGGAAGCTGAGACACGATACCCACAGCTAGAAAAATTAGCATTAGCTTTGATCATGGCATCTAGAAAGTTAAGACCTTATTTTCAATGTCATCCCATTGTTGTAGTTACTGCTTTTCCGCTTCGAAATATTTTGCATAAACACGAACTTTCAGGAAGATTAGCAAAATGGGCTATAGAACTAAGTGAGTATGAAGTTATTTATCAACCCAGGACCGCTATAAAGTCTCAAGTACTAGCTGATTTCGTGGCTGATTTTAGCCAGGGGATGCATTTAGAAGCAGAAAAAGAATTACTAGTTTTTAATGGTGCGAACCCGGGGACTTGGGTTTTATTCACTGACGGTTCATCTAATGTAAAAGGGGCAGGCCTAGGAATAGTCCTCGTACCACCTGCGGGTGAGACCATTAGACAGGCTATAAAATGTCATTCTATAACTAACAATGAAGCAGAGTATGAGGCTGTAATTGCAGGTTTAGAATTGGCACGAGAACTCGGCATAACACAGATTATAATCAAGAGTGATTCTCAACTCGTGGTTAATCAGATGCTGGGGACTTATACAGCCAGAGAGTCACGAATGCAAGAATACCTCGCAAAGGTACGGGAGTTAATAAAGCAATTCCAAACTTGGAAAGTAGTGCAGATCCCAAGAGATGAGAATGTAGAGGCAGATGCTTTAGCAAACCTTGCATCCGCAGCAGACGTGGCAAACAATACAGATGCTTCAGTCATACATCTATTTCATTCCGTTCTTGAATCTGATAAAAACGAGGTAAATTTTAATCATCTAACATGGGATTGGAGAAATGAAATTGTTGCCTTTTTACAGCACGGAACCGTGCCTAATGACAAAGGAAAGGCTTACGCGCTTCGCAAAAAAGCTGCACGATATTGTTTATATCAAGGAAATCTTTATCGAAAGATGTTCGGCGGACCACTAGCAAGGTGTCTCGGACCCTCTCAAACCGAATATGTCATGAGAGAAGTACATGAAGGACATTGTGGGAATCACGCAGGAGGACGGTCACTGGTAAGAACGTTAATTCGCACAGGATATTATTGGCCTAAGATGGAAGAAGAGGCAACCAGTTTCGTGTCCAAATGTGATAAATGTCAAAGGTACGGCAATAATATGCACAGACCAGCTGAGTTACTACATCCTGTTTTAGCCCCTTGGCCCTTTATGAAATGGGGAATGGATATCGTAGGTCCACTTCCACAAGCAAAAGGTCAGGTAAAATTTCTACTTGTACTTACAGATTATTTCACTAAATGGGTAGAAGCAGGGGCATTTAAACAGGTACGAGAAAAAGAAGTTAAAGACTTCATATGGCGAAATATAATATGCCGCTTTGGAGTACCAAAGGAGATCGTGTGTGACAATGGACCACAATTCATTGGAGCTCAAATCACAGAATTTCTTCGAAGTTGGCAGATCAAAAGAATAACGTCTACGCCATATCATCCAGTAGAACCATGTTCACTTCAGCAAATACTCTCTCGAACAACTTATCCAAGTTCCCCTCTACCCCAATCAGTGAACCTGACACCTTTGCCAATGACTGTTTCTTGCTACCCGGCCTGACGAAGGACCTGGACAAGCGTGGAATTGGTTTGGGAAAAACCCAAGCTTTCTTTTTCAATTTACGATCCCTTCTAACATCTGCCGCCGTTGGTTTGAACCCAAATCCGAAGGTGTCCAGATTTTTGGGCAGAGAAACAGGTTGAACAATGCCCTGAAGTTCAGCCCCAGACCTTTTCCTGGCACGAACCCATTACTCAGCATTTCTGATACTACCATGACGGTCGCAGTTGCCATCCTGGGACATGGAATGCTTTTACCCTCGGGCACTCTGCTCACCGGGACCGTGTCGAAGACCTGATAAACCCATGGTCCCTTATCATCTTCAGTTTCTATAAAGGGCACAATGGCATCACTCATGGAGCATGTGGGATCTTCCCCATATAACACAATTTCTTGTCTATCCCACTCGAACTTGACCATTTGGTGCAGTGTGGAAGGCACTGCTTTGGCCGCGTGGATCCATGGTCGACCCAACAAAAGATTATAGGACACTGCTGCATCCAACACCTAAAATTCCATAGTGAACTCAACTGGGCCAATAATCAATTCGAGTACAATATCCCCTACTGTGTTTGTTCCCTCTCCGTCGAACCCTCGAACACAAATGCTATTTTTGCGGATTCTATCATCATCAATCTTCTACTTGTTCAATGTGGACAACGTGCAAATATTAGCACTTGACCCATTATCGATCAGTGCCTGAGTAACCATTGAACTTTCACACTTGACCATCAAGTAGAGAGCTTTATTGTGTTCTGTGCCTTCCACATGCAATTCATCATCAGAAAATGCTACCCTGTTCACTTCAAAGATCTTGTTGGCAATTGTCTCCAGATGGTTCACTGAAATTTTGTCGGGCACATGAGCTTCATTCAATATCTTCATCAAAGCTCGACAATGCTCGTCAGAATTGATCAATAACGACAACAACGAGATTTGGGCCGGTGTTTTTCTCAATTGTTCAACAATGGAATAATCTTGCACTTTCATCTTTTTCAGAAACTCTTCTGCCTCTTCTTCCGTCACAGCTTTTTTGACTAGCACTGGATTGTCTTTAGCGCCCTTAGCCTTTCTAAACTCTTCGGGAGCAAAACAACGTCCCGACCGAGTTAGTCCTTGTGCTTCACAACTCTCTACCTCAATTTCCTTTCCTTTGTATGTCACCACTACCTTGTCATATTTCCACGGTACGGCTTTGCTATCAACTACGAGTAATTGGACTACTGGTTTTATGACAACTGGTTCTATGTAGGCCCCTTTCACAACAACCACGGGTGCAGATAATGACCCTGGTACCACTAACTTGACTGGCTCTGGCTTTTTGCAGCAACAAATAGTCCTTTTACCATTACTAACACTTGCTTATCTTTTATTACTTTTAGCTGAACCACTGGCCTTGCGCTCACTGTCTTTTCTTTGACCTTGGCTTCCGTAGAATGGATCACCATAACCGCCTGCGAGGGTTTTTTAGGCTATGTCCCCTTATGTATCAGTTCGATCATATTGGCTTCATAGTGCGCTGGTAACGGATTTTTATTGATGTTTGGGGCCTCTGGAGCCTGTACTTCAATACGACGATTATCAATGAGTTCTTGTATCGCTTATTCAACTTCCAACATTTTTCAGTATCGTGCCCCGACATCCCTAAGCAATACTCGCAGCTAACTGAATGGTCCAGGTTTCTGGGCAGGGGGTTTGGTGCTTTGGACTCAATTGGGGTCAACATTCCCAACTGTTTCAATCTATAGAAGAGAGCGGTGTAAGATTCTCCCAGCGGAGTAAATGTTTTTCTGTTTGGGGCCTTTTCACTTCTAAAAGCTTGGTTTGGGTGGAAGCTGGTTCTTGGTCTGTTTGCCCTGGGAGGTGGATAGGTGTTTTGTGGGGGTGGATGTGTGTTTTGAGGATTCGGTGCACGCCATTGCGAGTGCACCGGACGCTGAGTGTAGGTTTGGGCGTGGTGGATAGAAAAGTGTGGTTCTAGGGGTGGATAATAGTGTTGCGGTGGGCCATATGGGGTATATTGGTAGTTTGGGTGGTGGGGTATGGGCTGGTTGTAGTAGAGTGGAGGGTTATTGGGCCTGGACCAAGCACTAGCTTCAACCGTAGCAACTTCTTCCTTCTTCTTCTTTCCAAGCACACCACCAGTACCGCTTTGGATGGCCTGGGTAGTTGCTTTCAATGCCGAGTAGCTCAAGATCTTGTTAGATTTCAATCCCTCTTCAATCATGGCTCCCATCTTTACCACTTCATTAAACGACTTTCTGACAGATGTCACTAGATGAACAAAATAGGTAGGCTCCAATGTTTGCAAGAAGTAATCTACCATCTCACTCTCCCTCATCGGAGGATCAACCCTTGCTGCTTGTTCCCTCCAGCTAAAACCAAACTCTCTAAAACATTCCCCAGGCTTCTTTTCCAGCTTCAACAATGACAGACGGTCGGGGACTATCTCAAGGTTATACTGAAAATGGCCAATGAATGTCTGTGCCAAATCGTCCCATGTATACCAGCGGCCGGGGTCCTGTCTTGTGTACCATTCTAGTGCGGATCCACTCAGGCTTTGACCGAAATATGCTATCAACAATTCATCCTTCCCCCCAGCACCTCTCATTTTGCTACAAAAACCACACAGACGGGCTACTGGGTCACCGTGCCCCTCATACAAGTCAAACTTCGGCATTTTAAACCCCGCAGGCAACTGAACATCATGGAAAGGGCACAAATCTTTGTATGCGACGCTGACTTGGTTACCTAAACTATGCATGTTCCTGAAGGATTGCTCCAGGCTTTTGACTTTACGAATCACTTCCTCCTGTTCTGTATTTTTAACCGGTTTCTCAACCTCTCCCGGGATTTCAAAATGGGGAGAATAGGTATATGGCTCAGGCGCTTTGAAAGTGGGTTCGGGAGGGTAATATTGGGTATCGTGAGCTTGGAATAGCGGCTCACTGGATGATCTATGTAATGGGGCTGGGGGGAGGTGCCACAAATACTAGAACCATGGGTGGGGGAGGGTTCTGTTTGGGGGGTGGAGCTGGGGGAGCGTATGAAGTGGTACCATAGCCCTGGGCGTGATAGGGGAAGGCTGAAGATGCGTGGGGAGTGGTGGGCTCCTGAGCTTGAGCCAGGGGTGGGATGTAAGATGGATTAGCGGGATATAGTGGTGCCGGATGTCCCTGAGACCATGCCCGATGCATTTCAGTCATTTGTGCTTTTAGTTTCCTCATCTCTTCTTTCATAGCACCCACATCTGTTACCTCAACTTCATTTTAAGGGCCTACAATGCTGATTTCCGAATCCTGCCCTGTCATTTTTACTTTATCTTTCGACCGGGTGTTGTACGGGTGAGTTGCCAGAATTTCCAATCAACTAACCACATGCCTGGACTCACACATTTAGACAACCACTTTGTTAGCTATTAAGTTTTAACAGATTTGACAACCGCACGTTGTCATGAATGCACTTATACAGTTAATCATTTCTATTATTCATTTGCTTGATTGCATGCGTCATCCCGGCACTTCGTTCCTTGTTTCTTTTTACCTTTCTTTCAAATTTCATCACCTCGTCCCTCTCTTGTGCTCTTCTCTTTCTTTTATTTCTTTCTCTTTTTGTGTTCTCGCTCATTTCTTGCTTTCTCTTTATTTGTTTTTTCTTCTTTTTTCTTTTTCTTACGATTACAGTCGAATCCTATGGAGATTGCCTACGTATCGTGACCCTGCACGAATCAGACCAAGCGTAGTTCGTGAAAATAAATGCACAAATAAAGGGTGGAAATAAGAATTTTTTTTTGGTTTCTTTTTTTTTTGAAATTTTCAATTTTCATTATTAAAACAAACTATTACAAACTAAACACTTTTCGGAATGAAACTAACAGACGCAAATTAAAAGCAAACACAGACTCTAAGACTGAAAACTTGACCTGAAAAGATAACGGACATACGAAAGACTGACTCAAAATGGTAGAAAATTACAGACACGGACTATGCATACTCTAGTGCTTCAAACATAGGTGTCCGCAGGGCGTCGTTCGGCCTCGCCGCGGGCCTAGGATCCAAATCCCTTTCAAGCTGCTCTAATTCATTCATGGTTCGCTTCACATAGATCATTACTGCTGAGACAAAAGTAGTATAGGTCATGTCTTCACAAACCCGGCATCTCCTGAAAATGGCATGAGCAATGGCTCTAATCCTGTCTTTTGTTTGCTTCTTTTCTATAAGCAAGCGTCTTATCTGATCGCTGCACGTCTTTAAAGCTCGAGAGTCCTGCAGGTGTTGATCTTGCAACTGCTGCACTTCTACCTCCATTTGGGCCAACAAGTCGTAACAGTGTGCACTTTAAATTCCAAAATCTCTAGCGTGCCTAACCGCTTTACCCTCAAGGGCAACCACTTTTCTCTTTAAATTGGCAACAATTTTCTCATGGTCCCTTTTCAACTGATTCAAGTACCGGCGACGCTCCTCTGTTCTTGTAGCCCACTGTGCTTTAAGCTCTGCCATGATATTCTCAGATTTTCGTAATTCATCCCTCCATTCCCTAACTTCGTTTTCCAGCTTTTTATCAATTGCTCATCTGATCGGCTTCTTGGTTGCTTATCGACGGTTATCCTCAATTGCCTGATTTGGGCCTTAAGCGCCTCATTTTCTTGAGCCAGTCTGTTTTTTTCACCTTGATCCGTGGCAACCTGTACACTGTTCTCGAATTTCAGACTCTCAACTTGCTACTTCAGTTTACCAATCTCAACTCGATAGCCTTCTTCCTTTGCTAACCAATCCCACTGCTCTTGGGACGACTTGGCAAAATCTTCGATATGAGGTCTTTTAGCGGTCTCCCACATGCCACGTCACCTCTGAACCAATCATGATACCCTGGGGCAACTTCCCCTTTGACCCTATGTGACACAAAAGTGTTCGCCATCAAATGTTAACACTCACTCCAGATTTGGCGAACCTCTTCCTCGGGGAACCGACCATTAGGACTAATTTCGACCACTTGGGTACTCAGATCTTCATCTCTCGGTACTACTTGATACCTCCCGGGTTGCCTCAGAACCTGATATGGTGCATAGGGCTAGATGCTTTTGAGTCCCATCAACAAAAAATGCGGCCGGGTTGCTGGCATATATATGACTTCTTCGACAGGCAACCATCCAAGCACCCACTATATCTGGCTGGCAGTGAGGTTCCGAAATAATGATGTTCAGGCCGTGACTCCTTCATGTATACTAGCCCCTTTGATTCTTGTGTAAAATTCTCCTATACAAGTTTTCTCAACCGAACCATAACTCAATAGCGGAGAGCGAGGGCACAAATGCTCAGTTATCCACATTTGTAACAACAAGTTACATCCCTCAAAAAATTTGCCCCCAGCTTTGCACGCAGTGAGAGGCCGGAAGATGTCAGCCATGATCATAGGTGCTAAAGTGCTTTTCCCCATGGTTTGCAAGGTACTGACGACCCCCGCTACTTTCAAATCAATATTACCATCTTTCCTTGGGAATATTATGAGGCCCAAAAAGGCTATCATAAATGCCACCCATCTGTGTTCCTCCCATTTTTGTCGGTTACTTCTACTGCATAGCTTAAAGTCTGGATTATTGAACCCGCCCACGTGGCCATATCTATTATATATGAAGCGGAAATTGCAGAAACCCTTTGCAAAATCTGGATGATGAACTGTTCGGGGTATTTTCAAGGAATCCAAGAACCGGTGTATGGTAATGACCCTAGGAGCAATAAACTATTTGAACCTCAATGGAGCTTGATCAATTCCAATATACCCCGCTATTTCTTCCAATGTTGGGGTGAGCTCAAAGTCTGAGAAATGAAATACATTATGTGCCGAATCCTAATAGGCGACCAATGCCCTGATACTATCCCCCCGAGGCTGAATGTTTAATAAATCTTGAAGGTCTTTCAAATATTTTTTCACTTCGTCTTGCCCCTCTTTGCCTAAATCATTCCACCATAATTGCAACTCAAAAGGGATTTTGGTCATTATTGAAAAGGGCTCATTTATCATCGTGCTCATCCTGCACATTTATTAAAGCGTTTAAGCAAAAAAAAACTTTTATTAAAAAAACTATCTATAGCTTGACTCAAAAATTACCTATATATTTTCAACTTTTACAAATGAAGAACTCGACTCTCAAACGCGGCCTTTCAGCACTATGGGAACAAGGATTTTAAGGCTGCGGAAGTCAACCGGTCACACATCAAAAAATTGACCAAGATGGCCGTTTTTGCAAAGTCAGCCTTCCAGCGTCCCTTTTGGGGACATTCAGCTATTTATGACAAGACGACTCTACTTAGCTTATTCACAATTCTTACTTGTTTTTATTTAAGATAAAAAAAGACCCGGTATTGCAACACGGCCTTTCAACACCTCGGGGACGAAAACTTAAGGCTGTGAGGGTCGAAAAAATGAAAACATGACCAAAGGTGGCTATTTATGCAAGGTCAGCCTTCCGGCGTTCCGTTTGGGAACATTTGGCTATTTTTGACAAAACAGCATCACCCAATTTGTTATAACGAAAAATAAAAATTCAGACATTTTTTGGCTATTTTTGCAAAGGAAAAGTTGGACCCGATGAGGGTTGCCTACGTATCCCACACCCTGTGAGAATCAAACCGGCATAGTTCGGGCCAATTAACCGAACTATTTTAAAACAATACTCTTTTCCATTTTCAATTTTTCTTTCTCAACAAACAATAAACAACCTATTTTCCCAAGCTAAGAATAAAAGACTTTTATTTTTCAACAAACACTTTCAAAAATAAAAGACTCTTTTTCCTATTTTCTTTTGCTTTTAGTAAAACAGACTATTAGAAATAACGCATTTTCCTTTTTCCATTTTCTCAAAATTTCGGCAGAGTTTCGACAGTGTTTGGGCATTGGGTTTTTCTAGGATAATCAATTAATTCCCTAACTGTTATTTCTCCTTTTCCTTTATTCTTTTTCCTCAATTTTCCAACATTTCCGAGATGCGAAACCCGGTCAACATGTAGGTTCGGAACAAATAAATGCACAGCACAAGAAAATGCATCAGGATGGTCCTTTCATTTTAGGTTGTTAGTCCTAGACGGACCCAACCCCTGTGTTGAGTCCCCTAAGTCGAATGCAACGTGATGCAAATAAGCGTTCCTACTAGGGATCCGGCATGAAGTCACGTTATTCTATGTTCAAAACCTGGGTCAGTGTTCTAGACTGTGTACCCGAGCGGACAACTCGAGTCGAGGAGGGGGCAACTTACCGGGAACCAAAAGGCCATCCGGCTTCGTAACTTGTCCGGCCTCTTTCTTATTTCAAGGTATGACACTAACAGAATAGGGAGTCTCAACCAGTAAGCACATCCCCGGAGGTGAAGAGAGAAGGGTGTCGGCACAGTTTATGTACAGTTCAGATAATATCAAAGCGGTAACATTTAGCACATTCAGCATAAATCATGTAGGAAAATCAGATATAATTAAATACAACAATTTACCTAAGCTCGAATTCTGAACCTTGAACCAGAGATTCTGGGTTCGATCCCCAGCAGAGTTGCCAGAGCTGTCACACCTCCTTTTTCACTACACCGGTAAGGGCGTAAAGGAGTTTTTCTAATTAAAGGACAATCGGAACGGGATTTGATTATTAATGATTCAGAGTCGCCAATGGGATATAAATGGTGTCCCAAGTCACCGGTTGAATCCCGAATCGAGGAAAAATATGACTTTGTTAACAGTCCGCGAACCAGAAACCTGAGTAAGGAATTCTGTTAACCCGGGAGAAGGTGTTAGGCATTCTCGGGCTCCGTGGTTCTAGCACGGTCGCTTAACTGTTGTATTTAATTGTATCTGATCTTAACACATGCTAGCTTATGTGCCTTTTACTTGTGAAACCGCTTTTTATCATTATTTATTTTAAAAGAATTGCGACGTCGTGAAAACGCGTTTCGAACCACGTCGCAATCAATGCACCCGTGGTTATCAACACATTTTGATTTCGTCGAGATTTGGATTTGAGTCGCATCAATACGCACCCGAGTTTAAGAAGGTCATTTAATTAAAATCGCGCCTAAAGACTCTAACGCAATATTATTTTGGGGAAAAGCCGTGAAGTTCGCTAAACGGCTCATCCCGAAGTCTAAAATATTTTTAATCAACCATTTATTGAGGGCCCCACATTTATTTATTTTTGCTCGGTGAGGCTCGTCTCAAAACTATTCAACTAAATGAACTAAGGAAATTCATAACTAAAAAAAATTGATTAAACTAGTTCATCTATGTTTGCGAATAAAATACCATGATTTACAAGAACCTCGTTTTCACTGAAGGACCCATGTCACCTTATAGCAGCTTATTAGCAACTCAACAACCCAATTTGGCTTCATATGCCATTTTAAACCAAAGCTTAATTAGAAAATAACCAAGCAATCTGACAGAATCTTGCATCAAAAGAACTTCCATAACGCATTTGTGTCGAACTTCACTTAGCAAATAGAAACATCCATGACAATCCCCAACAAATGAATGATCGATTCGCCTTTATGCCAACGGCCGAAAACGAATAACTAGAGTGCAATTCTAGATCAATGATTCAGTTGATAGTAGCATGTCAATTAAGCTTCAACCAACACACTCTTTCTGGAAAGAAACTAGAGTGGTTCTCATATGCTACTTCTAGTGAAGATAGCAGAAATACTCACAGAAGGTGTCTAGGATCATCACATTGAGTAACTCACAATCATATTTACCTTACGAATCTCGCTGAGCATTCAATCGTGCTTAGAGCTCCATAGAAACAGAAAGGAAAGTTTTGAAAGGCAAGAGTTTGCCATGAGCCACACCCCAGTAGAAAGAATAAGAAGAAAATCTCAATTAACTAAAATGTAAACCGAAAAACTTACTTTAGTATTTTAATCCTTAACAGGGAACCTATCCTAGCAGGATTAGCACTCAAAGTTAGGAATCAAACAGTGCAAAGCGGGGCAGGTTTTGAATGCAGAATTAGCACTCAAAATTGTGCAAATATGTTGCCCAGACAGTGCGAACAGGGAAGGTTTTTAGCATGCCTAGTAGTTCAAACAATTTCCAAACTACATCAAGTATCAGCTCGATTAGCAATTACAAACTGATTTTTAAAGTAAAACAAACACACAACTTCACAAGTTTTAAATATAATCTGCCTAATAAATCAATGACAGAATCGACGTGCCGGAAACATGAGCATCCACTTGATCCTCTCAAACATGGGGAGCCACAGAGAGAAAATATTAACAAGGATCATCTCAGCAACTTCAGCCTAGCAGAACATGCAAAAAATGGTCATGGAAGCAGGAAAAAGGAGACTATTCGGTGGTTCCTATTGATCATGTCGAGACAGAACAGTAAGTATGATCAGATTTACTCTAAGCATCACACAGGTATTATAAAATCAGAAGAAATAACAGAAAGAGTAAGCTACAGGGAATCAATCCTTTAAGTTGAGATAGGAAACTTCAGCGTATAGATCCACAGTTAATGCAAGAGTCTGAATTCCAAACTAGGCACACAGAATCTGACTTGGCACAAGCCTGGTCAAAGTGACCCTAACACTACTAGCAAACTGCTCATTTGAGAACTAAAGGGAATCAGGAAGGACAAATGCTTAATGAATCCAATAATTCAATTTCAGACTCAGCTCACCAATACTGAAACATTGATAACAAGATTCAAAAGGATCTAGGCTAAAATTGAGAGGAAATGAATTTAAAGGAGCCCAAATTTCCACCTAGTAAATGTAATTTGAGCAGAAACCAAACGAACCATTGATTTACTTGAAAGGCCCTTCAAAAAAAACCCAAAGAACTCTATGAAAGGAAACTGGTGAGCCAAACCAAACACCAAACTGATGCAACCAGATGCTAAAATATACAGCCACGAACTAGGTGACCTACATTCTAAACAACATTATTAATTTCCTAGTTGCCAATGCAAGCCTTTCGTTTCAGTAGGTTATGCACACAGTGAACAGAAGAATGAAGTGCAACAGCCCTATTCACAATCTGAAATCTGGAAGGAACAAATGATGCACAGCTGCTAAACAGCTTCTACGCAGAAACTGGTCTGCGGAATCCAGCTGTAACTGGAGTTTTACACGCCAGGCATCATGAGAATGCCAACAGGGGTCCTCTGAACCCTCAGACAAAAGGCAACTCAGGATTTGTGATAAGAAACTCCCAATTCAAAGGAACCAAATTAGTTCAAACATTTTCAGAATAGCAATTTGAATTTGAGTCGCTGCTGCCACCATCAACTAAATGCATTCAATAACAGTCCCCAAAACATTTGATTAGAAGTAAAATCATATCCCCAACAAGCAATTTATGTTCGAACTCATATTTCAGCTACAATGCATCGGAAAAATCGACACAACCTGAACAGACTTTACCTTAAAATCTCAGCTAGTCGCAAATCAATAAGAGGCTAAGTTGAACTTACTAATTTAAGAATGAACTAAGCACACAAGTTACTTGATGCTTAAACTATGGCCAGACCAACAAAATGATCAAACAAGCAGGTTTCAAGCCTTAAAACCTCATGACTCTGTTTCAGTGCTCAAACTTATAAAAGAAAAAAAAACGAGTGAGATGATTTTACACAACCACAACCATTACATCAGTGTGTGCAATCACTCATCTGATGTAGAATAACCAAGAATACGAAAAAACCTGAACCAAGGCCAACAGAACTCAGCATTCGAAACTTAACAACGAGCACTGACTTTCAGGTAGTCTTAAACAAAATCATAACAAACATGAACACAGGAAACAGAACCATGAGTAATGGAGAGACGGAGAAGAAATGAACCTGAAATTGCAAATCTCCTTTATAACAATTACAAACTCGACAATACACCTTTCGACTCCAAATCTTAGCGAGGTTCAGCAGCAAATCAGCAAGACGACAGTAGAAAATCCAACTTGAACTTCAATTTTATCTCTTTGGAACTCAAATCCGAATTCCGAAAAAAAAAAGAAAAATTTGTATGCATCTTTCTCTGAAACTTTGAAAGGATTCTACAAAGAAGAAAACCAACCCCCAAAACCATCAGTTTGAGAGCCTTTTTCCTTTTTCTTTTTCAAAAGCATTTTTTCCCCTGTCCCCCTCACAAAATCGGATAAGTTCCTTTTGAGGATGAACCCCTTGATGAATGTGGGGCTCGGATTGAGTGAAATCAATCCAATGCCTCACACTCATCCAGTGAATCCCCCTCCAGAACCTTCCAATCGTTAAATAAATCCAAATTTGGGCGAGTGAGAGAAGAGGGGAATCTTGGGTCAGAAACCGTTAGTAACAGCGAGATGAGAGAAGGAGGAACGCGTGAGTTAAGGGTTTGATGCTCACTCGCCATGGATTTGCCTGAATTTGGGGCTTGTTCGCGCGAGTTTGGAGAAGACGAACAGTAGCGTTCGTCGTTTGGGGTCTCTGATTTTGAGTTCTGTTTCTAGGGTGTGTATTTTTGAGAAGTGGATCGGGTCAGGCGGGTTTGGGCCGGGTTTCTGTGTGATTGGGGCGGGTAGGCAGATGATGCAGGTTTGGGCTGGGGGTTGGGATTGATTTTGGCCCAAATTTCCTTTTCATTATTTCCTACCCCCTTTTAATTCATTCTCTTTTCAATACACAATTCCTTTATTTTCCCAAAATCAAAATAAATCCTAGATTAATTAATACTAATTTTTAAACTGAATTAACCTACCATATAAAATTAATTAATTAATTCTAATAGTTGTTACTACAAATAATTAGAAACCCAATTAAAAAAACTACTAAAATTCAAAGTTACAAATAAAAAATGCAAAATAAACTATTTTTGTGATTTTTCCTATTTTTATAAAATAATTTGTCAATTAATCCTAAAAATATAAAATTAAGTCCTAAATGCAAATGCAACATATTTTATTATATTTTTTTTTGTATTTTTCATTAGTTAAACAAAAATAAAAATGCGCAGACAAATGCAAACAATTATCAGAAAATGCCACCAAATTCTAAAAATTCCAAATAATGAAAAAAAGTTATTTTGTTTTGAATTTACGGGAGTAATTCATATAGGGCAAAAATCACGTGCTCACAGCTGCCCCTCTTTGCCCGAAAACACGAAGAGCTTACGTGCAAAGATAAGTGAGTGGACACGAGCGATTTTTGCCCGTTTTAATACTCCGTGGGAAGCATCTTTTGAAAGATTTGACCGCACTCTACTTCCGAGGTTGCCTACATATCCTTGGCTATAAAGGAATCAGGTCAGTGTAGTTCGGGAGTGTTTGGTAGCTGGGACTACCATGAAGTTGGGCTTCCACTGTTGCTGCTGAAGTTGCTGCTTACTGAACCCCCTTATTACACCATGTCAAAATAAAACAAAAAGCTATACTAGACTATGATGTATGGATTACAAAAGTCTTATCTGTATCTTCAAACTTAATCTTGTGCTTCTTGTTGCCTTGTTGTTCTCCATTCTCTCGGAGACATCCGTTTGTTGCCATCTTGAATTGTAAACTAAGATGTTTTTTCTTTCCTTCAGACTGTTGAACTTGATACGTATCTCCTCTGTTATACGAGCGGGCTCCCGACGGCTGAAACTTGAAATGTATTCCTCTATTCTCCAGGCGGGCTCCTGACTTCTGACACTTGAAATGTATGCCTCTATTCTCCAGGTGGGCTCCTAACTTTGTTCTTCAGGCGGGCTCCTGACTGCTGAAACTTGAATTGTATGCCTCTGTTCTCCAGGCGGGCTCCTCACTGCTGAAACTTGAAATGTATGCCTCTGTTCTCCAGGCGGGCTCCTGACTTCAAAATAGACAAAGAAATTAATGGAAAACTAAAACTTGAATTGTAATACCTCTGTTCTTCAGGCGGGCTCCTGACTGCTAAAACTTGAATTGTATGCCTCTATTCTCCAGGCGGGCTCCTGACTGCTGAAACTTGAAATGTATGTCTCTGTTCTCCAGGAGGGCTCCTGACTTCAAAATAGACAAAGAAATTAATAGAAAACTAAAACTTGAATTGTAATACCTCTGTTCTTCAGGCGGGCTCCTGACTGCTGAAACTTGAATTGTATGCCTCTGTTCTCCAGGCGGGCTCCTGACTGCTGAAACTTGAAATGTATTCCTCTGTTCTCCAGGCGGACTCCTGACTTCTGAATTTGAAATTGAGTGTCTCTATTCTCCAGGCGGTCCCCTGATTGCTAAAATTTGAAATGCATGTCTCTATTCTCCAGGCGGACTCCTAACTTCAAAATAGACAAAGAAATTGATTGAAAACTAAAACTTGAATTGTGTCACCTCTGTTCTTCAGGCGGGCTCCTGATTGCTAAAACTTAAATTGTATGTCTCTGTTCTCCAAGCGAACTCCTGACTACCGAAATTTGAAGTACATGTCTCTGTTCTCCAGGTGGACTCCTGACTTCTAAAATTTAAATTGTATGTCTCTGTTCTCCAGGCGGACTCGTGACTTCAACAAATAAACAACCAACGAAAATTTTCTACCCCAGTTTGGAAGCTGGGTGTATGGGTGAGCATTAAACTGAATCATATTACCACATATTACTAAGAATTGAAGGCCAAATCCAATTATCCAGGGAGGTCCTAACAACTCCTAACAATTACGAACCTAAGGTATTACTCTTGCAACATCATGTTATCTACAAGAGTTTTAAGCTACATCCTGTTATCCAGGAAGGTCCTAACAACTTGCATTTTATCCTAAACATGCAAACTTTGCAACCAAATTATATTCCCTTATGATATTCATGATTATTTTGTGTTTTTAATCCCACCATACTTTGCGGTTAAATCTGATTACTGCTTGTTTTCCCTTTATGGAGAATTCCTCCTAAACAACCAACTTTCTGCCCCAGTTTCAATCAAAGAAAATTCCGTTAGTTTAAAATGGTGGTTAGTTGATGGCATTCTTGCTGAAAAATCCTTCCCCTGCATTGCTTTGTGTTGACTGACTTCCACGCACTGACCCTGAACCGCTTGACTTTCTGACCAACTTTTAAATTCCCCAACCTCT
This sequence comes from Nicotiana sylvestris, assembly GCF_000393655.2. Lineage (NCBI taxonomy): Eukaryota > Viridiplantae > Streptophyta > Magnoliopsida > Solanales > Solanaceae > Nicotiana > Nicotiana sylvestris. The sequence continues at coordinate 143,451,712 of NC_091058.1, forward strand.
GGCGACCTAAATGTTTTACACCCATGTTGTTATTTCACTTTTCTGACCCTTTTGTTTGAACCTTTGCATTTCCCACGACATTTCCCAATCATTTCACCGATGAAACTTCCGTTAATTCCCTGTATTCCACTTTACATCATGTTATTTTTTACATGCTCTGACCACGTTGTGCTTTACAATTCCGGAAGCTGGTAGTGAGCCTTGAAATCCTTTCCCACTTGCTTTTGAACATAACTGGCATTAGAACATTTAGACAAACAAAACCCCCAAAAGAGAATGAAATGCAATGGTTTTACTGGTTAAGGATAAGAAGAATCCAAAACCGGATGACTACTAAAAATGAAGTAAAGAAAAGAAACTTATCTGAGCGAGACAACTGGTACCAATGGTCATGACATAAACTTTGGATTAATCGGCCCAATTTGTCCAACTAACCAGCTTTCAATTGCCATACTTTGTTGCTCAGAACTTCCATCAATTGTTTGAATTACCCAGACCTTAACCTTGTTTTCCTGCAGTACCACGCAATGGTTTCCATCAACAGACCTTTCTCAGTTTACCATCCCTCAACTCACTTTCGTCTCGATGTGCCCGTGAAGGTTTTCACCACTAAGACTCTCTCATTTTATTTTCTCTCAGCTCCCGTCGCCTTACGGTGCCCGTGAAGGTTTTCACCAATAAGACTCTCATTTTACTTTTGTTCTTTCTTGCTTGAACCAGAGTGTTGTCACTGCTACGACTTACCGCTACCTGCTCGACCTGGCATTTCTTAGAAATTGATCAAAAGGTTTTTCTTTGGACTGTAGTGTAGGCTTTTGGATTGGGTTAGAAAGAAAGATATAAAAGGCTCAAAACAATTCGAATGGGTTTAAATTACAACTTTCGAAATCCAATTTTCACAAAGATCACAACTTCTGTCCCAGTTTCTTGCTTGGGGATTTTTGGATTTTTATTTTGGTATGACTGAACCTCGGAGTAAGGCTGCCTACGTACCCTTTCGGGATCAAGTCAAACGTAGTTCACTTCATAGAAATTATTTTGTTGTTGTAATTTTCTTTTCTCTCTTTCTTCTTCTTTCTCTCTTTTTCTTCTTTTTTTTTCCTTCTCTCTTCTGTTATTATTTTTTTCCTTTTTTCTTTTTCTCTCTTTTCTTTTGATTTTTTCTTTTCTTTCTCTTCGTTCTCTTTCCTCTCTCCTTTTCTTTTTCTTCTTTTCTTTTCTTTTATTTTTCCTTTTTTCTTTTTTTATATGTCCGGCACCTGCGTTTCTTGATTGTGCCGTTGATTCCGAAAGAGGGATATGAACGAAAATAATTAAGGCTCAAAGGGGATGACAAGGGATAAAAGTGTTTGGATAGCAGGATAAAACGCCTTCGTCATTTCAATCTTTAAGATATGCCAAATACCAACAGATACATTCAGAAATAAAGAAATCATACATAATATCTCTTGACTGCATCGGAATTGATGGCCATTTCTATACATTTCCCTTCTACATCTGTCAAGTATAATGCCCCGTTAGACAACACTCTGGTTACTACAAAGTGCCTGCCAGTTTGGGGCAAATTTTCCTTTTTCTTCAGTCCAATGAGGCAAAATCCGCCTTAATACTAACTGTCCGACTTCGAATTTCCTTGGACGCACTTTCTTGTTATATGCTCTTGCCATTCTTCGTTGGTACAGTTGACCATGACACACTGATGCCAATCTTTTCTCATCAGTCAAACTCAACTGCTCAAGGCAGCTTTTCACCCATTCATCATCATCAATCTCAGCCTCCGCAACGATTCGTAGAGATGGGACTTCCACCTCTGCAGGTATTACTGCCTCGGTGCCATACACCAGTGAATAAGGAGTCGCCCCCACCGAGGTATGAACGATGGTGCGCTATCCAAACAATGTAAAAGGTAATTTCTCATGCCACTGTCTAGATCCTTCAACCATCTTCCGGAGTATTTTCTTTATATTCTTATTGGCTGCTTCAACCGCACCATTTGCCTTGGGACGGTATGGAGTAGAATGCCTATGGGTAATCTTAAACTGCTCACATGTCTCCTTCATCAAATGACTATTAAGATTAGCTCCATTATCCGTGATGATTACCTTCGGAATCCCAAACCGACAGATGATATTTGAGTGCATGAAATTGACCACAGCTTTCTTAGTCACAGACTTGAACGTCTTAGCTTCCACCCATTTGGTAAAATAGTCTATAGCTACCAGAATAAACCTGTGCCCATTTGACGCTGCTGGATCAATTGGCCCAATAACATCCATGCCCCATGCAACAAAAGGCCATGGTGCGGACATCGTATGTAGTTCTGATGGTGGAGAATGAATCAAATCTCCATGCACTTGGCACTGATGACATTTACGCACAAAACTGATACAATCCCGCTCCATAGTGAGCCAATAATAACCTGCTCGGAGAATCTTCTTTGCTAGAACGTACCCACTCATATGCGGTCCACAAACTCCGGAATGTACCTTAGTCATGATAGATGTAGCCTTTCTTGCATCCATTCATATCAACAACCCGAGGTCTAGAGTTCTTTTGTACAACACTCCTCCACTAAAGAAAAACCTGTTTGCCAATCGCCGAATCGTTCTTTTCTGATCATCGGTGGCCTGTATCGGGTATACTCCCGTCCTGATGTACTCTTTGATATCATGGAACCACGGCTCGCCGTCGATTTCCTCTTCTATCCTGTTACAGTAAGCATGCTGATCACGGACCTGAATCTGCAACGGATCAACATAAGCCTTGTCTGGATGATGCAACATCGATGCCAAAGTAGCCAAAGCGTCGGCAACCTCATTGTGAATCCTTGGAATGTGCCTGAACTCTATAGCCTAAAATCGCTGACAAAGCTCATGCAAACATTGCCAGTACGGTATAAGTTTTAAATCCCGTGTTTCCCATTCTCCTTGAATTTGGTGTACTTGTAGGTCTGAGTCACCCATGACCAAGACTTCCCGTACACCCATATCTACAGCTAATCTCAATCCCAATATACACGCCTCATATTCTGCCATGTTGTTTGTACAGTAGAAAAGAAGCCGAGCTGTAACAGGGTAATGCTGACCTGTTTCAGAAATAAGTACTGCTCCTATTCCCACGCCTTTCATATTTGCAGCCCCATTGAAGAAAAGTTTCCATCCCGACTTCTCGGCTTGTTCCAATTCATCAATATGCATCACCTCTTTATCAGGGAAATAAGTTTTCAAAGGTTCATAATCTTCATCGACGGGGTTCTCAGCCAAATGATCGGCTAATGCCTGTGCTTTCATCGTAGTCCGTGTCACATAGATAATGTCGAACTCTGTAAGCAGGATCTGCCACTTTGCAAGCCTCCCGGTGGGCATGGGTTTCTGAAAAATATACTTCAACGGGTCCAAGCGAGATATGAGGTAAATAGTGTAGGATGACAAATAATGTTTCAACTTCTGTGCCACCCAAGTTAGGGCGCAACATGTCCTCTCCAGATGAGTATACTTAACCTCGTAAGACATGAACTTCTTGTTGAGATAGTAGATAGCCTGCTCCTTTCTACCCGTAACATCGTGCTGCCCCAGTACACAACCGAATGAATTAACCAAAACCGTCAGATATAGAATTAAGGGCCTCCCTGGTTCTAGCGGGACCAACACGGGTGGGTTCGACAAATACCCCTTATCTTATCAAAAGCCTCCAAACATTCATCAGTCCATTTGACCGCAACGTCTTTTTTCAACAATTTGAAAATCGGCTCACAGGTTGTCGTGAACTGAGCGATGAACCTGCTGATATAAGTCAATCTTCCCAACAAACTCATCACCTCGGTTTTGTTTCTTGGAGGGGGCAATTCCTGAATAGCTTTGATCTTCGACTAGTCTAATTCAATACCCCGCCGACTGACTATAAACCCCGGCAACTTCCCATATGGCACCCCGAAAATGCACTTTGCAGGATTGAGCTTAAGATTGTACCTGCGAAGCCTTTGAAAGAACTTTCTCAAATCTCTGACATGGTCGGATTGCTGTCTAGATTTCACGATCACATCATCCACATACACCTCGATTTCTTTGTGTATTATATCATGGAATATGGTTGTCATGGCCCTCATATAAGTTGCCCCAGTGTTTTTCAAACCAAACGGCATGACCCGATAACAATACGTTCCCCACTGCGTGATGAATGCCGTCTTTTCTGCATCTTCCTCGTCCATTAGAATCTGATGATAACCCGCGTAACAATCCACAAAAGAACCAATATCATGTTTGGCACAATTGTCAATCAGTATATGGATGTTGGACAGTGGGAAATTGTCTTTTGGACTTGCCTTGTTAAGGTCCCGATAATCGACACATACCCTGGTGTTGCCGTCTTTTTTCGGCACAGGCACAACATTAGCTAACCAAGAGGGATATCGTGTAACCTGAATGACCTTCGCGTCAAACTGCTTGGTAATTTCCTCTTTGATCTTCACACTTATGTCCGTTTTGAACTTTCTCAACTTTTGCTTGACAGGAGGGACTGCCGGATCAGTGGGCAACTTGTGGACCACCAAATTGGTGCTTAGACCTGGCATATCATCATATGACTATGCAAAAACATCTTTGTACTCATGCAATACTTTAATTATCTCCTCCTTGAGTTGTGGCTCCAGATGAACACTTACTTTAGTTTCCCGCACATTGTCTTGGTCCCCTAGATTAACTGCTTCTGTGTCATTTAGGTTAGATTTGGGTTTTTCTTCAAAATGACTTAATTCTTTACTAATTTCCTCATAAGCTTCATCGTTGTTACAATCCACCCCATCATCACACTCAATTTCTTGTAATATTACTTCCGAGCTAGATTGGCTTTTAAAACTGGGCCGAAGATTCCTCATGCATGTCATATAATTGATATCAGCATAAAAAGAACTGTACAAAAGAAAAGAAAAAATGGAAACAAAATTTGGAACGAAAAAAAAAGCATTTCATTGAATGTAAAGATAACAAGGTTTTAACTCATCCAAACGGACGGAACATAGCAAATGGATTACAAACCTGGAATAACCCAGGTGACAAAAGGAAAACAAAACCCACTACCACGACTTCCTCCGAATTGGAAGAGGAGTAGCTTCCCAATTGTTGATGTTAGCATGTGGTCCGATATACTGTATATCTGCACCGCTTGACCCTTCCCCGGCCTCAACCATGTTCACTTCAGCAAATACTCTCTCGAACAACTTATCCAAGTTCCCCTCTGCCCCAATCAGTGAACCTGACACCTTTGCCAATGACTGTTTCTTGCTACCCGGCCTGACGAAGGACCTGGACAAGCGTGGAATTGGTTTGGGAAAAACCCAAGCTTTCTTTTTCAATTTACGATCCCTTCTAACATCTGTCGCCGTTGGTTTGAACCCAAATCCGAAGGTGTCCAGATTTTTGGGCAGAGAAACAGGTTGAACAATGCCCTAAAGTTCAGCCCCCAGACCTTTTCCTGGCACGAACCCATTACTCAGCATTTCTGATACTACCATGACGGTCGCAGTTGCCATCCTGGGACATGGAATGCTTTTACCCTCGGGCACTCTGCTCACCGGGACCGTGTCGAAGACCTGATAAACCCATGGTCCCTTATCATCTTCAGTTTCTATAAAGGGCACAATGGCATCACTCATGGAGCATGTGGGATCTTCCCCATATAACACAATTTCTTGTCTATCCCACTCGAACTTGACCATTTGGTGCAGTGTGGAAGGCACTGCTTTGGCAGCGTGGATCCATGGTCGACCCAACAAAAGATTATAGGACACTGCAGCATCCAACACCTGAAATTCCATAGTGAACTCAATTGGGCCAATAATCAATTCGAGTACAATATCCCCTACTGTGTTTGTTCCCCCTCCGTCGAACCATCGAACACAAATGCTATTTTTGCGGATTCTATCATCATCAATCTTCAACTTGTTCAATGTGGACAACGTGCAAATATTAGCACTCGACCCGTTATCGATCAGTGCCCGAGTAACCATTGAACCTTCACACTTGACCATCAAGTAGAGAACTTTATTGTGTTCTGTGCCTTCCACATGCAATTCATCATCAGAAAATGCTACCCTGTTCACTTCAAAGATCTTGTTGGCAATTGTCTCCAGATGGTTCACTGAAATTTTGTCGGGCACATGAGCTTCATTCAATATCTTCATCAAAGCTCGGCAATGCTCGTCAGAATTGATCAATAACGACAACAACGAGATTTGGGCCGGTGTTTTTATCAATTGTTCAACAATGGAATAATCTTGCACTTTCATCTTTTTCAGAAACTCTTCTGCCTCTTCTTCCGTCACAGCTTTTTTGACTAGCACTGGATTGTCTTTAGCGCCCTTAGCCTTTCTAAACTCTTCGGGAGCAAAACAACTTCCCGACCGAGTTAGTCCTTGTGCTTCACAACTCTCTACCTCAATTTCCTTTCCTTTGTATGTCACCACTACCTTGTCATATTTCCACGGTACGGCTTTGCTATCAACCACGAGTAATTGGAGTACCGGTTTTATGACAACTGGTTCTATGTAGGCCCCTTTCACAACAACCACGAGTGCAGATGATGACCCTGGTACCTCTAACTTGACTGGCTCTGGCTTTTTTGCAGCAACAAATAGTCCTTTTACCATTACCAACACTTGCTTATCTTTTATTACTTTTAGCTGAACCACTGGCCTTGCGCTCACTGTCTTTTCTTTGACCTTGGCTTCCCTTAGAATGGATCACCATAACTACCTGCGAGGGTTTTTTAGTCTATGTCCCCTAATGTATCAGTTCGATCATATTGGCTTCATAGTGCACTGGTAACGGATTTTTATTGATGTTTGGGGCCTCTGGAGTCTGTACTTCAATACGGCGATTATCAATGAGTTCTTGTATCGCGTTTTTCAACTTCCAACATTTTTCAGTATCGTGCCCCGGCATCCCTAAGCAATACTCGCAGCTAACAGAATGGTCCAGGTTTCTGGGCAGGGGGTTTGGTGCTTTGGACTCAATTGGGGTCAACATTCCCAACTGTTTCAATCTATAGAAGAGAGCGGTGTAAGATTCTCCCAGCGGAGTAAATGTTTTTCTGTTTGGGGCCTTTTCACTTCTAAAAGCTTGGTTTGGGCGGAAGTTGGTTCTTGGTCTGTTTGCCCTGGGAGGTGGATAGGTGTTTTGTGGGGGTGGATGTGTGTTTTGAGGATTAGGTGCACGCCATTGCGAGTGCACCGGAGGCTGAGTGTAGGTTTGGGCGTGGTGGATAGAAAAGTGTGGTTCTGGGGGTGGATAATAGTGTTGCGGTGGGCCATATGGGGTATATTGGTAGTTTGGGTGGTGGGGTATGGGCTGGTTGTAGTAGAGTGGAGGGTTATTGGGCCTGGACCAAGCACTAGCTTCAACCGTAGCAACTTCTTCCTTCTTCTTCTTTCCAAGCACACCACCAGTACCGCTTTGGATGGCCTGGGTAGTTGCTTTCAATGCCGAGTAGCTCAAGATCTTGTTAGATTTCAATCCCTCTTCAATCATGGCTACCATCTTTACCACTTCATTAAACGACTTTCCGACAGATGTCACTAGATGAACAAAATAGTTAGGCTCCAATGTTTGCAAGAAGTAATCTACCATCTCACTCTCCCTCATCGGAGGATCAACCCTTGCTGCTTGTTCCCTCCAGCGGAAACCAAACTCTCTAAAACTTTCCCCAGGCTTCTTTTCCAGCTTCAACAATGACAGACGGTCGGGGACTATCTCAAGGTTATACTGAAAATGGCCAATGAATGCATGTGCCAAATCGTCCCATGTATACTAGTGGTCGGGGTCCTGTCTCGTGTACCATTCTAGTGCGGATCCACTCAGGCTTTGACCGAAATATGCTATCAACAATTCATCCTCCCCCCAGCACCTCTCATTTTGCTACAAAAACCACACAGACGGGCTACTGGGTCACCGTGCCCCTCATACAAGTCAAACTTCGGCATTTTAAACCCTGCATGCAACTGAACATCAAGGAAAGGGCACAAATCTTTGTATGCGACGCTGACTTGGTTACCTAAACCATGCATGTTCCTGAAGGATTGCTCCAGGCTTTTGACTTTACGAATCACTTCCTCCTGTTCTGTATTCTTAACCGGTTTCTCAACTTCTCCCGGGATTTCAAAATGGGGAGAATAGGTATATGGCTCAGGCGCTTTGAAAGTGGTTTCGGGAGGGTAATGTTGGGTGTCGTGAGCTTGGAATAGCGGCTCACTGGATGATCTATGTAATGGGGCTGGGGGAGGTGCCACAAAGACTGGAACCATGGGTGGGGGAGGGTTCTGTTTGGGGGGTGGAGCTGGGGGAGCGTATGAAGTGGTACCATAGCCCTGGGCGTGATAGGGGAAGGCTGAAGATGCGTGGGGAGTGGTGGGCTCCTAAGCTTGAGCCAGGGGTGGGATGTAAGATGGATTAGCGGGATATAGTGGTGTCGGATGTCCCTGAGACGAGGCCTGATGCATTTCAGCCATTTGTGCTTTTAGTTTCCTCATCTCTTCTTTCATAGCACCCACATCTGTTACCTCAACTTCATTTGAAGGGCTTACGATGCTGATTTCCGAATCCTGCCCTGTCATTTTTACTTTATCTTTCGACCGGGTGTTGTACGGGTGAGTTTCCAGAATTGCCAATCAACTAACCACATGCCTGGACTCACACATTTAGACAACCACTTTGTTAGCTATTAAGTTTTAACAGATTTGACAACCGCACGTTGGCATGAATGCACTTATACAGTTAATCATTTCTATTATGCATTTGCTCGATTGCATGCGTCATCCCGGCACTTCGTTCCTTTTTTCTTTTTACCTTTCTTTCAAATTTCATCACCTCGTCCCTCTCTTGTGCTCTTCTCTTTCTTTTATTTCTTTCTCTTTTTGTGTTCTCGCTCATTTCTTGCTTTCTCTTTATTTGTTTTTTCTTCTTTTTTCTTTTTCTTACGATTACGGTCGAATACTATGGAGATTGCCTACGTATCGTGACCCTGCACGAATCAGACCAAGCGTAGTTCGTGAAAATAAATGCACAAATAAAGGGTGGAAATAAGAATTTTTTTTTTAGTTTTTTTTTTTTTGAAATTTTCAATTTTCATTACTAAAACAAACTATTACAAACTAAACACTTTTCGGAATGAAACTAACAGACGCAAATTAAAAGCAAACACAGACTCTAAGACTGAAAACATACTTGACCTGAAAAGATAACGGACATACGAAAGACTGACTCAAAATGGTAGAAAATTACAGACACGGACTATGCATACTCTAGTGCTTCAAACTTAGGTGTCCGTGGGGCGTCGTTCGGCCTCGCCGTGGGCCTAGGATCCAAATCCCTTTCAAGCTTCTCTAATTCATTCATGGTTTACTTTACATAGATCATTACTGCTGAGACAAAAGTAGTATAGGTCATGTCTTCACAAACCCGGCATCTTCTGAAAATGGCATGAGCAATGGCTCTAATCCTGTCTTTTGTTTGCTTCTTTTCTATAAGCAAGCGTCTTATCTGATCGCTGCACGTCTTTAAAGCTCGAGAGTCCTGCAGGTGTTGATCTTGCAACTGCTGCACTTCTACCTCCATTTGGGCCAACAAGTCGTAACAGTGTCCACTTTAAATTCCAAAATCTCTAGCGTGCCTAACCGTTTTACCCTCAAGGGCAACCACTTTTCTCTTTAAATTGGCAACAATTTTCTCATGGTCCCTTTTCAACTGATTCAAGTACTGGCGACGCTCCGCTGTTCTTGTAGCCCACTGTGCTTTAAGCCCTGCCATGATATTCTCAGATTTTCCTAATTCATCCCGCCATTCCCTGACTTCGTTTTCCAGCTTTTTATCAATTGCTCATCTGATCGGCTTCTTGGTTGCTTATCGATGGTTATCCTCAATTGCTTGATTTGGGCCCTAAGCGCCTCATTTTCTCGAGCCAATCTGTTCTTTTCACCTTGATCCGTGGCAACCTGTACACTGTTCTCGAATTTCAGACTCTCAACTTGCTGCTTCAGTTTACCAATCTCAACTCGATAGCCTTCTTCCTTTGCTAACCAATCCCACTGCTCTTGGGACGACTTGGCAAAATCTTCGAGATGAGGTCTTTTAGCCGGTCTCCCACATGCCACGTCACCTCTGAACCAATCATGATACCCTGGGGCAACTTCCCCTTTGACCCTATCTGACACACAAGTGTTCGCCATCAAATGTTGACACTCACTCCAGATTTGGCGAACCTCTTCTTCGGGGAACCGACCGTTAGGACTAATTTCGACCACTTGGGTACTTAGATCTTCATCTCTCGGTACTACTTGATACCTCCCGAGTTGCCTCAGAACCTGATATGGTGCATAGGGCTGGATGCTTTTGAGTCCCATCAACAAAAAATGCGGCCGGGTTGCTGGCATATATATGACTTCTTCGACAGGCAACCATCCGAGCACCCACTGTATCTGGCTGGCAGTGAGGTTCCGAAATAATGATGTTCAGGCCGTGACTCCTTCAGGTATACTAGCCCCTTTGATTCTTGTGTAAAATTCTCCTATACAAGTTTTCTCAACCGAACCATAACTCAATAGCTGAGAGCGAGGGCACAAATGCTCAGTTATCCACATTTGTAACAACAAGTTACATCCCTCAAAAAATTTGCCCCCAGCTTTGCACGCAGTGAGAGGCTGGAAGATGTCAGCCATGATCATAGGTGCTAAAGTGCTTTTCCCCATGGTTTGCAAGGTACTGACGACCCCCGCTACTTTCAAATCAATATTACCATCTTTCCTTGGGAATATTATGAGGCCCAAAAAGGCTATCATAAATGCCACCCGTCTGTGTTCCTCCCATTTTTGTCGGCTATTTCTACTGCATAGCTTAAAGTCTGGATTATTGAACCCGCCCATGTGGCCATATCTATCATATATGAAGCAGAAATTTCAGAAACCCTTTGCAAAATCTGGATGATGAACTGTTCGGGGTATTTTCAAGGAATCCAAGAACCGGTGTATGGTAATGACCCTAGGATCAATCAAGTATTTGAACCTCAATAGAGCTTGATCAATTCCAATATACCCCGCTATTTCTTCCAACGTTGGGTTGAGCTCAAAGTCTGAGAAATGAAATACATTATGTGCCGAATCCTAATAGGCGACCAATGCCCTGATACTATCCCCCCGAGGCTGAATGTTTAATAAATCTGGAAGGTCTTTCAAATATTTTTTCACTTCGTCTTGCCCCTCTTTACCTAAATCATTCCACCATAATTGCAACTCAAAAGGGATTTTGGTCATTATTGAAAAGGGCTCATTTATCATCGTGATCATCCTGCACATTTATTAAAACGTTTAAGCAAAAAAAAACTTTTATTAAAAAAACTATCTATAGCTTGACTCAAAAATTACCTATATATTTTCAAATTTTACAAATGAAGAACTCGACTCTCAAACGCGGCCTTTCAGCACTTTGGGAACAAAGATTTTAAGGCTGCGGAAGTCAACCGGTCACACATCAAAAAATTGACCAAGATGGTCGTTTTTGCAAAGTCAGCCTTCCAGCGTCCCTTTTGGGGACATTCAGCTATTTATGACAAGACGGCTCTACTTAGCTTATTCACAATTCTTACTTGTTTTTATTTAAGATAAAAAAAGACCAGGTATTGCAACACGGTCTTTCAACACCTCGGGGACGAAAACTTAAGGCTGTGAGGGTCGAAAAAATGAAAACATGACCAAAGGTGGCTATTTATGCAAGCTCAGCCTTCCAGCATTCCGTTTGGGAACATTTGGCTATTTTTGACAAAACAGCATCACCCAATTTGTTATAACGAAAAATAAAAATTCAGACATTTTTTGGCTATTTTTGCAAAGGAAAGGTTGGACTCGATGAGGGTTGCCTACGTATCCCACACCCTGTGAGAATCAAACCGGCATAGTTCGGGCCAATTAACCAAACTATTTTAAAATAATACTCTTTTCCATTTTCAATTTTTCTTTCTCAACAAACAATAAACAACATATTTTCCCTATTTTCAACAAACAATAAACAACCCAATTAACCAGACTTTTCTTTTTCAACAAACACTTTCAAAAATAAAAGACTCTTTTTCCTATTTTCTTTTGCTTTTAGTAAAATAGACTATTAGAAATAACGCATTTTCCTTTTTCCATTTTCTCAAAATTTCGGCAGAGTTTCGACAGTGTTTGGGCATTGGGTTTTTCTAGGATAATCAATTAATTCCCTAACTGTTATTTCTCCTTTTCCTTTATTCTTTTTCCTCAATTTTCCAACATTTCCTAGATGCGAAAACCGGTCAACATGCAGGTTCGGAACAAATAAATGCACAGCACAAGAAAATGCATCAGGATGGTCCTTTCATTTTAGGTTGCTAGTCCTAGACGGACCCAACCCCTGTGTTGAGTCCCCTAAGTCGAATGCAACGTGATGCAAATAAGCGTCCCTACTAGGGATCCGGCATGAAGTCACATTATTCTATGTTCAAAACCTGGGGCAGTGTTCTAGATTGTGTACCCGAGCGGACAACTCGAGTCGAGGAGGGGGCAACTTACCGGGAACCAAAAGGCCATCCGGCTTCGTAACTTGTCCGGCCTCTTTCTTATTTCAAGGTATGACACTAACAGAATAGGGAGTCTCAACCAGTAAGCACATCCCCGGAGGTGAAGAGAGAAGGGTGTCGGCACAGTTTATATACAGTTCAGATAATATCAAAGCGGTAACATTTAGCACATTCAGCATAAATCATGTAGGAAAATCAGATATAATTAAATACAACAATTTACCTAAGCTCGAATTCTGAACCTTGAACCAGAGATTCTGGGTTCGATCCCCAGCAGAGTCGCCAGAGCTGTCACACCTCCTTTTTCACTACACCGGTAAGGGCGTAAAGGAGTTTTTCCAATTAAAGGACAATCGGAACGGGATTTAATTATTAATGATTCAGAGTCGCCAATGGGATATTAATGGTGTCCCAAGTCACCGGTTGAATCCCGAACCGAGGAAAAATATGACTTTGTTAACAGTCCGCGAACCAGAAACCTGAGTAAGGAATTCTGTTAACCCGGGAGAAGGTGTTAGGCATTCTCGGGCTCCGTGGTTCTAGCACGGTCGCTTAATTGTTGTATTTAATTGTATCTGATCTTAACACATGCTAGCTTATGTGCCTTTTACTTGTGAAACCGCTTTTTATCATTATTTATTTTAAAAGAATTGCGACGTCGTGAAAACGCGTTTCGAACCACGTCGCAATCAATGCACCCGTGGTTATCAACACATTTTGATTTCGTCGAGATTTGGATTTGAGTCGCATCAATGCGCACCCGAGTTTAAGAAGGTCATTTAATTAAAATCGTGCCTAAAGACTCTAACGCAATATTATTTTGGGGAAAAGCCGTGAAGTTCGCTAAACGGCTCATCCCGAAGTCTAAAATATTTTTAATCAACCATTTATTGAGGGCCCCACATTTATTTATTTTTGCTCGGTGAGGCTCGTCTCAAAACTATTCAACTAAATGAACTAAGGAAACTCATAACTAAAAAAAAATTGATTAAACTAGTTCATCTATGTTTGCGAATAAAATACCATGATTTACAAGAACCTCGTTTTCACTGAAGGACCCATGTCACCTTATAGCAGCTTATTAGCAACTCAACAACCCAATTTGGCTTCAGATGCCATTTTAAACCAAAACTTAATTAGAAAATAACCAAGCAATCTGACAGAATCTTGCATCAAAAGAACTTCCATAACACATTTGTGTCGAACTTCACTTAGCAAATAGAAACATCCATGACAATCCCCAACAAATGAATGATCGATTCGCCTTTATGCCAACGGCCGAAAACGAATAACTAGAGTGCAATTCTAGATCAATGATTCAGTTGATAGTAGCATGTCAATTAAGCTTCAACCAACAAACGCTTTCTGGAAAGAAACTAGAGTGGTTCTCATATGCTACTTCTAGTAAAGATAGCAGAAATACTCACAGAAGGTGTCTAGGATCATCACATTGAGTAACTCACAATCATATTTACCTTACGAATCTTGCTGAGCATTCAATCGTGCTTAGAGCTCCATAGAAACAGAAAGGAAAGTTTTGAAAGGCAAGAGTTTGCCATGAGCCACACCCCAGTAGAAAGAATAAGAAGAAAATCTCAATTAACTAAAATGTAAACCGAAAAACTTACTTCAGTATTTTAATCCTTAACAGGGAACCTAGCCTAGCAGGATTAGCACTCAAAGTTAGCAATCAAACAGTGCAAAGCGGGGCAGGTTTTGAATGCATAATTAGCACTCAAAATTGTGCAAATATGTTGCCCAGACAGTGCGAACAGGGAAGGTTTTTAGCATGCCTAGTAGTTCAAACAATTTCCAAACTACATCAAGTATCAGCTCGATTAGCAATTACAAACTGATTTTTAAAGTAAAACAAACACACAACTTCACAAGTTTTAAAATATAATCTGCCTAAGAAATCAATGATATAATCGACGTGCCGAAAACATGAGCATCCACTTGATCCTCTCAAACATGGGGAGCCACAGAGAGCAAATATTAACAAGGATCATCTCAGCAACTTCAGCCTAGCAGAACATGCAAAAAATGGTCAAGGAAGCAGGAAAAATGAGACTATTCGGTGGTTCCTATTGATCATGTCGAGACAGAACAGTAAGTATGATCAGATTTACTCTAAGCATCACACATGTATTATAAAATCAGAAGAAACAACAGAAAGAGTAAGCTACAGGGAATCAATCCTTTAAGTTGAGATAGGAAACTTCAGCGTATGGATCCACAGTTAATGCAAGCGTCTGAATTCCAAACTAGGCACACAGAATCTGACTTGGCACAAGCCTGGTCAAAGTGACCCTAACACTTCTAGCAAACTGCTCATTTGAGAACTAAAGGGAATAAGGAAGGACAAATGCTTAATGAATCCAATTATTCAATTTCAGACTCGGCTCACCAATAATGAAACATTGATAACAAGATTCAAAAGGATCTAGGCTAAAATTGAGAGGAAATGAATTTAAAGGAGCCCAAATTTCCACCTAGTATATGTAATTTGAGCAGAAACCAAACGAACCATTGATTTACTGGAAAGGCACTTCAAAAAAAACCCCAAAGAACTCTATGAAAGGAAACTGGTGAGCCAAACCAAACACCAAACTGATGCAACCAGATGCTAAAATATACAGCCACGAACTAGGTGACCCACATTCTAAACAACATTACCAATTTCCTAGCTGCCAATGCAAGCCTTTCGTTTCAGTAGGTTATGCACATAGTGAACAGAAGAATGAAGTGCAACAGCCTTATTCACAATTTAAAATCTGGAAGGAACAAATTATGCACAGCTGCTAAACAGCTTCTACGCAGAAACTGGTCTGTTGAATCCAGCTATAACTGGAGTTTTACACGCCAGGCATCATGAGAATGCCAACAGTGGTCCTCTGAACCCTCAGACAAATGGCAACTCAGGATTTGTGATAAGAAACTCCCAATTCAAAGGAACCAAATTAGTTCAAACATTTTCAGAATAGCAATTTGAATTTGAGTCGCTGCTGCCACCATCGACTAAAATGCATTCAATAATAGTCCCCAAAACATTTGATTAGAAGTAAAACCATATCCCCAACAAGCAATTTATGTTCGAACTCATATTTCAGCTACAATGCATCGGAAAAATCGACACAACCTGAACAGACTTTACCTTAAAATCTCAGCTAGTCGCAAATCAATAAGAGGCTAAGTTGAACTTACTAATTTAAGAATGAACTAAGCAAACAAGTTACTTGATGCTTAAACTATGGCCAGACCAACAAAATGATCAAACAAGCAGGTTTCAACCCTTAAAACCTCATGACTCTATTTCAGTGCTCAAACTTATGAAAGAAAAAAAAACGAGTGAGATGATTTTACACAACCACAACCATTACATCAGTGTGTGCAATCACTTATCTGATGTAGAATAACCAAGAATACGAAAAAACCTGAACCAAGGCCAACAGAACTCAGCATTCGAAACCAAACAACGAGCACTGACTTTCAGGTAGTCTTAAACAAAATCATAACAAACATGAACACATGAAACAGAACCATGAGTAATGGAGAGACGGAGAAGAAATGAACCTGAAATTGCAAATCTCCTTTATAACAATTACAGACTCGACAATACACCTCTCGACTCCAAATCCTAGCGAGGTTCAGCAGCAAATCAGCAAGACGACAGTAGAAAATCCAACTTGAACTTCAATTTTTTCTCTTTGGAACTCAAATCCGAATTCCGAAAAAAAAAAGAAAAATTTGTATGCATCTTTCTCTGAACTTTGAAAGGATTCTTCAAAGAAGAAAACCAACCCCCAAAACCATCAGTTTGAGAGCCTTTTTCCTTTTTCTTTTTCAAAATCGTTTTTTCCCCCGTCCCCCTCACAAAATTGGATCAGTTCCTTTTGAGAATGAACCCCTTGATGAATGTGGGGCTCGGATTGAGTAAAATCAATCCAATGCCTCACACTCATCCAGCGAATCCCCCTCCAGAACCTTCCAATCGTTAGATAAATCCAAATTTGGGCGAGTGAGAGAAGAGGGGAATCTTGGGTCAGAAACCGTTAGTAACAGCGAGATGAGAGAAGGAGGAACGCGTGAGTTAAGGGTTTGATGCTCACTCGCCATGGATTTGCCTAAATTTGGGGCTTGTTCACGCGAGTTTGGAGAAGACGAACAGTACCGTTCGTCGTTTGGGGTCTCTGATTTTGAGTTCTGTATCTAGGGTGTGTATTTTTTAGGAGTGGGTGGGGTCAGGTGGGTTTGGGCCGGGTTTCTGTGTTATTGGGGCGGGTAGGTAGATGATGCAGGTTTGGGCTGGGGGTTGGGATTGATTTTGGCTCAAATTTCCTTTTCATTATTTCCTACCCCCTTTTAATTCATTCTCTTTTCAATTCACAATTCCTTTCTTTTCCCAAAATCAAAATAAATCCTAGATTAATTAATACTAATTTTTAAACTGAATTAACCTACCATATAAAATTAATTAATTAATTTTAATAGTTGCTACTACAAATAATTAGAAACCCTATTAAAAAAACTACTAAAATTCAAATTACAAATAAAAAGTGCAAAATAAACTATTTTTGTGATTTTTCCTATTTTTATAAAATAATTTGTCAATTAATCCTAAAAATATAAAATTAAGTCCTAAATGCAAATGCAACATATTTTATTATATTTTTTTTGTATTTTTCATTAGTTAAACAAAAATAAAAATGCGCAGACAAATGCAAACAATTATCTGAAAATGCCACCAAATTCTAAAAATTCCAAATAATGAAAAGAAGTTATTTTGTTTCGAATTTACCGGAGTAATTCATATAGGGCAAAAATCACGTGCTCACATGAATTATGACTTGGTTGATTCTGTGGTACTGTGTAGTTACCTAATCTTGCTTCTATTCATGAAATTCCTATGTGCTAGAGCAATTGAGTTGTGATCCATGTTAGAAATCATGTTTAGGCTATATACTTGTACTGTTGGGACTCACTGAGGTCATTTTTGCTGTTGAGTATTTGCTTAAACTGCAATTACATACTCAATCATATTCATTCATTACATATCATATCTCAGTCTCCGTTATCATTGTCGTCACATCATGTTATCATTATTTGGGCAGGTTGGCATAAGACTTTTGGGCCTGAGAGACTGGAGAGATTATTAAATGAGCTGAGGCTGAGGTCTTGATCGTGAGTTATATTGATGGGATCAGGATGCACGCCGCAGCAAATTTTATTGATTCATGATGGGATCGGTTTATGTGCCACAGCATGCTATGATTGCCTTATACTAGCGCTTGGGCAAGATCCACCCCTCTGGAGTCTGACATACCAGCAGTGAGCACAAGTACCTACTGAGTGCGAGTGTCGAGTGATTGAGAGTGTTGAGTGATTAGGAGGTGAAGAGTGATTGAGAGTGTTGGGTGATTGGGAGGCGCTGAGTGATTGAGCATGTTGAGTGAAGTTTAATACTCCGAGATCATGAGCACATGAGTTTATCACTGTGGTGCATTACATTTGACATGTATACTTGGCATGTAGTCATAGAGATACATTTCCTCATGTTGTACAGTATTGTGACGTTCATGACTTCACATGCACATTGACATGTAGGCATAGAGATATAATTTCCTCATGCTATCTAATAATAAAACAACTTATCTGTTGTTGAAAGTTTTTAGGAAAAATCAGTGTTTTTCTGATATACTCATATTTTGGTGATTTCGATGAAAGATTTGGATTTTACTGTTATACCTAAAAAATATTCTTATTTTCTGTAACTATGAACTAGCTGAGTATCATATCTTTGAGTATTACTTGTCCTATTTTCATTATATTGTTACGATTTGTTCTTGGCTATTGGTTTTGGACTCTTAACATTGTCCAAGCTCATCACTGCTTTCAACCTAAGGTTATTTTTGTTGCTTATTGATTACATAGAGTCGGTTGTACTCATGCTACACTTATGTACCTTGCATGTAGATTTTGGAGTTGATGTTGTTGTGTATGGCGAATACTAGCATTGAAGATGTACTTGTATTCCGATTGTAGTTGCCTCTTGTTCATAGTAGCTTTAGATTTATAAAAATTTGTTTATGTACATTTCGAACAGATGATGCATTTATTTCATACTAGCTTTGTAAACTCTAAATCTTAGAAGCTCATGATTTGTACTACTAGTCCTTGGGGATGCTTTCTATATAAGTTCAGTTATATTATCATTATTTCTCTTAGTAGATCTCATCTGAAATTGGATTATTGTTGAATTGGCTTACCTAGGGGTTGGTTTATGTGCCATCACGACTAATTAGATATTGGACGTGAAAGAGTGTGTTCGGATATTGATTTGGAGGTTTGTAGATGATTTTGTCTTGAATTGGCGAAAGTTGGAAAAATAGAAGTTTGGAGAGTTAAGAAGTTTGACCGAGAGCTGACTTTGTGGTTACCGGGCTCGAATTTTGGTTCTGGAAGTTGGAATAGGTTCGTTGTGTCATTTATAACTTGTGTGCAAAATTTGAGGTCATCGGAGTTGATTTGATATATTTCGGCATCAATTGTAAAAGTTGAAAATTTATTAGTTTCATTAGGCTTGAATTAGGGTGTGATTCGTGTTTTTTATGTTGTTTGATGTGATTTGGGGCATCGACTAAGTTCGTATCGGGTTTTAGGACATGTTGATATGTGTAGTTGAGGTCTCTGGGGCCTCGGGTGGATTTTGGATAGTTAACGGATTGAAATTTGACTTGAAGAGTTGTTGAAATTTGTTGATGCATGTTCTTCTGGTTTCCTCTTACGCGATCGCGAGGAAAGGGACGTGACTGCAAAGGGTAAGGTATGGCAAGTGGGATTTTGTTCTGTGCGATCGCGTGGTTAAGGCTATGATCGTGAAGCCATGAGGGAGTTGTATTACGCGATGGCATAGTAGGGGTCACGTTCACGAAGAAGGAAGAGGGGACCCGGGTTCCCACGCATTGTTTATCACGATTGCGTGTGGATGTCCGCGATCGCGTAGGTCAAGGAAATTTAGTCACCGCATTCGCGACCAGGTATGTGCGTTCACGTAGAATGTTTGGGATACTGAAGATTTTGTTCTTCGCAATCACGAAGGAAATTCTACGATCTCAATGTGTAATCTTTGGGCAGACCATTAAAATGTCAAAATCGAGGGTTTGAACCCATTTTTCCTATTTTGAGATAGAGACCTCGGATTTGGGCGATTCTTGAAAGGATTTACAAGGATTTGATTGGGGTGAGTGATTCTAACTCGGATTTGGTTGTTATACATGAATCTATCATTGTTTTTACCATTTAATTAGTGTTATGGGTTGGAAAAATTGGAGAAAAGTGTATAAACTTCATAGGCTTTAATTTGAGGATTTGAAGGTCGAGTTATGATCGAGATTGAGTAATTTTAGTATGGTTGGACTCGTGGTTGAATGGGTTTTTGTATTTTATTAGTTTTGTCAAATTCCGATATGTGGGCCAGGGGTTGACTTTTTGACTTTTGTTAAAGAACTTTGCTTATTCATATAGAATTGATTCTTATAGCTCGTGTTGATTGTATTGAGTTGTTTGTGTCTAGATTTGAGTCATTCGGAGGTCGATTCTTGAGGCAATGGCTTGTTGGAGTAGTGATTTGCATGGTTTGAGGTATGAATCCCTGAATTACGTGTTATGTGGTTTGTGTTGAGGCGACGCACATGCTAGGAAACGGGCGTGTGGGCGTGCACCGTAGTAATTGCGATCCGATCGATTTCGTGGTACTGTGTAGTCATCAAACCTTGTTGTTATTCATGCAATCTCTATGTGTTAGAGTAATTGAGCTACAATATGTTAGAAATCATGTTTATGTTGTATGTTTATCCTGTTGAGACCCACTGGGGGTCATTTCTTCTGTTGAATTATTTGCTTAGATGGCAATTTTGTACTCAGTCAGATCCATCATTTGCATATCATATTTCAGTCTTTGTTGCTATTTGTTGTTATGTTATATATCATTGTTTGGGCTGATTGGCATGAGATTTGTGAGCCCGAAAGACTGGAGAGATTGATGACAGAGTTGGGTCCTAAGAGCCGTGTTGTGAGTGAGATTTATGGATCGGGCTGCACACCGCAACAAGCTTTATGGCTTTATATATATTATTATTATATGGAATGGGTTGCACACCGCAATAGGACTTTTAGGCTTTATTATTATGGGATCGGGCTGAAAGCCGCAGCAGGCCAGATTGGCTTATTATTAGTTCTTGGGCAGGATCCTCCCCTCCAAAGTCTGACATACTAGCAGTGAGCACAGGTATCGTACAGTGCTGAGTGATGGAGTATGATGAGCGAGAATTGAGATAGTCAGATTGAGTACTCTAAGAGTGTGGGTACGTAACATTTTCATTGTGATGCATCACATGTGACGTGCATATTAACATGCATATATAGTTATTTAATATTCCTCATGTCAGTCACACTTGCCATATTTTATCTGTATTGAGCTTAGCTGTTAAACTTGGCAGCATGTCTACATTCCTCTACTGTGTACCAATAGATTATGATTTTCTCTGAGATATTATTGTCATATTTCCTGTCACATCTGTATTACTAAAAAATCTGAATTTGGACTGTATTGGTTAAGCTCATCACTGCTTTCAGCCCAAGGTTATTCTTGTTACTTATTGAGTATATTGGGTCGGTTGTACTCATACTACACTCTGCACTTCGTGTGCAGATCCAAGTACTTTTGAGCATGGCGATTGCTAGCTTTGGAGCTTTATCTATCGAAAACTTTTGAGGTAGTTGTCTTTGCGTCTGCAGACCTTAATTCTTCTTCTTTTCAATTATTTGTACTTTTCTATCTTTCTAGACAATGTTTAGCAGTCAAACTATGTTGTTAGTTAGATTCTCATGTACTTAGTGATACCCAAATTTTGGAGGATGTTGTATTGAGTCACGGTATTTTTTTATCAGTATTTATGAGATTTTTACTCTTGAGCTTGTTTTAATATGTTTCCAAATTTAATGTTGTGTGGTATATTGTGATTGTCGGCTTGCCTAGTATTGTGATAGGCGCCATCACGACATGTGAGACTCCGGGTCGTGAAAAGTTGGTATCAATGCCTATGTTACATAGGTCTCGCGAGTCATGAGCAGGTTTAGTAGAGTCTTGCGGATCTGTACGAAGACGTCTGTACTTATCTTTAAGAGGCTACCGAACCATTAGGAAAACTTCACTTTCTTGTATTCTTGTCGTGTGAATTTGTTGATTCCGGAAACTAAACTTCTGTTATTATATTCTCCGACACATGGTGAGGACGCGTGCTACCAGATCGGCCCAACGGCCACCACTAGCTAGGGCCATGAGAGGCTGGGGCCACGGTAGAGCCTGAGGTGCAGCTTGTACAACAGTTAGAGGAGTACCTGTAGACCCACCAGTTGCTCCAACTCAGGAGCAGATTCCAGATGTGGTTGAGCCAGTGGGACCAGCTCAGGAACCAGTTGTTCCCATTGTAATTCTTGGTCTTCAAGAGGCTCTAACCCAGATATTGACTGTTTGCACTAGCCTTGCTCGGTCGCTTTCAGTTCCGACTGCGCCAGCCACTTCTTAGGACGGGGGAGGTGCTTAGACTCCCACTGCCCATACTCTAGAGTAGGTGATGTAGGTATTTCAGACACCGAGGGTACTACCAGCCTAGCTGATTGTAGTTGTTCATGCCTAGGTAGCTCCCATTATTAGTAATGAAGAGCAGAAAGGACTAGAGAGATTCGGGAGGCTCAAGCCTCCATAATTTTGTGGGGCTGAGTCAGAGGATGCTCAGGACTTCTTGGATAGGTGCCAGTGGATTCTTAACACGGTGGGTATTCTAGAGACTAGTGGGGTCTCATTTACTACTTTTTAGTTGCGGGGGGAAGCCTTTAGATGGTGGGAGGCCTATGAGCAGAGAAGGCCAACCGATGTTGCACTACTTTCGTGGCACGAGTTCTTTGTTCTCTTCTTGGAGAAGTTCGTTCCATCAACCTACAAGAAGGAGTTGCATAGGCAATTTGAGCAGCTACACTAGGAGGGTATGTCTGTGACCTAGTACAAGATGAGATTTTCAGAGTTGGCTCATCACGCGGTCTGATTGGTTCCCACAGAGAGGGAGAGGATTAGGAGGTTCATTGATGGCCTCAACTATGGAGTGCATTTTATTATGAATCGAGAGAACGTATCATGTGCTAGCTTTGATGAGATGGTTGATATTGCTCGGCGACTAGAGCTTGACTATAGTTAGGAGCCTGAGGAAAGGTAGTCTAAGAGGCCTTGTGGTTCAGGTGGTTTCAGCGTTGTTTCTTTTTTGGGCCAGTCCCACCACAGCAGGGGTCGCCCTTATAGGCCTGCTCAGATGGATCGTCTGGTTCATCGTGGTGCATCAGCTAGCCATGGTTCGTACAGTGCCCGTACGGTTCAGTCATCTCTCAATGCCCTCCAAGCTTAGAGTTCATTTTATGCTCTATCAATTCAGGGTTCATCTATGCTGGGTTTTCTAGCAGTTATACTGGTTCTCGAGGTCTGATTCAATCCCCACCACCATTGACGGATCGAAGTTGCTATGAGTGTAGGGAGTTTGGACATCTGAGGAGGTATTGTCCCCATCTCTTGGGAGGTCCAGTTCAGCAGAGGGGTTAGGCTATGACTTCTACACCAATTACTTCACCACCCGCTCAACTAGCTCAGGGTGGGGATCGGGCAGCTAGAGGTCACCCTAGAGGAGGAGGCTGGTCAGGTTGCAGTCACGCTCGATTCTATGCTATCTCTGCTAGGCTAGAGGCCATTACTTCATACATAGTGACCACAAGTATTGTCTCAGTATGCCACAAGTATCCTTCTATATTATTTGACCCTGGTTCCGCTTATTCATATGTATCCTTATATTTTGCTCGTTATTTGGATATGCGTTGTGAGTCCTTAGTTTTACCTATTCATGTATCTACGCCGGTGTACGATACTATTATTGTGGACCGTGTGTATCGGTCGTGTGTGGTGACTATTGGGGGTTGGATACTAGAGTTGATCTCTTATTACTTAGTATGGTTGATTTGGGGTGTGGATTAGTCATTCCCAAGTCATGCTATTTGGATTATCACGCTAAGACCATGACAATGACGATATCGGGGTTGCCAAGGATCGAGTGAGAGGTTCTCTGGATTATGTTCCCAGAAGGGTGATTTCATATCTGAAGGCCCAATGGATGGTTGGGAAGGGGTGTTTGGAATATTTGGCCTTTGTGAGGGATGTTAGTTCTGATACTCCTACTATTGATTATGTTCCAATAGTGCAAGACTTTCTGTATGTGTTTCCTGCAGATCTGTTGGGCATGCCACCCAATAGGGATATTGATTTTGGTATTGACTTGGTACCAGGCACTCAACCCATTTTTATTCTTCTATATCGTATGGCATCAACAAAGTTGAAGGAATTGAATGAGTAGCTTCAGAAGCTTCTTGAAAAGGGGTTTATTAGGCTTAGTGTGTCGCCTTGGGGTGTATCAGTTCTGTTTGTGAAGAAGAAGGATGGTACTATACGGATGTGCATTGACTATAGGCAGTTGAACAAAGTTACAATCAAGAACAAGTATCCTTTGCTGCACATTGATGATTTTTTTTACCAGCTTCAGGGAGTGAGGGTGTTCTTTAAGATTGATTTGAGGTTTGGGTATCACCAGTTGAAGATTCGGGATTCGGATATTCTGAAGACGTCATTCAGGACCCGCTATGGTCACTATAAGTTCCTTGTGATATCTTTTGGGCTGACCAACGCCCTAGTAGCATTCATGCATCTGATGAATAATGTATTCCAGCCATATCTTGATTGGTTTATCATAGTATTTATTGATGATATCCTGGTGTACTCACGTAGCTAGGAGGAATATGCACAATATTTGAGGATTGTACTACATTAGTTGAGGGAGGAGAAGCTTTATGCCAAGTTCTCCAAGTGTGAGTTTTGGCTCAATTCGGTGGCGTTCTCGGGGCACGTGGTGTCCAATGAGGGGATTTAGGTGAATCCAAAGAAGATAGAGGTGATTCAGAGTTGGCCCAAACCATCTTCAGCTACTGCGATTCAGAGCTTCCTTGGTTTATCGAATATTATAGCCGCATCATAGAGGGTTTCTCGTCCATTGCAGCATCTTTGACCAAGTGAACCAAGAAGGGTGCTCCATTCAGGTTGTCAGATGAGTGTGACGAGAGCTTTCAGAAGCTCAAGACTACTTTGACCACAGCTCCAGTCCTAGTTTTGCCTTTAGTATTGGGTCCGTATACAGTGTATTGTGATGGTTCTCGAATTGGTATTGAGTGTGTCTTGATGCAGGAGGGTAGAGTGATTGCTTATGCTTCATGCCAGTTGAACCCCCATGAGAAGAACTACCTTGTTCATGATTTGGAGTTGGCAGACATCATTCATGCATTGAAGATTTGGAGGCATTATCTCTACGATGTGTCTTGTGAGGTATTTACAGATCATCAGATTCTCCAGCACTTGTTCAAACAAAAGGATCTAAATTTGAGGCAGCGTAGATGGTTGGAGATGCTAAAGGACTATGATATTACTATTCTGTATCATCCCGGGAAGGTCAGTATGGTGGCCGATGCCTTGAGTAGAAACATAGTGAGTATAGGTAGCCTTGCATTTATTCTTGTCTGTGAGAGGCCGCTTGCAACAAATGTTCAGTCCTTGACCAATCAGTTCGTGAGGTTAGATATTTTGGAGCCCAGTCGGGGTCTAGCTTGTGTGACTTTTTGGTCTTCCTTATATGATCGCCTCATAGAGCGTTAGTATAATGACCCATATTTGCTTGTTCTCAAGGACACGGTTTAGTACGGTGATGCCAAGTAGGTTACTATTGGAGATGATGGGGTGTTGCGGATGCAAGGTCAGATTTGTGTGCCCAATGTAGATGGGTTATGTGAGTTGATTCTTGAGGAGGCCCACAGTTCGCGGTATTCCATTCATCTGGGTGCTGCAAAGATGTAGCAGGACTTGAGGCAACACTATTGGTGGAGGAGGATGAAGAAAGATATAGTGGGATTTGTAGCTCGGTGCCTAAATTGTCAACAGGTGAAGTACAAGCATCAGAGACCGAGCGGATTACTACAGAGGCTTGAGATTCCGAAGTGGAAATAGGAGCATATCACTATGGACTTTATAGTTGGGCTCCCGCGGACTTCGAGGAAGTTTGATATTATTTGGGTGATTGTAGATTGGTTGACCAAGTCCATGCATTTCATTCCAGTTGGGACTACCTATTCTTTGGAGCGGTTAGCTGAGATCAACATCCGCGAGATTGTTTGCTTTCACGGTGTGCCAATGTCCATCATTTAAGATCGAGCCACACAGCTTATATCGCAGTTTTAGAGAGTAGTGCAATGAGAGTTAGGATATGATGTGCGCTTAGATGGACGGACAGTCCGAGCATACTATTCAGATATTGGAGGATATGATGTGCGCTTGTGTCATGGAGAGGGTTCGTGGGATCATTTTCTACCGCTTGCAGAGTTTGCCTATAACAACAACTAACAATCAAGCATTCAAATGGCTTTGTATAAGGCTGTCTGGGAGATGGTGTCGGTCTTCGGTGGGTTGGTTCAAGTTGGGTGAAGGTAGGCTATTGGTTACTGACTTGGTTCAGGATGCTTTGGACAAAGTCAAGTTGATTTAGGATCGGCTTCGCACGGCACAATCTAGGCAGAAGAGTTATGCCAATCGGAAGGTTCGTGATGTTGCTTACATGGTGGGGGAGAAGGGATTACTCACAGTTTCACCCATGAAGGGTGTTTTGAGGTTCGGAAAGAAGGGCAAACTGGGCCCTCGGTATATTGGGCCTTTCGAGATACTTAAGAGGATTGGAGAGGTGGCTCACAAGCTTGCATCACCACCTAGTCTATCGAGTGTTCACCCAGTATGTTTCCAAGCTCCGGAATTACTTCGGCAACCCGTCTCATGTTTGGACTTCAGCACGGTTCAGTTGGATGGTGATTTGACTGATAATGTGGAGCCGGTGGCCATTTTTGATCGCGGGTTCAAAAGTTGAGGTAAAAGAATATAGCTTCAGTGAAGGTGCAGTGCAGAGGTCAGTCAGTCGAGGATGCTACTTGAGAGACCGAGCGGGAGATGCGGAGCAGATACTCACGCCTATTTGTGACTCCAGGTATGATTCTAGACCCGTTCGAGGAAGAACGTTTGTTTGGGAGGGGGAGGATGTAACGACTCGGCCAGTCATTTTGAGTATTATAGCCTCGTTCCCCCATTTATTGCTTATTTTATGCTCATTTGTTGTTATGTGACTTGCCGAGGTAGTTGGTTTGGTTCCGGGGCGAAATGAATTGGGACACTTAGTTCCAAGGTTGGAAGCCTAAGTTGAAAGAGTTGGCCGGATGTTGACTTCTATGTAAATACTCCGGAATGGAGTTTTGATGGTTCTGATAGCTTCAGAATCAATAAAAAGTCCATCATGGACCAATACCCAAATGGGTCAATCTTGTTGGGAGGTACTTCCTATAGATTTGGAACTCGGTAGATAATTTTGGTTTGAATTGGCGAAAGTTGGAAAAATAGAAGTTTGGAGAGTTGAGAAGTTTGACCGAGAGTTGACTTTTTGGTTACCGAGCTTGAATTTTGGTTCCGAAAGTTGGAATAGGTCTTTTGTGTTATTTATGACTTGTGTGCAAAATTTGAGGCCAATCGGAGTTGATTTGATAGGTTTCGGCATCGATTGTAGAAGTTGGAAATTCATTAGTTTCATTAGGCTTGAATTGGGGTGCCATTCGTGTTTTTGATGTTGTTTGATTTTATTTGGGGCCTTGATTAAGTTTGTATCATGTTATAGGACTTTTTGGTATGTTTGGTTGAGGTCCCGGGGGCCTCGGGTGAATTTTGGATGGTTAACAGATTGAAATTTGACTTGACGAGTCGCTGAAGTTTGTTGATGCATGTGCTTCTTGTTTCCTCTTACGCAATCGCGAGGGGAGGGACACTATCGCGGAGGGTAAGGTATGACAGGTGGGATTTTTTTCTATGCGACCGCGTGGTAAAGGCCGCGATCGCAAAGCCTTGAAGGAGTTGTATTACGCGATCACATGGTAGGGGGTGCATTCGCGGAGAAGGAAGAGGGGGTTGCTGTCCCACACATTGTTCATTGCGATCGCATGTGACTGTCTGTGATCGCGTAGGTCAGGGAAATTTGGTCACTGCGTTGGCGATCAGATGTGTGTATTCGCATACAAGGTTTTAGGGCTAATGAAGATTTTGTTCTTCGTGATCGCGAAGGAAATTCCGCGATCGCGATGTGTAATCTCTGGGCAAACTGTTAACATATCAAAATCGAGGATTTGAACCCATTTTACATATTTTGAGCTGGAGACCTCGATTTCGGCGATTCTTGAAGGGATTTCAATGAGTTGATTGGGGTAAGTGATTCTAACTCAAATTTGGTTGTTATACATGATTCTATCATTGATTTTACCATTTAATTGGTATTTTGGGTTGGAAAATTTGTAGAAACTTCATAGGCTTTAATTTGAAGATTTGAAGGTCGAGTTTTGATTGGAATTGAGTAATTTTGGTATTGTTGGACTCGTGATTGAATGAATATTTCACAACCCTCAACTCAGACCCAGTCGTGATGCCGCCTCTCGTGAAGACTAGGCCAGCCGATACAACACCCAAATTAACCCTTAATCATTAAGAATCATTTTAAGCCTTTAATTAAACAATTGTTTCATAATGTAAGTCTACATGAACAGTGCGGAAATAATATACAAGCCCGACATCGGGGTGTCACAAGTCACAAGCATCTACTAAGGTCTGAATACAACGAAAAATCTGAAACAGAATACAGTCTAATGAAAACAAGAGAGAGAAAAGTTGTGCTGCGAACGTCGGGCAGCTACCTTGCTAAACTCCGATGACTCTACCTCTGAGCAATCAACACCTTCTACCAGGTTTCGAAATACCCGAATCTGCACACGAGGTGCAGGGAGCAATGTGAGTACTCCAACCCAGTAAGTAATAAAAGTAAATACAGTCTAAGCAGTAAGAAATCGCGTAAACCACATCATAGCACCATAGTGATTACAGCATGTTCCCAAAATAGGATATCGTTCAAATCATTTCGTTAAACTCCCAACTTCAGTAAAATCCTTTGGAAACATCTTTCTAACCTTATCAATAGAGGTTTAATGAAGTATATATATATAGTGAAAGTGATGAAAATCATAATCTTTCCCTCGGGCAAAAACATAGTTCGTATACAGCCTCTCAGCATAACAAAAATTCATAACTATTTCATAACTTAAAAACTTCAGTTTAAATGAAAGTTGTTTAAAGCATTAGTTCAACATTTTCAATAGAGGCTCGGTCTAAAGATGAGTGAAAGCATTAATTAAATCCACATATTCAATAGAAACTCACTTTAAGGAGGAGTAAAAAACATTAAGTCCATAAACTAGCCCCTCAGGCAAAGCATCACTCATGTACATGTATATATAAAGCCCCTCGGGCAAGCCTCTCAGTCACTCATGACTCCACTCTTACCAATCAGTGCTCACACTCAGCATTCACACTCAATAGGTACCATATAGTAACCGTTACGGTGTACAACCCGATCCGTATATCGCTGCGGCGTGCATCTTGATCCATAAATTGGTCCAACTCGACCCCCGGGCCCACGTCTTAGAATCCGATAAAAATCACATCAATAGAATCCTCATCCTCCCACAATTCTATACATATCAAGATCATCAAAATCGGACCTCAAATGGCCCCTCAAATCCCCAATTTAACTCTCCAATATCAAGCCCTAATTTCCACAACTCTTTCTCTAATTTTTCCCACTATTTTCATGATTAAACAATGAACTAATCACCATAAACACAAGATACAAAGCCCAAGTAGCTTACTTTTCTATCAACACTTGATTCCCTCTTGAAATCACAGCTTGGAGCTCCAAAATCGCACTAAAATGATGAACAAATGACTGAAAATCGCGAAGGGACCTTTTTATACATTCTGCCTAGCATTTTCGCACCTGCGATCCTATAAGCGCACCTGCGCTTCCGCTTCTACGGATTTCACTTATCTCACCAGGCCTCGTATTTGCGGTCGCCTCACCGCTCCTGCGGTATCACAGATGCGGTTACAAAGCCGCACTTATGGTCCTCCACGTACTAGCGCCTCTCTTCCACTCCTGCGGAGCTCGCACCTGCGGTCCCCAATCCACAGGTGCAGATATGACAGAAGCAGCAACATCAGCTGCAATTTCTCAAGTTCAACCTTCCCGAAAACTATCCGAAAGCATTCCGAGGCCCCCGGGACCTCAACCAAAAATACATACAAGTCGCATATCACCATTCAAACGTATTCCAACTTTTGAAACACCCAAAACAACATCAAAACATCAAATCATCATCTAATTCAAGCCTACGAATTCCAAAAACTTCCAAATTTCACTTTCGATCAAAATGTCTATCAAACCTCGTCTAAATGACCTAAAATTTTGCACACATATCACAAATGACACAGCGGACCTACTCCAGCTTCTAGAATTTCATTACGACCCCTATATCAAAATCTCACCTATCAACCGGAAAACACCAAAATTCCAATTTAGCCAATTCAAGCCTAAACCTTCCATGGACCTCCAAAACACGTTCCGATCACGCTCTCAAGTCCCAAATCACCTCACGAAGCTAACCAAATCATAAAAATTCAAATCCGAGATCATATTCTAACAAGTCAAAAGTTGGTCAAACCTTTCAAATTTTAAGCTTCAAACTGAGAACTACTCTTCCAAATTCATTCTGATTGCCCTGAAAACCAAAACCAACAATTTACATAAGTCATAACACATTACACGGGGCAAGTCATGCCCGAGAACTGGCGAGCAGAGTGCAAAAGCTCAAAACGACCAGTCAGGTCGTTGTATCCTCCCCCACTTAAACATACGTTCGTCCTCGAACGTGCCCAGAGTTGTTCCGAAAACCATCAAATCGCTGAATAACCTCACCATGCAGATACCTGGGGGTGATCCCATGTCACCCTCTCTCGTATAGGTTCGATAACATAATGCAACTGAAATTCCACAATCCATCGTATCCCATAAGCTTTAGAACTAAAGTTCCACTTCTAAAATCATCTATATGGTCAGAACCTTACACCTATACTCTGAATAAGTCCGAACAAGCTATAACAACCATATCCGTACCCAAGATACGATTACATGATATACCTCATAACTCAGACACTCGTAGCGATAACTTCTAGTCACAATAATTGCCCAAAACAGCTGAATACCGATAATAAATCTCTTATCGAACAAAGCCTCATTCCAACACTTTTCATATATTGCCAATGATGAATGAAACACGCAAAAATTCATACCATTCCTCGGATCAACCATTTATGAAGCCACTTTCCTTTTGGCGAGGACCGTAGCAAATTTCTAAACCGAACATCGATATTATCCTTCTAACATGCTGAAACCGAATCTGTTTGTATCCATTCAAGATCCCCAATGATCTCATATAATCCAACACAACTACACGGGTGACATGACACCTCAATACTATCTAAAACCACAACTCATGCAATCCGCGCACCAATAAGCAACAACCCAAACATACTCAAATCATGAGAATGACTCAAATGAGAGAGTTGTACCGCAAGCTCGACAGTACCACCACAACACAATGCTGAGAACTCGTCACGCATTGTAGAAACAGAACACACGAATCTAACTTGAAGGATCATACCTCCACATAACTTTGCTGCAATGCGCGATCATATCAAACACCGATCTACCTGAATCGCCTCAAGTCACTATGCTCAAAATCAACAACCACGTGCAATTTGATACCTAGCACCCAAAAGTGAATCACCATAACCATGGAAAAGCAAATGGCGCAATGTCATATCAGTCCAAAAGAACATACCTAATGCGTAACAAATCATGCAATGCCCCATTACCTATCTCGCCCAAATTCCGCTATAAAGCTCAAATTGAATCGCACCATATGCGCATATAACCAACAAATCACAACTTCTCGTAACACAGAAGTGTAACTCATAGATCTTTCTAAAATACAAATAAGCTCAACAACAATCGAATGACATATCTCTCAATAATAACAGTTCGGAGTCAACAATTCCGACCCGATGTAGAACACACATCCCTATTGGCCCCACTAATGAACCACACATCAACTCTGGTCACCCGCAACAGATAAATAACCCCCCGAAGGTTTACAATGACTAAATTATAGCACATACTATCATCTGACTATCTTACCCACATCCTTCACAATCCACAACTGCGAAATAACCTGCTCTTGAGAACTCCCAGTATCCAAATCCATAAAGCACACAAATTACCATATCTGATCCCAAATTCGCCGCTTGAATATACAACACACCTCTAATACTCAATCATCCCACGAGAGGTACACCTATAATTCTTCTATGCCACCAAGCAAACTCGAATATCATCAGTCGATTAAACAAGATAGTGCCGCAATACCAACAAAGCATCCATAACTCAAACACATCGCCCTTTCTGAAATGTATACCCTTATCAAGCCACACTAATCAGTGATCTCATTTATCTAGTCATCTGAAGCTATCCATGCTACCTAAGAATTTATGACCTTCCTTTTAAAACTGAACTGTGACCTTACACATACAAATCTCAACCCTATACATCATACCGCATCTACCATACCATCCAATAATAATTATGAGAACTTCGCAATCTACTCCGAGCTACAAGAAACTACGTACTCAACTAGCCAAGAACTTTTCCATTTGATCCCATCTAGGAGAAGATCATTATACATCCCATGCTCCTCATGCCAGTAGGAAATATACATCTCTAACCATGGCAGAAACCATCAAGAACACTCCAAATTCCATTTGCGCAAGACCAAACCGTCAAACTGACTCCTTCTAACTCAATTAAGATACGCAAGCCATCAAAAACCTAAAAGCATTGCCACGAAACACCTGTAGAAACTCATTACCTCACAAGCACCCCAAAGAACTAGTCATATTCTTACCATTCCGATCCGGCCTACTACCAAGCTATCCCATCTATCCAGGTTCCTTCTGATTTACCTTCGACTTGATACTTTTTCTTGTTATAACACCACAATTCCTCAACCTAGACTCACCACACGAGACCCAAGCATAAACCACACCGCCCTAAGGCTCATAAGTCGTCGAATGCTCTCTTAAGCAACCTAAAAGTACCACAACTGAGATAGCCACTATGAAGAGACCTTCTGTAAATTTCAAGTTGTTCATCTAACTTTCCTGATACTGAAATGCAAAATCCAGAATAATATAGAAATACCACAATTCTTGACACCTCCAATGCAAACCTCAGATCTAGCTAAATATACAACTTGAAAATCTCCAATTATTACATGTAACATCTTGAACCCATTAGAACTATTCTCGAGAGTCATCCACTCTACTCAAACCGCAATTAGGCCGATCAAATGAACCGGACGACCTGTGCTCTAATAGCACTTCGACACCGCAGAATGTAACCTCACCTTAATGCAACTACGCAACTTACTGCTCTATGCACCGCACATCCTTTACCAGTAACCACTCAAGACGTTATGTGATTCTCATACACCTATGAAGCATATTATAACCTTTGTCAAAATTCTCCTTTACTCAAGCCATCCTCAGTCTCAATCTCCATAAGCCATAACTGATTCACCCGTACACCTCAAACTGGAACCAACATAGCACATAACCGTGTAATCAACTAATCAATAGCAGGCTCCCCCACTTGGCTCGAAGCCATAGATCAAAACACACACACAATAACTCATAATGCATATACTCTATTACTGCCATATACCATAGTGAGATTAACCTTAATCCTTCATAAGCTTGTGAAACACAGACCATCTAGTACCTCAAATCTTCTGCAAATCTCGCATTCGCACTTGTTGCAGTCAAGCCCACTCTCTTAAGTGATCCACATTCAAATTGTAACACATATCTTTAGCTGGTAACAGAGATCTTCCAATGAATGACATAAGGATCACGCAAGCTTCAGAATACTCCGTAGGAGATAACCTTCCTACTTCGCCTTAATCTACCATCTCTTCATGCCCTTCCACCGGTATAAACATTACACAGTCAATTAGTCTTCCTAAGTCTGAACTCATATAACAACGTGATATTTACTTCACTTCTCAACTAGGCAACATGAAAAGGTCCTTCAACCCGCCTACAAATCGAGCCATACATCAAGTCACGATGGAAATCAAGTACCGGATAATTCTTACTACCCCCAAGCAGACCTCTCTTATCTCGTTCAAATCATATGCACACATCTCGTAGTCACATCATACTCATCACATAGCTATCCAGTCATCACTCCCACTAATAGGGACACTATCGGACATACAACTCCAAAAACACGTGCTCACACAATCAGCACCTCGGTGCTCAAGTTGTAGGCAAAACCCGGCCTCAAGTCCTCCAGACTGGCCCAACATCAACGCATAGAAATCACATCTTGCCCCTTGATCGGGGAATCACAACCCATCGACGCACATCTGATACTGAGCGCTCATACGCGCATATGAACGCGTGGAAGGAATAAAAAGAGTTACACTCCAAGCTGAATCAAGGACGCACGATAAGAATTCAAGAATGTGAAGTTTTTCCTAAAGGTTCTGCAACCTCCCGAGGATAAGTACAGACGTCTCTGTACCGATCAGCGAGACTCTACTAAACCTGCTCATGACTCGCGAGACCTATGTAACCTAGGCTATGATACCAACTTATCACGACCCTCAACTCAGAACCGGTCGTGATAGCACCTCTCGTGAAGACAAGGCCAGCCGACACAACACCCAAATTAACCCTTAATCATTAAGAATCATTTTTAAGCCTATAATTACACAAATGTTTCATAATATAAGTCTACATGTACAGTGCGAAAATAATATACAAGCCCGACATCAGGGTGTCATAAGTCACGAGCATCTACTAAGGTCTGAATATAACAAAAAATCTAAAAATGTACAGAATACAGTCTAATGAAAACAAGAGGGAGAAAAGTTGTTCTGCGAACGTCTGGCAGCTACCTTGCTAAACTCCGATGACTCTGTCTCTAAGCAATCAACACCCGCTACTAGGTTCTGAAATACCTGAATCTGCACACGAGGTGTAGGGAGTAATGTGAGTACTCCAACCTAGTAAGTAATAAAAGTAAATACAGTCTAAGCAGTAAGAAATTGCGTAAACCACGTCATAGAACCATAGTGATTACAGCATGTTCCCAAAATAGGATACCATTTAAATCATTTAGTTGAACTCCCAACTTCAGTAACATCCTTTGGAAACATCTTTCTAACCTTTTCAATAGAGGTTTAATGAAGTGTATATATATATATATATATATATATATATATATATATATATATATATATATATATATATACAGGGGAAAGTGATGAAAAATCACAATCGGCCCCTCGGGCAAAAACATAGTTTGTATACAACCTCTCAGCATAACAGAAATTCATAACTATTTCATAACTTAAAAACTTCAATTTAAATGAAAATTATTTAAAGCATTAGTTCACCATTTTCAATAAAGGCTCGGTATAAAGATAAGTGAAAGCATTAATCAAATCCACATATTCAATAGAAACTTAATTTAAGGAGGAGTAAAAAATAGTAAGTCTATAAACTAGCCCCCGAGGCAAAGCATCACTCATGTACATGTATATATATAAAGCCCCTCGGGCAAGCCTCTCAGTCACTCATGACTCCACTCTTACCAATCAACACTCATACTCAATAGGTACCATATAGTAACTGTTGTGGCGTACTGCCCGATCTGTATATCGTTGTGGCGTGCAGCCCGATCCATATATATAGTCAACTAGGCTCACTGGGGGTGTGCAGACTGCAGAGGGGCTCCTACAGCCCAAGCGCTATATCGCTGCGACATGTAGCTCGATCCAACATATCGATATGGCATGCAGTCCGATCCATAATTATATAATCCTCACAACTAGGCCCTCGGTCTCTCTTAGTCATTAATCTCACAATCAGACCCTTGGTCTATCTCAGCCATCAACCTCACAAGCAGACCCTCAGTCCATCTCAGTCATCAACCTCATAATTAGACCCTCGGTCTATTAGTAAAATAGGGAACTCAACCCAAACAGTTTTCACATTTTAAGAAGTAAAGTGATAAAACCAGATTTAAATAATAAACAGGTAAAACATGACTGAGGATATGCTTTCAAAATAAATAGAGTGAGGAAAAATAGTGATAATGCCTCTAAGGGTCTCAACAGGTCGGCACAAGGCCCTAAACATGGCATACAGTTCAACGTAATAGTATCAATATCTAAAATATGCAATATCATAAGATTCAAATCAGATACGTGACTTAACAGTTGTACGGGACAAACCAAGTCACAATCCCAATGGTGCACGATTCCACGCTCGTCATCTAGCGTGTGCGTCACCTCAAAGTAGCACAACAATGTGAAATCCAGGGTTTATACCCTCAGGACAGCATTTACAATCATTACTTACCTCAAACCAGACGAAAATCTATGCGACGATACCCTTGCCTCTCGACTCGACCTCAAATCGCCCCGAATCTATCCAAAATCAGAATCATATCATCAATACATGCCAAAGGGACAAAGCCCACGCGAAAATAATCAAATTAAACTCAAAATCCCGAAATTGGTCCAACCCGACCCCCGGGACCACATCTTAGAATCCGATAAAAATCACATTAATAGAATCCTCATCCTCCCATGAGTCTATACATATCAAGATCATCAAAATCGGACCTCAAATCCCCAATTTAACTCTCCAATTTCAAGTCCTAATTTCCACTACTCTTTCTCTAATTTTTCCCACTATTTTCATGATTATACAATGAAATAATCACCATAAACACAAGATACAAAGCCCAAGTAGCTTACTTCTCTATCAACACTTGATTCCCTCTTGAAATCACAACTTGGAGCTCCAAAATCGCACTAAAATGATGAACAAATGACTGAAAATCGCGAAGGGGCTTTTTTATACATTCTACCCTGCACTTTCGCACCTGCGATCCCATAAGCCCACCTGCACTTCTGCTTCAGTGGAAAAACATCCGCATCTGCGGAAAAACATCTGCTTCCGCGGATTTCACTTATCTCACCAGGACTCGCATCTGCGGTCGCCTCACCGCTCCTGCGGTATCACAGATGCGATTACCAAGCCGCACCTGTGATCCTTCATTCACCTGCGCCTCTCTTCCTCTCCTGTGAAGCTCGCACCTGTGGTCCCCAATCCGCAGGTGCGGATATGACAGAAGTTGTAACATCAGCTGCAATTTCTCAAATTCAACCTTCCCGAAAACTATCCGAAATTATTCTGAGGCCACCGGAACCTCAACCAAAAATACAAACAAATTGCATATCATCATTCAAATGTATTCCAACTTTTGGAACACCCAAAACAACATCAAAACATCAAATCATCATCTAATCCAAGCCTAAGAATTCCAAAAACTTCCAAATTTTGCTTTCGATCAAAATGTCTATCAAACCTCGTCCGAATGACTTAAAATTTTGCACACACGTCAAAAATGACACAACGGACCTACTCCAACTTCCGGAATTTCATTCCGACCCCTATATCAAAATCTCACCTATCAACCAGAAAACGCCAAAATTTCAATTTTGCCAATTCAAGCCTAAACCTTCCACGGACCTCCAAAACACGTTCTGATCACGCTCCCAAGTCCCAAATCACCTCATGGAGCTAAACAAATTATAAAAATTCAAATATGAGATCATATTCTAACAAGTCAAAAGTTGGTCAAACCTTTCAAATTTTAAGCTTCAAGCTGAGAACCGCTCTTCCAAATTCATTTTGATTGCCCTGAAAACCAAAATCAACGATTTACATAAGTCATAATACA
Source organism: Nicotiana sylvestris (assembly GCF_000393655.2). NCBI lineage: Eukaryota > Viridiplantae > Streptophyta > Magnoliopsida > Solanales > Solanaceae > Nicotiana > Nicotiana sylvestris. The sequence goes on from NC_091058.1 coordinate 143,489,274, forward strand.
TTACAAGGGGCAATTCATGCCCGAGAACTGGAGAGCAGAGTGTAAAAGCTCAAAATGATCGGTCGGGTCGTTATAGAATATTCGAATTTTATTACTTTTGTTGGATTTCGAAACGTGGGCCCGGGGTTGACTTTTTGACTTTTGTTAAAGAACTTAGCTTATTCATATGGAATTAATTTCTATAGCTCGTGTTGATTGTATTGAGTTGTTTGTGGCTAGATTTAAGTTTTTGAAAGGCCAATTCTCGAGGCAAGGGCTTGTTGGAGTAGAGATTTGCATGGTTTGAGGTAGGTAACACTTTTAAACTTGGTTTTGAGGGTATAAATCCCTGAATTACGTATTATGTGGTCGGTATTGAGGTGACGCATATGCTAGGTGACGGGCGTGTGGGCGTGAACCATAGTAATTGTGTTCCGTTCGATTCTGTGGTACTGTGTAGTCACCAAACCTTGTTTCTATTCACGTGATCTTTATGTGTTAGAGTAATTGAGCTGCAATCCATGTTAGAAATCATGTTTAGGTTGTATGCTTATCCTGTTGAGACCCACTGCGGGTCATTCCTACTATTGAATTATTTGCTTAGATGGCAATTTTGTACTCAATCACATCCATTATTTGCGTATCATATCTCAGTCTCTGTTACTATTTAATATTGTGCTAAATATCATTGTTTGGGTTGATTGGCATGAGATTTGTGAGCTCAAAAGACTGGAGAGATTGATAACTGAGTTGGGGCCTGAGATTCGTATTGTGAGTGAGATTTGCGGATGGGGCTACACGTCGCAGCAGGCCTCGTGGCTTTAAATATATTATTATTATTATATGGATCGGGCGGCATTCTTTTAGGCTTTATTATTATGGGATCGGGATCCACGCCATAGTAGGCCAGATTGGCTTATTATTAGTGTTTGGGCAGAATCTGCCCTTCCGATGTCTGAAATACCAACAATGAGTGCAGGTACCGTACAGTGTTAAGTGACTGAGTGTGATGTGCAGAAATTGAGATGGTCAGATTGAGTACTCTGAGAGTGTGAGTAAGTGAGGTTTCTATTGTGATGCATCACATGTGACGTGCACATTTACATGTAGGTATAGAGATGTAACATTCCTCATATCAGTCGTACTTGGCATATTTTATCTGTATTGAGCTTAACTATTAAACTTGAAAGCATGTCTACATTATTGTACTATGTACCAACAGATTATGAGCTTCTCAGAGATATTATTGTCATATTTCCTTTCATATCTGTATTGCTTAAAAATCTATATTTGGATTGTATTGGATGCGCTCATCACTACTTTCAACTCAAGGTTAGTCTTATTACTTATTGAGTACATTGGATCGCTTGTACTCATACTACACTCTGCATTTCGTGTGCAGATCCAGGTACTTCTGAGCACGGCGGTTGCTAGCGTTGGAGCTTTATCTATCGGAGACTTTTGAGGTAGCTACCTTGGCATTCGCAGACGTTGATTCTCCTTCTTTTCAGTTATTTGTACTGTTCTATCTTTCTAGACAATGTTTCGCAGTCAAACTATGTTGTCAATTAGATGCTTATGTACTCAGTGACACCCGAATTTTGGGGGATATTGTATTGAGTCACGGTATTTTCTTATCAGTATTTATGAGATTTTTACTCTAGATCTTGTTTTACTATGTTCCCAAATTTAAAGATGTGTGGTTTATTGTGATTATCGGCTTGCCTACTATTGCGATAGGTGTCATCACGACATGTGAGACTTCGGGTCGTGACATAAATGTAGTTGCTGGAATATGTGTTTGGTAGTATAATATCTCATATTTAAGAAAAAATTGATAAATAACCGGAAAAATCGAAAAACCAACAAAAATCTAAAAAAATCGAATCGATAAGAAACCAACTTAATTGGTTTGGTTTGATTCCAATATTTGAGAAAACTGACTTACTTGGTTTGGTTTCTTTATATGAAAAAACGATCCAAACCAAACTATGAATACCCTTACATGTATCATGCATGTATCTCACACATAGGTATATATGGATATACATGTGATACACAATTGATACAAATGTGATACGTATGTGATACATAAATGATATACATTGTGATACACATATCATTTTTCATATTCATCTTCTACTTTGAATTTCCAATTCAAACCACCTAAAAACTCCACCAAATCATCCCAAAACTGAGATTCAAGATGCTTAAGATGTACCCAATCTATTCTAATAAAACTCACTCGAAAGAAAACAAAAATTTAACCTTTTTTGGCTACAAATAGCTTATTAACTAATATTGGTAATATTTGGCTAATATTAGTAATATTTTATGAATTGACCAATTTTCGTAATAAGTTACTTATAAATAGACATAGCTGATAGTTTTCTTTTACTATTTATATACAAAGTAATGTGTTAGACTACAATCTTCCACATTTTCTCTCTTTTTTCTTCCATCCCCATTCCAAGAATCTACTTTTATCCTAATGAAGAGTTTTATCCCTTCTAAGTAACTTCGTTTTTTCAAAATAGAGCACTATTATACCCTAAGAGGCAAGAATCTTCACCAGTTAGTATTCAACTAATGGGTTCAAATCTTTCTCAAAGCAGTTCAAGAGATGGTGCTTTCTAATTGGGCCTCCCAAGTGATGGATAGATGAATGGAAGAAAGCATGAAAAAATTTAAATTGAAGTAAAATTTTAAACTAAAACCTAATTTAACCTTGTTTGAGTATGAAAAACATAAAGGCACGAGCTTAAACTCCAGTGACAGCTATTAAAAAGTTTTGAAACTTTTAGTTCGAAAATCAACAACAACAACAACAACAACAACAAACCCAGTTTGATCCCAACATGTGGGGTCTATGGAGGGTAGTCTGTACCCAGACCTTACCCCTACCTAATGCAGGTAGAGAGGATGTCTCCAACAGACCCTCGGCTCAGGAAGGGCAAGAAGAAGAAGAGGGAAGCAAGGAAGGAAAACAGTATCCAATAATAGCAACATGGAAACAATACCTGAGGCGAACAAAATCACATACCGTAATAAAAATCAAAGAATATGAAGGGAAATGCATGTTACTAAGCCTATCGGTGAACACTATAAACTACCTACTAACCTTCTACCTTAGTTCGAAAATCAAGTTTTATAAAATTGTACCTTATTTTCTTTCGATGGGATGTTATTGTAAATAATTGAGAACGTCATTTGAAATTTATATATCAATTTTGAGCAAGTTTGGTGAAGATTAAAATTGATTTGAGAGGAAGAAGAATGATAAGTTGTATATATTTGGTATGTCGTGTGTATATACATACATACATATATGTATATATAATTGTATACAAGTTGTATGTAAATTATATATATATTGATCGAATCGAATTCTGTATAACAAGTATGATGTTAGGGGGTGGGGTGTGTGTGTGTATGTGTGTGTGTAAATTGTAGCTTTTGGCCGAATTATGTACAACAAAAAGTTACAGACGATATGTATATAAATTGTAGCTTTTGACCGGATTTGTATATTTTTTATAAAATCTTTAATTACTTTTTATAAATATGAATACTATAAAAAGTGATCTTTTGTCTTATTTATTTTAGTCCTAAATAAGTATCTACATGAAGAAATTAATTTTAGTTTTTAAAAATTTACCCTTATTTATATATCCCAATGTGTCAAGTTAAAGACATGCAAATTTTTATTAAGGTTAATTTTGTCTAAATATTTTTTTTCTCTAAAAGCTACTCTTTCCGTTTCAATTTATATGAACTTATTTGACTAAGCACGGGGTTTAAGAAAAGAGAGAAGACTTTTGAATTTGGGGTGTAAAATGAAGAACATATATTTTGTTTGACTATAAATCATTGCATAAAGGTAAATTATTTTCAAATATAGAAAGTCATCATTCTTTTTGGCACAGACTAAAAAGGAAATATGTTCACATAAATTGAAACGAAAAGAATAACATTTTCTTAAAGGGTCTGCCAAATACCAAAAGATAAGTTATTATGGGCCGGAGGGAGTATTTTATTAAAGGAGGGGGATTTTGGCATGGTGTGATAATATACCCATATAATTAGCAGAAAATAGCCCTAGTTATAGATAGTGTCATCAAATAGCCAATAAATATATATCACAACTTTTTCTTCTTCTTTGTGTATATCAACATGTATATAAAAAAAATTCCTTCTTTGTATATCTAAAATATAGAATATAGTTATTTAATATTTATTGTTGCCTTTTTATCAATATATATCACAATAAAAATAATTATATTATTTGTATATCGTGGTGTATAACACACCGAATGTATATCAAAAATTTATTTTCTTTCTTTGTATATCGAAATGTTATTTACTCCTATAATTATACTTATTATTTTTATATTTTAAAACTTTCTCTCAACCTGTTATATTAAAAAATTATTTTCCTTCTTTGATCAATAAAAAAAATTAAAGTAAGTTTATTCACAATTAACTTCATTCTTTTAAAATTAGTTAGAACGATTTGATTCCAATTTAACCTTTTATTGCCTTATCTAATAATGTATATCACGATATACAACATGATATACATACGGGTACACGTGATGATATACACCATCTCAAACATACATATTTTCTTTTTAACAATTAAAAAAAGAAGGAGGAGGAGGAGGAGGAGGAGGAGGAGGAGGAGGAGGAGGAGAAGGAGGAGGAGGAAATTGGAGTCTGCCAAAGAGATACATATCAAATCGAACAAAGCAACAATCGGATGAACACAAGAAGAAAACTAGATAAAAAACATATCTTTTTACAGAATTGCCGTTGTGATGAGAAGATCTAAACTTCCTAGAAAAATGCATTGAACCATGATAATATACATAAATAGACACCACCTCAAACACACATTTTTTTTTTAACAATTAAAAAAGAATAGGGAAGAAGACGAAAAAGAAAATTAGAGTATGCCAAAGAGATGCAAATTAAATCGAACAAAGCAACAATTGGATGAAGACAAGAAGAAAACTAGATAAAAAATAAATCTTTTTATTGAATTGTTGTTGTGATGAGAAGCTCTAAACTTCTTAGAAAAATGCATTCTTCAACCATTATAACTTCCCAAACATTATCAAAGAACACATGCCTTTCCAAATCCATATTGAAGAAGAAAATTTGCTAAATTGAAGAAGAAGAAGAAAAAAAAGATTGAAGAAGAAACTTGGAGAAGAAATACAGGGAGAGAGAGAAGAAAAAATACGGGGAGCGAGAATAATAAGAAACTAGGGTTATTTAGGATTTTGGCTATTTGATGCCAATTTTTTGGGATTATCTTTGCCAAACCTAATATAAGACTAAAATATTGCCAATTTTCTTTATGTGTTGTCATAGAGGGATTTGCATCTATACCCGTTTTTGGGTCACGTTTTAACTTGTGCCCGCTTTGCAAAAAAAATTGCAAGCGTACCCACTTTTTTGCATAACTTCAGCATACGGGGCTGAAGTAGCAAAGGCAATCACGCAAAACTTCAGCATTCTAATAGATGGGCCTGAAGTAGCAAAGGCAGTGCTGAAGTTTTTTTTGTCCCGGATAAGATGCTGAAGTTATTTAGTTCATTTGTAAAAACTTCAACACTAAAATAGCTGAAGTTTTTTTGTCCTGAATTCATTAGTTTTGTCATAAAGCTTTTTCAAAAACTTCAACAGAAGATGCTGAAGTTATTTAGTTCATTTGTAAAAACTTCAGCAATAAATAAGCTGAAATTTTTTTGTCTTGGATAAGCTTTTTCAAAAACTTCAGCAGAAGATGCTGAAGTTATTTAGTTCATTTGTAAAAACGTCAGCACGATATAAGCTGAAGTTTTTTTGTCCTGGATAAGTGTTCTTTTTGTAAGCAAGATGTCTTCTTCCAGCAGTTACTCCAACCCTCCATGCGCTGCTTGCAAATTCTTGAGAAGAAAACTCTTTTCCCCTTTTCTTTTTTTATAGTGTTAATGCAAAAGATTCCACTGTTTCTAGTTGGAGTACTTGTTAAATAAATTTGATAGATTTAATTTGTATGGTTAGTTCCAGAATTTGGAATGTCAAAAGTGGACTTAAAGGAGGAGATTGTCTCTTTTTTCCAGTGACACATAGCTTGGAATATATGGAGCTTGTTTTACCAACTCTTCGCAATATCATACTTTTCACTTTTCTCAGTACCATCAACCTAAAAAACTAAATTATCCAATAAGCAACAAATACTGACTTAATGGAGCAATTTCAGTTCTTCAAAAACAAGTTATTCGCCTCCAAAAAGAACTCAGATGCCACAAATGCTGACTTAATGCGATACGCCAGTTATGAATCAGGAGGAGGAACATGTACACTAATTGGTCAAACATATGGAATGGTGGTAGTATTAGAGAATTAATCATAGTGTCTTTCAGTTGTTAATAGAAGAAGAAGAAGAAGAAGAAGAAGAAAACGAAGGAGGAGAAGGAGGAGGAGAAAGGGGCTGAAGTTGTTTAAAAACTGAGTACAAGTTGAAACTTTTTAAAAAATGGGTATAGGTTAAAACTTTAGAAAAAGTGCCATTTTTCTAAAGGGGGCCAGTCTTTGTTTGCAGTTTTCTACGTTTTCGGTCTATGGACCGTTACAAACTCGGACTGGTATGTCCACGAATATTTGGGCTCATAACTGTAGTTTGGGCCAAAAGAATCTGGCAACCTTGCGATGATTGATGCAAATGTCCCCTTTTTAGGTTATTGTTTAAATTTTGTTAGCATTTGAAAATTACTCCTTCGGAACAACGTTAGACTTAATCTAATATTTGCTCATGTAATTTCAGTTTGCCTGCAAAACATTAAACGACATAACTTACAATATTTTAGACCGTAATTTAATGTTTTCTCACAAAAAATTTCGTTTGCTCAGAAAGATTTTTAGATCCTGGTCTAAAGGTACATCAGTTGATAGGGAAAAAAAGAAAGAATTACGGATCTAATCACTTGGCCTAGCAGCCCAACTAAAAATGGCCTAGGTTCGAAATCTTTACCCAATTTAGCCCAGGTTATATATAATTTGAAAGAAAAATTTCAGTCATTAGCCCATTATTAAAGACATACTTCTAGTTTTTTTTTTCTTTTCTTCTTTCTTCTTTCCTAGCATACTCAATCTCTCTTCACTAGCCTCTCTCTTCGTTCTCCCTACAAATTACAGAATTTTTTTGTACACACTCGTGATAATTGCTTTTGAGCACTCAAGTGAAGAAACAAAAACAAATACTGTTAACATTTTAGTAATTTTTGTGCTCTATACAGATGTGCACAATGGCTCTTTAATCCTCGCATTCTATGTCAATTAGATTTTGATTTTTGAGTTAACTGACAAAAAGAGGTTAAGGAACCACAACATGCTTTGGCATATCAGTCCAAAAACTATCAAATATGGCCTAAAACTATCAGATCTTGCCTAATAGAGCATCTCCGGCGACCTCGTTTCATATTTTCTTATTTCTCTTAGTTTTTGTTTCATCCTTTGCTACTGGTAAAGCCTAGATTTGAATGCCAAAACCTCGTCGGAAAAATCAATACCAGACCACCGAAAACTGTAATGTGGTGATGGACAGAAGGTGTTTTCTAGTGTAAATTTGTATAGATAGTGTTTATACACATTTATACAATATTGTATAAATATGTATAAGCGTGTATATCTGCATACAATATTGTATAAATTATCTATATTTTTAATGTATAAGTATGTATATACATTGTACGTGTATAATAAGCATCCATGGATGTTTGACACTTTCTTCTTTTTTTCTTCTTCGTCTTATTTTTCTCATATACATTATTAGAGATTGTATATACAAGTTTATACAAAGTTATACATTATTATACATGTAATGCACATGTGCAGTTAAATCTAAAATTAAAATTTTATATGTTCAATCTATGTATAAATCGACTTTTCTTGTTGATTTATTTGCCAAATCATAAACGTGCAATAATTTTTCAATTTTTATTTTTTATTTATGCTATTTGGAACTTGGAAAAGAAGAAAATTTAAGGTTTTTAAGTTGCATTATATATGAATTTGAATTTTTTGTAGCTGGAATAGGAATATATACAAACTTGGGGAAGAAGAATAAAAAATCACCAAATTTTTGTGCTTGAAGATCGTAAAAATTGCACGGGGCCTAATAAGGTACAAACATCTTTTCATTCAATTCTTTTATATCCTAAAAAGGTTCGTGGTCTTTCACGGAATATACTATTTCCTGGATCTGCTAGCAAGATTTGTTGGTTTGGCGTAAGCTGTTTCACAATTAGCAGCTAAACTGAACTTCTTTCTTTCTTACTTTACCTCGTCAATAGCTCAATATCTACAGAAATGTTGTAATTATGGCGATATCTAATTTAGAACTTAGGGTAATTAACAGAACTGTCACCTCTGTTAGTGTATGAAGAGCATGCTAAAACAATTATTTAAATTTGTTACCTTTGTTTATTTGGTTGCTTTTCTTAACAATTTGGTTTTTCTATTTATGCAGGTATCACCTGTTAAAGCGATGCTTGAAAAAGTTAGCGAGAGCATGGATGCTGCTTATGGTCTTATGGATTAACTTCAACTTATATAGTGCTGAAGTTTTTACAAATGAACTAAATAACTTTAGCATTTTTTGCTGAAGTTTTTGAAAAAGCTTATCCATGACAAAAAAACTTTAGCTTATTTAGTGCTGAAGTTTTTACAAATGAACTAAATAAGTTGAGCATCTTCTGCTGAAGTTGTTGAAAAAGCTTTATGACAAAACTAATGAATCCAGGACAAAAAAAATTCAGCTTATATAGTGCTGAAGTTTTTACAAATGAACTAAATAACTTCAGCATCTTCTGCTAAAGTTTTTGAAAAAGCTTATCCAAGACAAAAAAACTTCAGCTTATTTAGTGCTGAAGTTTTTACAAATGAACTAAATAACTTCAGCATCTTCTGCTGAAGTTTTTGAAAAAGCTTTATGACAAAACCAATGAATCCAGGACAAAAAAACTTCAGCTATTTTAGTGCTGAAGTGATTACAAATGAACTAAATAACTTCAGCATCTTATCCAGAACAAAAAAACTTCAACACTGCCTTTGCTACTTCTGGCACGTCTACTAGAATGCTGAAATTTTGCGTGATTGACTTTGCTACTTCAGCCCCGTATGCTGAAGTTATGCGAAAAAGTGGGTACGCTTACAAATTTTTTTTGCAAAGCGGGCACAAGTTAAAACGTGACCCAAAAAGCGGGTATAGATGCAACTCTCTCGTTAAAACGTGAACCAAAAAGCGGTTATAGATGCAAATCCCCCTTGAAGATCTGCAGAATAAAAAAATGCTTATTTTTCGAACTTTGGCCTATTGTTAATGGGCTACAAATTTGTAAAGTTATAACTGAATTATTTTGCTGCAATGTATATGGGTGGACTCTATTTTTGGGTAATTCTCCCCAAAAAAGTCATTTACTAAAATACCGATAAAAGAGGGATAATCGGCCAAAATGTTACGGCAACCTTGTAAGCTTGCATGCAACCCACATTCTTTAAGTAGTAAGTTATCTTTCCGCTAATGACAATTTAAGCTAAACTAATTTATATCGACTTCAATATAGCGACTTATAAAGCTCTCATTTCCATCATTGGTGAGTATTTCACCTTTTATGATTCTTTTTAATACACGCGCTACATTTATTGTTATCCACGTAGGAGAACAATGTATATGATTCTATATGATCAAACTTACATGACGTTTTGTGTAGAATAAACCTTTCGTGTCACTCAATTGCATAATGCAGAAGTTAGGTATCCATATCATAAACTATTTTGTCTCCAAATAATTCAATTTCGTAATTGGATTTTCTAACATTTGGCACTTCCAGTATGATATACTGTCGTCCTCCTCAGATTTCCCAACTGTCTGTCAATTATGTTGACAAAGACCAAATTAAATACCTAATACAATATAATTCTGGAAATTGTTTTCAACTAGTTAGAGTTCTGTACTGCGCATATTATGTATTGGGATGTTTAGTTACCAAATAAAAAATGGTGTATTAGTTAAGCACGGTAACCACAGAGATTATTTTTGGTTAGCTGTAAAACTTTTTACAAGTAAAAACAAACGAAAAGAAGTGGGCCATCTCATGACCATGCGAAAATGGAAAAAGAATTCTAAATTGCTTAGTGTCAAATCAAAATGTGTACACTAGGAAAAAGTTGGAATGAGAAATGTCTAATCTGAAAATAAAGGAAAAGAAACGTCATCAGTTACGTCGACAAATTCTGTTGCGCCAGTTTTTGGTTAGCCGGTATCCGTTAAATTGCACATTGCTATCCTCATTGCAATTCAATCAAACGTAGTTCCGGTGCTTAATTCTCTCTGCCCCACATTCTCGTAAAAGATTTTTCGCGTGCTTAGTTTATATAAAAGAATCAGACACACATAGGGAGGTATCGAAAATAGCAGCTTAAACTGTTAGTTGAAGTGTATTGTATACGGGTAAAATCGGTCTCGTAGTATATCTCACTGTCTCCGACATGATGAGCCAGGCTCGACATATGGTAACAGGGGGGCCTAGACCGAGGTAGAAATCTCAACAATTTGAAGTCCGGACCATAATGCCTGCCTTCAAGGATATCGGGGTCGTGATTCGAGATCGGTCCTAGCCTTGATTAACACCGAAGAACGTTGTCAGGTGGTCGAGCACGGCCAACAGAAAACCGTGATATCCGTGACCGACTGAATATCACGGCGGGGATCTCGGCACGTACCGAGAAGAAATCGGCAATCAGATTTTCTACCTTTTATAGAGTTGTACCTACTGTAGGATTCTCCTACCATATAAAGGGGGTGTGATTATTTGTAAAAACACATTGTAACTCGCACTTCAAGGTAATATCTTATTATTTTCTCTGTTATTAACTATCTTTCCTGTTCATTATCGTTGATCATAGTTGGCCCGGATCGAGGTCGATTATTTCACTAAGACTGAACCTATCTCACTCGTGTGGTTTGAATTATTTCTGTCTTTCTTTATTCGTTATTTACTTTATTAACTGCTTTGTGTCTAATTAAACCACTTATCCTTAAAACTACTTACAAATTTAATTGTTATTCGATTTTAAGGGTAAACAGTTTAGCGTCCACCATGGGGCTAAGGATAATAGTGGTTGTTTGATAAAAACTACTATAACACACCCTATTTTACACTTATTCTTTGGAGTGCTTTTTATTTCAGGTTAAAGTTTGAAATGTCGAACTCCCAGTCTGCCCCTTTGAACATGGATGTTGTATCTAGCCACCATGGCAAGAACAACAACATAGCACCTGGTAACGAGGTGCCCCTCGTCGATCCCAACAGAGTTCTAGCTGCGGCCCGATCGACGCTAGCCTGCACGTGTCCATCAATGCAAACTTACTTACAGATCTTGAGAACAGTATTCGGAGAGAAGTCCGGTAAGTTGCACAAAATATGCACGACGGCGAAGATGATGGGATTAACTTGCGGGTAATCTTCGAAATGTTACAGGATCAACAGACAGCGATAGTCGAGCGCCAGAACCAGAGTCGCGCGCCGAGAAGGATTGAGCCCGAGCCATCCCGGGAAGTCATCTACATAAATGAATCGATCACGGAGAGGTCGAATGAAAACGATTCGGGGATCAACCCCGAGATCATGAAGATGCTCGAAGAACTAACAAAACGGATAGAATTGGGAGAGAAGAAATCTAAGCAAATGACAAGAAGGTGGAAACCTACAATTCCAGGGTAGATCAAATCCCAGGAGCACCACGGGTATTGAAGGGCCTGGACTCCAAGAAGTTTGTTCAAAAACCTTTTCCTCCAAGTGTCGCTCCAAAGCCGATTCCTAAGAAGTTCTGCATGCCCGAGATTCCTAAGTACAATGGAACGACCGATCCAAATGAGTACGTGACTTCCTACACATGTGCCATCAAAGGGAATGATTTGGAGGACGATATGATCGAGTCTGTCCTGCTGTATAAGTTCGAGGAAACTCTATCCAAGGGGGCCATGATATGGTACCACAACCTACCTCCTAATTCTATTGACTCGTTTTCTATGCTTGCATATTCCTTCGTGAAAGCACACGCCGGGGCTATCAAGGTTGAGACCATAAAGTCAGATCTTTTCAAAGTGAAACAGAGGGAAAATAAGATGCTTAGGGAATTCGTGTCTCGGTTTCAAATGGAGTGAATGGACTTGCCTCCGGTCGCAGACAATTGGGCCATTCAAGCCTTCCCCCAATGACTCAATGTTCGAAGCTCGTTGGCTTCACAATAGTTAAAATAAAATCTCATAGAATATCCGACTGTCACTTGGGCCAACGTGCATAACCGATATTAATCAAAAATCAGGGTCGAGGACGATCAACTTGGGGCTCCTTCCGATTTTGTTTATCCCGTCAGAGACGCTGATAGAGTCAAGAGAGACATCGATCATGAACCGAGATCAATCAGGGATCGTTATCGACCGTACAATGGTGACCAGAGAGGTAATTGATCCAGAAGAAACCCCATAAGAAGTGAAAGGAGTAGTGATCGAGGTCAGAACAACTGGGGACTCATGAGCAAAAACAGTTTTGACAGGCCCATCAGACCCAAGGAAGCACCAAGGATTTTGGAGTACAACTTGAATGTTGATGCCGCCGCCATCGCATCTGCCATCGGGCCCATAAAAATGCCAAATGGCCTCGACCTCTATAGTCTGATCTAGCCCAAAAGGATCCCAATATAATGTGCAAATATCATGGTACTCACGGTCACAGAACAGAGGATTGCTGACAATTAAAGGAGGAAGTGGCCAGGCTATTCAATAACGGGCATCTCCGAGAATTCCTGAGCGAACGAGCCATGAATCATTTCAGGAATAGAGATGCTAATAAGCAGGTCGAGCATGAAGAACCTCAGCATATCATTAACATGATCATCAGTGGGTCGACATTCCCCAGGGGCCGATGTTGAAGTACACCAAAGTATCCATCACAAAGGGAAAACAGACACAGGATTATGTGCCCGAATGAACCATGTCCTTCAATGACGAAGACACAGAAGGGATCGTGCATCCCCACATGTAGTGGTAATATCTATACTCATAAATAAATCTCGAGTTAATCATGTGTTAATAAATCCAGGTAGCTCGGCCAACATCATCAGATCGAGGGTCGTGGAACAGCTCAATCTACAAGATCAAATCGTACATGCAGTTCGAGTTCTAAACGGATTCAACATGGCATTTGAAACCACCAAAGGGGAGATAAAGTTACCGGTGAACCCTGCCAGGACCATTCAGGAAGCAAAGTTCTATGTAATCGAAGGTGATTTGAGTTACAACGCTCTATGCGGGAGGACATGGATCCACAACATGAGGTCAATACGCTCGACTTTGCACCAAGTGTTAAAATTCCAACGCCAGGGATTAAAACAATCTATGAAGAACAACCGGCTGCAAAGGAAATGTTTGTGGTCGAAGAGGTGATCCTAATATCTGCACTTACAATGACAAAAGTCTAGGCTCGATCACCAAGGAAGAAACCAAATAGAAATTACCAACACTGGCCTCGACCTAACCACAGGGGATCGATGAAGACGATGACTACGGGGTCCCCAAGTCCTTCATAATTCCCGATGATTCCGACGCCACCAAGTCAACGGTCGAGAAAAACCTCATTCAATTCCTCGTGGATTGTTTTGCTTGGTCCCACCTTGATATGACAGAGATCCCTTCGGAAATAACCACTCACAAGCTGAGCTTGGACCCGAAGTTTCATCTAGTCAAGCAAAAATGGAGACCTCAGTCCGAGGTCAAACATGCATTCATCAAAGATGAGGTATCTAAACTCCTTAAAATAGGGCCGATTCGGGAGGTTAAATATCCGGATTGGTTAGCTATCGTAGTGGTAGTCCTAAAAAAAGGGAGTAAATTAATAATGTGCGTAGACTACAAATATTTAAATAAGGCATGCCCCAAGGACTCTTTCCCTTTGCCCAACATCGATTGCATGATCTATGCGACGACCGACCACGAGATCCTCAGTTTTCTTGATCCCTATTCCGGGTACAACCGAATTCGGATAGACCCGAGCGACCATGAAAAAATGTCCTTTATCACTAAGTACGGTACTTACTACTATAACATAATGCCATTCGGACTAAAAAAACCGATGCCACTTACCAACGCCTAGTAAATCGGATGTTCAAAGAACAAATAGCAAAGTCAATGGAGGTTTACATTGATGACATGTTAGTTAAGTCCTTGCGAGCAGAGGACCATTTAAAGCATTTGTAGAAAACCTTCAGCATATTGAAGAAATACAACACAAAGCTGAATTCGAAGAAATGCGCATTCGTAGTTGGGTCCGAGAAATTTCTCGGATTCATGGTATCCAATCGGGGGATTAGGATTAACCCCGATAAGATCAAGGCCATCAAAGATATCACTGTTGTGGACAACGCCAAAGTTGTTCAAAGGTTAACCGGTCGCATAGCCGCCTTGGGTCGATTCATCTCGAGATCTTCCGACAAGAGCCATCGGTTCTTCTCACTAAGAAGAAGAAGACTAACTTCTCGTGGACTCTGAAATGCTAGCAAGCCTTGGAAAAACTCAAACGGTACCTCTCGGTCCTACCTTTGCTTCACACTCCGAAGGTAGACGAACAACTATACCTATACTTGGCAGTATCAGAGGTGGCGGTAAGTGGAGTCTTGGCCCAGGAAGAAGAAGGTACGCAATTTCTTATCTATTATGTTAGCAGAATTCTAGGCGAGGCTGAAACTAGGTATCCTCACCTAAAAAGTTGGCGCTAACTATGCTAAGCGCCTCTAGGAAGCTAAGACCATACTTTTGATTCCACCATATATATATGTGTTGTAACTACTTGCCCATTGAGGAATATAATGCATAAACCCGAACTCTTGGGACGACTGACCAAATAGATCATGGAAATCAGTGGGTACGACATCAAATATCGACCCCAGACCGCCATCAAATCTCAAATTTTAGCATACTTCGTGGCCGAATTTGTGCTGACCTTAATACCCGAGGTCGAAAGAGAAATGTTGCTAAACTCGGGGACTTTCTCGAGAATCTCAACCCTTTTTACAGGCGGTGCCTGAATGCGAAGGGGTCCAGACTTGGTATCGTATTGAAGCCACCATTGGGTAATGTAGTTAGACAATCTATTAGGACTGTAAAGTTGACTAACAACGAGGCCGAGTTGAGACCATGATTGCAGGTCTTAAACTGGCCAAAAGCTTGGGGACAGAGGTGATCGATGTTAAGTGCAACTCCTGATCGCGGCCTACTCCGCACTACTAATTATGTAGCAAGAGAGGGTCGGAGCAGCTTTTACCCGATTTTGGGTCGGGATCGATTTTCACAGAGAGCTAGAATTGGAGTGGTATATCTATTTAGCTTAGGATTGCGTAGAGTTCCAAATTACACTTCTCATCATTTTTGTTTTTTTTTATAATTCTACTTTTAACAAACTACAAATTGTAAATTAAGCTAAGAGTCAAATGCTACGGGTTGTTCAAATAGTTTAAAGGGCACTAGGCTAGTGACATCCGCCTAGGTGGTCAATTGACGGGTACTCGAGTCTAAGGCACAATTGACATGATTGGGGAGTATGATATAACTGTTGCACTACTTTACCCACTCTACACCTCTCGGTGGTTCAAGTGATTTTGCCCAATTGACTTTCTCAAGACCAACTGGGGTATGTAAATTTGCACAAGCAACTTAGGGTTCAAGTCGGGTATTACTCTCTCGAGGTTTAACTCTTTAATTGGGGCTATCAATCTCTTGAGTACGTCCCAATTCCTTGTTGGATCAATTTCGGAGACTTAGGTTCTCTTTCTCAAGAAGAGCCCTAGTCAACTAAACACAAACTAGTGTTTGCAACCACTAATTCAATAATTAACCATGAAATTGACCCAAATATCAAACACCTATAATCAATTTAGCCCTAAAATACAAGAACCATCAATTACCCACACTAGGGTTGAGCCACAACCCTAGCTATGGGGTCTAACTACTCATATTCAAAGAAGAAAAACAAGAAATAAATGAAGATAAACACATATTAATTAATTGCTAAGCTAAATACAAAGATTCAATGATGAAATGTAGTTAAAGTTGCCCAAAATGACTAAGAAAAGTCGACCCACGAGCGCAGCTATGCTATTACAATATCTAATGACTTAAAAATGGAAAAAGGATCTATTTATACTAAGCTGAAAAATCTGGACAAAAATGCCCCTGCGGGGTTAGTGCGGACCGCACAGAATGTACTGCGGCCGCACTAGGACTCTTGGCTCCAAAATCCAGCTCTCTGAACTCAGGCTCTGCGGACCGCACAGAATGGACTGCGGTCGCGATGACTTCTAGTGCGGTCCACACAAAATGGATTGCGGACCGCATTGGCTTGAAAGCTCCAAATTGCAACTACTCTGAATCTTGGCTCTGCGGACCGCACAGAATGGTAGTGCGGCCGCATGGACTCTAGTGCGAACCGCACTAAATCTAGTGTGGCCGCATTGCCTTTTAGCCTGAATACCTGCTCTCTGAACCTCCTAGTGCGGACCGCACAAAGTGGTGTGCGGCCGCACTGGACCTATTTTGCCTGAGCTTGTCTTGTCTTTGGTACTTGTGCAAGTCTCACTCCTTTTGAGCTGATCTTTGACATCTTGTCACTTTGTTGATCAAACTTGCAATCAAGCACAACTTATGAGCCTTTTGGGATTATTTTGTATGAGTTTCTAATCAAAGCATGAGCAAGAAGGAGTATAAAATGCGTCAAAATCCCTAGTTATCAACTTCCTCTTTGTGGTGAACCAAGTTAATGGAACATTCGAGGTCAGAGAGGAACGAATGCAAAGATACCTGGATAAAATACAGGTAACGTTACATATGTTCAAAGAATGGACAATACAACATATACCTGGGGATCAAAACATTAAGGCTGACGCTCTCGCTAACTTGGGATCGTCAGTCGATGATGATGAGTTCAACTCGGGGATGGCTGTAAAACTCATGAGATCGGTAGTGGAGGAAGGCCATGCCAAGATAAACTCAATGGGACTAACTTGGGACTAGAGAAATAAATATATAGAATATCTGAAGACTGGAAAATTACCTTCAGATCCTAAGGACTCGAGAGCTCTGCGCACGAAAGAAGCCCGGTTCAGCTTGTTCGAGGATGGCACCCTGTTCAGAAGAAGGTTTGATGGCCCACTCGTAATATGTCTAGGACCAGGGGCCACCGAGTATGTTCTGAGGGAGGTCCACAAAGGCACCTCTAGAAATCATTTGGGCGCCGAGTCATTAGTTCGAAAAATAATCAGAGCCGGCTACTACTGGGTCGACATAGAAAAGGACGCAAGGGAGTTCGTACGAAAATACATAGGAGGTCAGAGGCATGCTCTGATGATTCACAAGCCCGGGGATCTGCTACATTAGGTCTTGTCCCCCTGGCCGTTCATGAAATGGGGGATAGACATCATTGGCCCCATTCTATGGGCACCCAGTAAGTCTCAATTTATAATGTTTATGCCTGACTATTTTTCTAAATGGGTGGAAGCCCAGGCGTTCAAGAAAGTAAGGGAGAAGGAAGTCATCGATTTCGTTTGGGAACACATAATATGCCGGTTCGGGATGCCGTTGAGATCATGTGCGACAATGGAAATAGTTCATTAGCAGCAAAGTAAGTAAATTTTTCGAAGACCATAAGATCAAAAGGATACTCTCAACACCTTATCACCCCAGTGGGAACGAGCAAGCGGAGTCCACAAACAAAACCATAATCCAAAACATGAGGAAGAGATTTACCGACACCAAAGGAAAGTGGAAAGAAATCTTGCCCGAAGTCCTTTGGGCGTACCATAGAACCTCAAAGTCTAGTACCAGGGCCACCCCGTTCTCGCTAGTTTATGGCTCTGAAGCTCTAATATCGGTCTAAGTGGGAGAACTGAGTCTTGGGTTCCGATATGCAATGGAAGAGTCAAACAACAAGGCCATGAGTACGAGCCTGGAAAGATGAAGGCGCGATGTTGCCCTCGTACGGTTGGCTGCCCAAAAATAATGGATTGTGAGGTATTACAATCAAGAACAAACCTTCGACACTTTAACATCAGGGACTTGGTATTAAGGAAAGTTACACTAAACACTCGGAACCCGAACGAAAGGAAGCTGGGGCCAAACTAGGAAGGTCCATATCAAATTATTGAGATCACAGGAAAAAGGTCCTACAAGCTCGGAGCAATGAACAACGAGAAACTATCGCCATTAATTTTTTTTATTTGGACTAACACTTGCAGGCAACCGATGAGGAACGATACAATTTTTAGGCCTGAACATACGTGTTGCACTCTTTTTTCCTTGAACCGGTATTGTCCCAAGTGGGTTTTTCGACAAGGTTTTTAACAAAGGCAACATTGGATCGCGCTAACTTAGAATCAAAGACTGGTTATGAACTGATGTCAAGGATCACTTTAACAGTATCTGAGGCTTCTCCGTGATCGGCCTCGAACACTGGGGGGCATCACCCTTGGATAATGATTTTAGCAGGAAAGAAACTTTGTGGTCGAATAGCCTAGGCTCGGTCGATAGGATTTATTGTAAGGGCTAAACGGTCAAATGAGTCATCCCTACATAGACCATACGAGCTGTGACACAAAGCTTGTACACATGTCTAACCTTGTTCATTACGCACAAAAATGAAAGAAAGTTTCTACCTTGCGGATAAATATTCTGCCATTTTTAAAAAAAAAATTCATTCTTACATTTGGTACCCTAAAAGCATCGAGCCCAAGGGCTACCTCACTCGGGGGATATCATCCAAGGTAGATTCGGATGGCCCGGGATAGCGAATCCCATGGGCACAAAGCTTATTAGGTAGTGCCCGAAATTTAACAATTATGACCATCCCCATTCGGGAATGATTGTCTTGGGTAAGCCCGGATGACTTGGGATAACAAGCCTATTGGGAAACACCCAAACTAAAAGGCTATGACTGTCCTAGAACAGTTCGGAGATGTGCGAGATCCGTAACCAAAACATAAGGCCGTTAAGATTTTTAAACCGATTCAAAAGGCTACCCTTGGCGAATTGTAACCCAAAATATTCTAAGTACTTTAGCGATAGATTCTGGTCATACAGACCCCCCCTCCATCCCATACTTTTTAAGCAAAATAATATCGAGAACTAGGCCTAGTCAAACCTTCGAACAAGACCTAGTTGTTACGTGCTAAGGCATTCGATATCTTTGCAATCGTAAAAGGAAAAAAGCTTGGAATTTGCCAAAGGAAAAAAGCCTTGTAATTATATATCAAAATATTTTTACAAGGGCCAAACGACCTCAAATTTTTTTTACAAAGGCCAAGCGGCCTCGACAAAAAAAACAAAAAAGCATAAAAGCAAAAACATATACGAGGCATTTAGGTAGCCTGGTCCTTACTGGAGCCCGCCTCATTACTGGGACCATCTGGGTCTTCTCTGCCCTCGGATATGCCAGAACCCTTGGAGTCTTCTTATTCTTCATCCTTGGGGTAGGCCAACTTCTATGTCTCGGCCTCGCCCTCGATCCCCTTAGCATTTGCGATCTCGGCCGACAAATTGAAATCCCGAGGATGAACCTCCTCGAAGGCCTCCCTTAGGGACTACCACTTCTCATACTCAAGAATGTCTTTGAAGCAGTCCTAGGCTGCCTCGGCATCAGCTCTATACT
Source organism: Nicotiana sylvestris (assembly GCF_000393655.2). Taxonomy (NCBI): domain Eukaryota; kingdom Viridiplantae; phylum Streptophyta; class Magnoliopsida; order Solanales; family Solanaceae; genus Nicotiana; species Nicotiana sylvestris. The sequence goes on from NC_091058.1 coordinate 143,508,998, forward strand.
AGGCTACTATCTTGTCGACATCGGCCTTGGTTATTTCAACTACCGACTTGGCCGCTTTAAGCTCCTTGACGAGGGTCTCCTGATTAACAACAACCGAGCCCAGTTGAGATTGGAGTTCCTTGCCTTCCTCATCATTCAAAGTTGAGCCTCCACCGAGGCCAATTGCACCCAGGAAGTTTCCTTTTCCGAGGCTAATTGGTCCATTTTGCCTTTCAACTCCTCGGCCTTGACCTTGATAATGTCCATCTCACCTCGAAGTCGGTCGATCCGATCGATCTTCTAATGGACCTACAGGTTCTGACTATTAGTCACCGAGTCTAGCTCATCATCACTAACCTCAAAGACTTTTACAAGTTCCACCAGGTCGGTATGTTCTTTCTGAGCCGCGTCCAACTCGGCCCGAAGACTCTTAGCCTCTTCCTCGCGTTGCTCACTGAGAAGTTTGTACATGTCTCTCTTCTAAGTAAGCTCTTTGGCTTCAGCCTCGAGGAGGCTCAACTTTTCTCGGTATTGGATGAAGGTCTTATGATGAAGCACCGAGGACCGCGAATATAAGGAGAAATATAAGATCATTAAGTAACCAAAGCTAGAAAATGAAAAGGTTTGGTAACACCTTACCCGATTCAGTGCCTACTGTGCTTCGTTGAACAAGCATGAGGAATCCACCTCGTTCATCTTTGCCTGGTCTTCTTCAGTCACCAGGCATAGGAGGTAACTAGTGTCACACCTCCTTTTTCCTACACCCTCCAAGAAGGGATGTATAAGGGAGTTTTTCCAATTAAAGGACAATCGAAACGGGATTTATTTATTTAAAGATTCAGAGTCGCCACTTAGGAGATTTATGGTGTCCCAATCACCAGTTCAAATCCCGAATCGATGAAAGATTGACTCTGTTTTACAGTCTGCGAACACAAAAATCCGGGTAAGGAATTCTGTTAACCCGGGAGAAGGTGTTAGGCATTCCCGGATTCCGAGGTTCTAGCATGGTCGCTCAACTGTTATATTTGGCCTATTTACTTGATTTTAATACATGTTCTAGCCTATGTGCATTTTATCCTTTTTAAACCACTTTTATTTAATTATTTTTAGGAAAGATTCAACGTCACCTAAAACACGCCTTGAACCACGTCACATAAATGCACCCGCGGTCTTCGACATATTTTAACATTGTTGAGATTTGGATTTGGGTCACATAAATGCGCACCCGAGTTTAAGGAAGTTAATTTAATATTACGTGCCTGAAACACCTATGCGTTTTCAAGTTTGCGAGTGTAAGCACGTGATTTTTGCCCTATATGAGAATTACTCCCAAAAAATTCAAAAATAAAATAATTTTTCTTGGTGTGCAATTTTTGTGATATTTTGTGATATTTTGTGTAACTATTTGTATGTTTGTCTATGCATGTTTATTTGTTAAATTAATAAAAAATACAAAATATGTCGCATTTTGCATGTAGGATTTAATTCTACAATTGTTAATAATTAAATTTGTTTACAAAAATTAAAAATTACAAAAATAGGCATCTTTTGCATTTTTAGCATTTAATGTCCAAATGAACAATTTTATGCTTAATTATTACTTAATTGTGCGTTAATTGTTATTGGAAGTTAATTTGCGCTTTTATAACTTAATTTAGTTCTTAATAATAATTTAAGTACTTTTATAATTTAGTTTTAGAAAAATAAAAGAAGAAAAGAGAACAAAAATACAAAGAAAAATCGGATTGGGCCACTTCTTCAATTTCAAACCACAGGCCCAAATAATTGCTCAATTTTCCCCATGACCCGGTCCACTTCTAACCGGGTCGACCCGGTCCGCTCCATTAACCCAACACCCCTTCTTCATTTTTGTCCAACACAAAACAAAACCAAAAAAATAAAAAAATAAAAGGTGAATTATCACTCTTAATAGTTTTATTTTTTGTTTTTTTTATATATAAAAAATCCGAAAATATTTTTTTTTTTATTTTTTTTTTTAAAAAATATAATAATTTTGGGAATGATTTTAAAAAAAAATAAGAAAAAGGGAAGTACTAAATAAAAAAAAATATAAAAGTAAAAATAGGTGAAATTCCCTTCTTCTTTTTTTAAAAAAAGTAAGAGAATGTAGAAAATTTTTAAAAAATAAAAAGTTTTGTGGAAATTTTTAAAAAAATTTAAAAGTAAAAGAAGGTTGGAATTAAAAAATAAATATAAAGGTATCTGAAAATTTAAAAAAATTTAAAGTAATTGAAAGTAGCATTTTTGAAAGAAAAAGAAAAGATAGTGGTTTGTTTTTTAAAGAAAAGTTAAATAAAGTGAGATTCTCTTTTAAAAAAATAAAAAGTGGGATTTTAAATAAGATAAAGTAATTAAAGTTGGAATTTTAAAAATAAAAGTAAATAAAGGTGGGATTTCTTTTTCTAAAAAAATAAAAGCAATTTGTAAGTGGGATTTCTTTTAATTAAAAAAATAAAAAAATAATAAAAAAACAAATCTGAAAATTTCGAAAATTTTGCTATAAATAGAAGAGAAAATTTAGGAAGAGGGTGGAAAAAAAGAGGAAAAACTAGATAGAGAGAAGAAAAAAAGAGGGGGCGGAGTGAGAAGTATACACCCGATATACATTCTGGATACACTGAATATACAGGGGCAGAATTCATTTTGGAGAGTTTTGAAGTTGAAAAAGAATAGTTACTGCTTCATTGCCTCGCTTAAGATCTGAAATAGTCAGAACCTTCCTGCCTTTTACTTCTTCTCTATACTTGGAGTCGTTTATAGTCTCCTGAGTTTTCTGTTATTCCTACTGTTACTGGTCTATTCCTGTGTTGCTGGACTGTCGTTGCTGTGCTGCATTGTTACTACTGTTGCTGCTTCTCATCTTCATCTTCTCTTGTTTTCCAATACCAGGTACACGAATGTAATACTAGTTATTGCAAGCTAAAAATGTGGAAGCATGAATACATATGAAGAATCGAATTTTGAAGTTTTAATTTCGCTTTTTCTCTGTTCCTTTTATTGATTGTATTTAGGCTATTTTATGTATTATTGAATAATAATTGGAATAAGAGAAAATAACATAAGTTAGTCTTTAATGAATCGGCTTGGCAAAACGGGTTAATTCACTAGCTATGAAGGTTCTAAGATTATCAACAGTAGGTTAATTGTGAACAAGTACTTAAATTTAGCTAAGGCATGAATTTGAACTAAATTTCGTGAATTAGGTATTAAGGCATGATTTGAGTTCAAACAAAATTAGAAGAACGTTTAAGTCTAATAAACTTTCTATTAAGCTTTAGTAATTATGGTTAAATCCAGTTTCAAATGGTTGTGAATAATTAATTCCAATAGTTTTTTTTATATATAACAATGCGAGCTTCAATCTAACTATATTTGATTCTTTTGAATATTAGTTGTCGAATTTTTATTTTATTTATAATTTCGAATTTTTTTAGTAAAATTCCTGTTCATCAATATTTGTATTAATATAGCAATTAGTATGCCATGCTTTCTTAAATAAAAAAAAGCTCGTAATTAATTAGGATTTTCTTTCTTTATTTTAGAGACTAATTTTAATAGAAAAGATGTAGTCGCTTTAGGATTTGTCCATTTAAAATAAATGAGATGAGCCTCGCCTAGTAAAATGTATAGATTGCGGGGCCCTCACAAATGTATGTGTTAATTACTTAGAACTCGGGATCGGCCGCTTAGCGAACTTCACGGCCTTTTCTCAAAATAACCCTGCGCTAGTCGCTTTAGGCGCGTATTTAATAATGTTATCTCCTTAAACTCGGGTGCACATTTATGTGACCCAAATCCAAATCTCAACGAAATCGAAATGTGTCTCTAATCACGGGTACATTGATTGTGACGTGGTCTGAGATGCATTTCCATGACGTTGCAAATTCTTTTTAATAATGAATGAGACGAGCCTCGACAAACAAAAAATGCACAAGCTGCGGGGCCCTCTAAATGTATATATTAAAATACTTAGAATTCGAGGACAGGCCGTTTAGCGAATTTTACGGCCTTCCCCAAAATAACAAGACGCTAGTTGCTTTAGGCGCGCCTTTAATAATTTATTTTCCTTAACTCGGGTGCACATTTATGTGACCCAAATCCAAATCTCAACCGAGTCGAGATATGCCAAACAACTACGGGTGCATTGATGTAACGTGGTTCGAGATATGTTTCCACGACGTTGCAATTCTCGTAAAATAATAACAATAAGTAAGAAAGCGGTAAAAAGATAAAATTTTGCACATAAGTTCATATTTGTATAAAATCAGATAATCAAGCCGAATATAACAGTTGAGCGACCGTGCTAGAACCACGGAACTCGGGAATGCCTAACACCTTCTCCCGGGTTAACAGAATTCCTTATCCGGATTTCTGGTGCGCAGACTGTAATATGGAGTCATTCTTTTCCTCGATTCGGGATTAAAATTGGTGACTTGGGACACCCTAAATCTCCCAAGTGGCGACTCTGAAATAAATAAACAAATCCCGTTTCGATTGTCCTTTAATTGGAAAAACTCCCCTCCACCCCACGCGGGGACGGAAAAAGGAGGTGTGACAGCTCTGGCGACTCTGCTGGGGATAAATGGGCCCAGAACCACTGGTTCAGGGTTAGAAATTCAAGCTTGGAATAATTGTTCTATTTAGCTTTGTTTATTATCTGATATTCTTATATGTGATTCATGTGCAAAATGATGTGTGTTACCGCTTTGATATTATTTGACTGTATATATAAACTGCGCCGAAACCCTTCTCTTCTTACCTCCGGGGAGAAGCTCGCTGGTCGAGACTCCCTATTCTGTTAGTGTCATACCCAAGTAGAAAGAGGCTCGGATAAGTTACAAAGCCGGACGACCCCGCGGGTCCCCGGTACGTAGCCCCCTCCTCAACTCGAGTTGTCCGCTCGTGTAAGCCAGGTCTAGAACAAAGCCCAGTTTGAAGCTTAGTAAAACATAACTTTATGCCGGATCCCTAGTAGGAAAGCGCTTATTTGAATCACGTTGCATTTGACTTAGGGGGCTCAACACAGGGGTTGGGCCCGTCTAGGAATAGCAACCTGGAACAAAAAAAGACCATCATGTGGCATTTTATTTGTTATCGCATTAATTTGCTTAAAATTTGCATGTTGACCGGCGGGTGATAATAGGAATTTTGAAAACATAAATAAATAAATAAAAAATAAAAAAATTTCAAAAGCAATGTCCAAATATTTTTCATTTTGAGAAAACCCGTGATTTAGATAAATTTCTTACCCGAACTACGTCGGTTTGATTCCCACCGGATGTGGGATACGTAGGCAACCCTTATCGGGTCCAACTCCCCGATTTTGTTTTACCAATAATTATATATATATATATATATATATATATATATATATGTATATATACAATAATTATATATATATATATACCCATGTATGTATATACACATATTATTTCTTTCAAAAAAAAATGTTTGGAGTCAAAATAATAAAAAAAAATTCCTTGTCTAAAATCACCTTAATAAATGTGCAGAATGAGCACACGTAGGAGTTCATCTGAGGCCATTATAAACAAAGTTCCTCTGGGCTTACGCATGTGGTGGAACGACTTGGGAGGATCAGGGCAAGATACGGTCAAAATATACTTGGGAAATTTGGTTGGGATTGCTGGACATCGATCCGCGAGGGGACGTTATCAGGGCTCTAATTTCATTTTGGGACTCGGCCCACAACGTATTTCACTTCTCAGATTTCGAACTCACCCCGACTCTGGAGGAGTTGGCAGGGTACATTGGATGTCCTAACATCCCTATGAAAAAGCAGTATCTCATTGCACCAAGGGCCGTAACCATACACAAGTTCCTGGATATCGTAAAGATCCGCAGAACGGTACATAACCCAGAGTTATCAAAAGGGTTTTGTAGTTTGGCATTTCTGTACGACAGATACGGTCATCTAGGAGGGTTCAACAATCCCGAGAGTAAGATCTGCAGTGGGGAGAGCCGGTTGGAATGGGAGAGGCATAGATGTATTGCTTTTATGATAGCCTTTCTGGGTTTTCTGGTGTTCCCTAAAAGAGACAGAAAAATTAACATACAAATCGCTGGGGTCGTCAATACTTTGATCAGACAAGAAAATAGCACTCTGGCACCAATGATAATTGCGGAAATTTTCCGCGCACTCACTATCTGCAAGACCGGAGGAAGCTTCTTTGAGGGATGCAATATACTACTGCAAATGTGGATGATATCTATGTCATCGCCCTCAAATTCTGAAATATGGGTCGTCACAAAAGACTTGTATAGAAGAGTTCCCCACTAGGATCGATGGGATCAGCTTGCCGGAAGGGGTCGCCGAATGGGTCACGCTACTGCGCTCTGTTTCAGCAAACCAGATAGAGTGGGCATTCGAGTGGCTACCCCTAGACGAGGTCATACACATGTCAGCCACCGAATCTTATTTGTTGTTGATGAGTCTCCAAAGTATCCAGCCCTACGCACCATGCAGAGTGTTGAGACAGTTGGGACGATACCAAATAATCCCGAAGGAAGAAGATCTCAGTAGCCAGGTGATCGAAATCGGACCTGGTGGGCAGTTCCCCGAAGCATTCGTTCGGAGGATCTGGAATGAATGTCAAACCCTGAAGTTAGATACTTGTGTACGAGATCGGGCCAAGGGTGAAGTGTCGCCAAAATACCTCCCGTGGTACAGAAGAGAGCTTGAACATAAGAGACCAACTAAGAGAGCTCACATCCAAGGCTTTGAGGAATCTTCACAGGCAGAGTGGGGCTGGTTAAAAAGAAAGGAAGGCTACCGGGCTGAAATCGGGAAGCTAAAACAACAAGTTGAAAAGCTTGTATTTGAGAACAACGTGCAAATCGCCTCCGAGCGGGTTGAGAAGAACAAGTTAGCCCAAGAAAACCAGACACTAAAGGCCAGCATTCACCAAGCCAGTAAGAGTAACATCGACCGAAAGAAGCGTCGCTCCGACGAAAGATTGATAGCAAGTTTGAGCAATCAGGTCATCCAAAGCCAAGGAAAATTAGAACAATCAGAAGCTTGCGTAGCAAGGATGAAGGTCAGATGGGCAAAATGCATAATGGCCTGGAGGCAGCGTCTGCAACATGTCATAAGGGATTATGAAATGAGCATCGGGATATTAAGGAAAACGAACTCCACTCTTCATGATCGGATCATCAAACAAGCACGAGATGCCCAGGCCGACAGAAGACATTGTTACGATGCAATGGCCTGCATGGAAAGACAACTGGAGTTGTTCCAGGATCGACTTGCCGACAATGCTCAGGCACTGGTATTGAAGAACCGACAAATCAGGCAATTGTTCATTGAAAGGGACAACATTCGAGGAAGGATCGACGAAATTGGGCATTACATCTACATGAAATGCCTAGCATGTGAGCAAATACCTTGGAAGACCCTCCTTGTTTCCATCATGGGCTGCGTCCACCGGATTATGAACGAGTTGAAGAGCTTGCAGAGGGACCTCACACCAAGGGCCGCGGAAAGGCCGAATGATGCCTCGCGGGCCCCTAAGTTGGAAAATTAATCTTTGGTCGAGTCCTGTTTATTTGACTTTGTTGCTTTCCCATATGTTGTTTTCTTTTCTTTTAGTCAAATCGGGTTAAGAACTGTGGAGTCTGTACCATTGTTGTTCCTTGTTTGAAGTAATTTGTAATAGCAAAATTTTGAGAATGAATTTAATGATTCCAAAAGAATTTTGTGTTTCTTTACTTTATGGCAGAACTACGCCTGGTCTGATTCGCGCGGAGACGTGATACGTAGGCAATCCCCATAAGATTCGACCGCCTTTAATAAAGAAAGAAAAAGAAAAATAATAAATACATAAATAAAATAAAATACAGGGTTTCCCAAAGTACTTTAAAAAGGACAAATGAGCAAGCCGGGATGACGCATGTTGTTTGAAGTAAAGCATGTAGAAACGGTTAACTGCCTAGGAGCATTGCATCCTCTATGTGTTGTTATCAAATCTGTCAAACTCTAACGCTAACAAAGTTTGTTGTTGTCTGAATCCAGACAGTTAGTTGTTAAAGAATTCTGGCAACACACCCTTACCAAACCAGATCCAAAGGACCAGTAGCAACAAACATGACTACTTTAGAGAATAGTACCGAGGGAGAAAGGCCGATGAGCCAGTTGTTAAAAGAAGCGATGGAAAAGATTGAAAGGATGAGACTAGAGATGAATGCAATGCAGCTAGCTTTAACCAAGCACAAAAGAACCCTGAGCCACTGGGGCACATGCCGGAATACCATCACTCCGGCCCTTCAACAAGCCTCACAAATCCCCGTTATCATCAAGAAAGAAGCCCCCACGATTCCCAAGCTCCACCACCGCATTAACCTCTCCCAACACCAAATGTTCCCACTTTTGTGGGACCCACATCAGCCACCCTGCAGAGAACGGCCAGCGAGCCATTGTTTCAGGCTCCCGATACGCAATACTATCCCCCTGAGCCTACATTCCATGCCCCCGAACCACATGCCTACAATCCACATTTGGAGGTACCGACAGAAATTAAAAAGCCGGTTAAAGCCCCAGAACAAAATGAGGTATTGAGGAAATTCAAAAGCCTGGAGCAGTCCTTCAAGAACCTGCACGGATTGGGCAACCAGGTCAGCGTGGCCTACAAAGATCTATGCCCTTTCCCGGATGTCCAACTCCCAGCTGGGTTCAAGATGCCTAAGTTTGATTTATATGAAGGGCACGGTGATCCCATGGCGTATTTGCGGGGATTCTGTAGCAAAATGAGAGGGGCAGGTGGCAAAGATGAGCTGCTGATAGCTTATTTCGGCCAAAGTATGAGCGGATCGACACTAGAATGGTATACCAGGCAGGATTCCAGCAGATGGTACACTTGGGATGATCTGGCGCAGGCTTTCGCAGGTCATTTCCAATACAATCTCGAGATAGTCCCTGACCGTCTCACATTATTGAGGACCGGGAAGAAGCCCGGGGAAAGTTTTCGCGAGTACGGGTTCCGCTGGAGAGAACAAGCAGCTAGAGTGGATCCTCCCATGAGAGAGGGAGAAATGGTGGACTACTTCTTGCAAACACTGGATCCAACCTACTTTGGTCACTTGGTGACGACGGTTGGAAAATCCTTCAACGAGGTAGTAAAGATAGGGGTCATGATAGAGGAGGGTCTGAGGTCTGACAAAATCCTGAATTACTCGGCACTCAAGGCCACAACCCAGGCTATTCAGAGCGGCACGGGAGGTGCGCTGGGAAGAAGGAAGAAAGAAGAAATTGCCACGATTGAGGCAAGCAGTTGGCCCAGGTCTGGCAAACCCCACTACAACCAACCCAGGCCTCACAGGCCAAACTACCCATACAGACCAACACAGCACTACTATCCACCTCGAGAACCACATTTCTCCATACACCAAGCCCAGACATACACTCAGCCTCCGGTTCGCCCGCAATGGCGCGCGCCGGCTCCCCAGAACACATATGCACCACCACAAAACACCTATCCTCCACCGAGGGCATATATAAACCCTCCAGGGGAAGGCTTTCGGGGAAATCCGGATGCTAGGAATGACAGGCTGCGAAAACACAGAACTTTCACCAAGTTGGGAGAAACCTACACCGTTTTTTTCCACAAATTGAGGCAATTGGGTTTGGTTAGTCCTGTCCAGACTCGAGAACCAAATCCCCCACCCCAGAATTTGGACCGATCAGTAAGCTATGAGTACTGCTCAGGGATGTTGGGGCATGATACCGAAAAATGTTGGAAGTTGAGGCATGCCATACAGGATCTTATTGATACTAATAAGATCGAGGTCCAGACACCAGAGGCTCCTAACATCAACCAGAACCCACTGCCAGCGCACCACGAGACTCACATGATTGAGTTGGTGTATGAGGGAGGAGAGTTGAGAAAACCCTCACAAACAGTGATGATGATCCAGGCCGCTCCGAAAGAAGGACCGACCAGTGGAGGAACGGGGGTAAGTCCTAGGGAGAAGGCATCAAGCCGGTAGTGATATTGGGAAAGAGCCCGTCCGCCATAACAAGCAAACCCGAGCCAAACAAGTTGGTAATATCAGGGGCTCCGCCCACACCTGTGGTTGTGTTGAAAGGGGTATACAGGGAACTAGTCACCATAAAGCCTGTAGTTCAGCTGCCGATGATTGATAGCAAGGCTGTGCCTTGGAAATACGAGAAGGCAGTGGTGATGTACAAAGGAAAACGAGTGGAGGAAGTTAGTTGTGAAGCGCAAGGGCTGACTCGATCAGGTCGGTGTTTTGCTCCGGTGGAGCTGAGAAGAACCAACCCCGCTACAACCAAGAAACCTGTGTCCGAAGAAGAGGCTGAGGAGTTCTTGAGGAAGATGAAAGTACAGGACTACTCCGTGGTCGAACAGCTGAGGAAAACACCGGCCCAGATCTCGCTGCTGTCATTACTAATCCATTCTGAGGAGCATCGTCGGGCCCTGATGAAAATATTAAACGAAGCTCATGTACCCAACGAGATTTCTGTAAACCACCTGGAAACCATTGCCAACAAGATTTTCGAGGTGAACAGGGTAACATTCTCAGATGATGATCTGCCAGTGGAAGGTACGGAGCACAATAAAGCTCTCTACCTAACTGTCAAATGCGAAAACTCGGTAGTTGCTCGGGTATTGGTGGATAACGGTTCGAGTGCCAATATTTGTCCATTATCCACTCTGAACCAGTTAAAGATCGACCACGGAAGAATCCACAAGAATAGCATCTGTGTCCGGGGATTTGACGGAAATGGAACAGCCACTATGGGGGATGTTGTGCTTGAATTAACCATCGGTCCGATCCAGTTTACCATGGAATTCCAGGTATTAGAAGCCACAATATCTTATAACATGCTGCTAGGACGACCATGGATCCACGCAGCCAAAGCAGTGCCTTCCACCCTACATCAGATGGTCAAGTTCGAGTGGGATAGACAAGAGGTCGTACTACACGGCGAGGACACGTCATGCACCATGGGTGGCGCCATTGTGCCATTCATAGAGACCGATGATGACAAAGGTCCTTGGGTCTACCAGATTTTCGATACAATGTCGGCAAACAAGATTTCTGAGGGTGAGATCCTTCAGTACCCTAGGGTAGCTTCCGCAACAATCATGATGGTCTCGGAAATGCTGGGCAACGGGTTCGTGCCGGGAAAAGGCCTGGGAGTTGAGCTTCAGGGGATTGTACAACCTGTCTCCCTGCCCAAGAACTTGGAAAACTTCGGTTTGGGGTTCAAACCAACCGCGGCAGATAGGAAGCAAGCGCGAAAAATGAAGAAGAGAGTTTGGTTTCTGCCCAAGCCGGTGCCACGTCTCTCAAGGTCTTTTGTCAGAGCAAGCGCCAAGGGGCCGCCAGTCCCAAATATTCTAGGACCATTGATTGGTATGGATGGGGACCTGAATCAGAGTTTCGAGAGGCTATTCACTGATGTCAGTATGATAGAAGCTGGAGAGAGTTCCAGTAGGGCGGAGATACAATTTGTGGGGCCTGAGGCCAAGACCAACAATTGGATGGTTACTCCTCTTCCTGTCCGAGGGGAGTCTTGGTAGTAGGCTTTGATTTATGTTTTTTGTTTGTTTTGTTTTGTTCGGATTATTCTAGGGTGTAATCCAAATTTTACTTTTGTTTTGTAAAAGTGTGAACCCTTTTATTCCGCAAGTTTAATAAAGTTCTCTTCTTTTGTCTCATTTTAATTTTGTCTTGTTCTTTTTCTTTCTGAACAATTCTCTTTTTACTGGTTCTAATGACATGGCATGCACAGCGGATCTTCGACATAGTCTAATAAATCAATCTGCATCCGACTTAATGATACAAGAGGTTGTTTGTGACGATGAATCTGAATATGATGAAGATAAAGCCTTCGAAGAGATAAACCGAGAACTGTGCCAATTTGAAGAAAAACCCAAACCTAACCTAAATGACACTGAGGCTGTGAATCTAGGAGACGCTGATAATGTCCGAGAAACCAAGATCAACATCCATATTGAGCCGAATGTCAGGGAAGAATTGATCAAAACCCTCATGGAATTCAAAGATGTTTTTGCATGGTCATATGATGATATGCCGGGATTAAGCACCAATTTAGTGGTTCACAAATTGCCCACTGACCCGGCATACCCTCCGGTCAAGCAAAAGCTAAGGAAATTTAAAACAGAAATGAGTGTAAAGATCAAAGAAGAGGTGATTAAGCAGTTGCAGGCGAAGGTCATTCGGGTCACTCGATATCCCGAGTGGTTGGCCAATGTGGTACCAGTCCCAAAGAAGGATGGAAAAATCAGGGTGTGCGTCGACTACCGCAACCTCAACAAAGCAAGTCCCAAGGACAATTTTCCATTGCCCAACATCCATATCTTGATCGATAATTGCGCTGGGCGCGAGATCGGATCCTTTGTGGATTGCTATGCGGGTTATCATCAGATCCTAATGGACGAGGAAGATGCGGAAAAGACAGCATTTATCACGCCATGGGGAACTTACTGCTATCGGGTAATGCCGTTCGGACTGAAGAATGCCGGGGCAACGTACATGCGAGCAATGACTGCTGTGTTTCACGACATGATACACAAAGAAATTGAGGTGTACGTAGATGATGTGATCATAAAGTCTTGGCGTCAGGAAGACCATGTAGCAGACCTAAGGAGATTCTTCCAAAGACTCCGAAGGTATGATATCAAGCTTAACCCGGCCAAATGCGCATTCGGGGTTCCATCAGGAAAGCTGTTAGGATTCATCGTCAGTCGACGGGGTATTGAGCTGGACCCATCTAAGATCGAATCCATCCGAGATTTGCCACCGCCAAAGAACAAAACAGAGGTAATGAGTCTGTTGGGTAGACTCAATTACATCAGCAGGTTCATCGCTCAACTCACAGCAACTTGTGAGCCCATATTTCGGCTGCTGAAAAAGGATGCTGCGGTAAGTTGGACGGCAGAGTGTCAAGAGGCTTTCGACCAAATCAAAGGGTATCTGTCTAATCCACCCGTGTTGGTCCCGCCTAAGCCGGGGAAGCCCTTAATTCTTTATCTGACGGTCCTGGAAAATTCATTTGGTTGTGTACTGGGGCAACACGATGACATAGGAAGGAAGGAGCAGGCCATTTACTATCTTAGCAAGAAATTCACAGTATATGAGGTCAAGTACACTCAACTCGAGAAAACATGCTGCGCCCTAACTTGGGTAGCTCAGAAGTTGAAACACTACCTGTCCTCGTATACTACTTATCTCATATCCCGTTTGGACCCATTGAAGTATATCTTTCAGAAACCTATGCCCACAGGGAGGTTGGCAAAATGGCAAATTCTGCTCACAGAGTTCGATATCGTCTATGTGACGAGGACAGCCATGAAAGCCCAAGCGCTGGCCGACCATTTGGCAGAGAATCCCGTTGATGAAAAATACGAGCCTTTAAGAACGTATTTTCCCGACGAAGAAGTGATGCATACAAGTGAGCTGGCGTTACCCGAGGAACCGGGTTGGAAGCTTTTCTTCGATGGAGCTGCAAACGCGAAAGGGGTTGGAATAGGAGCAGTACTCATTTATGAAACAGGACGCCATTATCCTGTTACGGCTCAACTACGCTTCTATTGCACCAATAATATGGCCGAGTATGAAGCTTGCATTTTGGGTCTGCGATTGGCTGCGGACATGGATGTCCAAGACGTTTTGGTCTTGGGAGACTCGGACCTCTTGGTACATCAGATTCAGGGCGAATGGGAAACACGAGACTTGAAACTCATACCTTATCGACAATGCTTGCACGATCTGAGCAAGCAATTTCGATCGGTGAAATTCAAACATATCCCGAGAGTTCATAACGAGGTTGCGGATGCATTAGCCACCTTAGCATCAATGTTGCTCCACCCTGACAAAATGTATGTTGACCCTTTGCACATCCAGGTTCGTGATCAGCACGATTATTGCAACGCGGTGGAAGATGAAGCAGATGGCGAGCCTTGGTTTCATGATATCAAGGAGTACCTCAGAATGGGGATATATCCAGAACAGGCCACTGGAGACCAAAAAAGAGCCCTTTGGCATTTGTCGAATGGTTTCTTCCTCAGAGGAGGAGTTTTGTACAAACGAACCCCGTATTTGGGATTGTTAAGATGTATAGACGCCGGTTAAGCCACGACGGTCATGGCAGAGGTACATGCTGGAGTTTGCGGGCCGCATATGAGCGGATATGTATTGGCAAGGAAGATCCTTCGAGCAGGATATTATTGGCTTACCATGGAGCATGACTGTATCTCTTTCGTGAGAAAATGCCATCAGTGTCAGATACATGGAGATCTGATTCATTCTCCGCCAACAGAGTTATATACGATGTCAGCACCCTGGCCGTTTGTGGCATGGGGCATGGATGTCATTGGACCTATCGAGCCGGCAGCATCCAACGGTCATAGGTTCATTTTAGTAACCATTGACTACTTCACCAAATGGGTTGAGGCTAAAACCTTCAAGTCGGTAACTAAAAAGGCAGTGGTGGATTTTGTGCACTCCCATATCATCTGCAGATTTGGGATCCCAAAAGTAATCATCACGGATAACGGTGCAAATCTTAACAGCAGCATGATGAGAGAGGTATGCCAACAATTCAAGATTACAAACCGCAATTCCACCCCATATCGTCCCAAGGCGAATGGAGCGGTCGAAGCAGCCAATAAGAACATCAAGAAGATACTGCGGAAGATGGTGAAAGGGTCCAGACAATGGCACGAGAGATTACCCTTTGCTTTGTTGGGTTATCACACTACCGTCCGGACTTCCATAGGTGCAACTCCTTATTTGTTGGTGTACGGAACTGAGGCCGTAATACCAGCGGAGGTCGAAATTCCGTCCCTCCGGATTGTCGCTGAAGCTGAAATTGATGATGATGAATGGGTCAAAGCTCGACTAGAACAATTGAGCTTGATAGACGAGAAAAGATTGGCAGCAGTGTGCCATGGTCAGCTATATCATAAGAGAATGGCAAGGGCATACAATAAGAAGGTACGCCCCAGGAAGTTTGAAATAGGGCAGCAGGTATTGAAGAAGATCCTCCCACATCAGGTCGAGGCAAAAGGCAAGTTCGCCCCAAATTGGCAAGGGCCTTATATCGTGACCAGAGTATTGTCCAACGGTGCTTTGTGTTTGACGGATATCGAGGGAAGATGTGTTGACATGGCTATCAATTCGGATGCAGTCAAGAGATATTATGCGTAATTTCTTTGATTATGGCAATTATTGGTTCGTTTGTTTGTACTTGGTACTTATTGGATAATGAAATGACGGAGGCAATTCTTTCTTCTATCCAAACACTTTTTACCCTTGTTTCCCCCTTTTGAGCCTTAAGTTATTCTTTCATATCCCTCTTTTGGAATCACTAATGAAAAAAAAATATAATAATAATAAATATAAAAAGAAAAAAAAGAGAAGGAAAAAGAAAATTGTAAAAGAAAATGAAAAAGAAGAAGATAAAATCACAAGAAAAACAAAACCGTGGGAACTACGTTTGACCTGATTCCTCAAAGAGGATACGTAGGCGCCTCACGGCTCGGTCATAGTGTGCATAGTGTACATAGTGTGCATAATAGGCACAGTGTGCGTAACGCACGTAGCTCAACATAGTGTAAAAAATAAAATCCCCCAAGCAAGAAAACTGGGGCAGAGGTTATGTTTTAAAGTTCCAACAAAGGTTTGATTCCAAAAGTTGTAGCGGATCACCCATCAAAGTTATTTCATTTTTTGATAGCCTTTCTTTTAGCCCCACACCAAAACCAACGTCGACGTCCAAAAGACCTCCCGATCAATATCCAAGAGGTGCCAAGTCAGGCAAATAAAGCCGAAAATAATACACTGATCCCCGGCAAAGAAGAGGATCATAAAACTGGAAATGAATTGATAGTCCAAAGGAATCTCCAAAAGAGAGGATCATATCGACAGCACTCCAATTCTCCGTTGAAGAAATAAAATGAGCGAGTCTTGGCGGTGAAAACCTTCATAGGCACCACAAGGCGACGAAAGATGAGAGATATAAAACGAGAGAGTCTTATCGGTGAAAACCTTCACAGGCACCATAAGGTGCCGGGAGCTGAGAGAAAAGAGAGAGTCTCATTAGTGAAAACCCCTCGAAGGACACTATGAGGCGACAAGACAGATCAACAAAAGGGTCCGCGTTCGTAAAGAAATGGACACCCATTTATCCCCAGCAAGTAAGGTCATCAGGCAAGTTGATTGATACAAATAGACTGGGTCAGGAGTCTACGGTGCATGTCATGATCACAAGGACCAGTCATGTCTTCCAGATAAGTTCTTCTCTTTTCCTTTTTCCACCAAGTATTGGTTCAGAGAGATTTTCCTCTTTTTCTATCTTTTTCATTTTTCTTGCAAAGAATTCGTTTTGAAAAAGATTTTTCCAAAGTTTACTACCAGAGGCCGAAGGGGTACAAAAGCAAAATACGAAAGGATAGGCCAAGAGCCGAGGCAATAAGACAAAATGCATTGGCTACAAAACCAAAGGACGAATTGTGTAGAAAGAAGGGTGACGTAAAGAGAGCGGAAAATGATGGGTGAAGGACTTGTGGACCAAGTTCCGAGAAGGTTTCCCCGCAGAATGTTGATAAATTCCGGACCCAAATCCGAAGTGGTCAGACGCCACAAGAAAGGGAAATCAATCCGGTGCAAGATATCCCAAGGCAATGCAATTCTATGCCTTGCCATTCCGGGAGGAAATAAAACTCTTAAAGGAGTGGTTTCGGGAGGGAAGCGGACTCCCATAGTTTGATTCTGTAAAGAGAAAAGCAGAAAAGGGGGAAAACCATCCCCATCAGACAGGTCACCCCCAGCAAGCAACTTTGTTCCCCAACCAGTGGTGGGGGCACAGAGCAAGAAAAGAAAACCGGAAAATTAACACTAGGATTAAAACTAACAAAGTCCTTTTGTCTGCTGCAGGAAAATAAAGGTTGATGATGGCAGAAGGGCGCGATGCCAGAAAGGTCACCAAAACCGGGGCAGAAAATTTTCTGTCGTTGTCAAAAATTTTCTCGGAGGAACGAGGAAACAAATACATTTTTGTTCTAGGTCGCCCACCAGTATAATGCGGGAATACATTTTCTGTCTTTTCATTTCTGTTCTAGGTCGCCCACCAGTATAATGCGGGAATACATTTCTGTTCTAGGTCGCCCACCAGTATAATGCGGGAATACATTTCTGTTCTAGGTCGCCCACCAGTATAATGCGGGAATATATTTATGTCTTTTCATTTCTATTCTAGGTCGCCCACCAGTATAATGCGGGAATACATTTCTGTTCTAGGTCGCCCACCAGTATAATGCGGGAATACATTTCTGTCCTTTCATTTCATGTTCTAGGTCGCCCACCAGTATAATGCGGGAATACATTTCTGTTCTAGGTCGCCCACCAGTATAATGCGGGAATACATTTCTGTTCTAGGTCGCCTACCAGTATAATGCGGGAATACATTTCTGTTCTAGGTCACCCACCAGTATAATGCGGGAATACATTTCTGTCTTTTCATTTCATGTTCTAGGTCGCCCACCAGTATAATGCGGGAATACATTTCTGTTCTAGGTCGCCCACCAGTATAATGCGGGAATACTTTCTGTTCTAGGTCGCCCACCAGTAAAATGCGGGAATACTTTCTATTCTAGGTCGCCCACCAGTAAAATGCGGGAATACTTTCTGTTCTAGGTCGCCCACCAGTATAATGCAGGAATACATTCATGTTCTAGGTCGCCCACCAGTAAAATGCGGGAATACTTTCTGTTCTAGGTCGCCCACCAGTAAAATGCGGGAATACTTTATGTTCTAGGTCGCCCACCAGTAAAATGCGGGAATACTTTCTGTTCTAGGTCGCCCACCAGTATAATGCGGGAATACATTTCAGTCTTTACATTCATGTTCTAGGTCGCCCACCAGTATAATGCGGGGATACATTTCATGTCTTTACCATTAGGCGCCCACCTGTATAACAAAGGAATACATTCCAGTCTTTACTTTTCAAGTGTTGAAGTTGGGAGCCCGCCCATAGAACAGAGGTATACACTTTAAGATCAAGTCAGAAGACAATAAAACAGAGGGTTACAACAGGAATCCCCAGCAGGAAACAATAAAAATCCCCAGCACCGAGAAGCAAAAGGGTGCAACAAGAGGTCCCAGCACAAATTCAGGCGCATGGGTCAAAAGGAAGAATGGACGCGTTTTGAAAGAAGCAGCTGGTGAACATTAAATCATGCCCAACATAACAAGTCTGATGAAGAGAGCCGTACCCACCAGAGGAACCGCCGAATAGCTTGATGAAGAAAGCCATGTCCCTAGCGGACCGAGTAAAATGATGAAAACTGGTATTCAGAAAAGCAAAGGGCCAGTATCATTCCCCTATTCACAGAAGAAAAGCACCGGATGAAACACAAGCCGACAAGAAAGCAAGGCAACAAGAACAAGTTGCAGTCTAGCCTAGCTTATTGTTTTCTTTTAAGCACGGTGTAACAAAGAGATCGGTAAGCAGTGGTAATAGCATGCAACAACAGTAACATTGCAGTCCCACGGTAGTCCCAGCTACCAAAACTTCCCGAACTACATTGACCTGATTCCTGTTTAGCCCAGGATATGTAGGAAACCTTTGAAGCAAAGGTTCGGTCAAATCTTTTTCAAAAAAAAAAAATGCTTCACACGGAGTACTCGGATGGGCAAAAATCGCTCGCTTTATCTTTGCACGAAAACCCTTCGTGTCTTCGGGCAAAGAGGGGCAGCTGTAAGCACGTGATTTTTGCCCTATATGAGAATTACTCCCAAAAAATTCAAAAATAAAATAATTTTTCTTGGTGTGCAATTTTTGTGATATTTTGTGATATTTTGTGTAACTATTTGTATGTTTGTCTATGCATGTTTATTTGTTAAATTAATAAAAAATACAAAATATGTCGCATTTTGCATGTAGGATTTAATTCTACAATTGTTAGTAATTAAATTTGTTTACAAAAATTAAAAATTACAAAAATAGGCATCTTTTGCATTTTTAGCATTTAATGTCCAAATGAACAATTTTATGCTTAATTATTACTTAATTGTGCGTTAATTGTTATTGGAAGTTAATTTGCGCTTTTATAACTTAATTTAGTTCTTAATAATAATTTAAGTACTTTTATAATTTAGTTTTAGAAAAATAAAAGAAGAAAAGAGAACAAAAATACAAAGAAAAATCGGATTGGGCCACTTCTTCAATTTCAAACCACAGGCCCAAATAATTGCCCAACTTTCCCCATGACCCGGTCCACTTCAAACCGGGTCGACCCGGTCCGCTCCATTAACCCAACACCCCTTCTTCATTTTTGTCCAACACAAAACAAAACCAAAAAAATAAAAAAATAAAAGGTGAATTATCACTATTAATAGTTTTATTTTTTGTTTTTTTTATATATAAAAAATCCGAAAATATTTTTTTTTTTAAAAAAAATATAATAATTTCGGGAATGATTTTAAAAATAAAATAAGAAAAAGGGAAGTACTGAATAAAAAAAATATAAAAGTAAAAATAGGTAAAATTCTCTTTTTTTTAAAAAAAAAGTAAAAGAATGTAGAAAATTTTAAAAAATTAAAAAGTTTTGTGAAAATTTTTAAAAAAATTTAAAAGTAAAAGAAGGTTGGAATTAAAAAATAAATATAAAGGTATCTGAAAATTTAAAAAAATTTAAAGTAATTGAAAGTAGCATTTTTGAAAGAAAAAGAAAAGATAGTGGTTTGTTTTTTAAAGAAAAGTTAAATAAAGTGAGATTCTCTTTTAAAAAAATAAAAAGTGGGATTTTAAATAAGATAAAGTAATTAAAGTTGGAATTTTAAAAATAAAAGTAAATAAAGGTGGGATTTCTTTTTCTAAAAAAATAAAAGCAATTTGTAAGTGGGATTTCTTTTAATTAAAAAAATAAAAAAATAATAAAAAACAAATCTGAAAATTTCGAAAATTTTGCTATAAATAGAAGAGAAAATTTAGGAAGAAGGGTGGAAAAAAAGAGAGGAAAAACTAGATAGAGAGAAGAAAAAAAGAGGGGGCGGAGTGAGAAGTATACACCCGATATACATTCTGGATACACTGAATATACAGGGGCAGAATTCATTTTGGAGAGTTTTGAAGTTGAAAAAGAATAGTTACTGCTTCATTGCCTCGCTTAAGATCTGAAATAGTCAGAACCTTCCTGCCTTTTACTTCTTCTCTATACTTGGAGTCGTTTATAGTCTCCTGGGTTTTCTGCTATTCCTACTGTTACTGGTCTATTCCTGTGTTGCTGGACTGTCGTTGCTGTGCTGCATTGTTACTACTGTTGCTGCTTCTCATCTTCATCTTCTCTTGTTTTCCAATACCAGGTACACGAATGTAATACTAGTTATTGCAAGCTAAAAATGTGGAAGCATGAATACATATGAAGAATCGAATTTTGAAGTTTTAATTTCGCTTTTTCTCTGTTCCTTTTATTGATTGTATTTAGGCTATTTTATGTATTATTGAATAATAATTGGAATAAGAGAAAATAACATAAGTTAGTCTTTAATGAATCGGCTTGGCAAAACGGGTTAATTCACTAGCTATGAAGGTTCTAAGATTATCAACAGTAGGTTAATCGTGAACAAGTAGTTAAACTTAGCTAAGACATGAATTTGAACTAAATTTCGTGAATTAGGTATTAAAGCATGATTTGAGTTCAAACAAAATTAGAAGAACGTTTAAGTCTAATAAACTTTCTAATAAGCTTTAGTAATTATGGTTAAATCCAGTTTCAAATGGTTGTGAATAATTAGTTCCAATAGTTTTTTTTATATATAACAATGCGAGCTTCAATCTAACTATATTTGATTCTTTTGAATATTAGTTGTCGAATTTTTATTTTATTTATAATTTCGAATTTTTTTAGTAAAATTCCTGTTCATCAATATTTGTATTAATATAGCAATTAGTATGCCATGCTTTCTTAAATAAAAAAAAGCTCGTAATTAATTAGGATTTTCTTTCTTTATTTTAGAGACTAATTTTAATAGAAAAGATGTAGTCGCTTTAGGATTTGTCCATTTAAAATAAATCAGATGAGCCTCACCTAGTAAAATGTATAGATTGCGGGGCCCTCACAAATGTATGTGTTAATTACTTAGAACTTGGGATCGGCCGCTTAGCAAACTTCACGGCCTTTTCTCAAAATAACCCTGCGCTAGTCGCTTTAGGCGCGTATTTAATAATGTTATCTCCTTAAACTCGGGTGCACATTTATGTGACCCAAATCCAAATCTCAACGAAATCGAAATGTGTCTCTAATCACGGGTACATTGATTGTGACGTGGTCTGAGATGTATTTCCATGACATTGCAAATTCTTTTTAATAATGAATGAGACGAGCCTCGACAAACAAAAAATGCACAAGCTGCGGGGCCCTCTAAATGTATATATTAAAATACTTAGAATTCGAGGACAGGCCGTTTAGCGAATTTTACGGCCTTCCCCAAAATAACAAGACGCTAGTTGCTTTAGGCGCGCCTTTAATAATTTATTTTCCTTAACTCGGGTGCACATTTATGTGACCCAAATCCAAATCTCAACCGAGTCGAGATATGCCAAACAACTACGGGTGCATTGATGTAACGTGGTTCGAGATATGTTTCCACGACGTTGCAATTCTCGTAAAATAATAACAATAAGTAAGAAAGCGGTAAAAAGATAAAATTTTGCACATAAGTTCATATTTGTATAAAATCAGATAATCAAGCCGAATATAACAGTTGAGCGACCGTGCTAGAACCACGGAACTCGGGAATGCCTAACACCTTCTCCCGGGTTAACAGAATTCCTTATCCGGATTTCTGGTGCGCAGACTGTAATATGGAGTCATTCTTTTCCTCGATTCGGGATTAAAATTGGTGACTTGGGACACCCTAAATCTCCCAAGTGGCGACTCGGAAATAAATAAACAAATCCCGTTTCGATTGTCCTTTAATTGGAAAAACTCCCCTCCACCCCACGCGGGGACGGAAAAAGGAGGTGTGACAGCGAGGGCTATAAAAATTTGCTAAATGGCGTACTTCGAATTCTAAGGATCAATATGAGATAAATTAAAACGAGGGCCATGCAATTGTCATTTTTTGTTTGGCGTGGTGTACCTCAATTCCATTTTAAA
Organism: Nicotiana sylvestris; assembly: GCF_000393655.2. Classification (NCBI taxonomy): domain Eukaryota; kingdom Viridiplantae; phylum Streptophyta; class Magnoliopsida; order Solanales; family Solanaceae; genus Nicotiana; species Nicotiana sylvestris. The sequence continues at coordinate 143,531,167 of NC_091058.1, forward strand.
AGGGTATTCAAAACTAAAACTCGGAGGGCCATAAACTACTTGTGTTACTAACATGACTCACTTTCATCTAAATGAACAAAATATCCTTTCTAGATCCTTCACTAAAAGCTGTTGATCGCATGACTGTTATTTTAAAAAAAATCGTTGGGCTTCTGGACTAGAATAAGCCCAAGAGAAATATTGAGTGACGGCAACCCAAGTGTTTAAAAACCTCCCACTGACTAGGCCCAAGTCAAACTAATTCCTTGAACAAATAAGCTATATAAAATCAATTAAAATACCAAATCAGCTAAGGCTCAAGAAGCATAGCATCAAATCAATATTCTCAAATCTAAGTCTTAACTGATTGAGTACAAATCAATAACTGAGCTTTTTCTTGCATTTTAATTTTCTGGAGCCAAGTTTGTTTTTTAACCCAATTGGTCACAGTAATCAAAATAAATTTTGGGTCCAACGAGAGAGGAAATGACACCAGTCTCATTTAAAGGGGAAACAGTCACGTCTGAGCCCAATGTTAAGTCCAAACTCAAACAAGGACGATTTCAAACAATGAAGAGGTCCTTAGCTCGAATTCACAACTCAATTCGGAAGTCAGTCGCTCACATTTCATTTTTAAACTATTAAACCAAAGGAAAACAACGAACAAGGCAAGGCTTTCAAAGTTTTGGGCCTGTATTAGGCCCAGTTCGGGCAGAATGAAAGCAGCAACGGGTCTTGCCCAGGGATCGAACCCCTGCAGACCAGAAAAAGTAATTTACAAGGCCCAGGCCCAAAGTTAGCCTTCACCTTTGGCGAACCAAAGGGAACACAAGGACGAGACTCACGTTCGAGTCCAGGCGCACATTTTTGTGTAGAAACATTAAGAGGGATGCCAACATCAAGACTGGCTAATTGCAACAAGGCCAGTTATACATCCCATGAAACAATTCAACTAGTATTTGCACGAGTCTCCAAATTCAATTACATTCCCTTTTCCATGCATACAACAGTAGAACCAAACTTTAGGGATTTTCAAGTGGCCAATTTAACATTAAAATTAACCTAAATATGCTCACAACTATGCCAAAGTAATTTCTGTACATGGCTGGACCATTAAGGTCATTAGCCAAGCTATTTTAATCAAGTGACTGTAAATTAACACATGACCTCAAAACCATCAATGATTTTTCACAAAGCATAGTAACACATAATATCCAAACACTATAATTCAAATCATGAAAGAACAAATCTGCCACACGATTTCCTAATCAGGTGATCCATTTAACAGTTCAAATAGCCTAAGTTATTACACTTAAACAGGTTTGACTTCAAATAAAAATGACATACAACATCAAACATGAGAATAAATTATTACAGTCCATTGTTTACTTATCAATAAAGATGCAAAATACCACATCAAGTCACTTTCACATACCCAATTTCAAAGGAAAAGACCCTAACTAACATATATAACTTGAGATCTAATTATGGAAAATAGAAATAGTAAAAAGAAATGGGGAAGTTAGCTTCAAGTGGAGTCTTCATTTAACAAAACTTCAAACTTTTTACATGCTTAACAATCAGGCCTCAATCGTGAACTAAGGAAGTACCTGGATGTAGAAAAACAGAGGAAGAAGGGTGAGGAATTAGCAACCCAAAGAATAGCAATCAACAACAGTTTTCAACCAGTTTCAAACCCAGAAAAAAAAATAATAGCCCAGGAAAACAGTTTCAATCCAAGCAAATGAACCAGAAGACCTAAACCTGACTTGATTTCAACTCATTTCAATTATCAGCTATCCAGAAATTGTTTCAGCACTAAGGAAACTTCAGAAATCACCAGTAACTCAATGAAACAGTTTTATTCTTTAGAGTTCTCAAAATTTTCTTTTAACTCTTTCAGTATTTCTGGATCTCCTTGTCTTTGAACTCAGTGTGTGTATGTGTGTACTCTATCCTTTTTTTAGTATTTCAGAGTATCAGACTGCTGTGTATATGAACTCAGTTCCTATCTCTCTTCTTTTCTCCTCACTCCTTTTTCAAAGTATTCAGCACTCAGTCCCCTCCCTTTTGTATGAACTTAGTATCTATATATAGGTATTCAACTTAGTGCATTTACCACTATCAATTCAACTTTTTATTTCTTTAATCATCCACTCAATTGTCCACTCAATTAGTGCAATCCTAACCCTACCATCCACTAGAAACTTCTTAAGTAGGTAAACACTTGAATTAAACTTACATTAATTAGTCGATTAATATACACATTTAACCAAACTCAAGCTAATCCTTAATTTAACTGACTAAATTATTAAACAAGATATGATTTCCAAATTCTAAACATACTGACCACACAAGCTTATGAAACCAAGAACAAATTCACCAAACATTCTGAAAAACAAAACAACGAATAGAAAATAGTTTATATCAGAAGACTGGTCGAGTTTTCAATTGAAATCGAACAGAGAAAAGAAAAAGAGATGGGGAAAGACGAACAATAGAATAATACTAACGAGAATAAACACAAACTATGAAAGAACTTACCGGCCAGGCTCGAACTTGGAATTGACCCTCTGAATCAACCCAAAATAATATCAAACGTTTGTTCTTGGTGGAGAACAAGCGAACGTCATTATTTTGTGATGAAACAGGCTTGAATAAGCCAAGAAATATAGCAAAATGACCTTTCATGCACTGGTCAGAATTTACGGTTCTAAGGCTCGAACTCAGATTCGATATTCGAAGAGTTGTAGGCGGATTCGAAGGAAACTGAGCGGGTATTTGGGCTGAGGGGGTTCCGGGGTGTAAATCTGGCGGTAAAAGGAGTCAGTACTGCCACCCTAGGGCGGTGAGGGTATGGTGGCGGCTGGTCTCTATGGTTTGGGTGAAGGAGACAAGAGATGAGATGGGGGAGGGGGGGTTCTGAGGGAGCGGGGTCAGTTTGGGCAATTATATACTAGGGGTGGAATTGGATCCAGGTCGTTCGATCAAACGAGATCAACGACTTGGATCATCTGACTAAAATAGAACGACAACGTTTTAGACATTTTTGAGACCGGATCGGTCTCTGAAAAGCGGGTCAGGGTCGGATACGGGCGTTGGGGCGCGTTCTAGACCGTTGGATGAACGATCTTTAACGGCTCAGATTAACGTATGTCCAAACGACGTCGTTTGGTTTAGTAGGGTGATGGATTGGGTATTGGGGCGGGTTTGGACCGGTTTTGGTTGGGTTTTGAGGATAATTTTGGGCCTGTAGATTTGGGTTTAAAGAACAACCCAAACTTTGATTTTTCATTTCTTTACTTTTCAAATTAATTCCCTCTTTTTCTTGTTTTATTTTTTTCCAAAATTAAAATCCTAAATTAAGTTATAAAACCAAAAATTAATCTTAAAAATACTAATTCACTCTAAATTATAATTATCACGAATAATTAAATACTAAACTAAAAGAAAAACACACAATTTGACTAAAAATATGTTATTATTTTTTGCTTTTTCATTTTTGTAAAATACCTAATTATTAATTAATCTAAAAAATGTAGAATCAAATCCTAAATGTAGATACTATATTTTTGAATTTTTTAATGCGTTAATAAAATTAAACATGCACCCAAACATATGCAAATAATCAGGAAAATAGCGTAATAATTCCTAAAAATAACACATAATTAAAGAAAAGACCTAATTTTGGGAATTCTTTTTGGAGTAATTCGTGTGAGGCAAAAAGCACGTTCTCACAACTAGCTATCCCAACGGGTGCGAAAAGGACCCGGGCGTCCTCCGAAATAGAGATAATAATCGACAGCTTCCAACCGGGATCGTCACTCGAGGTAGGGAAATGGTTGAACAGTCTTGGGATTGAACTAGACCCACCTGCTCCCGAGGGAGGACTTTTCCTTGGTGCTTCTAGGTCACCCAATCTGATGACATCCTCCGTGGCGGTAGAGTCCATGCCATCAAAAAAGCTTTGGAGGGGCTCGTCCACTCTATGGATCCCCTTATTCGATCGCTCCTTCTTTATTTGAGCTTCAACGAACATTGAGTCCGTAAACGAAGACGATCCCATTATGTCAATAACACCGGATGGGGCACAACCGCCGTCTTGAGGGTTCTCGAATCCCACTGTTGCATCGGCCTCTTATATTTGTGAGGGATTGGCCTCTGTTGTTCCCTCCTCAGCTGGCACTCGTTCCTCGGGGGCCGATGGCTCTTGGGCCACTAAAATTTCATCCTCCTCGGACTCGTCACTGAGCCGGTGGAGTAAGTTCGAGTCAAGCACTCGGGAGATGGAGGTTTCCTTTGGCTTGCGGACTAGCCTTCTCCCCAGTTTCTTTTTCTCTAAGCTTGGGAAGGTCGGAGCCCTCCTCCTTTTATTTTCTCCGGCCTACCCCGGTGCAGGAGACTCAACGGGCAAGTCCTCATCGCCAACCGAAGGCCTAAGCTCGACATCCTTAGGCAAACTTGAGAAAGAAAGTAAAGGGAATAAGGCTTGATAGTAAAAAGAGAGGCCTAACAGACCTGATCAGAAAAGAGATCTTACCATGGCAAAGGGCCTCCCAACAGCCCTTCGAGAGTTCGCGCCACCAACGCTCGGAGTAGGGCATCTAAGAAACGATACCCTCGACCTACTCATTGACTCGAGGAACAACATTTGGAACCCAAGCAACGGCTGTACCACTACAAACGCCAATAAGAAAAGGAAAAGTAAACGTAAAATCAACATTCAAAGGAAATTTCCACTTACGTCTTGTATTCCACTTCTCAGGGAATGGCATACATTCCACCGGGATCAGGTCCAAAGTCCTCACTCGGATAAAATGGCCTTGCTAGCCTCGACCCCGGTCCTTATCGATACTAGAGAATAGGGCCTTGCTGGCCCGACACACAAGCTTTATCAGCTCCCCTCAAAATAGTTGGGGACTATACAGACGAAGTAGATGATCTACGGTGAACCGGTAGCCATTGATTTTGCTCACAAAAAATCGGAGAAGGATCACGATCCTCCACATTGAAGGATGGATCTAACCGAGGCAAAATTTATACCTCTTCTAGAAATCTATAATGATCGGGTTCATCGGTCCCAATGTGAAGGGATAAGTGTAAACATTCAAGTATCCCTTGACATGGGTGACATTGGCCTCCTCGGAGTCGGGGACCACTACAGAATTATTGGCCCAATTGCAATCTATTCGGACTGTTGGGAAGATCTCTTTGGTAATCGAATAGATGTATCTCGAGAAGTCTTCACACCGACCCAGTGCAGAAGGAGTTTTTTCAACCTTAAAATCGTTATTTACCGAACACCCCCCCAGGAACGAACACTTTCAAAGGAGATTCGGCTACCGGTTCATCAACTGTCACGTTCAGGGTGGTCACTTTTGCCCCAGTGGCTGGCGGGGAAGTTGAGGGATTTTCTTTCTAGGGAACGATTTCTGAAGTCTTTACCATTTCCTTGGAAAGTAAAAGTGAAGGAAAAACTGGAAAAGATGAAGAAAGAAAGAAAGTTGAAGAATGACTTGTTGGCTTGGGAAGAAGATGGGTAAATTTTTTTTGCAAAAGACCCTGAGTGACGGAGGTAAAAACACTAGAGGAGTACAGAAATCTTGAAAACTCTAAGGTAGAATGCTTGATGTAAAATGAAAATGAACAAAGGATGCGGTATTTATAGGAACTGGCGACGTTTTGCATTCAGGGGTAGCCGACCGGCGACTGACAGACATTTAATGCCATTATGACGTGTCTGATGAGACGTTTCACGTTTTTGTCGTTTCTAATACGAAGTCCTGAAGAAGGAATCGGGAATCTCATGTTGTTTCACATCAACTCATTTTCCGAGAAACAAGGGGATTATCTGTATACAGGTAAAACCGGTCTCGTTGTACATCCCGATATCCGACATGATGAGCTAGGCTCGAGATATGGTAACAAGGGAGTCTGGACCGAGGTAGAGATCTCATCAATTTAAAATTCGGACCATAACGCCCGCCCTCGAGGATATAGGGGCCGTGATTCGAGATCGGTCCTAACATTGATTAACTTCGAAGAACGTTGTCAGGTGGTCGAGCACGGCAATAGAAGACCTTGATATCCGTGACCGACCGAATATCATGGTGGGGATCTCGGCACATACCGAAAAGAAATCAACAATCAGCTAATTAGGAGATTTTTTTATCTTTTATAGAGTTGTATCTAATGTAGGATTCCCCTACTATATAAAAGGGGTCTGATGGTTTGTAAAAACATATTGTAACTCTCACTTCAAGGCAGTATATTATTATTTTCTCTGCTATTAGCTATCTTTCCTGTTCATTATAGCTGATCGTAGTGGGCCTGGATCGACGTCGATTGTTTCACTTAGACTGGAACTATCTCACTTGTGTGATTTGAATTATTTATGTCTTTCTTTATTCGTTATTTACTTCATCAATTGCTTTGTGTCGAATTAAACCACGTATCCTTAAAACTACTTACAAATTTAATTGTTATCCTATTTTGAGGGTAACCATGCTTATTCAACAAAAACAATCAATTTAAGTGCAAAAGGATCATCTTTAACCGTGCACTTCAAACATATCCCTTAATAATTTCTCAGCATCTTCACGAGCAAACATGCAAGTACAATGAGGTTTTATATTTGTTATTAATTAAAATTAACTTGACATGCACCAAAAGTGCGTTGTGCACAAATTTTACAAACCCCATTATTCTGTACCAGGTTATGACGTTATAACCTGAACTTGAAGTTCATCCAGAGACAGCTATTAAAGACTATTTCTTTTTTGTCGTTTTTGATCCAATTGGTTAGTTTCATAAGATGATGCATGCCTACCTGTTGGCTGCTGCGTCTGAATTGCAAAGATGCCCAAATAAACTTTATTACTAGTATAAATTGAGACTTAACTGAAAAGGTAGGGGAGAGAACACTAGAATTTTAATTGGAACAAAGAGACATGACGTTTTGTTATCTAATATTCAAAAGGATAAAGTGCTAAAAGTAAGTAGCATCTCAACTTAAGGACATTGTAGATTGTGAGTTTGTGACACAGGGTGCATCACACCTTTGTGATTGATGATTGGTCTTTGAAGGACCATCCCATGCCTTATGCGAATATTATTTCAGCCAATTTAATGAATAATTCGGATTTTATAATTACCAAACCAAATCAACTGTGCCGGGTTATTAAATCTAAAGACTAAACCAAACAAATAAAACTCGGATTTTTTCAATCTCGGATTTTCGGGTTATTTGGGTTTTTTTTGGTTTTTTTCCGGTAAAATCTTCGTAGAACAAAACATATAACTTGTGCTCAAAATATTTCTTTTATCCTAGTAAGATACAACTATATAAAGTATTTTCCAATAAAATAATACAAAATATGAGATGTGTTATGGCATTATCCTAAAATATTCAATAATAAAGACAATAAAATTATGTAATATAAATATTACTAATTAAAAAGTCATAATAAAAATAAGCATAATCTAAAAGTACCGAGTCATGCTAAAATAAGTAAACTAATAAGGGAGTATTAATTACATGACTAAACGCTAAAGAAAAAATAAAAATAAGTTTGCATTTTTATTTAAATTATTGCAAAACAAAAAGTAGATATTCAATACATTCTAGTTCGTAGTATTGATGAATGTCTTTTGTTAGCATTAGTATTGATTCGATTTTGGTTTGGGCTTTTGTTAGCATTATTTAATTTACTAATATTAATGGTTATAAAACTTATTGGAACATTCAAAAGTTCTAAGTCCAACCTTGAAATAATACCTTAAAAAATAAAATTATGAAATTTTTTAAGAAATATTTATAAATTACATCACAATAAGTATATTTGTATATTAAATATATCTAAATTTTTTATATATTTAATGTCAAGTTGGTTTGGTTTCGGTTTGACTTTCTTTAGTTAAAACCAAACCAATTATGGTCGGTTTTTTTTTTCCAACACCAAACCAAATCAAACCAAACTATAGTCGGATTTTTTTTCTCGGATTATCGGGTTGGTGCAATTTGTCAGTTTCCTTTGTACACCCCTATCTGCAACTGTCCATGTCTTGCAAACACACACTAAAAGCAAAATAATTTTTCACCTTTAGCAAATCAAATTTTGTCTCAGTTTGCCAATTATTAAGAATCAAAGGGAACTATTTTCTATTGTAACATGACCACTGCAAAATTCAGGAGAAGGCAGTGAACAAGGAAAATTATATACGAAGGTTTAGTCACATGATAAGGACAAATAGATAAAGCGAGTGGTTCAAATGCAACATTAACACTCAATTAAAATAAAATTCCCAAACTTGTTTGTAAAAAGACATAAAAGAAAGAAAAATCTAAAATATTGAATTAACAGATAACTATGTTTATATGATATACGATCTAACACCCACATATAACACAAGGGGAAACTTCCAATATTGACAGCATATATGGAAAAATTAAACCAGTCACACAAGGGTTATCAACAGAAACTTTTAGAGAATAGAGAAGAACTGATTTAATTGAATTCGCTATGACAATAGTGCTACATATTAATATTATCCGTATAGATAATAAATATGAATAGACTATCGAATACCTGAAAAAGGAGTAAACCTTGCATAACCAAGGATAGGGACAGAACAACATACCGTAAAAAACAGTAGCATGACAATTGACGTGTTAGTTCTTTGGCCAAGAGAAACGTTAGAAGCAGGCCTTTTATGAAGCGTTGCTTTTTTTTTTTTCTTCTTCTTAGAAGCGTTGGCTTTTAGGTTCTTTTCAATAAGTGGGTTATTAGTTTTTAAGAACTTTTTTATTTTATTCTATATTTTAACTTTTAAATTTAGCGGTTCTTGCTATAATTAGATTTTTATAAAAGTAATTTAACTTTTGACTTACGGGCTCATAGTATAGATAGATAGATTAGAGGTTATTACTGTAATTAAATTTTTAAAAAGGGTAAAAAAGTAATTTAACTTTTGACTTAAGGGCTTCCCATTTTTAATATAGTATAGATTTAACAGAATCAAGAACAGGAGATTATAATTAAACTAGTTCATATCATATTGAATTTAATATCTATAAATTGACAGTATAAAAATTATTATGTTATCAGATTATCTAAAAGATACTCCACTATTAGTTATACTATAGTTTGAAAAAGTGAGTTTAATAATTTGAAAAATAAGACTAAAGTACACTGATATTATAAACAATGTATATAGTCATTTATATTTACTGGATGACCTAATTTTCAGCAACAGCCGACAATGCAATATTGGATGTACAGCACATTAGTAGAGGGGTCCTTTACGCCCAGAGATTGATAAAAAAAAGAAACATAATTCATCAACTTTTTTAGCTACAAAGATCTGGATACTTGTAGATAAATCATATTCTGGGAAGCACTCCTCTCGAAATATATTTTCTTATTTTTTCTTGTTGGAAATCAGATTAGATTTAAATGAGCTTCAGGATAAGTGACAACAAACTGCACCCCTACTGTTATGACATGTACAAGTTGAAATCTTTCAAAAGAAATGTATGTACAAATAGGTCCAGAAATGTGTACTTAGCACGTTTAAAGGCTAATGCCGCCTTATGGTCTACAAGTTGGTTAATGCAATGCTTGATGCACATATTTATAAACTCTATAGTGGCGGAAGTAAGATTTTTATTAACGTGTTTAATATGTATTATGTATAAATAAAAAATATTTTAATAGTATATGTAAAAGTGTGATTTTCGGGAACTTCCGCCTTCCTACCTAGTAGTAACTACGTCCCTGTATGTGTATTTTCTGCCGATAAGTAGATTGTTGAAAGAGCAAAATATATAGCCTAACAATATATTTTTCAAGAAAGAGAAGAAGGTTGAGGTAAGAACATGGAAATTTTAGTATACTAATGGATGGCGAGAAGCAGACAAATTATGTTATCATTCTCTTGATTTGTCTTCCGTTGCCACGTGAATTTACGTATGCATTCTAGGAATTGATCCTTCTAGTGAAAATTTTACCTTTTGATTTTGTGTAGACTAATAATGTATGTAAAGAAATTTATACTATCAATATTTTAACATGTCAGCAGGTTATTCGATATATTTATTAAACAATTAATTTACTTATAAGCACGGCGTGTATAGTTGTTGTTGTTGTATAATAAACAGTTATTTATAATTAATACTCGGAAATAATTTTCTCGTTTGTTGGAGACATTATACTGGATGACAGTACGTAGTGGGGTTCAAATGTACATGTCAGCCTATGAAGAGCGAGAAACAGACTTTTTATTCACAATTCATAAGCAACATATTCTTTTTTCTACTCATCCATCCCTTTGATTATTACTCCCTCCGTTCGAATTGACGTAAATCTGTTTGATTGGGTACAAAGTTTAAGAAAAAATGATTTTTTTTGAAATTTGTTGTCCTAAACAAATCAATAAGAGGTCCAGAGTATTTGTATAGTTATAAAAACTTCTCATTAAGGGTAGAATTGTAAGTTTAAGGTAAATTATTTCCAAATTTAAAAATGAATCATTCTTTTTGAAACGGATAAAAAAAAAATAGGTTAACCTAAACCGAAACTCAAGAAGTAACAGTTCTTTCCATCTAACCCACCACGCAATAAAAAGGTCTTAAAGTCCATTTTCCCCAGCTTCCCTTCCAAGAATCTCACTTGATAAATCTCAACAAATCCAAGAGTACCAATTAATAAAGAAAAGTTGGTTATTTCTTGTTCAGATAATTAATAGATCGATGGGATTTGATGATATATGTGGCACGGGCCTTACTTTAGGATTTGGGTTTTCATCAACAGCCAATAATCAGAGATCAAGAAAACCACCAGCTGATAAAGGGGGATCTCTTAGTTTTGAACCCTCTCTAACTTTAAGCCTTTCCAAGGATAAATCTGCTGATCATTTGAGTTCCTCGACCTACTCTAATGCAAGTGTGAAAAGGGAAAGGGATATTGGTAGTGAGGAGACAGAAGTAGAAAGAGTACTTTCTTACAGAGTTAGTGATGAAGATCTAGATGATGATGGTTCAAATGGAAGGAAGAAACTTAGGCTCACTAAAGTACAATCTGCCCTTTTAGAAGAAAGCTTCAAGCAACATAGCACTCTCAATCCTGTAAGCTCTATACATCCATCTTCTTTTCTTTTCGTTTCAGCTTAGTTTTTTTAGATGAGATGGTAATGCATTTCAATATGTTATTAGATCTAGCGGGCATAAGTCTTGGATATCGAATATTACTGTCAACAATTACCAAAAAGAAGTAATTCACGTATTTGGCCCATGGAAAAAAACAAGGTCCACACGTGAGGGGTGTGGGTCCAATTTTCTTTCATGGACCAAACATAACATAATTTTTTTTTTTTTTTATAATGGATGACGATGAGAATTGAATTCACAACCTCTATTTGCTCTGAAGTTATGCTAAAATAGGTGACAATTTGTTTAAAAGCTTAAACTTTTAGAAAGAACGACTTACTCTGGGTGTGGATGGTGGTTTTTCTAAATGGTCAAAAACTGATATAACGGTTTTCGAATAATCCAGAAGCAAAAGCAGCACTTAGCTAGGAAGCTTAACGTAAGACCTCGTCAAGTGGAAGTTTGGTTTCAGAACAGAAGAGCCAGGTCAGAGATCTTACTTAATACCCACAAACTCATAGATCTAAACTTTCCATAAGAATTAATTTAGGAATCTAAATTAGATGGTGGTTTTTTTTAACAGAACGAAGCTGAAGCAAACGGAGGTAGACAGTGAGTTTTTAAGGAAATGTTGTGAGACGCTGACTGATGAAAACAAGAAGCTTTACAAGGAAGTGCAAGAACTGAAAGCTCTAAAACTAGCGCAGCCCTTATACATGCAGCTGCCAGCGGCGGCCACCCTCACCGTGTGTCCTTCCTGTGAAAGAGTCGCCGACGCCGGCGAAAACGCTCCGACGAAGCCTCACTTCTGTGGTCCTTTCACAAATCCATCAGCAGCTTGTTAGTATTTGCCACTGCAATATGTAGGAGTATTATTTTTAAATATTGTCATGTTATATTTTTAGGAACTCTCCTAAAACCGGCCACTTTTTTTTGGGTTAAGGGCTTGTGCGGAAATGAAATGACTTGTATAATCAATTTGTATAGTGTTAGAAGGTTACTGATCATTAATCAATATCTTTAATTTGTTCTTTGTCGCAGTACAACTCTGTAAATCTTTAAGGAATATACACATATGAAGCAAGTATTATTTTTAATTGGTTGCTTTTGTTAATTTCTTCCTCTCCGCATTCTCTCAGACCTAGAATTTTGTTCTGAGTTTAGGTTATACTCTCTCTGTCACAGTTCATGTGGCATAGCTCGGATTTCGAGAGTCGAACTTTTTAATTAACCGTGAATTATGTCATAAAATTTTTAAACTTTTTTAAAGTAAAATTTATATATTTAAAAATTACGTAAAAAGTACTATAATTCACAATAATTAACAATTCAAAATATCTGCAAGACATACAAAATTAGGATAGAAAAATTCAGTTTGACTTTCGAAATCTGAACTCTACCACATAAATTGAGACTTCAGAAAGTATATAAAACTGTATCTTATTAATTCAATTTAACTGGGAAGATTTACCTATAAAATGTTATTCCACGCACGAAACTGTTTTAGTGGGAATGTCGTGGGAAAATGCTGATTTTTCCCCACGGACATTCCGATGGAACTGTCCGTTGAAAATAAATTAAATTTCTACTAATGATATTACACAAACTTTTTTTAGATTTATATAACGAGACGTAGGGTTTAATTCCATCTAAAGGTAGTATCAATGTTATGTTGCGCCACGGGATAATATGGTATATTTTGCATGATCTAGTGGTATATGTAAGAAGTGAACAGTTAAAGAAATAATTAAGGTTAAAAGTACTGTTCTTTATGCTTTATTATATAAATTAACAAAACAGAAAGATAATGATTTGGACGATAAGGTTAGTCATGATAGAGATGATTGTATGTGGAAAGCTAGAGGCAGGAGTCAGCTCACGTGTATTTGTCTGTAGCTATGTATGTTTATTTGATTGAGAAAGTGTCAACATGAAAAAGGGAAGGGGGACACTGTCTGCCTTAGATGCGTGTAGAGAAGGAAAAGTATGCGATAGCCAAGATTTAATTATTGGAAAACAAATTATTTAATTCTCTTTCTTTCACATTATCAATTGTACTTAAACACTAACACATGTAATTAGTTTGCAAATACTTACTCCACCTAAATAAGTATTACAGTGTCAGGTTCGACGAAGAGTTGTGATAAGTTGATAAAATAGTACTACAATAAAATAGTCAAATTATGATGAATCGTTCGAATATACATGCTTCACAAAATTATTTAAAAGAATAGATTTAAACCAGCTTAGTTAACTTAAAATTCAAGTATGAAATCAGTTTAGATTATATATATCGTTAGTATGAAGGAATTTTACACTATCTGGTCATTCAAAATCATTTTGTTAACCTTCTTAAAATATGAAATTTGTTATCTTTAAGACGGCTACCTATAATTATAACATATAACAATTACTAAAAAATATTTATATTATCAGTATATATAACTTAAACTCATATGAGATCAGGGAGCTAGAGAGCGCAAAAGTCATGGGACTGATTACAGCGTTGAGCTGCCTCATGAGCTTTTAGTGACCTGTGGATCGCACATCATGTGATATACATAACGTTACCATTGGCATTGGAAATTAAGGAATCACACCCCACGCCGAGATTCTCATAAGTTTCATTATGAGAATGGAGACTTTTATGTAACAATTCATGTGGACTGTGCGCAACCTACCTCTTTGATGTATCATTTGTAACCAACCATAGTGGCGGAGGCTGGATCTCCACGAATGAGGTTTAAAAAAAAAATTAACTTGTGGGAATTGAACCTATGACCTTATGAAGGTTTTGAACTCCCTTGACTACAAAACTACACATTTGAATTGTGTTAAGGGAGTTCAAAACTTAATATATAAAGGTAAAAAACAGATTATACCTTATATATTCAGTATAATTTTTCGGCGAAGAGGGTTCGGGTGAGCCCCTTCCGCCCTTAAATCCGCCCCTGCCAACCACTGGTTACTGGCTGCTAGAAATTGCTCGCTATTTGCCCATTATCAATTGCTCCACATCTTATCTTCTTCGCCTTAAGAATATAAAGTTGTGAGAATTTTAAGCTGAAACTATACATTGCCTATAATATTTGGAGATATACTGTTGCAATTTCTAAAATATATATTGAACCAAGAGATGTGGGCGGAGTCGATCAAGATTCAATTAGGGGCAAAGGTCAAGAGAGTAAAGCTTGCAACAGCTATTCTGACAACAGCTATTAAGGGATTTACGTTGTACTACTAGCGTAAAAGTATTTTTTTCATTATTGTTGTAATAATACGTGAGTTATTATTTTATAAGATTATTAATTTAGTATAATAAAGATTTACATATAATTATCTAATATGCGAATTGAACATAAAACAAATTATTTACACCAATAGTGCACAAAACTTTAAACTTTATCTTAAGAGACACGTTATCATGATTGGTCACAGGCAAAGAGTCCTAAGTTGAATCATTGGAGGATCTTTCATGGTCTAACTTTAGTATTCATAAGGATTTTGTCAAGAATTGTCTATGTTTGGTGTGGAGTTTGAGATTAAAGAAAAAGAAAAAAATATAAAGGAGTAAGAGGAAGAAAATAGAATGATGGGGTGAGTTTCGTGGAAGCTGCTATTTTCTGGCGGGCTTATCATAATTCATGTGTTTCATCACCGTCACTATCATTTACTTTTTCTTTTCTTTCAGTTCCATCCTCTGGACCATCTATAGTTACATTATCAATTTTAATTACTAATGTGCCTTTTCATTTGTAGAATTATTTTCTACCGTTCTTTTATTTCCAATTTTTCTTTTGGCCTTATAGTAAACATTGGTGACGAGAAGTCATGGGACCAAACAAAGGGCAAAACTTGTAAGTGAAAGTACTAGAGGGCGGGTGAATTGTAAATATTTAAAATTAATTGTTTATAAGTTGACTTATAACTGAGTAGTCGACTGAATATGATAATTTAGCATATATGGTAACGGAAGGTAAAATGCAGAAAATAATTGCAGGAATTAAAAACACCGAAATTTTTATACTGGTTCGGATTCAATGTGAATCTTAATCCAGTCCCCTTGGGTTGCAAGGGAGTTCTCTTTAGTAAATGAGTTTCCTCCGAGTACAGATGTGGTGTATATCACTCAGTTTCTCTAGCACTCGTTTTTTATACAATGCCTCACCAGTTGTGTGCTCTCTTTCTATCCCTGACTTGTTACACAACAGATCTTAGTGAACTACAATGCTTGTTTGCAGTAGAATGAAGAGAGTGATTTTGGTTTGATCAAAGTATATCTAAGCTAGGGTTTACAAGGGTGTATAAATACTTTGATGGATGGTAGAGGCTTGACAACCCAAGAGATTTGATTCTTGGAAAGAATTGATTCTTTCCAAGAATAAGGAATGAGCCATTGCTTCTCTTGATTGCTTTCCTTCAGCAGAGGATTGCTTCACTTGATTTCTCCTTGATTGTTGGATCTTCCAAATGTGGTCGCCTCCCAGATCTCCTCATATCCTTTAGTCTTCCGTTATTCTGCCCATGATTCGTGCCTTTGTCCAAGGCTTATTTGATTTTTTCCAGCTCAGCTAATCATTGTTATCGCTGATTGATTCGTTGATTAGATTGCGCCTAGATTTACGAGACCAATCCAGATTTGCTGATCACGTGCTGATTGATTTCTTTCCTTGTACATCATGAACCATTCCAGCTGTCTTTTTTACTTCTTGAACTTGATTTCCTGCACATGTATATTATTTGCATCATTAAAACATGATCTAACAATCTCCCCTTTTTGATGATGGCAAAATAATATAATAAGGTAAAGAAGTAAAAACCAGTCAACTTCCCTGTGTTTTACTAGTCGACTTGACTCCCCCTCAATGTATTCAATCGACTTGTACCTGTACAGTATACAATATATGCTAGCTATACACATATAAAATGTGTGCAGTCGACCTGTACACATACACAGATAGACGCATAGTCGACTTGTACCTGTACGCATACACATAACATAGGCAAAATAACATAGGCTTTTTCTCCCCCCTTTTGTCATCAGCAAAGAGGGATTAGAAACATAGATAACAGTAAAGCAGAAAAGGTAAAGAGATTATTCAGCGGCTGGTAAAACAGCCCACAGTAGCAAAAAAAAAAACAGAATTATCCAAGGGCTTAAACCGCAGCCTACAATACCACCAAAACAAGATGTCAAAAAAAACATGGTTTTGAAAAACATCCACACTAGCAGCGTAGGAAATAGGTAAGGGTGTTGCAGATGGCCTCCTTTAACTGTTCGAAGCTAGTATTTACAGTGACGCTCAGACCATCCAGCCTGTCGTGAACCTCCTTGAAGGCTTTGACAGCATTCTCCCTTACTCTAAGAACAACAACTCTGATTTTTGACACGTCAGACCCTGTTTCCTTTGAAATAGCATGAATGTCACCCACAGTGGACAGAGTGGCGGAAAGAAGATTCTTGATGTCAGAGAGTTTGGAGTCAATAGAGCTAAGCTTCTCACTAGCTCAGAACTGACAAAAGTAGGAGGAAGAACAACTGATGAAGGTTTGGTTTCCATAGGGGCCTGCTTTGCTTCACTCTCACTTTTCTTAACCCAGGAGCCCTTGATACTCACATAGCCCATACTAGCAAAAGCTCTAGAATTATAGGACTTGGAGACAGTAATGAAGGGATAGTTGGATAGAGAAATTTGATGGGCTTCTAGAATATGAGTGATTGCCATGCCATAGGGTAAACTAGTAGGATCTTCAGCACTTTCTATCATGAAATTGATGACCCAGGAGGAAAGCTTGAGTTTGAGTTTGGTGATGAGGCAGTAGACAAAGAATGTATCCTTTTGAGAGAAAGTTGAAAAGGAACCAGTACGAGGAATCAGGGTGGTTGCCACAATATAGTTCAGAAACCGAGTTTCAAACTTACATCACTGGGGACCAATTGGTTTGGAAGAATTTCAGAGGGACACTCAACAATGCACTGTTTGGCTTGGTCAAAAGAAATTTCAAAATCCTTAGGCCACACATTTTTGAAAAGAGTAGGGAAGCCAGAGCAACGACATTGGAAAAGAGAGTCAAACAAGGCACAATCAAGAACAATGCGCTTACCTAGCACTAGAGATTCTAGCCTATCTGGTTTACTAGAGCGAAGATTTGCATAAAACATTTTGACCAGGGGTTCATATACATTAGGCAGAGGAATAGAGAGGAATTTTTCCCACCCTTTATAAACAAAGAGTTCTTTAACCTTACAGTTGAGGGATTCCATATCATCAAGATCCACGACCTTTCCATGGGCGATGGGCTTGTCCTTAAGAGTAATGGAAAGATCCCTATTTGGGGTATCCCAGAAATTTAGGTCCGACTCGAGTAAGGCAGAGAAATAAACCTTTGATTTCTTTGGGGTGGATGAAATGGGAGGATCTTCCATGAGTCGTTTGCCTAAGGCTTTTTCTCCTAGAAGTTGGGAGTGTTCAGAGAAATCATCCTGAGATGAGGCGAAGCCTTCAGAGTGATCAGACCCTAGGTCTACTTGCTCAGGAGGTGCAGAAGGGGGTTTCACCTTAGAGAGGGTACTTTTTCTGGTGGAGGCAGAGGGGATTTGCTCGAGGTTTTGGAGAGAAGATGGAGATGAGAGCGACTGAAAGGGTTTTCTAACTTAAGAAGAGGGTTTTGACGGTTGAGTACAGAAAAGAAAAAGCTGTCAGTTGAGAAGACGTGATGATTAGCTTTCCATCTTCGAACTGTGAACTGATGTGAACGAAGTGAAATGAGAGGGAAAAAATCGGAGGCGTAATAAATGCGTGGGAAAAGGACAATTATAGCATTTTAAAAGTAATTGAGCACATAGGTCCTAAGAGTTATTAGAAAAGCAAATAATGCCAAGTAATTTTCTCAAAGTACAAAATCTTTCTTCTAACAAAGGCTTAGTAAAAATATCGGCTAATTGAGCAGAGGTGCCAACACAGGCTATTTCTATATCTTCCTTAAGAACATGATCTCTAATAAAATGATACTTAATATCTATATGCTTTACTCTAGAATGATGCACAGGATTTTTTGAAAGACAAATAGCACTAGAATTATCACAAAAAATTTGTATAGGTTTAAACGAAAGCTCATAGTCACCCAATTGATGAGACATCCACAGTAGTTGTGCACAACACTGTCCAATAGCAATGTATTCAGCTTCAGTAGTGGACAAGGCAACTGATGCTTGCTTTTTACTATTCCAGGATATTAATGCCTTTCCTAGTAATTGACAAGTGCCGCTAGTGCTCTTTCTATCTTCTTTATCACCTACAAGATCAGCATATGAAAAACCTTCTAATTTAAAAGAGTTAGAGCGAGGATACCACAATCCATGAGATACAGTTCCAATGAGATATCAAATGATTCTCTTTACAGCAGTCAAATGTGACTCCTTAGGAGCTGACTGAAACCTGGCACATTTACATACGCTGAACATAACATCTGGTCGACTTGCTGCCAGATATAGCAGTGATCCAATCATTCCCCTATATTTGGTTTCATCAACTAGCGCGCCCTGTTCATCTTTGTCTAGATTTGTAGCGGGGCTCATAGGAGTGCCAATTAATTTTGCATTGTTCATACTAAATTTTTGAATCAGCTCTTTTGTATATTTGGTCTGACAAATAAAAGTTGCTTCTTTGGTTTGTTGGATTTGTAGCCCAAGGAAGAACGTGAGTTCACCCATCATGCTCATTTCAAACTCGCTTTGCATAAGATTTGAAAATTCCTTGCACATAAGAGGGTTAGCACTACCAAATATAATATCATCAACATAAATTTGAATAATGAGATTACCTTCTGATGATCGTTTAATAAACAAAGTAGTGTCTATTTTACCTCTGGTAAAGCCATGATCAATAAGAAAAGTACTCAGCCTATCATACCAGATATGTGGAGCTTGTTTCAACCCATACAGTGCTTTGGTAAGCTTGTATACATGGTATGGAAATTTTGAATCCTCAAAGCCTGGAGGTTGTTTTACAAAAACTTCTCCCTCAATAAATCCATTCAAAAAGGCGCTTTTAACATCCATTTGAAACAGCCTGAATCCTTTAAAGGATGCGTATGCCAGAAGAATTCGTATAGACTCCAAACGAGCTACTGGGGCGAAAGTCTCATCATAGTCGACTCCTTCTTGTTGTGAATAGCCCTGAGCAACTAGTCTCGCTTTATTTCTTATGACCTTTCCATACTCGTTCAGTTTGTTTCTAAATACCCATTTAGTTCCGATCACAGACACATTATCAGGTTTGGGTATTAGTTTCCACACTTGATTCTTGCTGAACTGATGTAATTCCTCCTGCATGGCTTGCACCCAACTTGAATCCTTCAGTGCTTCCTCTACCTTCTCAATTTGAGAAATCAATGCAATATTTGCTTTCTTTTTTAGGGCAGCCCTGGTTATCATTCCTTCGTTTGGATCCCCTATAATAAATTTCTGAGGATATTCGGGTTCGTTTCTCCATTCATTTGGTCGAATTATATTTGTAGTCGACTCGACTTGTGGGTCTGGAGTATTGCTGCTATTTTCTCCAGTTGACTCGATCACCCTAGATGTGCTAGTCGACTCTTGTGATTTTCCTTTGTCCTAAGCTTTTTGAGTTTGATTTTCGTCACCTGCAGTAGTTCCTTTCTCGACCAAAGGATTATTTTCATCGAATATAACATGTACAAATTATTCTACACATAAAGTACGTTTATTGTAGACTCTAAAAGATCTGCTATTTAACGAGTAACCAAGAAAAATACCTTCGTCACTTCTTGGGTCAAACTTTCCAATATTATCTTTACCGTTATTGTGAATAAAACATTTGCTTCCAAAGGGATGGAAGTAACTAATATTTGGACGTTTACCTTTCTAGAGTTCATAAGGGGTCTTCTTCAGAATTGGCCTTATAAGGCAACGGTTGAGGATGTGACAAGAAGTACTCACGCCTTCTGCCCAGAAATGGTTTGGCAATGAATGTTCTAGTAGCATGGTTCTTGCCATGTCTTGGAGAGTTCTGTTCTTCCTTTCCACAACCCCATTTTGCTGTGGTGAGCGTGGTGTACAGAAATTGTGAGTGTATCCTTGATCGTTGCAAAAGTCTTCAAAAGCTCTGCTTTCAAATTCTCCTCCATGGTCACTCTGAATTTTTGAGATAAGATATCCATTTTCTCTTTCAACCTTTTTGCAGAAAACTTCAAAATTTCTTAAGGCTTTATCCTTATGAGACAAGAAGATCACCCAGGTGAAACGTGAAAAGTCATCAACAATAACAAAAGCATACCTCTTACCTCCTATGATAGCAGTTCTAGTAGGCCCAAATAAATCCATATGAAGCAATTGCAAAGGTTTTGAAGTAGATACTATATCTTTATTTTTGAAGGAATTTCTGGTTTGCTTACCCATTTGACATGCATCACAAATATGAGTTCTAGAGAAATTCAGTTTAGGCAAACCAATAACTAAATCATGTTTGGACAGTTTTTCAGTCAAATGCATGCTAGCATGGCCAAGTCTTCTATGCCATAACCATGGATCATCAGACATAGAGGATAAGCAAATGTGGCCATCTATCTTTTCAAAACCATCAAGTATATAAACATTTCCATACCTTTTTCTAGGAAGAATTATCTTACCTGATTCGTCTTCAATAGCACACCCTGTTCTCTTAAATTTTACCTCATATCCTGAGTCGCAGAGTTGACTTATGCTCAAGAGATTGTAGTTTAGGCCATCAATGAGATATACTTCAGTAATGTCACAGTTGTTATTAAAAGGAATTTTTCCAGTGCCAACTATTTTGCCCCTTGAACCGTCTCCGAATTTTACACTTCCTCCATCGATCTTTGTAACTTCCTTGAACAGGTTTTTGTCACCTATCATATGACTGGAACACGCACTATCTAGATACCATTTTCCTTTGTGGCTTACTCTGTGGTGTTCCTGCAAGACAAGATGATCACTTTCTTTTTGGTACCCAAGCTTGCCTGGGTCCTGGTGGGTTAGTGTTGCTAGGTTCAGAATGTTTTTGTTTCCAAACCCATCCTGACACATTTGATTTACGAAAGCAACAACCGGAATATTTATGCCCACTTTTATTACAGTAATGACATTTAGCTCCAGACCTGTTTTCATAAGTGTTAGAACTAGCCGATTTAGAATTAGCTGGTTCTTTCCCAGTTGACTTGTAAGTCATCTGGTTCTACCGACTAGTCGACTTGGTTCTGATTGGTTCCTTTCCAGTTGACTTGTAAGTCGTCTGGTTTGACCTAACAGAACTATGACTCGTGGATTTGTGCAAGCTATTAAGCTGCATTTGCAACTCCTCAAACTCTTCTTAAAGTACTTCTTTTTCGATTTCACATACTTCATGTTTGCGTTTCCATTCTTTAGCCTCCCTAGTGAGTCTCTTAAGTTCATTCATCATTCTTTGAGACTCTTTTAAGGTGGAATCAAGAATATCCTGCAATTCGCTACATCTTTTGCAGTCATAAGATCTTACCTCACTAGTTTCACCCCGTGCCATGAAACAGTTCTCGTCATTTGAATCATCTTCATCTGTCCAGCATCTTGAGGTTTTGTGTATTTCATTTTCCAGAATTGTCATGAAACAAAGATTTTCTATTTCTTCATGGTCTGAGTCATCCTTATCGCTCCAGCTTCTGAATGATTTGTTCTTGTTGAAGCCTCTAGAGATCTTCCTTTTCAGTTCTTGGCATTCAGCTTGAATGTGCCCAAATTTTCCACATTCGTAGCATTTTCCATCGTTCTTATCCTGTTCATTGTATTGCCTGGATCGTCTTGGTGGGAATATTTCTTTCTTTGTGTTTCTATATCTTCTCATCAGCCCATCCATATTTCTAGACATCATAGCAATCTCTTCTTGTAGAGCTTCAGGATCATCGATTTCATTTTCAGCCATTTCAGTAGAGGTTTTGAATGCAACTATTTTCTTTTTCTCCTCTTGATTTATCTTTTTCAAATGCGTACTTTCGAAAGCAATGAGTTCTCCTCGCAGTTCATCACAGGACAATTTTTTTAGGTGTTGAGATTCCAGTGTGACTACTTTGGTCTGCCAAGTGGTTGACAGACTTCTAAGAATTTTTCTGACTTGATCACCACTGGTGTAGGGCTTTCCAAATGCCTTTAAGTCACTAATTATTTTACTAAACTTGGCAAACATTTCTTCAATGGATTCTCCTTCTTTCATTGAGAAGAGTTCGTAGTCATGAACTAGCATGTTGATGTGAGTTTCCTTTACTTTGCTGGTTCCCTCATAGGTGACCTCAAGTTTACGATATTTTCTCATATTCTTCACCACTTATACCATTGTGAAGCAGATTTCTTGCCTTGTTATTCACTTGTACTGCTTCTAGTTGCTCTTTTGAGTATGAATCTATATTATCAGGATCAACAAGTGGTGGAGTGCTGGCAGGTAGGGGATAGTTTCCCTTTTTAATGACACTCCAGACTTTTGACATCATATGCTTTAGCAAGGATTTCCATTCGTACTTTCCAGTGAGAGAAATGATGTCCATTGAAGTATGGTGGTCTAACTTGTGAAGTTCCTTCCTGAAAGAGAGCTCCTATGATAATTTGATTTGCCAAGATCTTTTCTTACAAGCTGTTAAGCAAAAGGTAAAATGTGAGCCTTACTCTGATACCAATTGAAAGTACAAGAGGGGTGAATTGTAAATACTTAAAATTAATTGCTTATAAGTTGACTTATAACTTGAGTAGTCGACTGAATATGATAATATAGCAGATATGGTAACGGAAGGTAAGATGCAGAAAATAATTGCAGAAATTAAAAACACCGAGATTTTTATACTGGTTCGAATTCAATGTGAATCCTAATCCAGTCCCCTTGGGTTGCAAGGGAGTTCTCTTTAGTAAATGAGTTTCCTTCGAGTACAGATGTGGTGTATATCGCTCAGTTTCTCTAGCACTCGTTTTTGATACAATGCCTCACCGGTTGTGTGCTCTATTTCTTTCCCTGACTTGTTACACAGCAGATCTTAGTGAACTACAATGCTTGTTTGTAGTAGAATGAAGAGAGTGATTTGGTTTGATCAAAGTATATCTAAGCTAGGGTTTACAAGGGTATGTAAATACTTTGATGGATGGTAGAGACTTGACAACCCAAGAGATTTGATCCTTGGAAAGAACTGATTCTTTCCAAGAATAAGGAATGAGCTGTTGCTTCTCTTGATTGCTTTCCTTCAGCAGAGGATTGCTTCACTTTATTTCTCTTTGATTGTTGGATCTTCCAAATGTGGTCACCTCCTAGATCTCCTCGTATCCTTTAGTCTTCCGTGATTCTGCCCATGATTCGTGCCTTTGTCTAAGGCTTATTTGATTTTTTCCAGCTCAGCTAATTATTGTTATCGCTGATTGATTCCTTGATTATATTGCGCCCAAATTTATGAGACTAATCCAGATTTGCTGATCACATGCTGATTGATTTCTTTCCTTGTACATCATGAACCATTCCAGCAGTCTTCTTTACTTCTTGAACTTGATTTCCTGCACATGTATATTATTTGCATCATTAAAACATGATCTAACAGTAAGTACATGCTCTGAATGACTTCTGGACACGAAGAAATAGAGGTGAATGTAAAAATAGCATATGAAAAGTTGCTTTTAGAATTGTGTTCACCCTAAAATTCGAGTAACAATTAAACTTGTATTTTGGTTTTAAGGATGTGTGACTTAATTCAATGCCAATTGATAAACAAAGAACTAAATAGATAAATTAAAGAACAAGATAAATCAAACCAGTGTGTGGCCAAAATTTTGACCTCGACCTATGACAGTCTCGAGGTATGATGATGGGAATAAATGATAAAACAAGTCTGAAGAACAGTAAGTAGAATAACAAGAAAATAATGTGCGTATATTTTCTTATTAGTGAACCGTCCTGTACAAATGAATGGGATACCCCTTTATATAGTAGGGGAGTCCTAAATAAGATACATTTCTAATTACAATAGGAAATCATATTTGACAGTTGACTAACCGCCGAAGACCAATCCATTCCGAAATTTACGCCGTGATCTCTGGACCGTCACGAGTATCTTGCCCTTTCGGTTGTTGAATCATAATGGTATCATCTTGAAGCATGCCTTCTCCTGACCTCGGTAAATGATATCGACCTTGAAATTGAAAAGGATCTTCGACCTCAAGCTCGACGTCCTGGCCTCCCCACGTGGTATCACTTTTTCCATCGAAGAACGAAATCGGGTAGCCCCGATTTCCACTGTATATAGATAGTCCCATCGTGTCTTAGAATAAAATGATATGAAACGACTTGAACCTCGATTTTCCGAAGGCCCCGATGATGATGTCATCCCCATGATGTAAGTGCTCGAGGTGACCGAAACATTCCGTTAGTTCGTTTCCCTAAGATATTAAATTCTAGCCATTGGCGGTCGGCCACTAGCGCCACCGAACCGTCGCCGTGAACCTATAAATACATGTTTCCCATTTGAATCAAACTTTACTTTCACCTTCACTAATTTCTCTAAGTATTTTCTTCTCTCTTCCTCCGTCTGTTGATTCAATGTTTTAGGATCAAAAATACCAAACTCTACTTCTTTCCGCTTCTTCTCATTTGAATCAATGGCGAAAACCTCCAAAACCGTCCCTCAAAAGGAGAAAGCCTCTTCTTCTTCTTCTTCCCGGCCGGCAAGTGACAAAAGGTTCGTGGAATCGCTCCTTCACGAGATTGTTCCCGGCCTTTGTGTTCTAAAAAATGACTTCAAAGTCGAGAACCCTTCGCCGGTCTCTGGCCGATGTCAACACGTATCAAGGTATATTTGCTTGATAACGGCAAAACAGCTCGAGGTCGTGTTACAGATCCTCGCCCCCAAAGAAAGCATCACTACTCACGTGGAGGGGTTTCTAAGTGTTTACACTTACCCCTTCATATTGGTTCCCCTCGACCCGGTTATCATCGATTTCTGCAAGACGTACCAGGTGACCCTCAGCCAGGTGCACCCCTCATTCTGATGCATATTAATTATGTTGCGCTTCTTCTACGGTAAGGCCAAGGGGTTGGAATTCACTTTTAGCCATCTTATGCGGCTATATCGACCAAAGCTCTATCAAGGATTAATCAAGCTCCAACTCCGATCGATGAAGTTCTTTTTTGCAAGTATCGACAAGGACAAGGATCGAGGTTGGATGAGCCGGTTCATGCGGGTAAGGGCCTGCGACCTCATCCCCGAGTAGAAACTTCCGTTCCCCGAGAAGTGGAACCCCAAATGTAAGTGTTAGCCATTAATTTTCGTGCTTTATTTTTTGCTTTGTGTGACATTTTCATCGGTTATGCAGCGGGTGCCTAGATGCCCCATGCGGTCCCCGATCTCAAAGACTAGGTTCGGAAGCTGGCTACAAATTTCTCCAATGCCGAGCACTGCTAGCGTGACCTGGCAAAGGGTAAATGGGAGGCTAAAAATCACGGTAAATGTATCCGGTATGCTTACGACGTCCCTTCTATGTAAGCCACGGGGATGTTGCTGAATTGAGGCCGGACCCGCCTGGGGAAAAGGTGGTTCCTAAACCGGCCAAGGACTAGATGAGGAGAAGTGCCTTGCCTTATGATACCCCAGAGCCTAAGAAGAGTAGGGCTCGTAAGCCGAGGGGCGACTCTGCTGCTCTTTCTGTTGGCATAGGCCAAAAGCTACGAGATGAAGAGGAGGAGGGGGGGACGCCGGTTGCGAGCTGGTTCCTCAAAAGAGGGGAGGCATCGAGGCATCGAAGATAGCTGAGCTGGTGACGGTCGAGGAGACTCATCCTCGGACCGAGGAGATCTCGGAAGGTACTCCGAGCAAAGTCCCTAAGTCATCAGGGGAAGAAGAGGTTTCCTGCCATGATGAACGAATGGCAAGTGTGCTCGAAGCGTCCGGTAGTAGGGCTCTTCAGAAGGGAGAGAGTTCCCCAAGCGACTTGCATGGGGCAATCACTATCGATGATTTGCCACCCGGCCCTCAATTTTCTTAAGGGCAATTTCGGGAGGCTCGAGCAATGGAAACCCCTGATGTGGGAACGACCCATGATGGGGAAGACATATTCCGCGAATGCCTTGTGGGGGTCGATTATGTTTCCGACCTAGATGCGTCGATGGTTTTTGATGAGGCCCATCGCATCCTGCACCAGGTAAACTTCATTCACTATTTTCATGTTTAATTTTATTTTCTTCTTGCTGACTTCTTTCCTGTCTTCATAGGATATGGTACTCCATCGGGAAGCGTTCAACAAGTCCCAAGCTGAGCTAAGTCGGTGTGAGGCCGATCTCAAGAAACTTACCTAGGAGAGGGATGCCCTCAAATGCCTCTATGTGAAGAAAGAAGAGGAGATCAGGGACCTCCGAGTAGACTTGGCCCAGGCTCGTAAGGAAGGAGCCGAGCTACATGTGTAGGTAACTATCATAGGTAACTATCATGGAGGTCGATCAAGTCAAAGCTGACTGCGATCGGCGGAAGGAGAACATGGATCGCCTTACTGCGGAGAAAGAGGTCGCCTTGGCCAAATTGTTATCGACTGGGGTCCAACTTTGGGGCGTCAAAGAGAAATGTTTGGACCAAGCCAAAAGGATTTAGGAGCTCGAAGCCGAGCTTGCTGAAGCCAAGCAGAAGTCGGGGAGACGAAGATCTCGACTGACAGTCTATAGCAGTGTACTTGGCTGATGCTGAGGCAACTCAAATGCAACTAAGGGAGGCCTCCGATCGAGAGCGATGGAGTAATGACTTGGCGAGGTTCCAATCTTAGAGGGAGACCCTCGAGGAAATCCACGCTCGAGGTTATGACCTCTCTAAAGTGCTTGAAGCCGATGCTAGGTTGCTTCTCTCCTTCGACGATGATGATGGTGATAAAGGTAGCTAGGATGGGTCCGATAACGATGAGGAGCCCGAAGGAGAAGTTGCTCCCGAGGGAGAAACCGGCCCCAGGCATAGTTAGGATTTTTTTTTCTTTTTTGTAAGACGTTTGATAGTTATTTTCTTTTTCTTTTTTGTAAGACCTTTGACGGTCTCTTGTACATATCCCTTTTCAAATATATAAAAGAAAGTTTCTCTTGAATGCCTCCCCGATCTTTATAAATATGTCTTTTGCTTTGTAAAATATTTTAGCTCAATCTTACGCTTTGAATGGTGTGCTCGAGACTTTGGTCTCGGATGGCTTCCTCGAAGTTACTGTGACCCTTAAGGGTTTGTGCCGGATAATGCGAGTCCCCGAGCTATAATCAAGTTATTGTTTATTTGGGTTCGGGATAGTCGAACCCTTGGGCTCGGATGGAGAGAGAACAAGATCTCGAACTCTAAATGTATTGGCCCTTCGACTTCTTTAGGTTGGGCCAATATGGTCTCTAAAAGATGGCTACTATTCCCCTCTTTTGGCTTAAAATATTTATTGAAATTTCTTTATGCCTTAGCATGTATTTTTTACCCATTGGGTTTTTTAGGGGTATGATGTTGATCGAAACCCTTCTGCTTTTTGTGCCTTAGTATGTTTGTGTTACGATAATTTGATACCTCTTAAGGTTTTTAGGGCTGATTTTATTGAAGCCCTTTTTTGATTATTCATTAAGGGTAGCCTTTTTTAACTGATTTTTCAAAGAATTTGAAGGCCTATTGTAATTGCGGGATTCGGACGTCTCCGAGCCATATTAATTTGGCCGTAGCCTTTGGGTATGCCTCTTGGGATTATTCCCCAATAACACTTCAAACTTGTTTGAAGTGTTAGTCCCCGAGAATGATGGCCTTGGCCAATAGATCGAGGGGCTCCTCTTTGAGGTCTTACGAATTCAAGTTTAGATAAATCAAATATGTTGATTGCCAATGATAGTCCCCGAGCATTCCCCGAGCGTTCGAGGTATATTTACGCTTGTCCCTTGAGCCATTTCGCAAAATCATAAGTATGGAGCTCGTATAGTAGAAAATTTTCTTTGAGACACAAAGAGTTTGATATATAAAGAGTGTTTCATTGAATAATTCATACATGCGTACATGTTTTTCCATCGAGGCTCGACTAATCTATGTGGACACGGTTCATTCGATCGTTTGGACCACTACAAAGTTTCCCTATCGAGACCCTTTGACATGAAGTACTTTTCTCAAAAATATAACATCCGAGGGTGATGCCCCCAGTATTCGAGGTTGATTGTAAAGAAGCCTTGGATACTGTTGAAATTTCCTCGGGTAGCACATAATTGTTGCCTCATAAAAACCCTCGCCAGAAAAACCCATTTGGTATAAAAACCGATCTAAGGGAAAAAGAGTGCAACACGTGCTTTAAAACCTAAGGCCTTCATGTTGAAGAGTTTTCTCGACGTCTTCACGATGTGATCCCAGATGAAGTCTATAACTTCTTTTTCTCTAACTTTCTTGAAGGCCTGTGCTTCTATCCATTTAGAAAAGTAGTCAGTCATAAACAAAATGAATTTACCTTTACCTGGGGCCGTTGGCAGAGGGCTGACGATATCCATCCCTCATTTCATGAATGGCCATGGGGATAGTACCGAATAAAGTTGCTCTCCGGGCTGATGATCATCGGTGTAATTCTTTGACATTTATCACATTTTCGAACAAACTCCTTAGTGTCTTTTTCCATGCTATCCCAGTAGTACCCTGCTCTAATGATTTTGTGAATCAAAGATTCGGCGCCGGAGTGGTTCCCATAAGTGCCTTCATGGACCTCTCGTAAAACATAATCGGTGTCCCCTGGCCCTAAACATAATGCCAGTGGTCCATCGAATGTCCTTCTGTATAATGTTCCATCTTCATCCAATGTGAATCGAGCAGCTTTGGTTCGTAGGGCCCTCGACTCTTTAGGGTCTGATGGGAGCTTTCCGTTCTTCAAATATTTGATATATTTATTCCTCAAATCCCAGGTCAATCTTGTAGAGTTTATCTCGGCATGACCCTCCTCGATCATAAATCTCGATAGTTGGACGACAGTCCTCGGGCTGATCTCATCATCCTCGACCGATGATCCCAAATTTGCAAGTGCATCGGCCTCACTGTTTTGTTCTCGAGGTACATGGTATAAAGTCCACTCCTTGAAGCAGTGCAAAGTTACCTGCAGCTTGTCCAAATACATTTGCATTCTATCCTCTCGAACTTCGAATATTTTTTTTACTTGGTTCACCACCAATAAAGAGTCACACTTGGTTTCAATGACTTCTGCCCCCAAGCTTTTAGCTATCTCGAGACCTGCATTCATTGCCTCATACTCGGCCTCATTGTTAGTCAACCTAAAAGTTTTGATAGACTGCCTAACAGTGCTACCTGTGGGTGGCTTCAAAACGATGCCTATCCCAGACCCCTTCACATTAGAAGCACAGTCTATGAAAAGGGTCCATACCCCCGATGATGTGCCCGATTTTAACAAGAGTTCCTTTTCAACTTCGAGTATGAGGGTTGGCGTTAAATCAGCCACGAAGTCCGCTAAAATTTGAGACTTAATGGACATTTGGGGTTGATACTCGATATCATACCCACTGAGTTAGATGGCCCATTTGGCCAATCGACTCGAAAGTTTGGGCTTGTCCAAAATATTATGAAGTGGGTAAGTGGTCAACACACATATGTGATGACATTGAAAGTATGGGTTTAACTTTCTAGAAGCGCTTATTAGTACAAGTGCCAATTTCTCTAAGTGTGTATATCTAGTTTCAACTTCTTCTAAGGTTCGACTTACATAATAAACGGGAAATTGCGTACCTTGATCTTCTCGAACTAGGATACCACTTACCGCAATATTCGATACCGCCAAGTATAAGTAAAGTTTCTCATCTGCCTTCGGAGTGTGAAGTAGTGGTGGGCTCGATAGGTATCGCTTTAATCCCCCTAATGCTTTTTATCACTCCAGGGTCCAGGTGAAATCGTTCTTCTTTCTGAGTAAAGAGAAAAATTTGTGGCTTCGATTTGATGACCTAGAGATAAATTGGCCTAAAGCAGCTATCCGTCCAGTTAGGCTCTACACGGCTTTTACGCTATCCATGAAGCCTATGAATTTGCCTGAACCGACCCCGAAAGCATTGTTTTTGGGGTTGAGTTTCATGTTATATTTCCTCAAAATCTCGAATGTTTCCTGCAAATGAGCCAAATGGTCCTATGAGCGCAGGGACTTAACTAGCATGTCATCAATATAAACTTCCATCGACTTACCTATCTGTTCTTCGAACATCTTATTTACTAGTCGTTGGTAAGTAGCTCCTACATTTTTTATCTCAAAGGGCATTACATTATACCAATATGCTCCATACTTGGTGATAAATGAGGTCTTTTCCTAGTCTTTTGGGTTCATCTGAATTTGATTATACCCGAAATAGACATCGAGAAAGGTGAGGATCCCGTGACCAACTGTGGCATCGATCATGCGATCGATGTTATGTAGTGGAAAAGACTCTTTAGGGCATGCCTTATTCAAATCCTTGTAATCTACACACGTTCTAAGTTTATTCCCCTTTTTAGGTATTACGACTATATTGGCTAACCATTCGGGTTATTTTACCTCCCGGATGGACCCTATTTTGAGAAGTTTTGTTACCTCGTCCTTTACGAATGCGTGTTTTACCTCAGACTAGGGTCTTCTCTTCTGCTTCACCGGCTTGAACCTAGGGTCTAGGCTTTGTCGATGCGTCGTTATCTCCGGTGGGATCCCTGTCATATCTAAATGGGACCAATAAAAATAATCTATGTTATCAATAATAAATTGAATAAGTTTTTTCCTGAGTTCGAGGGTTAACCCCATTCCTAGGTATACTTTTCGGTCGGGCAAATACTCGATCAGTATAACCTGTTCTAGCTCTTTGACTGTTGATTTGGTGGCGTTGGAGTCTTTGGGAACAATAAAGGTTCGAGTGGTCAGAAGATCCTCCTCTTCTTCTTCTATCTCCTACTTTCCCGATTCAGTCGAGGCTGGTGCCTGTGATTGCTATTTGGTTACCTGTTTACCTTTGATGCTAGACCATTCTGAGGTTGATAGCATCGATAATGGTATTACCTCGTCAACTACAAACATTTCCTTTGCAGTATGCTGCTCCTTGTACACTGTTTTCACATCGTCCGATGTTGGAAATTTCATCATTTAGTGGAGAGTCAAAGGAAATAACCTCATGTTGTGGATCCAAAGCCTCATTAGTAGGGCATTATACCTTATGTCTCCCTCGATTA
Source organism: Nicotiana sylvestris (assembly GCF_000393655.2). Taxonomy (NCBI): domain Eukaryota; kingdom Viridiplantae; phylum Streptophyta; class Magnoliopsida; order Solanales; family Solanaceae; genus Nicotiana; species Nicotiana sylvestris. The sequence continues at coordinate 143,562,488 of NC_091058.1, forward strand.
CGTGGAACTTGGTATCTTAAATGGTTCCAGCTATGTTCACTGGTAAAATAATCTCCCCTTTAGTTGTTTCACTAGCCATGTTGAATCCGTTTAAGACCCGAGCTGCATGCACGATTTGATCTTGTAGGTCAAGTTGCTCCACGACCCTTGATCGGAGATATTTGCTGAGCTACCTGGATCCACAAAAACACGCTTAACTTGAACTTTATTTAATAAGATAGAAATTACCAGAGCATCGTTGTGTGGCTGAGAAATACCTTCTGCTTCTTTATCGTTGAATGATAAGGAGCCTTCGGGCATATAATCTCGGGTTCATTTTACCCTAGTGATTGACACCTTAGTACATTTGAGTATGGGTCCCCGTGGAAGATTGACACCTCCGACGATCATATGAATGAGAAGTTGGGGTTCCTCCTGTTCATTTTTCCTGTTAGCGTCTCTTTTCCTGAAATTATTCTTAGCTCAATCACTGAGGAACTCTTAAAGGTAACCCTCGTTGAATAGGCGGGTTACCTCTTCCCTTAGTTGCCTGCAATCCTCAGTTTTGTGACTGTCGCACCCCTTTTTTTTCCTCCTTGCGGAGAGAGGTCCAGGTTTTGACATTCTATGGGGTGCAATGACTTATTTCCTTTTGGGAATTGGGTATTTGAAGAGTCTCCACCTAACGAATTATGGTGCGTTAGGGCACCTAGAGTGATTAACTCTTGCGTTGGTCAGCATTACTAGAGATTAGGGTAAGGGCTCGAGATAACCTCGAGGGAAGGTGTTAGGCACCCCTCTTGGTCCACAAATGTGGGTCCTGACCGAAATTATATTTACAAATTAGTCCATACAAATAGTTGAATTAAATAAGTACAACACGTTTGAACAAGTCAAGTAGTGAAATAAAGGTTTAACAAATTATAAAGAAAACAAAGTGTTAAACAAGGAGAAGGTTTGGGGTAGGGAGGGGTCCTAGGTTTTTTATTCTATAGGATCACCCCATGCAATGTCCGGTAAACACTCCTCAACGAGGGGCTACACGTGACATTAACGTGTAGTTATCATATCCCATGTCTACCCTTTCCATCCCCTTATTGGTCATGCAAAGCGAGTGTTGGTCACTGATTCCTATTGTGTGCTGCTACCTGTCCCTTCTTAATAGTCCCGGAGGGAGTTGGGACTTCTACATATAGGTAGTGCTAGACATACCCCAAAAGTTTTAAAGGCAAAAATCTAAGGCGTTAGTTAGAGAAAAGTATTTGGGACTTTCACATAAATGGAGCAATTAAGGGCTCATAGTTTCCTCCACAAACATGCATACATGCAGCACGACACAATCACAGGTAAGGTCTTTAGTAATCAAAGTCCTAAAGCAGGATTTCTAAGTGATTATGCAGGAATAAACCACTTTTAGATACAGAAGTCACAACCTATTAGTTGCCTAGAATCTCTTTTTTAAAAGCCCATTAGAACTCAAAGACGTTGAGTGATAGAAACAGCTTCGGAGAAATGCAAGTTTTGAAAATACCCTAAAGCTTGCCTCTGTGCAGGACTGATATTTTTGTTAATGCATGAATGCATAGGTTTCACAATAGACCCTTGTAATACCTATAGACAGGATATCTAATGAGATTAAAGCAATGTTGAAAGAACCATTTTCAGGAAATGTCGTTGCCTAACAAAGCTAGTTTTGAGAAGTAAACCAGGCGAGATACAATTGATCTATTAGGCTAATTAGAGTTACTAGACAGAATTGCGAGTTAGATACTTATAGACATGATATCTAGGTGTATTACTGGTTTAGAGCAATTTGCAGTAACATGTGAAAAACTTACTGAATCGGAATTACATCCTATAGGCATGATATCTATACTTGAATTGATTAGAAATAATGATGGCCTGGAACCTAGAAACATGGTTTCTAACATGACAAATGCAGGATTTAAGAACATGGTTTGTATCTAATGCAAGTGACATTAAAAGTGAAGTCTCTGTAGGCATAATTCTACTATGCAAAAACAATCAGATTCAACAGGAATAAAAACTCTATGGGCATGTTTTCTATTATGCAAAAGCAATCAGATTCAACAGGAATAAAACCCTATAGGCATGTTTTCTATTTTGCAAAAGCAATCAGATTCAACAGGAATAAAACCCTATAGGCATGTTTTCTATCGAGTAATACAAGAAGATTTGAAAATAAATCCTAAAAGTAGGATTTTTCCCCGGTTACCCCACAAAGTATACATTTATCCACCCTTTCACTAAATACCCCAAAATATCTGCTTACAAGTTATTATAGGCCAACAAATGAATTACATAAGTAAACTAGAAAATTAAGAAGCTATTATATAGAGAGCCTACAATTGGCCACAGTTACCCAAAGTCTTCAATGGTCTTTCAAGCCTTATTTCCATTGACAAATCGGAGTCTAGGCGCATCAAAGTTCCCTAAGGGTCTCAAGGACCCCAAGCTATGCTTACACCTAGATTTAATAGCCAAGTATTGAACCAGTGTAGTGTGAAAAGCCAGCCTCAGTATGCCAAAGTTCCAAGGGTTCTCAAGAGGACCCCAAGGCAGTACACATACTAGAGGAGGCAGAACTTATTAACTAGGAGTAGGGAGAAAGTGCAGGACAGATGTTTGAAAGAAGTTTAAAACTGGACTGAAAGGTCTATTTTGAAAGCAATTAGTAACAGAGGTTGTTGAAAAGAGGTTGGCTTAGCAAACAGAGTTCTAACATTTTAGGGTAAGACCACACACAGCAAGTGAATGAATTCAGTAATCACACAAGGGTTAAGGGGTTTGGGGATACACAGACATTGACTGCAGACACATGGCCCCAACAGGAGTATTAGGACTGGTTTGGACATGCTCAGAGATAGTTTGACACTGGCATAATCACAAACTAGTCATGAACACATAAAAGGGAATAAGGATTTGGGATTCACAAAGTGGCAAGTGCACAGTAGGTAAAAGAAGACAATTGTCTAGGCATGCTTGAATCATACAAAGGGAATACATGAATTTAAAGGTTGGAGAATCATATCAACATGCTTAGCTACAAACTTCACAACAAAACCACAAGTAAAAGCAGGCTAGAAATAAAAGAAACTGAAACAAGAAGAGAAACATGTTGTTGTTGAGACTTTAAATTAAACTAGGACATACCAGTAAAGATAAAAGTAAGTAGAATGAAAGAACCAAGGAGTACAAATGATTAGCCTTGGCTTGCAGCTGGTTAGTAGTAGTAGAATAACACAGAGATTTCAAGTAATAGAGGGGTTTTTTGAAAACCAAGTGTGTGTTGTTTGTGAAAGACTTAGAGTATTTATAGTTGAAAGTAGGTAGTGGAATAAGGTAAAAAAAATCATAGTAGTATACTAGTTTAAGAACTTAGAATCAATCATCTCAGAGAATCAAGGAAGTACTTCCTTGAGTTAAGGGGTCAAGGCCAAACGGGAAAATTCAGTACCATATAAGGGGGAAAAAGAAGAATCAGTGCATAATTAAACAAGGAAAGGAGCCAGAGTTCATTAGGTATAAAATGGTCAATTAAGACCAAATTCAGAAAGACCCAGTTAAGGAAAGGCTAAGTAAAACAAAGTACCATGGTAAATAAGGCAATAAAATCAGTTAATTCAAACAGACGAGTAGAATTCTAGGACTTTAAAGGAAAATCTTTCAATTACCAAAAATTAAGGAAAATCAGAATCAATCATGGGGAGTCATGATTCTGCATACCTCAACATATAAATAGAAGTAGCAAACAAACAAAGTCGACTATATAGGCAGAAAAAAACATGAGATTAGAAAACACAGCCATGTAGAGGTGATGTAAGTAGGCTAGGGTTTCAGCAGAACATATTCGAAGCATGGTGACCCCGAGATTAACAAGACCAAAGAAAAATCATGCTAACACATAGAGCCAGGGCAAAGAGAGTCATGCTAACCACGGGACCAAAAATGAAGAAAATCATGCTAACATAAAGAAGCAGAGTAAAGAAAATCAAGCTAACACACAGAAACAAGTAAAGAGATCATGCCAACTCAGAGAAACGAGTAAAGAAAATCTTTAAAAAGAAAATTAGGGCTTTTTAACAGAGTTGAGTTAAAAAGCAGTAAGAACTTAGAATTGGTTGAGATAAACAAGGAAAAGGTTTAATCATAAAGAAATTAGTCGAAACAGGTGTAGAAAGAACTCCGAAAACCCTAGTTTTTCAAAGGGAGTAAAAATGGTTTAGAGTAGAAGATCTTTTAGAAGAAAGCTCGAGAATAAGAAAATCACAAAAGGAAATAGGCTTAAAGCATAAAAATAACATAGATCTGAGAGATTCAGAAGAGAGTTAGGGTTTCAAAAAGAAACCCAAGTAAAAATCAAAAGAACCTGTTGAAACTTCACCGATCGTGACATATAAGGTGCGATTTTGTCCAAAATCACACTGGAGAACCCATAAGTAATAGAACTAGAAACCCTAGGTCCAAATCGATATTGCCTAGGATGCTTGAAAGCCTTAGAGATGATGAGCATGGCGATGAGAGACTCATTGGAGGCTTGGGTTGAAAGGGATAGTCGCTGGAGATGACCAGAGACGGTGGGGAGTGGAGGAGTCTAGGGTTAGGTTTGAGAGAAGAGTGGAGATGAGAGAGCATCTGAAGGCGGCAGATTGGGGGAAATGAATTAGGTTTAGGGGTCGTTTGGAAATTAAAAAGGAAAGGAATTATTAGGACCGTTGATCTCCCAGATCAACGGTCAGGATTAAAACGGGTAGGTGGGTTCTGGGTTTAGGTAAGGGTTAATAGGTGTGGGTCGGGTTTTTAATTGTAAAATTGGGCTGGGAATTGGGGTCCGATTTGGCTATAATTGAAAGCCAAATTGGCTATAATTTAAACAGCCAGTTTTTCCATATTTTAATTTATAAAAATAATAGATAATTTTTGGAAAATAATTTAAGGTAGAAAAATGATTTAAAATACATAATTAACAATTTAAAAATACAGGATCAAATTTTATGCATATAAAACATAATTAAATCTTAAAATGGGCTAACATTGCAATTATATGCAATTTAGCTTTAAAAATACCAAATGTAATTGTAAAAATACATAAAAATTACATTAGCCATATTTTGGCATAAATATAGAAATTAAATAGATGAATTACCAAAACAATAAATTTCAAAAATAATTATTGGGGATTTTATAGATTAAAAGGGAGAAAATAAATCAATTTAAACCCTTTAAAATTATGGAAAAAATAATAAAAACCTTGTGCATGCTTATATATGTATATAAATACTATTTTGAAGGCATGTATGCATATTTAAAATATATAGGGAAAAATTGGGTATCAATAGTGACCATGCGTTCCATGATACTTGCACATCAAATTTGGGTTTCTTTGAGAAAGATCAGTTTGAATGGGTCTAGGCCATCTAGTATCTTTGATCCTTCCAATTGCCGATACAATGCCTAATGCATCGATGGTGAAGTTATATTCCGGTAGCCGAGGTGCCTCTATGGGATCGACATGTTTATCAAAACCACTTTTGCTTATAAGTCTTGAGAATTATGTCCTTGATCATTTCTTCGATCATTCTGAGCGGAATTGTGTCCTGAACCATTGTTCCTTCGATCTGCAGCGTATGACTGATATCCTTCCTTGTTCGACCCTTGGTTCCCTATTAACATCTCTCGAGGTTTTAACTGCCAACCTGTTTGGATGTACTAAACCGAAAGGGGCTCCTAATTGGTCGTCCTCGACCTTGATCTTCGACTGATACCGATTGTGCACATCTGCCCAAGTTGCAGTTGGATACTCGACCAAATTTTGTTTCAACTATCGTGACGCTATCGAACTTCGTTCGTTCAACCCCTGGCTGAAATCTTGAAAGGCCCAATCATATGTGACCAGCATCAATTCCATGCGCTATATTTGAAATCGGGACACGAACTCCCTCAACATTTTATTATCCCTTTGCCTTATCTTGAAAACGTCTGATTTCCTTGTTGCGACCTTTATGGTCCTGGCGTGTTCCTTTACGAAAGAATCTACTAACATTGCAAATGAGTCGATGGAATTTGGTGGCAAGTTGTGCTACCAAATCATTGCTCCCTTTGATAGAGTTTTTCAAAAAAAATTGAACAAAATAGACTCGATCTCATCGTCTTCCAAGTCATTTCCCTTTATTCTGCACGTGTACGAAGTGATGTGTTCATTTGGATCGGTGGTCTCGTTGTATTTGGGTATATCCGGCATACAAAACTTCTCAGGAATGTGCTTCGGAGCCGCACTCTAAGGGAAAAGCTTTTGCACAAACTTTTTTGAATCCAAACCCTTTAAGATTGGGGGTGTCCCCGGTATCTAATCAACTTGGAAGTTGTATGTTTCCACTTTTTTATCATTATCTTCGATTTTAATCTCTCCCAACTAAATTCTTTTGGTGAGCTCCTCGAGCATTTTCATAATTGTAGGATCAGTCTCTGATCCGTTACCATTCGATCTTTCTAATATTGGTTCAGTATGGTGAGTGATTTCTGGCTCGACAGCACTCGGAGTTCTATGGTGACTTCAAAGTAGAGCAATAGCGGCTTGCTGAGCCTGCAGCATATCCAATATTACCTGGAGACTAACTCCCTCGTCTCTTATGCCTTGTGTTCCTTGGCCACCAGATCGGTCTTCCCTCCGCACACTCCCTTCGGGGTCCGCGCCTAAATCCGCATCCAAAGTAATGTGTGAATCGATATCGAATAGGTCGACGACCGGTACTCCACCGAGATTAGCCAGTGGCACCCCGGCTCCTGGAGCAATTACATTGCCATTTTCTCCGTGATATCCAAGACCATCATCAACATGTACGAGTGTGTTTTGTGATTTTGACATGCTTTAATCTAAGAGCAAAAATACTTGACAAGAAAAAGCGTGAAAATAACGTGTGTTATTAGAATCAGCACTGAAACAAACACTATTATCTTTGGCCCCACGGTGGGCGCCAAACTGTTTACCCTAAAATTTGAGTAACAATTAAACTTGTATTGTGGTTTTAAGGATATGTGATTTAATTCAATGTCAATTGATAAACAAGGAACTAAATATATAAATTAAAGAACAAGATAAATCAAACTAGTGTGTGGGCAAAATATCAACCTCGACCTATAACAGTCTCGAGGTACGATGATGGGAATAAATGATAAAACAACTCTGAAGAACAATAAGTAGAATAACAAGAGAATAATGTTCGTATATTTTCTTATCAGTGAACCATCCTGTACAAATGAATGGGATCCCCTTTTATATAGTAGGGGAGTCCTAAATAAGGTACATTTCTAATTAGTAATTATAGTAGGAAATTATATTGGACAGTTGTCTAACCGTCGAAAACCAATCCATTCCGAATTTTACACCGTGATCTCTGACCCGTCGCGGGTATCTCGCTCTTTCCGTTATTGATTAATAACGGTATCATCTCGAAGCATGCCTTCTCCTGACCTCGGTAAATGATATCGATCTCGACATTGAAAAGGAGCTTCGACCTCGAGCTCGATGTCCTGGCCTCCCGACGTGATATCACTTTTTCTATCGAAGAACAAAATCGGATAACTCCGATTTCCACCGTATACAAATTGTGCTTGGTGATATGATTAACAGTATCCTCCCTTAGTTACACATAAGGCATTTGGGTTGACACATATGACCAGGTAACACTATGAAACCAACAAAAGAAAAAAAATGCCATTAATTAAATTCCAATTAATTGTTTAAGGATAATCTCGATAGTGAAAGTATTTCCATGAAGTGGAAAACTTCGACTTTTAGTATGTGAATTAGGCTAATAATGAAATAGAGAAGAACTAAAAGAAATATGATGAGATGGATGAATCTCACATTTTTTTACAAAAATTCCGTTTCAAGCTCAAAGAAATTTTAAAAAAAAATTGGGTAAAGAATGTTTTTCATTTAATAAATCATACAAGATTCGAATCTAAATTAATAGTGTCAATAGCTACTAATAGATACCAGATGTAGAAAAAAAAGGAAATTAAAGAAAGAAACAAAGTAGGAAGGATAGATGCGGAAAATTTATAAATGGTCAGTTTTACGCCTAGTAAATCAAATTTAGCCATATAATCAAAGGTTAACGATATTTAGCCGCAAATTAAGCACGTTAATAATTTGTTGACTAAAATACCCCTACTATGTGTTACGACCCTAATCCCGGTCATGATGGCGCCCAACACACTGCTAGGCAAGCCCGACCATTCAACAATATTATCCCAAATTCTTATTCATATTATAGATAAATATCACAGAGAATTTACTAAGTCATTTCATTCAAGTGTATAATAAATAATAAAATCTGCGGAAGTTCAATTAAAATACCACACCATAGCCCAATAGAATCCAGTGTCACGAATATGAGCCTCTAATACAGAATATCTACCTATTACAAGTCTGTCTAGGAAAAATGCAGAATAAAAGATAGAGATAGAGGGGAGAGATCAAGGCTGCGAATGCCATGCAGCTACCTCAATACTCCCAGATACTGCTGTTCAGCTAAACAAATCCTCACTCAGCCTGTGGTGTACCTGGATATGCACGCAAGGTGCAGGGAGTAATGTGAGTACTCCGACCCAGTGAGTAATAAACATAAATAAAGGATGAGAATAAGAAATCATGGAAAAATACAAAGTAAACTATAACTGGCAGTTTAGAACAACAAATAGTGAAGCAACAAGCCAATTAAATCAGAGTACCAAATACTGAGACAGGTATAACTGATAAAAACAAATGCATGAGTGCAATGCAATGCATATGATGGTACCCTCTAGTACCCACTACGGCGTGCAGCCCGAGCCATCCATTTATTTATCGTCGACGGCGCTCACTGGGGGTGTGTACAGACTCCGGAGGGGCTCCTACAGCCCAAGCGCAATATCAAGCCATCTCGTGGCATCAAATCTGGGACCTAGGCCTCATATCAATCTCAGTATAATCAACCAGGCTCTCGGCCTCAATATCAATGTACTCAACCAGGCTCTCGGCCTCAATATCAATGTACTCAACCAGGCTCTCGGCCTCAATATCAATGTAATACTGCTGCGGCGCGCAGCCCGATCCATGCTCAGTCCAGAAACCATCATAAGCCCCTTGGGCATTTGTAAAATAGTAGTTCTCAGCCCGAAATATCATTTAGAAATATCATTTAAGTTTTTAAATCTTAGAAAGATGGCTGAGTTTGCTAAACAGTATTTAAAACCTTGGACTGAGGTCAAATGATATGCAAAATATGCGAAAGCAGTGATATCAATCCCTGAAGGATTCAAATAATTGGCAAGAAGCCCAAATGTAGCAATTAAATATAATTAAGGATGATTCTCAATTTAGTTCAAGTAGAAAACACGGTACAAACATCTCTCGGGACGGACCAAGTCACAATCCTCAATGGTGCTCTACCCCACGCCCGTTATCCGGCGTGCAAGTCACCTCAATATAACGTTACGATGTGAAATACCGGGGTTTCAAACCCTCAGGACATCAATTACTCACCTCAAGACGGTCAAAATCTAGCTCGCTATGCCCTTGCCTCTCAAATTACCCTCCTCGTGCGACGAATCTTCCCAAAATCACAACGAATATGTCGCATTATGCTAAAGAGACAATACCCAATCGAAAGCAATCAAAAAATATCAAAATTCACGAATTTGACAAAACTCGAGCCCCGGTCCCACGTCTCGAAAAATCAGAAAATTACCATCACCGGATTCCTTGTCTCGCCACGAGTCTATACATACCAAGAACTCCCAAATCCGAGTTCAAATGACCCATCAAATCCTAATTGTTTGGTTTCAAAATTCAAGCCCTAGTTCTTGATTTGTAGGCTTATATTTCATGAATCTCTAGGTGGAATTCACAATAAAAACGAGTTCTAAGTCCAAGAAACTTACCTCAAGTCGTTCCCCCTTGAATCCCTCTTTAATCTCCACCAAGAAGCTCTCAAAATGATCAACCATGGAGGAAAAATGACCCAAAATCGCGGATGAAGTGTTTTATAAACTCACTGCCCAGAATTTTTCGGAAGTACTGTTCACGCCTGCGGTTACTGTTCACGCGCATTGTCACTGTTCACCCGCGCTGTTACTGTTCACACTGTTAAAAAAAATACAGCAGTAGCCAAAGAAATTGCAACACTTTTCTTTTTACTAAAATGGCTCTAACTCCATCATACAAACTCGGAATTCGATGATTCTTGTTCCTATGAGTCAGAAATAATGATACGACCATAGTCCTTTAATCGAAACTCAATTAGGAGCTCGTTTGATCAGTGCGATATCCATTTCGCTCGTTAAATAATTAACTCATGTTTCGTGTCAAAAACCCAATCGCGACTTGATGAAATTAGACCAAACTTTCCAGATCACTCCTATAATTCATTATTTAAATTCTGGAAATCTCAAAATAAAATTTCGATCTCTAGAACTAAAAATGGACCTTTGGATCATTACATGCTTATGCTCAAACGGCAAAAATCTTCCAAAAACTCTTCCAAAACTTATCCGAGCCTCATGGGACCCCGACCAAACATGGCCAACATAATTCATAACATTATTCAAACCTCTTCCAATCATCAAAACACCTCAAACAATATCAAATTACCCAAAACTCATCGAATTCAAGCCTAATTTTCTAAAAACTTCCGAAATACACCTTCGTTCAAAAACCCGACCAAACCACGTCCGAATGACCTGAAATTTTGCACACATATCCCAAATCACCTAACGAAGCTACAAAAACTCTCGGAATTCCATTCTGACTCTCGGATCAAAATCTCACCTATCAACCGGAATTCGCCAAAATACTAACTTCGCCAATTCAAGCCTAATTCTACACCGGACCTCTAAAATTACTTTCGATCACACTCCTAAGTCACAAATCATCCCCCGAAGCTAACCAAATCATCGGGATTCAAATCCGAGCCCTCTAACACATAAGTCAACGTCCGGTTGACTTTTCTAAAACAAACCTTCCTTAAAGAGACTAAGTGTCTCATTTCCTACTAAAACCAATCCAAATCAACTCGTGCACACCCAACACTGATAATGAAGCATAAAGAAATAGGAAATGGGGAAAACAGGGCGGTAACTCACGAGACGACGGGCCGGGTTGTCACATCCTCCCCAACTTAAACAAACGCTCGTCCTCGAGCGATTCAAGAAACATACCTGAAGCCTCAAATAGGTGAGGATATCTGCTCTGCATCTCCCGCTCGGTCTCCCAGGTAGCTTCCTCCACGGGCCGACCTCTCCACTGCACATTTACAGAAGATATATCCTTTGACCTCAATTTCCGAACCTGACGACCCAAAATAGCCACTTGCTCCACATCAAAGGTCAAATCACCATCCAACTGAACCGTGCTGAAATCCAAAACATGGTATGGGTCCCCAACATACTTCCGGAGCATAGAAACATGAAATACCGGATGCACACTCGACAAGCTGGGTGGCAAAGCAAGCATATAGGCCACCTCCCCAATCCTCCTAAGTACCTCAAAAGGTCCAATGATTCGTGGACTCAACTTTCCTTTCTTTCCAAATCTCATAACACTCTTCATGGGCGAAACCTTCAGCAAGACCTTCTCACCAACCATGTAGGACACATCTCGAACTTTCCGGTCCGCATAACTCTTCTGACGCGACTGCGCTGTACGAAGCCTCTCCTAAATCACCTTCACCTTCTCTAAGGAATCATGAACCAAATCTGTCCCCAATAGCCTAGCCTCGCCGAGCTTGAACCAACCAACTGGAAATCTACACCGCCTCCCATACAAAGCCTCATACGGTGCCATCTGAATGCTGGACCGATAGCTGTTGTTGTAGGCAAACTCTACAAGCGGCAAAAACTCATCCCAAGAACCTCCGAAATCAATCATACATGCACGCAACATATCCTCCGATATCTGAATAGTACGCTCGGACTGCCCGTCCGTCTGAGGATGAATTGCTGTGCTTAACTCCACCTGGGTACCCAACTCTCACTGAAAAGTCCTCCAAAACTGGGAAGTAAACTGAGTAACTCTATCTGAGATAATGGAAACTGGAACACCGTGCAATCTCACAATCTCTCGGATAAATACCCCTGCCAACCGCTCCGAAGAATAAGTAGTACACACCGAAATGAAGTGCGCGGACTTGGTCAGCCGATCCACAATCACCCAAATAGAATCAAATTTCTTCAAAGTCCGAGGAAGACCACTCACAAAATCCATGGTAACTCTCTTCCACTTCTATTCTGGGATAATCATCCGCTGAAGCAAACCACCCGATCTCTGATGCTCATATTTCACCTGCTAACAGTTGCGACACCGAGCTACATAACCTACAATATCTTTCTTCATTCTTCTCCACTAATAGTGCTGTATCAAGTCCTGACACATCTTCGTGGCACCCGGATGAATAGAATACCGCGAGCTGTGGGCCTCCTCCAGAATTAACTCTCTAAGCCCATCTACATTGGGCACACATATATGGCCCTACATCCTCAATACGCCATCATCATCTATAGTCACATCCCTGGCATCATCATGCTGAACTCTGTCCTTAAGGATAAGCAAATGCGGATCATCATACTGGCGTTCTCTAATGAGATCATATAAGGAAGACCGAGAAACCACACAAGCCAACACCCGACTGGGCTCAGAAATGTCCAGTCTCACAAACTGATTAGCCAAGGTTTGAACATCAACTACAAAGGGCCTCTACCCAACTGGAATGTAAGCCAAACTCCCCATACTGACTGTCTTTCGGCTCAAGGCATCTGCCACTACATTGGCCTTTCCCGGATGATACAAAATAGTGATGTCATAATCTTTTAGCAACTCAAGCCACCTCCGCTGCCTCAAATTAAGGTCTTTCTGCTTAAACAAATGCTGAAGACTACGATGATCAGTGAATACCTCGCAAGATACTCCATATAAATAGTGCCTCCAAATCTTCAAGGCATGAACTATAGCAGCCAACTCTAGGTCATGAACATGGTAGTTCTTCTCATGGGGCTTTAACTGACGAGAAGCATAAGCAATAACTCTACCCTCCTGCATCAACACACAGCCAATCCCAACTCTCGAAACATCACAATATACAATATATGAACCTGTAGCTGATGGTAAAACCAATACTGGAGCTGTGTTCAAAACTGTCTTGAGCTTCTGAAAGCTCTCCTCACACTCGTCTGACCATACAAATGGAGAACCTTTCTGAGTCAACTTGGTCAAGGGCGACACAATAGATGAAAACCCTTGAACAAACCGGCGATAATAGCCTGCTAATTTGAGAAAACTATGGATCTCTGTGGCTAAGGACGGTCGAGACCAACTCTGCACTGCTTCTATCTTCTTTGGATCAACCTGAATACCCTCGCTGGACACTATATGTCCCAAGAATGCCACAGAACTTAGACAAAATTCACACTTGGAGAATTTTGCATAAAGCTTCTCCTCCCTCAATCTCTGCAACACTACACGCAAATGCTTGGCGTGCTCCTCCTGGCTACGCAAGTACACCAGAAGGTCATCAATAAATACAATAACAAAAGAATCCAGATAAGGCCGAAATACACTGTTCATCAAATGTATGAACGCTGCTGGGGCATTGGTCAGCCCGAAAGACATGACTAGAAACTCATAGTGACCATATCTAGTCCTGAAAGCTGTCTTAAGAATATCCGAGTCCCTGATTTTTAACTGGTGATATCCCGAACGGAGATCAATTTTTGAAAACACCCTCGCTCCCTGAAGCTGATCAAATAAGTCATCAATACGAGGCAAATGATACTTGTTCTTCACTGTTACCTTATTTAATTGCCTGTAGTCAATGCACATTCTCATTGTGCCATCTTTCTTCTTCACAAACAGAACTGGCGCACACCATGGTGACACACTAGGCCGAATGAACCCCTTGTCTAGGAGCTCCTGAAGCTGCTCCTTCAATTCTTTCAACTCTGCTGATGTGGAATAGAAATGGGTTGGGTGCTCGGCACCAAGTCAATGCCAAAATCGATATTCCTGTCCGGCGGCATGCCCGACATGTCTGCAGGAAATACATCAGGAAAATCCCTCACAACTGGGACAGAATCAATACTAGGAGTCTCAGCTCCAACATCTCGCACAAAAGCTAGATATGATAGACAACCCTTCCCAACCATACGCTGGGCTTTCAAGAAGGAAATTACTCTGCTAGGAACATAATCAGTCATACCATGCCATTCGATCCTCGGAACACCCGGAATAGCCAAAGTAACTGTCTTAGCATGACAATCTAGAATAGTATGACACGGAGATAGCCAATCCATGCCCAGAATAACATCAAAATCTACCATGCTCAATAGCAACAAATAAACTCGGGTCTCCAGACCCCCAATAGTCATAATACAAGACCGATACACATGGTCTACAATAATAGTATCTCCCACCGGGGTAGATACGTGCATAGGTAAAGTAAGACACCCTTGGGTCGTACCCAAATGATGAGCAAAATATGAGGACACATAAGAATAGGTGGATCCGGGATCGAATAATACAGAGGCATCTCTGTGGAAGACTGGAACAATACCTGTAATGACAGCATCTGAAGCAATAACATATGTCCTACCTGGAATAGCATAGAAACGAGCCTGGCCACCGCCTGATCGACCTCCCCCTCTGGGGCGACCCCTGGATGCCTGACCTCCACCCTAGCTGACTGGGCGGGTGCTAAAGAAACTGGAGCAGAAGACGAAGGTTGGCCCCTCTGCTGAAACTGACCACCACGAAGTCGAGGACATTGCCTCTTTATATGACCAAACTCTCCGCACTCGTAGCAACTACCAGGTACTGGAGAAGGGAACTGGAGGGAACCACTCGCACCTGAATGACCAACCTATGCACTCGGCGCAGATGAACCCTGAACTGAAGGGGCATAGGATAAGCTCTGAGCTGAGAGAGCATTAAGTAAAGACTGGCCCTGCTGAAATCCCTGATGACCACGGTCTAAAGATGTCCTACTATACTCTGGACGGGCCGGCTGAGGAGGTCTGAAGGAACGCCTCTACCACGCTAGAACTGGCCCCTAGACGGAGCACCACTAAAACTGCCTGAACCTCTGGGCCTCTTGGCCTCCCTCTCTTCTCTTTCTCTATGGTGAACTGTCTCAATATCACGAGCAATGTCAACCACACCCTCGAACGAAACACCCAATACTCTCTCTAGTCATCAAAATGCGGAGAGAGTAGTTAAGACCATCCACGAATCTCCGGATCCTTTCACGATCCGTCAGAATCATCCAAGTAACATGATGAGCCAACTGTGAAAATCTCATCTCGTACCGGGTCACGGACATATCTTCTTGAGTTAACCACTCAAACTGCCTACGCAGCTTTTCTCTGCGGGAATGAGGTACATACTTCTATAGAAATAGAGTGGAAAACTGTTGCCAAGTAAGGGGCGCTGCACCAACAGGTCTACGCCTCTCAAAATCTTCCCACCAGGTAAATGCAGCTCCCTGGAGCTGAAATGTAGTAAATGATACACCACTCGACTCCAAAATCCCTGCGGTGCGAAGCATACGCTGACACTTGTCAAGAAAACCCTGGGCATCCTCGCCCTCTACACCACTGAATATCGGAGGCTGGAGCCTACCAAATCTCTCGAGACGACGCTGCTCATCGTCTGGCATAGCTAGGACCACAAGGTTCTGAACTGGTGCAACCGGCTAAGCTGGAACAACTTCCGGTAACTGCAATCCCTGCACAACCTGCTCAGCTGTGCGATTAATAGGAGTCTGGGTGCCTTCCTTGGCCTGTGAAGTAGCTGCAGCTGTAGTGGCTGAGACCGCCTGAGCTAGGCCAGTGCAAACTGTCCAAATCTGAGCCAAGGTCTCCTGAAGACCCGGAATCACAATAGGCATGACTGGTGCTTGAACTGGTACAGCTGCTGGAGCTTGATCTGGAACTGGGGCAGCTGGTGGATTAACGGGTGCTACCCGCGCTACTCTACCTCTGCAACGCCCACAACCGCGTCCACAACCTCTGGTGGCATCAGTGGGTGGCATTGGTGGTCGTCTGCCTCGTCCAGTATCGCGAGTCCTCGCCATCTACAAGAGAATAGAATGATAGAAATTTTTAGTGTTCGGATCAACAAAGTCGCACGACAAGAATTTCAAGAATATGAAGTTTTCCTAAAGGTTCTGTAGCCTTTCGAGGATAAATACAGACGTCTCCGTACCGATCCGCGAGACTCTACTAAACTAGCTCATAACTCGCGAGACCAATTAACCTAGGCTCTGATACCAACTTGTCACGACCCCAACCCCGGTCATGATGGCGCCCAACATACTGCTAGGCAAGCCTGACCATTCAACAACATTATCCCAAATTCTTATACAGATTATAGATAAATATCACAGAGAATTTACTAAGTAATTTCATTCAAGTGTATAATTAATAATAAAATTTGCAGAAGTTCAATTAAAATACCACACCATAGCCCAATAGAATCCGGTGTCACGAATATGAGCCTCTAATATAGAATATCCACCTATTATAAGTATGTCTAGGAAAAATGCTGGAATAAAAGATAGAGATAAAGGGGAGAGATCAAGGCTGCGAATGCCATGCAGCTACCTCAATACTCCCGGATACTGTTGTTCAGCTAAACAAATCCTCACTCAGCCTGTGGTGTACCTGGATCTGCACGCAAGGTGCAGGGAGTAATGTGAGTACTCCGACCCAGTGAGTAATAAACATAAATAAAGGTTGAGAATAAGAAATCATGGAAAAATACAAAGTAAACTATAACTGGTAGTTTAGAACAACAAATAGTGAAGCAACAAATCAATTAAATCAAAGTACCAAATACTGAGACAGGTATAACCGATAAAAACTAATGCATGAGTGCAATGCAATGCATATGATGGTACCCTCTAGTATCCACTGCGGCGTGCTGCCCGAGCCATCCATTTATTTATCGTCGAGGCGCTCACTAGGGGTGTGTACAGACTCCGGAGGGGCTCCTACAGCCCAAGCGCAATATCAAGCCATCTCGTGGCATCAAATCTAGGCCCTCGGCCTCATATCAATCTCAGTATAATCAACCAGGCTCTCGGCCTCAATATCAATGTAATACTGTTGCGGCGCGCAGTCCGATCCATGCCCAGTCTAGAAACCACCATAAGCCCCTTGGGCATTTGTAAAACAGTAGTTCTCAGCCCGAAATATCATTTAGCAATATCATTTAAGTTTTAAATCTTAGAAAGATGGCTGAGTTTGCAAAACATTATTTAAAACCTTGGACTGAGGTCAAATGATATGCAAAATATGCGAAAGCAGTGATATCAATCCCTGAAGGATTCAAATAATTGGCAAGAAGCCCAAATGTAGCAATTAAATATAATTAAGGATGATTCTCAATTTAGTTCAAGTAGAAAACACGGTACAAACATCTCTCGGGACGGACCAAGTCACAATCCTCAATGGTGCTCTACCCCACGCCCGTTATCCGGCGTGCAAGTCACCTCAATATAACGTTACGATGTGAAATACCGGGGTTTCAAACCCTCAGGACATTAATTACTCACCTCAAGACGGTCAAAATCTAGCTCGCTATGCCCTTGCCTCTCAAATTACCCTCCTCGTGCGACGAATCTTCCCAAAATCACAACGAATATGTCGCATTATGCTAAAGAGACAATACCCAATCGAAAGCAATCAAAAAATATCAAAATTCACGAATTTGACAAAACTCGAGCCCCGGTCCCACGTCTCGAGAACTCAGAAAATTACCATCACCGGATTCCTTGTCTCGCCACGAGTCTATACATACCAAGAACTCCCAAATCCGAGTTCAAATGACCCATCAAATCCTAATTGTTTGGTTTCAAAATTCAAGCCCTAGTTCTTGATTTGTAGGCTTATATTTCATGAATCTCTAGGTGGAATTCACAATAAAAACGAGTTCTAAGTCCAAGAAACTTACCTTAAGTCGCTCCACTTGAATCCCTCTTTAATCTCCACCAAGAAGCTCTCAAAATGATCGACCATGGAGGAAAAATGACCCAAAATCGTGGATGAAGTGTTTTATAAACTCACTGACCAGAATTTTTCGGAAGTACTGTTCACGCGTGTGGTCACTGCTCA
Organism: Nicotiana sylvestris; assembly: GCF_000393655.2. Classification (NCBI taxonomy): domain Eukaryota; kingdom Viridiplantae; phylum Streptophyta; class Magnoliopsida; order Solanales; family Solanaceae; genus Nicotiana; species Nicotiana sylvestris. The sequence continues at coordinate 143,580,635 of NC_091058.1, forward strand.
CCCGCGCGGTTACTGTTCACGCTGCTAAACAAAATACAGCAGCAGCCAAAGAGATTGCAACACTTTTCTTTTTA